>NW_026555329.1:43620000-46020000 GCF_021234165.1 Pteronotus mesoamericanus | reverse complement strand
CTTTGTTTTTCCAACCATGGCTTATTAGGTGTTAGAACAACTACAGTTACAGCCTAATAATAGCCATGAAGCCTTATAAATGTGTGGGGAAATATGTCAGTTTATGTTAAAGAACCCAGTGTGTTAAACAGAATGCCTTTAGATTACATCCTACTTATTCTCAGTGTTATTCCACAATTTATTCTTAGGCAGTGTAGATAAGAGTATAGAACCTTAATTTTCCTCAAATACAGTATTGACAATAATATGATAATTTATTAGTGTTTCCTTTCTTAACTAAAATCATGAATTTAGATTCAGAATTTATAAGTATGGCATGGAGTATCATCTTTCCCTGAGTTGTCATGTAAAGATTGTCATATAAAATGTATACTTCCTGCATTATGTTTATTTAATTCAAGCAGTTTGAATATTAAGATACACTGGATATGAGGAACTTTCTTTTTTTTCCTGAAAGATATTCTCCACTGAAGTCACCAGGACTTATGCTCTCTCAAATAATTTGCTTTGACCATAGATTTGATGTTTTATTAAGCCATATAGAAAATATATTAGTGTTTTAGAAAAAATATCATTGAGTACATTTTATTATATTACTGAGATTATTTGGAGCATTAATAACAGAAACCAAATCTATATTCACATAGTCTAGGCAGTAATTTTATGTGAATATTCTTATTTCTTAATCTTCTCCTATATTTCATACCTTGCATTGTTTATTCCAGGACAATTCCTTGCATAGCTCCAGGAGGCAGTATTGTATTCTCTGGGCATGTGTGATGTTCGCTAAAAATTACTACTTGTTTTAAAATTTCACTTGGCAGTTCAAACAATTAGAATATTACATCCTCCTTCCTCAGAATACAATTTATTTTCAAGTGACTTCTTTCACACTAATGAAGAAAGAATTCTTTCTCTTGAATTTTGTGTGTGCATGTGTTTAAAATTTAGTGTGAGAACTAATATAAGCATGCTTCTTTTGAAAAACTAGATATAGTGTATTTGTAGATACCTCAAAATAAAGTTATAAATTTGATGTTTATTTGGGATTTTCACTTGAGAAAAAAATCTTTTACATACAACTTTTTAGAGCCAAAATTTTCTCATTTACGGACCAATGTGAATGAATTTCAGACTGTTCGTTTTCTTCATATGAGCTCTGCAATTCATTTTGGAAAGCAAATTCCTTAGTTACTAATCCATTACAGTAATTCATATTTTGCCAGTTGAGCTGAGAGCTGCCTTCGTTACATGCTGTGGATATGAACAGTACTGTACCCCAAGCTGCGTGCGAAGCCAGCACTCACAGGCAGCCATCACATGTCACCATCCACTTTACTAATTCACTCTAGAAAACCAGCTTCATCTTTTTTCTCTTGGAGGAATGAGCACTCATGTTCTGTTCTACTTGGCAGCTTTTTTTCTCTTAGCTGAGTCAATGTGGTTCTTTCCAAGGCTGCCTGATTCACTAAAATTATTCCACCTAAGTAAGAAGAGCTGTTCTTCCTGCGAAAAGTGGTTCACTTCTTGGCTCCTGGGGAGAGGACTCAGTACACGGTAGATCAATTATATTAGCTGTGAAATAGAGTGCATTGGAAATAGTAAGCCTTCTCCCCCATGATTATGACTGCCTTTTGGAAATAAGAGCAGGGAGATGAGTGGCAAGTTTGGAGTATGATACATAAATACATTTTTTTTTTCCAGAGAGAAAAAGCTTTAAAAAAAAAGATATATCATTATGGTAAAAGCTAACAGAAAGAAAGGGTAAGTAGATGACCAGGGCTACTACTCAGTTCCCTCACGCTCTTTTTCCCCTCACTCCCTGTATCCAGCATCTTGCATGTAATAGGTACTATGCTTATTGGGAGCTCATATAATTTATATTCAAAGGTAGCCTTCAATCCAGCCACCTACTTAAAACTTTGTGATGGTCTTGTAATGCACAATAGTGATTTTCTGCCTTGTCATTCACAGGGAAGCCTCCAGTAAAATGCAGAGATGAGCAAAATCTTGCATTTGGAGGCATAATTAGTTTGGAATATTTTAATACTACAATTTAAAATTAACATAGGAAATTTCTTTTTTTCCCCAGGTTGTGCTCTACCATAAACATTATTATGACTGGTAAAGTGTAATGACATAATCAGATTACATCAAGTACTGTATCTAACACTGTGTAAACCCCTCTTCCCCTCTCCCCCCAAAAAGAAAAGAATGAACTAGAATATAATTATATCTCTTGACAAAGGCCATCTGTGTATTTCTTTGCATTTACTAGTCCAAGTCCATCCCTCACACATAGCAATTCCTAAATAAATATCATTTTCAATGATGATAATGGACTGTTGGTTTTTAGGCCACGGCAGGATTACTATCAGCATCTTTCTTTTGTTTTGCTTGTTTACTTTTGCTGGAATGTGTTATTTCATGTCAACAAAGCCAGTACACTTAAGACTCAATATCAAAATATTAAGACTCTTAATCAAAAGTACCTATTGCAGTGTCAGATGCTCTCTACTGCTAAATGTTAAATCAGTTATTGGTTGTAAAGCAGAATACCATGTAATGTACCCCTATTGCTTCTTTCCAGGTTCTTCACATGGAAATGAAATAAATTATGAGAGGAAAAAAAATGAACAGACAATTCACACGAAAAAGAAATATTAGTGACCATAGCTGTGATGTGACATTTTTGAGTGATTGCTATGGTCTAGGCACAATTTTAGAGACTTTACATAATCATGCAATATTTATAGCAACCTTATGATGGAGCTATTATTACTAACATTATTGTAAAGACATGGAACTCCTTATATAGGGAAGTTACACAGCTCAAAAGTAGGTCTTGCCAGTATTTTAACCCAGGCATCAGATGTTATAGCTCTGGCTCTTTGCTTCCATGTTCTGCTCTTAAAAATGAACATTGCGGACTTTGCTCCTGTAGTTTCTACTTTCTGGATGAGCACAAGGAATTCTAACAATACACTATGGGAAGTTTTCTGGGTTAGGAGCTGTCATTTTTCTGCAAATTTCTAAGAGTATGGGCAGTGTGGAGAGGAGCTATAAAAAGCTTTTTGACTTAATAAGCCTTTTGGTAGCCAAACAATCAGGTATACATCAATGTGTGTTGATGTAGAATTTCTGACATCAAATAACCAGACAGTTCATATACCTAGCTATAGGGAATGGTTTGATAAATTGTGATTCACCAACTTGGTAGAATATTGAGCAGTACTTACCACATTTGAGATGATCAAGTTAAAATATGGTTAAAGATCACAGAGCCTAAAATAAAGTTTGCCAACCCCTGATCTAAGATAACACCCCCTTTCCAGCCTGCTCTTTTGCCCTTACTCTGCTTTATTATTTTTTTTCTTATAAGCAATTGCCACTTTATTCTTACTATATTTTCTACTTTAAAGGTCTCTTAGTCCCCCAATTTTTTATTGCATATTATGTCAGCTCAAAAAATAACATATCTTATTTTGGTTATAGTTTCTCATGATAAACTGAAAAAATGTAAAGTGTGCTAATTTTTAAGAACTGCCTTAGATGAGTTATACCCTTAGTTTTTTGTATAAGTATGGAAATGCGTGGGAGTTACAGTTCCTAAATTTTAAACATTTTAATGAGCTGGCAACATAAATCAGATCGACCAATGCAAACTTTATTTTGCAGTAAAAAACAACATGAAACAAATTAATTTTACTCAAAGGGCATGATACTTATTTCTGTTTTTGCAATATTTCTGATGACTGAAATATTGAATTTGGTCACCAGTTGCTGATAAAGTAGGCCTTATGTTAAAGTGTATACTCAGAGTGTGAGCTCCAGTTTCTTGGCTAAAATTCCTGTGTTCTTTGTGCTGCTCTCAGCAGTCAGGCTGGGAGCAGATAGTGACTGAAGGTATTCAGGGGCACTGAACCAGAAGCCTCTGGCTCTACAGAGCCTGCTGTCAAACCTGTTGCATGTGCCTGGGGGGTACTGGACTGTAACAGACTTTTTTTCTTTGAGTACAATGCTTCTACTCATTCTACTCCTGTTAAGCCTAGTTTCAAAGAAAGCAGAAATATACTGCCATCATTTTATTTATTTTTTAAAATAATGTGTTTGAAAAATTGAATTTTAATGGAATTTGCCCCAACCAGAAGGTATTTTCAGGTTAGTTCATATGATGACTGCCACCCAAACTGAGCTGCCTGCAGCTCTTCTTATGTGGCCAGCTCTCCTTCACTTAGGTAAAAGAGCTCCATTTTTCCATCCAAACAAAGACATGCCATTTGCTATAGCTGCACAGCATGCTGTTCATTTCAGACCTTTCCCCAGAGGAACAAAGGCCAGTGACACAGGGCTGCCTGTCATTCATCCCTTTTTGTTATTGTTGCATCCCCATCCCTGCCCACAGTGAAATTCATACATCAAAAAATAAAATGCTGGCAGATTTGTTTCCAGGAAAACTGCTTGCTAACTTTTTGAATCCTAAGTAACAGATTAACTAGAGTTTTGCATATTTGGTGATCCAAGCAAACTAAGCATACTAAAAGGAAATGGCAGGAGAAAGGTCCTTTTTGAAAGTTATCTTTTCAGTCCTAAGGTAGGGATGCTTTAATAGAATACTTATTCATAACTATAGGAAAGAAATTTAAAAAACCTTTACCATTTTTAGTTTTTCTTGTGATCTTTATAAAATAAATATCAGAACAATAATGGGCATCAGTATATTGCAGTTGGATAAAAGTTAACAAGTTAAATTGCTTATGGGTTCCATGTTTACCTCCTCTGTTAACCTAGCTGAATTGGTGACATTGCATGATTTTTTAACTCTTTGTTCAAAATTATCATGTGTAATGCTGCATCTATACACTGTACTTTAGCCTCTTTCTCTTTACACACACAAACACACACACACACACACACACACATACACACACAAAGTAGGGAGAGAAGAATGAAGAAAGAAAAGTAAGAAGTGGCAGGTCAGGAACAAAAAAGTAAGAGTCTGTAATCTACAGCCATAGATTTTTCTAAAATTTAATCACCTAATACTTGGGGTCATGCTTCATCTCACATGTTTATTAGTTATAGATACTCAAAACCTTCAGATACAGGTACAGAGAGATTACAGATCCATTAAAAAGTTCTCAGTTGAGACCACTATAGGGAATAGGAAGCTTAGCCTCTGTCTAAAAATCTAAACTAATACCAGAATGAGTTGTGTTTACAGTTGTAACTGAAGGCAAGTCTTTTAAAGGTTTACCTGTGAGAGTCCTTCAGCCCTAGTCATACCTGTGATTGTTTCCTGGGAGCCTAAGGTAACCCCCAGGTGGTAAAACTCTGCCTGAGGTCTGTTAATGTTAATTCAGTGCATTAAGTGATCCCTGGGGCCTGATAAGGTTAGAGCGTGTCTTCTATTACCTGGGAATGAGTTAGGCCAGAAATTTTAAAGTGGTGTGCAGCAAGAACTTTTAAAACATGCAATACCTGACGTATTTAGTCAGGGGCACTGACCTCTTTTTCCCTTAGATTGTCTAATAAAAAAAAAATGACAACAGCCAATACAACAATAGCTGTCTAGTGTAAATGAACCAAAATTATACCTGTTTTTGTTAAATCATCAAAAATACATTTTTTGGTGTGCTGTAGAATTTTAATAATCTATGTGTGCCATGGAATGAAAAAGGCTGAAAATTGCTGAGTTAGGCACTAACTGGAAAACCACCAATACTCTTTTAAGTATATTCAGATAGTATCCAAATATGCCAAGTTCATCAGAAGTGAACAGTATTTCTGTTATATGGGGGTCGGGGGACGGGGAGAGGCAGTGACAGTTAAGTGATCTGCCTCATTTACAAAACAAATCACCAAACCCTGTTGCTTGGGTAAGATTTACATTTTTAGGACAATCCAAAGAAAGCATTCCCAGTGTACTAAAATGTTTTATACCTCTATTTAAAATGATCTCTGGCTTCTCCATAGAACAGAATCCCTATATTCCTAGTATTCATTGCTTTCAACCTAACCTACACACACCAGTGAAAGTTTTCAGAAGCAGTTTCAAAATTGTAAATCATTAGCAAAGGCATTCAGCCCTGTAAAGGGGACTCTGATTTTAAAAGGTTTTTCATATCGTAGTTTCCTGGGATATAACAGATTAATACTAGAATTATATTGAATTATATTATTATTTATATTACCTAACATATTGGGTTTATTTAAATTATTTTATCTATCTTCACTATTTTAATATACAATATTAAAATGTATACACATAGACCACTCATTTCTGTCCATTTTCCTTGTGGTAACCTCAGCCTGCCCTTAGGACGAGTCAGTAAAAGTTTGCATGATCTTCTTTGTTAATTGGAGTAGTCAAGAGGAAAGGTCAGCCTGAACTATTGTAATCTTGTTTTAATGATCAAAATATGCTCACCTCAGACTTTGGATTTCAAGACTGCAGGATACATGTAGTTCCTGGATTGAGAGAAGAAAAGTCCAAGTCATAGTCTACTGGAAACTGGGGAATTGTGAGGTGGAGGTTGAAAGCAGAGGTCCCACCTCTTGCAAATGGTTGCATTCACTAAGCTCTATGGAGTGATTCTCTCTTAGTCAGATGATTCCCCGGTTGACAATGTCACATGATCTTTTTGAGAGAGAAATTGCAAAGTGTAAGTTATTGAGCATTCTATGAGTCTTATGTGGATGGCAGGCTGTGTGGATCTAACTTGGGCAGTTTTTTCATGCACTTGCAAAGGCCTTCCATTGATCTGAAGAACACTCAGAAGATATATTACACCTTATTTAATTTGGGTTAACTTCCCCACCTTTCCCCATCTCTTGACCTGGACAGAAAGAACTTGTTAGTTATTTTGGTTATTGTTTGTTGTTTCTCAGTTTGTTGGGGGAAGGAGGTATGAGGAAGTTGAATTGGAAGGAATGAAAAGTACAGGGTGCCCCCTCCACTTCCCCCCAAGTGTATGGAGAGAAATGGCCCTTTTAGTTTGTTTGCTTTGTAAGGGTGTTCTTTGATGAGGCCTTTGTCTGAGGCCCTGAAGTCTCCCTGTACTCAAGCTTTAGAAAAGGTTATTGGCCCTCCTTTGTTTTCTTTGTTGAACTGTTTATTTTGCTTTCTTCCTGCAAGGTTCTCTGGCCTTCCTCAGACAACGCTTTTCTGCATGAAGTACATTCTTCTGAACCAGTCTTCAGATTCTTCCAGTCCATTTGCTTCTGGCCTGTGTGATTAGTCCAGAGCTTCATCCTGCTGTGGGTCTCTGCCAAGCCAAGTGCTTGCTAAGTGCCTCTAACATGTAGACCTAAAGGCATTCTGTAACCTCATTAGTGAGAGGGTAGTGCTTCATTCCATGTTAATAACAAAGCTGCTGTTGAATCATCACTAGCTTTAAAATCTCTGAAGGATACTACTAGTCATTTGGTTTTCTTTCAATGTAAATATAGCTATTGAAGGAGGGGAATTCAGGTTATTATAGATATGTCCATTTCAGTAACATAAATCATCCTGGGCAGGGTAGGACAGGAGACCATTAGCTCCATTTCAGTTAAATTTACATTCCGAAGGAATTTTATAATTATTTGCACAAAATGTATAGAAATAATGAACAATAATGAAAATTATTAAGATATCATAATCATAGCCAGTATATTTTCTTGTACATTTTTTTCTGAAGTATTATTTATGACTGAGACAGATGAATAATTAAACAGTAACTTCTCAAATAAAAATTAAATATTTGGTCCTTTGTTAGAGGTGTTGGTAAAATATTATGAGAACACTACACAAAATTTAGTTCACTTAAGGGCAAAATTCTGTAAGGAATCTGTTCAACTGTTTTTACCCATTTTTTAATGCAAAGAATTTTGACTCTAATAAGCAGGTGGGATTTACTGTACCTAACTGGAAGCCTGAATGTATTAACATTGTGCCTGGAAGTAGTTTTGACTTGGAACTTCCCAGAGGAGGACCAAAGACTCTGTTACAAATGATTGAACACGCAATCAGTAGTGAAAACTACCAGCTTTTCATAAAACAACAGGGTTGGGCCCCAAACAGTGACTCTCGTTTCTTGGAATCCTCCTGTTTTCTTGCTGGACCTGGTTTGAACTGGGCTCTTGGCATCTGATCTTTGTAAGCCCAAGCAGCCACAGACTTTCTGTGAGTGTCTCTTGGCCAGTGTTCCCTTTGGCAAATAAATGCATTTACTCTGTGGGAACAAGATTCTTCCTTACACAGGGAGGATTTGCCTGGAATATGGGAATTAAACCTCTTTTGGCCAGAAGAGGCACTTCCTGCTTGGAGTGGGCTCTGAACAAGATCCCCCAGTGAGCTGAAGCACAGCTGTCAGTTTTCATCCCGGGGAACACAATTAAACATCCTCAGGAGTAGGATAGGATTGTAGCTTTGCTGAATGAGACCTCTGAGCATATCCCCTGCTTTGCACCCAAGATAGTGTTGATTGCATTAGCCAATGATAATGCTTTTTTCTGGGTTTCAAAGTATCATTCCAGAAAATTTAAACATAACCCTTGGCTTATAGCTTCTGATGATCCTCTTCTTAAAGCCACTTTATAAGCTATTTTTTTGTAATAAACATGGGCCTCAGTCAAGTTCCAATCCCAGCTCAGCCATAAATTAACTACATCCTTAAACACTTTGCCTGGCCTCTGTGGACCTCCTTGTTTTCCTCTGTGAAACAAAATAGTCACATTGAATGATCTGACTTTAAGATCCCTTCTTAACATTGCATGATTATGGGAAGGTTTAAGTTTGTTGTTGCTATGTTTTCCTGTGTATGGATACTTAGTAAAGGAGTCTATGAAAATATTGTGACCCTAATACATACATGCACATACGCATTTTTTTCTTTTGTCCCCACTTTCCTTCTCTGAGGATCTGCGGAGTCTTGCCCAAATGCTGGTCCTCTCTCCTTCATTCTTCCTCATACTCCCCGAGTGACACTTTGCACATCCTTCCTTAGTCAACAGTGCATAGACCTGCCAGATACTACCTGTGCCATTTGAATGCCATTCACATAAGTTCACACTGGGACGAAAAGATAACTTGAAAACTATACCATTTGTTTTATTAATGACATCAACAATGCTAAAATACAATGCTTAACATACACACACACACACACACACACACATACATACTTACATACATATTTGTATTTGGTTTGAAATGATTTTCCTTTGTTTTTAAAATCATAGACCAGGTTTGAATCCAGCTGAGGTATTTACTATCAGATGACTTACTCTGTCCAAGCCTATTTCATTATTCAATTCCATTTTATATGATGAATTCCAAGAAGGAGCATATAGATAGCACTTAACACAAATCTGTCATATCATAGGTATTTGATAAATGGCTGAATTACCTAATATGTATTTATTATATTACCATATTTAAGTCATCTATTTTAAGTTGTACATTCTTTTCCCACCTTTTAACATCTTTGAAATTGGAATGTATCTTACAATCTGCAGTGTTTTATGATTGCTGTTAGTGAAGTGGCAGTTATGGGGAAATTTCAGGTATCTCTTCATAAAATTATTTTGCTGATATCTTTGTTTTTGTGCAAGTACATTGGTGGTATATGATTATAATCTATGTGTGAATATGTCTAAAAGAGTTTTAAAAATAATTATAAATTACAAATTGAAAGTGATAAGAAAGTATTGTCATTCTTAGTGGCACCTAAAATAATGGTGTGTTTTTAAATCAGTAGCATCTTAGCTTTGATGAAATACAGTGTATATCATATGTATTGTGTGTGTGGGTATGTAATCAGCAAAAAATTTGTTTCAGTGTCAAGTTTTGTTTCCCAAGAGCCCAGCCGATTTTTCTTAAATAATATAATAATGGGCCTAGTTGCAGGACTGTAAAGTTAAAATGTAAAGAAAATGTCTTCAAAATGTTATTGCTGCCTTAATCATAAAAAAATAGAAAAGGAGGGCAACTTCAGCCTGGAACAGTATAAAGAAGGAAGCATGTGCTGCGTGCTGGTTATGTTGGTATATTTGTGCAGATGCATAGCACAGGCTCTCAGAGGGTAAGACTTCATGATTAATGGTGTTTATTCTTGACAGAATCCTCCTTTATTTATCTGCAATACAGTTTAGCGATTTTATCAGGCACCTGAATGAAAAATATTCAGTCATACCAATATTGCAGTGTAAATTGAGTAGAGTCACTTTTTATTATATCTTTTCGCCTTATCATCTGCACAGTAATTTTCTAGCAGAGGTTTGATATGGAAAGGCTGGATTTAGCTGTACTTGACACAAAGCTTCTTCAATTTCCCTTAAAAGTTCAGGCTGCTCTTAGAAATTGTGTGTGTGTGTGTGTGTGTGTGTTTGCGTGTGTGTGTGTGTGTGTGTATAATATATAAACCCTCTCTCTTATCCAAGCAATTTCAGGATTTGAAAGAATGAAGATAAAATGCACAAACCTGGATGGGAGAAATGTGGTTAATATAAAAACATCGAATAGCTTTGAACTCACTGGTAAAAGCTTCTTTAGTGTTTGAGCTGTGCCTTAGTACTAAGCCTTTTACATAGCTACATGGCCCCACTTTCTTCTAAACAATTGCCATCCAAATACAATCAGCATAATGCCAAACACTTTCATTTCTTCTGGGAGTAATATCAAAGTTGGAACTCAGATGGCCCTGGGGGGGCATCAGTCACTGTGGTGATGGCAATGTCATTTAAGAAAGAGGAAAAAAAGGAAAGAAAAATTTTATTTGTATGATACTCAGATAAGGTGTCACTAAATTTTAGACAATATTTAAGTAACAGACTATATAATATTAATTGTAATAATGGACCAATGCTGGACAGGGACAAATGATTTGAATCATAGAAAACATTGAATCTTAAGACCAAAAGTGACTTTAAACTTGGTGGGTGAAATGGAGATCATCTTGTCCAAATCCTTACATTTTTCAGATGAGAAATGTAAACCCCCCAAAAGTGTTGTGTTTATAGTTAATCTGTGGTCTTCTAAACCGACTCTCCAAAGGTAATATGAGCAAGTAATTCTGGCACATCATTTCATTTCCTGCCAGTGAAATTGGTCCTCACTGTGGATCAGAAGACTTGCTGTCTCTGTGAAGCAGGGAGTGCAGTAGGAGACTGTGTGGTTCCTTTCCAAGTGGCCAGACTCATTTTAGTCCTCCAGGATATTATTCCCTGTGCCCTGGGCAAAGTTATCTGAAGCCATGATAACAGGAACTTTAAGAAAATTAACACTTTTTTGAAAGTTAATGCTTTTCTGTTGAATAATACAGCTTGTTTCCTATTACATTAGATATATTCCTTTTCCATATTTAATTGTTTTTGAAAAGTTTGAAACCCTCTAAGGGTTTAAAATTCTGGAATATTGAGAAGTATGCTAGGGATAGAAAGTCTTAGTTAACAGGTCTACAAGGTCTACTTCCACTTAAATACAAAGAGCCTGCTACTTAAAAAGTCCACTGTTTTCACCTTTAATAGGACAGAGGCCCCTAGCAACTTTGGTGATTTTATTCTGGAGGAAAGCTGTATAGATAATTAATAATAGTTAGATAATTAATAGTTCCTTGATGGGCATCATTATTATCACTTTTTTAAAAAGTTTCTTTAGTCCTGGACAGGTAGCTCAGTTGGTTGGACCACCATCCCATTACACCAAAAGGTTGTGGGTTTGATTCCTGGTCAGGGCACATGCCCAGGTTGCAAGTTCAATCCCCAGTTTGGGTGTGTACAGGAGGCAACTGATCAATGTTTACCCCCAACTCTGAAATTAATAAACATATTCTCAGGTGAGGATTAAAACAAAAGTTGATTTAAAGAATGAGAGAAAGTATGAGTTAGAGATATCTTGCCAAGGATCACAAGAGACAACTCAGAAAAACTAGTCAGTAGTTATTAGTAATAATACTTACGGGGATTATGATGTAATGGTAATAGTAAAAAAGTTCGCACCAGCTCCTTGAACACTGCTGACAGGTGACCCTTTGGTTCGCAGGCCGGCACTCAACCCACTGAGCCACACCAGCTAGGACTCTATTTGGTTCTTGAAGTAACATTTACAAAATATAAATTAATAACAGAAGCCTCATATTCTCTCTCGCTCAGAATTCTGGATGCACCCTGTCTTTGAAACAAGTATCCTCCATACTACCTGTAAGAGGACTCAACTGTTGGAACCTAACTTCTCATTTCTAATTAATTATTTTTACCCAGTATCTGAAGCCTTTTCCCAGGAGATGTCTCACTTAAATAAGAGATCCTGGCATGAGACTCTTTAAGATTTTAAAAATAAATGTTTACCTGAAATTGTTGGGATTTCCTGGCAAATGATACAAGCACAGGCTTGTTTAGTTAATTAAATCACTTGACTCGTATGTAGTTTAGGGTCCTCTTTCTTTATACCTGGTGGATATCATGGTGCAAATCCAAAAGTTCCTACAAAAGGATGCCATGGCTGATGTAGGTTTCTACATTATTGGAGAACATAGCACCTAAACAAACAAATACCATATTTCCCAGGAGTTGTTTCATTTTATTTTAATCCTTACCCAAGAATATGTTTATTAATTTTTAGAGAGAAAAGAAGAGAGAGAGAGAAACATTGCTCTGTTGCCTCCCATATATGGCCCAACTAGGAATTGAACCGGCAACCTAGGTATGTGCCCTGACTGGGAATCAAACCCACAGCATTTTTATGTATAGGATGATGCTCCAACCAACTGAGCCACCCAGTCAGGGTGGATACTTCTTAGATTTCTGGATATCTGTAGTTTATGGGACTCTGATTTGCTGAGTTACCTGACAATCTTGTTTCAACATCTTTATATTTTTTTCTGTTTTCCTTTTTGAAAAAGTCATTATTTTTTTATTTTGCTGCTTTGGGAGCAGGGGGGTTGGTAATTCATCAAAATCTGAAAAAAAGGATCTATTAGTATGAGTGCAAAATTGGTGGGAACGTCAGAGAAATCAGACTTTGAGATGTTTGGTCCCTCTCCATTTTTTTTTCTCTTCTCATAGCAATGAAGTTTTGAACTATAACTACAGAATAACCATGCCCTTGAAATTACTTTTTAGAAAGAAAAAAATCCTACTTGTTTTACTGAAACTACTAACCTATTTGATTTGTTAGAAGAGATGGGGTGTGTGCTCCAAGATGCCGCCAATGGTGTCAAATAGCTGAACTCACTCTGGCTTCAGAACAGTCCTATGGGGTGCTGAGGAAATGAATACGCAAGGAGTTGGAGAAAGCAAGGTGACTTTGGTCTTAACCAGCCCCAGAGCTATAGTAGTAATAGTATCATGAGTGATTTGGTCAAAGAGGCCAACATACTAAGAACTTACTGTCTGTCAGGTGTCAGGCTGAACGCTTTATGTATACTGTCTTGTCAAAAATTAAATTGTATAGCACTACTGCTTTTCCACCTAGGTCTAAATAGCCTTGTAGCAAAGCAGACTTTCAAAGGTCTAGTTTACCCAATACCACAACTAAGTGTGAGATCTTAAGACTCTGATGTGTAGAACAGCTGCTTAAATGCACATAAACTCACACTCCCTGCCACAGGGAGTTGACAGGAGAGCACACCTTCCCACCACCCATTGCCTTGTCCTCTAAACCAGTCTGGGTTAGGCTGGAGAAAGTGTCCAAAGGAAAAAGGAGACTATTCAAAGGGAACTGTTTATGCTACTACTTACTTCAGGGGAAGAAGGGGAGAAAGGACTGTATTTGTTTGCTTTGCTACTGCAAACCAGTTGGGAAGCTCTCTAGAAAACAGGACCCCGTCAAGTGTCCCAGAATCTGCCCACTGTGGTCAGATCTCAGTCTTTTCATCTGCAATGTGTTGGGTTAGGGGAAGATTAGCAACTGCATATGTATCTGAATTCCTCTCCTAGGCAACCACAGTTGTATTTTCATTAAGGTGCTATCTCTGTGGACTTTGTAAAGGAAGACACAACATATTAGTTCTTCTAATAATTAGTCCTTATATTTACATTATATATAAAATATTAACCACATATAATATATTAATAATGACATATATTACTATATTAATCCATAATGACACATTAATTTAAAAGCTTACATTACCAATTTTTAATTATTTTATTTTTCTCACAAACTAGTAATTGGGGGAAGAAGAAAACGATGATTTCTCTTTTTTATTATACATTGAAAAAAGAAAGGGTATCTTTGTACAGAATTTTTGGATTCTGCTTGGACAGCAAAAGAGGCCACTAAAAATAATAAATTTAAATATACTCTCTGCTTATGGAACTAAAATATTCAAAACTGATGACAAGTTATTTAGAAACTGGCCTCTCAACTGCCAATTGGATCAAGGATGCTCTCTTCTCCACTGGTGCTCTCTCCCTCTGCCTTATTTCTAGAATGTGAGAGACAACAGGCTTCTTTATACAAGTGTGAGTTGGGCAAGAAGGAGGATGGATTGCAGTCATTTAACGCCAATTGCTTATTTGAACCAATAGTATGTTTGTTAAGAATTCTTTTTAGTAACAGTGCATTTTACATTGTAGTTATGTGAATGGACTTTCTTATATATTTGTTGATTATTTTCTGGATCTTGAAATCTTAATAATATAGAATTATATTTACAGTATAGAATAGAGATGTATTTTGTCAAATTATTTTTACAGTCTTTTCAGGAAACAATAAAATCAATTTTTGCAGTAGATAATTGCATTGCTCTTTTTTTTTTTGCTCAATAAAAATTTTTATTAGAATCATATCAAATGCTAGGAATACTGTAGAGTGTGCTGATTGGAGCAGCCCGCTGCACTGCCGCGCCCATGTGGTCCATTTCTGCACTTAGTATCTTCTCAGGATTAGCTGCTTAGTGCAACCCACACCTTCACCTCATCTCCAATGGAAGTTGGGGTGCAATAATTCAGCTTTAAGGCATGCTTCCAGTGTTTCCTCCCTAACATTTATGAGTGAATTTAAATATACAACTTTTTGCACATGCTTTTTTAAACATTTTTAATTAATTAATTAATTTTTTCACATACATTTGTCTCTGCCTTATTAAAAGCACATTGCTCTTATAATATTTGTATAACATTGTTTTGGTTGTGAAAGAACATGACTGACATGTATTATGAACATTTACTCGGCCTCTTCCTTTGATTGGCTTAGCAGGAACTTTCCTCCCCTAAAATTAATACATAGGAGCCTAACTTCCATAATTTACTTTGAATTTAGACTAATGTGTCAACTAGACAATTTTTGTTTGAGAGCAGTAAATATCATAAATAATGGTATTTTTAAAGTATCAATGTTTTATAAATTTTAAAAATACAAATGTATAGCTATTTGATTTTCAGAACTTAATAGAAATGGTTGACACCACTATGGACATGTAAAATGTGTGTATCCTTTAAAAAAATTGGTAATATATAGTACACATAGAAAAAAACACACAAAATATACTCATATAGCTCCATGAATTTTAGTGAATTATCAGAGGGAAAACCTGTAACCACCAACCAAGTCTAGAAACAGAACAATTGTCAGCACCACAAAAGTCCACCAGCCCAAAGATAAACATTATCCTGACTATTATGCTAAAGTATAAATTTGTTACTTGAACTTAATAGAAATAGTATTATACTCATATAGTACATTATATTCTTTTGTGCAAGGCTTTTTATTACTCAGTATTACTTTTGTGATATTTTTTCACATTGTAGTTTGTTCATTTTCATACATGTTTCTATTTCTTTGTGTTAAGTTACCTACCCATTCTACAGTTAATAGATATGTGATTGTTTCCTATTTTAATGTGAATGAATAATGATACTCTGAATATTCTCGTACATTGTGGCACATGTTCATACATTATTGTTGGGCATATAACAGAGAAAGGAATTGCTGGATCATAGGTTATGCATCTGTCCAAATAGTTAATGCCCAACTATTTTCTAAAGAGGTTATGGCAGCTTACACTCACATTGTTTGAGAGTTCGTATTGCTGCAAATCCTCAACACTTATCAGTCTTTCTAATTTTAGCCATTCCAGTGGATGTTTAATGATAACTCATTGTGACTTTAATTTGTACTGCAATGATAAATGATGTTTATGTACAGTTTGTTAAATGATATTAGAAAAACCTTTTACTATTAAAAGCAAAAGTATAATTCAAAATGTACTTTTATTTTGACTATATTAGAAGAGCATAATGCCTGAAAAAGTGCTGGAACTAATATGTTAATATACTGATATTGATTCAATCTGGATAGCCTGGATATAGGGAATGGCTGTTTATTTTAAATCTCTTAACTTTTTCATTCATGGTTATAAACTCCTTTTATATTCAGACATAAATATAAAATAAAAATAAAGAAGTCATTAAAAATCTCTTGAAAAGATGTTTCATCGTTAAAACAAATATTTTTTCCTCTCTTTTTTTCTTTTTTGTTTTTTATTCAAGAATGCAGTCATAGCCCTTAAATCCTCTGTGTAAAAAAATATTCAGCACCTTAGTGTTAGTATGTATATTAAGCAATATTTTAATCTTCACCTTTAGTAGTCACTTCTATACAAATTATATGTGCATTTTATAGCACAGTTTACATTCCATATTTTTCATAACCAAAATGTATCCTGGAAGCTTCCTATTCATGTGTTTTGACCGTGCTGCTCATCAGATAAAATTTGCTCTTATACACTCCTTATAGATGTATACCTTTCACCCCATTTGACTATAAACTCTTGGAGAGCAGAGACTAAGTGACTATACATTATTACTTGAAATCCCCCAAGTGCTGAAATCGTAATGTGTTCTTAATAAGTGGATTTTCAATTAAAATGTCTGTTCAATAAATATATCCTTGAAATATTCATCTGTTTAGTTAGTTATACATGTAATTTTTAAAATAGGAAATCCAGCATGATAACTTTATAAAAACCCTAATTCAAAATTCATGAAAAACATAATTTAGCCACAAAGATGATACAAATGGGATTTAAAACTGAACCAGCTTATCAGTTAGGGTCTTAGCAGTTTACAAAAGTGGATATTTACAGAGAAGTGAACAATGTTAAAAGCTCCAAAAGTGATCCTAAAGCCCAGCCCTCAGAACTAGCAAAAGTTGAAAGAGGTTACTATCTCTAACCTGAAGGTGCAAACAAATTGATTCACTGATGGCTGGATCCGAGGAAGAGGAGTCATGCTTCTGGAATGGTGGCCATGGAAAGAGGAATGCCACTAGCAGATCTCTAGCTAAGGAGGTTAAGTTACGGGAATAAATATCCCTGATTGCTCTTCTCTCCACAGCCAACTCCTGCCAGTGATTCTCATTAGCAGAATTCAGAGGAAAAATGGGCCAGCTGATTTAGACCCTAAAGACCAGCTTTTCTGTGCATGCCGTGGTTCCCAGGTGAAGGATGGTAAATAGAAAATAACTGTCACAACCCTCTGTAGTTTAAGGGTCACATGATGATTCTGGGGCAAAGGTTATCAGGAAGTTCACCTTGAATGGAGGAAAAGATGAAGTCCAGGATTCTGCAGATATCCTACAGTGCTCATTTTAGTGTATTAGCTGTGGACATTTTAGTTGTTTCCTACACTGTATGGAAAGCAAATTTCTTATTATAAACTTTGGTTTATTAAAACTGTGACTATTGAATAATTTATTAGTCGGTTAAAAATACATTATAAGGGATAACTCCCTTTGTTCTCTGTTAGGCCAGTGCTTGAATATGAAGAGTGTCTACTTGTTATGGAAAGAACAAAGTTAAACAGAAAATAAATTTGTTATATTAAAAAAAAACATCTTATTCTTTGGGTAGTTGGAGCCCTCGTGAAAATACACCAGGGGTATTGTGTACATTTCCAGCATTCTAAGCAACATGAAAGCAAGTCATAATAATCCAGTATACAAACCTTGTTTAATGCTCTTATAATGAGTCATGCAAGTGATTAAATACTGTGATTTTAATCTTGACATTTTAGTAACCCAATAAGATAGATGAAAAGGCAGTAACAAATTAGATTATTTAATCATATTTCATTCTAACTAAGAAGGTATTCTCTGCAATGTGTTTTTGTTTTGAAGTTCATCATAGCATAATGTTAAAAATGCTCTAATAAGATCCTCTACTCTTTTTTTCATAATCTATTTTCATGATCTTTTAAAAAAATCTCAAGTTAAATTATCTCCTCAAACAAACACACAATTTCATATTGCTTTGTTGTCTTGTGGGAAAACATCAACATAATCCACACCTTCTTTTCTGAAATTATACTTCATTTTGCAACATGGGAACAAATGACGGCCACTCATTAGGTCTTTTTGGCCTTGGAAAGACGATAAATGGGTGAGAGCAATATAAGGGATATTAACCCCGAGTGGGCATGCAGGTTCCACACGCATGAGCCAAGATGCAGAGGCTAATCCTCGTGTTTGTGCCCTGGTAGCCCAGACAACCGTCTACAGCTGGGGCATCTTTGGTCCCAGACTAAAGTTAGTATGACTTAGTTTAGAGGGTCACAGTCATATCTCTGTACTCTTTGGCTACAACATAAAAGGCATGGAATCTCTGTACTTGGAAGAGTTCTATGTTTCACAGTTCTTTCCAGCATGCTTCTTGTTTTGGTTTTTCTCTCCATAGTTTGTGTTGTCTTTCAGTGATTGAGCCTTGTCCAGCCCCAAAACACAGAAAGGAAAGCTATAGGCAGAGGAGATCATGAGAGGCCAATAGCAATCCTCAAATTATGTACCTTCTAAAAATATAAACCAGGAAAGAGACACCTATATATATTTTTTCTGATACCTTTGTAATCCTCAAATGAAGGTTTTTTAGCAAGCTTGACAAATATTTACCAGGTCAAGCTTATGTAGAATATTTTGTGGCTGTCTTCCCCGCAACTTTCACCTAGTTTTCCTACAGTAGAATTCACCCCTCGGGTCACAATTTCGAATGGCTCTCGTGCATAGCAATAAACACACATTTGCCTTTTAAATTTAAGGGGATTTTAACCTTCTCTCTCAAATTTGCTTTATAGTGAAAAAAATTGACTAATGATCTAGCTTCTAGGAATTTTGCAGTAGGTGATGTTAAAGCAGCTTTATCGAAAAACTATAATTTAGATATATTTACATCCATGGAGCCATTAGAGTTCAAGGTTGGGTGCTGACCTTTGGTGGCTTAGAAACTCATTTATTTTTTCAGGTTGCAGCACTAGAAGAATGTCAGGCTTAGCCAGTTCGCAAGAACCTGATATGGAAACAGAATTAATCAGTGATCAACTTGTAGTGAGAAACCAAGCAGCAAGGAAACTGAAATACCATATGGACACCTGTTTGCTAAGTTTAGAAACACACATACATTTGAAAGTTTTGCTGGATAGTTTTCACAACCCCCAAGGATATCAGCAACTATCAGTGTTTACTGAGTGCCCAGTGTCAGTCATTGATAGCAGCCCTGTAAGGGGACTATTATTGTTCCATATTGTGTTATCAGGGAACTTCTGCTTAGTGACACAGTCAGTGATGCCTAAATTCAAATCCAATTCCTTCAAAACTCTTGTTCCTAGTGCCTGTTCTTTTTTTTTCTTTAATCCTCATCTAAGGATATGCTTTTTTGTCCCTCCAAAGAGATAAAGAGGGGGAGGGGGTGACAGAGGGAGATAAATATTGATATCAGAGAGAAACATGTTATCAGTTGCTTCTCACATACTCCCTGAGCAAGGACCAAACCCATAACCTAGCCATGTGCCCTGACTAGGAATTGAACCTGTGTGTGACCTTTTGGTTTACGGGACAATGCTCCTACCAACTCAGCAACACTGGCCAGGCCCTGAGTTTCTGTTCCTTTTTCTTCCCCCCGCAGCTTCTCAAGTATTTATTCTTTTTCCTGGGTTCACTGCAGTATTTTTCTGCTGACTCTCAGGAGAAGGGACTTGCAGTCCACATCATAGGAGAAGGTGCCACTCTACATTTGAGGGCTGAGGGAACCCTTCGTGGACACAGCAGAATCAAATCGCCAACAGGGATTGTTAGGGTTCTTGTCATTCAGGTTTGCTGAGAAAAGGGGCCCACATTCCAGACTGGGGATCTTGGTCTCTGACAAAGGCGGGAGCAGAGTGGGCCAGAGATGGCAGAGGAGAAACTGGGGAAGGAGGTTTTGGGGAGAGAAGGGAGATGGTAGCTGGCAGGATCCTGGTGCCGACCCACTCCCCATGTGTCAGCAGCCATCCTGCTCAGTGAGTTTCTTTTCTTAATGTGGTTTTACAATATTACT
This sequence comes from Pteronotus mesoamericanus, assembly GCF_021234165.1. Taxonomy (NCBI): domain Eukaryota; kingdom Metazoa; phylum Chordata; class Mammalia; order Chiroptera; family Mormoopidae; genus Pteronotus; species Pteronotus mesoamericanus. Next base: position 45,999,709 of record NW_026555329.1, on the reverse strand, counting down.
AAAGAGGGTGCCTGGGATATCCAAGGAAGTGCTTCAGAAGCACTGTTAAGTTGGGGACTAAAGGATAAAGTTAGCTTTGCAAAGAAGGTTCCAATATTTCAGTGCTTGAAAAATCATACAGTATGCTGTATATGCCATCCCTAATATGCATTTGTGTGTCTAGTTCTGTATAAATATACGTCTATTATATATGTGTATAGATTAGGAGTTGAGTATATTAGTATAGTGTATGATATATATAAAAAAATAAGTAACACTATTGGATACCAGGCTTTGTATGTGAGACTTTACTCGTATTCACTTGCCAAAACCCCTACAAAGTAGGTATCTTCCCTGTTGGATCCTTAAGGACAACAAGAGAGTAGGTATGATGACTGAGGTTGCACAGCTGCCATCCACATCAGTTCCCCTTCAGAACCCAGGCCCTTCATGGTACCACTTCTTTAGTGGTCTGTGTCAGCTATCTCCAGAAGTCCTTATGACCCCTTACTGGGTAACCCATACTAAACATTTTGCTGTTCATATCCTGGGGATGGTGGACCTTGAACCAGATGGTTTCTTCCTTTAGGGCAGTTGATTAACTTACATACAGCTCTCTTATTTGCGTTCCTGTCTGAAAGCAGGTCTTACCACCTTATTTCTAGAACTAGATGACCCAATATCTCTTCATCATCTCTTTGGAAGTGGCATGTGTGATTATGACATTCCCAGAGTGGGTGAAGTTGCCTGACTTTATCTCCAAGAGGCATCTACCCTCTTCTCTGGTGTTGCTTCTTACTGGTGTTTCTGCCAGTGAACATGTGACCAGGTTTTGACTCCTAATGACGGCTCTTTTAATAGTTATCTTTAGTCTTCTTGTGGAAACAGGTCAAATGAGAGTGAAGGCCTGGGTGCAGACATCCGACATCCACAGATTCGAGAAAACTGTCAGCTATCTCCTGGCTTCCTTGCTTCTTTGGGTAATGACTGACCAATTCCAACTTCTATAATTTTTTTTTAAGATTCTATTTTATTTACTTTTAGAGAGAGGAGAAGGGAGAGAGAGAGAATTTTCATCCTGTTCTAGATGCTGATTTTTTTTCCCATGCATGATTCTCCAAAATGGACGTTAGGCCTCTAAGAAAATTTTTACTACCCTTCTTAATTCTGGAATTTGAGAAAAATAACAGGTTTCAATTTTTGTATAAACTGGAAAAAAAAATCAAGTACAAAGTGCTATTGCTTTCACTGATTTTTAGTTCATATTGTTCAGACCCATTTTGTAGTGGATCACAAAAGCTTACCTATGAGATACCAGCTCGTGGATTTCTTGAAATGTCTACTTTCTACATTTTTGCTACACTGGTCTCTCATCATGTATCTGCAAATAAGTTTACACCTTGTAGTAATTATTTTTAAATCAGGTTGGAAGGTTGATTTTCCTTTCTGGTAGAAAAGAATGAATGATTTGGAACATCCCCTGTGCTCTAATGTAGCAACATATTTAAATAGAGCTTAGAATTTATCTAGTAGCACAGAGCTAACTTGATTTGCAGTAAAGAGCTAAAATAGGATACACTATTAGGTTATCCTGATTTTATTTAAAATATAAGTAATTTTACTAATTTCTGAGTGAGTATGGAAAGCCTTCAGTTGTTTTATGAAGAAAGCTATGTTCTGATTCTGAGTTTTCACTCTTCCCACATGTAAATTTAGAAAACTGGATTTTTCTTTTTATTTCACCAAAAGTGGCATCTGAATAACAAATAAAAACTTTTTTTTTTAGTTCAAAATGAAAAAAGAATAAGGAGTAAGCAAGAAAATCCCTCCCATCCCACCCCCATACTTCAACCTCTTTTATTTTCTACTGAGAGAAAATTCATAATCTGATTTTTGGTTTCATTTATCTCAGTGCCAGTGCTGTGTACTTACTTGGTGGAGCTAGCATCTTCCAAGGTTGTATTCTGACAAGGAGATGGGGCTTAGGGCCTGGCTGTCAGTATGCGCTTGCTTTGAGAGGGAAGATGAGAAAATATATTTCCCTTCTCTTTCATTTACTCTCAAAGCCAGTGGCATAGGAGGTATTTGCTATTTTCAGTAGACCTGTCACTATCTTGGCTTCTCCTTTTTATGGCCTTGCCCTCCATGAATGAGAAAATGAAGAGTGCAAGTGTTTAGCCTGTCAATGGCCAGTTCAGTGGATTATCCACACAAAGCGATTTCTATGTGAGAGGGAACAAGGTACTGAGGAGCATTGCACAGACTGGCCATTCTAGAAATGCCTGCCCCAGGGGCTTCAGGGGTGCCTGTGGGGGAGTACCAGGAGGGGATTGGCAGCAAGATGTGTTTGAGAATTTATTTTCATCAGCTTAAAGTGTACAGTCTACTTTAGCTCACTATAACCAAGAATGAGCTTGATCAAAACCTCATTCTTTGCCAACTTTCTAACCCCAGGAGCACTTAGTGATTGATTGTCCACTGAACTTGACTGATCAGGATGTCATGTGAAACATGAGTGTGAGAGGAAGCTATTCTTATTGATGCCTTTCAGAGAGAAGGAGTTGCCTTCAACAAAGTGAGACACAGATCTATAAAACTGGTTTTACTCATACTGCAAGACTTATTGTAAAGCTCAAGCATGGATATATAGAGTGTCTGATTTCCCATTTTTTACAGACTTTTGCAATTAGTCACCTTTCCTATTTTGGGGCAGCTTTGCCATGTGCATGCTCAGACTTCCAGTCTAGACAAATTTGCTTTCTTTTCTTTTAATGCAGCACCATGAATGGTGAGAGGTAAGTTTTTAATGGTGAATTAATGTTCAGGTCAAATGGAAAATATGAACTCAAAAACTACTTTAAACTCAGATACCTGTTGTTTAGACTTTCTTATAATCAGGAAAGCCAAAGGCAGACCTTTATTTTTCTATATTCAGAGTGTCATAAAATCTCTGAAAGGTCAATTTTTTTTGGCAAATAATTTTATAGTAGTGTTCTACCTGCCTTATGTCAACGTGATTTTAAGGTACTAAAACTATATATGCCTGATATTTTTCCCCCAGGGCACTTTGAGTTCACTTAAGCTCTTATTTTTTTCACAACCTCTGCCTATGGTGATACTTGTTTCAAGCATATCTCTTGTATCTGGTTTTCTTTTTACCTAGGCCTTCTGCTTTATCTAGTAGCCCAACATATTCGGACCTGCCCTTCATTAGGATCTCCCCACACCGGAACCCTGCTGCAGCTTCTGAGTCCCCCTTCAGCCCTCCACATCCCTACATCAACCCTTACATGGACTATATCCGGTCTCTGCACAGCAGCCCATCCCTCTCTATGATCTCTGCAGCCCGGGGGCTGAGTCCCACAGATGGTAAGTCTCAGACCAACCAATTCTGCTTCCACACATCACACCACCTTCTCTGTCTACCTCAGCTGGGACATGGTGTCAAGTAGCTCTGATGTTTATTGTTTCCCATGTGCTAAACACTGTATCAAATGCTTTAAGCGTATGCTTTCATTCCAACATAGGGACATCTCCATGGGGTGCAGTTATAATCTCCATTTTCAGGTAAAGATAGCAGTGTGCAGAGGGGCCAGATAATTTGCATTCTGGTCCATTGGCTAGTAAGTGACAAAGGTAGAACTCAAAGCCATATCTCACTTATGCTAAATCCTTGCTCTTATTCACTGATTTGTTCTGTGAGTTTTAGACTGACTCCATAGCCATTCATACATACAGTGTACGTGTGTGACTGATGCCTTTTGCTCACTGGTTGATTTATACTTATCTGTCCTGCCTGTTTGAGAGGCACATTTCTACAGCTGTGTCATTAGAGTGGTTTTTCTCAAACTCCAGTGTGCATATGGATACATTGATGCGTTAGTAAAATGTGATTTTGTGTGGGGTAGGTCCAGGAGGGGCCTGAGATTTTGCACTTCTGAAAATCTCTCAGATAATGTCAGTGCTGCTGGTTCGTGGTCCACACTCTGAACAGCAAGATCTTAAGAGGACTTGATGGTTCAGACCTGTTGCTGAATGTGCCCTCTATCCTTGATCATGCCAAACAGAAACTAGAAGAGGAAAGTGGTGGGAAAACAAATGAACCTTGGCCTTAACTCTGTAATACCTGATGCTCATTTTAGGCTCTCACGTATCAAATTCTGATTGGTTCTATTAGCCTCCTAATTAATTACTTTTACATGACTCGTTTTAATTGGAGTTGTGTATTCTGCAATTGTCAAGTTCTAAACCATTACTTTGATTCAGGAAGAACATTTCCCACTGCATACACACATATACAGTCTCATTTACCCACAATTGCCAGAACCTGAATTAAGGTCCAGAATTGCATAAGCCTTATTGATTGCAGATAGTAGGTTATGAGTTCTCTGCAGCAGGTCACAAATCACTGATGCTTGTTTCAGAGCACAGAGCAACACCATGCAGTCTATCTCACTGAGCAGTGTTTGAAGTGGCCCTGCACTGACCCCATTCTCAATGTAGACCACTTTCTGAGGTTGGCTGTGCCTGGTGGGAATAGTGTGTGGGAAAGCAGCTTGAGGTTGCTCAGTAAACATCTACTTAGTTGTACTTCCAGGAGTAGCAGTGCATCAGGAACAGCTACCAATTTGTTGAAAGGCACCTAAAGAGAATAAGTTTTGCCATTTGGACAGGATTCACATTTTTTCTTTCAGTTTATTGAGATATAATTGACATAAACACTATATAATTTTAAGGTATATAGCATAATGACTTACATATTTTGTGAAATGATTAGCATAGTAAGTTTAATTATATAGATACAAAAAAGAAAAAAAGTATTTTTCCCCTGTGATGAGAAACTTTAGAATTTACTCTTAGCAACTTTCAAATATACCATATAGCAGTGTTAACTATATTCATCTTGTTGTGCATTCTGTCTCCAGTTCTTATTTATCTTACAGCTGAAAGTTAATAAGATTCACATTTTAAAAATAAAACTGTCAAGAAAGTCATATGCAAGTTAATTCTTCTTCTTGAGATTTGGTTTTAGAATGGGAAGAATGGAGACCCACCTCCATGGAGTACTTTGGAGCTAATGGAAGTAACTAACAAGGAGGACAGAGGGAGAAAGGGATAAGGGTGGTCAGCTAACAATGGACTTGAAATTGTGCCTGGCTTGCTGAAATTTAGTTGATCCACTAGAATGTGAGACCTCTGGTTAAAGCATCTTATCTTCTGCTACCCATAGTATTTCATGATTAGTATAAGACATTTTTTGATCTGTTGTTGTACCTTCATCCTCTTGCCTCAAGAGGCCAATAATAACCCATCGAATAAAGTTAAGTCCCTAATATTACTGTCTTGTGGTCTAAGAGTTTTTAATATACATCTCTGTCTTCGTAATGTATAAAAATTCTGTGGGCACACAAGTAAAACACAAAGTTATTGCTAGAATGCCAGCTTTTCTACATAGTTAATGGCAAAACTAACTTTTATTGATGGAATGCTATGGTCTATTAAGCACTTTAAATGCATCATTGCATTCATTGCTCCCAACACCGTCATGGAGCAGTAAGAGGTAGACCTGGCATTTGTATCCAGATCTTCATGAATCTGGAGACCACCCTCAGAACCTCTGCAGTATTCTGCCAGTTTTGCACATAAATTAGCAGGTGGAAACCAATTATTATCCCACTCTTATAGAGCTCACTCTTGCCAGTAAATTGCTCCAGATTGGTAGGTATATTTTCCTTGTTGATTTTGTAATGAAAAAAAAAAAGCTTTTAAATTATGGAATACAAAATTGTAGCTTCAAACCTAGTTGTTGTTATTAAAGCTGTGCTGACTTTTCCACCTGTAAGTTCTGCATCCTCCATGTTTTGAGAGCTGACTCAGACACTCCTGGCAGAAAGCTGAGAGAAGTATGTTAACCATGTATGGAGAGAAATCATAGTTGTTTAAGGTGTCAGCTACTATAAAGAATGTGAATATGCAGTGATTTTATATAAGAAATAATTTTATTTTGTAAGGCAGACATGGGAATGAGTTATGTACATGCATGCATTTTAATCATTTTAAATTCTTAGCGATTTCTTTAAACTGGGGGGTACAAAAATAATCTTTCTCCCACATTTTAAGTTCTTGTGGCTGGGCTAATAATTAATATGAGACAGATTAACAGGAGAAAATGCCCCTAATTTATAAAAATATGAGACCTGAAGACACATTTGAGGTCTATGTGCCATTCTGGAAAGAGTGGAGTGAGACAGGGATCTGGGGTTTCAAAGAGACAGTAGGCAACTTACAGGTAGATGGAAAGAGGTAAACCAATACTTGATAGGCCACCTAGTCACAACTGGACAAAGAAGGATGTCCAAAAAACAGGCTTTTTTAGATTTTACTGTATCTGCTACAGTTAATTTATATTATGATGCTAAATGATGCTCCCTTTAAAAAAAGTTTCAATTGCAAGTTGACATTCATATTATTTTGTATTAGTTTTAGATGTTCAGCATAGTGGTCAGACAATTAAGTAATTTACAAAATGATTCCACGATAAGTCTAGTACCCAGATACATTCTCCTTTTGAGCATGTTTTTCTTTCTGAATTCCTTTAGGCATGTAAGGAAGAGTGTGAAAATTCTTTCTGAGTCTTCTGTTTTTTAATAACCAGCTTAAAATCAGTATTCCACAATGTATATTTTGGGGTGGCAAAATTTTATCCCTTCAAAACTAACCTCAAATATTTTATAATGTAATCCATTTTTTCTATTCTTTTCCCTTCAGTTTTATTTTCAAATAAAAGATATTTGGTAGACTTAAGTGAAAGCACAATTTGAGTTAAAGGACTTTTACTAGAATGAGCCAGAAAAGGAATATTTGATGTGGGCTGCATAACAAATGGACTTTGTTGATCTTCTTTTAACCAGTAACCATACTTTTCTTGTCTTCTCTTCTAGCGCCACATGCTGGAGTCAGCCCAGCAGAGTACTATCATCAGATGGCTCTGTTAGCTGGCCAGCGCAGCCCCTATGCAGACATCATTCCATCAGCTGCCACCACTGGCGCTGGGGCCATCCACATGGAGTATCTTCATGCCATGGACAGTAAGTGGTGGGGCTATTTTTTGTAGGAGTGGCCGATGCTAACTCATGAAATGGAGAGGAAGATGCAAAGATTAGGTAATTGTTTAATTTTACAAACCAGAGGAAGAGGAGGAACCACCAATACTTGGTGCTCTGCTTCCCTTGGTTTTCTAGGAAGCTGCCACAGATTTGGGCATCGTGGGACTCCCTGTTTAGCTTGGGAACAAATGGAAGGTGCAGCTGATTATAATTTGGCAGATAAACAAAACTATCCTGCCTTGATTGCCTTGATAACAAAATAAGGAAACATGTTTGAGTACATGAATATATTTTGCCTAGTCATTCTTTGGTTTTAAAGATTTTATGCCCTAAAAATTAATTTTAAAAAAAGACCTGTATTTGGTTTGACTTTTTTAAAATTTGATTTCTTTTGTCTCATATGTTTTCTTACATTAAAAATTATATTTCACTAAGACCTTTTACCTAGGAAAAATAAAAGCCATTTTCAAATTAGAAGACGACTGTTTTTGGTGCAAATAGTGGAAGAAAATAGGATCATTTGATGCATTTAATATCAGTTATTTTTGGGTCCTTCAAGGCTTTGATGATTCCTTTGGGTCACTTATGAGGACACATAGGCAAATGAGGCTATGATTATTACTTTCCAGAACATCCAAGAGTTCTCAGTGACATAGATTCTTTGAGCCCACATCCATCTGTCAGGTGCCAGGAAGTGACGTGGAAACATCATCCATTGTGTACATCAATGAAAGCCACTACCCTTTGAATATGTCAATGACATGACTTTGAGTAGGGCATGAGCTTGAGATTTTATTTGTTTGTTTTTCCTAGTAGCAGTGATTAACTTGTGCTTTTCCATCTGTAGTCTATTTGTATTCTTTTGTGAAAAGGGTATATATTTATCAACTCTCTGGCACTAGTTAGTAATTCAGTCCGTAGGTCTGGAGAAGGTTCACACAGGGTAGGATCTACAGCTTCAGTCTTACTTTCATCAAGTAATGTAGCCATATTACACAGTAACAGAAGCTCGCAGTGGTTTCCATTGGGGAGTTCATTACCACATATAAAGTGGGGAAAAAAAAGTATTATATGTTCTGCAGGGCCTTTGTTGTTCTGCTCTGTAGAGTGGAAAGGTTAAATTTCAGATTCATCGTAAACACATTTCAATTAGGGATTGTTGAAAACTTAGTTTGGTGTTATTATGCAAATTAGTTATTTAAAATCTTCAAATAATTAAAATAAGACAGAATCCTTGGAAGGTCATCCCTTATTACCTTCTTTATTTGATGAGAATATGTTTAGTCAGGCAATGGTGGTTTTTATCTAAATAAAGGATGAAGCTACCCTTTTACTTTGTAAAAACTAATTAAAGGAACTTTAATTCGCCTAAGTATATGGTAAATTGATTGCCATTATGTAGGAATTTAGATGTCCTATCATTCATCATATAAAAGGAAACCTCCTTTTTCTTTGTCAAAATTTTTTATTAGAATGAAGAAACAAAACAATTAACAAAGCCAAATTGAAGATATCTGCATTGGAACAATAAGAATGCGTGAGCTTGTATTTTGAAAGGGAACAGTTTTTTCAGTGAAGACCTGGACCACTTCTCTTTGAGCTGTTTTGAAAATGCTTACTTTGTCCTCTTCCCTCAACAGAGGATTCCAAATCACTGTCCCACAATGCTAACTTTTATCTTTCTTTGCTTGATTATTAGGGGATTCAGAAAAGTATCATTTGGAAAGTGCATAAACTATTATGTTCTTTCTCTCTAAAATAATTGAAATAGCATTTGGTTAAATGGCACATAAGAAGTATACATGGAATTTAGGGGATTTTTCCAATAGTGAAGTAAAACAGTTTTAAATACTGCATTGGATGCACACCTGTAGTAAGAGAGCAAACTGGGAGCTAGCTGGCTGCTCTGGCCCGTTGTTACAAATCTGGACTCCTCATTTGGCAAAAACCACAGTAAACTGGTTTTAGATGAGCATTTGATTTTAAATGTGTCAACAATGGTGTATCTGGGTTCCAGCCAACTTTGGGATAGGGTATTTCTGTGTTGCACATTAGAATTGAATATGTTTTATATCTCTAATTCTACCTTTTGAGATTCAAGATTTAAAAGACAGGAGAACAAGTAATATAATCCCTATAAGGAATATGCTAGAGATGAGGGCACCTGAAACCACATGGTTTCTATTAGTGAAAACTGACTTAAACAAGTGCCTGTCTTGGAGGGAAAAACAGAGGAGCTGGACCAGTCAGTTCAAGTGCAACCTGAGGGTCCATGGAGGAATGAAGTGAAGCCCCTGTGTTTGTCTTTGGGTGATGTGAGGAAAATATAAGGTCACTAGTGTTTTATAGCATCAGATGGCCTCCTTAGCTAGTTAGTGATTTAAAAAATTAAAGGTGTTGCAGGGATCAGGTCTTTCTAGAATGTCCTATTAATTCTAACTCTGCCAGTGATCCCTGGGGCCCAGTGAGTCCCACTGAAAAGGGTTGTTGTTGAGGATTATATGGAAGTCAACCATAAGTCTGGTTTGTCCTTGGAATCATTTGGAAGTGGAATGTATTTCTTCCTTGAAAAACTTGTATGATGAAATTAGCCTCCTGTAGTGATTAAATGTGAAACTTTTATGTGTAAGGCAGATTCCATAATAAAAGTAGGGTACTAATTCAAACACTAAAAGATGTGTACATAGTTGGGATTGCTACTGTTGTGTTTTTTTGTTTGTTTGTTTGTTTTTTTACTAACATGCCCTTAAACAGGTAATGAAACTATTCTAGATGAAGAAACTCAATTTTAAATGTGTCCAAAAGAAAAATTTGAGTAGGTAGCATATTTGTCATTCATACTGGATTTTTAGCTTTATACATGGATTGTACTAACTTACTAAGTTCCAGTTTGCGATTTACTTTTTATTAACTATAAAGTATATCTCTATTTCTATAATATTATCTATAGAGTCTTTATATTCATCTATTTCATTTTGTTAAATTAAAACATGACAGATTTTAGTCTTTTATCAAGGTCCTTCTCTAATGAAGAAAATACTACCAATAGATTTTTCTGGATACCAAGTGCCTAGACTTTTTATATAAAGAAGGCTTACCTTTTACTTCAGTTTTCTGGGTACCATAAAATTGTCATATTCCTGTAAGGAAGTATATATACCCATGCTATGACATAGGAACCCTCCATTATTACTTAAAAGGAATCATGTTTTATTTGCCTTTATCTACTAGGGTTATGTTCTCATTCTTTCAATAAACTTTAGTTGGATGACATTGTAATGTAAATATAACCTTAAGAAAGGCAGGAGTCACAGTGATAACTCTGCCCTGAAATTCAAATCTCTAATGTCTACTGAGTTGAAGGCAAATGGGCATTTATTTTTTTAACTCTCCAGTTAAGAAGTGTTGTGTTAAGTTGGCATGCATTTAAGTTGTGAGTTGTTAACTTCCAGGTTAGAACTTCATTGGTAGAATCTTCTTGAAGGTGAAAAATTCTAATAAATATAGAGAAGTAATTAACTAATAAGTCCAGAGGATTAAAATAGTCTTATCAAATCTCATTATAATACTTGCAGGGTTTTTTTCTTCCCCACCTTGGAGAATCTATAAACAAACTATATCTGGATTATAAATGTTTTTTGGGACTTACATTGTTAGGCTATGGAGAATTTAGGTTAGGGTTCCTCACTTTTGGCACTCTTAGAGTCAGATAGTTTTTCATCGTGGGGGTGGGGTCTGCCCCACACATTGCAGGGTGTTCAAGCAGCATCTCTGCCCTCTACCCACTAGATATAAGTAGCACCCATGAGGTGTGATAACCAAAATGTCTCCACATGTTGTCACATGTCCCCTGGGGAAAATATTGCCCCCCCATCTGAGAACCATTAATTTGGATAATGTATATAGGAGTTGTTTTAATAAAGCTTTAAGTATAAAATGAATCAGATAACTACAGAAATTGGTGGGAAATGAGTGCATAACCAAGCTGAATTTTTTATCTTAGGAGGCTTTAATTCATTTTTCCTTTGGCTCATTGCCTTAAAGTGGTATTTGTTGGGGTGGGGAGGGTGGTGTGTTGTGTAACTGTGGGAGCCACTGTCTTTGTTGTTTGTGGTGAATTAATGATTGGGAATATCTAAGCAGCCATCAGAGTCATAAATCACTAGAAATGAGAGGGATAACACATAAAAGTCTTTCCCTTTTGTTTAGCAATTTATCATTTTGCCTGCACATTAACAAACAGAGTTCCCCTGAGGTAAGCCCCTGGAAGATAAATATTTCTCCCTAATTTCCTCAATTGTAGCCAGTAGATCACAAGTGGGAGGAGAGTCGCTTGTCATTGCAAGTTGCCACTTCTTATCCTTCATTTCTTCCATACAGGCGAGTAGTAATAAATAACAGGTACTGCAGGTATTCAGGTTCTGTTTTGTTTATTAACAGGCACCAGGTTCCCCAGCCCCAGGCTGTCAGCCAGGCCAAACCGAAAACGTACACTGTCCATATCACCACTATCCGATCATAGCTTTGACCTTCAGACCATGATAAGGACGTCTCCCAACTCCTTGGTCACAATTCTCAATAATTCACGCAGCAGCTCTTCAGCAAGTGGCTCCTATGGTCACTTATCTGCAAGTGCAATCAGGTACGTATTTTCCCAAAGCTGTTGTATGTTTCTTTAGTAAAATGCCAGCTCTGGACTGCACCTGGATTTGCTATACTGACTATGAGGAAGAATACAGTAAAATGACACTGGGCCTAACCCAGAATGCAGATCAAATATCACTACACTAAATTTCAGATCCAATTATTGGGCCCAATTTTTTTTTTTTTGCAGGCTTTAGTCAGTAGCCCATATATAGAAATAGTAGTTACTCAGTTATGATGAAATTTACTTCATAGAAACAGTGAGTATGGCAACTCTTTTTATCCTAGCCCCTCTTACTCATAGTTCTCAGAGGAAAAACTGACTTCATACCTGGTTGTGCAACACATGCAAGAACAAGAGCCAAAAGCAAAAGACCAGGCATGGTATAGTTTCATACCTGTTACTACTGGGGAAAAGCATGTACTGTGGGGAAGAAAGAAAAGGTAACAGCAGGGTCTTTAGTCTAATGGAAAATAAATGTGGATGATACTGGAAGGCATATCTATCACAGGAAATCCAGGAAAAAAAATATTTTTAGTTGTACTAACATACCATATTTACTAAAAATGATGAATAATATTGTTTCTTCCACAGTGTTATCAATTGCAATTTTGATTCTTTTCTTGTTCAATTATCAGCAGTGCTCCTTGGCAGGCAAGTTAGTGTTTAAATATTGTAAATCCCCATTTTTATATAATGTCATTTTCTGCAACATTCCTTTGTTCTTTTAATATGGTCAATGAAATGTAGAAACAAAGTTGGAGCAAAGCAAATAACTCTGCTTATGTGATAGCAGTCAGTAGATAGGAAGGGGTCCTGGATATTTTCATAATTAGCCACGATAGTCACAAATGTATCTTTGGAGTCGAGGGTATCTGTAGTTAGATTCCAGCTTTTCTACCAACCATCTCTGCAAACCTGGCTCAGTGGTCAGCCCTCTGAAGTTGTCCACACTTGTAAACTAAAGACAAGATACCCATTGTATGGAAAAGGGCCATGTTTGATTAAAGCTGGTGTGGATTTGCAATTCCAGGATGAAGACCCCTACCCATGGGCAAAGCCTCAGGAGAACTGACCCTGGATGATATATCCAAGAGATGAGTTACCATGGCCTGGTTGTGCTACCCCCATGATCATCCTAAGTCTGGCTCTGAGACAGTATACCCACCTCAGAACTGTGACCTGGCTGTTCTGCACTCCTGACAAATATTCATGGGGTCATAGGTTGCCACTGACCATATAATTATTGTGTCGCTTGACTAGAAGCCACAGTATCAAAGTGCTAGAAATGTGGCATATGATGATATTCACACAGTCACTCTGAGCTAGCGTTTCTTGTGCTTCTTGTCAGTTTTTCTTCCCTCTTTCCCTCTGTCCAGCTGTCTAGATTTCTACAGCATCTAAAGGATTTAGATTAAAATACAGTGTGCACAATACAGCGCTGTCTTTATTTTTACCCCAGTGTCTCACTGGCTTCTTGATCGACTTACTTTTGCCCAGGTAATCTAGTACCAGTACTTGAAAGATGTCAGTATACTGCCTTGATTTCACTTTGTGTGAACTTCATTTCTTCCTTTATTTTTTTGTCATACTAAATGAGTTCTCTGAGCATCCTTATCAGCACTGTTTTGCACTCTGCTCTGATAGATTGGTTATCTCCATTTTATTTAGTTCTTTGGGGTTTTGTTTGGTTCTTTCTTTTGGACCATATTTCTTTGCCTCCTCAATTTGGCAGCCTGCCTGTGTTTGTTTCTGTGTATTAGGTGAAACTGCTTTTACTTCCTGTCTTAGTAGTGTGGCCTGTGTAGCAAAGGCAACTGTAAATTGTGTGGGGTGGAGTTTTGGTAATTGCCAGGGTAGGACAACCTGCTTCACTGCCCCACAGCTCCACTTGAGGGGAGATGGGCAGAGAGAAGATGATGCCACTGCCTGGCCTCCAGAGGTCCAACTGGTGCTCACCCATTTCTAGTCACCTCACTCACTCCCCATATGTGACTGGCGCCCTTCTAGGTACTGCCTTGGCGTTTGCATACATTCTAAGTCCATGTGGGCCCTTGATGCAGTAAAAATCTGAAAGTTTCTTCCACCACCCCACTCCCCACTGGTTTTTACAGCCAGAGGTAATGGGGGTTTATCTTCCTAGTGCTGGAACTCTGAGCTGTGCAGTATTGGCCTGGGGCTGGGCTCACTCATGCCCAGGGTACTCCTCCCAATTTTTTTTCAGCCACATGTGAATGTGGGACTGTCCATTCCACTGCTGCCACCACTTCTCTGCACTATACCACCTCTCCACCTGTTTTCACAACTCCACCCCTCCTATCCATCTGGATGAATGTGGCTTCTTTAAATCCTTGGTTACCAGACTTCCACACAGCTTGATTTTCTGATGGTCCTGGCTATTACTTGTTTATCACATCTGATTGTAATTCTTTCTATGGTTGTGCGAAGAGGTGAAGCTATGCCTCCATCTTGACAGGAGTCTAGGAAGGTTACACAAAGTGAAATAAAAAATATACAAGGAACCAACAGTAAAAGGAAGGAAGCTGGGATTCAAATCAATGATTTGGAACAAAAGGAAGCAATAAACATTCCACCAAGATGGAAAGAAAGAACAAAAATTCAAAGAAATGAGGAGACACTTAGGAACTTCTGAGACAGCTTTAAATACCAATATCCAAATCATAGGGTACCAGAAAGAGAAAAGGAAGAGCAAGAAATCGGTGAGTTATTTGAAGAAATAATGAAAGAAAATGTCCCTAATTTTGTGGAGGAAATAGACATAAGTCCAGGAAGTTCAAGAGTCCCAAACACTTTAGATCCAAAGAGGACCACACCAAGACACATTTTAATTAAAATGCCAAAGATAAAGGGAACATCTTAAAAGCAGCAAGAAAAAAGCAGAGAGTTATTTACACAGGAGTTCCCATAAGATTATCAGCTGATTTCTCAAAAGAAAATTGACAGGCAAGAAAGGACTGGCAAGAAGCATTCAAAGTCATGAAAGGCAGGGACCTACAACCTAGATTACTCTATCCAGCAAAGCTATCATTTAGAATGGAAGGACAGATAAAGTGCTTTACAGACAAGGTAAAGAAAAAAGAATTCACCATTACCAAAACATTATTACATGAAATGTTAAAGAGACTTATTTAAGAAAAACAAGAAAATTAAAACTATGAACATTAAAATGACGACAAACTCAGAACAGTCAACAACTGAATCTAAGAAACAAAAACAAACTAAGCAAACTTCTAGAACAGGAATAGCATCATAGGTATGGAGATCATTTGGAGGGTTATCAGGTGGGAGGGTGACATGGAGAAGTGGGGGGAAGGTGCAGGGATTAAGAAGCATAATTAGTTAATACAGAATAGATGAGGGGAAGGGTGTCAAAAATAGTATAAGAAAGGGAGACACGAAAGAACTTAAGTGCACAATTCATAGACAGGAACTCAGGGGGGATTGCTGGATAGAAGCATGTACCAGGCAGAGGAGAGCAAAGGGGGAAAATTAGGACAACTGTAACAGCATTATCAATAAAATATACTAAAGAAAAACCTATACTGACTTGAAATTATCATTGTCCCCTGACTCCAAGGTGCTACAAGAGTCCTTGTTATTGTCATTAGAGCTGGAATAAGAGGTCCTGAGGACCTTGTTGCAGTCAGGAGACCTGGGCCATCACAAACTCCTGTTCTTTTGTGCCTTCAGCTCTTTTCCATCTATCTTTCCTCTTGCAGTGTGACCTGTCTTTCTTTAGTACACATGTAATGTGTGTTAGGTTAATATGTAGGTTTTAATGTTTATAAGGTAGGACACATAATCCAAGAAGAGGAGAGCTTGCTATATAATATAATAATTATTATCAGCACTGCTTGCCAGTCCTTTAGCTAGAGAAATGTTAGTGCTTTGCTTCCCCTGTTTTAAGTTTCATTTTGTGAAATCTAAAAACTGTATTAAGGATGAATTGGTAAGTAGCAGGATGAGTGAAATGTCCACTCAGGATGTACTTAAGTTCTGCTATGTACCAAGAAACACAGAAGACCTGAGGCACTCTCAGTTTTTGTCTTGCAGAGGTTTTAGAAAGCAGAGTGTTGTTCTTGTTCTACCCATCAACTCAATGGGTCTTTGCAAGAGGAAGTTGACAAAGGTCATGCCTGATAGGCATTAGTATCCAGCACTCCAATACCTTGCTTTTTAATTTACCCCAAACACATTTGCCTTTCATATGTACGTGTTTTCTAATATCTAGTCTGCTTCTGGTATTAGCAATGCATAGTGTAATGATGACAGTTAAGTGTCTAAAGATGTTATTGAATGTTTAAGGACACACATTGAGTTTTCTGAAAAATGTCATGGCCATTTCCTTCATATTTGTGTATTGTTACTTTCTAAGAGTTTAATAATACCATTTACCACTATTTGAAATTCCTGTGTTTACTTATTCATCATGTAATTTACTATATGCTTCCACCTCTGAAACATAGTACCAGGAGGCTGAGAACTGTGTATGTCTTGTTCATGACCACACTCTGCGCATCACAAAGTTTGCACCCTTGACACCACTCAACAAATATTTCTTAAATAAATCAAGGAGCTCTTTAATTAGTAATTAGAATTGTAATCACCTTTATTAAAGGAATTTTTATATGATAGATGAGTAATTATGGTTTTCAGAAAGTTATAGTGTACAAAGAACATATATAAAGGACCCATGGTAATGGATAACAGGGTGCAGACTGACTGAGGGAGCTGGGGCAGGGAGTGGGCAGGGCAGAGGAGAGCAATGAGGGAGAAGTTTGGACAACTGTAATTGAACAACAATTTTAAAAAGAAGAAAGTTACATTCTATATGAGTAGTATATTAATATGTCCATATGTTGATAATTATACAGAAGTGAAAGGATGGATGCAACATAAAGGGATAAAGAAATGTCTAATTTAAGTTTATGTATGATTCTTGTGTTAAATATATACTTAATAATTCAGACAGCTATAAAAATGCCATAGAAACCAAGTCTTTTTTCCATAAAAACCCATTGGCATAGTAAAACAAGTACTTGGTTACTGTGGAACTTTGGTTCTCAAACTTAATTCATTCCAGAAGTCTGTTAGAGAACCAAATTGTTCAAGATGGGAGATGTTTGAGAACAGAGGTTTGACTCTATGTCATTTTCAAACACATTGTCTAAATGTAGATCATGAGTCTTTTTTCATGTCATAACTGAAATGATAATTCTAAACACATAACTCCATTCACTTGGAAATGATATAAACTTTAAACTATTAAAGCCTCAAACTTTAACTCCTCTGTCAGCCTAAAGACACCCACAGATGAGTTGTTCAAGATGAGATGATTCACATTTATCAAATACAACATGTAATCCCCATTCTGTATGGTTAAAGCTAACATAAATAGACAATTAATGGCATTATATTACAAATAATTTTCTCTCTGATAATACCTACCCCAAGAAATTGAGCTGCCATTGGAAGAGGTGTTTCAAATGGCACTCATTTGCCTATCGCCTTCTGGCAAACAAATACATAGAATGAAAAAATGAGTAACACACACATATAACCCACCAATTACAGCTTTCTTGCTTTCATTTTAATGGCTAAAATGAAGACGGTTTCATATCCTTAGTCGTTTTTGGTCTGGCATGGCCAGGAGAGATATCTCAATGAAAGTGAGAATTGGGTGCACAGAACTACAACATCAGAAGTTATTACGGTTTCTGTTGTCAGCACTGATGAGTTCTGCCTGGTTAGCAGAGGGCAGGTTGTGTTTTCCACTTTGTGCAGCATCAGCCCTTTCTGACAGCAGGAGTAAAGATGTATCTGGCAGGTCCATTGCGACTTCCTGAGGCAGAGTAGGAACCAGCTTGGCCTCCATAGCAGCTTGGCTCTGCACTGTTGCTGGGGTCAACACATTGTTTATGTTGGTGAAACGATGCAAAAATGAGTTGGATGGGAAATACCAAGTAATAGAGGGATACAGTGCCACATCACCAGTGTCCTCAAAAACTCTCTGATTGCATCTTCTAAGAATTAGGAGACACCTTCTCTCCCCCCAGCATCAGTGTAAGTAATTAATATTAACTAAGAAAGATAGAGTTCATTTACTCTCAGATGTGGTCATTGGTTTTATGTAGTACTTCATTTAATCAATTACTTATTCATTCTCCAAGTACTTAACTGCATATTAATCTATGTGCTAGTCACTGTGCTGGTCATGGGGACTACAAAAATAAGTGAGAGACATGACCGATGTCATCACGGAACTCACATAAGGCAAAAGCTTCTAAGCAGATACAAATGAATGAGTGGAGCGGATGATGTGCTGAATGGGTAGTTTGGTTGTTGAGAGGCTGTCAGCAGCCCAGGGCTCCAGATGGCAGTAAACATAGGGAAGTGTTTACCTGTGCCAGAATACAAGTTTGTAGGTGAGGAAGGGTCAGGTTATACACTGTGTCCTGGACCACAGATCCAGGAACTGTAGGCTGAATTGCTGTAGGGATAAAAAAGCCGATGATGAAGGAGGTTATTGGGCTGAAACAAAGGCACTCAGCTACTTGAGGGGTCGAACCTGGTAAGTCTAACTTTGAACTTCCTCTTTCTGTGCCTCAAGTAGGAGGCACAACTAAGAGAATTGGTGGGATGCACCATTTATAATAGAGAAATAATATCTGCTGATATTGTTGAAAATTTGGTTATGCTTATATTGATATATTTTTCTAACCAGTGCTTTGAGCCAAGTATCATTGGGGAGTGTGTCACTGTTCTTCATAGTTCTGGAGGTTTTTTCTGTTTGGCAAGTACCTTTTAAAGCCTTTAGAACACTTTGATCATATAAAGCCTAATGTATTTCTGCCTACAGCATTATTCAAAAAAGTGTGTGTTCCTCACTGTAAACATTGGGGGTCACACATACTCATTTTGTGAGTATATGGGCCTTTATTTGTGTGCTCATTACTACTTTTGAGGCTGCTGAATTTTCTAGTAAATGTGCCCTGGAAGCTTTTATGGATGCCAGTGGAAATTTTATTTCTTTTTCCTTTCAAATACAAGTGCCTGCACGTTAAATGTGTCCCCTAACCTATCCATGCACAAATAATAACAGCTATTGGCCCATTTTCTGCAAAACTGGAAAGAACTTTGAATGGTGTTTTCACTCTGAATGGCAGTGGTTATGCAGTAAATTACACAGCTCTAACCAGAAAGCAGATGACCTTGTTAGTACAACAGCCACCAAGTTGGTTTATTTTTATTTTAGAGAGAGGGGAAGGAGGAGAGAAAGAGAAATGGTGACTGATTGCCTTCCGCAAGCACCCCAACCGTCGGCAGAACCTGCAACTCAGGCATGTGCCCGAACTGAAAATTGAATTGATGACCTTTAGCTTTGCGGGATGATGCCCAACCAACTGAGCCACACCAACCAGGGCTCACAATGTTGGTTTATATTAGTACTTCTTCTCCCCCTTCCTCTCTCGCCTCTTGAAGTCAGTCTCTCAAATTGCAGGATTCTTATGTTATTACAGTATTGATTGTTGCCTAATTTCACCTGAAATACTGGTTTCATGAGCAGCAGTTGGGAGAGATATGAGATACTGAAAAGTAAATCTTGGCATTAGATCCTTCAGCATCCAGAAAATGGACTTTTACTGCAGCATGAACAGTTTTAAAAATTCACATCTGAATGAAATTTAACAACCAGGGCAACTGAAAAAATGAACATCTTTATAGATAGAGTTGATTTTACATTTAAAATAAGACATTTTTTATGAATTTAGAGAAGCCACACTATTTACTCTTCCCATTGGGAGAGAGATGCCACCTTTGTGATAGGGGCCTTCCCAGTACCACTTACTTTTGGCTCTACGGTGGTTTAGCTCTTGGGCCTGGCCAGCTCTGGGTCAGTCCCCACTGACCCTGCCCCATGTCATGTTGGGGTTCCTGAGGTGAACCTGGAAACTGAGGAGCCTTTCTGCTGAAGCAAATATAAACAAAATATGTGGAGGAGTATTCAGTTGCCACAGCCTCCCTCATCCTGTATATTGAACATTAACACAAAGGCACCCTGGCACTGCAGTTCTGTCGAAGAGAGATTTCCATGGCAACTCTAAAGAAAAACTGTTACTTTAGAGAAGGGTTAAAATGCCATGTGGATTGAAGTCATTAGACAAAATTGAAACTTTTACCTTTAAGTATGCAGTGGCTAGGTGACCAGCTTCTTGCCATTTTTCTTACCGTTCCTCAATCTTTTCTTTCACTTTTATTTGAAAACAGATTGTTTAATATTGTAATCAACTGTTTATCCTTTCAAAATAAAGGACTGCAGCGGCTAAATTATGCTGCTGTATTTCTTGTACATTAAGTTATCCAGCATAGTCCTACATTCCTTACCCCCCATAACATATAGAATTCCTAAAGTGTTTTTAAAAAACACATTATGGGCTTGTCCCATATGCTATTTTAATTACATTTTATCTCTGACTTGAATCTAAATGAGTTTGAAGTGCCTGTGCACATGGAGGGAGTTTGAATAAATGTTTAATTATTTTCTACAACATGAACTTTTAAGTGTCCCCACTTATATATCATTCCAGGAATTAAATATGAATTTTATCTACAGATTGATGACAAGAGTTTCCGTTCAAATGTTGACTGACATCACTTCTGTGGTTTGAAAAAAATAATGTTCTTTATAGAAATCAAACATTTATAGATTTCAAAAGTTTTATGTATTGATATTAATTAGTATATAACTTTCCAGATACAAATTATTGTTTTACTCTTTGGAAATTTAAATGGGATATATAGAAAGTACTCAGTTAAAACTTGCTGAATTAATGTAATATGTGGATTTTATGACATTTATTTTAGTTGCTTAGCGTCCTTCCTTTCTACTTATACTCCACATTTTAACCAAATTGGGTATAGTTGTTGAGATTCCCAGACAGAGGACTTCCAGGCAAGTGAAGTGCTACTGTGCTTTTTTTAACTTGGATATTAAGACAAGGCCCAGTTTGCCACATTTGACCACATTTTGCAAAGGGTATTGACAAAACTTTACATCTAATTTTTGATAAAGAATTTTTAAAAAATTAAAACTTTTCTTAAAGATTCAGGCTTTAGGAATTTGAATTTTAAATCTTTGGAAATAGAAGAACTGGTTCCCACTCAGACAATGGTTTTTTGATCATTTTTAACTAAGCTATAGGCTGAATTTACAGGTGATGTGACTGTGAATAATTACTTAGATGTGCTCAGAATTTTGTCCCTGTGTCACTGCAGACAGTGGAATGCCTCTTGAAGGTATTTTATCAAACAAAAATCAGTGACCATAAATCTACTCTGATGGATACAAGTTGTATTTGGTGTTGAGGACACCGCCTGGACACATTATAATCAGGAATCTCAAATACATATTTTTTTCAGTCTTTAGAAAAATAAAGGGTAAAATAACATCTGCATTAATTTATTCTGGCTTTATAAATGTTGTCCTGGAAGAGTGCTTTTCAAAAATGTTTCACAAGGAACACTAGTGTCAAAAGCTCCTCCAGATACTGCTGCACATTGGAGTGGGACATTAGAAGTACATATTTGCATATTAACAGTTCTACACTCAGGAATGTTGAACCCTCATTCCTCAGACTTTTATGACTTTGCCACCTCTTTATCTTTTTTTCCCTAAAACTTACTTTTGGATTGTTATCTCAGGAGGCCTGTGACCATGTTAGCTCATTGCTTAGGAATATCTGGGCCACCTGATACTTTCTTTCTAGAGATCTTACCGACTAAATATAGATTAACAGTTCTAAGTCACATTGTTATCAATGTTTGTCTTTTTAAAAATATCGCATTTTTCATGTAGTCATGTAGAAAATAAGTGAAAGCTATAAAATATTTTTAATTGTACTTTATAGAATGTTGAGTGAAGAGAATTTAGGAATCAGGATGTAAAATTAAGCTCTGTTTAAGTGACCCATAAGAAAGAATAGGGTAAGCAGAAATGTAAAGGCTTGGGGTAATAAAGCTCAGGTAGACCAAGCTTTAGACTAGACTTGGTCCTTTTTTAGAGGAGACAGAAGAGATTTGTAAAAATTTTCAACAGTATTGATACTTTATATTTCTAGGAAATTATGGAATAAACCTATGAACTATTTAGGAAGGTTTTTTAGGGTTTCTAAAGGTACAATTTACTTTGTAAAAATTCTGACCTCTGTAATCAACAAAATCTTTTAGCAGCTGCTGAAGTTCTATAGAAAGCAGTGAATGTAGACACAAGCTTTGTTTATGTCATACTGTTTTGCAGACATGCCAAACTGTAGTGTTCAGAGGAAAACATGCTTTTCTTTGTAAAACTACTCTGAGTGTGGTAAACAATAATGGCTTCCAAAAATGTCCATGTCTTAACCCCTGGAACCCATGAATATGTACCTCACATGGCAAAAGAAATTTTGTGGTTGTGATTAAGTTAGGAATTTTGAGATGAAGAGGTTATTCTGGGTTATTCAGGTGACCCTAATGAAATCACAAGGGTCCTTATAATAGTGAGGTGGGAGATGAGAGTCAGGGTGAGAGGAGAAGGGGGACAGGAGCCCATGATGCCAGCAGCCTGCAGGAGCTGGAAGAGGCACAGTGCCTAGAGAGAGAGACTCCAGAGGAACACAGCCTTGTGCACCTGTTTGGGACTCTGACCACCGGAGCTGTGAGATATTGAGTGTGTGTTGTTTTAAGCCACTAAATTTGTGGTAATTTGTTTCAGCAGCAAAGAGATATTAATACACTATGGAAGTGATTCAGTCACTCATTGTCACAAAAGTGTCTGCCATGTGCCAGGCAGTGTTCCAGGCACCAGGGATCAGCAGGGAATAGGGCAGAACAGGGCCCAGTTCACCAAGACCTTACTACATTCTAGAAGGTGAGATAGAATATTAGTTCAGACAGTGCCGAATGCTGTGGTGAGAATAAAATTGTCAATAGAAAATGATTGGGCAAGGTGCTGCAAAGGGGCTCATTTTGATTGGGGGCAGGCATTGGTGTCAGCTGACCTATCTTCCTGAGGAGGTGACATTTAAGCTACTGCCGCAGTAATAAAGTGGAAGCAGCCATGCTGAGTTTTGGAAGGATACAAGCACTGGTATGCAGAGACTCACAAGGCAGAGCTCCTTAGGATGACAGCTCACCACCACTTAAGAGTCACAGAGCAGAAGGTGGCAGCTCAGATTCCCTGGTCCCCCACTGGCAGCAAGTCCTATCAAGGTTCTTTGCATGCATGTGGGAGAGGGGACATCCTTGGGTAGTGCCCAGTCATTGCCCATCCTCTGCTATTTCCTTGCAAAACTTGGTCAGAACTTCACAGGCTGCTCTGAGAGCAAGAGGAGCCTTGGCTCTCACATCTATGCGCCAATGCTGTGACAAAGTTAAGGATGTCTCTTCTGTCATCACATTCTAAGTAGCCTTTGTAATCTGAAGCACCTCGAGGAGCCAGCAACAGCACCAGCCCTTCTTGGTTGACCCCAGGCCTCTCTATATGTGCCTCGCAGAGAGGGAATTTCTGTTGCTGACTTCTTATGAAGAAGCAGTGACATCTCTATGCTTTCTATATGTTCTCTATGCTTTGGAATCAGTTGACATGGGTTTTGGAAAGTGTTTATTCTTGTCGCCTGGTTTTACCAGCTAGAAAGCAGCCCAGCAAAGGGACGTTGCTCAAACATGCTCTAAGCTTTCCAGCCCCTTTCAGTGTTGTTTGGAGTCAGAAAAAATGGACCTCAGAATGATAACTGCAGCAGGAATGCTGGACCTGGCTTTTGTCTTCTCTCTTCTTACATCTTTTTAAAAGTAAAACTGTACTTACCCTGTCCAGCTACTAACATTTTAAAATTAGTTATACATGAAACTGAGGGCATTTTCTGCTTTGTGAAATGTGTTTTTAATGGTCTTGATTCTTAATTAGGTCCTGATTTTTTGAGTCCCCAAGTATTCTGCCTTCTAGAATTAGAATGTATGTGACCATAGGGGCCCCCTTCCCAAGCCCGCTGGATCATGGGGGCACAGGAAACCCTGGGGAAGTTTGTGGAGGTTCCTGCAAAGACTGTGTCACATCGTAAATGTATGTGTAGAGGGATCTTTTGTTTTTTGTGTTTTTAATGAATAGAGTAAGGTAGTTACACTTAGTAATACCCATTCACCAAAAGGAAAAGGGGAGGGTGTTAAATCATTGTGTTTTTTTTTTTTTTTTTTTTTGATGAATGGCTTGTACACTGAAAAATAAATTGGACAAACTGGCATAGAGCTCAGTGAACATGAAATCAGCTATTAGAAGAAAGCTTGTGAACAAATTCTGAGGCAGATATGCATCTTTTGATTAACGCCCTATCAATCATCCACACAGCTACCTTCTCTAAGTCTCGCTGTAATCATTCATGGTTGCTTTTGGAAACACTAGCAGAAACTATAGTGCTGCAGAAACAGAATAGTATACTGATTTCTCCCTAACTTAATGTGAACAATGACTGTTTTCAACATGTCTCTGCTTTCTTTTATTAAGGAAATACAATACAGAATGAAAGGGGAGTTCCTCCAAGCCTGATGAAATTCTCCTGGGGTATTCTTAATGATATTCAGTCTTAAATGGGCAGACTATTGTAATGTGAGGTTCTCTGTAGGAATAATAGTAATGTAATCCATTGAAGTCGCCTTTTACGGATTGTAGTCAAATAGGCAAAATTTGGAGTACATTAGAAAAGAGCATATCTTCAGAATTATTACTTAAAGTTGTTGAAATTGTTTGAATTTTGTTACTATAATTATTATATTCTCAGTTAAAGTGCTTAACAGCAATAGTAATTAACCCACCAGATTGTAAATTTGCATGAATTCTGCCTTTGACATTAGAAAAAGTCCTGATTCTGTGTATTGCACAGCAGGATGGAGGAAATACATATATATTTTTTCAGATTATTTTTAAGAAAGAAATTTTCATAAATGCATTAATAGTTTTCCATGCATTTTTAAGCCATTGGTAGATTCCTCAAGGGCACTGCATTCTTTTAAGAGGATTTGATTCCTGAACTTTGCTAGCACAAAGGATAATTTGGAACTGCCTACTAGTTGAGATATCTTTAGGTGATAATGCAGTTTCTGAACTTACTGTAGCCTGGGAAATCCTGTGGCATAATGAAGTAGTGACAGTCATTAGCATGTATAATGGTCTTTAATAGACATTTAAGGCTCTTTAACTGGAAGAGGAAGCTGTACTCTCCCATTGGAATATTCCTCCATCAAAGCCCATTGATCACCGATTTCACCCAGGAGAGGTTAATCCATCAGCTTCTGTAACCAGACGGTACTGATGGAAATTCTTTAGGTGGCATTCTGGATGAACCAGGCTTTCCATCTTTACAAACAAATGAGTGATATGACAAGCATGGTGTTCAAAACACATTTAACCAATTGATTTTCTTTCCTCTTGTAATAAGATCTGGAGACATATGAAAGTGCACAGTGTAAGCCAAGATTAAAGGAATTGCTCCATGCACAGGAACATATGGGATTGAAAGCCAATAAAAGTACTATAAAGCTTGTAGTCACCCATTTTCTTTTTTTATATATAAAGTTTGTTATTGCAATAAATAGCTGTTACTGAGCCAATGCCTTTTGTTTCATTTTGCTGAATCTTATTTTAGGTCTGCGTATGTGTGTACATGTGTGTTTAGTCATTTTTTTCTTGGAAGTTCTCAAGATGTTTGTCAATTATTGTTTTTACCTTCTAATTTAAACAGACAGACCTGATATGATTTAGGCCGGTAAAACTAGGTATAAAGGTTCAAACACAGGGTGTTGCACTACTGTCTGTGTTCCATGTAAATGATGGGTTCCTGCTCTTTATTTCCCCCATGCAGCCCTGCCTTGAGTTTCACCTACCCTTCTGCACCTGTGTCTCTCCATGTGCATCAACAAATCTTAAGCAGACAGCAGAGCTTAGGCTCGGCCTTTGGACACAGCCCTCCTCTCATCCATCCTGCCCCAACATTTCCAACACAGAGGCCTATTCCGGGGATCCCTACAGTTCTGAACCCTGTCCAGGTCAGCTCTGGCCCTTCTGAGTCCTCACAGGTGAGAGAGACAGCTCAATAAACTGGTCAGTCTTGGTGATCGTACAGAAGAGCCATGCTACTGTGCCAGCTCTTCATTGGCACAGTTCCCTGGCATTCTCAGGACTTTGTTTTCCCTTTTTTTGTTTTTTTTTGTTTTATTTTGTTTCATCCAAGTGATGCTTATTGAACATTTACTTTGTAAAATTTTGCAATAATACTAATAATATAAAAAGGACAAATATATTCCCAAGAGTCATTGGTAATAACTAAGTTACTTGCTAGAGGTAGGACTATCCTTTGGCAAAATTGGGGTGAAGTGGGATGGCTTTCAGTGCTCTTTGTTTCCTTTTTTTTCTGGGCATATTTCTCTTTCAGTTCCTTCCTTCTCAGCTCTCTTCTGCTTTCTCAGACCTTATCTTTCCTAGAGGAATGTGAGAGGAAAGACTAATCCACCCTATGACAATGTTTCTCAGCTCTTACTCATGTGAATACCATGAAGGTGGGCAGGGTGGGAAGAGTGCTCCCAGAGAATCTGACATCATTCTTCCTGATGAGTGGCATCCTGAGTGGCATCTGGGCATTTATGGCTTTGATGCAGACATGGTTGAGAACCAAATGGTCTTCCAGCTTTCCCCCTCACATAATTTTGAAAAAATTGTTTCACTTTGCATATGTTAAAATTGACATCAAAAATGTTTTAACTTAAGTTTAAGCAGCTTCAAATCATGTTATTTTTCTACATATTACAAATCTTGATTATTTTAAAATAAGGCAAATAAATTTTTATGTGAGTCCAATGAACTGAACACTGTGGGATTTGTTACCTATCTACTATTATCCATTTGCAATTAGAAATTTTGCATTATTCTTTTTCTTCCTTGAACTCCTATATCTATTCTGTTTCACATAATATTTTTTTACCCCATTCTCCCGAGGAATCACATTGTTGCCATGTCCATGAGTCCTATTTCCATTTTGGTCTATCCCTCACCACACTGGCTAGCTGTCACCTGCTCTCCCCCGTGAGTCTACCCCACTCGCCTTGTCTCCGGACTTTCATGGTGTATGCAGCCTGTCTTCTGAACCCAGGGCTGTCATCTTCAGTTGATGAATATGCTATGTATGTGCTCCTCAATATACAGCAGCTTCTTCCACTAGAGTTATTTTATCCTTGGTAGAAAAGTGGGCTGCTTGAAAAGGCTTCATTCTGACCCAGTGCCGTCTATACATCTATTCAATAGGAATGCATTCATGAATGTGTTGCTCTTATTTGGTCACAGTCCACTGGTGCTTAGAATTGTGTGATACTTCAGAGTAAGAATAAAACTGGTTCCTATCTCCACACTGATCATGCTCAGAGAAGAACCTGGATGCTCTAATTAAAGAACTTTGCAAACAGTTCATGTTGGTTTCCTTCCTACCTCACAATTTTGTTCTTTTAAATACTCTGTTGGAACTTACTAAATCCCAGGCCCCCTGGTCTATTCTACTAGCTTTTAAAAGTAAAGGGAGTTTATACTCATGAGGTAAAAACAAGGAGTTGCCTCATGAATATATTTCCTGTTACCATTGTATTGGAACATTATCAGACTCATTGCTCTAGTGCCAAACAAACCTGCTTTTCTCATGTTGCATGATGTAGCAGTGGTCCTGCTCATTGATCAAAACCTAAGTTTGTCTCTATTTCCTCAACTGTGACTGACAGAACAAGCCCACAAGTGAGTCTGCAGTGAGCAGTACTGGTGACCTGATGCACAACAAACGATCCAAGATCAAACCTGATGAAGACCTCCCCAGCCCAGGGCCACGGGTTCAGCAGGTGAGGTGCCCGGGCTCTGCACATGACAAAAGACCAGTTAACAGAGTTTGACTCAGTTTGTTTTTCTAGCTCAGAAGTAAACACAAAAGAATTCAGGAAGTTGTGTGGAATATAAACTGTGGTTCATAGAATAAGAGGCTGGATTTATTTGTCCTGACTATCTATGTAACCAGGCTTCAGTACTTAGCCCCAATCATGAGCTTAAATTGTGAGCTCCTGGCTCTAAGCCTGAGCTGGGTAGAGCTAGTGATGTTTCCTGTACTAATAATGTTTTTATTTTTATTCTTATTTTGCCACTTCTTACTTTCCAGGAGAGCCTGGAGAACAGGGAGGGATCAAGGCACAACTAACCTATCCTGAGGCACTAATATTCCAGACCTTTACCCAAAGTCCTGAAAGGACAAGTTTAAAAATTCCATTTAGATTGTTTTAAGCCTCAGTTTAAAGATGTGTATATTATCATAATACCATCTCCTAGGGTCCCTGTGCCTGATACAGGAAAGAGGTCAGTGAATATTAATTTCCAGGAATAAGAGTTGAACAAGAGTTTGGACATTCACAGAATCTGCTTCAGCCCAAACCTCAGACAGCTTTAGCCCAAATGTCCATTTTAGTGAAAATGTTGAAGATGGAATGAATGAGTGTCACAGGTTCTGAAATTCATCCTTCCTTCTATATTTTGCTAGTCAACAACCTTGCTAGTTACACCTAAATGCTTGTATACAGTTTTTGTCATCTAGCCTTAGATTAGAGCTCAAATCTACACGTCTGTCTCCCAGAATTCTAGAAATCCATTGCATTTAAATTGCCACAAAGCTGGTTCAGAAGACTAGGAAAGACTGTACTCTCCCCTCCCAACCTCACCAAGCTTTAGATACCATTGTTCTTACGCAGAGTGTGTCATTGGACATGGTGGTGTTTAACCAAAAAGACAATATCCCTATAAAATCCACAAAGTGCCTCTTACAGACTCCAACAGCAAAGAAAACAGAATTAGAATTATTGGTAATTATTTCCCTAGATTCCAAAATATGAGAATAAAAACATTAATATACTGAAAGAATCTAACCAAAAGAGAAAGACCTTTTTTTTTTTTTTTTAAGTAAAGACGACATGACCTGGTTTAAGTGCTTCTCTTGTGGGATAACATTTTAGATTAGTTTTTTTTTTTTTTCCACTTTTGTATTCGAAGACAGCAGAGTTTGGCCTCAACTTCTTATCATTATGGTTTGGACTATTGTCTTTAATCATAAGTTAGTAGTCTCTGAAGATGTGTTTGATATATATGAAAAAACACACACAAGTGATTCCATATTCTTCCATTCACAAAACGCATTTGATAGACCTGGACTCTATATGATCTTCACTGAAAAATTGCATCAAGTGAAAAACATCTCTTCTTATCTTTCCTCCCATTGTGTCTTTTTTTTCCCTCTCTTCCCTCCCCTCATCCACTGTCTATCAGGAACAGCCAGAAGTAACCACCCTGGTGAAGGAGGAAGGGGACAAAGATGAAAGCAAGCAAGAGCCTGAAGTCATCTATGAGACAAACTGCCACTGGGAAGGCTGCACGCGGGAGTTTGACACCCAGGAGCAGCTGGTGCATGTAAGTGAAAGGGACTCGGGAACTGGGCTTTACAACTATGTGACATTTCTACGGGATCAGCTTCCCTTACCCTGTGCTGAGTCAAGTTTCGTAGCTCACAGCGTTACAAACTAGAGAGGCCTTTATGACTTTCTGAGAATAAAGAGAACTCTGAGCCACTGTGCTTGACCTGTTCAGTCAGCTAAAGCTTAGTGTAAAATTCAATAAAGTCTTCAATAGAGAGTGTAATGACTCTGATCCTGTAAGTCAGAGAACACTATTTTGAGTTAGTAGCTTTGATGGTTATTGAGTAATAATAGTAAACTGAACATGAATTATTATTAACCTTTTAACCAAGTTTGAGTCTCCTTTCCAAGAATAACAGCAGAAACTACTGTAATGGGAGATTCCTTTTTTTTTCTTCTACCTTCCTCTCCCAAAGCTTCAGGAATCTCCCTTTGTTTGATGCAGCAATTAGTACTCTGTGTGAGATAGGTAGATGCTTGGGGCAAACCATTAACACATTTTCTTGACTTGAAGCCAACTCTTACAGGGTTAATAACTTTTGGAAAAAAACAATATGTATTGTAAAAATGTTTAATGATGTCCATTTTTCAAAATTGCAGCATGGTCAGATTGAGAACCACACCTTTTTTGTCATACCAGGTTCAGAAGTCTTTTCCTTTACTTCCCTGTGTATTGTTTCAAGTAATATAGCACTCCCCATCCCATGTACTTATACCTGATTAGTCCTATGTCTTTTACCTGTGTTTCGTTTTATTTGGCATTTTCTCTCAGGCCAGTAAAGCCTCCATGGCAAATGGGACAAGCAACTGAAATGGAAGGGCATTTAGATGATTAAGAAAAAGAAAAAGGTAGCCCACACACTCTGGTACAGAAGGGCAGGGTCCTATTAAGGCATTAAGGATGGTTTGCAAAGTGTGGCAGTTTCATAAGCTTTTAATGTGATAGAAAATCTGAAAGAGCAGCTTTTGTTGTGACAACTCCCCATATGCATACTCATTCTCTTTTCTTTTCTAGTAACTTTTTATTTTTAGATTATCCATATTTCTTGATAACTCTTCTCCATTTAAACACTAAAATTATAAAATTCCTCATGCATCCCACATGTTTTATAGGCTGCATGAGCCTTTGAAGTGTGTCTGCTGAAACTTGGCTCATCCTGTATAATACATTTCACACATTGCAGTCACATTATACTGTTAAATATATGATTTGCTGGCTTTAAGATTTGTTACATACAGAATGTTTTGAGGATTTAACATTACCTCAGCAGGGTTTTCCTCTCCTGTTTCTTTTTTAATCGTGTCTCTTTGTAATGGGATAGAAAAAATTACAGATTTCTCAACACAGCAAGAAACTAGAAAATCAGATGGTTTTAATTAAGATATATTTCCAAATTTTTCCATGAACTTAATTTATTTTTTTTCCTCTATAATTTTTGCAAGTGTTATTTTTAAGCCAAGCCTGACTTAATGGCCCTTTTACTCTTGCTGGCTGTTTTAATGGAAACCACAGACATTGTCATACTAAAAGGGAGAAAAAGGTTTTGAAATTTTATTTTAATGTAGAGAAATATTCCCAAAGAGCAGAGAATGATACGAATACACTGAATACACTGAGTGTACAGTGAGTATACAACATAAGTGAGAATGTTGTTTGTGTAACAACTGCCATCATAACCGAGATGTTGGCAGTGCTTGTTGAAATGTCCTTCTGAGAAATGATGCAACCTCATTGCACCTTTCTGTGGATAAGTCGTCGTAGTTCCCAAGAAGTGTGGTGACTATGGTTCAGCCATTATCAAATGAGGAATTAAATAGGAGTTTACATTTAAATAAGTCTACATTTAAAGGGAATTGTGCTTTTCATTAGAGGCCAGATTTGAAGTAACATTTTTGGGTTGTGGCAATAAGTTAACCTTTTTGCCGCCTACTGAACATGAAAGCCTTTAAAAAACAGGGAATGTTGCAGTTTTTTATACTTAATCTTAGTGGCGAAAGGTTATAGGCAGGATGTTCTTTATTTTAATAGAGAGATTTCAGTAGTTTTAAGGTACGGTGTTTAAACCTTCAATGTTTTGATAGTTTTATCTGTTATCTGTTTTATTGTGATCATATGAATGGATACAGTGGATTTTTAAAAAATTCAAATAGCTGAAAGAAATTTATGTCAGAAATAGAAGGAAATATAATATATTACCTCTAGAATATTAATTTTACTCTGAGATAAATTATATTAGTAAATAAACTTAGTTAAGTAAATTAAAAATTGTAACTTACAACATAAAGATACTAGTTTATATCATTTATTTGCTATATTTTTACTTGTTATCTGAAGTGTGTTTGAAAATTCCAAATTTGTGCACTTAAACAGATTTTACTTTGCATGATTTACTTCATACTCATGGGTGTATCTGGTAGCATTTTCAGTGGCCTGATATAGAACAGATGCTTTATTTTTTGTTGATTGAATGAATAGGTACTTCAAGTCTACCTGATTTCCTTGGTGGTAGATGGAAATAACATCACTTGCAAAAACCACTATTTTTAGGGGCAGAAGGAAGCATTAACTGCTTTTGTTCTTACGACTTTCGTTGGAGAGAGGACATTGTGTGAATTAGTTGAATTTTCATGGTACATGCAACCAAGATGCAAGGTGTTAAACCATTTTGATGCTGTGCCTTATTTATAGCCATGACCCATTCTTTTTCCCCATCTTACAGTTAATAGAAAGATTCATGATTCTTCATGGTTGTCTATCTAGTGTCTGACAGTCCCGACTGCCTGCTAAAGCAAGTCACTATCTATAATTGATATCCTTCTGTGGAATAGGGTGCTGGCTGCAATTGAAGGGCTTTGCTGAAAGCTCTTAAATCCTGACAAGTTCTCCCCTTGTTCTGGTTCAGTCACTGAGCTACACAGTCGGAATTCCAGAGTCATTTGAGCTTGGTACCAAAGGGAGACATGTGTTTCGCATTAGCAAATCACAAAGTTGAAGAGGAGAATTAGGGAACTGGCTTACTCTGCCCACCAGGTAGTCTCATTTCCAGTGTAATGCACTCCATGTTCTCTTGAAAAGATTACCTTGTCCCATTACTGTCCCGACAGATGTGCTAAATATTGCCTTGCCCTTCTCTTTTCCTTTATTTTGAGGCCCTGTCCTTCCCCAACTTTGTTTATTCTAGGTTTTCTGTGGGGCCTTTATCTCAGGATATTAATTAATTTCTCTTCCCAGCCAGATAATTATAATTGGGCCTAGTTACTCTCTAGGTAGTATTAAATCTGTCATAAGTTTACTTCTATGCCCAGAAGCCAAGAATATAGATGTATATTTTTGTTAACCAGGTTTTTGTTGTACTTTGTCCCTTTCTTGGTGTCAGTTAAAATAGAAGGCAACAAGAGGGTAAGGATACATAGAACTAAAGTTAATTAATTTAAAGTGCCTTTTATTAAGACTGCATTTATTATTGATTTGTCAAGATGAAAGTGCTTTCTCTTCCCTTGACATCCGAAAACACATGTTCTAACATCTCAAAATAAGTTGGAAAATCCATATATTTTCTTCATTTCTAAATTAATTATACCCTCTTTTTTGTTGTGCATTATATAATACAAAAATCATGATTCTTAAATTTAAATTTGTAGAATATTGACTCTCAAAGTATTGTTTCTGTTTTTTGTTTAATTCAGCTTTGGTTATTAAGTAAAAACAACTCAAGTCTGTCTTCTGGCCTGGCTTCTCACACAGGTGTAAGGGCTTTTGAATCCTTTGTATGTCCCTCGTGTGTTAATTTTGTCCTAGAAGTCTGTTCCATCTTTGGCTTTTGGATGACCAAATGTCTGAAATTTGCACAGCACACAGCACACAGCACACATTAGTCTCAGGTTCTTGGAAACTGGCACGCTTTGTTTCTTAATGACACTGTGTATATACCACAGGTGTTTTGAGAGGCTTTTTAAAAAGAGGAAAGGGAATAAACATGAAGAAAGTGTACCTCATTGTGGGTCACCACTGCTGAGGGGCTAATTATACTTGAAAACATGACTGCAGGGATCTGAAAGAATAAAAATTGTATAATCACCATGCCTAATGGCCACCTGTTTGCTGCATCACTGCAGTTCATTACCCTCTATTTCAACAATTTAACCCTCTGTATTGGCTTAAGAAATAACACATAGAGTATTCTCTCCAAAGGGCCTTAAAAGATCAAATTATCTTTAAACAGTTTTATTCACTGCCCCATCTCTAGCAAAATGACCTTGGCAAGTGCACTGTGGAGGGCTGTTGTATCATGCTAGTGGGGCTGGATGGCAGAGAATGTGAGTTGTGGCATTTCAGTCTGTGAGCTCCTTCCTCAACTTGTATCTTTTAAGCATGATGTCAAAATTCACCATTTTGTACAGTGATTAACCACCTACTTGGATTTTAAATGCTTTAATATGCTCCAAATTTTGATCTCTAAACATGTGCTGAAGTTTCCTTTATTGAAAGAATACAATTATAATCACCTTTGTTGCCATTTGAAACAAATTCTATACATTGGCAGCATGAAAATGAAGGTCTTTCTTTTTAATATCATAGGGATTTAGATGTAAAGAAAACACATGTAATCTGTGAAGAATTGATGCATCTATAGAAACACGGGGAGGAGTTAGGCTGCGGTGAAGACATTATTTTCATATTAATACCATGATCCTAAATTTGCATTTTAAATGTTTTTCATCTAATTTTGATCTCTTTGCTGGAGTTGCATTGTATATCCTTACCTAAGAGAAAATTGAGTTTAAGATGTGATGGGGTCTTAGATATGAGTCCAAAATTAGTTTTATGTTCACATAAAATATAAAACAAATGAGTGGAGATTTTGATCTTATTTTTTCTACATGGAGTTACTAGTTAATTTAGTTACTGTAATTATTTGGAAATATTGCATGTAAAATGTAGACTAAGAAATACCAACTTCAAAGCCATCCTTTGACAATTGTGCCTCCAGGGTCACATTAAAAAAAAAAACAACTTACTGACTAAATTGCACCTTCAGAAATTTTTCTCATAAAGGCACTCAGGAGATTAGACTGAATAAGGGGCTGGGAGGGCTGTGTGGTTCACCAGTAAAAGCCTCCCAGGGCCACGGGAATTGTGAGTGGCAGCCCCATCTCTGCTCTGACCCTGAGGATAACCTCCTTGAAACTGTTTGACCCTTTAGAATGTTATTTTCTCACTTATCATACTGTGAAACAGGTTTGAAAATAAATGCCATCCCCAGTGTCCAAGGCCAAACAGAGATCACATGCAGCAGGCCTAATGAGAAACAGACAGAGGGTCTAAGAGAAGTGACTTTGTTTCATGTATTAGTGTTTTGCAGTGTGAGTGGGGAAGGGAAGGGGAGAGGCACTATTGGATTTTGCGGCTTTTGCATGTTAGCTGTAAGGCTTATTTCATATTCATTGTTGCTGAACTGGGACATACACCTACCTGAAGCAAAGACCTCATTCTTTTCCCCAGTCTGTCTGATTGATGGGACTTGGCCAAGAATTTTGTCTCCTTGATCATCAGTTTTAATAAAAGCAAGCAAAAGATTTCAATTAGATAATCCTTAGGACAGGAAGGGTAAACACATTTCATCTAAGTGCCAGCTTATTGGCTGGTCATTGCCAGGAATTCTGTGCTTAGTTCTCCCTCCATTTTAGTCATGGAGGTAGGGGTGCAGAGGTGCAGCCTGTAATGGGTGGCTGCTTCCAGGTGGGGTTTTGGAGGAGGAAGATACTTATCATCTCTTTTCCAGGGTCTAATCCAACCCTGTGGATTAAGTGCCCTCCAGAATAATTGTGGTTAATTTTTCTAGGGCATGGTATATTAAGTACTTGGGTAATTATTATTAAAACGTTCCCTTTACTAATGTGCCTTAACTCCTGAATGAAGAATAACAAAT
The DNA here is from genome assembly GCF_021234165.1 of Pteronotus mesoamericanus. NCBI lineage: Eukaryota > Metazoa > Chordata > Mammalia > Chiroptera > Mormoopidae > Pteronotus > Pteronotus mesoamericanus. The sequence goes on along the minus strand of NW_026555329.1, from coordinate 45,964,514 downwards.
CAATATTTTGAATAATGAACTAGTACAGAGTAATTAATGTCTTAGTTCCTTAAATTTGCTTAGCCATTTTATACTGCTGAAATGTTTCACTGTATGGTATCCCTTCAAATATTTCATCAAAATCTTCATCCAAGTAACTGTTTCTGCTATTTGGGGAGGATTTTTTCTATCAAAAACTTATTATTTGGCTCTGAATTATGCTCTAGGTGAGCTTTTGGATTCTGCTTTTGGATATTAATTAATTAGTCCACTAGGATAGTCTCTATGGACACACTATACAAGAGGGACTAGGCTGTGTACCTCATTGAAATATAGCTGGCTATAACAGATCTTGCCAGCATGATGTGTTCTCTTGTTTATTAGGAAAAATATGAGCTGACAACATACCAGCCGTTATCTCAACAAGTACCCACTGCTCCAACTTGGTGGTGTGCACATAGCAGCAGGACTTAGACACGGTCTTCTTGGACTGGTCATTCCTATTGAGAGGGGAAACAAAGAAACATAAAAGCATACTGAACAATAGGAGACAGGACATAATGAAATCAGAATTGTGTAGTTGATATAATAGGGTCTCAGAAGAGGGAAAAGTGTTTCGGAGGTACCCAAGAAGATTTTTGGGAAACAGGTGGGAAATATAGTTGAGGTCAAAAGCAAAGTGCATGAGAGCCAGTTTTTGAGGCAGGATGATAATGATGATGGTGGTGGTGGGGATGGTGGGGATGGGGATGGGGATGGTGATGGTAATGGTTTTGTAAGAAGAAATAGCCCCCAATCTGAAAGAATACTGTGGCTTACCGCTGTTCTCCTTCAATGACAGTACCATATGTGTTTTAAAGCTGACAGACCTGAGTTCAAGGCATACTCTTCACCCTACACATGTCAATATCCCTGTATGTGAAACAAAGATATTAATAGTACTTCATAAAGTGATTGGAGGGATTAGCTAAAAACTTATACTCAGTTATTCTTATAAAAGTGAAAAGCTTAAGAATATTTACAAGTTGCCAGGTCCATGCATGTTGCCTATAAAAACAAGGCTTAGGTTGGTATTCCTGCAGTGTTGGGGCTGGCATGTCACCCTTAAATTAATAATTACATAAAGATACGGACTAGTCCCCTGGTTCATGAAGCCCTGGAGAGGTTCCTGAGTTCGTTGTTTTTGCTTCAGATACTTCTCACACTGGCTTCATGAAAACCAGAGCCTCATCCTGTGATATACTCTGTTGTCCTGACATCTTTCTGAAAGTTTTCCTTGGTGACCACTCTAAACCAAGGCTTCTCAACCTGGGCACACTGGGCAAATAAAATTTTTAAAGATTTTATTTATTTATTTTTAGAAAGAGGGGAAGGGAAGGAGAAAGGGAGAGAAACATCAGTGTGTGGTTGCCTCTTGACTGTCCCTTACCAGGGACCTGGCCCACAACCCAGGCATGTACCGTGACTGGGAATCAAACCAGCAACGCTTTGGTGTGCAGGCTGATGCTCAGTCCACTGAGCCACACCAGCTGGAGCTGGGCAAAGAAATATTTATTGTGGAGGCTGTCCATTGTAGGACAATTGCAACTGAACAGAAACGGGGGTTAGGCTGGCTGTCTACAGAAAAGCCAAACTCATGAGGCAGATGCTGGCGCAAAAGAAAAGTTTTATTTAGATGCTGTGTGTGACCTGGGAGAATAGCAGAATGGGAACCTCAAAGACTGTCTCCTCTTTCCTCCATGGAAAAAGTCCAACTGTCCTCAGCAAGGCCAAGACAAAAGCCAGTGTCCAGAGTTAATGCTCTGTTTTAATGTACACTCCTTCGGAGTCTGCAGGCGACCACTAAACAGTCTTATTCCCCACTTAGATATCCTAGCTTTTTCCTGGTTGCTGTCCATTTCAGGCCTCCTCCTGGAGCCTGCATGTGAAGCTTACATGGCCATGGGCATGCACCTCCTGGTGCTGCATGGGAGCATTGGTCACATGCTCCCGGGAGAGAGAAAGCACACGAATGCATGGGCAAGAGCATCACCAGTTTGGGGTGGGGAGAGAGACCCCATTCTGGAGGCCATGGGCCACATGACTGCCACGTGGCCATGGAGAGAAGAGCAAGTACACTGTGTGAGTGCAGGTCATGAGTAAAATAGAGAGAGACAGCTTCTTTGTTACCCTGGGATTATATTGGCTTGGGCTTGGGATAGACCTGGTGCTTTCTCAAAATGACCAATCAACTTCCCAAACTTTCCTTTGCTTCAGGTGGGACAACCTCCCAACCAACCCCTTCTATCCCCAGACTAGACTGACAGTCTTCTTTGTTTAGAACCTCCCCATGTGCCATTTTAATTTCTAAGGTGTTTGTGCCTGCCTTCCTGTGGTTCCACCCCAGGAAGTACTGGAGGTTGAGAGGGAGGGGGAGGCAGGCACAAGAGCCATAAAAGTTAAAATGGCACATTTTTTTCTGTTCAATTATCTTGCTAGCTTTTCACGCACTCAGTGTAAGAACCTCCCCCTGCCCCCGCCACTTCCATCATGGCTGATGGGGGTGACTCCCTGGTGCTCCCACTGACTATTTTATAGTAACGCTTATTAGAGGCATTGGTGACCTCTGCCCATTAGATGCCAGGGGTGCCCTCCTCATTATGACAACCAAAAATATCTCCACACATCATCAAATGTCCCCTGATGGGCAAAATTGCCCTAGTTCTGCCCATACCTTTCCTCTTGCAGTGTGCGGGGCGGGGCGGCCAGGGGGGGCGGAAATCAATGAAAACAAGAAAGTATATTTGTTATTAAAGATAAATTTTCTCTTAAATATAGAGTGTTTAGCTTTAAAATAAAATATGACCTCATTAAATAGTCTTTAGCAAAATGTTCCTTAATATATATATGTAGGTGGTATTTCTATATGCATGTGAGTATGTATGTGTATGGGGGTACATGCTTGTGTGTGTGTGTGTGTGTGTGTGTGTGTGTGTGAGAGAGAGAGAGAGAGAGAGAGAGAGAATCGGCAGAGCTTAATTTTAAAACCACATTTGCAAAGGTTAGGCACTTAGTTGTTCTCAATGAGGCCTATTATCAGCCAGGCCCTTAGTCTTGGTGGAAAAATTCCATCATTTTTTTTTTTTGGCAGACCAAGGGAAGTCATTCAGGCTTCAGCTTCTGAGATCATGGCCAGCATGACTGGAGATCAGACTCCTGCTTTGACATAAAACAGAGCTCTAGGAACAACAAGCAATTTTCCATGGAAGGACTTTATGAAGATTTCAGGGACACTTAAGCTTTTCTGAAATTAGCTAAATACTGTCATAGATGATTTTTTTCATTTTTAGAACAATTAATGTTGGCATAAGAAGAGAACTGTAAGTGGCATATCCTCAAAAGAGTAAGCCACTCCCCACCCAACCCCCACCCAAGTACCAGGAAAACTAGCATTAATCAATGTTTGGGTTGTGGAGAGAGCATTGGATGGTGTTGGAGATGTGTCTTTTATTCTCATATCTGCCAATAGCTGTTTCTGACTTTGATTAAGTTTCCCTACCACTTCAGTGTTTAAATTTATTGTTTGTGAGGATGGAATGACATCATGGAAGTGCTTTATAAATACTACAGCATTATTCAAGTATGAGGAAGAGTGGACTCCAGAAGGAGTAGTACTAATAAACCTAATTAATTGAAAAATGTAGAGATGAAGGAGACTTCTCATCAAAATTTAAAAAGGATACATAAATATGTCTTTGATACACCTGTGTGTAATCTTATATCCTACAACACACCATCACCGCCTTTGGCCATTACACAAATTGCAAGCAAAGTGTTGGAAGGAAAAACCTGTGTGTCATTATTTATGGACTTGGGCTTGGAGCTAGTGGGGAGAACAAAACCTGAAAAACGATGTTTTGTGTATGTCCTTTTTAGTAAGGGGAACATACAAGACAGGCTGTTGAGTAAGATACAGTCAGACTGTTGCGAGGACTAAAGATGTACAGGCGTAGATGTGAGAAAACAGGAAAAGTGAAGGTACAGAGAAGGAATGAGAGAAAGGTCTTAATGGAGATTGCATTTGAACATGATGCTTAAAGAACAGGTGGATTTATTAGTAAATAGGGTGTGATTTATTAGTAAATAGGGAAACACCACTACAGGGAGATGCTGGGACTACCATATGGAAAAGAAAGCAATTAGGAAATAATGGATGCAGAAAGTATAGGAAAATTGTATCTATCACAATAGCTAAAATAATGAAAGGCTAGCATTTTTTATACTTTTGGGGGGTTAGAAATATAATTGCAAAATGATTTATTCTAAGCTTTTGGGTTTAAGTGGTAAATAATACAGTTACGGTAGAACCAAAACATTTTGGAAGGTGGAAGGTAGTGGAAAGTAAGATTAAAAAGTAGAGTAGCACTGTTTCCTGGGCATCCTGAATGATAGACTAGGAGTCTGACTTATATTCCAGATGGAGTAAGGAGAATCAAATATTTCTGATGAGAGGAACACTGAGCCAGCATGTGCATTAGAAAGATGGGACCTGAGGTTTGCAAAGCCCCTGAAGCTGTAAGTACCAGGTATTGAAGAGGGCAGGGATGAAGTGAAGTGTAAGGCAAGACGTGAGACTCCATAGTAGAAATTACTTAAAAAAATAATCGGGAGGATAGTTTGTAGATGTTTCACAACTACAGTTTTCACAATTTTCATGTGTATACTGTAGATATTGTTCAGAAAACATTCAGAAGGTTTTGGGTGGCCAACTGAGGGGATCTTGTGTGTGTGTGGCTCAGGCTCATTATGTAAGGGTCCTAAGGTTCTATTGTCTCCCTTCAAAATAGAGTGATCAGGCTTGTTGGGAGAATGGTCTCTGATGACTTATGGAAGATGCCTGCCCAGAGCCAGTCAAGTTTTTAAAACCCCATTAGAAGTGGTTTTTTATGATTATTATCATTTTTTATTGTTTGTGTGTGTGCCTATGTTCTAGTTATGAATACATAATCTCAAGTTATGAAAATGTCTTCCTAATCAGGAAAACAAAACTGCACAGCTCTCCTCTGTCAGTGAGGTAGTTGTTCTCTTTTCATACCTGGCCCCATTAGTCCCTTCACTTACCTGCAGGGACTTCCTGTTTCTTTGTATGCTACGTCCTCAGCACAAGTAATGTGTACCAAGGAGCCGAGACTCTCTTCATGACAGGGGAAAAAGCCCTGGTTCATGAAGAGTAGGTCTTTCTGGTGGCTTATCCTGGAGGAAGCGAAAGTTCTTGAACCTTCCTCCCCTGTGCATCTTGGTGAGAGATGGCACAGTTCCCAGTGCAAGATAAAGCAGTCTACTACAAATGAAACGCAGCACTCACTGTGTTCTGCTTGTGTTTAGCAGAGATAAACTTCATTGCAGTCTCAGTACTGAGACATTTGACTTCTGGCAGCAGCTTTAATTGCTAAAATGCAGGGTTTTGTTTGTGGGGGTTTTTTTTATCAAGCAAGGATTATTCTCATTATCAATCTACAGCATCTTATTTCAAGATGAAAAGCCTTTATGGAATTAAAGATGCCAATTTTTATACAAAGGTTTTTGGTGACTGACAACTCAAAGAGAAAGTATGATTTATTAGCCTATAATGGCTCACCCTGAGTGATGGTCTAGGTTCTACTGATTTGTGAAATTGCTTAAAGTGAACTGCCTTTTTATGCCACTGAAGCCCAAAGTTACTCAAATAAATGTAGAGTCTACATTACATGATATGTTATGGGAGATGAAAAAAAGAAAAGGTAGGGGGAGGAAAAAGGTGGCTTCTAAAATCCATCTTGGTGGTACCTTTTACAGTAGTTTGGCTGATAAGCCAGTGGAGAAAAGATTAATAACAAGGCTTGTCGCTATCAGTACCTACTTGTCGATCCTCTGTAACAGGGCTGTCTGTTCAGCATGGAAATTATTGATTAAATAAAAATTGCTATTAGATTGTGATGTGATCCATAATCACAAACAATGGTAGACATTTCTCTTTTAGATCCTTGGCCATGCATCAAGTTGTTTCTTTTTTTTTTTTTTTACGGCTGTAATTTATATTGCACTGACACTTGAGCTCATTAGGTTTATCCTTTCTGCTTGGAGGCAGGGAACACAAGCAAGAACAGTGCAGACTGCGGGGGCGGCAGGGGGCAGGAGATTAAAGGTCAGGTGCCTGGCCGCTTCATTCACTTGAGTGCTGCAGTATTTTCTTTTTAATGTGGGGAAAAATGTGCATAACATAAAATTTATAATTTTATTTTATTTTTTTATCTTTATTAAGGTATAATTGATGAGTAAAATTGTATATGTTTGAAGTATACAATGTGATGATTTGATTACACATTGTGAGATGGTTAATACCATCAAGATAATTAACCCATCCATTACCTTAACCATTTTTGGTGTGTGTAGTGAGAACACTTAAGGACTCTTAGCAAATTTCAAGTATATAATACAGTATTATTAACCATAGTCAGTATGCTATACACAAATCCTCAGAACTTACTCAACTTATAACTGAAAATTTGTACCCTTTGACTGACATTACTGTTTCCCTCACCCCCCAGGCCCTGGCAACCACCACACTGCATACTGTTTCTATGAGTTCAACATTTCTTTCTTTCTTTCTTTCTGTGTTCCTTCCTTCCTTCCTTCCTTCCTTCCTTCCTTCCTTCCTTCCTTCCTTCCTTCCTTCCTTCCTTCCTTCCTTCCTTCCTTCTCTCTCTCTTTCTCTCTTTCTCTCTTTCTTTCTCTCTTTCTCTCTTTCTCTCTTTCTCTCTTTCTCTCTTTCTCTCTTTCTCTCTTTCTCTCTTTCTTTCTTTCTTTCTTTCTTTCTTTCTTTCTTTCTTTCTTTCTTTCTTTCTCTCTCTCTGTCTCTCTCTCTCCCCTTCCCTTCCCTTTTTAAGATTCCATATACAAGTAATACCATACAATTTTTGTCTTTCTCTGACTTATCTCGCTATGCATAATCCCCTCTAGATTCATTCATATTGTCACAAATAGCAGGATTTTTTTCTTTTTGTGGCTGAATAATATTCTATTATCTGTCTGTCTGTCTATCTATCTATCTGTCTGTCTCACATTTTCTTTATTCATTCATCTGTGGATGGACACTTAGGTGGTTTCCTTATCTCGGCTATTATAAATTATTCTGCAGTGAACATGATAGTGCACATACCTCTTTGAGATACTTACTTCATTTCCTTCGGATATATACCCAGAAGTAGGATTGTTGGCTCATATGGTAGTTCTATTTTTAATTTGTAGAGGAACATCCATAGTGGCTGTACCATTATACATTCTCACCAATGGTACACAAGTGTTCCCTTTTCTCTATATCCTAGCCAACATTTATTACTTGTTTTTATTTTGTTTTTTTGTCATCCTTGTAGGTCTGATAATGAGGTATCTCATAATGGTTTTGGCTTGCATTTCCCTGATGATTATTGCTGTTGGGCACCTTTTCATGTACCTGTTGGCCATTTGTATGTCTTCTTTGAAAAAAATGTTTATTCAGATCCTTTGTCCATCTTGAAATCAGATGATTTTTTTTGCTATTGTCTTGTATGAATTCCTTACATATTTTGTATATTAACTCCTTATCGAATATGTGATGTGCAAATATTTTCTCCCATTCTGTAGTTGCCTTTTAATTTTGTTATTGGTTTCCTTTGCTGGGAAGAAGCTTTGTTGTCTGATGTAGTCCCTTTGTATATTTTCCATTTTGTTGCCTGTGCCTTTGGTATCATATCAAAAAAAAATTATTGTCAAGACCTATTGTCAAGGAGCTTTATCTTTATGTTTAGTTTGAGGAGTTTTACAGTTTCATGTCTTTAATTCATTTTGAGCTAATATTGTCTATATCTCTGGAAAGTGCATTGGAATTTTGACAGGGATTGCTTTGAATCTGTAGGTCACTTTGAATAATATGGATGTTTTAATAATATTAAGTCTTCCAGTCCAAAAACATAGACCGTTTCAATTTATTTGTGTCTTCACCTTTTTTTCATTAATATCTTATCATTTTCAGTGTACAGATCTTTAACTTCCTTGGTTAAATTTAGTCCTAGGTATTTTATTTTTGATGCTATGGTAAATTGGATTGCTTTTTTCTATTTTTCTTTCAGATAGTTCATTGTTAGTGTATTGAAACATCAATTTTTTCATGTTGATTTTATATCCTGAAACTTTACTATATTTGTTTATTAGTTCTAACAGTTTCTTGGTGGAGTATACACACACACACACACACACACGTAAACATGTATGAACATGTATATATATAATCATATCATCTGCAAACAAATAATTTTTCTTCTTTTTTTTCAATTTGGATGCCTTTTATTTCTTTTTCTTGACTGATTGCTCTGGCTATGACTTCCAGTACTATATTGAATAGAAATGGCAAGAGTGAGTATATTTTAAAGTGTGTACAAGTCAGTGCCATTTAGCACAGTCACAATTTTGTGTAACAATCACCACTGCAGAATACCAGAACATTTTTATCACTCCAAAAGAAGACTGTACCTGTTAAGCAATCACTTTATTTTCTTCTCCACAGCCCCTGAAAGACATTAATCTGCTTTCTTTTTCTATGGATTATTTGCCTCTTCTGGACATTTCATATAAATGGATCATATAATAAATGACCTTTTGTGTCTGGCTTTTTTCACTTAGCACAGTATTTTCAAGGTTCATTCATGTTGAGGCATGTCTCAGTGCTTCATTCCTTTTTATGGACAACTATAGAATATTTCATTTTATACCTCATTTTGTTTATCCCTTGACGTTTTGATGGGCATTTGGATTGTTTCTACCAGTAAGTCTATTGTGTTATTATAAACTTTTGTGTGCAATTTTTTTGTTTGAACTCTTAAATTTTTTTGTGACTATTTTGAGGAGTGGAATTTCAGGGTCATATGGTAATTCTACATTTAATTTATTTGAGAAACTGCTAAACCTATGGCAGGTTCTAAACTGTCTCATATAGCTCTCTGTTTTGTCTGGGGCCTTATCTCTAACCTCAGCAGCCCCTTGAAGTACTCACCACCTGCTTTCCCTGAACTTCACCTCCTTCCCTGGACTGCAGCACAGACTGGCTCTCTGGGTGCTTCTCTACTGAGTGCCTTGTGGTGCTGCCGTCGATGGGCGCACAGACATCACTCATCAAGTAGCTCCATACATCCATCATTACCACTTTTTTCCCAAATGAGGTGGGACTATTTTGCACAAAATATTCAAAGCATTAGGTCAGGTGGGCTTAGATAAATAAAATAGACTGATAGGCTGACTGAATTTTATTTCTGAATGGTGAATCAGATGAATGGGGATGCTGTTCAGCATGAATGAACATAATCCCCTCATAGTATTGAGTTTGTGAATATTAGTTGTGATTGCTTCCCGTAGAATCTTAAAAATGACCCAACCTGCCTTTTTTTTTTTTAAACCAAGTACAGTGTGGTCAGTAAAGGGTAAGAAACTTACTTAAGGCCATTAAATTCGTTAGTGTGTTGCTTTGCTACTTATTAATTAGTTCACTCATACACAAACCATTTTACTTTAAATGGCTTGATGCAGATAGTGGTTTGGCTATTAGACTTCCTTAGCTATTAAATTTATGCATTCTATCATCCCCAACTTCACTCACTACACTCACTTCACTCCTTCCTCTAACACAGTCTCTCTCTGTCTGTCTGTCTCCCTCTCCATCCATTTCACTCTTAAAAGAGGAAGGTGCTTCAGGTTTGCTTTTTCCTGACATATTTACTGCAAGTTGGATACTCTTGAAAGTTTGTGTAACCCTTCAAACCCCTCCGTCAAAACAGAGGTGAGAGTCGGATGCTGGTCTAGGACTCAAACTAAAACTCATGTACTCATCCAGAACATGCATTTGTCTTTTACTTAGAGGATGAATAGTATTGATTATATGAAACATATGGTGGAAACAACACTGAGGGATGGCAGAACTTTTGGATCATGGCAAGCCTGGCTCCCCGCTCCCATCCCCCACTCCTGCTGTTATTTTCCTAGTTTCACTTTAAGCTATAATCCTTCAAATGGAGAGAGGAAAAAAATGAGTCTTTTCTGTAGGGTGGAAATAGCCAGCAGGACAGCTCCTCAATGCCTTATTTTGGCACAGCATCAGCTACAGAGGCACAAATCTGACCAAATATCCAAGTCTCCTGATGGGTCTGGTTAAAGAGCATGAGACTGTGCAGGGAAAACTACTGCAAGAGAATTGGGGTTCACTAAAGAAAGCCATTTTGATTGAGCAGTCATAAGTTCCCAAAGAAAGCACAGTGTGAAAAGTATAGGTCCTGATGGAATTCTTTGATTGTTAGATTTTAAATCATATGTATAGAAAATGGGAAGAAATACACGATGTGGAGATAAGAAAGAGGTGTGCCACAGACGTACTGATCTGATCCCCATCCAGTGCACTGGCTGGTGAACACTCTGGTGAGTACATAAGGGCTGTGGTAGAGGCTGGGAAAGGGGAGGCACATTCCCTGGAACTAATGATTTAGAGGTGACATGTGACAGTGAGAGTAAAACAGCTCACTTCCAAGTTTGTTTTCCTATTTTATGTTTATTTGAATGAACATTCACCTGGGATGTGGAATGGAGGGTGCAGCAATGATTCAAGTGATGCATTCAAAATGGGGAGAGCAGACAAAGGAAGGAAGAAGAGTGCCTGTCAACCAGTATGAGGATGAAAATCACAACTGGCAAAGGAGATCAGAGGCCAGTTGAGTGGCAACATCTTTCCAGTAGATAAGCTTCTCCCATCCAAGAGTACTGAGGTTCCTTACAAATGTAGCCACAAACCAATATCAGAAATTTTTGATCAATCATAAAAAAACGTATGGGGTGCTGGGAGATGGAAGATGGTAATGTCATTCTGCACTTTCAAAGGGAGCAAGAAAATGAATTCTGAATATCAGCAGGTGGAGAATGTGGAGTCAATTTTAGAGAAAAGTGTACTTTTATTGTTAAAAAGTTGTTGTCTTATTATAAGATGAAATAGTAATTACTGCTATCCCCTGGGCTCACCAGAAAGAATGGCATGCTAGACCAGGCCAATATTTTCTTTGAAATATCATTAGACTGGTTGATCAGGAAAATGTCATAAATATGTGTTGGGACTTAAGCAAAACATTTAATAAGCAACTTTGGCCAAGACAGCAGGTGATGGTTGTGTTAAATAGCGTTTAGGAGATGTCGTCATTGGATAGAAGTTAAGGGATGGCTGGACATCAGTCAAGGGAGCTGTTTCTAGAAACAGGCTGCTTGGCTTGGCCTCAGGCTGTGTTTTGCTCAACAGTTTGATGTTTGTTTCCTGGATAAAGTCACTGAGGGCAATTACCATCAAAGTTGTTTATGAGGAATTTTGAAATCTGGTTAATAACTGAGTCAGGGTCCTCAAGGATCTTAAGAAATCAAAATGCTAAAATAGTTCCAAGGAGATTAAAAATTATGATAATAGCATAGGGCCTTTAATTAACTATAAATTCACTTCTAGTAGGCACTGCGATTTGCCATCAAAACTAGCTAATGGGGTTCTCAAAAACAGAAACAGAAATCGCTATAGTATTATAGAATCATGCTCAAACTGTCTCTAGAAAATATCTCTGAGCCCAGCACTTCGTGTGCTGAAAATGTACTGATCCATCAGCATTGGATCAAGTGGGAAAAGATCCAAAAACAACTTATAAGTGATTGATAGAAGCAGGGAAGCTAAAATGCTACCCCAAGAGAGAGGGAGTACCCGAACTAAAATATTAGATATTTCAATTGGACACTACTTCAGAGCTTCCCGTAGGTTCGGAACTTAGGTGGATTCTTAGTACCTCTCAAACACAACAGAAATTCTTTTATACTACAGATGTTTCTTGAAGCCAGTTATATGCTCTATCAAAGAAGGGACAGATTGGCATTTGTTCTTAACTAAGAATAATTAATGAAATCATCTCGGTTTTACAGTTATACAACAGTTCTAACAGTCTAATTAGTCCAAGCTTTTTTTTCCTTATTTTAAAAAAATTGATTATAAAACATTATTGCTAATTAATAAAATGAATTAGACTGACACACCATTTGAAAGTGACTGTCTGAGCTCCTCAGATAACAAATGCAGGATAAGAATTTGGGGGTTTTGAGGCCAGAGATTTTCCTTGTTTGCTAGAACTCATTGTTAATCCAGAAACTTCTTGGATTTTTGTTTTTTCTCTCATTTTATTTTGGTATGATTAGTCCTGCTTTGGTTAATACATATGAAAGTTTCCCTTATAATTTTCTTTTGAAGTCAGTCTGTTTGCTGGGTACTTTTCAATCACATAATTTCAGATAAAAGCGTTAGTGCTAAGCTGATTGAGAGATGAATAATCAAATACTTATTGAATACTAGAAACAGAATTTTTTCCTCAAAAATGCTTCACTTCTCTCTGTGTTTCGACTGTGGATATGTGGTCAAAGTCTTTGCAATTTGAAGGATGGAAAACAGCCTGATTATTCAGTATTTGCATCATATTTTTTTTTCAGACTACTGTCCTTATTGGAGTAGTCCCCATACTGTTTTTGTATTTATTTCAAACACATAAAAGATTACATAATAAGCTTAAATGTTCTGCTCTTTCTCATCCTTTCTGTTATGTAGCAACCTACAGCTCTTGTTGGGTTCTCCCTCTTTTTATAGTTTTCTTTCTTAACCTCATGATGTTGAAAATTTATTTCACTCCATTCCCTGCATTCTGAGTAGAGCTTACATATCTGTGGTGATGGTCATTCCTAAATGGCTCTTCATTTTCCCCCTTTCTTTTGTGACTCACAAGATTAAAGTGACCTCTCACGTGAGGGAATGTCATGCCTTAAGTCATGGCTGAGCTCAGCACATTTGCTGGATCTTCATCTGTCACATGTGGATCTGGCAACACCTCTGTGCCCTGAGAAGTAATCTGGCAACATAACTATTTTTACCTTCAGTGTGCTTTTATCATAAGAAATTTCTGAAAAAAGTTAAGAAATTGAGATGAATAAAAAGAATCAATTAAAAATGATTTTTTAACCTTATATACTAAGAAAGTAGTTTATGAAATGCATTTACAATTGTTTCCTCAGCCTTACCCTTTAGGAACCTGTTGAGTGTCAGTAATGTCTCCCTTGAGGAGCCTGGGGGCTGTCTGCCTGGTCCACTTGAATGAATGGCTGGAAGTCTCTTTGGAACAGCACATTCCAGACTTGGGAATAAACCTAACTGACCCTAGCCTCCAAAATCTAGACATTCAGTTCCTATTGGGGTATTTTAGGCCTGCCCCCTAATCTCTGCAAGAGTACAGATGGCTTACATACTATTTTTCTAAATATTTAGAAGCTGAAAGCTCACAAACTGTTAAATAAAATATTTTATACTCGACCTTGTCTAAATATCTTTGTAACAACTGAGAAGGCCAGATTTAATAAAGAATTCTGAGTTTTCTGTCAGAATATGGCGGCCCAGGGATGGTTTCCTCCTAGCCCACTCCCTTCTCCTCCACTCTGGCACTGGAAGGGCTTGAAGACACCGTCTTGGGAGGCCAGGCCTGCCAATAGCCAGCCCTTTGCCCGGAGACACACATTCTAGGGACAGTGACATGGTTTGTCTTGAGAAGAAGTAACACCAAGAAGGGTCCTGTGTAGGCACTGGAAACTGGCTTAGAGTCTGTTTGGACAGGGAATTATAAAAGTCCAGGTTCTAGTGAGTCCAGAAGGGGGGTTGGCCTCCAGGTCTGACTCCTGTGACGGGAGGTGCACAGCTGGAAGAGGCTGGAACAAGACCCTCTAAAGCAGCGTTATTGAGTGTGATCTGTGGACCAGCTCCCATTTCACAGACTGCCACTGGTATGCAGTGAGATGAGAAGGCAGTGCCAAATGTAAACCAAAGCAACTTGTCCTTCAACAAGAAAGTCTTACCGCCCCCCGCCCACCAAAAAAAGTCATGTTGACTAAACTAAACCATGTCCTTAGTTGGTTTACCATCAGACGCAATTTTGTTTTTTTTTTTTTTTTGTCAGTGACTGGTGTTTTACGTAGCGCTCCTAGAAGCACTGGGCCCAGGCATAACCTTTCATGACGGAGTCTGAAGACAGAACTGCTCAGTGATCTTGGCTTCTGCTGGCCGCCCAGGTCCTTTCTGGGGTAAAGGTCTATGATATATCCTGTATTTTCCCTTCACTGGGTGCCTTACAGTTTCCCGTCTTCCCTGCTAAAACTCTATGAAAAGGTAGACTTTTGTTTCCTTCTCTCATTGAGTCTTCTCTGGGCGCCCCCCTGGGTCTTTGCTTGCGGGTGATGAGACCAGGTGTCATCACAGTGAGCCTGAAGACTCACCTGTATGAGTCACTGCCTGTCCTGAGCCTTCCCCCTAGGGCTGGTGGGGGATTTGATAACCTGCATTCTTAACAAGCCCCAAGATAATTCCTGTGATTGCAGAAAGCTGAGAACCTCTGCCCTCTCTGACTCCCTGGAGCAGGGTGTGCATTGGGCTAGTGCCTGGGGATGGGAGAACCATGTCCCCAGGTCGTATGACCTAGAGCTCCCATCCTTTATACATTTTATAAGTACAGGGGACTCTGAATTCTGGTTTAGAATCTGTTCCCTGTGTAATTGGCTAAACTCATTTTGTTACCTTCTGAGGGGTGACACATTCAAATGATTCAAATAAGTGGTAAAACAACCACAGTTGATCCTTGACAATGGAGGTGGAGTTAGGGGTACCAAACTGCACATAGTTGAAAATCCATGTATAACCTGACTTCCCTAAAATTTAAGTACCCTTAATACCTGTGGGGCATTGGTTCCAGGACCACACTCAGATACTAAAATCTGGGATGCTCAAGTTCCCTGTGTAAAATAATGTAGAACAATGCATGCAGTTGACCCCAGCCTCCATGGACCCCCAACCATAGATCGAAAATAGTGCAGTTATTTATTGAAATAAATATCTGCGTATAAGTTGACCCTCAGAATTCAAACCCATGTTCAAGGGTTAACTGGAGATCCTTAGTGATAAAAATATGCATCATTTCAACTAGGAGGCCATGCTGAACTCTGAGCTTTGAGAAGGAAGTGATATGAGTTATCTACTCCTTCCAAAACTGCCATTTTCCTCACCCTTTTCCCCTTTCCTTCCTTAACTCTTCTCACCTATTGGAGCTCCAGCTGACTTTGGACTTCAGAGACTAGAAATAACCAAAAGAAGAAGGAGAAATTGAACAGAAAGCTAGAAAGGTAGTAAAATAAATGTGTTTTGCCTTCATGCTCTTTCCCTCTTCCCCACAGTGGGCAGGGGTAAGTTAAGTTATGACAGAGCCCAGGTGAAAGATGTCTGAATAACAGACAAGAGGATGCCGAAAGTAGTGAGCAAGTGGGTTTTTTCTAGGGTTGGGAGCCAGCTCTTTCCTGCCAAATGTGCAAAAGGGCAGTGCTGCCCTCACTGCAAAGGCCCAGCCCATGGCTCCAGTGGAAGTTTAAAGTGCTTCTGCTGGGACGACTTCTTAGCCCCTGTGTGTATGTCACAGAAATAACCAGGGCAGTGCAGACACATGAAGGTGCCCCACTAAGAACTTGTTAATACAGTAAATAATTACAGAGGATGATGAGGGCTCAGGTCTTCAGCATTTTATTATGTTTTTAAGCTCCTTAGCTTTACTCTTCCTTCCATCACACTCTGATTTTTTTCAGACCTGTAATTTGGCTCTTGGGATTAAGTGCTTTGTTTGTACTCATAAAATACTACAAAGCTGCTGGATCCTATAGATGCATGTAAACTCAAAGAGTAAGTTTGTTCCAACATGCCAGAAGTTTGTTTTCAAAATTTTTAATTGCAATGCAGTGTAAAATTTAAGAGGGATTTGAGGAGGATAATTGAACATATGCAATTAATGTAGTGTATAATGGCTCTTCCTATTAATTTTCACAGCCCAAATACTGTTTCCTACCATATCCTTTCCAGCTTTGTGGGCCTCTTTACTGTCACTGAGACACCAAGGCCCAGCCTACCACAGGACCTTTACACTTGCCATTTTCACTTCTCTGATTGATCTTCTCATAGAATCCACAAAATTACTACTTTTACCATGTAAGTCACCTTGCTTATTGTTTTATATGTTTACTTTTTTTAAAGATTTTATTTATTTATTTTTAGAGATGGGGGAAGGGAGGGAGAAAGACAGAAAGAGTAACATCAATGTGTGGTTGCCTCTTACGTGCCCTCTATTGGGAACTTGGCCTGCAACCCAGGAGTGTGCTCTCACTGGGAATCAAACTGGTGACCCTTTGGTTCACAGGCTGGCACTGAGTCCATTGAGCCACACCAGCCAGGGCTATATGTTTACTTTTATAACATTCTTTTCAACAGTCTTTTATACTTCAATCTGTGTGTTCAGTTGACTTCAGTGCTTCATTCTCTGAGGCAGTGACTTTTCCCTGAGATTTTTTTACCCTTATTTTTGTCAATAAGAAAAACTTTAAAAACTGTCTTCCTACATTAGTAACAATTTAAATGAGTCAAGTAGTTTGGAGAGGAAATTTTATTTTCTCTTGTATCCATATAATTCAACATTTTTCCAAACATATTCTGCAGAATACTAGTACTTCAGTATATTTATTGGTGCCCAGTGAAAAGCTACTTTAAACAAAGTCAATCATTTCTTACTGCAGGACTCGTCCAAGCCTTTAATATGCTAGTACATCTTCTGGCCCTTCACTTTTTAGCCTATTGTTGATTAGTATGTGGCAAAATTATGTAATCTGTGTTTTCTTTTTTGGAAGGATACTTCTATATTTTGTACTGTGTGTGTGTGGGGTGGGGGGTCCTGGAAATTTTTTAATGATGCCAAGTATATCTAGTTCTTTTTCATTAAGTTGAGGTCTGTTTTATTCTAAGAATATTTAGCTTGATGTGGTTTAGTTTCTCTCCACTTTCTGTATTCTGCCTTGATTTGACTTGGTTTGGTTTCTGTTTCTGGTGGGCTGCCTGCTGCCTCCACTATACATTTCACTTTGCTGGAGCAACTTCCTTTCCTCTCAACGTACTTGCTTCTCTACCTGAGTGCTGGTTTTTTGCAGGCCTCATGGCTTCTCTTATCCTATTGGGCAACAGGAAGCAGATAGTTCCAGGTTCTCAGTTCATAATATGCAAGCTGTTTTTACTCTGAGTCTTTAGCCGTCTTTCCCTTTTTCCTCAGCAAGAGAAAAATGTTCATGGGCCTCTTGTGATGGTGGTTGTTGTTGGTACCTGTATCTATGTAAGGCATACTGTTAACTTCTCTATGGTGGTGGCAGATTTCCCATCTCAACCCCCATAGTGTTTAGGTGAGACCACTGTTAGTTCTTCTTCAGGGGATATAGCATGTCATGGTTCTAGTGCTGGTCAGCAGTGAGGCAAAGCCCAGGATGCACTCAGTGTTTGCAAATGCCCCCATTCTTGTGATTCTGTAGAGCCACGTGACTCACAGCATGTCCTAAGACAGAATAGAGAAATGCTCATTTATTTAGAAACTCCGTGACGTTCTGGAATTGTCACCAACTTGGCTTCCAAGCGTGAGATCGGTGGCTTCCCTCACGGACATAGTGTAGACCAATTTGGTGCTGTCTAACTCAGGAGCCAGTATGTTAATATAATAGGACCTGGGACCCCACATATATGAGCAACAGATGGGAGGGGATGGGATGATTCTTTACCATAGAGAGTTTGAGGAACACTGCCTTAGAGTATAAAGAAAGGAGTTAGTAAGGTCAGGAAGAACCACTCTGGATGACCTGAAAATAGTTTTGGTTTATGGGACGGGATGTTTACCAAATTTTGTGGTCAGTGCAGCCCCAATAACCCAGAGCCAATGGAATGTAGTATAATTAATCAAAACCATTATTATTATTATTATTATTTTGCCTTTTTTGTCAGTGGTGAGTTGTGTTTCGGAAGATGTATCAAAAGGGCGACATTACTTAATTCAGGTCAATAACATGTCAGGCCATGGTCTGAGTTTCCAGTGCTGTAGTTGTTCTGTGTACGGTGATGGAAGCAAGCATTCTAGGTCATTTTTGTGTGTCTTATGTGTTAATTCAGATGGTTCCATTTTTTCCTTAATAGTTTTGCCATCTGAAGTTAGACTTGTATTGATATTAACTTCCTATCATAAAATGATGTTCCTTTTTTTTTTTAGGAATATTACTAAAACATGTATTTTACAAAGTAGTTGAAACAGCAGAAATAACCAACATTTACTACATAATATTAATAAAACTGCCAGAATTATAAAATTTTCAACATCAGGGATCAGGCTCTCTGAGCCCCCCTATAATGTGGAGGCAGGTGCTGAGGTAAAAGGAACATCGTAATTATATAAATCAAAAGAAATAGGAGTTCATAAAAGATTGTGCTTTTTTTTTTTTACTTCTTCCCTTTATTCCCTTGCACCCTGCACTGCCCCACCCCCCAGGTTACCCCCCACTCTTAGTTCACGCCTATGGATTGTACATATAAGTTCTTTGGTTTCTCCATTTCTATACTATTCTTTTGGGGTTTTTTTGAGTTTTAAAAATTCGTTTTAATTGAGAAACAACAAAGTCCACCCACTGCATTTAGTAAGCATACATCTTATCTTTTTTTTTATTGTTCAAGTACATTTGTCTCATTTTCCCGCCACCACTTTCCCCTGTCCCACCCACCCCCACCTCCCTCCCTCAATCCTTCCCCACTTTGGCTTTGTCCATGGGTCCTTTATACATTTGCTCTGATTTGACCCTTCCTCTTCCTTTCCCTGTTACCCCCCCTCCCTCCTTTCCTCACACCACTGTGTGTTTTTTTTCTTTCAGTGTTGCTGGTTATATTTTCCTTGCTTGTCTGTTTTATTGATTAGGTTCCACTTACAGGTGAGATCATATGGCATTTGTGTTTCTCCCCCTGGCTCATTTCACTTAGTATAATGCTCTCCAGTTCCATCCATGCTGTTTGGAAGGGTAGTAGCTCTTTCTGCTACATAGTATTCCATTGTGTAAACGTATCATAGGTTTTTGATCCACTCATTTACTGATGGGCACTTAGGTTGCTTCCAGCACTTGGCTATTGTAAATTGTGCTGCTGTGAACATTGGGGCACATAGGTTGTTTTGGGATTATTAGGGTATAACACCAGAAGTGGAATCACTGGGTCAAAAAGCAGTTCCTTTTTTAGCTTTTTGAGGAAATTCCAAAGTGTTTTCCACAGTGGCTGCATCAGTCTGCATTCCCACCAACAGTGTACTAGGGTTCCCTTTTCTCCACAACCTCACCAGCACCCGTTGTTTGTTGATTTATTTGTGATGGCCATTCTGACCGGTGTGAGGTGGTGTCTCATTGTAGTTTTAATTTGAATTTCTCTGAACTATTCTTAACCTCCCCCTGCCTATTTTGTACCTACTATTTATGCTGCTTATTCCCTGTACTTTTCCCTCCATTCTTCCTCCTCTCTCTCCCCTATAATCTCCATTTCTATGATTCTGATCCTGTTCTGGTTGTTTGCTTCGTTTGTTTTGTTTTGTTTTCATTTTTGTTTTTTAGGTACCTTTGTTGGTAGTTGTGAGTTTATTGTAATTTTACTGTTAATAGTTTTGACCTTCTTCTTTTTCTTAGAAAAGTCCCTTTAACATTTCATATAATAAGGGATTGCTGATGATGAACTCTTTTAATTTTACCTTATCTGGGAAGCACTTTATATACCCTTCCATTATAAATGATAGCTTTGCTGGATAGAGTATTCTTGAATGTAGGTCCTTGCCTTTCATGATTTTGAATACTTCTTGCCAGCCCCTTCTTGCCTGCAAGGTTTCTTTTGAAAAGTCAGCTGATAGTCTTATGGGAACTCCTTTGTAGGTAACTGTCTCCCTTTCTCTTGCTGCTTTTAAGAGTCTCTCCTTATCTTTAATCTTGGGTAACTTAACTGTGATGTGCCTTGGTGTGTGCTTCCTTGGGACTCTCTGAACTTCCTGGCTTCCTGGAAATCTAATTCCTCAGCCAGATTGGGTAAGTTCTCCTTCATTATTTTTTCAAATAAGTTTTCAATTTCCTGCTCATCCTCTTCTCCTTCTGGCACCCCTATGAATTGGATGTGCGATCATTTAAAGTTGTCCCAGAGGTTCCTAAGCCTCTCCTCATTTTTTTGGATTCTTTTTTTCTTCATTCTGTTCTGGTTGAATGTTTGTTTCTTCCTTTTGCTCCCAACTGTTGTTCTGAGTCCTGGTTTCCTCTCCTTCACTGTTAGTCCCTGTATATTTTTCTTTGTTTCACCTCGCATAGCCTTCACTTTTTCCTCCATTTTGCAACCCTACTCAACCAATTCAGTGAGCATCCAGATTACCAGTGGTTTGAACTGCACACCTGATAGGTTGGCTACCAGTGCATCGCTTAGTTCTATTTTTGGAGCTTTGATCTGCTCTTTCATTTGGGTCATATATCTTTGTCTCAGCTCACCTGTTCCATTGGAAAGGGCAGAGTCTTAGGTATTCATCAGGGAGGAGCAACCCAGGTAGCTGAGTTGTGATGCTGTATGTTAGAGAGGGTCCGAGAGGAAACAATGGCACTTACTCAGCTCTTTGCTGGCTTTCAGTCACTTCCTCCTCTACCCACAAGCAAATTGGGCCCTTCCGGTGCTGATTCTCAGATGGGTGGGTTTCTGTATGTTCTAGGATCCTGTGGGTCTCTCCAACAGACTCTCCTGTGAGGCTGGGAGATTCTCCTGCTGCTGCAGCCCCCATAGGTTTTTACCTCCAGAGGTTTTGAGGCTTTCTTTTCCCACACTGGAACCCTTGATTGGGTGGCCCGTCTCGCTCCCCAGCTGTTTCTCTGGTTTATCTGCACGCAAATATGGGACCCTCCACTCCCCTAGTCTGCCAGCTCCCACCTCGCCCACCTGGTCCTCCCGTGGCCACCTTGTTGCGCGTCATCTCTGCCCAGGCTGCCCATCTCTGCCCCTCCTACCAGTCTGGATGAACGTGTCTTCTTTAGCTCCTTGGTTGTTCGACTTGTATACATTTTGATATTCTGGTAGTTCTGGTTATATTTTGGTTTTAAATTTGGTGTTGTCCTTCTCTTGGTTGTGCAAGGGGGCAAAGTGTATCTACCTATGCCTCCCTCTTGGCCGGAACCATAAAATGATGTTCTACAGAAAGTGAAGAAAATGGTATCCTGTCTTCTTTGAACTAAAAACTTCATTTGTCTGCATAATCTAATTTACATACTAAGTCAAACTTCAGCTTTTCAAGTAACTACATATTAAATGTAGAAAACGTTGGGTACACTTGAATAAGATTTAAATCCATGTGCCCGTCATACTGCATAGAGGCTGAAAAATATGGGAGGAAATACAGAAGAATGGGTGGACATTGAAGTGGCTTGGGGTGAAAAATAATACTTTTAGGTGGAAGAAAAAGAAACAAAATACTTGAAGATTTAGTTCAAATTCACCTCAAAGCTTTACTTAACAAAAAAGTGACTTGACTGCTGATGTTCAAAGTTGGATGATTTGGTGAATAATGTAGAGGTGAAAATATACATAGCTTGAACATTAAGTTGGCTCTCTCAGTATAATTTGTATGGAGCAAATATTATGTTAGCACCATTCACCGCCTCTACCAATAAAATTAAGTACTCTATTGAAATGCTGTAATTCATTATTTTAAATTTTTGCTAAAAGTAATATATTTTGCCCTTCATAGTCTGATGAGAAGTGTTAAAAGTTAGAAATGGAATTTACTTTTGAGCCATTAAAGGAGGGAAAACTTATATGACTGATAGCTAACATCCTCTAAATGCTTCATTGCCAATTTGTTTGACATAACCCATGTCCTGCCATAGTGAGAAACTGTCAGAGCATATCTTGAGCATCCTTTGAGTTTTTTTTTTTTTTCAGGCTTTCTGGACACTTCAGATAAGAAGCAGTAAAAGAGCTATTTTTTAGAAATGTGTACAAAGAAAATACAATATTCTCTGTCACATGCTTGGAATTTGAGCCTGTGGTGTGAACACCCTAGAAGAGGTGCCATATATTAATTATTTCAGCCATCTCAGTTTACTTATAAAATAAACAAAGTTAGCTCTTGGCCCCTCTAAGTCCCTAAAGACCACTTCCATCATTTACCACCTCTTTCCAAGCATTACCCTAGGAAGACCTGGTGGAGCCAGCCTAATGACAATATCCGAAAGAAAAAGAATTTCCTGATTCTGCCCCTTCCCCCCCCCCCCACAAAAAAGAGTCTGTGCAGCAGGCATATAAGAGACATCTTCGACACTAGAGCATATCTTCCCTCTGAAACATGGCAAGAAAAACATCAGTCTGAGATTTAGATTGAGAGAACCTTTTTAGAGCATCTAGGGGGATGAACAGCTTACTCTATCAACCATGAAATATGAGGGAGCTGAGGTGATTGGATCATATTATGGATTCATATTTGCCTGGCATCATATCCTGAGCACTTGCTGGTTGGTAGTCATGTGGAAGGACTGTGGAGCACCATGATGAATGAGATACAGTCCCTCTACTTGGGAACCAGTCTGGAAGGGGTAGAAACTGTGCTTAAGCAAAACAAATCCATCTAGAATGCAAAGGAGAAGGCATTGTTCAAGGAATTTTAGTATTTAGTGAATTAGGGCACACTTCATGTCCAGCCAAGGCACCAGCTCTTCCCTTCTCTCCTTTCTTTTTAAATTTTTGGTTGTATACTTTCTTCCTTGCTTATCTAATCATACAAATGCAGAGAGCAGCAGTGGCTCTGATACTCCATGATATGGAATAAGGATTGGCTCTGCCAGACTTTAATAAAATGTGAACATTGACAACTCATTGGTCACAGGCAAGCCTACTGTAAAAATGTCAGCCTGCAGGGTTGGTACTTCAGCCAGCACATAGCCACTTTTAAGGAAGGTGTAAAATTCTTTCCATAAATAATGTTAAAGGTTGGGGTGGGCGGTGTTGAACTTCTCAGAATGTCAAATTTCTTTATGAACCTTCCAACCCGTAATGCATATGCAGTTATTCCCTGGGACATGGCTTAGATTATATTGTCTATGGAAACATCAGTGGGGAGAAACAACACCTAAACCCATTTAAAAAATATTTTATATAAATGTAAAAGGGAAATGATTCACACACACACACCATTCACAGCTGAGGTTAAAGACGTGTCCCACCTAGCAGCTTTTCAATGTGAAGATGTAAAAATCCAGTCCCTCTGCCCATCATTTCATGGCCCCATGGACTTGCACAGGGAATCAAGGAAGACTTGTAAAACACTGCATTCACAGAGCCCAGAGTTTCACTTTACCGCACTTACTGCATACAGATGCATTGACTCAAATTGGAACAAGATGTGATGTAACTGGGAAAGAATCCTTATAATATTGTGTTTCCTCCCCCTGAAAATTCCCTCAAAGCATGTATAAAACCCAGAAGACCGAAAGTAGAGTATTGAAAAAAGCCTTTAAGGCTGAAAAACAAGCCACATTGACTTTCCTTGTGTCATATTATATATACATATTATAGTGATGTCAACTATTAAAAGTAATATTATGCTTCATTGTGAACTGATTTTATGTTTAGGATTAGATAACTCTCCCCCAACCCCTCAGAGCTTCCTTTTATGTCCTAAAGGCAAATCCTTTCTTTTGGGTCAAGAATGTAATAAGGTAGGTTTTCCTCTCTCTGGGATATTGTGTCTGTCTCACTGTGTTTAAATTGATGCAGAAAGCTTTACAGAGTAAAATACAGTATTTTCTTTGTGTATGAGCCAGCAGTTGACTAACCCATGGGGAATTCTCTGTGTTGAACCTTTTAAAGGTGCAGATTGGGTATGTTTGAACTGGTGTTGCTCAGTGAAATCCACTAGGAAAAGTGGATTGGCCATGGCCCTCTCATATGGTCTTGAGGGGAAAAAAATGTTCTCAACAATGATTTTTAAATGATAAATTAATTCATGAAAATTACCCAGCTCATTTTGTAATAGTTCAAGGCAGAAATACAGAGTATTTGCAGTTTGTATAAATGTATTTATATATAACTTAAAGAAACTTAACAAAAGCAACTTTTCTACATTTCCATCAAGTGTATGAAAAGTTAACACATCCCTTCTGGGAGGTGAACCACAGACTCTGGTATCCAGAAATAGCAGATTTACTGTTGAAATAAAGGGGAATTTTCTCTCTGATTTGATATCTCCTTCCAGACTGCCAGCTGCCAGAGGTCAAGGCCACATCCAACCAAGGATGACTTATTTAATCCTTGAAATTTTGATTATTGGGTTTTGATAGTGGGATCTTGGAATGCTTATAAAGCATAGGCAGTATACTCTGCCTGCGTGTGTACATGTGTGTACATGTGTGTGCCTGCAGGAATACACATGTTTCCCTTCTTTCCTTGCCCCCTTTCTTCTTTCTTTCAAGAGTACAGGTCATACTCTGTTTTCTGTGTACTTTCTAGAGTATTTAATTACAAGAAACTGAGATACTCCCTTTTTAGCTAGCCCCTTGGCTTTTTATTTCTGACAAATGTGCTAATTTTTGTTTTTTGTTTTTGCTCTTTCTTAATCTTGAATTTGCCACTTCTTTTCCCCTTAGTTCTATCTATGCATAGGTTAAAAGTTTAGCTCTGGATTCTGTTCTTAGCTATGTCATGAACTCATGGCGTCGTGTACTTATTAGGTAAGTTTCTGATCCTTTCTGAGCATCAGGAAAACCTCCTGTAGGAGTTAAAGGGTAAGAAGGAATTAGCCAAGTGGAAAGACATCAGACAAGCAGGCCAGGTGCAAGAGCTGACATGGACAAAGATACAGTGCATACAGCATGCATACCAGGTCCCTGTAAAAAGATGAGAGAAAACAACAAAGCAAGAATGATTGTTAATGCTGACTACCACCCGCCCATGGCTCTGCACAATAGATTTATACTTCTTCATGGGCAGGACTTAGATGAAGACAACCTGGAACCATGATACCCACCTTGATTCTTAAAATATTGCCTTGATACTTGTATTATTGTTGAGTGACCTGAAAAATGCACAGAAGTCATTTTGCAGATAATTCAGTGAACAAATAGTACCATTTTACTTTAAATATCCCATTTAAATGACAAAAAGTGGACCAAACATAGAGTTTCAGTTAGTTTCAGTCTCTAGGATTTTTTTTTGTTTATTTTTTTTTTTTTTTTTTTTTTTTTGCAAAAGGATTCAGGTTTTTTCCCATACGGAATGTTAAAATTCATAAACTTTTAACTAGTTTCTGTGCTGTTATAATCACAGGCTGTTAATACTACATTCATAGGCAATGTGGAGACAATTATGAGAGCCACCTATATGTTGGCATATGCTTGAAAGGTGAAATTAAACTTTTTAAAATTTGCATGATTACTCAATATATAGGCCACATTTTTCTGGGAAAATGTGCTTATAAAATAGAATCAAGCCCCCTAATTAAAAACATTTTAGGAATAAATTAACACCTCTTGAGAAATGAAATTCTTACTTTGGTGGAGAGGTGAAAGGCAAAGTAAAAAAGAGCAGAAATGGCTCACATTTAAGAAAAGTCACCCTCCTCCCTCCTCCATGAGTGATTTCACCATGTGAAGAATGATGCTTAACATGAGATGGGCTGACTTCCCAGTTCTCTTTTAGAAGGGTCACAGATCATTTTGTGCATACAGATCCCCTTACTTTTTTTTTTTTTTTTTTTTTTACTTACCAACTTTAAACCTGTGTCTCTTTGTAAAGTGCCTTCCTTATTTATCTTTCCAGTTGAAACTGTATAGGAACAACCTTACTCATGGTTTCTTTCTGTACAAACACTTTAGTCATGGTAGGGGGCAAAATTTCCATTGCATTAATGAGATATTTCCACAAGCAGCTTAAAAAGGAAATATGCCCTTTTGTCTGTAGGAAGAAATCTATATAACCTATTGACAAAAACAGTAACCAGGGGGCAAAATTTCAGTGAGATAGAGTGTAGCTTAATCACAAAGGTAACCTAGCCATTTTTTTCTCTCTTTTATCTGAATCTTTACTGAATTATTTCAGGAGAAACCTGTAATAAAATATAAAATGACTTTCTACAGCTAATGAAACACGAAAGTTAGAATTATGACTTAAATGCTAGAGCCCTTACCCCAGAGGTAATGTCAATTCAACACTGTCATGGTGGGCAAAAATAAATTTTAGAATTCCTTTTCATTAATAATGAATAGGAACCGACTAAGACAATTGAATTAAGTCTTTACTAGCTCAGTCTACAATTGAAAGATAAAAGGGCAGCTCTGCCTCGTTGATTCTAAAGCCTATGTGATGCTGAGGTTTATCCAATTGTTGGGAGTGGACATATCACAGGAAATTGCGGGTGTTTCCTGTGGCTTCTGGTTCTCAAAACACAAACATACAGCAGATGGCAGATTGGGAATATATGGAGGCCTAGGACAACATCAGATCTAAATGTTGTATCTCCAGTAACACATTCCTCCAACAAATACTTATTGAACATTTATTGTGCTGGGTATTGTTCCAGGCACTTGGGACATATCACTGAACAAAACTGATAAAAATCCCTGCCTGTGTGAAATGCACATTCTTGTGGAAGAGGGCAGACAGTAAATCATAAAGTCTCTCTACATAAATTAAAGCATGTTAGAGGTGATGAGAGCCATGGCAAAATATAAGCAGGGTAAGCGGGGAGTGGAACTTTCAGCGACAAGATGATTGTACTGTAAGTGGGGTGATCAACCTTGTTAAGGAGGCCATGTTTGAAGGACTTGAAGGAGGTAAAATAACCTTGACTTACTGGCCCCATCCTAGATGTAAGCCAGGTGTCTCCAGCTGCATATCCAGTTGTCCAGCCTCTGGGTAGAATTTTCCTTTAAGGCACTGGCTCTGTTCTTCATCTGATACTCTGTGGAAAGCCAGGTGTGCCCCTGGTCTCTGTGGTCCTTGAGTCCCTTTGCATTCCTTCCCATCTTGCTGGGCACTCAGTCCCTGGTGACTGTTCTACTTCCTTCATTCTGTCACCCAAACCAAGAGATGCAGGGGGAAGTCTTCTCCAACTCTGCAACTGCTCTCACTAGAAGGCTGTTACACAGAACTGAATTTTAGACAAGTTGGGGGAGACAAAGAGGATTCATATGGCAAAAACCTTAAAAATTGATTACTTTAGACTTATTGTCAACTGTTCCTTAGCCCCTTCCAGCATGGGAGTTATAAATGGGGCAGTTTCCCTTTTTAAGCTCCCATTCTCTGCCATGTTACTAACATTTTCTCTCTTTAATATCTGATCCCCCCAAACTTTCTGGAACTGGGAAGCTATCACTGGCAGAAACTTAGCTTTTACTGACTTCTGTTGATCTTCTTCCCAGGGGTCCTTCAAATACACTCAGCACTATGATGTGTCCCAGTTCCTGCCATCTTGCTTTATCTCTTGTTCCTTCCTTCCTTTTTTCTTTCTCTATTTCTTAAACATTGGTCTCCCATCATTTCCAATTGCTGTCTTTTATCTTCTATGTAATATCCATAGGTCAGGGGATTTCAAATTGGGCTTTGTAAAATCCTTAAAATTCTGTGTGTTGAGATCACCAAAGATACCATGAAGTAGGGAAGGGGCTGCTCTCCTTTTTCAGCTATGATCTCTTGTAGATTCTTACCTCTTCATGTTCAGACTTTTCTTCTCCATTGGACCTCTGTATGGAGATACCCTGGAGGCCCTTTCAATGTGTCATGTCCCAAACAGAAACATCATCTCTCCCAAATCTCCAATGCTGTTACTTCAGATTTTTTCAAGCTACGAATTTCAGTACCACCTATTATTCCTCACTTTAATTTACCATCAAAATGTCTCTCAAATCTAGCCCTTTTCTCCATTCTCATGGCTACTGCCTCAGTTCAAATCCACAGCTCTTTCTTGGATGATTATAGTAAGCTCCCTAAGTGGGCTTCCTACCCAGATCCTCTTGTCACTTTTTCAAAAGGTGACACTACTCAGTTACCTTTTATCATCACAGATTTAATCAGTGTCTTGCTTAAACCTTTTCTTGGTCGCCTGGGGTCTGGGTGCATTAGGTCATTCAACACCCCTTATTGCTTTGCCCCACCCCACCTCTGGAGTGCTCATCCTACTTACAGCTCCTCTCCTAGGAGCTGTATGTATGTGTGTACATAGCATGGCTGGTACACACACTCGCTGTCCTGCACTTGCTGTTGGTTGTTACCAAAATATCATGCTTTTTCTTGACCCTGGACCTCTAGCTCTAGACCTTCCCTCTGGAATACCCTTCCCTCTATATCTGGATCCCTCTCTTCCTTTTGGATTCAGCTCATTACCTGCTCGTAGTCTTCCTTGACTGAATTCAATTCATGTTTTCATTGGTACCCACTGCATTTAATTAGAACCACTTGTTTCTTGTTTACTCCATTTAGAATATTATCTCAGGCACAGTGCCTATGTCTTACACTCGTGTGGCCCACAGTAAACAAATGAATCCTATATCCTAATGTTTGGTTATTGTTATTCCTCTAAACTCTATGCCTTCTACTAACATAAAGAAAACTATACCTGATATGGAACAGTTAATGTATGCCCATATCGTATAAGAAGTTTTATTTTTATACCTTTGTATATACCAACAATAAGAGATTACGGTGTTTAGAAGGAGAGGGTAACATGTGAATTAGTTAAGAGCTGACTGAAAAATGGTAATTCATCATTCTACATGTTGAAAAACTTGCTAAAGCAGAGACATGCAAGGGTTTCCTTTTTATGCTTTTGGTAAGACAAACCTGAAAAGGCCCTGGGCAATGGACATGCTAGTTTTCCATGATGTGGGGACATGAAGGAAGGGAATCCTGCATTCTTCTGGATTGCTCACTTTTTAATTGCAAAGGTATCCATGATATGAAAACTAATTTTTAAACAGTATTTCTTTCTCCATTTCAACAGCCAGATTGGGGTAGGATCCAAAGGATATGTCTTATTCACTAGCACAGTAACTCTTATATACGAGCACTGAGTTAATAGTGAATGAATGAGTCAGCTTATTGGGACTGTGGGCAGATTTCCAAATGGATAAGTTTACCTGCTTGTCTGCTCTGTCTTTTCTTCTAATAGCTCTTGAGATTTGCCTGCGTTACTATCATCAGCAGCCTCCCACCCCCTTTGAACGCTCATACACACACATATGCTCACTAATCTCTTTGACTGCTGAAGGCTCCCAGTGCTTTTCATGCAGGACCCTCCCTTTGCCATGCGATGGGCAGAAGTCCTTCAAGGAAAGTCATGACCAGGGTTGGGACTAGGCTGGCACCACAATAAATTTTTTATACCATATCTTCAAAGGATTCCACTTCTAAAAAGTTGACTTTTCTCCAAAAATTAAAAACACATTATAATTTAAAATCCAAATACATTTTTGTTATTATTTTAACACACAATCATCAGAATGATGACATCAAAATTTCTAAAACAGTATGTAGTTTTTAGGGCTGATTTGTTGTAATGTTCAGAATTAGAATTGACTAATGTGGAGGATACGTGGTTGCTTTTATAAAGGCAGTGAATTAAAAAGGCGTGCTGTTATGTTATTGCACCTATTCACCCAACCTTTCAAACATTATAACAAAAGAAAGCATAATTTTGACAGGTTTGAGAGTGTGACTGCTGTGCAGATACTAGTTGGAAATAGTAAATATTAACCTTCCTTTCTCTTCATGGCAGAAATCCAAACCCACAAGATGGAAGGGTTTTAATGCCCTTGGACGCCACTTGGCTTCTGAAATCTTTGATTTGGCAATAAATGCCATTCCTTTAGATGGTAATGCTTTCCAGATATACTAGATACATAGAAATGATCCATACATATAAGTGACTAGTTCATGTGGTCCTTGGGAGATGTCGCATTTTATGGCCACCTTTCTGGACCCTCTGGCCTAGTGCTTCTCAGTCTAGAAGCCTGTTGAAGTGCAGGAATGTGGGACTTTAACTGTTTCTCCTTTGAAGCTAGAACAATGACCACAAAACTAGTACTTACTATGCTTGGTGGACTTGCTCATTTGTAAAAATGAAATAGAAGTTGTCTTTTTGAAGACTGGCCTTCTAAATTATTTCATTCCATGATTATACAAGTACTAAAATTATCTTGCCTGTCTGAATATAGTATTTATTATTATTTCTAAAATGATACAGATACATCCTTGTTTAAAATCTTAATAGTTTGTGTTTCTTTTGTTTTGATAACTAGGCCCCCAATCAGTTCGATTAAGAAAAGTTTGTTTTTATTTTGGTTTGTTTCCTCATTTTGGAAAAGCTAAAGTTGGTATTTAAAAGAATAAGATAAAAAAATTAAGTATGTCCAGTTACTAGTAGATATGATGTAAACAGAGTCTTGGAATGCTTGAAGGGTATGGTTAAACCACTTCACATCTATATTTAAAATCTCAATGAGGTTTAAATACTGGTCTTTTCAAAAAAGAGACACTTGCAAAATTGTAACAAAAGTTACCTTAATACACTGTTGGAGAAACTTCTTAAAAGAGAAGAGTTGTATCTAATATTTTAGTAAAACTAGAATTCAGAGAACAAAACTGTAAGAGAAAGAATAGGTTTATAGTTTTTCCAAGGAATAATCCCTTAACCCACTTTCAAGGATGAGGATATTTTTTACATAAGTGATATAAATAACATTAATTGATATTATTAACTTTTATATTTTTCTTAAAAATTCTTTTCAAAAACTGAAATTCCCTTTAAGTTTCAGGTTATTTAATGTTAAGCAGTATATTATTATTCTGTACTTGAATTTGAACCAGTAACACATGAACTTCTTCATGGAAGAGGGTATCAGCTAAATAAATTACATCACAAATTATGTAATGTTTACATCTAATTAATTTCATAATTCAGGATAACAACCAAGCCAAAAATATGGAAATTCTAAATTAACTGAGCTTGAATTTTCCGTGAGTTTTAGTGAATTAGGAAACAACCAGTTTTTCGAAATCATGTGCTATTTTGCATTAATTTAACTTGAATTAATATTATTGTATAATGTTTTAGTTTTTCTTTTGTTCCAACTCTGTACAGAGTTCAGTTTTTTTCCCATCTTTCCCATCACCTTTGTGACTTGAAATATGAAGAAGGAATATACAGAGAAGTTTTCATTTACGTGAAGTTTCCAGATTGTTAATTCTGAGTCCAGAATGAAATTCCCCAGGAAATACTGTGGCATAAAAGTATGTTCTGCTTTAACTCAATCTGTCTTGGGGAGTGGGGGGAGAGAAGAAGAAGCTATGATGAAAATGCATGCAGCCTTTTACCTCTGTGGGAAATCATTTAGTAGACCCAACCCATAGACTGTTTGAAGGATAGATGCAGTCCTGGAGAATGTTGGACTTAACGTGGCTGTTTCTGCATCACTTTTCCTATTTCTCCCCACAGTCTCCACTTTACCAAAACTCATCACCAAGTACACTTCCATGGTTTTCTTTTATTTTGGAGCAGCCAAAAAGTAACATCTTTCTTAAGATAAATTTCCTATATAGTCTGATTCATCCATTTGAAGAATACAACAGTTTAGTGTGTTTTGATTTATTCAGAGGGTTGTGCAACCATCATCCCAATCCATTTTACAATACTTTCATTACCTCAGAAAGAAAACCATCACCCACTCTCTCCACAGCCATTGGCAATCACGTAATCTTATTGCACTTTCTTTCTGTATAGACTTCTCTATACTGGGCATTGATATAAATGGAATTGTGCAATAGTTGTCCTTTTTTGTGACTAGCTTCTTTCACTTCTCATGATGTTGTCAAAGTTCGTGCATGTTTTAGCACATGTCAGTAGGTCAGTTTTTCTTTTGCCCACTTTTCTTTGTGGATATGAATGATCGAGTTCAATTGCAGTGAAACATATGTTCTGCTGACTTTGGTGGGGGAGGGATGAGGGAGGTATTGCATTTTAAGTTAGTTAATTTCCATTCTCTAAATCTAACACTGTGAAGCCCTTTGTCGAGACAAAACATTTACCTTCTGAAAGGACATTGACTTTCTTGCACATAAAAGAAAATAATTTTGTTGCAGATTTGTGCCTAGAAATAAATAACTATTGAGAGATTCCATATATTCTTTTTTTAATTAATTAATTTATTTTTTCAAATACACTTGTCTCTGCATACCCCCCACCACTTTCCCTTGCCCCTTCCCTCCTTCCCTCCCTCAGCTCTTCCCCTTTGGTTTTGTCCATGAGTCCTTGCTATATGTTCCTTGACTTTCCCCTTCCCTTCCCTTTCACTGCCCCTCTCTCCCTCCTTCCCTCTTGTCTCTGTTGATTTCTTTTCCTTTCAGTGTTGCTGGCCATATTTTCCTTGCATCTTTGTATTGTTGGTTAGGTTCCGCTTATAGGTGAGATCATATGGTATTTGTCTTTTGCCCCCTGGCTTATTTCGCTTAGCATAATGCTCTCCAGTTCCATCCATGCTGTCGCGAAGTTTAGTAGTTATTTTTTTCTTTCTGCTGCGTAGTATTCCATTGTGTAAATGTACAATAATTTTTTGATCCAGTCACCTACTGTTGGGCATTTAGGTTGCTTCCAACACTTGGCTATTGTAAACTGTGCTGCTATGAACATTGGGGAGCATAGGTTCCTTTGTATTGGAGTTTTGGTGTTCTTAGGGTATAGTCCCAGCAGGGGAATCACTGGATCAAAAGGCAGTTCCATTTTCAGCTTTTTGAGGAAATTCCACACTGCTTTCCACAGTGGCTGCACCAGTCTGCATTCCCACCAACAGTGTACTAGGGTTCCCTTTTCTCCACAGCCTCGCCAGCACCTGTTGTTTGTGGATCTGTTTATGATGGCCATTCTGACCGGTGTGAGGTGGTACCTCATGGTGGTTTTGATCTGTATTTCTCTGATGGCTAGTGATGCTGAGCATCCTACCAAATGCCTCTGGGCCCTCTGTATCTCCTCCTTGGAAAAGCATCTGCCCAGGTCCTTTGCCCATTTTTGGATTGGATTGTTTGTCTTCTTGGATTGGAGTCGAGCGAGTTCTTTATATATCTTGGAGATCAAACCTCTATCTGCTGCATCATTAGCGAATATATTTTCCGATATGGTTGGCTCACTTTTCATTTTGCTGATGTTTTCTTTAGCTGTGCAGAAGCTTCTTATTTTGATGAGGTCCCACTTGTTTATTCTTTCCTTTATGTCCCTTGCTTTAGGAGATATATCAGTGAAAAAATTGCTGCGTGGGATATCTGAGAGTTTCCTGCCAATGTTCTCCTCTAGGACTTCGATGGTGTTGCGACTTATAGTTAAGTCTTTTATCCATCTTGAGTTTATTTTTGTGTATGGTGTCAGCGGATGATCCAATTTCAATTTTTTGCATGTAGCCGTCCAGCTCTCCCAACACCATTTGTTGAAGAGGCTATTATTGCTCCATTTTATGCTTCTGCCCCCTTTGTCAAATATTAGATGTCCATAGAGACCTGGGCTTATTTCTGGGCTTTGTATTCTGTTCCACAGGTCTATGGGTCTGTTCTTGTGCCAGTACCAGATTGTTTTGAGTATGGTGGCTTTGTAGTAGAGTTTGATGTCCGGTATTGCGATCCCTCCTACTTTGTGTTTCTTTCTCAAAATTCCTGTGGATACTCAGGGTCGTTTATGGATCCATATAAATTTTTTAAATGTCTGTTCTATTTCTGTGAAATACATCATTGGTATCTCAATAGGGATTGCGTTGAATCTATAAATTGCTTTGGGTAGTATGGACACTTTGATGATATTAATTCTTCCAACCCATGAGCACGGTATATGCTTCCATTTATTTGTGTCTTCCTTAATTTCTTTCGTCATTGTTGTATAGTTTTCTGCGTACAGGTCTTTTACCTCTTTGATTAAATTTATTCCTAGGTACTTTATTTTTCTTGTTGCTATATCGAATGGTATTTTTTCTCTGATTTCTTCTTCTTCTATTGCATTGCTGCTGTACAAAAATGCCTTTGATTACTGAATGTTGACTTTGTATCCTGCTGTTTTGCAAAATTCACTTATTAGGTTGAGGAGTTTTTTGGTGGAGTCTACAGGGTTTTCTATGTACACTGTCATGTCATCTGCAAACAATGATAGCTTTACTTCCTCCTTTCCTAGTTGGATGCCTTTTTTTCTTTTTCTTCTCTGACCGCTGTGGCTAGGACTTCCAATACGATGTTGAAAAGAAGCGGTAAGAGCAGACATCCTTGTCGTGTTCCCGATCTTAGTGGGAAAGCTTTTAGTTTTTACCTGTTGAGTATGATGTTGACTGTAGGTTTTTCATATATGGCCTTTATTACGTTGAGGAATGCCCCATTTATTCCCATTTTGCTGAGTGTTTTGATCATAAATGGGTGCTGTACCTTATCGAATGCTTTTTCTGCATCTATCAAGATGATCATGTAGTTATTGTCTTTTCTTTATTAATGTGATGTATTACATTTATTGACTTGCGTATATTGAACCATCCCTGCATCCCTGGGGTGAATCCCACTTGATCGTGGTGGATAATCTTTTTAACGTATTGCTAGATGTGGTTTGCCAATATTTTGCTGATAATTTTAGCATCTATGTTCATCAGCGAAATTGGCCTGTAGTTTTATTTCTTTGTAGAGTCTTTATCTGGTTTTGGGATTAGGGTGCTGGTGGCCTCATAAAAAGATTCTGGGAGTCTTCCCTCCTCTTGGATTTTTTGGAATAGTCTGAGAAGGACAGGGGATAGCTCTTCCTTAAATGTTTTGTAAAATTCTCCGGTGAAACCATCTGGCCGTGGGCTTTTGTGTGCCGGAGTTTCTTGATGACTGCTTCAGTTTCCCCAGCTGTTATCGGTCTGGTCAAGCTTTCTGTTTCTTCCTCCTTCAGTGTTGGAAGATTATACTTTTCTAAAAATTTGTCCATTTCATCAAGGTTTTCAAATTTCTTGGCATATAATTATTATTCATAGTAGTTTATGACAGTCCTTTATTTATGTGGTACCAGTTGTTATTTTTCCTCTTTCATTTCTGATATTAATAATTTGGGTCCTCTCCCTTTTTTCTTGATGAGTCTGTTTAAAAGCTTGTCAGTTTTATTGATCTTTTCAAAAAACCAGCTTCTGGCTTGGTTGATCCTTTGAATTGTTCTTTTCACTCTGTCATTCAGTTCTACTCTAATCTTGACTATTTCCTTCCTTCTACTTGCTCTGGGATTTATTTGTTGTTGTTTCTCCAGTTCTTGAAGTTGTAGTGTTAGGTCTTTTATTTGAAATGTTTCTATCTTTTTTAGGTAAGCCTGTACTGCTATGAACTTCCCTCTCAGGACTGCCTTTGCTGTGTCCGGCAGGTTTTGGACTATTGTCTGTTCATTTTCATTTGTTTCCAGAAATTTTTTGATTTCTTCTCTTATCTCATTATTGACCCATTCATTGTTTAATAGTCTACTGTTGAGTCTCCATGAGTTTGCAAGTTTCTGAAGTTTCTCTTTGAGGTTGATTTCCAGTTTCAAGCCCTTGCGGTCTGAGAAATTTTGGTATTATTTCAATTTTCCTGAATTTGCTGAGGTTTGCTTTGTGTCCTATCATGTGGTCTATCTTTGAAAAACTGCCATGAGCATTTGAGAAGAATGTGTATTTTTCTTCTTTGGGATGTACGGTTCTATATATGTCAGTTAAGTCTATTTGATTCAGTTCATCATTCAGCTGCACACTATCTTTATTATGTTTTGTTTACAAGATCTGTCCATTTTTAACAGTGGGGTGTTGAAATCCCCTACTATCAGTGTGTTGCTGTCTATATCTTTTTTGAAGTCATCCAACAATTTCCTTATATACTTGGGGGCTCCTATATTGGGAGCATAAAAGTTTACAATATTTATGTCTTCTTCATAGAGTCTTCTTTTAAGTATTATAAAGTGCCCCTCTGGGTCTCTCTTTATGGCCTTTGTTTTGAAATCTACTTTGTCTGATACAAGTATGGCAACCCCAGCCTTTTTCTCTTGCCCATTTACTTGGTATATTTTTTTTTCCATCCCTTTACTTTCAGTCTGTGTAGGTCTTTGGCTCTGAGGTGGGTCTCTTGCAGGCAGCATATGTGTGGCTCATGTTTTCTTACCCATTCAGCTACCCTGTCTCTTGATTGGGGCATTTAGTGCATTCACATTGAGAGATATTACTGATAGAAACTTACTCATCTTTGCTCTTTGTACCTGTGTTCGTCTCTCATTCTTTTCCTTCATCTTCTTAAACCAGTCCTCTTAGCATATCTTGGAGTGCTGGTTTGGTAGAGATGTATTCTTCTAGTCTTTTGTCTGGGAAACTTCTTATTTCCCCTTGCATTTTAATTGAGAGCCTTGCTGGGTAGAGCAACCTTGGTTGTAGACCCTTGCTTTTCATGACTTGGAATGTTTGTTGCCATTCCCTTGCGGCTTGTGGTGTTTCTGTTGAGAAGTCAGCTCCTAGGCGTATCGGGGCCCCCTTGTATGTTACTTTCTCCTTCTCCCTTGCTCCCTTTAGGATTCTCTCTTTGTCTTTGATAGTTGCCATTTTAATGATGATGTGTCTTGGAGTGGACCTCCTTGAGACCCTCTTGAGCGGGGTCCTCTGTGCCTCCTGGATCCCTGAGACCCTTTCTTTCCTCAGATTAGGGAAATTTTCCGTCATCACTTTTTCGAGGAGGTTCTCTATCCCTTGCTCCTCTTCTTCTCCTTCTGGTATCCCTAGTATACGGATATTATTGCGTTTCAAGTTGTCCTGCATTTCCCTAAATGCCTCTTCGTTCCTTTTGAGTCTTTTTTCCATTTCTTGTTCTTTCCGGGAGCTTTTATGTACCTTATCCTCCATCTCACTGATTCGATTCTCAGCTTCATCCAGCCTGCCTTTGATTCCTTCTACTGTGTTCTTCAATTCAGAAATGATATTCTTCATATCCTCTTGGGTCTTCTTGATAGTTTCTATGTCCTTTTCCAGGTTGCTATAGTTTGCTGTAAGATCCTGATAGTTTCTCTGCAGTTTCTCATAGTTTTCTTTGAGCTGGCTGAGCTCCTTGAGCTTCCTTAGAACCGTTGTTTTGAATTCAATATCTGATAGTTCCCTTGCCTCTGTTTCATTTAGCTCTCTCTGTGGGGAGTCCCCTTTTCCACTCATTTGGGGGCAACTTCTTTTTTTCCCATTTTTGTGAGAATCTGTTAAGTAATTTGTTTATTTATTAACTTATTTTTGCTTCTGCTTCAATTGGGCCCTCTAGATTTCTTGACTTTGTAGATTAAACTTCTATGGTAGTAGGCGGGTCTTTTATTTATTTATTTGTTTGTTTGTTGGTTGGTTGGTTTGTTTGTTTTCCCGTTTACTTTTCTTTCTGGGCCTGCCTCTGATGATGTCAGCTGTTTACCTTATATGACCTTGTGTTGTTTGTTTGAGCCTTCCAGGAGTCTCCTATCTGTGTCTGACTCCTGCTTTGGGCAGCAGTGTGACCCCTTCAGCCAGGGATCCACTATTTCTTCCGACCATTCTGCACTCGCAGGCTCGCGCAGGTAGATTTACACGTGTCTTCCCCATCTGCGCACTCCCTCACAGGCTCCATGGGTGCCAACCTGTGGGAGGCCTTGCCAGCCCGCGCCGGTCCACACACATGGTCGCCAACCCTCGCCGGCCACTCAGCGCAAGTGTGCGCGCCCACACTGGGTGGTTTGTGGCTGTCTATTGTGTCCTTTTCCCCTTTTGGCTCTTTGGGGTTGTGGCCTCTTCCCGCACAATGGAGACTATGGACAGGAGAAGGAGTCAGGATTCCCGGGTTCTCCCTCCCATTCTTTCCCCAACCCCTCTGTCTCCAGTCTTTCCTCAGGGGTCTCTGGGCAGTTCTGTGACCCCTTTGGCCAAGGATCCACTATTTGTGCGAACTGCGTTTCAATCAGGGGCAGTCTCGTTCATGCGCGCCCCGCTTCTGCCTCTTTGGGTGCACGCCTTGCCTGCCCAAAATGGAGACTAGGGAACGGGGAGGGAGTCGGGACTCCCCGGTTCCTCCTCCCGTTCTTTCCCCAACGCCTCTGTCTCCAGTCTCTCCTCAAGGCTCTCAATGCAGCTGTGTGACCCCTTTGGCCAGAGATCCTCTATTTCTTCCAGCCAGTCTGCACTTAGCCCCCCAGCTCACATCCATGCAGGGTGTGTGCGGAGCACACAGAAGGCAGGTTAATTGATTCCCTTATACCTGAGGAAGATGGTAGCTGCAGAGTGGGGGTTGCATTATCACCGGGGTTCCACCTATTTCTTCTTAAGAAGCATATTTTTATCTCACCCCAATTCTTAATATTTACAAGTTAGAAATAGGTAAATTTTTTATTTTTGTGAAGATAATGCAATTTTGCACCCAAAATCTTCAGTCTGTTTTCTGTCTAATTTTATAGTTGTATCAGAAAACTGAAAGAAACTTAGATATTTTTGTGCAGTGGTGTGAACTGAAACACTTGTTTATTGAAGTCTGCAGCATCAGTGAAGATCCCTCTCACAGCAAGCTGTTACAGCTTCTTAAGTAGTCTTAGGAAGATTGATGGCTGCCACTAAAAACGATTTAATTATTGTATTTATCTAAAATTAAAGTTCATATTGAGATATTGGGCCTATTTCAGCCCTGATAGTCTCTGATTCCTGCTTTTTTCTGCTTCTGCTTACTGAAGCCTTTAGGAATCCAATCACAGCCTGTCTCCAATAGAATCCATGTAGTGACGGTTGTAAAACTTCAAAAATGGTACATGTATCAAATAACAGATAAAACAAGAAGGTATATGCCTCATTTCAGATGGAAAGTTTTAAGGCAAAGCATTTCAAATCTTTCTCTCAAATTTGTAATATAAATTAAATTTTAATTGATTCCAAATTATTTTTCTTTCTCCTTTTCAGAAATACCTCTAGACTACTAAGTGAAGAGATAGTAATAGATTTATGGAGAGGAGAAGCAAATTCAAACTTGAGCTTCCTTAAAATTTTTTACTGGTTTATCTCCCATCCTGTGTCAAAATAGAAGGTTTTCTTAATATATTCCTCAGGAAATCCTTAGAAGTTTCAAATTATTGAATTCTATTAAACATAAATTAACTCATTTCACTTATGAGCTAACCTGGTCGCAATGTGAAGAGATTTGTAAATTATCAAACATTTCTATTTTGATATTCTGAGAAGGAAATGTGTCAGTTTTATATTTTCCTTTTTTAAATAAATCGTGGCATCAGATAGTGCCGTGTTAGTGGGTCACAATACCGAGAAATGTAACAAAGGGATAAATCAGAAATAAAAACTGAGTGTCCAACAGCAGCCCTAGGCTTCAGCGAACCTGCAAGCCCATATGCAGTTCTATTGTCTTAGGTATTCATATTTGAAATACACCACTTTCCAAGTCTTTATTTTCTTTTCTCCTAAAGCAGTAATATTGTGTGTATGTGGGTGCTTGTGTGTGTACATGTGTACATGGTGTTTGCCTGTGGAGAGAGATTATATTTACTTGTGCGCTATTTATGCTGTTTCCTTTTACATGTTCCTTTCCCTGTGAAAAATTTGGCAACATACTTTGTAGAAACTTCAAATTTGTGAAAGTGTTTAGTAAAAATCAATTTGACTGTAGATACAGAAAGACTAGTGTATAAGGTATATATACTCAGGGAGCCATGTGGAAACTAAATTTGTGTTTTCTGTCCTCAGTGTTTTTGGATGTGCTCAACAGTAGTATTTTCATTTCAAGAGTGGATGGAATTTACCTTCTTGATGTTAAGGCGCTGGGTAATTTAAAGAGTGAACCACTTAAAACAGCAAGGCATTTGTTGATTAGCGTATCACCTGGCTGAATGAGGTTAAGTAGGGATGTATAAATCCTCCACACATTTCTTCGAGCCATGTTGCTCCTTTTCCTCTGAGGCCGTCACCTTAAATGGGGGATGCTTACCCATCTAGAAAACTGTGCTTTCTGATTGGGAATTGGTGGGGAATCCAGGGAAGGAGAGGGAGACAAAAGAAAACAGAAGTGTGCTTCCAAGTTTCACAACCTGCATGAACAGTAGTTGTATTTGGAGAGCTGGGAACATTTGGCGTCTATGCATTTTATCTGAAGAGTTAGGAATCAGACTGAGGAAAAATTGACAGCTCTGAACTCAGAGTGAAATAACGAGCAAGAAGAAAGGACTCTGATTAGCTCAATGAAGTCCACTGAGGGCTTCCCTTTTGCTGCTGGTGTAAGAAAGGCATCACTGTCCCATTTTCCTTTAGGTCTTTCTTCCTGCAGGACCTCAGCCTCTGTGGTTGCCCATGAGTGCCAGGCTTCCCAGAGAGAACTCCTTAAAAGAAAGAAGCACCCTCAGCTTCCTCAGTTGCCAGGCCGGTGGAGTGATTTCTCCCACCTTTCTCTGTGTTCTTTTGGTAGTGGAAGAGCCAGAAATACTGGGTCTTGCCTCATCCAGCTACAAACGTAATTGCAGTTGTGAAATCTCAATTTTGTTGGTTTGCTGTGGGTTCCTGAGTTGTTTGTTTGATTATTTATCAGCCATCAGTTTCCTAAGGCAAAGGCTTACAATCCCTATTGGAAAACTGAAGAAATGGATCCATCGGGAAGTTCAGTGGTGGGACTCAGCCTTTTCCTGAGGGATTGGCTGGTCCTGGCATCCCTGTGCTGTTTATCCAGACAGGAAGCGTTCAGAACAGTCCTGCTGAGGGAGTTGGCATACAACACCATAATTTATACCATCTATCTCTTTCTGGCTCTTGGGCCTCTGGCAAATTGCATGTCTTTGTGTTGGATTAGTTTGGAATTTAATCATGCATTTATGTTCCCTCCAATTAAATTATTTATACATTTGATTAACGTTTTCACTGCTAGAAAGTCAAATTTTCAATGCATCCTCAAATGAAAACATGCCCATTGAATTTCAGCCCAGCTTCATATGGGATCAGTCCTTCTGTTGAATATTAAGAACTTACTGCGTATTAGTCTTCTTAGCTACCTAGGATTTTGGTGAGATAAGAATGTGTGTTTTGTCCATCCAGTCCCAGGAACACGATTTAAAAAGGGGTAAGTTAGTCTGGACTAACCTGTCCCCTTGCTTCAGCTCAGGATTCTGATTATTATCCCTTCCTACTACCTTTTCTTTTCTCTGACACCAAAATGTATCTCCTTATAATTTTACTTTCTCAGGCTTGAGAACCACCGTGACTGAGAAAAGTCATGGGCTCTGCTGAACCACAAAGGAAACTTAGAAGTCATCTGGTTGAGGGTGAGCGAGCTAATGGCCTAAAGGCCGACTGCCTGTTTCTGCACAGCTCATGAGCTAAGAATGGTTTTAGTTTTAAATAATTGGGAAAAGTTTATTTTTAAAGGGTATTTTATGGCACATGAAACTTCCAGTGTCCATAGGTAAGTAGCTGTGCCTATCACTTATGTGATATCTATGGCTTCTCTCCTGAAACAGTGCCAGAAGTAAGTAGCTTCAACAGAGACCTTTTGGCCCAAAAGACCTAAACTATTTACTATTTGGCTTTGTACAGAAAAAGTTTGCTGATATCTGATCTATTTCATCACCCTAATTCAGTGATTTTCAATCTTTTTCATCTCATGGCACATATAAACTAATTACCAAAATTCTGCGGCGCACCAAAAAATGTATTTTCTTCCAATCTGACAAAAAAATAGGCATGATTTTTATTTCATTCGCACCAGATGACTATCATTGCATTGGCTGTTGTCATTTTTTAAATTTGTTAATCTAAGGGAAAGTAGTCAGTTCCCCTGACTAACTAGTCAGGTATTGCATGTTATAAAAATTTTTGCAGCACACTGGTTGAAAAATTGCTGCCCTGATTTTACAGATGAGAATTGTAAAGTCCCAAATAGGTGAATTGAACTGTCTGAACAAACATAGTTCATCAGGAATTGGTCTGGATGCCTCTTCTGTTGTCCACCATGCTCTTCCCATTGTAATAGAAGGTCTGCCCTGACTTGAACCCATGTGAGCACTGACTGCAGAGGCCAAAGCAGCTTTGTGTAAAGTCTATGATCTCTTAGAATTTTAATTTTCACATAAAATCCAGCTCCAGGAAATGTTTCAAGCTTAAAACACATTTGAACAACCTAAACAGATAGAAGGATGTCTCTATATTTCTTTATAGTAATTGATTTTGTCCTTTGGTCAATGTTTGGACTGTAAAGACAAACAAAGTGGACCTGGTCCCTGCTGCCAATGTCATAGAAAACCTCAAGAAAATGCACTTGTAATCTCCATCCAAGTTGGCACTCATGCAGTTTCAGAAAATTACGAAGAGCATGTTAGAGGAACACAGGGCTCCTTTAAGGGGGCTGAAAGGGAAAATTCCCAAGATGCTAATCTTTATGAAAGTAAGGTTGCCTCCACTATCCAGTGCAGGTCCTTCCCCATCACAGTCATATGGAGACAACACTGTAAGTTGTGTTTGCTGATTGACATGGGATTCCCATTACAGGAATTTTCAGGCATTGTTTCAGCTTAGTAGCAGATTCCCAACACCCTTGTAAACACATTGTACAACCTCTCCGTTGTCACCTGTAGTTACTAAAGCCCATCCAGTTTAGCCTTCCAACCTCAGGCCCCTGCTTCAGAGATTTCCGTCCCTTTACAGACCAGACATACACTCCAGGAGCTGGGGGTGTTTGTTTCTGCTCTGTCCCCCACCTTTTCCCTCTCCTTATGGAGTCTAGGTCCTCCAGCATGTTGGAGAGAATAGACAAGAGCCTCTTGCTTCACTGGCCACTGTTGGTGCCTCTCCTGCTGGTCACCCAGTTCCCCTGAGTAATGTCAGTTAACCTTGATATCCTCTAACTCCAGAGCAGGCATCCAGGTGTTGGCTTTCTGGTGGAGTGTATGCAAGTTCTCTCCAGGGACACATCCTGCAGTCTAGCTGCTGGAGACGTGACCCTACAAGCTGCATTTTAAGTGGGCCAAGCTTGGCTACCACAGTGGTATCTGCCAGGCCTCTGGAAGCCCAAGCCACATACTGAACCAAGCAGTGACAGTGCTGGAGCCTCCTGCGTCTGCATGGCCCATCCTCTTCTCCCGTGCATTCTTCACCTGGGTCCTCAAAGACACCAAGTTCTGTCCTTCTGCAGGTGCTTCTGTTTCATCTTGCTGCACTGGTGTCCTGTCTCCCTACTCCCATTTATCCCTGCACCCCTGGCGAGTCTGCACTCATCCTTCCAGCTTGACTTAAAATGCCAATTCCTTGGAGAAGCTGACCCTAATGCTCCACATTGGGATCCTCTGTGAATTGTGTAAAGCCTTATTTCCCTTCATGACACTGATCATAATTCTAATTGTGTAGTACCTTAGACCATCATCTGTTTCCTTTATTAGACTGTAATTTCTTTAAGGCAGGACTCATGTCTGTCTGATACCCCAGCACTAGGTGTGGTGTGGAGTTGCAGTCTATACAAACATATAAATATGTGAGGCTAATGGCAGTCACATTGTAATCCTTGTATTCTACTCAGCAAAATAGGTTCACATTTGGATATCTTTCAAATTCTTTTAAATTCTTGATAGTATGTTATTTTAAAGTAGTGTAATACCTTATATTAAAATCTTATTGTATGGGTACTAAGTAAACTGAAATTGAAAATATAAGCAAGAGCATCAAGTATAATTTGTGCAGTGAAAGTTTAGTTTGTTGCATGAGTCAAATCAATTCACCAAATATTTACTGAGGCCCTACCAAGTACCAGGCACACTTGTCAACTGCTGAGAATTTGAAACTAAAAGACATGGGTCCTGGCCTCAAGAAGTTGGCTCACCCCAAATTCTAACTTATTTTTCCATTTTTAACTTTGCTTCCCTCCTCCCTTTTTCTTTCCTTTTCCTTTCATATATCAGTTCAAGGAGCTTTATGTCCTGTAACTTGGTAAACAATTGAATCAAGAGCAATTTTTATGGAATGATTTTTGTATGATCATTAATTTTTTTCTCCCTGGAAAGGAGAATTCATAGAACCCCTCTGTATTACGTGGGCTTAAAAGCTGGACATTAGCACACATGTGGGATAACCCTGGTGATATGAATGGACTGCAAAAGTGCAACTGAAACATAAATTTGAAGATTGCACGTTGTTTTCTGTCCAGCATATCTGTTATCTTCATGTACTTATGTGCACCAGCGTAACTTTTAACAAATACTGATACTTGGGTCAGTTCACTTTTTTTAGGAAACCCA
This sequence comes from Pteronotus mesoamericanus, assembly GCF_021234165.1. Taxonomy (NCBI): domain Eukaryota; kingdom Metazoa; phylum Chordata; class Mammalia; order Chiroptera; family Mormoopidae; genus Pteronotus; species Pteronotus mesoamericanus. Next base: position 45,920,295 of record NW_026555329.1, on the reverse strand, counting down.
CACCTGTTTGCCCTCGGGTTGCTACACTGTTGTGAACCTGAGTGATTCTGAGTGGTTTCCTTGTTGTCTTCAGATCTTTTGAAAGGATCCTGGCTCTCTCCTTGTGCACTGCACTGTATTACCCACTTCTGTTCCCCATGCTTTCTGGAAGCTTCTTGAGGAGAGGAGAATCAATAGTTAATTGCTTTCCTCTGCCCACATTCAGTTTTCAACTCCAGAGACAGCCCAGCAAACTTCATTGTCTCCCTGCAGCAGTCAGCCGCCTACTGGAGTAACTGGGAAAGGCAGGTTGTGATGGCAGAATCATAGACTCAGGCCCAGATAGACCACTCACTGAGGCTGCAGAGCCTGGGCAGGAAAGTAATTAAATGTTCTGTCACCACTATGCAGCTCATGGGACCTAAGGGGAGATTTCTCTTATTGCACAAAATTTTTAGTAGTGTATTTTTATGTATGTTTGAGGAAGTGTTTGAAAAAAAACCTAACATTAAGGCAAATAAAAATGTGGGGTGACCAGAGAATAAAATCAACAAGATCAACTAAGTATACAAATTTCCCCAGTAATTCATAATTGGACATTTCAATTATACTGAAATTAACTTATATTTGATCCAAATTAAGAACCTTCTCTTCCTCTGGTGCTGCTGCCAGTTTCTTGTGTCTTCCAGTTGTAGGGCACATAATGTATAAATCCAAGGAACTCTACCCAAAAAAAGGATTCTAAAACTTTGAATTGTTGAGGAGTTTAGGGAAGTTCATCTTTATTTTAAAAACCAAATTAATAGAACTATAGGACTGGTAAGAACCTTAGAACTAGGTAATCCATTTCTTTATTTTTTACATGAAGACAAACAAGATCCTGAGAGACTAAGCATTTTGTTGACGATCACCTCGTTCGCATCTCCAATATCTAAGTTCATAGTTCATTTCTCTGAATCTCTTCAAGAATAAATTCCACTAGTTGTAAATAAAGTGTGGTTTGAAGAAGTGCTTTGTTCAGGTTTTTTGGGGGAGAGGGTCTCCTTCTTACAGAATTGTATATGTGTGCGCACATTGTGGGTGTGTTCTTTTTCTGCAGTTAGCTGTGGCTCTAACTCAAGGCCTAGAATGCATGAGAGCTGGAGAACACCGCTATGGGCGTTTAGCCTTGGCCTACTTGGCAGATGAGAAATAACAGAGGCCCAGAGAAGACATGTGTGGCTCACCCTGTTTCACAACTCCACTCTTCAGATGCTCTATGCAGTACTTTCTCTGGGACATCAGGCTTCCTCCAAATAGTGTCACTTCTGTTAGTTAGGAAGTATACATACACAGTAAGAGCAAATTTACGTAAGAAATATACTAACCAGAACAAAATAGTCTGTAATATAGTAAAAGTATCATGTAATCTTTAAGGCCTTTTTCACATTCCCATTTTTTGCCTTTAGAAATTAGTAATTTATTGTTATTTAATTTCTCTCATTTTTTTTTCAAAACACAGCATATAAATAATGACCATATTCATGGAGAAAAGAAGGAATTTGTGTGCCGGTGGCTAGATTGCTCAAGAGAGCAGAAACCCTTCAAAGCCCAGTATATGCTGGTAGTGCATATGAGAAGACACACGGGAGAGAAACCTCACAAATGCACTGTGAGTATACAGGTGGCTCAGGCTGTCAACATGGAGGTCACCTCATACCTGTGGGTGTTAGGATTCACATGGGTCCTTTGTCATATTCTCAGGGTTATGTGTGATGACTCCAGCTTAGGGGTGGCGTGGCTGGGTGATAGGTGCTATCTGTGAAAATATGAGGGTTTGTGGGATGAGTTTCTGAAATGGAATGGAAGCGAGAAATGGAGAAAGAATGCTGACAGCTATACTTTGGGGGATGATGGACATGTTCTAGACCTGCACTGTCCAACATGGTAGCCACAAGCCACATGCACCTCTTGAGCACTTTTGAAATGTGGCTAGAGTAACCAGGAAACTAATTTTTTAATTTAATTTATTTTTAGAAAATTTAAATACAAATAATCCATGTGGCTAACAGGTACCACAATGGACAGCACAGCTCTGCAGAGTGGGACATGGGCAGGCTGAGGGCAGGACACGCTGTCTGGCACTGGGAATGAGCATACAGCCACTGTGCCTACCCCAATGCTAATGTCCATTTTGTCAGAGGACTTGGAGGGTACAGGCAGATGCCAGCTTCAACCTAAAAAGCTTATGTTGACTTTAAAAAAATATATAACCTGTATGATTTAGGGTTTTTTCTTGCCCTCCCAGTCTGTTCTCATGTCCTGGTATAGACCTACCCACAGGCAGGCTGGAACTCCTAGGAGGCTAAGCCTTCTTTCACTAAGGTGCATGCCAGTCACACTGGACACTGTTCAGTCCCAGTACTTTACATGTTAAAGGCCCTTTATAAATGTGATCAAATTCCATGCCTTTTTATGGACACAAAACCATATAATGAATTTTGCGCTGAATCTGAAATCAGTGGGAATTCGAGGAGATCAATGAAAGATAATGAAAACTATTGTCCACACTGAGTGGTCTCTTAAGGAAAAAACCTCCTGGACTTTTACTAGCACTGCAGATGCTTTCTCTTGAACTGCACTGAGCCCCAACTGAATCTGAATAAATGCAGAATTTAGTGGACTTTGTTCCTTGGTTTTGAAAAGCAGCTGACCCTCATAATGTCAGTCTTCCATCAACTTTGAGGTAATGTTAAGCATAAGCTGTTATTGTGTGAAATAATCCAGACTTACCTGTTGTCTTCAGTTTGAAGGTTGCACAAAGGCGTACTCGAGATTAGAAAACTTGAAAACACACTTGAGATCTCACACTGGAGAGAAACCGTATGTCTGTGAGCATGAAGGTTGCAACAAGGCTTTCTCAAATGCTTCTGACCGTGCCAAGCACCAAAACAGAACACATTCCAATGAGGTAAGGCTCCCCCATGGGAGACACTTGGGGCCCAGAGGTTGTGGGTAGAAACAATGAACCTTTGTGGAGACTATGCATGGAGAGGTAAGCCTGTTCCATTCTATTTCCTCTTGACCATTCCCAGAATGAGTGAACAGTGATGCTGCAGGTGAAGGCTTGGGGCCTTTGAAGTAGGGTTGAAAACTGGGCCTGGTTTGGAGAATAATGCAGATGAAGAAGGAACTGCTTAAAACCCCTGGCAAGCAGGTTTCGCTATATTCAGAATTGCTCTCTACTGGTCAAACCATAGGAGCATTTAACTTAGAATGCTGTCCATTTGCTGGGCCTGAAATAGCATGAATCCATGAAAAAGATGACCCTGTGAGCACCAAGGAGAGATTCAAAGCAACACATTGACAGCTGGCAGCTTTCCATTGAAAGGACCACTTTCCTTTTTTTTTTTTTTATTTCATAGTTTTGTTTTTTTTTTAATTAATTTATTTACTTTTTAAATACATTTGTCTCTGCCTTCCCCCCACCTCTTTCCCTTGCCCCCTCCCACCTCCCGTCCCTCAGCTCTTCCCCTTTGGTTTTGTCCATGAGTCCTTGCTATTAGTTCCTTGACTTTCCCCTTCCCTTCCCTTTCCCTGCCCCCCCTTCCCTCTTGTCTCTGTTGATTTCTTTTCTGAAAGGACCACTTTCATTTGCTTTCTGCATGGTATCTTCAGATGTATTGCATCAAAAAAAGACTTAGAACAGCCAGCCAGCCTTGGCTAAGTATATATGATTTCTAGACATCATAAATTCTAATACATCCTGGAAGTTATTCTCAGAAACTCAGAATGGTTTCTAGCCAGTTATTTAACATATTGAGTAAAACTTCATGGTTAGTGGGTGGTCTTGTTGTGATGTTGTTATTTTTAGGTAGTTATCCCCTCAAAATTTCGGAGAAGCATTAAGAATGAAAATGATTTCAATTTTGCTTACTTTTTAATGCATGCCTGCCTGTAGACCTCCAACTTCTCTTTGAATATCTAACTCAAATTCTGTGACCTGTCCCTTGAATGAATCCAGAGACTAACAAAAGAGCCCCCACAGTTTTGGTAGAAATAGGAGAGCTAACTAGGATTTGTTAATATGAAACATAGTTCTACCCACAAAATATATCATCATCATTTTGCTTGAAATGTGAGAGAGAAGGAAAGGACCATTTTGACTTTGGCATGGCTGTTTCCTGACCTCACAAGGTGCCATCAAGCCCATTCATGATCTTCCAGCTGGACAGTTGACACAATCTGGTTAAAAACAGTTGTATGCCTTCAGCTCACTGGCCATTGACTTTAAGGTGGCAAAGATGGCCCTCAGTGAACTGAATGAGCAAAACATCTCTAATGAGGTCAACCACACTGTCTGAAAAGGATCCTGGCATAAACTCATACATGCAGGTCCACATACTCAGAGTTCTTTTGAAAAGTTCATGATAGAATAAGGAAACATCATTTGGAATCTCTTATTACTGATCAACTATTTGAGGATATTTTAGGGAAGGTGTGCATCTCCTTTTTTATGTCAAAGATGCTTTTATCATGTACAATAGTTTTGTTTTATACTGAATTTTAGGGAGTCTGGAGTACACAAATCCATAGAAATAGAAAGTAGAGTAGTGGTTGGCAGAGGCTGGGAGTGGGGATAGAAATGACTGCCAATAGGTACAGATTTCATTTTAGGATGCTGAAAATATTCTGTTATTTGATAGTGGTGATGTTTACCCAAGAACATGAATTTACTAAATGCTTCTGAATTATGCAACTTTTAAAAGGAGTATTTTTATATGTGAATTATTTCTCTACTTAAAATGTTTTAGGGGATTTGAGTAACTTAGCATTTAATTAATATATTCAACTACATTTAATATATTTAAGTATAATTTTCACTAGAAATGTAGAGGGTATTCATTCCTATAGATTTTAGGCCAAAGTTATCTCCTTTTATGGTGGAGAAATTTAGGTAGTGGATATATTAGGATTAGCAATGAACACATATAAACATACTACTGAGCTTTTTTATCTTTTCATGGACTTAAAAATGTGCACATATATGTTTGTTGTAATTAAGTGTGTTATAATTGAGCTTATATTCTGTGAAGTAAAAAGTGCTGTACTGTATGAGAATTTAATATCTGTTGTAAGATTTAAAGGTATCTTGGTTAATATTATTTGTACCAAGGTTGAGCAATTTTTAAAATAATTTTTATAAAATTTTCCATTTAGAGTTGACATACATTATTATATTAGTTTCATGTATACAACATAGTGATTAAACATTACAATAAGTCTAGTACCTATCTGACACCAAAGTTGAGCAATTTACCTAAAATAACTAAAACTGACCATCAACATGTAAATAAAATTTTATTTACAAACATGTAAATTATTTTTCTCTGTTCTTTATACAAGGCTTGTCCTTGCATGTGAATGATGAACAATTTCAGATACACTAAAATTAAGTTTGTCCAGGAAACCCAGTTTTGTATAATCTCACAATTCTACATAAGTCTAGATGTCTTCTCTTATTTATTTGCTTTCTTATTTGTACCTTTATTGATTTACTGAACAGATACTGCCAAGCACTTTCCTATTGCAGATGCAGCAGGGAATACAGTGGCCTAGAACAGGAAAGCAGTGATTCCCATTCGAGGAATCTAGTTCAACACTCCTCTCCAGACCTCGTAGCTAATATTCCTTCCAAAGCCACGCTAAGCTAGTTCCCTTTAGCTCAATTTGGTTGTCCCCCTCTCCAGAAAGTTCCAATAGCTCTCTCTTTCCTGTAGGAAATGTTTAGACCCCTTAGGCTTATACCTGCTCTCAATCCAACCCATGCCTGCTCGTGCAATCTTGACCGTTTATCATAGTGACCGTGAATGGAACTTTCCAGACAACCTGTGCTTAAACAGTTATGCCCACATGCATGAAGTTGTACTGCTGCTGACCTTTACTAAGGATACTCCTTTTTTGGCATCGCCTGGCCCTCATTCTTATCCCTCAGAATCTTGTTCTTCTTTCAATATCCAACCTCAATGCCTCCTGCTAATGAAAGCACTGTTTATTTAGAATTTACTTTGTGCAACACATTATGGTAAGCACTTTGTATACATGATCTTATTTAACCTTTACCATGACCCAGTGAACTGGGCATTTTATCCAAATATAGAAATTTAATGCCTCTCATGATCATTCTGTAGCATTCCTACTTTGTATTGTAGACAATTACATGCTGTCTTATTTTTCTTGCCATATTTTATAATCCTTGAGATCAAATCCTATTGTATATAACTCTGTTTTCAGAGAGTCCTGCATATAGCTGGGATTATTAAATGTGTAATGAAAAGTTTTGGGGTGGTAAATTTTACAAAGTCAAGTACAAAAAATATCAGTTGCTTTTACAAAGTATCTTTGAGTACAGTGAGTCAAAAAGGTTGGCCAACCATGGAACATCCAGGACAGGAAATATGCATACGTCAACTCAGAAAAACTGACAGCATTTACCTTCACCTAGTTATATTTCATTTCAGTCATTGATGACAACAAAATTTGGGGGCTAAGCTACATAATTGTGTTAATGTGTTTAGTTGCAAAGCATAAGTTTCCTGAACCTATATGGATTTTTGCAGGTAGTTAATGTATATGTTCACACACAAGGACACCTTGGCACACACTTATGTGCTGTGCTGTTCCTGGAAATGCAGGACCTGACGGATATTTGTAGACTTATTCCACTTGTAGCTGTGTCTTCATTTCCAAGAGAACCCGTAGTATCCACATACATATATTTATGGGAAGAGTAGCTCTTTAAACAGGATACTGGCCTGGCTTTGTGCTCTCTGAACCTTCCCTCAATCCCCATACATCTGGACCATGCATCCTAGTCTGTCTGCTGATGGTACAGCCTGTCATAGCAGTGCAGTGAGTTAGCACAGGGCCAGTGTCAGAATACTATAAGGTAATAGCACTAATTGTCAGAGCCATTCTTCTCTCTCTAATGCATAGAATTTGATGTGATTATTTTACTCAATATATATATAGAGAGAGAGAGGGAGAAAGAGAGAGAGAGAGAGAGAGAGCGCGCGCACTGCAAATCACAGGAGCTCCTGAATAGAAGTAATTCATAGTTAATGGGAATCATTTCTACCCAAAAGAATCTCAAATTTGGAGATAAAGTCTCTCAGGATAATTTTCAGAATCTTTGCTTCACTATATTAGGACCTTTCATCGTTTTAGGTAGCACTCAGTCTATTCTTGGGCTTTTAGCAAAACAGCATCTTTTAGACACATACACTCCATAAGATAGGGCACCTTTTTTAATATAATGGATGCATTATATTAATCATGCTTTTTATGACTATTGCTTACCTAATAGCTCTTTTTCTGGTATGAATATATAGTCATACTTATTTATATATTCATATTTTTATATATTCATATTTATATAAGCCTCCATGAATATATTATATTTCAAGCCAAGTAAATAAAAATCATAATTCTGATGTTGGTTATTAATACAATGCCAGCAGTTCTATAATTTGAGTAAATATTCAGTTATAGGCATCTATATAATTTTATATGACTGTATCTATAAGCCTGATCACTAGCCCACGTAGAAAATGAAATTAACATGAAATAATTTATAGGCCTTTGTACTCAGGAGCAGAGCCTAGACCATGAGTCATCTCCAGAACACCATCCAATTAGCCCTTTTCAGTTTATGAGTGCGCTTTCGTGGACGGTCTAACAGGGTTTTATGAGTTTGAAAGGTTATGGGTATTCTGAGCTCTGACCATCTCCACAGAATTATAATACTACCCAAAGGAACATATTCTAGTGATACCTAACATGGAAGAGTCTACAGGAAATTTTTTTATGCCTGTGTATAAAAAGCACATTTTCAGAGGGGGTAGAATGATGTTAGATCTGAGAACTAGAACATCCATATAGCAAGGACTCATGGACAAAACTAAAGGGCAAGAGTTGAGGGAGGGAGGGAGGGGGCAAGGGATAGTGGTGGGGGTTAGGCAGAGACAAATGTATTTGAAAAAATAAATTAATTAATTAAAAAAAAAAGAAATTTTTTTTACACACACTCACCTAAAAGGTATGTAATATAAACATTCTTCTGATTAAATGATGGATACCTTTTATTCCTTTTTCTGTCATCATCATCATTACCATCAATGTCGTCATCAAATATCTACTCAGCACCTACTGTGACACCACAATACTTCTTCCTACTCAAAGGATAAATGCTTCCAAGATTATAAATGCTATTTTTATGTCTTTAGCACTCTGTAAAACAGTAACATCTTAAAGCTAAATTCCTAGCTTAAAGCTAAGACCCTGGACAATATTCAAATGGCCTTTATATCATTTAGATGTATTTGGACACCTTAAAGCTTTGTGAAAGTGCTTTTAAAGAATTAAAAATATTATGAGCAACCACAGAAGACTGTTGGGCTGGGTATGATTACTCTCCTAACAATCTGTTATTTCATTCTCATGGCATTTGGTAGAAACCATATGTGTGCAAAATCCCAGGCTGCACTAAGCGCTACACAGACCCAAGCTCCCTCCGGAAACACGTGAAGACAGTGCATGGTCCAGAGGCTCATGTCACCAAGAAGCAGCGTGGGGACGTACATCCTCGGCCCCCACCACCACGAGATTCCGGCAGCCATTCACAGTCCAGGTCACCTGGCCGGCAGACTCAGGGAGCCCTTGGTGAGCAGAAGGACCTCAGCAACACTACCTCAAAGCGGGAGGAATGCCTCCAGGTGAAAACAGTCAAAGCGGAGAAGCCCATGGTATGTCATTCACTTTCCTTCTGATTCTCCCAAAGGCATCCTAGGTCATTTCAAAGAGCTGGAGAGAGTATTGAGAGGGAATAGACTGTCCCCATCCTCACTGCATTGAGCTATTTGATGTAAGGAGGTCAGGAGGTCAGTGTCCTGGATTGCTTACTCAGAGTTGCTCTGCATAGAATAACTCAGCTTCAAAGAGTTTCAGAGTTTTCTGAATGGTCCCGAAATTGATCTGCAGCTATACCACCTTGTGGCAGGTAAAAGGCACAATTGTCTACATTTCCAGCGTAATGTAGAAAATCATTCTTTGGGTTTTTCTGCAAACAGGTTTTCTGTCTTCTTTGCCCTGGTGATGCCAAGATAAATAAGCCATAGTCCCTATTCTTTAGGGTTTTATAGTCCATTGGGATATGTGGACTCAAAAAAAATGCAATTGGGGCTTTAACACACATCTGTGTAAGAGCATTTAAGAGGGGAGCTAACCATCCGGGCAACCCAAGGACAGATAGGGAAGGCAGAGGCAGGGACGGCTGCCGAGTTCAGCACTCAGGAGAGAAAGAAGCAAGTATGTGCTGGCATAGCCAAGCACTAGCTGTGGGACCCCAGGGCAGTGTGCTGTATAGTAAAAAGGGGTGAGGATACAAGGGATTATGTTTTGCTCTCGACTTTAGAAAAGACAACTCTCCAGTGCCAGTCTGGAGATTGGCTTGGTATATTGGAGAGAATGTTCACAATGGTGCCTGAGTCAAGGAGATAGAGAGCGAGGGAGGGATTGAAAGGTCATCAACAAAAATCTTTATGGTTTAGTGACAAATAGGATGTATGTATTATGCTACTGTTACCACTTCTTTCAAACTTCATTTTGCTTTATATAGTACGTGCCATCATGAAATATCTACGATTTTTCAATAGACAACAAGAAAAATGAAAGAGTAGTCTATCAGAAGACAGTACATTTGTATTTCTCTATATGTTTAATGAAGTCATCTCTGCGAATGTGTTGGGTTCTAGTTCGTCATTCTCTAGAGGTGGAGGGAAAGTACCAGGTGGAAGTCACATGCTTAGACTTCCAGATGCATGGAAATGGTCAGGCAGGCAAATTTATACTCAGTTTAAGGAAGTATTCCCTTAAAATTAGAAAAGCCAAGCAATTGGATAGATACCTATGAATTCCTGAATGATGTCACTGTATAGAGTACATATGGGCAGGAAATAACTCACATACATTTCCAGAATTAGTGGAGTAGAATTTAATGACTTACTGAATTTTAATGATTTACTGAGTTTGTCTTTGAACTCTTGAAAGTCTTAATGACGTTAAATCTAACCACAAATAATGCAAATGATGCAGATTTATCATTATTTTCCAATGGGTAGCTATACCGTGCTTTTAAAAAGCACCTTAGTAAAAAGTTTACATATGTATTGTGACTGATCACTATACATGTGTCAGGTCATAAACTGTGCTTTATATACTTTTTCTTGGGAGCACATATCAACTTGCTAAAATAAAGTCCACCTGTGTAATAATAGTGCAGAACATTCAGCAGTTTATCCTCAAGTGTTTAATGAAACAAATAAAGGAAATTTGTGGTTTCCTCTATTATGTCCTGAAAAGACAGTGATTTATGATGTTAGGACTTCCTAAGAACCCAGAATCTTTTGTATCTTTAATATATATACCTAGATTTAAAAAAGAAAAACAAACAAAAAAAAACTTGTCATCTCTTCTCCAAATACCCATTAGTTAAAAAGAAAATAGACATGAAAATTTATAGTGATTTGGCTTAGTGACATCTGAGATGTCATAAGATGTAAAATATTTTTTGAAGTAACTAAATCAGAGAAACATGGGGCCAGAAGACATCACAGAGGCTGAGGCTCCGCCCATGTTTTATACTTGAGGAAACTGAAGCTCAGTGATGTTAATGTGAATTAGTCAGATTTCCACAGGGAAGATTATTATGCATATATGTGTACACACACTTATGGATATAGGTAGGTATCTTCAAAGACATTTACTAATGCATATGAGATTTACATTTCTAATATTCTTTCTGTAAATTCCTGTCTTTGATTTGATCATCATGCTAAAAATTAAATTTTTCTTCTTTTTTCTTATTAATTCAACATCCCTTCTGTGTAATGCTCCTAAATGTCTTGTTCTCACTTCCTAAGGACAGTGGGTAATAAGGTGAGGGAATTTTGGCTTCTTTTTTGTTCTGGTTTTATTTTAACATTTAATTTTTATTCACTTCATTTTCTTCAGTTTTTGTGCTTTGTGATTCCATTGGTAGTGAACATTAGATATGTTTCAAACATAGAAGCACTGTATTTTGAACATCTAGCATGTGGAAATGTGGAATTAGATGGTGAAATTCATTGTTCTATTTGTCTAGGTTTTCATAATAAATCACACTGGGGCCGACCAAGCAGATGTCGCCATAGACTATCTAACTACCATATTAACTAGTATAAATCCAGACCAGACATGCACCACCTTCTTTGAGGAAAATCTGGATACATTTTTTTTTGTTAGCAGTGCGATCTATATTTAAATATCTGAGTTCCATTAAGCAGTTTTCTAATTATAAATGCATTTGTTCCTTCTTCCTTGCCCTGTGGAAGCATGTCTGCATGTGCTTGTATACATGCACAGTTTCACATGCACCCACACTCTGATTTGACCACCCAGAGTAAAGGACATCAAAAGTCCCAGCTGTTCCAAGAACCTTGGAGCAGGTGTCTGGCACACCAAGACTGCTGAAGCAAAAACTTAAGCAAAGCTTCATGAACTCATGGTCAAATTTGTGTTTCTCACTTTGCTCTGCTTGGTTGCCCAGGACAGACTTAGTGTATCATATGGCACTCACTTGATAAGTGTTCATTTCCTTGGGTTTCTGTACTGTGGTGGCAGAAAAAGTGTAAACTGTCTCAAATCCCCTCCTGACAGCACTGTGCATCCCACTTAAGATGACAGCAATATGTAGTGGAGTGTGTATGGCTGTCCCTCCCCAGAGAATCTGCCCTCTTGGCTGTGGTCATGTGCAGTGGTCAGTGCACCCCTGGAGGAGGTGCTTCAGAGGAATCAAGCAGCACTGGGCCAGCATCTCAGCTGGTGGTACCATTGACTTTGTGACTTTGGGCAGTCACTCAACTTCTCTGCACATTACCAACCAGGGCACTAGTAGAATTTTAGATGGAACAGTTCTGGGTTGTGCTGCTGCTCATTGCAGGCCATTTTATATGGAGCTCCCCAGACATGAAGACAAGGAGCTTTCTACTCCCCATTTGCAGGAGCCCTTGGAGGGGCCTTTCACTGATTGAGCACTGGTGGACTAGATTAAGTGCCCATCTAGTTGCACAATTGTCTTACACAGTCCACTTGGGGTTAGAGCAATATTGCCTGATTGTCCTGGCAAAATTCTGGGGCACACCAGATTTGAGGTGGCTGCAACTTGATGCCTTTCTTTCCTCTCTGGGTACAGCAGAATCTAAGTAATTGAAGTTTCACTTCTTACAACTGGCTTTACCCACACCTTACCTGGGTTCTGTAAAGTAGGAAAGTGTAGAAGAAGGTGAAATATTATACAGAGCTTGGGAAACCAGCCCTGAGCAGCTTGGAGTGGCTCTTGTTGAGGAGGAGATAGTATGTGCTTCTGGAACATGTCTTCCATGTATATATTAGCTCAGCAGAAATAACCCGAGGACTGAAGCCACCTAGGATGATAATCGCTAATGCTCTCTGAGCCAATCAGTTGCTATGACCCAGGCTTTCTGTTTACACTTTGTGCTATCAAGCCTTCACACTTACTTTGCACAACAATCTTTAAGATAAATAACTTCCTCATTTTATAGATACGGAGGTTTACAGTGGCTTAGTAATTTGCCCAAAGAACAAAGTCATGTAAGTGGTAGGATTGGAACCCAGGAGGTATGTTTGCAGAGTTGGCATTTTGGACAGGGTTCCATGGTTGTTATCATGCCAGTCACACCACTTATAGCACTCCCTGCCATCCACTGCTCCCCACTGAACACCCACCTGGTAGTCTATCAGTCATTGTGGTGTAGGGAGGCCACCTCCATTTGCCAGAACATAGCTCTCATTCAACCCAGTGAGTGTCCTGCAAGTCTTGATCTGCATCATCTTTCATTATTGGCTCCCTTTCTTTTTCCCTTTCGGTAACATTTCTTTTCTTTTTTCTTACCCCAACAGACATCTCAGCCAAGCCCTGGTGGTCAGTCTTCATGCAGCAGCCAACAGTCCCCCATCAGCAACTATTCCAACAGTGGGCTCGAGCTTCCTCTGAGCGATGGAGGTGTTGGAGACCTCGGTGCCATTGATGAAACCCCAATCATGGACTCAACCATTTCCACTGCAACCACAGCCGTTGCTCTGCAAGCCAGGAGAAACCCAGCAGGGACCAAATGGATGGAGCATGTAAAAGTAGAAAGGCTCAAACAAGTAAATGGAATGCTTCCACGACTGACCCCCATCCTACCCACCAAAGCCCCTGCGGTCTCTCCTCTCATAGGAAGTGGTGAGTTCTGTTTCAGACCCTGTGTCTTCTCAGAGTTTTCTGTTATTTTATTTATTTATTTTAAAGTAAAACTGTGCATGACATATTCTGATGGTGAAATCATAACTACTAGACCAGGCGGGGAAATTCCAGCAGTGGGGGCACCTGCAGTCAGCACCTGTCTCTTGTTTTACATCTAAAATTAGGAGATTAGCAGCCACTTTACTGATGTTTGTCCAGTTTAGGTAAAGGCAAGTAGCCTTTTACACTGTCAGCCCAAGTGAGTTTTTGCTTCTGAGATAACCTTGAATGCCTGGAGCACAACCCAAGGGTGGGCCTCCCCAACCCACCACTCAGGTGTGTTAGTTTCATAGGCATAGGATGTCACAAGAAACCCTGAGTGTGGACATGAAACCCTGGAAAACCTTAGACCTATAAACGTGCCTCTAACTTCAGCACTATGTATACACCTTGAGCTTTTCATTCTGCTTATGAGGAGCTTAATTGATCCAGGCAATCTTTACTCTTATTTAACCAAGGGTCCCAGAACTTTGTCTGTGAGCTTGTAAATAATGTTTTATTGGCCTCTAGCCACACCCACTCCTTCTGGTGCTGCACAGCAGATGTGGGTAGCTGTGACAGAGACTGGGTTGAGTGAGGAACTGAAAATTACTACCTGGCCCTTTAACCCTTTGCTGAGACCTGCCTTATGTCATCCTGAAATGAATTCATCCCTCCCACACTTTCTCTGCAGGCACCCAACCTAGTAACAGCTGCAGTTTGAGCGGGCCCATGACTCTCCTCCCAAACAGAAGCGATGTTTCTGGGGTGGATGTCACCATGCTGAACATGCTCAACAGGAGAGATAGCAGTGCCAGCACCATCAGCTCAGCATACCTGAGCAGTCGCCGTTCCTCGGGCATCTCCCCCTGCTTCTCCAGCCGGAGGTCCAGTGAGGCATCCCAGGCTGAGGGCCGGCCCCAGAACGTGAGTGTGGCTGACTCCTATGACCCCATCTCCACTGATGCCTCACGCAGGTCTAGCGAGGCCAGCCAGTGTGACGGCCTGCCCAGCCTGCTCAGCCTCACACCGGCCCAGCAGTACCGCCTAAAAGCCAAGTACGCCGCGGCCACAGGTGGGCCACCTCCCACACCTCTGCCCAACATGGAAAGGATGAGTTTAAAGACCAGGATGGCCCTGCTAGGAGACAGCAGGGAGTCTGTGGGGGCCCTGCCCCCTGTCAACCCACCCAGGAGATGTAGTGACAGCGGAGCCCACAGTTACAGCCGGCGTCCTCTGCTGCCCCAGGATGCACTGGGCCACGGTGTGAGAAGAGCCAGTGACCCAGTGAGGACAGTCTCAGAGAGCCTCTCACTGCCCAGGATGCAGCGTTTCAACAGCCTAAATAGCTTCAACCCTCCAGTTTTGCCTCCATCCCTGGAAAAGCGTAACTTAGTTCTTCAGAATTACACACGGCCTGAGGGTGGCCAGTCACGCCACTTCCACTCGCCTCCTTGTCCTCCAAGCATTGCTGAGAACGTCACCCTGGAGTCCCTGACCATGGAGACTGATGTGAACCTGAACGATGAGGATTTCTTGCCCGATGATGTGGTGCAGTATTTAAATTCCCAGAACCAAGCTGGGTATGAACAGCACTTCCAGAGCACCCTCTCTGATGACAGCAAAGTGCCCCACAGACCAAACTTGGGGAGTGGGCATGGTGACTTTGACCAACCTGGATTGCCAGATAGCCATGCCAACCAGCAATACCATGAGCTGGAGCAGCCCTGCCCTGAAGCCAGCAAAGCTGACCTGCCCATTCAGTGGAATGAGGTCAGCTCTGGAAGTGCTGACCTGTCCTCCTCTAGGCTGAAATGTGGCCAGCGATCCACAGCGCAGCCAGCTCGAGCATTTGGGTTATACAACAACATGGGTTCCCAGCCACAGAATCCCTTGGGGAAAGGGACTGGCCCACCAGGGGTCTATCAGACCGTTGGGGAGCAATGCAGCACCTATGGTGGGCCAGAGCACTTGGTGGGCCACAGCGGTGGGACTGGCACCAACAGAAATGCCTTCCATGAACAGCCCTATAAGGTCCAGCAGTATGGGAACTGCCCCAACAGGCAGCCCAGGGCCCCAGGCTCACTC
The DNA here is from genome assembly GCF_021234165.1 of Pteronotus mesoamericanus. Taxonomy (NCBI): domain Eukaryota; kingdom Metazoa; phylum Chordata; class Mammalia; order Chiroptera; family Mormoopidae; genus Pteronotus; species Pteronotus mesoamericanus. The sequence continues at coordinate 45,904,868 of NW_026555329.1, read as the reverse complement.
GACAGTGCCTGTGGTACTGGGATTCAAGTGGCAAAGCTGAGAAGCATCACCATGCAAGGGAGTGGGAGCCAGCCAGATTTTGGCCCATCAGTGGTGCCCGATGAATCAGTTGGCAGCACAGTGAATGGCATGCCAATCCGATACCCAGTGGGACAGGGGAACTTGGCTCATCATCTACTCAGCGACAGCATGTACCACCAGGGGGCAGGCCGCCCAGGGCAGCAGATGCCAGGGCAGGTTAGCGCTACCTCACATATCAATGTATATCAAGGGCCAGAGAGCAGCCTGCCAGGGCCTCCCAACATTGGGGGCCAGACATCAAGCTTGGCAGCTGTCAGGAGCTACCAGGTATATGCTGACTATGGAGGCAGCAGGCGCCATGCTATGCCGAGGGGCAGCCTCACTCTACAGCACAGTGACACAAGTCAGACCTGCAGGGTCAACGGCATCAAGACAGAGATGCAAGGGCAGCCCCATCAACTCTGTTCTAATATGCAGAGTTACTCTGGTCAGTTCTATGACCAAACCATTGGCTTCAGTCAGCAAGACATGAAAACTGGTTCATTCTCTATTTCAGAAGCCAACTGCCTGCTACAAGGGGCCAACACCGAAAACTCTGAATTACTTTCCCCGAGTGCTAACCAGGTGACAAGCACAGTTGACAGTCTTGACAGCCATGACCTCGAAGGTGTGCAGATTGATTTTGATGCCATCATAGATGACGGGGATCACGCCAGCCTGATGTCAGGGGCCTTGAGCCCAAATATCCTTCAGAACCTTTCTCATAGCTCCTCCCGCCTCACGACGCCACGAACATCCCTCCCACTGCCAGCACTCTCTGTGAGCACCACCAACATGGCCATCGGGGACATGAGTTCTTTGTTGACCTCCCTTGCAGAAGAAAGTAAATTCCTTGCAGTTATGCAATAGGCACTAGGGAAAAAGGACTGCCAACAAACATGAACATTTAGGAGTTCAGAAGATTAAATTGAGTTAGTTTTTGCTGGTTTGTCTTTTTTAGTTCTGTATGTATTTTAGCAATCTCATCTCACCTAACTGGGATGTGTTTCAAGTATATTCCTTTTATGGAAAAGGACTCTGAAAAACCCTAAAGTGTTCTAGGGAGAAACTTTCTTCCATTTCAGTTTGAATCAGTATTGTTACACTCTAACTGCCCTCTTTTTTTAAAAGCTGTAAGTCTGTCCACCTTAATAGTAAACCATTTGTAAATGTGTGATGTGCATGTTCTTCTTTCTTTATGAAAAGAGGTCAGACAAAAGGATTTGACATGTTTCTCTGTTACTAATGCAAAGGATATAGGAGTTGGTATGCCTTTAACCAAGGGAGTAAACATCCACCTTTTAAAAATTTCCTTTACATATGCTCAATGTTTGCTATGTTTTTGTTGTTTTTTTAATTCCTACATTGGGCACAAGAATGGTTAGTAAGTATAAGAATCATTTGTGGGTGAACTGTAGCATAGATCCTAGATTTTTTACATGCTTCCACCCCTAACTCAGTTCAGGGCATACTTTTGACAGTTGCCACAAGTGGAAATTTGGGGCTCTTGAAATTAAATAGTTTGCTCACAGTTTGGTTTAAAAGTCTTCCTATCCATAGTGTACTTTGGGTGGGGGTGAGTACATCTTTGTGGTCAGTTCTCAGTTATCTACTTTGCCTCCTCTCCCTCTTTCTTCATGAGAGTTAAGTGCTGTTCAGCATTCCAGGGAGAAAGTGGAAGCCAGATGGTGACACTCAGACACCCGTTGCTTCTTTCATCTGACCTGGTAAGAAGGTGGATTACAGATTAAAGCTGTTGGGTAGAATTAGTTTGGGGAATACTTGTGGGTTTGCTGTATTTGTTGATTAGTTCCATCTCTTTACCATTATTATAGATAACTGAGAATTGATTATATGTAATTCTAAGTACATAGGTATTTAAACAACTTCACAGCTGTCTGTTATTAACGTATGTTAACCCCATGATAGCGAAGCACTATTTCTATTCTAAGCACACTATTTTCAGGGATTTATAAAAATTTAGTTATAACAGAAAAAGCACACATACACAGATATTTGGAATAAATTGCTTCAACCATTTTTGGTATTTGAGAGACTATGTAGGATATTTAGAAGCTGTATGGATGCCTCTTTATACCCTATCTATTAAATTCTGCATCCATTTAAGAAGTTAAACATTCTATGCAGTTAGTCCTTAATGTGGGCTTAATCTGTCGTTTGTTTGGGATTAACACACTTCAGGATTTATAAGTGCAGCTACTTCCCATGTGCAGTGGGTACACATAAAAAACATACTATGTGTGCACAGAGTACCTGGGTTATCCACCATTTTATTTTTTTTAAATATGTAAACTATTAAAATGTTAACACCTGAGACTACTTGCTGTATTCTTCCCATTGATCTTGGAATTGGATTTATCCAAAGTGACCCATGGTTCAATTACTTCCATTTAAATTAGCATTAGAAAGACAAAATCAGATATAATAAAATATTATTAGATAATAGAATGTTAGGACCAGCCCATTTTTCTGATGTTTATGTTCTCTCCCTTGGACCAAGTATCTCAGCATGGAGGTAAACTTACCTTTGGGACTTTGTGGCTAAGACAGTTTGGTTTGCCTCCAACTGAATGGATGTTCCTGAGATTAGTTGAGGGATGCTGAGATTTCTCCTCCACATTCTGCCATCCTCCCACATGCAGCACCGTCTTTTAAATGAAAGGATCATCTGCTTTGGAACAGACCCCAGAAGCAAAAAACAGCCGAGCTACTGTTCTGAGCTCAGTAGAGTCAAGCCTCTACCACTTTTCAATGGGAAAAGCAAGGCTTTTTCTGGGTTCCTCAAACAGGTCATGATCTAGTCACAAAATCTTCCCTGTTCTTCTGGTGATCTGTTCCCTGAATCTTCTTTTTTCCAGGAACCTCAAAATCCCCAGGTCCTGGTCTTATCTTTCATGCTCTTGTGGTTTGACCTAACTCCTGTCCGTCTCTATCTGAGTTCTTCTCTCCTTACATAGTTGCTGGATTTGACCTGCGTTTCACAATTCCCCTAACTTCCCATGTCACCTTTGCCCCATGTGGAAGGATGGACAGCTATTGATAAGCACCGTAGTCATCTTGTGCCTCTGCTTCTTCCTTAAGTTTCAGATGATTCTCTGGGTTGCCCCATTTCTCTTTCTTTTCAAACTTGTTTTCCTTGCTACTGCCTTTAGATTTGCAAGAGACACTCATACTTCAACTCAATATGTGGCTCCTCTCAATCTGGAAATCTCAGGAGGATAGATCTGTTGTGACAGTCAGTGGTAGGAAGGTCTTTTGGGGCGATCTAGAAGTGTGTTGCCTGGACATGAATCTCTGTAGGCTTGTCATTTCCTGTGGCAGGACACACCTTCCGCCCCTGCCCCAAGCCTCCTCCAACCTTCTCCACCGATTCACTGGTGTCACGTCCTACTTTATAATGTAGGCTCATAAATGGTATTCCTCTTTCCCATGTTTGTTAAGCATGCTTTTATATGTCAAACCAGTTTGTTTTATTTTCTAAAGAACTAATTAGAATGCTCCTGCTCCTCATACATTGGCTCATCCTCTTGAGCCACAGTTTTGATTCTTATGATGTATGTGCCTTATTTTATGTTAATTGTGTCGATGCAAGAGACCATTTGGTGTTGCCCAATCAGAGCTCACTGCTGTGTGCTCCCCAGCCAGCTGAGAGCAGATGATTGTAGCAGAGTCTGAACTGTCTTGTAACCTGGTTTTCCATATTGTTTTTAACTGATAGGAGAATGCTCTCTTCTGACAAGTTATGGTTGTGTATCCTGCAAACAAGTAAGAGAAAATACAAGTTCATTTTTTTCACTTTTTTAGATTTTTAAAAAAATGTGTAATCCTTTTTAAAAGAAAGACATGTAAATACATTTAAGTATTGTAGGCATAGTGTCCAGATGTGGCTGGCCCTGGGCCCTCCTTGCATCTGCCTGCAGCTGGAGTGATGCCCCACATCCACCTCCAGCCCAGGGTGGAGCCATCACAGATGGACTTGACTTTTGCTTTCAGAACCACTTAGTCCTTTTGTAATAAAGTGAAAGAACAATGTTTCTTACAATGTCAATAAAAATCTCTTTGTACTGAAAATTTTAGTAGGTTGCTTATTTACTTCATAGCTGAATGGAAAGAATGCTTTCTTTGAAAAAATCCAGAGCCTTTGATTGAACCAAACTCTTCACACAACGAATCAAGTGGACTGGTACTCTGAGAGCCCAATCCCCCATCCCTCAGGTGGAGAAGGAGATGCTGACACACCTGCTGCTGAGGTTGAGGACCTGTACCTGGGCACACCACTTCTAACCATGATCATTTTTCTCAGTGTTATTGCTTTGCCAAATTCTGTGCAGAAGGATGTGAATAAGGTTTAATGACTAACAACTTGTCCCTCTTTTATATGTTATCCTCTCATTTCAAAGGGTTTAGGGTATAACACATATTAACAGAAAATCTGACATGGAATAACTTTTTATGTGGCTTTTAATAACTGACTTGAAAAAAATGTAAATGACTTGTCTTGTATTTTCAGTATTATTCTCAGATTGTTGCAAAAGACTCCAAATGGGTCCCCTTCCTCTGTCTGAATAGCAGCCAATGTCCTTTGAGCCAGCAGCCAAGCACATTAGTAGTCAGTATCTCAGCGCTACAATGATGAGTGGGGTCCTTGTGCACTCACCTCCACAGGTGCACCTTCATGTGTACCAGGAAACTACTGCTCCTGTGGATGATGAAAGTTTCTCTGTTCTTTAGCAGGGGTTCTACAGTCATAGGGATGCTCCATGCTTTTCAAATTCACAAGGGAGAATTTTTTCCCATAAACCCAAGTTTATCTGCTTTAATAACTAGGTCCCTCACATCAGGTGTCCAAATGAATTCAGAAAAAAAAATAGGAATTTATGCCTTGTCTCAGGTATAAATTTTCAGCTTACAAATATGCATGCCATGTAGCATGTCAAAATGAATAAGAGAAATGAGGCTAATAGGAAAAGGAGGCATGGGGTGCAGAACACTAACTCCTATAAGTCTGTGTGAGCAGGCATGCAGGTACAGCTCACAGCTTTGTTTGAAAGATGCCTCCTGTGAAGGAGATGTGAAGGAAGCAGAGTTAGAGGTAAAGTGGTGGAGTTATAATCCATGTGGTGTTTTATAAAGATTTATTTTAAGTAATTTAGGGAATTCAAAGGTGCCACTATATGTTGCCCAGATAAGAATATAGAAAAATGGGTGGAAAAATTAACCCACTGCCAAATTCTCATATTTATCCTTTTTTCTTCCAGGGTTTTCCCTTTATTTTCACTGATAGTGTTCCCCCTTTGGTTTTACTTCATTGTATATTTACTATTCCAAATTCAATCTAGGCTCATTCTTCCTTTAATATTAACTTTTTAAATTGCATTTTGCCAACATAGATCTAGTTTATGCCTTTTCTACCTTACTTATTCAACCTTTTCACAATTTTAGAAATAATAATAGAACCCAAATTGTTTTTAGGCTTTTTTTCTTTTGCACATCATGTGACCACATGCATTAGCCCTTATTTAGCCAACAGAGGCATGAACTCAGGTTCTACAAATTCTCTCACCTACATTGAATCTTCATATCTTCTCATGCTGCTTCCACCTTCCTCAGCACTCAGTGGTAGATTATGATGGTCCCGGTCTTTAGAGAACTTAGTTTCTCTGGGGATATCACATCGTTACATATTCGACCAATTCACAGCACTTCTGGATATCTAATATTCTATTCACATTCCTTGACAGGAACTGGGGACAGGAAAGGTGACTAAAGCCTAGTGTATCCATAAGTTTCAAGCCCAATAAGAGAGACAGACATAACCACAGAATACAGTGGCATGCCATGTGGAAGATGTCCAAGGGGAAGTTCAGTATGGGGCATTAACCATCCAAAGTGCATATGACAGGACTAGTCAACCTCAGTATTTTGGGCCAGATAATTCTTTGTTGTGGGGGACTCCTATGCACTGTAGAATGTTTAGCGGCATCTCTGGCCAATACTAGGATGCCAGTAATATTCCCCCCCCAACTCAAGTTGTAGTCAACAAAAATGTCTCCCAGGCATTGCCACATGTCCCTTGGGGAGAAAATGGTTCCAGGTTGAGAGGCTTAGATTTAAGATATGAAAATAAAAATAGAGAAACAAACTGCAGGCAGGTACCCAGAAAAGAAATTCATGTACATACCCACACTAGGCAGCCTTTGACACTTGGGTGACAGATGAAAGAAGTGTAGAATGGAGAGGACTGACGAATAACCCCTGAGGAACCCTGTTTCCATGGACTAAGAGAAGAGTGAACATGTGTGAGACAGACCTGACAGAGGAAAGGGAGGTCAGGAGGCAAGAGAGACAGGGTACAATATTTTGAGAGGCCACCATTGTCAAAAACAGCAGGTAGATCTAGCAAAAACAGCAGGGTGCAATATTTTGGGAGGCCACCATTGTCAAAAATAGCAGGTAGATCTAGCAGGTAGATCTATCAAAGCAACTGAAAAACACTGGTTTTGATGGTTAGAAGAGTTTGGGTGACCATGGAGTAACATTTTTCTGTGGGGTGATTGGGAACAGAAACCAGAGAACAATAGTTGAGGACCAGAAAACACAATACAAAGGGGATTTAGTGGCTTCTTTCAAATTGCATGCCACATTTCATTACAGTCATGATGCCACCAATACTGATACATGTCACTTCATGTTCCTGTTAAGAAAAAAAGCACTGCAATTAAGCTATGACACAATACTTCTTGTCCTGTAAAAGACATTATAATTTCAGTGGTGTTACCAAGGTGGGAAAAATGTGCACCTTGGAGGGAATGAAATACATATTTCCAAGGGATAGGAAAGATAGTGGGTCAAGGAGAGGCAGATGTATTTTTGTTGTGGTGGTTCCCTTTCTCTCCTTCCCTCCCTCCCTCCTTCTTTTAATGCAAGAGGATTGACTGTTAGTCATCTAATAAGAAAGATGCGGAAGACAGGAGGTTTGTTTATATTAAGGAGAACAGAGCAAGCCTCAACCAACTGGATCATGGGACAGATTACCTGTTCTGGGACATGGGGGAGGGAGGTTAACATGAAGCGGGTTTTGACAGATGTGTGAAATGGGTACAGGCAGTCGAGAAAGCTGGAGGGATTGAAAGGTGATGTAGAGCTCTGAAGATGCAGTGGGGTCTGCCCTGTGTCAGGAAGGCCAATGAGCACGAATGAGTGGAGAGTGAGGAAAGGAGTGGTGATGGGAAAAGAGCATGAAGCAGAGTAAAACACTGCTATGTCCCTAGGGGATCCAGATTGGATTTACTGTGCATAAGACTCAGGTGGAAGATTATTTTATCTTTTCAGGGAAAATGACTTAAAAATACATTTTAGCAGTGGTTGTGGCAGCATGTGGGAAGAAAGGAGAGTGGGGAGTGCCCTTGGAATGGCACCAGCTACTCTGCTCCTAGGGAAGCAGGAGAGTGGGTAAGCAAGGGCCTGGTGGGCTCAGCCCCAGTTTCTTCCTAGCCCCCAGGAGGCGGGTCTCCAGCTGGCCCTGCAAAGGCCCAAGGTAGTAGGACTACTGGGGAGGACCGGGCCCCATAGTCAGGGCTTCCTGTCACTGGCTCTTCACCAAGTAAGCAAGAAACTTCATTGCAATTCCGAGTTAATGGTGCTTCAGAGTTTTTGTTTGTTTCAAGTTACATGACCATTTAATAAAGTAAAAAGCTAATACCTCAGTCTTACCTTTGCTTCTGCCTGTGGCAGCCCTGCAGATTCTGCACATACCTCCCTCCTTCTCTGGTTTCTCTTCTGCTTTCACCTTCCCAGTGTGGCTGAGTGAGCAGTGACAGGTGGCCTGGCAAATCTGTGATCAAGCAGGAAGGAGTTCCAGCAGTGCTAAGAGGGGGCCAGCTTTGCCTGATGCCCCTCCCCTGGGGAGAGTGGTGGCTGTGGACTGGTCGAGCATTTTGAAGCAGGGAGGGAAGCTGCCTGGATTGGCTTTACTTTTCCTTTTGCTCTGCTGTGTCTCACAGGCTTCTTGCTGAAGGTCTAGCTACAGAAAAACATCCTAGTCGCTCCAATTAGACACAGCAGAAATACTATCCTTTCCCTGCTTTAGAAAAGGTCTAGTTTTGGAAGGTGTGCTTCTGATGCGAGTGGTAAAAGGGATATCGCAGCAGTCAACTCTCTCTTGGTTTTCTGTGTCTGAACCATTGAAGGAACCCTCCCCACCAAATGTGTTTCTGGTAGTAGTTAGGACCCAGTGCATCTCTCCTGGTGTTCTGCTGCTGCCCTGAGTAACTACTGAGAGATTATGAAGCAGAGGTTTACCTTCTCTGAGGTCAAGCAGAGAGGGGACAGGAAGAGAACCAAGTACTTTCACTCCTTTGCTTAGCCTGCCTGTGAAAACCTCAGCTCATATAAAGGCCTCTAAAAAGAGGGAAAGAGGAAGTTTGCTCCTGTGAGTAGCCATAGCCAAGCAACCAGGGGAGTTTGAATCCTGCGTACCCCAGATCAGAGTTCTTCCTCTACAGCTGTGAAGCCTCGGGCTCTCAGAAATTCTAGGGCCCAGATGTGACCCATGCTCAGAAGTTTCACTGCAGCTCTGCTGAGCTGGCAGATGCAGGCACCCAGCCCTCAGGACCATGCAAAGGCCAAGTATACTGAGGTGAGATTCACTGCATTCCCACAAGAGAGGGAGGAAGCCAGCTGGCACAGAATTATTGAACAGTCAAGCCAAGGAATTTTGTTGCTGTTTGAAAGGAGAGGAAGAGCTAGCTAGCTACCTCCCTTCTCCTCCTCCCCTGCTGAGTTGTGGAGATGGAGGTGGACCAAGGCTCTGCAGACCACGCAGAACAGAGCTGCTTCACAATTAAGATAAGGAGCTGTGTCTCCAGTGAGTCAAGTGCATTTTCATTTGAAGACTATTCTGACACCCCCAGATGTTTTACCCAAAAGACACTTAAATGCATTTCCCAGAGGTAATTTTTAAATAAGTAACAAACTTGATAGGCAAGAAAAATAAAATTGGCTGACAAACAAAACAACCTAGTGTGTATGTCATACTCAAGGAATGTCTATAGTCTCTTCAATAAGAGCTCTTCCCTTTGCACCCTGAATAATATCTCAGGCTCTCTGGGTGACTAACAGTTACAGATTCATTGCACAGCCATTTTGTTTCAAAAATTAAAAAAATTAAATTACAGTTGACATACAATATTATATTAGTTTCAGGTGAGCAACATAGTGATTAAACATTTATATAACTTAAAAACTGATCCCTCCAATAAGTCTAACACCCATCTGACACCATACCTAGTTATTACAGTATTATTGACTATATTCCCCATTCTGCACTTTACATCCCCATGACCATTTATGTAACTGGCAATTTGTACTTCTTAACCCCTTTCATTTTTTTTGCCCATCCTTCCAACACCCCTCCCATTGGGCAACCATCAATTTGTTCTCTGTATCTATGAGTTTATTTATGTCTTGTTTGTTCACTTATTATTTTTTTTTAGATTCCATGTGTAAGTGAAATCATCTGGCATTTGTCTTTCTCTGTCGTACTTAGCATACTATCCTCTAGGTCCATTCATGTTGTCACAAATGGCAAGATTTCATTCATTTTTATGGCTGAGTCTTATTCTGTTCTACCATGGATCAGTGCTCTTTATCCATTTGCTTATCAATAGATACGTAGGTTCTAAATAACACATGGCCATTCCTAGCCCTGCTACTCAAGAAATTTGCTTCTCTATGAATGAACACGACCCCTATCCCCAGCTCCTCCCATTTGACCTACATGCTTCAAAACACAAAGTCATGAAACATCATGATAAATATTTCCCCTAAAGTTCATGCAAAGAAAAAAACCCAAATAGTCCATCCAATCTTCCTCCCTCTTGAGCATAGATAAATGTGTCACTTGAATGGAGGTAAAAACATGACCCTTTCCTACCCACCTCTGCTCCATCTACAGGCCATTAGCAAACAACACTTTCTCCCAAGCCTCCAAGGCATTGGGGGAAAAAACAGACCATTCCATTGATCTAAGAAGGCAAGGACCAGCCCTTTCTTAGGTTGCCTTGACCCAGGGTGTCTTCACTTGTTCAGTTTTAGATGATTTAGTATCAGTTCCCACTGTTTCAACTGAACACCCAACAGCTTCCAACATGGTGAAGATCAAGCTTATTTGAAATGCATTCTGAGACTATCCTAAATCAAGTGGCTTTAACATTCAGCTAAAAGAAAGGTTTGTGAAAATAAGTTGCCTTTAATCCATCTTTGCCAGCCATGTATGCCAGGATTGTAGCTTCATTCAGACACAGGGTCTCCCCTTCAAAGAAGGATGCCTCCAAATTTGTATTAGTCTACAAGTGACTTCTCCTTGGAAATGTCCAGACTGAGAAAGGGGAATGGATGGAAGCAAGATGTGACTGGAGTCATAAGTTCCTGGCTTATGGAGAAGAGCTGTCCCTGCTGGCACCAGGACAGAATGCCAGCACCTTCTCCACCTGCTAGATGTGCAGCTCACTAAGTCCTCTGGGTCTCAGTGTTCTCACCTGCAAAAGTGACATAATTATCATGTCCACCTCAGAGCTGTCATGAGGAAGAACTGGGATTGTTGATAAAAGACGCCTACCACATTCAGCACCCAGCAAGCACTCACTGATTGTTATTTTTATTGTGACTTTTTCTCCCTTGATCAGGCCATGGTTCCACATAACTGACGAGCAGGAACAAAAGCCCACCTCATGTGGGAAGGAGGTGTCTCTGGAGCCATATACCCTTACACAGGGATACAGCTAGGCCTATACCCCACCCCTGCCCCGCCCCAAGCCAGCCTGCCTGTTCTTCAGTTCTGACTCACAAAGCAGGCAAACTTGTGCACTGGGATCATGTTCTCAGAGTTGAGAACAGAACACAACATAGTTATTTTCAATCAAACTCACCTGAGAGGAACAAAAACATCCAAAGAATCAAAAATGAAAAGCTGGTATTTTACCCTAATGCCTAAAGTATGGTAGGTTCCTGATAAAATTTAATGCTAGAATTTAAAATTCTTAACTCCAAAAGAGCAAAAGAGTACAGTGATTTAAAAAAATACATTTTATTATTATGCATACACACAGAAACACACACACACACACACACACACACACACACACACACTTGCACAAACCAGATCTGTCCGGTGGCCACAGCAGTCAGTAGCAACCACGCCTCCTCATACTGTGGTGAGAAATCCCTGTCCAGCCTCACAGAGCCCTCATTATACCCCATTCATTCTCAGTTATTTCAATGGCATCCTTCTGAAGGTGGGTGATCACTTCCTATCGATTATTTTATCACAAATTTTGTCCTTTGAATGCTTCAAGTATTTAGAGTTTAGGATAAATTACTTTCAATAAAATTCAAGAACATGACCCAAGGGTGAGTGTGGTGATCAGAAATATAATGTAGTTCTGAGCAAAGACAGACACTATTAATATTCTGATGTGTTTATTCCCAGTCTTTTTCATGATGCATTTTTACCAAATAACATTTATTTATTGTAAAATGAATACATACTCTTTCTGGAAAATAGCAAAAAATGTCAGAAGAAAGTAGAATTGATCTGTCATTCAACCACCCAGGAATCATTGCTGTTAATATTTTGTGACCTATCTCTGGATCTTCCTGTTACACATAACATTTAATAATAAACATTTTTCCATGGCATTAAGAATTCTTTAAAAACATGTGGGTGTGAACAAGGGTGTGAAAAGCCAATGATGGGGATAAGGATATGGGACTCTTGATTTCACGCCAAGATCTTCCTACCTTTTAGCTGTAGGCTAGCAAGTTCTTTCTTTTCTTGAGCTCTTATATCTATAAAATTGTAAACAATTTTCACACAACATAAAATACAGAAGAGGTAGGCGAAAACCACTAAATATATGATGGCTATGGGTAAAATAGGTGATAATGGAAATGTGTAATTAATGAAGAATGCTCATTAAAGGAGTCAAAAGAACACAGGCTCTGGGGTTGAGACCAGGTCAGTTCATCCCTAAACTTCCCAGGACAGACAAAGTTGGTTCTGATGATGAAGAAACATGCACTATAGGCTTGCAAGAATAAGATGGATAACTGGTCTCTGCATTGATCCTAGAGCACACAGAAGCTCAGGAATGCCCACTGATATTCTTGCAAAGTTGCCACCTTCCCCAATTTTTCAGGACCTCAGCTTACTCTAGCAGGCCCTGTGTGGCTATGTGAAAACAAAGCAAAACATACCAAATGTGCAGGGGTTAGCCGAGGGAGTATGAACAGGAAAGACTGGATGTGCACTGATGGCAAAGGGCACCAAGATCTCAGCACTGGACACAGCCATCGCTGCCTGCTCTGCCGCCACTGTCATGGGCTCCAGCCACCCCACACTTGCTTCCACAGCCACTAGCGAGGAGGGTGAGGAGGATGTGCCAATCTGCACAGTAGCAGAGTGTCCACTCCTTGTCATTGCTGCTCTTCCAGTCAACTTCATGAGATTCCACATATTGTGTTTGTTGTCTGGTTCTATCAGATCTGTGCCCTGGCTGTGGTAGAGGACAGGAGGTATAAGACCAGGGGGCTGAGGGCCTGGGGGAGAGCAGCCTGGCTAGAGGGCCCTGAAGTGTAAGTCACCAACAACAGTGTGTTTCCTACTCCTGGATGCCCTCACATGCCTTCCTGAGGATCAGAGGGCCTAATGAATCCCAGGGCTGGGGAAGTCTGGCATGTGGAAATTTGCATGGGGTGTTCTGTGATGGAGTTGCTCAAAGCACAATCAGCTTTCACATGACTTGTTAATGGGTTCTGCAGAGACCTGTGCCCGTCCATGCTTCACCCACACCGCAATCCTTGTCCTGTGCCTCATTGTCATTTCAGAGTCCCCAGCCCCTCACTCCCTCCCTCAGCCTACCTCTTCCATGACTCCCCCTCACCCCAGTGCTTTTTAAATTTGGTTTCACACCCAAGGTCTGCATGTTAACACTGCCATCTCTAACAGCTGCTTCAAAATAGCCCTTCCTGCTGAAACTGCATGGGCAGCTGGTCCGGCTCAGTGCCCTTCTTGGGTTTGTAGCATTCCCGTCGGGCAACAGAAGTGATGAACACAGGTATTGCGACTTTTAGAACTAACCCTCCAGAGTCAAGAACTAAGAGTGAATAGGTGAAACAGCAAGGAGAAAGTGAGAGGAAGAGACTATCTGTCCTGACATTCAACCTGGCAGAATAGGAGATCATGGCTACTATTTTGAAGAGAAAATACAACTTGATAATATTTATCGAGTACTTATTACCAGTATATGTCTAAAAGAACAAACAACAAGCCCTGTCTTAAGGACCTCACAGTCCCTGGAAAGAAAGAAAAAAATAATCATTCCAGGAGAGGATAAGAAGTATTTCTAGAACAGAAGTATGGGGTGCTGGAGGGGAGCACCTTTCCCATCTGCAAGGTGCAGGGTCCCAGGGGGGTCTGTGGAGCTGGGTCCTGAGTTGGCTGCCATGGGCCAGTATCAGGTGAGGCTGGAGGGAAAGGGCTTCATGGCTTCAGAGACCACCTGGAGGCCTGGGGAAGCCTGGGCATACTTGTGTCTAGAGCCTGAGGCTTGGTAAGGTGGGAAGGCTGCGATTTCCCCTTCTCAAGCACAGCTCTAGGTGGGTATCAGGTGGCTTGAAGTGATTCAGTCTACCTACACAGTGGGGCTCCCAGGAATCGGGGGTTTTATTTTGTTCAAAAAGAAGCTTGACCCACTAACCACTTGGATGTGTAGGGGACTTCTTTTTATGGCAGAGGCATCACTTTTGCTACTTGCATCTATTTTTCTTCATGCAGAACAAAGTCAGGGAAGGGGTTGTCCTTTCTCTCAAAGACCAACTTGGGGTGGTAAGACATGGGGCTGCAGACAAGGCCACCAGTGTCCAGCAATTCTTGGTCATGCACACAAGGTCCTCTAGTCTCAGGTAGGTCTTAGAAGCAGCCAGGATTTCACACGTGGCTAGTGACAGAGACCAACCCAATGTGGCCAGACTGGTGGTGATGGTGGTAGCAAGGGGTACATTATGAGAAAGCCTGCTTCCTCAGGAAGACTGGAACTGAGAGTTTCTGGGAGTGCTGTGAGTATTTTTCCTCCATATTTATTTCTTCCTTTTCTCCATCCTCCTCTTCATATATCTTTCCCAGCACACTGGCTCTATCTGGCCAGTGGAAGACAGTACCCCGCAGTGTCCAGAGACTGTCACCTGAAGAGACTGATTTTTTCTCAGTCATAGTTCCAAAACACTTGGGGAAGGTACAGGAATGGCCAAGCCGTCTCAACCAAAGGTCTGAGGTAGAATCATCAAATGTGGTTTGCTGGAAAGCCCTCCCTCCTCATTGGGAGGCATGGGAATGGGGAGTGGGCTCATAGTGCTGGCTTACTCTACACTCCTACCTCACGCCAGTGAGCTGAAGGGAAATGGGGTCCCTCAGATGGAGGGTGCTCTCTAGAAGTGAGAGGGGCTCCTTGAACTCCAACTCCTTCTGTCAGGTTCTGATGGGGGAATAATCACATAAGTCAGAGCCATAGGACTTCCTTCCTCTGGGATGTATTGCCTAGAAGGGACCTTATATGATGTTCCTTAGTGAGTTTTCATCCTTTAGTTCTCCCTAGTTTGAATGCTTCCAATCACATGGTTCTGAGTTGCAGTGTTTGTTTGGAAGTCTCACAAGCCATTGGCATTTAGCTGCATTTCTTTGTGTTTTCTGAGTGACTGATGCTGAATTTCTGGTTATAGCAGATTCTGTGAAGTTGAGTAATAACTACAACATTCACAGTCTCTGCTACAAACCTGACACTTTATATTTTACCTCGAATCATCACAATAACCTATTATTCTTAGCACCATTTTAAAAATGAAGAAACAGAGTGAGAGAGAAAGCATTTTTTTCTTTAAAGTTACCTGCCTATTACTCAACCAGCCAGTGTCAGAGCCAGGGTTTCAACCCTTATCTCCGCACTTCCTGTTTGTGGTCACAGTTGGTCACAGATAGTAATGGCTGAAGTCACCCTCTCTGAGTTCAGGGGCAGGCAGTGTGTTCGTCTAAGCAGAGGTGGTAATTCATGGACCCCTCCTGTTTGCATTAACTGTGGACACTTGAGTGAGTGAACATCACTGAGCTTCAGTGTCCACATCTGTAAAACAAGATGAGATGGGATGGAGTTTACTGGGTCAGTGAGGATAAGTTGAGTTATCCTTTGTATGATGCTGGGGGCACCAGGCAAATTGTGCATACTATTCTCAATATTTCTGACATCAGGGAAGGGTTCCAAAGACATGTGTAATATGTTGAGACAGGGTAGGCAGCCTTTCAGAAGATGAAGAGGCGGCAGAGAAATGCATAGGAAATGGCATGAGATAGGAAAATGGACTAGGGCAGTGGGGGCAGTAGGGAAAGCAAGAGGCAAGTTTGGCTGGAGAAGGGGGTATATGGAAATGACTGATAGGAGTGAAAACTTGGGCTGAGATGTACCAGGCCTCAAACACCTGATGGATAAATTTTGGCTTTGTCCTGAGGACCAGAACCTGAAGGGAGATAGCAGGTTAACCAGAGGTGTGTGCTTTTGGATAGCATTTTTGAAGGAGAGGAAGGAGGCCTGAGGAACTCAGCAATGCCCAGTCTTGAAATCATAGCTTTGTGACTGAGGAAGCCCCATATACAAATGAGAACAGGCCTGGCCTTACAGAGTTTAGAATACAAAGGTAGAGTCTGTTGCACAATGTTGGCAAGAGAAAAATTCCTGACCCTTTCTTTACTGCTGTTTTTATTTTCCTCTGTCTATGAGAGAAAAGGTGAAGTATATTTCCAGAAAACTGAGCCATCAGGTACATTTTCTACTTGACTGCCACTTTCCTGCCTTCCTACACATTCCCTTCACTACGCACTTGGAGAGCCCAGGTGGAAGAGCGAGCCTGGATGGCACTTAACAGTGGCTTCTCAGAGGGCGTAACTGGCCTCAGCTCCTTCACCTCATGCTGCTACTGCCACCCTGTGTTAGAATTGGGAATTGCATCCATGTTCATCTGTTCCCTCTGGACTAAAGAAGAATCTGCGGATTTACCACATTGGAAATGTTTCTCTTTTAGAAAGTGTAATGCAGAGATTGAATACTAAGAAAAAAATAGTATCTTTGGAGCTGAGACCTTTAATTCAAATATTTTGGTAGTCTAAATTTTAAAATCAATATGAAACTTAAGGAAACATCTCTGCTGCTTCTTCTGTGGCTTCCTTTTATATGATTCAAAGACACTGCTTTTGCTTTTTACTAACTATAAACAAGAGGGATTCCCTGGGATGCCTGGGATGGAGAGGTGGGTGAGTAGTGCCCATAACCCACTACTAAGCACACCTGCCCGTGTACAGTCTGAAAAGCACCATAGGTTATACGAGCCAGGGCAGCTCTCTCTCTGTTGGATCCCTAGAGTGACCAATTTCATCATTTCTTAGGGTGTTTTCATGTATTTATAATTTCCCTTTTCTTTTTAAAACTATAGCACTCTTTATTTTAGAAGGCACAAACAGGACAGGACACCTTCTCTCAGCCCTTCCGTGACACAGGTGTATGAGCAGTTGTGTAGGAAGCATTGAAACCACAGCTTTGTGTTTGAGTTGGTGCCCTGGAGGAGAAAGTGGCTCTCCACAAGTTAGCTAAACATCTGTGAACCTCTATTTCCTTATCTATAAAATGAGGATGATAATTATTTATCTGGGGGTTCTAAAGGTAAAACAAGGTGAGTCTGTTCTTTATTCCACTCACCCCAGACCACTGAGCAAGGTCCTCTTTCCCCTTGCTCCACTGAATCTTTAAACTAATTGGGCTGGGATCCCTATATTCATATCCAGGTCATCTTTCCCAGCACGGATGTTGGTGAAATCTGTACAAACAGAAATACACAACTCTGCCGTCTTAGTGGAAAGGGTTGGGGCAAGTCTTGGTGAAGATTACATGTGCCCCAGAGGAAGCCCAGAGATAAGGAAACAAGGGGATTGAAAAACTGAAGACAGGAGAGATTAAGGCCAATGCCTAAGTCTCCCTACCTGGTCAGCATCTTTAGGGAGGGGTAAGGGCAGAGCTCATACAACTCTCAATTCAGGACAGGAGGTTTCAAACTCAGAGGGAGGAAGGTTTCTGGAACTGAGCTTCGCCTTTTAGGGTGAGCTGAATGTGTGGGTGAGAGGGAGGTGGGATTTCCAGGTGAGATGGAGCAGCAGGCCCAGGGAAAGGAGATGACAGTAAGTACAAGATCAAGGGCCATCTGGGTGAGAGGGAGGCTACCAGACACAAGGTGGTAAGAAAGGGAGCCATGTAGCGGCTGGGGTGATGAGCTAATGTGGGGCCATGCTGTGGGTGAAGCACGCGTCTATGTGCAATGTCCAAGTGGTCAGGGAATCAGAACTCCTGTGAGTAGACATCTCACACCCAGGTACACCTCTTATGATCCTTATCCATTTCTCAAAACACAAATTATGTACTTGTGGGTGAACAGAGGATGAAAGGATAGAAATATAACAATGTCCCATTGCCGTAGAAACAGAAGCAGCCGGCTCCTTTCCAATGATGGTTAACAATCTATGATTCTTTGATTTTCTATCCTCCCAGGACAAATCACCTCAGGGAGGAACACATTTTCCTGCCACTAAGAATGGCTCAGACTGAAGGTGTTGTGAGTGTTTTTGTCACCAAGTTCAGTTTCATCACTCAAGGGAAGTCTTGTTGACAGGGGTGGAAAAGGCTGTGATTTAGAACCACTGAAGTAGAGATCTGCTTTTTTGGGAAAAGCTGCACTAAAGAAGTCAATGGAGAAGTGAGAAGTGTCAGGCACACACTGTCCCCTGGTGGTCTAGGCATTAATTGCACACTGGCTGCCTCCAAAGGCTGGGAAGGGCTGCAGGACAGCCCTGTTCTGGTTCCAACTTACCTTACAAACCTCTTTCCAGGGGATTCTGGGCCTCTTGAAGGTGTTCTTTCCCACAATCAAGAATGAGGACCACTTTTGGTGTTTATCAACCTACTTGTATATTTGTTGGTCATACAATCCCACAGAGGAAAAAGTCACAGGAAAAGCATAGAATTGAGGCCCCTTCCCTGCACACACCCTTCTACTGCAGCCCCCCTGGGAGTTGGTTTGTGTCTTTACAGACAGATCCAGAATCAAGCCCTGGAACGGCTACATAGAAACTGTGCGACCCAGGGAGTAAAAAGGCACTTAGTCTTGCTATACTTTATTCATTCAACTGGGTTCTGCTCTCCACTTCCACTGTAGTAGGACATCAGAGTTGAAAAAAGTATGGATTCTAATTTTCAGGAGCTTATAGGTGGTGGAGCACTTCTACAGCAGGAGAGCATTTTTAATACTGCACCAGAAGCTGCAGGACAGGTCAGTCTTGGGGACACATTATCTGAGCACTGCCAACTCTGATACCTGTCTCATGAGGGTGGTGTGAAGGTTGAGATAACATGGGTAATGCATTTAGTGTGTGTCTGACACACAAGTAGCAATAAATGATAGTTATTAGGATTCCCAAGGGACCTTATCAAGTTGGGGCAGCAGTAGGTGTGGGATCAAGGTAGAGGTGGTATTCTGTGGGAAGGATTGTTTAGCCCAGCACCATGAAATAACAATAGACTGTGAACCCCAAATACAAGTCACAAATACAGTTTTTTTACTTTTATTTTTTGTTCATTAATTTTATGATCAGTTTAACTCAATATATCCAAAATATTGTCAGTTCAACATGTAAAAAAAATTATTAATGAGCTCATTTACATTTTTTGTTCACAGCAAGTCTTCATGATCCAATGTCTGTATTACATTTTCAGTACATCTAAATTTGGATCAGCCACATTTCAAACACTTGATAATCCCTGTGACTTCTGGCTACCATTTTGGACAGTGAGGCTCTAGAATGCAGTGTAGGGCCCTGAAGGGCCAATTTGGCCCAGAAGAAGACAAGACATTGATTTGGTTCATAACCCTGTGGCTGAGCTGGAGGTGCTTCTTAGGGTGACTGCTGCTGCCTGACTGGCTCCGAGAGACACATCATCAGTCACAGAGTGAGTTGGAGGTCATTTGTACCAGAATCTCCAGGATTGCTGCTTAAACAGAAAACCTGGTTCCAGGATCCTATCTCATCTGAATTGCCTGCAGCCAGGAATCTGCATTTCAAGTGATTTTGGTATCTAGTCTCCCCTCTCTTTTCTAGTGTAGATAAGTGTGCCCTCAGAAACACTGGTCATAGGATGCATGTTGTGCCCAAGAAGGGGCATAAGCTTGGGAGAGGTAATTGTCTCTGGCTGTAGGCAATTTGAGAAAAGGACTCCTCTATGAGGCATTACTACGCTTCCTTCCCAATACCTAAGACTCCCAGAAGCTGTGAGAATATGTGACTGCAGCTAGAAGGGGGATCTTGGCAGCACTCCACCACTTCTCCTACCGTCTTTCCCTTGTGCTGTTCAGATTCATTCACTTCATCTAGTGTATTCATCCCTATATAGAAACATATGCTCTAGGATAGTGGTTAGTCTCATTCCCTAAGGAAACTTAAAAGAGGAAGAAATACAGTGAATGAAACTATTGTACCATATACCATATCAATCTTCAGGCTGTAAGATGTACTCATTATTTTCTTCCTTTAACACCTGTTCTTGACTCTCTTCATTGACTAATACCTCTGCTGGTCTTGTGGCTCACTGGTATGCACTCAGACCTCTGTCTTGGAGGGATGTGAGCTCCTAGTACCATGGCATTCTCAATCCATGGCTGCTATGCTTTTCAATTGAGTGTCAGATGTGGGATGGAGAGCACTAAGAGATGTGTCACCAAACCTCTGTCTTGTCCTACTACTATAGCAGAAGCCATATCTCCGCTTGAAGATCATGGCCAATTATACCTGCAGGTCTGGTGATTCCATCCTCGATTGTTGAATTCCTGACACAGGAGCCTAAAGTTGCCAGGCTTAAGACATAGCTTAATGTTTCATGGGACCCTTGCAATATTCCTCATGATCCCCCTCTGAGAATCAGGACTTCTAGTTCTGTTGAGCCTAGAATTTCAATGATAGAAAGAAGAGATTCCTGAAGTGGATCTTTGAGAATAATGGTAAGCAGGATCATACTTATTTCAGCCTCTTGGTTCTTGAATTCTGAAAGAAGAGAACACATTCATATGCTGGATACATAGTGCTATGAGGTATGCAACTTCCTGTTTTCCTGGTGCATGCTCTTGGTTCTTGAGCTCATGTATGATTTAGTGTGTATATTGTACCTGGAAGATGGTGTACCATTCTCAAAGGGCATCATCTTCCAGATGGCACTACAGCTGCTCATGCTGTTACTCTGTCAGGCTGATAGCTTATGGTGCTGTGATGTATCACAGGACAAATGATTCCATGGGGCTGTGACCTCCTGACACAGCTGCTTTGTCACACCTTCTTGGTCTGAATCAATGTCACATGGAATGCTATATCAGTGAATAAAATATTTTATAAGCCTTTGGAAAGTAGTACTGGCAGAGACTTTACAGGCAAGAAAAACAAACCTGTACCCTGAATATCTGTTTCTTCCAGTCAAGAGGAATTGCCAACCCTTCAAGGGTGGATATGGTGTAATCAACTTACTCCTAAGTAGGCATTTGGTCACCTTGAGAAATGGTGCTCTGTGTGATGGCTCAGCATTGGTGTCTATTGCTTTCAGATTGGAGGTATGGTATCAGTAGCTAGTCAACCTTGGGGAATGGGAACCTAGCAGTAGGACCCATACATAACCTTCCTCTCAGCTACTGTGTATACACTGCATCCATGAATCCATTGCATACGGTATGAGATGATGAATGACAGAGGTTGGCTGTTGTCAATTCTTAGGGTTATTCTGTGTGCTTAGTTGTTTACTGGCTCTTCAGTGGTGGTTGCTTTCTGGTGGGCATTAAAGTATGATACAAAAGCTTTGTATGTTGAGCCTGCTTCATGGGCTTGTTGACTTGCCTCTTCCACAGACCTTTGTATTCTTGGTCTTCTAGTGTTTCTCCTTCCAGGACCATGACCACTAGCCAAGCCATTCACTACTGCTCATGAGTCTGTATGTATTCTCCCCTCTGACCACTTTTCATTATATACAATGTGAATGATTATGTGCATTACCCAAGCTCTGCCCTTTACGGGAACTTGGTCTCACCAATGACTTTCAGTACCACCACCTGAGTTGAGCTGTGTCTCAGGGCAGTCATTTTTGGCTTGCACTTACATATGCAGCCAGCTTATGTGTGAACCAAAATTGTCCTGTTTCCTCTTCTGTCAGTAAAGACTTGAGGGAGAGATTCTACAAAAATAGCAGTAATTAACATGATGGTCTGGGCCACATGTTCATGCAATTTATTTGTGCTATCCAGTCCTGTTTGTACTGATGTTGGATATACCATGTCCAACTTAAAGTGAATTGTTGATGAACACACCTGATCTTATGGCCTGATGGGTCTAATGGGACCCTGGTTGCTTGGTTGGCCCAACACTATAAGAAATGTAAGCAGTGGGAATTTTTACCTGTATAATTCTATGCAGCAGATGGCCTTGTTTCGGACATTTAGGGGTTGTGATTTTCCTATTAGTATTTGCCAGAAACCTTATGCAATGTCTTTCCCACCACAGATACCACTGAAACCACAGGGTCTTTGGTGTCAGATAGTCCATGTGGAAAGGCTGCTTAAACTGCAACCTGAGTCTGTTATAGACTGCTGGTCTTCTCCTGTCCTCATGCAGAGAACAATGTGATACTTTGCAGAATTGTTATATAAATAAGCCAAGGATGGCCTTGGTATGTGACTCCCTAGATTGTTTACTCTTCACAGTAAGCCAAGACCAATTACTATAAAACTCACTGGTGTCAAAGTCAAATTTTTATGTATATGATTGTATTATACATAGCTCAAATAAGTTTAGCCATGTAGAGCCTGTCTCCTTTGTGCACTTGCCAAACTACACTCAGCATCTGATAACACAGATAAGCTTGGGGGTATAAAGAACCCCAAGCTCTGCTGTCCTTTGGAGCTCTCTGACCCAGAACCTCCCTACTGAACTGATGAGAGACATCAGCTAGGCCAGCAAATCCCTATTTCCCCTAGAGTTTCTTTGCTTTCCTCCCTTCTGCTCATGCAACATAGTTGGATAGCAGATTTTCTGACCTTTTGTTGTACATCTACTATATTATGATGCTTACTTCTCCGGGCATTTCAATCTCTTTCTCTATCATTTGACCCAGAAAGTTCTGGCATCTTATGCTCAAGATTCCAAAAACTAACCTCTTAGCATATTAGCATTATCTGCCAAGGGCCCTGCTACAATATTAATTTTTATATCACAAGAGATGGCTTTCAAATAGACAAACTTTTTTTATTCTTGTGATAAAGCGCCCTCAGTATCCAGACGCATACATCCCTTTCTGGCACCTACTAAGACATGTTGATTAGATCCTTCAGTTCTTCCAGGGCTGTTCCAGCTATCTATTGCTTTCATTATTATCTCTCCACAGTTCTAGCAGTTGACTGGGCTTAGCCAAGAATTTCTTTCTCTGGGTTGCTCATGTGGTTAGAGTCACACAAAGACTGAGATTGGAGTCATCAGGTCACTCCATTATTTCCTTTATAGGAAGTAACCAGAATAGGAAAAGGGAGAGACAGAAAGTGGGTCAGTGCCTGGTTAGAGCCAGGGAATGAGCAGATTGGGAGTGAAAGATAAGGGGTATAAGTGTTCTTTCCGAGGTGATAAAATGTTCTAAAATTGATTGTTATAATGGTTGTACAACTCTGAATATAATACAATCATTGAATTATATACTTTAAGTAGTATGTATATACTTTATATGGTATATATAGGATTTATTACTAGATTCTTTATATGGTATATAAAGTATATACTTTAAATCATATGTGAATTATATCTCAATAAAGCTTTTACAAAAACAATAAAAAGAAAGAATGGTCAATTCTATGTTTGAGTAGCTAAATGAGTTAATTGAAGAGGGAAGACTAGAACAAGGATAGACCTGTAACTGATAAAGAAGTAATTGGTAAAGTCACTCATACTTGTCAAGAGGGGAAAGTGCGCTATTTTGTCAGTTTTTGTCTGTGCTTAGACAAAAGTATGGAGTAGCCTTGTTTTGTCTCACTTTATTATGGTCTCAAAATGACCTTGTCTGATGGTGGCATTGGCTTTCTGTGAGACTGCAGATGTTCACCAGGAGAATAAGAGACCAGCTCTGATTGCTAGCAAGCTTCTGCCAGCATGGAGGCCAGTTCTCAGCTAGGCTGGTTCTTGGATGTTAGGGGCTCCTTTTTCCCTTACTCACTGGGATTCATGGGAGGTTATGGGGGCAATTCAGTGAGCTTGTGAACCCCTGGAATTGTGTGCCACATTTCAGAGTGAGAGTGAATAATACAGAGAAAAAATCCATAGGATTTATTACTTGATTCTTTAAAGTGGTTTATAACCAGAAAAGATTAAGAAACACTGGTCCAACTTCAAAAGTGAAAAAAAATACCTTGAAACTCCAGACATCTTGGGGCAGTTATGAAGGAGGATACAGTATGGGCTGGAAGCCATGATGAAAGAGAAAACCAACCCAGAGAGACTAGTGCTTGAAGTGGGAGGATGACTTTAAGATGAAGCCTGAGCTTATATTGTCAAGGGCTACAGAGATGTCAAGACAGGTCTCAGCTGGACAGCTTGAGTTCATTAAACAGTTACATCTTGAAGATGAGCCATCAGAGTGGGATACTATATCAAAAGAAACTTTTGTAAAAAAAAAAAAAAAAGAAAGTATTCATTTTCCCTGAATGGTTTAGTCATTGACCAGCATGAAACACCTTATGGTTTTTGGATGCTTTGGGTCTGTGAGTTTGAGGAGTCATACAGAGGCAGGGCCAGGATACAAAGGTCAATGGTCTCTTTGAGTGATGAGAAGCAAGGCAGAGTCTGAGAACCTTCTCCCAGCTGGCTATCCCAGACCAGCTCCCTGACTCACCCCATGCATCCTTCAGTGACAATAAATGGAAATTGAAAAAATTCACAACCAAATGTTTTCTGAAGCATTCATCAGGGAGACAGGAAGTTGCATGTCTCATAGGTCTGTGTCTCTAGCTTTTGAATGTGTTTCCTTCTTTCAGCCAGGAAGAATTTGCTCACAGATCTCCTTAACACTAAAAAAGCAAGAGGCAGGGTTTCTGAAATGAAACTGTCTCTCCCCATTCCTCTTTATTGACAATGTGGTCCTCTGTTTCTATCTGCATTCACTTTATGGGGGAAAAAGAAGGTGGGAACTTTACTGCCCTCATGACTCTATTTGGAATATTTCCAAAGAAACCCAAGGGCTCTGATTATGACTAGTGGCCAGAATTCCAAGTAGGAATCTGTTAACTTCCTACCAAATTAGCAAGTTAATTTTTGTTCCTCCTAATCTCAGAATATTAGAACGATTCTGTAGAAATAGTCATAATAATAGCTAATATTTACTGAATACTTATTGTTTACTAAGTACTTTACATACATCAGATCATTTAATCTATACAACTCTAAGTTGTAAGTGCTATTAATATTATCATTTTTGCAGATGAGAAACTGGATGGATAATTATAATTTATATTTATCCATACTATACTTATCCTTAATTTAAAGCATGGCTAATTCACTTACTACATCCTATTTCATATTTATTCTATTCTATAATAAATGTTATTACTACAGTATTTTACTCAGTTGCCCAAAGTCACACAGCTCTAAATTGGAGATAGTTGTTTCATTTTGGGATCTATGTCTTACATCTCATTAGCAGCATGCAGTTGATTCATATTAGATTTTATGTTGAATGCAAGAGTCTCAGGATATCTCTTTTAACTGTGATGGCGTGCTTGGTGTTTTCTGCTTGTCTTTCCACCTATCAGCACATGTTTATCCATGGCTGGATGGAGAAAGGGGACGATCCATAACCTCAACAGCATTTTTCAAGGTTTAGGGACCTGGAAAAGGATTGTTCTCATGGAGGAAGGTGTACAGTGAGGGAGGTTCCTGGGGAGGAAGGGCCTGGAGGGAGACTGACTTTGCCAAGAATTTCTGATTTGGTTCATGGATATACAGACACCTCAAAACCGAAGCATTCAGTGGAGGGTGACATTGCCTTCTGGGGCAAAGAATCCCAGGCTGTCCAGAACTGGTCTCAAGGTCAGTGGTGAATAAAGGCACAAGGGCCTTTGGCTTTTTGGACTCTTCACTTGTCTGACTTCCCCTCCTCCAAAGGCCACAAGCTAATCAGCCCCGTTTTGAGTCTCAGTGGGGCTCATCCTTTCTCTGCCCCTTTGCAATTCTGCCTATTGTTTGGCCTTTTCTGGGAACATATTCTCAGTTGTTCTCAAACTGGAAAGGATCTGATGAAGTAATTTATACTATTAGATAAGGAAATTGGACTCCTCTGTTACTTATTTGAACTATTAGTATTATAACATTGTTAATGCCTCAGCATAGATTTCTTATAGCAGGATCTTATCACCAGTGGCATGCTGGTGGTGTGAGGGTGGAGTGGGGAGAGATATTTCAAATCAGGGGCTGCACAGCAGCCTCCCTCGTACCTCACATCCTGGTATCTTTTCCCTGCTCTGCATATTAAATTCTAGTGTGAGTGGATGAAGGATGGTTACCATTCCAGTAAATTTTTCAGTCTAATTTTTAATATGCTGAGTGTTTCAATCATGTAAACTTCACCTCAGCATCTAAAACCTGCAGGTTGTTAATAAACCTGCCAGACACAATGATAATGCTGACAGACAAAAAATATGTATCATAATACAAAAATGCCAGTGGACCCAATTTTGAGCCTTAAAGTCCTGAGACACTAATCTTGACACTGCAGGGACTGAGGTATCAACATGTGGGAATAGATGCTTTTGGAGATAGAGGACTTGGAAGAAAATATATATGGGCTAATATGAAATAGGAAAATACCTTCCATATGACCAGAGAGGGTTAGTGAGGAAGATGTTTTTTAAGCAGAAGTAAGGCGATCTAGAGTAGCTAATGGGCTAATGGAGAAGGAAGTTTCAATTCCAAATATAAGTAGACAGAAAAGAGCAGATTTTTCATAAAGCTTGGTTCCTGGTTTGAATGGAAGATCTAACTAAATACAAAATTAAGTATAAATCAGAGAAATGTGATACAATATATATTATGAGGCTTCCATTTCTTACCCAGTACATTTACTTTAAAGAAACATTAGCCTGAAATTTGATGTTTAGTAGAAATGTACTTAAATTTAATCTGCCTGCCACTGGTTATATTTTACTTAGAAACTGAGGCTTGAGAATGTGTGATCCTCAGATATATCCGAGAGCTGTCATTCTTATTTCTGGAATGGTATGTTCCTTGGGTGATATACAACTCAAGAGGTGTGAGTTAGTTGCATACCTGAACTTTAAGGACAGCATTATGACACTCTCAAAAATGGGCTCCAACTGATGCACAAATAACCCTTTCATTAATAAATAATTTGCTTTAGCAGTGTAAACTTGCCATCTTAGTATTTTGTATATCATGGGGAAAGGAGATGGTGACTTTTTATGGTGGGAGTAGGCTGGTGATGTCAGAATGATGTGTCTTGACATGCGAGGTGGTGCTGACGCAGGTTTTGCTTTCATGCGGTGGCTAGAGGGCAAGTGGTTCTGATCAGAAACCACAACAATTATTCATGGTGCTTAAGAAATGAAGGGTCTACTTCCTTAACAACCTAACTGCGTTCCAATGGTGAACAGTGCTATGGGCTGAGGAATGCAGAGGACCTATCAGAGCAGAGAAAGAAGCTTTCAGGCTACAAAACGGAGGGGAAACAAGGGAAGATCAAAAGGGATGCTTAGGAATGAAAATCTTTCCTAGACAACCAAGAAATTTTGAGTTCTCCAATTTTCTTGTTGGCTTTATTAGGCTCCAATCTGTGCAGTATGCCACACTTGAGTTTTGCACTTGAACTAGAAAGTGTTCAAGAAGTGAATCAGGTGATAGTAAAAAAAAAAAAAAATCAGAGGGTAAGCCAGTCCAGGCCATAGCCACTTGATCATTAACTTCCATCATCAATAAAATTGGGCTTTTGATACTTCATGTACTCTAGTTCATTCTTTTCCACTACAAACCCATTAAGGTGGTGGTGGTAGTGGTGGTGGTGGGATTCACCAAGGCATGTGGGGATAAGTGGGGATTAGTGACCTGGCGATGGTGATATAGAAGAGACCTAATAGGTAGAGCAATCACCCTGACTGCAGTGGCAAATTTGCCATGTCTGGGAAGATGGCAGCTCTGTGAAGAATGTGTATGCCTGTGTAAACCTTTGATCTATGCAGACCTACCCAACCTTCACTGTTATACATTCTTCTCAGTGCAATTAATGGGGAACATCTTTCTCTCTGCTCTAAGCTAACCCTCTATCAGGACATGTCTAGGGTGGTTAGGTCACAGCAGCTAAACACTGAACTCATTGCCTGAGCCAAAGAGCAACATAAATAATATCAATAATGATGTCACATAACAACAGCAAACACCTATAACAACAACACAAAAACAACATCACATCAATAACAACATCACAACTTGATAACAGCAAATGCTTATAAAGCACTTGTTACCTGCCAGGCACTGCTCTATGCACTTCGAATATATTAGGAGTTTATTGAATCCTACAACAACCTTAGAAGGTAGGTAAAATTCATTGCCCCATTTTATAATTAAAGAAACTGAGTTTCAGAGAAGTTAAGAAACTTAACCCAGGTCACATATTTAGACTGTGTGATAGAGTCAGAATTTTAGCCTAAGCTGTCTGGCCCCAAAGTATATACTCTTAGCCAAATGTATGGTTTGAGTATATTTAGGCATTGTCAAGCCACTGGTAAAATAAAATATGTGTCTGAGCAGCAGTATACACTGCACTGATCTCCCATGCAGCCAGCTTGTGGTTTTTGTTAGAGGCCAAGAAGAGAGGGGGAGCCCATAAAATCTGTTAGAAAATGGAGGTTTTAATTTTTTGATCTCCATAAAGCCATGTGAAATTCTTGATGTAATTTTTAATTCTTTTAGTTTCAAATTTCACAAATAGAGATAATAATAGCTTTCTTACCTATATCATCAGATTTTGGGTAATATCAGATGAAACTAGTTTAGGAAAGGACTTGTTAAATTGTGAAGGAGTGGGATATAAGTGGTTGTTTTGGCATAATGAATGACCAAGTTAGAGTAAGACCATAGTATCATTATCAGTTGCAAAGGCCAGCATACAAATTTGTCTATGTAACCATGAAAATAAAACCAGGAAGCATCCCAGCCCTGCAGTGGAAGCCTGGATTGATGGGCTTGGGTCAGAGGACATGTTTACTTTGACCCATTATGGTAACCTAATTCAGTTCTCTTTGGGAAAGACCATAAAAGGCTAGTGTCCTCAGGTGACATTAAAGGGCATGGGCAATGTCCATCATCTTCAAATTTATTCTGCTACATTCCTGGCACTATATCTCAGCAAGCTTCCAAAGTGCACAGATAGCAGTTGGACTTGTGAGTCTTTACTCCAAAGACAGTCAGGGACCCACACAAAAACTTTCTTCCAAAAACTACCATGAATATCTCAGAACTCAAGGCCATAAGTTTAAATTCAATTCACATCAGTACGACTACATCTTCTACTAATGATTGTTCAAAGGTAGAAAAGGAAGACACTGGTCATGTTAGGCAGCTCCCAGGAGACACATCAGCTGCTAAGCACAGCTACAGCAGACACCATCTAACTGCTTGATTATTCTTCAGTAGAGACATGGAAGACATAAGTCATAGAGAGTAAATCTGAGTAAAAAATAGGAGAAAATCATATTAGAAGAAAAAAATACCTTAAGACCTGTAATTTATGTTTCAGACATTATTGGAGAAAACACATATTCTATATTTGTTTGATAGAATGTATCATACTAGATCCATTAAAACCTCTAGATCTCTGAGACATATTAGTAATTGTGCAAAGAATTGCTCTTTTACTACTGATTTGTAGGCTTGAACCATCAAGAATGACTTGCCCAGGGGAATCAAGATGGTGGAGGAGTGAGTGGAAGTCACACTGACCTCCTCCCAGGACCAACCTGGAATTACAACTAAATTGTGGAGAAATCACCTGGAACAAACAACTGAACAATAGCAACAGAGGAGCCTTGTAACCTCGGAGACAGAAGAACCAGCTTTAGCGCAATCTAACTGGTAAGGAGTGCGGTACAGACCTGAGAAGGTAGATGGGGCACCCACAAGCATCAGCACCGGAAGGATATTGAAAATGGCCAGTTGGATCCTCCTGAGAAGAGTGGGGTCTAAACCAAAAGTAGGGAACTCTAGCCCACAGCACCAGAGCCCAAAAAGTACACAGAAAACAGCCAGCTGTGAAAAGCGGCAGGGTTGCTCTCTGCTAGAGACAGGGGGCTGGACCCAAAGAATCATTTAAAGGGCCAGCACATAAATTTTTATTTGCAGTCACTTACCCTGGTCTCTGGCAAAGTGGGGAGCAGAATGGGCTAGAGACACCTGAGGAGAGACTGGGGAAGGAGGCTTAGGGGAGAGAACTGAGAGAGTAGCCGGAGTGATCTCAGTGCTGACTCATCCCCCATGTGGCAGCAGTCATCTTGTTCGGGCAGAAACCATGTCCCCTGAGTGGCACCTGCGTCAAAGGACCCAATAGCTCCACCCCCAGGTGGGATTCCACCCTGCCCTGTGTTGCTTAAGCTGCCTGCTGTGTGAAGAATGGCAGCCACAGACAGTGGATCCCTCGCAAAAGGGGGCACAGAGAGGTCTGATGACACTAGAGGAGAGACTGGGACGGGAGGATTTGGGGAGAGAATGGGGAGACTAGCCAGTGGGATTCCAATGCAGACTCCTCCTCGATATGGCAGCTGTGTGAAAGGACCCAATAACTCTGCCCGCAGGAGGACTCCTCTGCTCCCTGAGCTGTCTAAGGTGGCCTGCTGAGTGCAGAGAGAATAAATTAACAGCTGAAGGGGACAGCCACAAACAGTAGATTACTGGAAGTCCCGAACAGATTGCCTAAGGTCAGATAGGGTCAACATCTGACATCATCAGAGGCAGATCCAGAAAGTAAAAACAGCGGACTCCTACCATAGAAGTTCACACCACAAAGTCAGGAAATCAAGACAGATCAATTTAAGAAGCAGAAGTGAAAAGGAAGAGTCTCACAAATAATGGGAAGAGAAAGAAATATGTCCCACTCGAATGGAAAGGAGGAATATGCAGAACGAGAACTAAATGAAATAGAGGCAAGTAAACTATCAGGTATTGAGTTTCAAACAACAGTGCTCAGGAAGCTCAATGAGCTCAGTGAGCTCAGAGAGAATTACCATAAACTACAGGGAAACTATGAGGAACTTACTGCAAATTATGTCAGCATGAAAAAGGACATAGAAACTATCAATAGGAGACAAGGGGAAATGAAGAATACAATTTCTGAATTGAAGAACACAGTACAAGGAATCAAAAGCAGGCTAGATGAAGCTGAGGACCGAATCAGTGAGCTGGATGATAAGGTAGAAAAAAGCTTCAAGAGAGAGCAAGAAAATGAAAAAAGAAAAAGGCTAAAAAAGAATGAAGAAGCATTGAAGGAAATGCAGGACACTCTGAAACGTAATGATATCCGCATAATAGGGATACCAGAAAGAGAAGAAGATGAGGAAGGGATAGAGAATCTGTTTGAAAAAGTAATGATGGAAAACTTCTCTAATTGGAGGAGAGAAAAAGGCACACAAGTCCAGGAAGCACAGAGGGTCCCATTCAAGAGGAACACTGTGAGGCCCACTCCAAGACACATCATAATTAAAATGGCAAATATCAAAGACAAACAGAGAACTAAAGGAAGCAAGGGAGAAAGAGGTAGTAACATACAAGGGAGCCCCAATATAGCTAGCATCTGACTTCTCAACAGAAACACTACAAGCCAGAAGGGAATGGGAAAAAATATTCCAAGTAATGAAAAACAAAGGCCTGCAACCAAGAATGCTCTACTCAGCAAGACTCTCAGTTAAAATGGAAGGTGAAATAAGGAGTTTCCCAGACAAAAGAAGGCTAAAAGAATACACCTCCACCAAACCAACACTGCAAAATATGCTAAAGGGACTGCTTTCAGATGAAGAAAGAGTTTCTATGAATGCCCAGTTCCTCTCAGAGTTGCCAATACTTGATCTTACCAATATTTTTAACACTCATTAATTTGATTGTGACAATGATGTTACTTTAATTGTTCCTTTATTACTTGTTGAAACTAAACGTGTTTTAACACATTCCTTGACTATTTCTATTATTTTTTAAAAAAAGCTTTAAATGACTTTTTAGTATCCTTTATCCACTTACTGATTAAAGATTTGTAGAACTTAAAAAAAAACCCTATTAACCATGTTTTAGATGTGTTTCAAGTACTTCTCGATTCTATTCCTGGTCCTTTAACTTTTTGTATATGTATATTACTATATAGTTAAATATTTAATATAGTCACTTCTGGGTTTGAATATTTTACTTCAGGTCATGAAAAATATTAGTTTGTATTTTCTCCAAAAACTCCCTAGATTCTACATACTGATTTTTAACTCACCTGAATATTTCTTGTATAATTTGTGAAATAGGGCTCTACATTTGTTTTATTTCAAGTAATAGTGGTCCGTGAACCTTATTTGTTGAATAAACCTTATTTTACCCATTGACTTGAAATATCAACTTAATCATATATTGTTAGACAGATATATATGTTTGTCCCTAGAATGATCGTTATATTTCATTGATCTACTTGATTATTTCTGTGCTGGTGTCATGTTGGTTTACATTGCTGAGACTTTATAAGGGTTTTAAGTATAATTAACCTTGACATTTTAGAAAATAAATAAAATCAATCTGCATTTAAGAAAGAAAGAGAGAGAGATGGAACTGCTACCTTTTGTGACAACATGGCTGGAACTGGAGAATATTATGCTAAGTGAAATCAACCAGTTGATGAAAGACAAATATCATATGATCTCACCTATAAGTGGACTCTATTCAACAAAATAAACTAATGAACAAAATAAACCACAGGCACGGAAACATGGAGCAGACCAAAAGTGACCAGAGGGGATGGGGAAGGAGGACAATGGTAGGAAGAAGAGGAAGGGACTAGACAAAGAATATGTATGAATAACCCATGGACATGGACAACAGAGTGGGAATTGACTGTGGGAGCAGGGGGTGGAGGTAGGATGGGTGGAGGGGGGTAAAGGGGGAAAAATTAAGACAACTGTAATAGAATAAACGATTTATAAATTAAAAAATAAAGTAAAAAAGCAAAAGAAGAATGACTTGCCCATACCTTTTTTCAATTTTGTTAATTAAGGATTTCTATACTTTAAGGATTTTGCTTAGTCACATACAGAATATAAATTTGATTATCTATTATTATGTTGTGTCCCTAATTATTCTTATGAGGATGTTTTTTTCTTAAATTTTCTGGCATCAATGCTGTTATATCAACTTGTTTGGAATATATTATAAATTTATGTGTTCATTCTATTAATTTTAAACTTTCTACATATTTTAGTGCTTTTACTTTATTATTATTATTTATACTGTTATAGTTTTTTGTTTTTTTATTGTTGTTCAAGTACAATTGCTTCCATTTTGCCCCACCACTCTCCTCCCACCCCACTGACCTCCATCTCCTATCCTCAATCCTACCCCCATTTGGTTTGCCCATTTTTCCCTCTTTTTCCCACACCCACTCAGCACTTGCCCCTGCTTCCCTCTGGCCATCACCACACTGTTGTCTGTGTCTATAGGTTACTATGTATATATGTTCTTTGGCTAATCCCTTCACCTTCATTAGTCCTGTCCCCTCACTGTCTCCCCTCTGGCAGCTGTCAGTCTGTTCCATATATCTATGCCTCTGTTTTTACTTTGCTCTTCAGTTTATTTTGTTCATTAGATTCCACATATAAGTGAGATCATACAATATTTGCCTTTTACTGACTGGCTTATTTCACTTAGCATAATAATCTTCAAGTCCATCCATGCTGCCATGGGCACAATGATTAGGTGGAATTTATCCCAGGGATACAAGGTTGTTATAGTAAATGTAGTACAATCACATAAACAAAATGAAAGATAAAAATCACATGATCATATCAATAGATCCAGAAAAAGCATTCAATAAAATCCAGGATGTATTTCTGATAAAAACCCTTAGCAAAGTGAGAAGAGAGGGATAATACCTCAACATAAGAAAGACCATATATAAAAAACCTACAGTCAACTTCATACTCAATGGGCAACAACTAGAAGAGTTTCCCTTAGGGTCAAGAAAATTCAGGTGATGTCTGCCTTCACCACTCTTCTGCATGTTTTAGTGTTAGGTCCCTATCTTGTAAATTGCATTTTGGATCCTGTTTTATTTTACCTCACAAGCTAATTTCTGCCTTTAAATTAATTATAATCATATATACTTATTGGGATTAATGATACATTTGTATTAATTTTAAGCATAAGTTTAAAAAACTGTATGTTTAATACAGGTAAACCATGCATTGTTTAATAACATGCTATTAGCTTCCATGTGTTTGGTTGTTTTTCAGTTTTTTAGTTGTGATTGATTTCTAATTTCATTTCATTGTGATCCAAGAAAATGCTTGGTATAATTTCAATCTTCTAAAATGTTTTAGGACTTCTTTTGTGTCCAAACATATGATCTATCTAAGAATGTTTCATGTGCAACATTCTGCTGCTTGAAGATGAAATGTTCTGTAAATATCAATTAAATCTATCTATCCAACCTGTCATTTAAGGCCTTGGTTGCCTGATTGATTTTCTATTTGGATGATCTATACATTAAAAACAGTGGGGTGGGAAAATCCCCTACTATAACTGTGTTACTGTCACTCTCTAATAGTGTGCCAAGATTTTCTTTATATACTTAGGTGCTCCTTTCTTGAGTCCATATATTATTACAAGGGTTTTATCCTCTTGTTGGATGGATTCCTTTATTATTATGTAGTGACTTTTTTTTTGTCTTTTCCTATGGCCTTTGTTTTGAAATACATTTTTTCAGATATAAGTATTGCTAACCCAGCTTTTCTTTCATTGCTATTATCTTGGAATATTTTTTTAATTCCCTCACTTTCATTCTGTGTGTATGTTTTGTTCTTAAGTAGGTCTCATTTTTTAATTTTTTGAAAATTTATTTACATATTTAAAAAAATTTCAAATACATTTGTCTCCTTTTACCCACCACCACTTTCCCATCCCCCACCCACCTCCGCCTCACTCCCTCAATCCTTCATACCCACCCTGGCATCGTCCATGTGTCCTTCACACCTCTTTCTTGATTTGACTCTTTCTCATCCCCTCCCCGCTACCCACCTCTCTCCCTCCCAACCATCCTTGCCGGTTTCTTCTTTCTTTCAATGTTGGTGGTCATATTTTCCTTGCTTACTTGCTTTGCGGATTGGGTTCCACTTATAAAGGAGATAATATGGTATTTGTCTTTCATCGCCTGGCTTATTTCACTTAGAAAAATGCTCTCCAGTTACATCATAGCTGTAGCAAAAAGTAGTAGCTCTTTCTTTTTTTCTGCTGCGTAGTATTCCATTGTGTAAATGTACCACAGTTTTTTGATCCACTCCTTTACTCATGGACACTTAGGTTGCTTCCTGCACTTGGCTATTGTAAATTGTGCTGCTAAGAACATTGGGGTGCATAGGTTCTTTTGAATCGGTGTTCTGGGATTCTTAGGGTATAATCCCAGCAGTGGAATCACTGGGTCAAAATGCAGTTCCATTTTTAGCTTTTTGAGGAAATTCCACACTGTTTTCCACAGTGGCTGCACCAACCTGCATTCCCACCAACAGTATACTAGGGTTCCCTTTTCTCCACAACCTCACCAGCACTCATTTGCGGATTCATTTATGATGGCCATTGTGACTGGTGTGAAGTGATATCTCATTGTGGTTTTATTTGCATTTCTGTGATGGCTAGTGATGATGAACATCCTTTCATATGTCTCTGGGACCTGTGTATGTTCTCCTTGGAGGGGTGTTTGTTGACGTCCTTTGCCCATGTTTAATTGGATTGTTTGTCTTCCTGGAGTGGAGTCATGTGAGTTCTTCATATATTTTGGAGGTCAAACCCCTGTCTGAGGTATTATTGGCAAATATGTTTCCCCATAC
Source organism: Pteronotus mesoamericanus (assembly GCF_021234165.1). NCBI lineage: Eukaryota > Metazoa > Chordata > Mammalia > Chiroptera > Mormoopidae > Pteronotus > Pteronotus mesoamericanus. The sequence goes on along the minus strand of NW_026555329.1, from coordinate 45,869,507 downwards.
AGTTGGCTCCCTTTTCATTTTGCTGTTGATTTCTTTAGCTGTGCAGAGGCTTCTTATTTTGATGAAGTCCCATTTGTTTATTCTTTCCTTTATGTCCCTTGATCTAGGACACATATTGGTTAAAATATTGCTGCGTGGGATATCTGAGAGTTTCCTGCTTATGTTCTTCTCTAGAACTTTTATGGTGTACCAACTTATATTTAAGTCTTTTATCCATTATGAGTTTATTTTTGTGTATTGTGTAAGTTGGTGATCAAATTTCAATTCTTTTGCATGTAGCTGTCCAGCTATACCAGCACCATTTGTTGAAGATGCTACTTTTAATCCATTTTATGCTTCTGCCCCCTTTGTCAAATATTAATTGAGTATAGACATATGGGCTTATTTCTGGACTTTCTATTCTGTTCCATTGATCTATGTGTCTGTTCTTATACCAGTAACGGAGTGTTTTGATTACAGTAGCCTTGTAATGTAGTTTGATGTCTGGTATTGTGATCCCTCCTACTTTGTTTTTCTTTCTCAAAATTGCTGTGGCTATTCTGGGTCATTTATGTTTCCATGTAAATATTTGAAATGTCTGTTCTATGTCTGTGAATACATCATTGGTGTTTGAATAAGGATTACATTGAATCTATAAATTGTTTTGGGTAGTATGGACATTTTGATGATGTTAATTGTTCTAATCCATTAACATGGTATAAGCTTTCATTTATTTGTGCCTTTCTTAATTCCTTTCTTCAGTATTGTATAATTTTCTGCATACAGGTCTTTTACCTCTTTGGTTAAGTTCATTCCTAGGTACTTTATTTTTCTAGTTGCTATAGCAAAGAGGATGTTTTTCCTGATTTCTTCTTTTGATATTTCATTATTGGTGTACAAAAATTCCTTCTATTTCTAAATATTGACTTTGTATCCTGCTTTTTTGCTGAATTCACTTATTAGGTCCAGTAGTTTTTTGGTGAAGTCTATGAGGTTTTCTATGTACACTATCATGTCATCTGCAAACAATGATATTTCTACTTCCTCCTTTCCAATTTGGATGCCTTTTATTTCTTTTCCTTGTCTGATCGCTGTGGCTAACACTTCCAATACTATGTTGAATAGAAGTGGTGAAAGCGGATATCCTTTTCTTGTTTCTTATCTTAGAGGGAAAGCTTTTCCCATTGAGTATGAGGTTGTCTGTAGATTTTATATATAGCCGTTTCTATGTTGAGGAATGCCCCCTTTATTCCCATTCTATTGATTGTTTTAATCATAAATGGGTGCTGCACCTTATCAAATGCTTTTTCCACATCTATTGAGATGATCATGTGATTTTTTCTTTACTTTTGTTTATGTGATATATTACTTTTATTGATTTGTGAATATTGACCAATCCTTGTATCCCTTGGATGAATACTACTTAATCGTGGTGGGTGATCTTTTTAATGTATTTATGAATGTGATCTGCCAATAAATGTTGAAGATTTTAACATCTATGTTTATCAGCGATATTGGCCTGTTGTTTTCTTGGTTGTGTCTTTATCTGATTTAGGGATCAGGATGATGGTGGCCTCATAAAAAGTGTTTGGAAGTCTTCCCTCTTCTTGGAGTTTTTGGAACCGTCTGAGAAGGACAGGGGTTAGCTCTTCCTTAAATGTTTTGTAAAATTCTCCTGTGACAACATCTGGCCCAAGGTTTTTGTGTGCTGGGGATTTTTTGATTACACCTTCAATTTCACCAGCTGTTATTGGTCTGTTCAGGCTTTCTACTTCTTTTTCATTCAGCGTTGGAAAGTTATATTTTTCAAGAAATTTTTCCATTTCATTGAGGTTTTCAAATATCTTGGCATATAATTGTTCATAGTAATTTCTTACAATCCTTTGCATTTCTGTGATGTCAGTGGTAATTTCTCTCTTTCCTTTCTTATATTATTTGTTTAGGTCTTCTCCCTCTTTTTCTTGATGACTCTGCTTAAAGGCTTGTTGCTTTTGTTTATCTTTTCAAAGAACCAGCTCCTGGATTGGTCGATTCTTTGAATTGTTCTTTTAGTCTCTATGTCATTCAGTTCTGCTCTGATCTTGATTATTTCCTTACTACTACTTGCTCTGGGCTTTGTTTGTTGTTGTTTCTCCAGTTATTGTAGTGGGTGGGTTAGGTTGTTTATTTGAAATGTTTCTATCTTTTTTAGGTAGGCCTGTATTGCTCTGAACTTCCCTCTCAGGACTGACTTCCCTGTGCCCCATAGGTTTTCAACTGTTGTATGTTCATTTTCCTTTGTTTCCAGAAACTTTTTGATTTCTTCTTTGATCTCATTATTGACCCGTTCATTTTTTAATAGTGTGCTATTCAGTATCCATGAGTTTGCATGTTTTTGAGTTTTTTCCTTGTGGTTGGTTTCCAGTTTCAAGCCCTTGTTGTCCGAGAAAATGCTTGTCACGATTTCGATTTTCCTGAATTTGTTGAGGTTTGTTTTGTGTTTTATGATGTGGTTTATCTTTGAAAAAGTTTCATGCGCATTTGAAAAGAATGTGTATTTTGCTTCTTTGGAATGAAAGGTTCTATATATATCAGTTAAGTTCATTTGTTCTAATGCATTGTTCAATTCCACAATATCCTTGTTGATGTTTTGTTTGAAAGATATATATATTTGAAAGAAAGTCCATTTTTGACAGTGAGGTGTTAAAATCCCCTACTATCCATGTGTTACTGTCTTTATCTTTCTTGAAGTCCTCCAAAATTTTCTTTATATATTTGTGTGCTCCTATGTTGGGTACACATATGCTTACAATTTTTATGTCTTCTTGATGGATTCTTCCTTTGAGTCTTATGAAGTGTCCTGTGTCTCTTTTTACAGCCTTTGTTTTGAAATCTGTTTTCTCTGATATAAGTATTGCTACCCCTGCTTTTTTTTCGTGTCCATTTGCTTGGAATATTTTTTTCCATTCCTTTACTTTCAGTCTGTGTAGGTCCTTTATTCTGAAGTGGGTCTCTTGTAGGCAGCATATGTGTGGGTCCTGTCTTCTTATCCATTCAGCTACCCTATGTCTTTTGATTGGAGGATTTAATCCATTTACATTTAAACTTATTATTGATAGATACGTATTGATTTTTTTCTCTTTGTACCTTCATTCCTCTCTTTCTTACTCTTTTTCTTAATCTTCTTAAAGTAGTCCCTTTATCATATCTTGCAGTACTGGTTTGGTGGAAGTGTATTCTTTTGTAAGCTCTTGCTTTTCATTACTTGAAATATTTCTTGCCATTCTCTTCTGGCTTGTAGTGTTTCCATTGAGAAGTCAGCTGCTAGCCATACCAGAGCTTCCTTGTATGTTAATACCTCTTTCTTCCTTGCTGCCTTGAGTATTCTCTCTTTGTATTTGATATTTGCCATTTTAATGATGATGTGTCTTGGAGTGGACCTCATTGGGTTCCTCTTGAAGGGGCGTTCTGTGCTTCCTGGAGTTTGGTGACTTTTTCTCTCCTCCAGTTAGGGATTTTTTTCATCAATACTTTTTCAGACGGGTTCCTTATCCCTTCCTCATCCGCTTCTCCTTCTGGTATCCCTATTATATAGGTATTATTACATTTCAGGTGGTCCTGCATTTCCTTGAATTCCTCTTCATTCCTTTTGAGTCTTTTTTTCATTTTCGTGCTCTTTCTGGGAGTTTTTTTTCTACCTTGTCCTCCAGCTCGCCGATTCAATCCTCTACTTCATTGAGCCTGCTTTTGATTCCTTGTACTGTGTTCTTCAACTCAGAAATTATATTCTTCATTTCCTCTTTTCTCTTTTTGATAGTTTCTATGTCCTTTCTCATGCTGATATAGTTTGCAGTAAGTTCCTCATAGTTTCCCTGTAGTTTTTGGTAGTTCTGTTTCAGCTCAATGACGTTTCCTCAGAACTGTTGTTTTGAACTCCAAATCTGACAGTTTACTTGCCTCTATTTCATTTAGTTCCATTTGTGGAGATTCTTCCTTTCCCTTTGATTAGGGATTGTTTCATTTTCTTCCCATTGTTTGTGAGACTCTACGTTTTTGCTTCTGCTTCTTAAATTGATCTGTCTTGACTTCCTTACTTTATGATGTGAATTTCTTTGGTAGGAGACTGCTTTTTTTTCTTCTTTTTTTCTAGATCTGCCTGAGATGATGTCATCTGTTGACCTGGTCTGACCTTAGGCAGTCTTTAAGAGACCTCCAGGAATCTACTGTCTTTGTCTGTCTCCTTCAGATGTTAACCTAGTCATTCTGCCCTCATCAGTCAGTGCCGGGCAGAGTCCTTCCTGTGGGGGCCTATTGTGTTCTTTTACACTGCTGCTGCTCAAGGGTGTGTTCTGCCTGAGTAAGGTGGCATCTGTGGAATAGGGATGAGTCAGCATCAGGACCCTGCCTTCCACTTTCTCAGTCTTCTCTCCAAAGCCTTCCTCCCCATCTCTCCTCAGGTGGCTCCAGCCCACTCTGCCCCTTCCTCCACTGGAGCCCAGGGTACATGTTTACCACCACAAATTTTTTCATTGGCCCTTTAAATGGCTCTTTTTGTCTCCAGCTGCCTGTTCCTGGCACAGAGCACCCTACTGCTTTTCATAGCTAGCTGTTTTCTGTGTGCTCTCTGGGCTCTGGTGCTGTCAGCTGGAGATCTCTGTTTATGGTTTGTACCCTGCTTTTCTCAGGGGGATCCAACTTGCCATTTCAATATCCCTCTGATGCTGCCACCAGTGGGTGCCTAGTCCACCTTCTCAAGCCTCTACCATACTCCTTACCAGTTAGGTTGTGCTAAAGCTGATTTCTCTGTCTGTCCAAGGTTTTAAGGCTCCTCTCTTGCTATTGTTCAGTTGTTTTCCTGGTGATTTCTCCACAGTTTAGTTGTAATTCCAGATTGGTCCTGGAAGGAGGTCAGTGAGACTTCCCCTCACTCCTCTACCTTTTTGAAATTCTCTTAAGTGGGTTTCTTGATGCCATCTTATATATGGATCATGTTCTCTTTCCATTCAGATACCCTATGTCTTTTGATTGGAGCATTCAATCTGTTTACATGTAAGAATATATATTTTTATTTTTTTAATATTTTAATCATTTATTTTTAGAGAATGGGCAAAGGAGGGAGAAAAAGAGGGAGCTAAACATCAATGTGTGTTTGCCTCTTGTTTGATCCCTATTGGGGGCCTGGACTGCAACCCAGGCTATGTGTCCTGACTGAACTGCACTCAACCCACTGAGCTACACCAGCCAGGGTGTAAGAGTATTTCTGATAGGTACCATTTTTTTCTTTATACCTATGATCCTTTCTCTCTCTATTTCTTCTCTCTTTTAAGGCAGGCCCTTTAACATTTCTTGCAATATGCTTTGGTGGTAATAAATTGCTTTAGCACCCCCCCCCTTTTTGTTTGGTATGAGAAGCTATTTCACCTTCAGTTTTTTAAAAGTATATTTTATTGATTACACTATAACTATTGTCCCATTTTTTCCTCCTTTTCCCCCTCTGCCCGGTATCCTTATTCTGCCCAGCTCCTTAGTTCATGCCCATGTGTCATGCATGAGTTCTTTGGCTTCTCCACTTCCGATACTATTCCCAACACCCCCCTGTCTATTCTATACCCATCAACTAATTTTTTAATTCTCTGTACCTTTTTCCCTATACCCCCCTCCTCACCTGCTGACAACCCTTTGTGTGCTCTTCATCTCTGTGACTCTGCTCTTATTCTTGTTGCTTGCCCAGGTTTTTTAATTTTATTTTTTTTACAATTCCACTGTTGATAATTGTGAGTTTGTTGTCATTTTACTGTTCATAGTTTTGATATTCTTTTTTTTAGATAAGTCCCTTCAACATTTCATACAACAAGAGCTTGGTGAGGATGAACTCCTTTAGCTTTATCTTGTCTGGGAAGCGCTTTATCTGCCCTTCAATTATAAATGATAGCTTTGCTAGATAGGGTAATCTTGGGTGTATGTCCTTGATTTTCATCTCTTTGAACACTTCTTGCTAGTCCCTTCTTGCCTGTAATGTTTCTTTTGATAAATAAGCTGATAGTTTTATGGTAATTCCTTTGTAGGTAACTCTCTTCTATTCTTTTGCCACTTTTAAGATTCTCTCTTTATCTTTAACATTTAACAATTTAATTATGATGTGTTTTGGTGTGCTCCTCTTTGTGTCCAACTTGTTTAAGATTTTCTCAGCTTCTGGACTTGTATGTCTATTTCCTTCAGCAAATTGAGGAAGTTTTCTTTTATTATTCTTTCAAATAAGTTTTCAATTTCTTGCTCTTCCTCTTCTCCCTCTGACACTCCTAAAATTTGGATTTTGGTACAATTAAAGGTGTACCAGAGGTTCCTAAGCCTCTCCTTTCTTTCTTTCTTGTTTTTTTTTTGAATTTTTGTATTTTCTTTCTGTTCCAGCTTACTGCTTTTTTCTTTCTTATGTCCCAAATTGTTGATTTGATCCATGACTTCCTTTCCTTCATTGGTTCCCGGTATATTTTTATTTCACTTTGTATAGCCTTTACTTCTTCCTTTATTTTTCAGCCATACTCAAAAATTTCTGTGAGCATCCTGCTCACCAGTGTTTTGAACTCTGCATCTGATATGTTGGCTATTTCTGTGTCACTTAGTTCTTTTCCTGAAGTTTTGATCTGTTCTTCAATTTGGGCCATATTTCTTTGTGTCCCCAATCTGGCAGCCTCCCAGTGTTTCTGTGTATTAAGTAGAGCTGCTTTGACTTCCCCCTGTCAGCACACCTGTTAGTTTGTAAGTGATGGAACCTGAAGAATTCACCAGGGTGGTGTTACTTGCTTTGCTGCTTTGTGGTGCTAGATGTGGAGGATGGGTCATAGAGGGAACAACGCCACTTGCTCAGCTCTCACTCCATTCCCAGTTACCTCCCCCACTTCCTGTAAATGTCTGGTACCATTCTAGTTGTTACCTTGGTGCTGATTCCCAGAGTGAGTAGGTTTGTATATGTTCTAGGACCCCATGGGCCCTTTAAATGTGCTATCCCAAGAGGCTGGCAGTTTCTTCTGCTGTGCCAGCATCCCTCTTGATTATTTTAGCCAGCGGTTATGAAGTTTTATTTTCATGACACTGGAACCCTGGGCTGCATGGTCTGACCTGGGGCTGGGATCTCTTGCTCCCCAGTTGTCCCTACTGGTTTTTATCTGCCACAGATGAATGTGGGACCACCCATTTCACCAGCCACTACCACAGATGCCAGTCTGCTCTTGCTGCTGCCTTCCTCTGCCTCACCATGCCACAGTGTCCTCTCTGCCCCTCCTACCCAACTGGATGAATGTTTCTTCTTTAAATCTCTTGTTGTTGGACTTCCATACAGTTCAATTTTCTGGCAGTTCAGGTTTTTTTTTTTGTTTTTAGGTTGCTCATCATCCTTCTTATGGTTGTGTGAGGAGGTGAGGTGAGTCTACCTATGCCTTCATCTTGGCTGGCAGTCCCACTTTTAATTTTAAATAATAGCTTTGCTGAATGGAGTAGTCTTCATTTTAGTTCCTTGCTTTTCATCACTTTGAATATTTCATGCTGATCCCTTATGGCATGAAGTGTTTCTGTTGAGAAATCAGCTGACAGTTTTACAGGAGCACTCTTGTATGTAACTAATGGACTCCCCCTTGCTGCCTTTCAGATTCTCTCTTTGTCTTTAACTTTTGTCTTGGTGTGGATCTCTTTGGGTTCATCTCGATTGGGACTCTGTACTTCTTAAACTTGTGTGACTTTTCCTTCACCAATTTAGGGAAGTTTTCAGCCATTATATTTTTCAAAAAAATTCTTTATCCCTTGCTTACCCTCTTATCCTTATGATATCCCTATAATATGAATATTATATGCTCGACCTGTTTTTCCAGAGATCCCTTAGACTTTTCTCATTTAAAAAAATTCTCTATTCTGTTTGGTGTTCTATTTGTGTGCTTAGTATTTTCTTGTCCACTAAATTGCTGAGTCAGTCTTCTGCTTTATCTAACCTGCTGTTGATTCCTTCTAGTGTATTCTTAATTTCAGATATTGTATTCTTTATTTCTGACTTGTTCTTTTATGGTTTCTATGTCCCTCTTAATGATTATTATCTCTTTGATTAAGTTCTCATCAAAATCATCCATCTTCCCCCAGGGCCCTTGAGCATTTTTATAATCCTTTTTTAAACCCCTGTATCTGGTATTTTGGTTGCTTCCATTTTAATTAACTCTGATTCTAAGAATTGCTCTTGTTCTTTCTTTTGGGACACATTTCTTTGTCTCCCCACTTTGTCTCTGTGTATTATGTAGGTCTGCTATGAATCCCAAACTTGTTATGATGACTTTGTGATGAAAGTGTCCTGTTGGGCTCAGTGGCACACTCTTTCAGGTCATCTGAGCTTTGTGCTCCAGGATGTTTCTTTTGAGTTATGTGTACTTTCTTGCTAACATTGAGTCTTGAATGCTGTTGGTCCTTTCATGGGTGGAGTTAACCCTTTAGGCTGGCTGACTATAAGGGTAAATTTTGATTACCATGTATGAGATGCTGTGCAGGGACTACCCCCTTGAGACTGTTGTTCCTAGCAGGGCCTGAGGCAGCAAGGATCCCCCTTTAAGTGTAATTTTTATGTGGCTAGTTGGGTTGAGCTCTGGTATTGTCTATTGTTTGTTCTATATCCACTTGAGCAGATTTCAGTTATAGGTCAATATCAGACATTGTGTGTAGCTGGCCTTTGGCTACCTGTCTGGAGCTACCACTGTTAATTATTTGTGGCTGCACTGATTGGACCTAGGTTTGTGTGTTAGGGGAAAATCTGTGTAAAAGGGTTGACTTTCTTCAGCTTAGAGCTGAGGGCAGATCTGTAAAAGGATCAACGTTCCAAGAAGTTCACCTCCACTTGTCAGCCATACCACCTCCTTCTGAGGTTGCTTGGTTTTCCTTCAGAGTCTGTATGATGGGCCAGACTGACTATAAACCACAGCCCCTTACACAGGTTGTGAGCTCAGGTTCAAAAGGACAGGGGTAGTGGATTTTTTACTTGGGGATCATGCAGTTAGGTACTCAATGAGGAGAAAGTGACCCCTGCTCCAGAACCAAACCACTTGGTCTCTGCCAAAGTCTCCAGCTCTATTTCCTCTGGAGTGGTCCACTGTAGGTTCAGGTTAGGTGCAACCAGCTGTCCCCTCTGCAGGAGCAAGCTCAGCCACCCCCATCTCAGGTGCACAGATCAAAAGAGTCTCCCATTGAGGGTGATGCTGGCTCATCTTGGTCTCAAACAATAGCCTTCTAGGGACTCACATTTTGAATGTCCCAGGGGTGGTGCCCATAAGCCTGTAGGGGGAGCACATCTTCCTCTTCCCAGGGTAGTGTGACCTGAGCTTGAAGAGGAGATAGAATTTGGCCATACCCCTGCTGCAATGTAGCCAGCACCTGCCTACCTGGTTCCCTGACAAAGCCATCCTTGGAAGAGAGGGTCCAAAATCCCCAGCTATTCATGGCACTCTGGTTCCCCTGGGCCACTGAACCCAGCAGAATGGAGCTTGCTGAGTGATTTATCAGGTAGAGAGAGGGGTACTGGTTGTGTGCTTGAGGTGTGGGAGACTGACCCATTTACCTAAGCCACACACTTTAGTCACTATCTGAGTCTCCACCAAAATCCTCCACAGAAAAAGAGGGTCATGGAAATCACTGATAGGGGCACCCAGCAGATCCCATTGTAAGACTCAAGTATGAGTCTTACATACTTATATGTAAGCAGTCAGCAGTCAGGCTGGGCAGTGCACTTCCCAGGCAGATGCTGTAATGATAGAAGTCCTTGTCACAGGGAAGTTGGTGTCTTGGTCCCCAGGTAGACTAAATCTCTACTGATTTTTACTACCAGATCCTACATAAGCTCCTCTTCACATATCTGTTGCTCTGGGTTGGTGATTCCTGTGTCAGGTTATTCTTTCCTTTATGTCCCTTGCTTTAGGGGACATATCAGTGAAAATATTGCTGCGTGGGGTATCTCAGAGTTTCCTGCCTATGTTCTCCTCTAGGACTTTTACGGTGTCGTGACTTATATTTAAATCTGTTACCCATCTTGAGTTTATTTTTGTGTATTATGCAAGTTGGTGATTGAATTTCAATTTTTTTCATGTAGTTGTCCAGCTCTTGTAACACCATTTGTTGAAGAGGCTATTTTTACTCCAATTTATGCTTCTGCCCCCTTTGTCAAATATTAATTGACCATAGAGACATGGGTTTATTTGTGGGCTTTCTATTTTGTTCCACTGATCTAGATGTCTGTTCTTGTGCCAGTATCAGACTCTTTTGATTACAGTGGCCTTGTAATACAGTTTGATGTCTGGTATTGTGATCTTTCCTACTTTGTTCTTTCTTAAAATTGCTGCAGCTATTTGGGATCATTTATGGTTCCATATAAATATTTGAAATGTTTGGTCTATATCTCCAAATGTTTGAAATATGTCTTTGGTATTTTAACAGGGATTGCATTGAATCTATAGACTGCTTTGGGTAGTATGGGTATTTTGATGATGTTAATTCTTTCAAACCATGTACATGGTATATGCTTCCATTTATATGGGTCTTCCTTAATTTTGTTCTTCAGTGTTGTCTAGTTTTCTGCATACAGGTCTTTTATCACCTTGGTTAAATTTATTCCTAGGTACTTATTTTTTCTTGTTACTATACCAAATGATTTTTTTTCTGATTTCTTCTTCTGATATTTCATTGTTGGTGTACAAAAATGCCTTCTACTTCTGAATATTAACTTTATATCTGGCTGTTTTGCCAAATTCACTTATTAGGTCAAGTAGTTTTTTGGTGAAGTCTATGAGGTTTTCTCTTTTTTGAAATTTATTTATTTACTTTTTCAAATACATTTGTCTCTGCCTTCCCTCCACCACTTTCCCTTGACCCTTCCCTCCCTCCCTCTTTTCCTCCCTCAACTCTTCCCCTTTGGTTTTGTCCATGAGACCTTGCTATATGTTCCTTGACTTTCCCCTCCCCTTCCTTTTCCCCTGCCCCCTCCATCCTTCCCTCTTGTCTTTGTTGGTTTCTTTTCCTTTCAGTGTTGCTGGTCTTATTTTCCTTGCATCTTTGTATTGTTGGTCAGGTTCCACTTATAGGTGAGATCATATGGTATTTGTCTTTCTCCCCCTGGCTTATTTCGCTTCTGCAAACAATGATAGTTTTATTTTCTCCTTTCCAATTTGGATACCTTTTATTTCTTTTTCATGTCTGATCACTGTGGCTAGCACTTCCAATACTATGTTGAATAGAAGTGGTGAAAGAATGCTTGTCTTGTTTCTGATCTTAGTGGTAAATCTTTTAGTTTTTGCCTGTTGAGTATTTTGTTTGCTGTAGGTTTTTCATATATGGCCTTTATTATGTTGAAGTATATCCCCTTAATTCCCATTTTGCAGAGTGGCTTTTTTTCATAAATAGGTGCTGTACCTTATCAAATGCTTTTCCTATATCTATTGAGATGATCGTATGGTTTTTGTCTTTCCTTTTGTTTATGTGATGTATTACACTTATTGATTTGTATATATTGAACCATCTTTGCATCCCTGGGATGAATCTCACTTAATCTTGTTGGATGATCTTTTTAATGTATTGCTGGATGCGGTTTGCCAATATTTTCTTGACAATTTTAGCATCTATGTTCATCAGCGATATTGGCCTGTAGTTTTCTTTCTTTGTTGTGTCTTTGTCTGGTTTTGGGATTAGGGTGATGCTGGCCTCATAAAGAGAGTCTGGGAGTCTTCCCCCTTCTTGGATTTTTTGGAATAGTCTGAGAAGGACAGGGGTTAGCTCTTCCTTAAATTTTTTTGTAAAAATTTTCTGTGACAACATCCAGTCCAGGGCTTTTGTGTGCCAGGAGTTTCTTGATTACTACTTCAATTTCCTCAGTTGTTATTAGTCTGTTCAGGCTTTCTGCTTCTTCCTTCAGTGTTGGAAGATTATACTTTTCTAGAAATTTTTCCATTTCATTGAGGTTTTCAAATTTCTTGGCATATAATTGTTCATAGTAGTTTCTTACAATCTGTATTTCTGTGGTATCAGATGTTATTTCTCCTCTTTCACTTCTGATATTATTTATTTGGGTCCTCTCCCTTTTTTTTCTTTATGAGTCTGCTAAAAGTGTTGTCAATTTTATTTATCATTTCAGAAAATCAGCTCTTGGATTGGCTGATCCTTTGAATTGTTCTTTTCGTCTCTATGACATTCAATTCTTCTCTGATCTTGATTATTGCCTTCTTCTACTTGATCTGTGGTTTGTTTGTTGTTGTTTCTCCAGTTCTTGAAGTTGTAGGGTTAGATCATTTATTTGAAATGTTTCTATCTTTTTTAGGTAAGCCTGTATTGCTCTGAACTTCCCTCTCAGGACTGCGTTTGTGTGTCTCATAGGTTTTGGACTGTTGTATGTTCATTTTCTTTTGTTTCCAGAAACTTTTTGATTTCTTCTTTGATCTCATTATTGACACAGTTATTGTTTATTTTGTGCTGTTCAGTCTCTAAGAGATTGAAAGTTTTTGAGGTTTTTCCTTGAGGTTGGTTTCCAGTTTCAAACCCTTATGTTTCAAGAAAATTCTTGTTATTTCAATTTTCCTGAATTTCTTAAGCCTTGTTTTGTGTCCTTCCCTTTTATCTTTGAAAAAGTTCCACGTGCATTTGAAAAGAATGTGTATTTTTGCTTCTTTGGGATGAAAGGTTCTATATATAAGTTAAGTCTATTTGATCTAATGCATCATTCAGTTCCACAATATCTTTGTTTATGTTTTGTTTGGAAGATCTATCCATTTTTGACAGTGAGGTGTTAAAATCCCTTATTATCATTGTGTTGTGTCTGTATATTTCTTGAAGTCCTCCAAGATTTTCCTTATATATTTGCATGCTCCTGTGTTGGATGCATATAAATTTACAATGTTTATGCCTTTTCAATGGATTCTTCCTTTGAGTATTATAAAGTATCCCTCTGGGTCTCTCTTTATGGCCTTTGTTTTGAAATCTATTTTGTCTGATATAAGTATTGCTACACCTGCTTTGTTCCCTGTCCATTTGCTTGGAATATTTTTTTCCATCCCTTTACTTTCAGTCTATGTAGGTCCTTTATTCTGAGGTGGGTCTCTTGTAGGCAGCATATGTGTGGGTCCTGTTTTCTTATCCATTCAGCTATCTTGTGTCTTTTCATTGGGGCATTTATTCCATTTACATTGAGAGTTATTATTGATAGGAACTTATTTTTTTTTCCTTTGTACCTGTGTTCTTCTCTTTCTCCATTTTTTTCTTCATCTTCTTAAAGCAGACCCTTTAGCATATCTTGTAGTGCTTGTTTGGTGAAAATGTATTCTTTTAGCCTTCTTTTGTCTGCAAAACTCCTTATTTCACCTTTCATTTTGATTGAGAATCTTGCTGGGCAGAGCAGTCTTGGTTGTAGGCCTTGGTTTTCATGACTTGAAATACTTCTTGCCATTCCCTTCTGGCTTGTAGTGTTTCCATTGAGAAGTCAGCAGCTAGCCATATCAGGGCTCCCTTGTATGCTACTACCTGTTTCTCTCTTTCTACCTTTAAGATTCTTTCTTTGTCTTTGATATTTGCCATTTTAATGATGATGTGTCTTGGAGTGGGCCTCATTGTGTTCCTCTTGAATGAGGACCTCTGTGCTTCCTGGACTTGTGAGATGTTTTCTCCCCTCCAATCAGGGAAATTTTCCATCATTACTTTTCAACAGGTTCTCTATCCCTTGTTCCTCTTCTTCTTCTGGTATCCCTATTATATGGATATTATTGCATTTCAGGTTGTCCCGCATTTTCCTAAATACCTCTTCATTCTTGTTGAGTCTTTTTTCATTTTCTAGCTCTCTGGGAGTTTTTATCTACCTTGTCCTCCAGCTCACTGACTCAATCCTCTTCTTCATCTAGCCTGCTTTTGATTCCTTCTACTGTGTTCTTCAATTCAGAAATTGTATTCTTCATTTCCTCTTGTGTCTTATTGGTAGTTTCTATGATCTTTCTCAGGTTGATATAGTTTGCAGTAAGTTCCTGATAATTTCCCTGTAGTTTCTCATAGTTCTCTTTGAGCTTGCTGAGCTCACTGAGCTTCCTTAGATCCATTTTTAAAAAAATTCAATATATGATAGTTTACTTGCTTCTATTACATTTACTTCTCTCTGTGGGGATTCCTCCTTTTCCCTCATTTAGGGGGTGTTTCTCTTCCTTCCCATTATTTGTGAGAGTGTTCCTTTTATTTTCTTCTGCTTCTAAAATTGATCAATCTCAATTTCCTGAGTTTGTGGATTAAACTTCTATGGTGGTAGGAGGGTCTTTTTTTTTAATCTCTTTTCTTTCTGGGTCTGCCTCCTATGATGTTGGTTGTTGACCCTGTCTGACCTTAGGTAGTCTGTTTGAGCCTTCCAGGCATATACTGTCTGTATGTCTCCTGCAATTGTTAATCTAGTCACTCTGCCCTCAGCTGTCAGGCTTAGGCACCTCAGGGCAGTGGAGTGCCTCCTGAGTCTGGGGCTATCATGTCCTTACAGGCTGCTGCCACTCAGGGGAGTGGTCTACCTGAGCAAGATGGAGACTGTGGAATGGGGAAGGAGGTAGTCCCGGGATCCCCCTGGCTACTCCCTTAGTTCTCCCCACCAATGCCTCTGACTCCAGTCTCTCCTCGAGTCTCTAGGCCATTCTGTGTCCCCTTTAGCCACGAGTCTACAATCTCTGCAGGCCACTCTTCACTCAACACCAAGGCCTGCACACAACTCCTGTTGGGCCTGGCTCTCATAAGGGCAGGGGTATTGTTTCTTTGGGGCGTGGCCTGCCTGAGCAAGATAGAGACAGTAGAATGCAGAAGGAGCCAGTACCGGGAACTGCCGCTCCCCCACTACTCTTTCAGTTCTCTCCCCAACACCTCCATCTCCAGTCTCTCCTTGAGGGTCTCTAGGCAGCTCTGTGTCCCCTTTGGTCAGGGGTCTACTATCTCTGCCACCCACTCTGCACTCAGCATCCAGGCCTGCATGCAACTCCTGGTTGGAGTGTCCTGAGGGTAGGGGTATTGTTTCCTTTGTTCCTGAGCAACATGAAGCTGCAGAATGGAAGGTGAGTCACTGCTGGGGTCCCGCTGGCCACCATCTCAGTTCTCTCCCCAAAGCTCTCCTCACTAATCTTTCCTCTGGCTCCAGCCCACTCTGCTTCCGCCTCTGCCCAGAGACCAAGGAAGATGGCTGCTCCTGCAAATTTTTGCACTGGCCTTTTAAGCATCTCTTTGCATCTCTAGCTGCCTGTCTCTGGCAGACAGCATCACTATGCTTTTTGCAGTTGTCTTTTGTTTGTGTGCTTTTTTGTGTTCAGATGTTATAGTCTAGAGGTCCCTGCTTATGATTCAGACCCTGTTCTTCTTAGGGGGATCTAACTGGCTGTTTCAATGTCCCTCTGGTACTGGTGCCTGTGGGCACCCAGCCCACCCTCTTGAGCCTCCACCACACTTCTCACCTGTTAAGTTGTGCAAAAGTCGACTCTACTGTCTGAGGCTCTAAGGCTCCTCCCTCGCTATTGTTCCATTATTTTCCAGGTGATTTCTCCACAATTTAGTTGCAATTCCAGCGTGGTCCTGGGAGGAGGTCAATGTGACTTCCACTCACTCCTCCACCATATTCTCACTCCTCCTCCTCTCTCTCTCTCTCTCTCTCTCTCTCTCTCTCTCTCTTTCTCTCTCTGTATCTGTTTGTTTGTCCAGTCTCTCTTATTTGTTAAATTTTATTTCACATCTCTCTTCTTGCTTTTTTTCTTTTAGAAGCACATTCCCTGAAAGTTATTTTGGGGAACTCTGTAGATGGTATACTTCCACAATTTTTTACAAGTTTGAACATGCCATTATTTTTCTCTTACTCTTCAATAATAGTTTAACTGAGTATAAACTCCAGACTTGATGGTTGTTTTCCATTTACTCTTGGAGGACATCTTTAAGAAAGCTGCTGTATAACTTTCATTTCTTTCTAGGTAATTTCTTTTGTCAGCCTCAAAGTCTTAATGATTTTCTCTTTATCTTATTTTGTTTCTTTTGCTTTTATATCTCTAATGACACTTATCTTTCCAGGTTTGAATATATACCTGAAATCTTTTTGTTATCTAAGGACTTTATTTATTCTTAATTTCTGTCAATATTTTTCTAATGCAGCTGCTTTCCCACCAATTATTGTATTCTTTCCTATGGAACTTTTTTCCAAACTTATGCTAAGTATTTAATTTATCTTCCATGTCACTAAACTGGACTCCCTTACTTCCTTTCCTTTTTTTTTTTTTTTTTTTAGTCTTTGTGACTTTCTGTTCTGGTTTTAGTTTTGTTGGATGCAGAGGGCAGTGTTCTTCTACTCTTATAAGTAAGGCATCAGCATTCTAAGACTGGTGTTTTTCACATGAAAATAAAGCAGATATCTCCATTGAACAGCCAAAGTCTTAAGCTGAAGTTCAAAATCCCTTATTTAAGCAAATAGTGTACTGCCTTGGGGGCTAAAGTAACTCTTTAGCATGCTACTCAGCAACAACTAACCTAAGATCTCCAGCCACACCTTTTACTACTTGCACATACTTTTCTTTTGCTAGTGTAGAGATGCAACATTTTTCTATGACTCCAAGTCTTTTCATTTGCTATTTCTTTTTTCTCTTGGGATGCCTGAAGTTTTCTGAGACCTACTTCAAAATCAACAATTCTTTGAAACATTTTCCAGTTTCATCAGAATTACCAGTTCTCTCCTTACTCCCATGAATTTTATAAAAGCACAATATATTGTAATTTTCTGCTTACACGTCTATTTTCCCAGGGAGATTTAGGAGCCATTTCAGGGCAAGAATAACTGTTTTTATACATCTAGCTTTTAAATCACCACCAGTCAAATTTTGTCATGGAATTTTTTGGGGGGATGAATTTTCAATGACAGAAATTTCATTCTGGTTTAACACTAATCTCTTTCTTCTTCTAAATTTTTATTCTGGACCACCCTCCACAGACAGTTGAGGCTCCTTTTGGTTTGTACTGTTAATATTTTTTTTCCTCCCAGAAGATTTCAATTACATCCTACAAAGAGGAACCAGCAAACCCACTTATGTTCTCTCACTACATGGACTCTTACACTCTTTTGCAAATGAATGGGTTCAGCAAGTTTCCAGCCCTATTCAGCAATGACACTTCCCTTGCTACAGTTTGAAGTCAACATAAGAAAGACGATCGGTCTGGTTTTGATTGGTTAATACTTAACTCATCAAAAATGTGTTTTGTAAGACATAGTCCATGTCCAAGAGGTCTTGTGTGATTTCCAAAGCTTCTCCCACACCCTTTTTCTTCTCATCCTCAGAAAAAGAAACACTGTTTTGCCAAAAAAAATAAATTATCTTGATTCTCAAAAAGAACTGTTCTTGCATAGGAATCTTCAACCTACAAGAGTTCATTTTGGGCCTTGGCCAACACTGGCTTCCACAGAGCCTGTGCCTCTGGCTGTAGTTGCCAAACTGAGCACTATCACCTCCTCTTCATCAATCAAGGCTGCTGGCCTTGAATCAGGAGGGAGATAGCCAGGGCACTGAGTTAGAAAGTGGATCCAGGAAATGCCTTAGGATTTACATACTAAAAATGTTTCCCAATGGCTGGCTGTGGTCAAAACTTCCATTTGCCACAGGGCAAGCAAATGTTATTTCCTTTTTTAAGCAAAATGAGGTCTGTTGGGACTTCACCCCAAATTTTATCTTATCACCAGATTGAGCTGGCATGGAGAAAAACACAGAAACAAAATTCCAGAATAAAGAACTCCCCGTTTATTAACAACCAATAAATTGTTTACATGAACAATTTCATGGAAAATTTAAGGTGTTTAAAATGTCTTTAAAGTGGTTTTGTAGAAATAAAACAAAAAAAAGTAAAATTGTGTCAAAGAAAAGAGAGTTGGAAATGTGTATAGCCTATACAAATAGAAAGAATGACTTAGTTATATCATTTTAGTTAGTTATATTTTAACTATTATAGTTAGGTTGCTGCATGCTTACTTTTCTTGAAGGTCAAACTGAGGGAAATACAAAATATCTTCCAATCATGTTAACCTCATTGACAGCACTAGAGACTTGTCTTATCAAAGAACACAGCACTGCCTCCCAGGAGAATTGTTCTCTGGAACTGTAGGAGTATAAGCTCTACCTTACCTTAACACTTGTGTGAGTGCACAGCTGATCCCCTGTTATCCCCCCAGTACCCTGCCCATTCCATCCACCTCCTTTAGAAGCCTGATATTTCAAGTCATGGCAAATGTGTCCCAGACAACTTTTCTTGACTCTATGGAATCTAGATCAGGTGATGTGGTTACTGGGTGTGTCAGAAGAAGGAAATCATCATCTGGCATGAGTATTGTTAGACAATTTCTTCTCAAGAGCATCATTCATCATAACCTACTGTGTTTCTAATCCCCAGAATATATCATAGAAGTGTAGCTTTTCTTTTCTTTCTGGTCAGTTTCCCCCACTGTGTCTGTACATAAAAATAACACACATGTTCCTTTCCTTAGACTACTGTTTATTCACAACCTTCCCCTATACTTTGCTTAACCCAATGATGTATGGATTTTAGCTTTTCTAAAGAGAAGCAATTTACTTGCTAATTTAGAGTAGGAGAAAAAATATTCCTGTGGCATTATGTTACAGTAAAATACTCTGTACAGTGAAAAATATATTCAGAACCCATTATTTGCATCCTAAGGCTGATATATAAATGAGATGTGGGTGGTGTGGTCCATTTGCCTCTTCGGTTTACAGGTGAGACAAGAATATTTGTTTGTATGATAGACAAGGAAATGAAGGCAAAAGAGGGAGAAGGAAGAAAGTGAAGAAATCTAGAATGTGCCTTGCATACAGTATATTATATACTGTGGAATGTTCTGTGAAGGTGTTATCCTATCATGTTCCCACTTTACAGATTATGAATCAAATACTCACAGCGATCAATTCACTTTAATGTTATAAATCCAGTGCTTTTTCTACTATATCATATTGCAATATTGTAATTTATTTTGCCTTCAGTTTCTGTTGTAGAGGAAGCTCTGTGTGAATCAGAGTTTATATACTCAAAGTACATAATCTTTGTCCTTTAGGGACATAGCCTAGTAGGGGTCAAATATTTTAAGTTCTGATTGGTGAATGGGTAAGAGACCAGTGGTTCTCAATGATGGACAGCCTGGCTTTCCTAGAGTACATGTGGAAATATGAGTGATGGGGTTACCACAGTGACTCACATGTGCTGCTAAGATAAGTGGGCAGGGGCTAGTTACGCTAAAGGTCTCCATTATGTGGGACATTTGCACAA
Organism: Pteronotus mesoamericanus; assembly: GCF_021234165.1. Classification (NCBI taxonomy): domain Eukaryota; kingdom Metazoa; phylum Chordata; class Mammalia; order Chiroptera; family Mormoopidae; genus Pteronotus; species Pteronotus mesoamericanus. The sequence continues at coordinate 45,850,232 of NW_026555329.1, read as the reverse complement.
AAGGAAGTGTTTCCCTACCCAAATGCCAACATCTTGCCTTTTGAGGAAATTCTTGTATTAACAGAAAATGCTTTAGGAATTTGAAGGAAAAAAAAAAGGAATTCTAAGTAGGTGGAAAAAAACAAAAACAAAGAAAACAGCTGTGCAACCAAGGCTGACTTTTACACTACTATGTTAGGGGGCAGGTCAGCAAAAGTCCCAAGGCACCCTGTGCTGCCTATTAGGCTCAGTCACTAAAAGAGCCTTTGGTAGTCCTCAAGCTGCACGAGGTAGATTCTCAGTGAATCACCAGATAAGGGTGAGTAGTGTTCATCAGATGGTTATGGGTTCAAAATTAGTACCAGTGCTGGGTCTGAGGCCACTCAGCAAATGTCCCTGGGTATACCAAGTTTAGCTGCCACCTAGTAGGTGCTTGCATACCTTCATGGTGTGGCAGGTCACAGAGCATCAGCAGGGTGTGACCAGCAGAGTTTATCAGGCTCAAACAGACCCAGATTCGGTCATGTAAAAAGAGGGCTCTGTACTGGTCTGGCCTGAAAGGAAAAAATATACCCTGTCTGAGTGCCATGCCATTCAGTGATCCCATATTATGGCTAGAGCCAGATATCAACAGGTTGGGTTTGAGAGGACTTAGAAGGATGGGGCTAGTGGATCTCCAGTGAAGAGGAAGTATAAGTCAGGTTTGGGGGAAGAAGGAGGAGAGTGTCCCCTGCCTCAGAGTTACACAACTTACTCTATCCTGTATCCTGCCCAAACCTTGGCAGTGTGGAGCCACCGGGAGTGGGGAGGGTGGGGCTGTTGGGATCCCAGAGAGTGGAGCTAGTGGGTCTCCTGTGAGGGGGAGGCACCAGTCAGTTTCATGGGAAAGTCAGGGGAATGGCCTCCACCCCACAGCCACATAGCTCAGCCACAGACACTCCTGGAATCTTCTCACACTTTTATACCCTAGCCCAAACAGCTGACTAGCAAGGTACAAGCTTTGGAGGGTGGAGCAACAGGGAGTCCAGAAAGTGGGACTATTGCATTATCTTAAGCTGATGGCATATGCAGAGGAGTGCTCTACCCAAGAAAAATGGTTTCTGCTGTGAGGAAGAAGAATTCAGCTCAGGGATTCTGGTAGCTGTGCCTTCAGCTCTCTCTCCAGAGCCACATACCCCAGTCTCTCCTCACCCAGTTATAGTCTGTTCTGCCTCCCCTCTGCTGAAACCCAGGGTGAGTGGCTGTGAACAAGATTTTGTGTGCTGGCCTTTTAGGAAGACACTTGTTTCTTCTAGCAGACTCTTGTCTTTCCCTGGCAACAGAATCCCTTCAAATTTTCATAGCCAGATATTTTATGGGTGTCTCCTCCCAGCTCTGGTGTTTTAGACTGGGAAACACAGCTTGGGGTTGAGACCCCACACTTCTTAGGGGGAACGTTTACAGCTCAGATATCCTCCCAGAATCTCAGCCACCATGTGTGGGGATGTGGCCTGCCTTTTTCACATATCTTCCCTTCCTACCAGCCTTAATGTGGCTTCTTGTGTAAATCCTTGGTTATAAGGCTTCTCTTCAGCTAGTCTTCAGTTGGTTATTCAGGAAGATTTTTCTATATTTCAGTTGTAATTCCAGTTTGTTCCTCGGAGGAGGTATGTGTAACATCCACCTACACCACTGCCATCTAGAATCTCTTCCAATGTTTTCATGTCTTAATCCCCAGAATCTGCGAATATATTACCTTACATGGCAAAAGAGATTTTGTAATTGTGATTAAATTAAATATATTGAGATAAGATTTCCTTGGATTATCTGGGTGGACACAATGTATCACCAGGCCCTTATAAAGGAAAAAGGGAGGAAAAAGAGCCAGAGCCAGAGACATAGTGATAGGAGCAGAGAGCTAGAGACTGAGAGATTTGAAAGTGCTTTGGATACTTTGTTCTCAGTTTGAAGTTGAAGAAGGCACCATGAGCAAAAGAATGGAGGCAGCCTCTAGATGCTGGAATAGACCAGGAAACATACTGCCCTAGAGCCTTCAGAAGAAATGAAGTCTTTCTTACATGTTGATTTTCTTACATGTTGATTTATGTTACCTTCAGAATGGTAACATAATAAATTTGTGTTGTTTTTAGTCACTAAATTGGCAGTAATTTGTTATAGAAGCAAAAAAAAAAAAACATAGGTAATGAGTGTAAAACTTCCTTACAAATGAATTCTGGAGATATTTTCAAGGAAAACAATTAAATGCGTTTTATGATTGAATGAGAGAAACAGGAATGAAAACTAAAATGTAACTTCAAGTATTTCTGGTTGGCTGATTGGTTGAATTATGGCTTGATCAGCAGAATGAGAGAAGTTTAGAAGGAAAGACTGATTTGGGTATAAAGGTGGTACATTTTTTTTCAGAACATGAGAATTTGAGATTATGGGCAGATATCTAGAGATTCAGTTGGAGCTTAGGGGAAAACTTAATATGTAAGTGGATTTGTCCAATAGTGAGAAATAAACCTGGAAAAGTGAAAAAATATCTTTGAAATAAATGTAAATTTCTGGGAGACAGAGAGAATGGGAGAACTGGAATGAAAGGAAAAATTAAAGGAAGGAAAGATGAGAGAAGAGAGGGAAAGAGGAAGCTAAAAGAACTTATAAAAGCTATGAATGTTTTTGAAAAGAAGGAAGGGAAATAAATGATTGAAAAGGCATGAGAAAAACCAAGACAAAATCCAAAGAGAATCCAAAGTTTCACTCAAGGCTAGTCCACCATACTACTGAGAGGGTGAGAAGGGTGGGATCCAGGATAGGTGGCCTGGAAATTCTTGATGGACATTTTATGAGAGGTCTGGAAATGGGAACCAGTATATGCAAGGTTAAAGACAAAGTCAAATAATAAAAAAGTAATAATGATAACAATTGTGGATATTCACTGAGCATTCGCCTTCTCACTTTCAATTGCACCCTTAGATTATGCTCTTGCATCATAAGTCATTGGGAAAACTGAGGTCAGCCAACATGCATAGGAACATCCCTTGTTTTTCTACCACCCAAACACAAACTATCTTCCTCTAGACCTCTTTTCATTCTGCCTCCTGCTACGGTGCAGTAATGGCTCTTCTTTAAGACAGAGTCCACTTCTCCCTGTAGCTGGCCAATTCTCACCATCTCAGTGACTCTGCCTTTTGATATGGCCCCACTTTCCCTGGTATTGTCAGGAATCATTCCTAGCATCAAACAAGTATTCTTCAATATCTCCCATCTTAGAAAAAAAAACCCTTACCCCCAAATTCCTGAAGCTATACTGACACTAAGCTAACACTGAACTGGTTTGGTTAAGTTCTTCCTCAGCTTAAATGTTATAAAACCACAGGCCTTCTTTGTGCCCTTATTTAACTGACCTCTTAGTTCAGCCTGCAGACATCCTTGGCTTGTCATAAAAACAGTAGTATCGTTTCCTAAATAGTTCATGATGTGACAAGTGCTGGGAAGCACCCATCAAGGTGAACAACATGGTTCAGTTCCTGCTTCTCTAGCAGTGCCCTAAGTCCTCCAAGAAAGAGATAAAGTGCAATGTTTCCTGGGACACCATCCCCAACAGATACCTGGTAACAGGGAGCCATTATGGAAACCCTTAGACCCCCGTTACCACCCTTTCACTTCAATCAATGGTCTCATTTCTCCATATCTGCAGTCATTATGATGCTGACACCGTGGTTGACGATATACTAATTGGTGTGCTGACTGAAAAGTTATATACAAGTATCTACTCTATGAAACACAGTGGATGGTGCAGGATAGTTATGGAAATGTCTAACAGCTTGGATCTTGGTGAATGATCATGAAGGAGAAGGCCAGTGGTTCTGGCAAAGTTGAGCCTGGGCTAAGAGAAGGAAAAAGTGAATCACAGCTTTAGAATTTAGAGTTGGAAGGGAACTTGATTCTTATCTAGCCCTATATTTCTAAATGTTTCTCAGAATTCTTGTCTCACAGATACTCAATTACAATAAAATTTCTCAAATCAATTATTTTTGGGAAATATGGAAAACTACATTCCCTTAGGGAAGATAGAGTTCAAAGAATCTGATAAATCCTATGGTAAAATCACTCGTTATGTGAGATTTTCCAAACATAATTTAGCCATTAAACATTACTCGACATCCAACAAAACTAATGTTCTGGATAATTCATTCTGAGAATTAATGATCTAGTCTTATCTCTACATATCACAAAGGGCAAAATAAAGCTCATGAAAATGGAATTACCCAAGGGGAGAGTCAGAGATAAAGACCTTACTCCCAACTTCAGTGGATTTTATAAAGTGGCTCTTGTTACTTTATAAATTAAAAACATAATATTAATAATTATTATGTATAACATAATTAAAATTATATATAATTAGTATTTACTCATCAAAGCATTAAACCTACACACTTAAGAAAAATATTCAACAACCAAAGGTCTACACACTTAAGAAAAATGTTCAACAACCAAAGGATTTTTGAAAACTTTAATTCAAGTACCAAATCCCATTTTTGATCACAATATGGATATTGGAGCTTACTTTTTCTCTTAATCTATAATTTAACATATTTAGTTCTATATTTGCTTGCTAATAACAATTAATAATTTAACACATGTGATGTTCTAGGCATCATGGGAAGTGCTTTGTATGCATTTTCTCCATTAATCTTATCAACAACTCTGTAAGTTAGTTGACACTACCCCACTTAAAGCTGAGGATTCTGAGACTCAGAGGGGTAAAGAGCTTGACCAAAGTTACAGAGCTCATAGATAGGTGAAAAACCTGAGTTTCTGACCCAGGTCTGGTTGATTTCAAAACAGATTCTTAAACCACTCTGTTTTCATAATATTCAGGAAGCTATGTGGATTTAGAAGTGTCTACACTGACATCTCAAAATTTTTAAAATTATCAACCCTCAGTAGGAAAAGCAAGTTATTGAATGGCTAAAGAATTCATGCTAAGGCACTAAGAGATGTTGAGAAAGGCTCCAGCCTCCTATTTTTTTAAAATTTATAAATCACATTTATTCTATTACAGTTGTCTCAATTTTTTCCCTTTAACCCCCCTCCACCCATCCCACCCACACCCCCCCCCACTCCCACAGTCAATTCCCACTCTGTTGACCGTGTCCATGTGTCATTCACACATGTTCTTTGTCTAGTCCCTTCCCCTTCTTTCCACCATTGTCCTCTTTACCCATCCCCTCTGGTCACTTTCAGTCTGCTCCATGTTTCCGTGCCTGTGGTTTATTTTGTTCATTAGTTTATTTTGTTGTATAGAGTCCGCTTATAGGTGAGATCATATGATATTTGTCTTTCATCAACTGGATGATTTCACTTAGCATAATATTCTCCAGTTCCATCTATGTTGTCACAAAAGGTAGGAGTTCAATCTCTCTTCCTTTCTTTTTTAAATGTAGATTTTATTTATTTATTTATATTTTTAGATGTCAAAGTTAATTATAAAATATTAAAAAAATTTAAAACCTTTATAGTCTCAGCAATTAAACCAACATGACATCAGCACAGAAATAATTAAGTAGATCAATGAAATATAATGAACATTTTAGAAAGAAACATATATATCTGTCTAAAAATATAATATATGATTAAGATGTTATTTCTAATCAATGGGTAAAATAAGGCTTATTCAACAAATAAGGTGCAAGAATCACTATTACTTGAAATAAAAAAAATATAGAGCCCTATTTCACACATTATACAAGAAATATTCAGGGAGTTAAAAATCAATATATAGAATCTAAGGAGTGTTAGAAGAAAATAGAACTAATATTTTCCATGACCTGAAGTAAAATATTGAAACCCAGAAGCTATAAAGTAAATATTGACAATATGACTATATTAAACATTTAACTATATAGTAATATACATAAAAAAAGTTAAAGGACAAAGAATAGAATAGGAAAGTATGTACAACACATCTAAAACATGGTTTATAGTTTTTTGGGTTTTTTTTTTGGGAAAAAGTTATATAAACCTTTAATCAATAAGTGGATAAAGAATACCAAAAAGTCACAAAGTTTTTTTTTTTTATAACAAAAATAGGCAATAAATATACTAAAACATGTTTAGTTTCACAAATAGTAAAGGAACACTTAACATAATATCATTGTCACAATCAGATTAATCAGTATTAAAAATATTGGTAATATCAAGTATTGGCAACTCTGAAAGGAACTGGGTATCATAGAAACTTTTTCTTCATCTGAAAGCAGTCCCTTTAGCATATTTTGCAGTGTTGGTTTGGTGGAGGTATGTTTTTTTAGCCTTCTTTTGTCTGGGAGGCTCCTTATTTCGCCTTCCATTTTAATTGAGAGCCTTGCTGGGCAGAGCAGTCTTGGTTGTAGGCCTTTGCTTTCCATGACTTGGAATTTTTCTTGCCACTCCCTTCTGGCTTGTAGTGCTTCTGTTGAGAAGTCAGATGCTAGCTGTATTGGGGCTCCTTTATATGTTCCTACCTCTTTGTCCCTTGCTTGCATTAGGATTCTCTGTTTGCCTTTGCTATTTGCCATTTTAATTATGATGTGTCTTGGAGTGGTCCTCACTGGGCTCCTCTTGAATTGGACCCTCTGTGCTTCCTGAACTTGTGTAACATTTTCTCTCCTCCAATTAGGAAAGTTTTCCATCATTACTTTTTCAAACAGACTCTCTATCCCTTCCTCATCCTCTTCTCCTTCTGGTATCCCTATTATATGGATATTATTACACTTCAGGTTGACCTGAATCTCCTTAAATACTTCTTCATTCTTTTTGAGTCTTTTTTCATTTTCTTGCTCTTTCTGGGAGCTTTTTTCTACTTTGTCTTCTAGCTCGCTGATTCGATCCTCTGCTTCATCTAGCCTGCTTTTGATTCCTTGTACTGTGTTCTTCAATTCAGAAATTGTATTCTTCCTTTCCTCTTGTCTCTTATTGATAGTTTTTATGTCTTTTTTCATGATGACATAGTTTGCAGTAAGTTCCCCATCGTTGCCCTTTAGTTTTTTGTAATTCTCTTTGAGCTCACTGAGTTCATTGAGCTTCCTTAGAAACATTGTTTTGAACTCAATATCTGATAGTTTACTTGCCTCTATTTCATTTAGTTTTCTTTCTGGGGATTGCTCCTTTCCCTTCAAGTGGGGCGTTTTCTTTGTCTTCCCATTATTTGTGATACTCTTCTCTTTTACTTCTGATTCTTAAGTTGATCTGTCTTGATCTCCTGACTTTGTGGTGTGAACTTCTATGATTGAATACTGCTGTTTTTACTTTCTGGATCTGTCTCTGATGATGTTAGATGTTGACTCTATCTGACCTTAGGCAATCTGTTCAAGACTTCCAGTAATCTACTGTTTGTGGTTGTCTCCAGTTGTTAATGTAGTCACTCTGCACTCAGCAGGGTGCCTTAGACAGCTCAGGGTGGGGCGGCGTCCCTCCTGGTGACAGGGTTATTGGGTCCTCTCTCTCCATTGCAGTGCAAGGGAAGAATCGCACTGGGATCCCGCCAGCTACTCTCCCCATTCTCTCCCCAAAACTTCCATCCCAGTCTCCTCAAGTGTTGCCATACCTCTCTGTGCCCCCTTTAGCCAGGGATCTACTGTCTGTGGCTGCCACTCTGCACTCAGCATGCAGCTTAGACAGCACATTGTGGGGTGGATTCCCACATAGGGGCGGGGCTATTGGGTCCTTTGATGCAGGTGCTGCTCAGGGGACATGGTCTCTGCCTGACCAAGATGACTGCTGCCTCATGGGGAATGAGTCAGCACCTAGATCTCACTGGCTACTCTCTCAGTTCTCTCCCCAAAGTCTCCTTCCTCAGTCTCTCCTCAGGTGTCTTTAGCCCACTCTGTCTCCACCTTTGCCAGAGACCAGGATAAGTGGCTACAAATAAAAATTTATGCGTTGGCCCTTTCAACAGTTCTTTGAATCTCCAAGCTGCCTGTCTCTGGCAGAGAGCAACCCTGCCGCTTTTCGCAACTGGCTGTCTTCTGTGTACTTTTTGTGCTCTGGTGCCGTGGGCTAGAGATCCCCACTTTTGGTTTAGACCCCACTCGTCTCAGGGAGATCCAACTGGCATTTCAATATCCTTCTGACCGCTGTGGGCGCCCCACCCACCTTCTCAGGTCTGTGCCGCCCTCCTTACCAGTTAGTTTGCGCCAAAGCTGACCCTTCTGTCTCTGAGGTTATAAGGCTCTTTTCTCGCTATTGTTTAGTTGTTTGTTCCAGGTGATTTTTACACAATTTAGTTGTAATTCCAGGTTGGTCCTGGGAGGAGGTCAGTGTGACTTCCACTCACTCCTCTGTCAACTTGATTCCTCCCATGTGTCCTTTATGCAGCCTGCTATTTTTTCTATGGATTTTCATAAATCATGAAGGCTTATGAAAGAGATAGGACTTGTATAGCCAACTCTGAGAAAGACTACAGATGCCAGAGTTACATCATCAGGTTAGGTCTGTGACCAACCACTTACTTTGTAGTCATTTGACCAGGTGAGCAAGACAGACCATGAGAGAAAAAGCATCAATGACCTGTATGCAAACATAAAGTCACCCTATTCTTTGCTTCCCTGCTCTTAGTGATGTTTTATGGATGTTGTGGGAAAACACTTTATTCCTGAAGTTTCATTGACTACTGAAATGAAGATATTTGAACTAACCTTACTAAGATATCATAATTTGGAAAGACAGAGACTGTATTATCATTGTACTTGTGAATTTCATTTTGTTTTATTTTTTCTAATTGAAATTGCCTCACAAAATTAAAGAGCCATCTTATTTTCTATGTGTAGAATTTATTAGATATGAAAATAATTCCTTTAGTTATACAAGGGGGGACCCAAAAAACCAGGAATTTATGAAAATTGTGCATTTAAACTTCAGTCACCTCAAGGTACTCTCCATTTGATGCAATATACCTATTGCATCAAGGTATTTTTTCTCACTGCTCAAAGCAGTTTTTGAATTTTTAAATTTAGATGGCTTTTAGTTCTTCTGCTACTTTTTGTTTCACCTCTTCCACATCAGAAAACGTTTCCTTTTGAGGGCTTTTTTCATCAGGAGAAACAAAAAAAGTCACTCTGGGGTGAGGTTGGGTAAATAGGGAGAATGGGGCATGAAGGGCATGCTGTTTTTGGTCAAAAACTGTGCAACACTCAGCACAGTGTGGGCAGTTGCACTTGTAAATCATCCATCATGAAATGGACATACAGGTTGAAAGAGTCTTCAAAAAATTCACTGACATCAAATGCAGCCTCTCACCACACCAGGTACATTGATACAAATGGGTTCCTAGAACACTTACCTAGTGAGGGACGCCTCCACTACAAAGGATCTGCCTTCCAGAAAATAATTCCATTTTTTGGGGGTCCTCCCTCATAGGTTTTTACATTATTTGTAAAAGAGTAAAAAAATTGTAGTTTTGAACACATAAAAAAATACATAGTTAAACTCAACCCCTGCATGGATGATTGCTAACTTTCTGGTCAAAATGAATTTATGTCAAGAGTTTCTTCCTTTCTCTCTCCCTCTCTTCCCACCCCTTGTGTATTTGAGTATCTCTTGGTTTCAGGAAGAAAAAGTCACACTGCATAACAGCTCTGACTATCCTAGCTAATTCTGGGACTTGTAATTTCTAGGTTCCTCTCCACTAGTTGCATTCTGAATGCTTCAAAGTATTTGAGCCTCTCTTTTTTTTTTCAAATATATTGACAAGATTATATATACATATCTGATTCTTTGTAGAAAAAAAACCTATTAATAAGTATACATTTAACAAAGTCATTTGATATGGAACTTGAAAATTTTGTTCAAATTGAGAAAGACACAAAACTGTCATGAATAAAAAGAAACCCAAATAAATAATAAACATAATTGGCCAAAAACTTGTTTAGTTTTTGTTGATATTCATAAACTATATACCTAACTATTTTAAAGTGAATACTTCAGCAGTGTTCAATGTATTCACAAGGTTGTATAACCATTGCCACTATCTAACTCTTAAACATTGTTATCACTTCACGCACACACACAAAAACAAACCCCAAACCCCTCATACCCATTAGTAGTCACTTCTCATTTCCCCCTTCCCTGGTCTCCAGCATTTGTCTATTCTAGATTTCTTGTATTGAATGTAACCATGCAATATAAGAACTTTGGTGCCTGGCATCTTTCACTTAGCATAATGTTTTCGAGGCTCATTGATGTTTTAGCATAGATAAGTGCTTCATCACCTTTATGAGTGAATAATATATGGATACACTATATTTATTTATCCACATATCAATTGATGGCATTTGGGTTTTTTTTTCCCCATTTTTTTAGCTATTCAGAATACTGTTGCTATAAACATTTGTGTACAAGTTTTTGTGTGGATATATAGTTTTACTTCTCTTAGGTATATACCTGGGAGTGGAAGTGCTGGGTCACATGATAACTCTGTTTAAATTTTTGAAAATTAGAGCCATCCTTATGGCTATCTTATTATTGTTTTGATTTGTATTTTCATGTGCTTACTGGCCATTTGTATATATTTTTTGAGAAATGTCTAAGTCTTTTGATGACTTTTAAATTGTAATTGGGTTGTTTTCCTTTGTGCTTGTCAGTTGCAAGTCTTCTCTATATTCTGGATACTAGACCCTAATCAGATATACATTTTGTAAATATTTTCCTTAATTGTGTTTCTTGTTATAGACCATATAAAATTATGGATCTGGACAGTTAGTAAAACAGATGTGTATTTTTTTGTTTGCACATTGCTTCTTCTTATCCCCTTTTAATCTGACACACTGTCTTTTCCTTGTGCATCTATGAGTTTCTAGCTAGTCATTTTACCTACCCTCCATGAATCCCCATCCCTTCATGTCCATGATGAGTATGTGACCTAAGGTAGGTCAAATTCATTGCAGAATGTTTCACTCTGGTCCGAAGTGAAAGATCTTTTTTCTCTGCCGGAAAACCTGTGAGTATGTAACAACAGAACTCTTCTATTCATGTTTCCCACATGGCAAAAATTCTTTTAACAGTAGGAGGGAATGAAACCCACAAGCACAGAAGCAAAGCAAAGCTAAAAAGGAACAAAGTTATGGTTGTGTCAAGGTTCCTGTTGCGTTTTTCTCCAGCTATACTCCTGCTCCTTTTTGTTATGTGGGCAAACAAAACCCTTCTTATTCTTGATTGACTTGGAGTTAGAATTCTGTCAATTGAAATTTAATATTTCCTGACTAATGCAGTTAGTGTATAGCTTATAAAAGACATTATTACCAGCAAGTCTTGCATAAGGAGGGTTTGTAATACTTAGTCTGTGAGAAGAAATACAAGGCAAATATAACAACTGGGTCAAAATTGGGAAAATACAGGTTAATACATCTGGGAAACAGAATAAAAATATGTGAGTTTATGGGAAAGAAGCTTGTAGGGAAAAGGGTCATTCTAAGTTAGTTGCAATAAATGGTAAATGACAGTGAATCATACCATATGAATAAATGATATGAAATGACAAGTAAAAGAACCTTTGGGGTATGGGAAAGATGGTAGTCAAAGATATTGTGAGTCATAGGCATTCATGTTAAAGATAGAGACCAGTTGTTGGAAACAGCTGGCATATGTCACCCATAATGTGGTCAGTCTTTGTTTCTCTTCTGTGTCATATCTCTGTACCTGTCTCTATTCTTTTTCCATCCTTCCATAGCAGTCTATCCTTTGGTCCTTTTGTTTTAAAGACTGAAAAGGCAATGTAGGTATTGCAATCTCTATACATGAGATCTGGAATTTTAGAGAATCAACAAAAATAGTAACATTTATAAATTATACAGAAAGAAAACAGCAAGCTCTGACTTGATACTGCTGTCCATGCTATGACCTGAAGACCATTCCTGACCTATAGCTTTGCTGCCCCTTAAGATTTCCTTATTTTTCCTCCTACAGGTTATAACTCATATATAAAGAAGATCTTTGTTTAAATTTTTCTCTTTGTTTTATTCTGTTTTTTAATTTTAATTTTTTAAAATTTTTATTGTTATTCTATTACAGTTGTCCCAATTTTTACCCCTTTGCCCTCCTCTGCCCAGCCCACCTCCTGGTTCCTACAGTCAATCCCCACACTGTTGTCTATGTCCATGGGTCATTCATACATGTTCTTTGACTTGACCCTTCCACTTCTTTCCACCATTATCTCCCTTTTCCTTTCCTCTGGACACTGTCAGTTTATTCCATGTTTCCATGTTTCAGTCTATTTTTACTCATTAGTTTATTTTTGTTCATTGCGGGTGAGATCATATGGTATTTGTTTTTCACCAACTGGCTTCTTTTGCTTCACATAATATTTTCCAGTTTCATCCATGTTGTCATGAAAAGTAAGAGTTCCTTCTGAAAAGAAACCAGCAGAGACAAGAGGGAAGGAGGGAGGGGGGAGGGGAAAAGGAAGGGAAGGGGAAAGTCAAGGAACATATAGCAAGGACTCATGGACAAAACAAAAGGGGAAGAGCTGAGGGAGGGAAGGAGGGAGGGGGCAAGGGAAAGTGGTTGGGGGGAGGCAGAGACAAATGTATTTGAAAAAGTAAATTAAAATAAAATAAAAAAAAAGAGTTCCTTCTTTCTTTCTGCTGCATAGTATTCCATTGTGTAAATGTACCACAGTTTTTTGATCCACTCATTTACTGATGGGTACTTAGATTGTTTCCAGCACTTGATCATTGTAAATAGCATTGTTATGAACATAGGAGTGCATAAGCTCTTTTGAATTGGTGTTTCGGGATTTTTAGGGTAGTCTTAACAGTAGAATTGCTGGGTCAAAAGACAGTTCCATATTTAGTTTTTATAGGAAATTCCAAACTGTTTTCCACAGTGGCTGTACCAGTTTGCATTCCCACCAACAGTGAACTAGGGTTCCCTTTTCTCCACATCTTCTCCAGCAGTTGTTTCTTGATTTATTAACGACGACCATTCTGAAATGATTGAAGCGATGTCTCACTGTAGTTTTAATTTGCATCTCTCTTATGGCTAGTGATGTTGATAATCTTTCCACATGTGTATGGGCCCTCTTTATGTCCATGGAGAAATGTCTATTCAGGTCCTTTGCCCACTTTTTAATTGGGTTGTTTGTCTTTGTGGTGTTGAGTTGTATGAGTTCTTTATATATTTTGGAGATTAAAATGTTGTTCAATGTTTCATTGGCAAATATGTTCTCTCATACAGTTGGTTCTGTTTTCATTTTGATGATGGTTTCTTTAGCCATGCAGAAGCTTTTTAATTTGATGTAATTCCATTTGTTTATTTCTTCCTTCACTTCCCTCGCTCTGGGAGATATATTGGCAAAAATATTGCTACATTGGATATCTGAAATTTTCCTGCCTATTTTTTCCTCTAGGACTTTTATGGTGTCACAATTTATATTTAAGTTTTTATAAATCCATTTTGAGTTTATCTTGGTGTATGGTGTAAGTTGGTGGCCTAATTTCATTTTTTTGCATGTACTAGTTTAGTCCTCCCAACACAATTTTTTGAAGAGGTTATTTTTACTCCCTTGTATACTAATGCCCCCTTTGGCAAATATTAATTGACCATAGAGACATGGGTTTATTTATGGGCTTCCTATTCTGTTCCATTGACTTATTTGTCTGTTTTATGCCAATTCCAGAATGTATTAATTACAGTGGCCATGTTTGATCTCAGTTATTGTGGTCCCTCCTACTTTGTTCTTGTTTCTCAAGATTGCTGAGGCTATTTGGGGGTCTTTTTTTGTTCCATATACTTTTTTGAAATATTTGTTTTAGATCTGTGAAAGATGGCATTGGTATTTTAAAGGAGTTGCATTGAATCTAAAGATTGCTTTGGATAGTATGGAATATTTTAATGATGTTAATTCTTCTGACCTATGAACATGATATATGCTTCCATTAATTTCTATCTTCCTCAATTTCTTTCTTCAGTGTCCTATAGTTTTTTGAGTATAGGTCTTTTACCTCCTTGGAGGTAAAAGTTAATTCTTAGGCACTTTATTTTTCATGTTGCTATAGTAAATGGGATTTTCTCCTAGTTTCTCTTTCTGATAGTTCATTATTGGTGTACAAAAATGTCATCAATTTCTGGATATAGACTTTGTATCCCACTAATTTTGCCAAATTCACATATTAGATTACTCCTTTTCAATTTGGATGCCTTTAATTTCTTTTTTCTTGTCTGATCACTGTGGCTAGAACTTCCAGTAACATGTTGCATAAGAGTGGTGAAAGTGAAAACCATTGTCTTGTTCCTGATCTTAAGGGGAAAGCTTTTAGTTTTTGCCCATTGAGTATGATATTGACAGTCTATTTCTTGTATATGGCCTTAATTATGCTGAGGTATGCTCCTTCTATTCCCACTATGCTGAGTGTTTTTTTAAATAATAAATGGGTGCTGGATATTATCAAATGTTTTTCCAGCATCTATTGATATGAACATGTGATTTTTGTCCTTCATTTTCTTTATGTGGTGTATTATATTTATTGATATGCAGATATTGTACCATCCTAGCATTCCTGGGATGGATCACACTTGATCATGATGTATGATCTTTTTAAGGTATTGCTGGATCTGGACTGCCAATATTTTGTTGAATATTTTAGCATCTATGTTCATCAGAGATGTTGGCCTTCTTTCTTCTATGTTCAACAGAGATATAGTTTTCTTTCTTTCTTCTGTCTTTATCTGGTAATGGAATTAGAATAATAATGGCCTCATATAAGGGTTTTGGGAGTCTTCCCTTTTCTTGAAATTTTTTGGAATAGTTTGAGAAGGATAGGAGTTAGTTCTTTAAATGTTTGGTGAAATTTAAAGTCATCACAGGGTTTTAAAGCCTTGTGAAGCCATCCAGTCCAGGGCTTTTGTATGCCAGGAGATTTTTGATTCCTGCTTCAACTTCATTAGTTATTTGTCTAATCTGGCTTTCTGATTCTTCTTGATTCAGTTTTGGGAGATTGTATGTTTCTAAGAATTTATCCATTTAGCTCCGGTTGTCCAATTTCCTGGCATATATTTGTTCATAGTAATTTCTGACAATCCTTTGTATTTCTGTGGTATCAGTTGTAACTTTTGTTTCTGATTTTATTTATTTGGGTTCTCTCTTTTTTTCTTGATGAGTCTTATTGAAGGTTTGTCAATTCTGTTTATCTTTTAAAGAACCAGCCCCAGGGTTCATTGGTCCTTTGAATTGTTTTTTTTTTTTTTTAGTCTCTATGTCATTTAATTCTGCTCTAATCATGATTATTTCCTTCCTTCTACTTGCTCAGGGCTTTGTTTATTGTTCCTGTAGTTCTTGAAGATGTAGGGTTAGGTTGTTTATTTGAGATTTTTCTATCTCCTTTAGGTAGGCCTGTGTTATGATGAACTTCCCTCTCAGGACTGCCTTCACTATGTCCCATAGGTTTTGTGTTGTTGTGTATTTATTTTCATTTGTTTCCAGGTACTTCTTATTTCTTCTTTGATTTCATTGTTAACCAATTTATTATTTAAAAATATGTTACTCAGTCTCCATATATTTGACTGTTTTTGAGTTTTTTCCTTGAGGTTGGTTTTTAGTTTCAAGACATTGTGATCCAAGAAGATGCCTGAAAGGATTTAAATTTTTTTGAGTTAGTTAAGGCATGTTGTGTGACTTAGCACGCGGTCTGTTTTTGAAAATGTTCCATGTGCATTTGAAAAGAGTGTATATTTTGCTTTTTTTGAGGTGAAATATTCTGTATATATCAGTTAAGTCTATTTGATAGAGAGTGTTGTTCAACCACAATATCCTTGTTGATTTTATGTTTGGAAGATCTATCCATTGCTGATAGTCCCCATACGATGATTGTGTTGCTGTAGATGTCGTTCTGGAAGTACTCCAAGACTTTTTTTATATGGTTAGGTGTTCCTGTGTTGGGTACACATATGTTGACAAGGGTTATATCCTCTTGTTGGACTACTCCCTTAAGTATTATGTACTGATGTTCTGTGTCTCTTACAATGGCCTTTGTTTTGAAGTCTATTTTATCTGATATAAGTATTGCTACCCCAGGTTTTTTTTCATGCCTGTTTGGTTGGAATATTTTTCCCATCCTTTCACTTTCAGCCTGTGTAGATCTTCTGTTCTGATGAGGGTCTCTCATAGACAGATATATGTGTGCCCTGCTTTCTTATCTATTCAGCTACCCTCTGTCTTTTGATTGGTGCATTTAATCCATTTAGATTTAAGGTCATTATTGATAGGTCCTTATTCATTGTCATTTTTTCCTTTGTACCTGTGTTTCATATCTCTTCCCCTCTTTCTTCATCTTCTTAAAGCAGTCTTTTTAGCATCTCTTGGAATGCTGGTTTGGTGGAGATGTACTCTTTCAACCTTTGTGTGTGTGTGTGTGTGTGTGTGTGTGTGTGTGTGTGTGTCTGGAAAGCTCCTCATTTTGCCTTCCACTTTAATTGAGAGCCTTGCTGGGTAGGAAAGTCTTGGTTGTAGGTCCTTGATTTTCATTACTTGGAATATTTTGTGCCATTTCCTTCTGGCTTGTAATGTTTCTGTTGAGAAATCCATTGATAGCTTTATCAGAGCTCCCTTGTATGTTACTTGCTCTTTCTTCTTTTCTGCCTTCAAGATACTCTCTTTGTCTTTAAATTTTACCATTTTAATTATGATGTGTCTTGAAGTGAGACTCTTTGGGCTCACCATGATTGGGACCCTCTGTTCTTCCAGGACTTGCATGATTTTTCCCTCACCAAGTTATGAAAAGTAACCTGTCATTACTTTTTCAAAGAGGTTTTCTATATCTTGCTCCTTTTCTTTTCCTTCTGGTATCCTTTTTATGCAAATATTGTTATATTTCATGTTGTCCTACAGCTCCCTTAAACTATCTTTGTTTTTTGTTAAGCCTTTTTCATTTTTTTGTTCTCTCTGGGTGTTTTTTCCTACCTTGTCCTCCAACTTGCTAATTCAATTCTCTTCTCCATCTAACCTGCTTTTAATTCCTTCTAGTGTATTCTTCATTTCAGATATTGTGTTCCTCATTTCCCCCTGCCTCTTATTCATAGTTTCTTTTTCTTTTTTCATGTTAATGTATTTCCCACTACATTACTACAGTTCTTTGTAGCTTCCATAGGTTTCATTGTAGTTCTCATTGAGCTCCTGGAGCGTCCTTATAACAATTATTTTGAACTCTATGTTTGATAGATTGCTTGCCTCAATTTCAGTCAGCACTCTTTGGGCATTTCTCCTTTCTTTTAGAATCAGGGTTGTTTCTTTGTCTCTTTATTTTAGGTGACTCTTTTTATTTGTTTCTGCATATTAGATTCATCTCCTTTGACTCCCTGTCTTTATGGGATGGTGTTCTGTAGTAGGAGACCTGTGGGACTCACTAGTGCAGTCTCCTTGACTTTCTGAGCTGGATGCTCTTGGGATGCCTTTAATGCCATTTATGTGGGCTCTCTTGTATTTGTGTTTTGGTTGTTTTTTCATTCTTGGTGAGTTCTTCTCTCTGGCTGGCTGAATGAAAGGCACACCACCCATCACCTCTTCTGTGCTGTTCTACATGTGCTGCCAAGACAAAACAAAACAACCCACTACACAAAAGCCACACCCACAAAAATAACTCTCAACCACAATCACACTATCAACAACAAATGAACAAATATTAATGAAGGTAGAAATATATTAAGGTGATTATAAGAAAGGAAAAACAAATATGAGAGGACCAAGAGAAAGAAAAATGAGAGGTAGGGGATGGATAAATAATAACAGTAGGGAATAGAAAGAGGCAAAGAGAGAAAGAAAATAAAATTTACATTGTAAATAAAAAAGGGAAGGGAGAAGTCAAAATGGAGTAAGAAAAGGGAAGGGTATCACATAACATTTAAAAAAACTAAAAAGTAGCAGAAAAAATAGGAACAGAATTGAAGAAAAACATCCACTAGAGCAATATCAATGACAAATGAGCAAAGATGAATAAAGGTGAAAAGGGAATAAGAAGAAAATAAGAAAGAAAAAATTATGAGATATCTAAAAGAAAGAAAAAGGATTTTGAGAGGGTAGAGGGAGAAGAAACAATAAGAGTGAGGAATGAAAACCAGGCTAAGAGAGGGAAAAATAAAATTTAAAAGAAAAAAAAGAAAAAGAAGGGGTAAGGCAAATGGAGTGGGAAATAGGAATAGTAAAATTTGAGATTTGAAATACAAAAGTTGTTAACGTCTAGGAATAAAATTGAAGAAATGTAAAACATCCACCATATCAACAACCAACAAGCAAAGATTAATAAATGTGGAAAGAAAACAAAGATATTATAAAAAGGGAAAATATGAGATGACTAATGGCAAGAAAAATGATTTTGAGAGGTGGATGGAGGAGAAATAGTAAAAGTACAGAATAGAAAAATGACATAGAAAAGGAAAAAGGATGTGAGATTACTAATGGCAAGAAAAATTGATTTTTGGGGTTGGAGGGAGAAACAATAGTAAGAGTGCAGAATAGAAACAAGGTGTGGAAATGAGAAAAACAAAAATAAGAAAAGGAAGAAAGAAGTCATAATAGAGTAAGAGGAGTGAGAAGAAAAATATGAGATTTGAAATACACTAAAAGAAATAACAGTGAAATAATAGGAAAAAACTTGAAGAAACAGAAAAAAATGTTAAAAAGCTATGCAGGAGAAAAAATAATGCAAATAATGAAGAAGACTATGGTGGAATTCATGTCAGCAGAGCCTACTGTTTTACACTGTCTTCTCTTTCTGGATCAGGTCCTGGTAATGTCAGATGGTGTCCTAGTCTTCAAAAGCAGCCTGTTTGAGACTACAAGTGGTCCAAAGTCTGTAGCTGTCTCCTTCAGGCTTGGCTAGTCCCCATTGTTCTGCCCTGCCAGCCTTCCATTAGCACAAGGCCCAGGAGTGTTTCATTGAATCTCTGAGAGCACTGTCAATACCATCTTCTCCTGTCTCTAGAGGGGGACGCTGGTGCAATTGGGAGAGTGGGCTCCCTGGGTCTCCCTGGGAGGTGCTGTTCAATCTCAGGGAAGATGTCGGGAGTGTTTCCCTCCCCCTACCCCTGACACATCATTTTCTGTCCCACATTATATCCAGTGATGTATAGTTTCTGATGAATTAGCTGTCTGTTTCCTCTAAGCGGTCAGTGTAAAAGGGTCAGCTCTTTCCTGTTTGGTGCTGATATCAGCTCTGTATAAGAGCCAAGGCTGGATGGGGCTCTGGACACCCCTTCTTATACCTGTCTCTAATTTCTCTGTTCTGCTGTTTTCAGTGGATCAAAGCCTGAGGAACCAATGTACTTCATAGTGTCTGCCAGAAGTTCAGAAAGGTCCCTTTTAGAGCTTCTCCTTTTTTCTCCTGTGGATATGCACTAAACAGAGGGTTTCTGAACCTAGCTGCACTGATCTGCAGAGCCTACAATCCTGCAGGTGGGGATTGGACATGCCTGCTTGTAAGGCGACCTGCCTGGCTGCAATGAATCTCAGGCATTCAGCTCCTGGCCATCCAGTCCTCAGTCTGCCACTCTCGTTCTTGCAGGAGACTCAGAACTGAACTCTCCACTCTCCACAGCTCACTGCTTGTCAGTGGTGCTGAGTCAGGTCCCACAGTCCCTTCAGTGTGTCACTTTCTGCTCTTCCTGTGCCACTGAACTCGGTGGGACCAAGCTGTTCTTTCACTCTGGTTTCTTTTTTGGCAAAGCCATTGCACACATGTGCAAGTATAGCATCCCTGTACAGTGTTGTCTCAGCTCCCCTTTTAAAAGAGTCTCTTTGTGGTGCCCACACTGCAGCATGAAGCCTTGGGCCAGTTCTCCACATGCTCCACCTCCCCAAAAAGCACAGTCTCTCTCAGTCAGGGCTGTCCACAGCCTGCCAGTACATCTGACAGTTTTAGGAGATAGAGTTTATCTCTGGAACTCTCCCAGTTGGCCCTGCAGCTATGGGTGTGCTGTTCACTGTGTATGTGTACCTTAAGTCTCCCAGACTTTGTATGTCCTTTCAAGTTTCTCCCAAGTAGGGTTGATGGTTTCCTTGTGTAGGATCACAGCCCTGCTCAGGGAGGGCAGGGAGCCACTAAGCTGTGTTTTCTGTCTGATCTCCTCTCTGCAGGTGCCTCACACAGGGCATTTCCTCATCAACTTATAACATCTCTCACTGGATGGTGCAAACATCCTCTCTACTCATTGGCTTCAAAAATTCATATTAGCTGAAATTCTGCTGATTGTTCAAGTCACTTGTCAAACAATCAGCCAAAAATCTGTGTTAAGAGCAGAAGCAAGTGGGCTCAGCTTCCACCTACTTGGCTGCCATCTTCTGAATCCCTTGCCTCTCTCTTTAAGCTCTTGAGCCTATTTTTTCCACTGCTTACTTCTATCTCTGTGTCTTCCTAAATAAAGTTTATCTTACCTAAATAGTTTGAAAGAAAAAATGGTTATAATGAAAATACAAAGATGACAAATGATATTAATTTAATGCAATACAATAATAAAAAGCAGGATTTTATTAGCAGTAGACTAGGCCATCCAATAGAAATAAAGAAAAATTATGTCTTTAATTATTTAAAAACTACAAGTGTTGGTATGGTCTACATAAGCTGTATTCACAGTTTCTTTTTTCAGTTAACCTTAAATAATTATTTTATAGAAGAATTATTTTATCTTTTTTGAATATATGCATGTTTAAAGTAAATAGTGCAAAAGTCTCATAATGAAATAAAGCATTCCATGATCCAAGCCTTCCAGCTAGTAGTCCTGCATTCTAGAGTTAAAAACTGCAGTTCTTGTGTTGATTTCTTATAAAACTTAACTCCACTTTTGGATTTTGGCTCAGAAAAGACCAAGGTGAAACTTTATTTGGTCATCCAAAATCCAGCTTCATCCAACACAAGCTGCTTCCAAATCCTATCGAAGTTCAACCAGAGTGAGATATCTGAGGTGCTCTGGTGAGGCCATTGGTACAATATTCACCCTGGTTCCCAATATTGGTCGCCTGGGTCTTTCTCCAAAAATGGTTAGTGGTGACATTGCCAAAGCAACCAGTGATTGGAAGAGTCTCATGATTACAGTGAAACTGATCATTCATAAAAGACAGACTCAGACTGAGGTAGTACCTCTGCTTCTGCCTTGATCATCAAAGCCTTCAAAGAACTACCAAGAGACAGAAAGAAGCAAGAAACAACAACAAAAATAACAAAATATTAAGCACAGTGGAAATATCACTTTTGATGAAATTGTCAACATTGTCCATCAAATGCAGCACCAATCTCAGGCAGAGAACTCTCAGGAACTATTAAAAAGATCCTGGGGCCTGCCTCATCTGTGGGCTGCAATAGTGGCTGCCACCCTCATGACATCATAGATGAGGTCAACAGTTGTGCAGTGGAATGCCCAACTAGTTAACAACTACAAAATGGAGAGCATTATGCTAATTGAAATAAGCCAGGGGGTGAAAGACAAATATGATATGATCTCACTTATAAGTGGAACCTAATCAACAAAACAAACAAGGAAAATATAACTAGCAACACTGAAAGAGAAAACAAACCAACAGTAATGAGAGGGGAGGAGGGAGGGAGGTAACAGGGGAAAAAAAGGGGAAAAGTCAAGTCAAGGAACATGTATAAATGATCCATAGACAAAGCCAAAGTGGGGATGATTGAGGGTGGGTGGGAAAATGGAGACAAATGTATTTGAACAATAAAAAAATAAAAAATACTACAAAAAATTTCAGTTAAAGATAATTGAGGATGACAACAACAACAACAAAATAACTTACCTCCATGTTTCTAAGTGATAGGTCTTACTATATTTTTGGTTTATCAATATGAGCCATTTTTTTATTTACCAATTATGATAAAAGATGAGGATCTAGTTCTCTTACACTTCAGCCTTCTTTGATTCCCCTGAACTGTCCATATATTGTAGAAAGTTTCTTACCAACATAATTAGGATTGGTTGTTAGTATTGAACTGAAAAAAAAAAAGAAAACTGAGCTAAAGCAGGTAATCATAAAAATTACATGCAAAATTTCTTAAGTATCTTATGTTAACTGAATACATCTGATCTTTTAATGTAAGCCCAAGGACTTCTCCTTGAGTATGGGTCTGGCAAGAAACAAATACAGAACATATTTTCTACGATTTTCCAGTTTGGATTTCTTTAAAGTACAGTGGCACTTTGGTTCTTGAATTTAATTCATTCCAGAAGTTGTTCTACAAGCAATTTGTTCAAAAACTGAATCATTTTTCCCAATAAAAATAATGTAAATTGAATTAATCCATTTCAGACCCTCAAATGATTCCATGTTTTAACCTTTCTTATATACAGTACATATCTACTGTACTGTTTAATCTATAAACAAACACTTTTTAAAAAATATTTACTTTTTATTTACTTTTACATAGAGGGGAAGGAAGGGAGAAAGAGAGGGAGAGAAGCATCAGTGTGTGAGAGATAGATTGATTGGTTGCCTCTCACACACCCCCAACTGGTGATTTGGCCTGCAACCCAGGCCCATGCCCTGACCAGGAATCAAACCAGCAACCCTTTGGTTCACAGGCTGGTGCTCAATCTACTGAGCCACACCAGACAAGGCAATAAATAAATACTTTTAAAACAAAAAAGAACATTAGATATAAATGAAATTTAACAAAAGGAAATTAAATGTACAGTAAAAAAATAAAAATTTATGTACACACTAGAACTTACCTTCAATGGTGAGAGCTATTGAGATTGAATATACAGAGGATGGATGGATGGATGGATATTATTGTTTAGAAGCAGAGTCCCCTTCCATAAAAACATCAGGTAACTGTTCTTCTGTTTTTTTCTCTCTCTCTTGTCTTTTTGCTTCACTAGGACTTGCTTTACAGTCTCTGGGCCTCTGTCTCAGTAAAAACCTATCCAATGATGTTTGGTTTTGCTTGTGTTTTAACACTTGCCTGAGGTAAAACACTGTATTGTCATTGAACAATTTTATTGAATGGTTTGCTACTTCTTTGTCAGGGTGATTATTTCTCAATAAATCTGTGCATTTCTCCCCATTTCCCAAGCATTATCTTGATTAGTGAAGTAGGAATATCCTCCCTTCCTTCCTCCTCCTCTGAAGAAAGGTTCACGGCTACCAACTTTTGCTGCTTCCTTTGAAGGTCTGGGAGTTCCTCGGTGATCAGCTCAATGTGATGGTCCTCCACCAACTCCTCCACATCATCATTGTCCACCTCCAAGCCCATGGACCTGCTCAGAAACACATTTTCTCCACAACAGACATAGGCTCATCCTTGAAGCTCTCAAAGTCTCTTTCAGCAACAGACTCAGGCCACAATTTCTTCCAGGCTGATTACATGGTTCTGATAGACAGTTTCCCCCATGCTTTGTCTACGAGCCTCAAGCAAGTGAAGATGTTATCTTGTTCATTCCAAAACTCCTTGATATTAAATTAGTTTCAGAGGTTACCCCAAAACATCTCTGAAAAAGTGCACTTGTATAGAGTTTCTTAAAAGTAGAAATGACCTGGTGTTCCATGGGCTGGATGAGAGGAGTTGTGTTAGGTGGCAAGAACCTAACAGTGATAAAGCTGCACTCCCCCGCCAACTTGGCCTCCAGGCCTGGAGGTGGGCAGGAGCCTCATCCATTACATGAAGTGCTCTGAGTGGCAACTGCTTTTCCAGGAAGTGTTTCTTCACACTGGGGACAAACACTTCATGAATCTGCTCAATAAAAAATTTCTTGGTTACCCAAGCTTTGCTATTAGCCCTCCACATCACATTCAACTTGTTTTTCACATTATTTTTCTTGAAAACCCAGGGGTTTTCAGAATGGAAGATGATTAGGGGCTTCAGTTTAAAGTCCCCACTCACATTTCCATACAACAATAATATCAACCTGTCTTTCACTGGCTTGTGTCTTGGCAATGACTTCTCCTCCTGTGTGATGTAGGTTCTCTTGGGCATTTTCTTTCAGAAGAGACCTGTCTCATCACACTTGAACACTTATTGGGGAATAAATCCCTCAGCCCCTCAGCCTTTATGTGTTCTTCAAATTATGTCACAAAATTATTAACAGCTACTTTGTTAGAACTGGCAGTATATCTATGCCTCATTACACTGTGAATGCCACTTCTTTTCTTAAATTTATTGAACCACCCTCTAGTAGCCTTAAATGAATCACTTTCAGCATTCCTTCCAGGGGTGTCTTTCAGGAGGTCAGCATGCAAATCTTTGTTTTTTCACATATCATTGCCTCCAAAATGCTATCACTGGCTAGCTGCTTTTTGTTTATCCAAATCAATAAACAAAAAATTTTCTAACTCTTTAATTGCATGTGATTGTTGTCTTGGGAGTGCCTTTACACCGTTAGCAACATCAGCACTTTTGATGGCCTCTTTATGTTTTAAACATACTAATTGTTGATTTTGCTATGCCATACTTGGTAGCCAGATCAGACAGGCAAACACGTCTATGGTACTTTGCAATTATTTCTTTCAAAAACTCTAGCATTGTTCTTTTAACTTTCACTTTGCTGCTACCACTTATCTTCTTAAGTCTCATGGTGACTTACTGTATGTATTTGATTATAATAAGCAGCAACAAAAGCAAAAAAAAAAAAAAGAAAATATTCACAGCATAATTTTCTGAGATGTTAACGAGAGAAGGTTTAGTGGTAAACTGACTCATATTCACACATTCTCTCCAAGCCTGAGAGACGTATGACTGATCATACAGGTATCAGCATGGAGACTGTCAATGGAGAACTGAAGTTTTCTTTGACAACCAAGACATCTTTTCCATGAACAACTTGGTTAGGAACTGAATTGTTTGAGATGGGAGACAATTGAGAACTGAGGTTTGATTACAAACTGAGTACAAAAAAATTTAAAAAATTTTTGCAAGACAAACTGAATACAAAATGCTCTAGAGTTTAAATTTTTCTGTCCAGTCATTAACAATTGTCTTTCCAAGTTTTTTACAACATTTTTAGTGATTTATAATTATTAAATCTTTCAACTCTGTTTCATTGAAAACTACTCTGTCACACCTTTATTAGATTCATTTTTGTAATATAAAGCAAAACCAAAGATTATCATAATAAATATGATTAAAATAAGCAGATTTTAAAAAATGTTTTGGATTTTGGAACACATTGAACTCACCAGTGGAAGCCTCAGTATACGGCATTAGATTCAGCCTCCTAGTCCTGCTTCTGCTCTCTTAGTGCCAGGACCTGCTCTCAGTGCTCATACGTAGTAACTTATTTAAAACTTTTAATAGTCCTAGGACATAAGTTCCAGTATTATCCCTATTTAAAAAATGCATCTGAAATTTGGAAATACCCAGGAGAGAGAAATTACTGAGTGTTCTTTCAGTACATCATTAAGATTTGAAGTTCTGTTGACTAGTTTATTTCACAACCGTGTAGGGGAGTAGACTAACTTCTAGATTTTTGTGTGATAGAGATGCAGAGAATTTATTTTGAAAGAGAAATAACCCCAAAGTTTATAGTGTATGACTATGTAGGAAATTACCAGCTTTGTGTTTAACCCACCATTATTATTTTAATCTTACTGTAATATTTTTCCTTGTCTCATTTTTTAATTTATTTAGTTTTATTTTTAAATCACATTTATTCTATTAAAGTTGTCTCAATTTTTCCCCTTTCACCTTCCTCCACCCATCACACCCTGTCCCCTGCTCCCACACTCAATTCCCACTCTGTTTTCATGTCCATGGTCATTCATCCCTTCTCCTTATTTCTACCATTGTCCTCCTTCTCTATCCCCTTGATCACTTTTGCTCCATGTTTCTAATGCCTGTGGTTTATATTGTTTGGTAGTTTATTTGTTGAATAGATTCCACTTATAGGTAGGATCATATGGTATTTGTCTTTCACCAACTGGCTGATTTCACTTAGCATAATATTCTCCAATTCTATCCATGATGTCACGAAAGGTAAGAGTTCCTTCTTTCTTTATTTTTTTAAATTCAGATTTTGTTTATTTATTTATTTTTTACATGTCAAGATCCATTATAAAATATTAAAAAAAATTTAAATCCATTATAAAGCCTCAGCAATTAAAACAACATGACATCAGCACAGAAATAATCAGGTAAATCAGTGAAATAAAAGGAGCATTCTAGAAACAAATGTATATATCTGTCAAAAAATGTAATATATGATTAAATTGATATTTCAAATCAATGAGTAAAATAAGGCTTATTCAACAAATAAGAAGCATGGACCACTATTACTTGAAATAAATCATATATATAGCCCTATTTCACACATTGTACAAAAAATTTTCAGGTGAGTTAAAAATCAATATGTAAAATCTAAGGAGTTTTTGGAAAAAATACAAAATAATATATTTTTTTCTTTTCAAGCATTTCTTTCTTTCTTTCTTTCTTTTTTTTTAAAATACGTTTCTCTCTGCCGCCCCCCACCACTTTCCCTTGCCCCTTCTCTCCTTCCCTCCCTCAGCTCTTCCCCTTTGGTTTTGTCCATGAGTCCCTGCTATATGTTCCTTGACTTTCCCCTTCCCTTCCCTTTCCCTGCCCCTCTCTCCCTCCTTCCCTCTTGTCTCTGTTGATTTCTTTTCCTTTCAGTGTTGCTGGCCATATTTTCCTTGCATCTTTGTATTGTTGATTAGGTTCCGCTTATAGGTGAGATCATATGGTATTTGTCTTTTGCCCCCTGGCTTATTTCACTTAGCATAATGCTCTCCAGTTCCATCCATGCTGTCGTGAAGTTTAGTAGTTATTTTTTTCTTTCTGCGGCATAGTATTCCATTGTGTAAATGTACGATAATTTTTTGATCCAGTCATCTACTGTTGGGCATTTAGGTTGCTTCCAACACTTGGCTATTGTAAACTGTGCTGCTATGAACATTGGGGAGCATAGGTTCTTTTGTATTGGAGTTTTGGTGTTCTTAGGGTATAGTCCCAGCAGGGGAATCACTGGATCAAAAGGCAGTTCCATTTTCAGCTTTTTGAGGAAATTCCACACTGCTTTCCACAATGGCTGCACCAGTCTGCATTCCCACCAACAGTGTACTAGGGTTCCCTTTTCTCCACAGCCTCGCCAGCACCTGTTGTTTGTGGATCTGTTTATGATGGCCATTCTGACCGGTGTGAGGTGGTACCTCATGGTTGTTTTGATCTGTATTTGTCTGATGGCTAATGATGCTGAGCATCCTACCAAATGTCTCTGGGCCCTCTGTATCTCCTCCTTGGAAAAGCATCTGCCCAGGTCCTTTGCCCATTTTTGGATTGGATCGTTTGTCTTCTTGGATTGGAGTCGAGCGAGTTCTTTATATATCTTGGAGATCAAACCTCTATCTGATGCATCATTAGCGAATATATTTTCCGATATGGTTGGCTCACTTTTCATTTTGCTGATGTTTTCTTTAGCTGTGCAGAAGCTTCTTATTTTGATGAGGTCCCACTTGTTTATTCTTTCCTTTATGTCCCTTGCTTTAGGAGATATATCAGTGAAAAAATTGCTGCGTGGGATATCTGAGAGTTTCCTGCCAATGTTCTCCTCTAGGACTTCGATGGTGTTGTGACTTATAGTTAAGTCTTTTATCCATCTTGAGTTTATTTTTGTGTATGGTGTCAGCAGATGATCCAATTTCAATTTTTTGCATGTAGCCGTCCAGCTCTCCCAACACCATTTGTTGAAGAGGCTATTATTGCTCCATTTTATGCTTCTGCCCCCTTTGTCAAATATTAGATGTCCATAGAGACCTGGGCTTATTTCTGGGCTTTGTATTCTGTTCCACTGGTCTATGGGTCTGTTCTTGTGCCAGTACCAGATTGTTTTGAGTATGGTGGCTTTGTAGTAGAGTTTGATGTCTGGTATTGTGATCCCTCCTACTTTGTGTTTCTCAAAATTGCTGCAGACATTCAGGGTCGTTTATGGATCCATATAAATTTTTGAAATGTCTGTTCTATTTCTGTGAAATACGTCATTGGTATCTCAATAGGGATTGCATTGAACCTATAAATTGCTTTGGGTAGTATGGACACTTTGATGATATTAATTCTTCCAACCCATGAGCATGGTATATGCTTCCACTTATTTATGTCTTCCTTAATTTCTTTTTTCAATGTTGTATAGTTTTCTGCATACAGGTCTTTTACGTCTTTGGTTAAATTTATGCCTAGGCACTTTATTTTTCTTCTTGCTATATTGAATGGTATTTTTTCTCTATTTCTTCTTCTTTTATTACATTGCTGCTGTACAAAAATGCTTTTGATTTCTGAATGTTGACTTTGTATCCTGCTGTTTTGCCAAATTCACTTATTAGGTTGAGGAGTTTTTTGGTAGAGTCTACAGGGTTCTCTATGTACACTATCATGTCATCTGCAAACAATGATAGCTTTACTTCCTCCTTTCCTATTTGGATGCCTTTTATCTCTTTCTCTTGTCTGATCGCTGTGGCTAGGACTTCCAATACGATGTTGCAAAGAAGCGGTGAGAGTGGACATCCTTGTCATGTTCCCGATCTTAGTGGGAAAGCTTGTAGTTTTTGCCCATTGAGTACGATGTTGGCTGCAGGTTTTTCATATATGGCCTTTATTATGTTGAAGAATACCCCATTTATTCCCATTTTGCTGAGTGTTTTGATCATAAATGGGTGCTGTACCTTATCGAATGCTTTTTCTGCATCTATCGAGATGATCATCTGGTTTTTGACTTTTCTTTTATTTATGTGATATATTACGTTTACTGATTTGCATATATTGAACCATCCCTGCATCCCTGGGATGAATCCCACTTGGTCGTGGTGCATAATCTTTTTAATGTATTGCTGGATGCGGTTTGCCAATATTTTGTTGAGGATTTTAGCATCTATGTTCATCAGCGAAATTGGCCTGTAGTTTTCTTTCTTTGTAGGGTCTTTATCTGGTTTTGGGATCAGGGTGATGCTGGCCTCATAGAAAGAGTCTGGGAGTCTTCCCTCCTCTTGGATTTTTGGGAATAGTCTGAGAAGGACAGGGGTTAGCTCTTCCTTAAATGTTTTATAAAATTCTCCTGTGATACCATCCAGCCCTGGGCTTTTGTGTGCTGGGAGTTTCTTGATTACTGCTTCAATTTCCCCAGCTGCTATTGGTCTGTTCAAGCTTTCTGTTTCTTCCTCCTTCAGTGTTGGAAGATTATACTTTTCTAAAAATTTGTCCATTTCATCAAGATTTTCAAATTTCTTGTCATATAATTGTTCATAATAGTTTTTGATGATCCTTTGTATTTCTGTGGTATCAGTTGTTATTTCTCCTCTTTCATTATTGATATTATTAATTTGGGTCCTCTCCTTTTTTTTCTTGATGAGTCTGCTTAAAGGCTTGTCAATTTTATTTATCTTTTCAAAGAACCAGCTTCTGGATTGGTTGATCCTCTCAATTGTTCTTTTTGTCTCTATGTCATTCAGTTCTGCTCAAATCTTGACTGTTTCCTTCCTTCTACTTGCTCTGGGATTTATTTGTTGTTTCTCCAGCACTTGAAGTTGTAGTGTTAGGTCTTTTATTTGAAATGTTTCTATCTTTTTTAGGTAATCCTGTATTGCTATGAAATCCTTCTTAGAACCGCCTTTGCTGTGTCCCATAGGTTTTGGACTGTTGTCTGTTCATTTTCATTTGTTTCCAGAAATTTTGTGATTTCTTCTCTTATCTCATTATTGACCCATTCATTGTTTAATAGTGTACTGTTCAGCCTCCATGAGTTTGCAAGTGTTTGAAGTTTCTCTTTGAGGTTGATTTCGAGTTTCAAGGCCTTGTGGTCCGAGAAAAAGTTTGGTATTATTTGAATTTTTCTAAATTTGCTGAGGCTTGCTTTGCTGAGGCTTGCTTTGTGTCCTAACATGTAGTCTATCTTTGAAAAACTGCCATGAGCATTTGAAAAGAATGTGTATTTTTCTTCTTTGGGATGTAAGGTTCTATATATGTCAGTTAAGTCTCTTTGATTCAGTGTGTCATTCAGCTCCACAATATCCTTATTAATGTTTTGTTTGGAAGATCTGTCTATTTTTGACAGTGGGTGTTGAAATCCCCTACTATCAGTGTGTTTCTGTCTATATCTTTTTGAAGTCATGCAACAATTTCCTTATAAACTTCAGGGCTCCTATATTCGGAGCATATAAGTTTACAATGTTGATGTCTTCCTGATAGAGTCTTCCTTTAAATATTATAAAGTGCCCCTCTGGGTCTCTCTTTATGGCCTTTGTTTTGAAATCTACTTTGTCTGATACAAGTATGGCAACCTGGGCCTTTTTCTCATGCCCATTTGCTTGGAATATTTTTTTCCTTCCCCTTACTTTCAATCTGTGTAGGTCTCTTGCTCTGAGGTGGGTCTCTTGTAGGCAGCATATGTGTGGGTCATGTTTTCTTATCCATTCAGCTACCTTGTGTCTTTTGATTGGGGCATTTAGTCCATTCACATTGAGAGATATTACTGATAGAAACTTACTCATCTTTGCTCTTTGTACCTGTGTTCCTCTCTCTCTCATTCTTTTCCTTCATCTGCTTAAACCAGTTCCCTTAGCATATCTTGGAGTGCTGGTTTGGTAGAGATGTATTCTTTTAGCTTTCTTTTGTCTGGGAAACTCCGTATTTCCCCTTCTATTTTAATGGAGAGCCTAGCTGCGTAGAACAGCCTTAGCTGTAGGCCCTTGCTTTTCATGGCTTGGAATATTTGTTGCCATTCCCTTCTGGCTTGTAGTGTTTCTGTTGAGAAGTCAGCTCCTAGGCGTATCGGGGCCCCCTTGTATGTTACTTTCTCCTTCTCCCTTCCTCCCTTTAGGATTCTCTCTTTGTCTTTGACATTTGCCATTTTAATGAAGATATGTTTTGGAGTGGACCTCTTTGAGTCCCTCTTGAGTGGGGTCCTCTGTGCCTCCTGGATCCATGAGAGCCTTTCTCTCCTCAGATTAGGGAAATTTTCCATTATTACTTTTTCAAGGAGGTTCTCTATCCCTTGCTCCCCTTCTTCTCCTTCTGGTATCCCTATTATACAGATATTATTGCGTTTCAGGTTGTCCTGCATTTCCCTAAATGCCTCTTCATTCTTTTGGAGTCTTTTTTCCATTCCTTGTTCTTTCTGGGAGCTTCTTTCTAACTTGTCTTCCATCTCACTGATTTGATCCTCAGCTTCATCCAGCCTGCTTTGGTTTCCTTCTACTGTGTTCTTCAATTCAGAAATGGTATTCTTCATATCCTCTTGTGTTCTTGATAGTTTCTATCTCCTTTTCCAGGCTAATATAGTTTGCTGTAAGATCCTGATAGTTTCTCTGCAGTTTCTCATAGTTGTCTTAGAGCTGCCTGTGCTCATTGAGCTTCCTGAGAACCATTGTTTTGAATTCAGTATCTGATAGTTTCCTTGCCTCTATTTCATTTAGCTCTCTCTGTGGGGAGTCCCTTTTCCACTCATTTGGGGGGAACTTCTTTTTCTTCCCATGTTTGTGAGAGTCTGTTAAGTGTTTTTGTCCTTTACTTTTCTTTCTGGGGCTGCCTGTGATGATGGCAGTTGTTGACCCTATAGGACCTTGGGTTGTTTGTTTGAGCCTTTCAGGAGTCTAATGTCTGTGTCTGACTCCTGCTTGGAGCAGCTCTGTGACCCCTTTGGTCAGGGCTGGGCTATTTTTTCGGATCTCTCTGCACTCTCACGCGGGCTCCTTGAGCGTGCTCCCAGCACAGCAGGATCCCCCACTTGCCTGGGCTCGCATGTGCTTGCCCCAGACCAAGGGGCTTATTCGCGACCTCGGGTACTCATCTGGCCCCCCTTGCCGGCGAGCTCCGCGGAACTGGTCAGTTTAGGGTCTTCTATTGTGTATTTTCCCCGCTTTTGGCTCTTCGGGTGCATGTTTGCCCTCACCAAATGGGGACTATGGAAATGAGTGGAAATCAGCTCCAGGACTCTCCGTTTAATCCTGTCTCTGGTCTCTCCTCCAGGGACTCTGGGCAGCTCTACTAATTTTTTGGGCCACTCCGCAATCGCGGGTGGGCCTGTCAATTTACGCTGCCCTTGCTGCTCTGTGCACTCCCTCGCAGGTCATATCCGTGCCAATCTGTGGGAGGTCTTGCTGGCCAGTGCAAGCATTCACCAGCCCGCGCGGGTCACACACACGCTCGCCAACCCTCGTCGGTCACTCGGCGCAAGTGTAAGCACCTGCACTGGTTGTTTTGGGGGTGTCTATGTGTGCTTTTCAGGTTTTGGCTCTTTGGGCGTGTGGCCTCTTCGCGCCCAATGGAGACTACGGCAAGGAGGAGTTGGGACTCCCTGGTTCCTCCTCCCGTTCTTTCCCCAACACCTCTGTCTCCAGTCTGTCCTCAAGGCTCTCCCAGCCAATTTGCACTCAGCCCCGCAGCTCACACACATAGAAGCTGTGTGTGGAGCGCACAAAAGGCAGGTTAATTGATTCCTTTATGCCTGAGTGAGATTGTAGCTGCAGAGTGGGAGGTGTGCTATCACTGGGGCTCCACCGGCCACCGTGTCATTTCTCTTCACAAAGTTTTCCTCACCAGTCTTTTCTCAGGCACCAGTCTACCCTGCTGCTGCCTCTACCCAGAGATCAAGGAGGGTGGTTGCCACTGCAACTTTTGCATTTGTCCTTTAAATGTGTCTTTGCATCCCCAGCCACCTGTCTCTGGCAGAGAGCGCCCCTAAGCTTTTTGGGGTTGCGTTTTGTCTGTATTTTCTTGGCTTTAGCTGTTGTAGTTTAGGGGTTCCTGTTTATGATTCAGACCCCGTTCTTCTCGGGGGAAGCTAACTGGTCATTTCAATGTACCTCTGGTGCCAGTGCCTGTGGGCACCCAGCCCACCCTCTTGAGCCTCCACCGCACTTCTCACCCATTGGGATGTGTGAGAGTAGAATCCACTGTCCGTGGCATCAAGGCTCCTCTCCCACTTTCGCTCCACTGCTTTCCAGGTGATTACTCCACAATTTAGTTTCAATTCCAGTTTGGTTTTGGGAGGAGGTCAGCATTTCTCCCATTCACTCTTCCACCATCTTCTCTCCTATCCAAAATAATACTTTTCTTACCTTGAAGTAAAATATTCAAACCCAGAACCTATAAAGTAAAATATTGACAATATGACTACATTAAACGTTTAAGACTATATAGTAATATAGATATAAAAAAAGTTAAAGGACAAGTAATAGAATGAGAAAGTATTTTCCACACATCTAAGAAAAGGTTAATAGTTTTGTTTTGTTTTTTTTAAGGGAAAAATATTCTACAGTCTTTTAATCAAAAAATGGATAAAGAATACCAAAAAGTCATTTAAAGCTTTTTTTTGACAGTGCTATATACATACTGTTTTCTTTCTAGTTTTATTGTTTTTCATATTTCTACCATAAAAAATCAAATTTATGCTCAGAAATAAGCCAATTAATATTTTTAATGAAGCAAATAGTTTTAAAATAAGGCGCGAATGAAATCTTTCTAGAATTTAATACATTTAGCCATTCCAAGTAATTACTGTTACTTAGATTCTCAGGTTTCATGATTGCAGAAAAGACAGGGATGAGTTCTAATAGCCAGGTAACTAGTTCCTGGTTTACATTCTTTTGATGTGTTTTCAATGGAATATTTGCATGCTTCCTCCAAGGACGATGTACCTTCTTGCTCATTAAAACACTCAGGTCACAGCAGATTCAGGCCTGTGTAGAGGAAGGCTGAATGATGTCACCCACAAACCCTCTCACTGCTGCAGGAAAAGGGTTGGCAAACTTGTCCATATAGTTTGCCTGAGCATCTTCCACATTCTTCTGCCCTTTGAAGATGATCTCCACAACACCCTTTGTTCCCATGACTGCAATCTCCGCTGTAGGCAAGAAATATACAAAAACAGGTTTAGTTTCAACAAATAATAAAGGAAAAATTAAAATAATGTCATTGTCAAAATCAGCTGAATACATAAGAAAAATATTGGTAATATCAAGTTTTGGCAACTGTGAAAGGAACTGGGTATTCATAGAAACATTTTTTCATCTTAAAGCACTCCTTTTATCATATTTTTCAGTACTGGTTTGGTGGTGGTGTATTCTTTTAGCCTTCTTTTGTCTGGGAAACTCCTTATTTCACATTCCATTTTAATTGAGAGTCTTGCTGGGTGGAGCAGTCTTGGTTGCAGGCCTTTGCTTTTCATGACTTGGAATATTTCTTTCCACTCCCTTCTGGCTTGTATTTCTGTTGAGAATTCAGCTGCTGGCCATACCGGGGCTCTCTTGTCTGTAACTACCTGTTTCTCCTTGTTTCCTTTAGGATTCTCTGTTTGCCTTTGCTATTTGCCATTTTAATGATGATGTGTCTTGGAGTGGGCCTCATTGGGTTCCTCTTGAATGGGACCCTCTGCGATGCCTGGACTTGTGTGACTTTGTTTCTCCTCCAATTAGGGAAGTTTTCCATCATTACTTTTCAGACAGGTTCTCTATCCCTTCCTCTTCTTCTTCTCCTTCTGGTATCCCTATTTTACAGATGTTATTATGTTTCAAGTTGACCTGCATTTCCCTAAATACCTCTTCATTCTTTTGAGTCTTTTTTCATTTTCTTGCTCTTTCTGGGAGCTTTTTTCTACCTTATCCTCCAGCTCGCTGATTCAATCCTCTGCTTCATCTAGCCTGCTTTTAATTTCTTCCACTGAGTTCTTCAATTCAGAAACTGTATTCTTCCTTTCCTCTTCTCTCTTATTGATAGTTTCTATTTTCTTTTTCATGGTGATATAGTTTGCAGTAAGTTCCTCATAGTTTCCCTGTAGTTTTTGGTAATTCTCTCTGAGCTCACTGAGCTCATTGAGCTTCCATCGACCATTGTTTTGAACTCAATATCTGATAGTTTACTTGCCTCTATTTCATTCAGTTCTCTCTGTGGGGATTCCTCCTTTCCCTTCAATTGGGAGGTGTTGCTTTGTCTTCCCATTTTTTGTGAGACTCTTCTTTTTTGCTTCTTCTCCTAAATTGATCTATCTTGATTTCCTGAATTTGTGGTGTGAATTTCTATGGTAGGAGACCACTGTTTTTTTCTTTCTGGATTTGCCTGTGATGATGTCAGATGTTGACCCTGTCTGACCTTAGGCAGTCTGTTGGAGACTTCCAGGAATCTGGCTGCCTCCTTCAGATTTTAATCAAGTCACTCTGCACTCAACAGGGCAGCTTAGAGACACCACAGGCCAGGGCAGGGCAGCGTCCCTCCTGGGGGGGGGGGCAGGTTATTGGGTCCTCCCATGCTTCTGCCACTCAGGGGAGTGGTCTGCCTGAGTCAGATGGCTGCTGAAATATGGGGGAGGAGTCAGCATTAGGACCCTTCAGCTACTGTCTCCATTCTCTCCCCCAAAGCCTCCATTTCCAGGCTCTCCTCAGGTGTCTCTAGACCACTCCGCACCCCCTTTAGCCAGGGACCTACTATCTGTGGCTGCCACTTTGTACTCAGCAATCCCTCTTAGAGACGCCACAGGGCGGGGTTGAGGCACACTTGAGGGCTGGGTTATTGGGTCCTGTCACACTGGTGCCAGTCAGGGGAGCTGTCTGCCTGATTAAGATGGCTGCTGCCATTTGGGGGATGAGTCAGCATGGGATACCATCTGGTACTTTCTCAGTTCTCTCCCCAAAACCTCCTTCTCGAGTCTCTCCTCAGGTGTCTCTAACCCACTCTGCCCCCGCCTTTGCCAGAGATCAGGGTAAGTGGCTGGCAACAAAAATTTATGTGTTGGCACTTTAAATGGCTCTTTGCATCTCCAGCCACCTGTCTCTGGCAGAGAACAACCCTGCCGCTTTTCGCAGCTGGCTGTTATCTGTGTACTTTTTGGGCTCTGGTACTGTAGGCTGGAGATCCCTGCTTATGTTTTAGACCTCGCTCTTCTCAGGGGGATCCAACCGGCCATTTCAATATCCATATGATGCTGCCTCCTGTGGGCTCCCTGTCTGCCTTCTCGAGTCTCTACCACACTCCTTACCAGTCAGGTTGTGCTAAAGCTGATTTTTCTGTCTGTCCAAGTTTATAAAGCTCTCTCTTGCTGTTGTTCGGATGTTTGTTCCAGGTCATTCCTCCACAATTTAGTTGTAATTCCAGGTTGGTCCTGGGAGAGGTCAGTGTGACTTCCACTCACTCCTCTGCCATCTCAATTCCTCTTATTCTAATATTCCGGTCATTAAATGTGTAGGTATCTATAAATTTATACATAAATGTCCTCAAATGATCTTGGAGCTATCTAAACATCTTCATTCTTTGCTCATTACTTAATGAGTTCAATAAAATTTTTGATACATGTTTATTTTATACTTGATGAAAGTCATTATCTTGTCTTTTTTGAAAATTATACTTTAATATTCCCATTTTACAGATAAAGATAATTAGGCAGAGGATGGTTAATATTATCCAAGGAAACACAGTGTTAGAAAATAATACACTGGCATAGGTGTCCAATCTTTTGGCATATGTGGGCCACACTGGAAGAAGACTTGTCTGGGGCCATACATAAATACACAAACAGTAGTGAAAACAAAAAAGAAATCTCACAATGTTTTAGGTAAATTTATGATTTTGTGTTGGGACACATTCATAGCCATCTTGGGACACAAGCCACCTGTGGGTCGTAGGTTGGACACCCATGCTAGGCACTTCCATTCAGTGTACATGGGAATAAGTCAGTAAAATTTGCAAATGGAATGGAGTGCCAATTAATATGGCAAGTCAATTATATTGGGGCCAATTAAGAGAACATCTATTTTAGCTAAATTACTGTATTAGTTGAATTCATAAATGGCATTTATGGTACTATTGTTATATACAGTAGGCAACCATCAGTGGGAGCATGGGCCTGGCTGGCACTTTAAAGGGGCAGTCCATGCAGTGGGGCTGCACAAAGAACATGGATGTGCCAGTATCCAGACTCCAGCTGGCTCCCTCAAATATCCATGAGCGGTGTCCGGCTTTGGGAGGCAGGCTGGGGGCTGGGGCATCTCCAGGCTTCCTGATGGCAGGCACTGCAGCAACCCCTCCCCACTACTATAAAGATTCAGGGAGTACTGGGGAGTCTCCTCAATTGGCCAAGATGGTTCAGGGGAGGTTCTTACATCAAGCCAGCCACAAGCTAGAAAGATGAATGGACAGGGCCCGATCCACTGAAAGCTAGCAAGATAATTGGATAGAAAAAACCTTTCCCTCCCTATCACTATAAGAACTGGGGGTTTGAGCAGAAAGGGGGATGGTCTTTGAGACAGGAGTCCACTGTTCTCCCAGGTTCAACAGCAGCTGAGAAAAACCTCATTCCTTTTGGATCAGTACCTCTCTCACAAGTTTGGCTTTCATTGTGACCGGTAGCTGAACCTGCAATTCAGTTATACTATTTGCTCCAGATTTAATTACAATTTTTGTAATTAAATATGGAAATTAAATACAATTTCTTTGATCTTTTTAGAATTTCTAACTATCTTTTTTATATTGACTTCTATTAATATGCTAATTAATGAACAAATATTTCTAAGTTACTTATTGGGTGCCAGACAGGCAGTAGGGATACCTCAGCAATCAAAAGAAGCAACTCCCTGACTCTTGATCTTACAGCCTAGTGTGGAGAAAGCAGACAACAATCATAACAACTAAGTACAGTTTTTCAAAAGTACAATTGCTTTAGAGCAGAATAATGCAGAAAAAGAAATACACCGTAATGGAAAAAATACAATTTTACATAATGAGAAGCAAGATTATGAATAAAGACCTGAAAGAAATGATGAAGATAGCCACACAGGTGATTAGAGGAAGAAGGTCTGGGCAGAGGGGAAAGCCAGTAAAAGGACCTTAAAGGTGAGCCTGGTGTGTTTGAGAAAGACCATGAAGGCTATTGTGGCTAGAACAGATTTGGTAAAGGAGAGAGTAGTATTTACTACTGTGTTCAGAGAAATAATTAAAAGTTAGGACATGCCGGGCCTTTGGTAGATTGAATTATTTACCCTACCCTGCATCTAGCCTTTTATCACATGACTTGTCATCCCTCCTGCTGGAGATGGAGTGAACTTCTCTGCTTACTAAGGCTGGACAATGGAAAGTAGATGTAAATGAGTACACCAGTTCAAGACTGGGTCCTAGAGACGTTACATGTTTCTGCATACTCTCTTGTGTTTCTGTTATCACTTTGAGAATATCTTCCCCTGAGCAGGACCAACTAAACTTGTCACAAGAGTGAACACATTTATAGTAGAACTAGTTCGACCCACAGCAAGGAGCAAAGCCCACCTGAATCTGATTCTGAGCCCAGGCTAGGCCAATCCAGTCAATCTATAGACCCAAGAGCAAGACAATGCATACTTATTATTGTAAAGTATCACAAATATGTTTGTTATGTAACATTATTGAATATATTTTGTGGTAAGCTCAAAGAGTTTGTTAATGATTTAGGTAAGACTGTTAAAGAAGAGAAGATAAAGCTCTGCCTGAGACAGCCAAAAGATAGATTTGTCATTAATTATTATGAAAAGACAGCAGGCAGAGCAAGCCTTGGTCAGGGCCATGAGAAGATTGGCTTTGGATGTATTAAGAAATCTATTAGGAAGTTGTACTTTCATTAATAGTGAAATAAATAATTCAAACTAACCTATCATTGAAGACATTTTTAAAAGCTTGACAAAATATTAAAATGTGCTTAAAGGCACCAAAAGGCAAACGAGATAATGAAGAATTTACTGGGCCAAGAGATGGGAAAACATATGCTGAAGAAAATGAGTCTGACTTGGGAGCTGTGTCTCTTGTGGCCATATGTTTACTCTGGCATGGGCAACTGGGAAACTGAGAAATTTTGGATCCTCTCAGAGTTAGTGGGACAAGGATAGAGTCCAGGACACAGTGGAGAACCCTGAAGACAGAATCTATAGTTACTTAAAGAGAAACAACTTTCATAAGTAGCCATCATGTCTCAACATACTTTTAATGAGGGAAATGAGTATTACAGTCTGATTTTTCTTTCCCTTAATTTTCTAAACACCTTTACTGAAATATAATTTACATGACATACAATTCACCAATTTAGATGGTATGAGTTATTCACAGAGTTGTGTATCTATTATCACATCAATTTAGAACATATTCATAATATGAAAATAAAAAGTCATACCCATTTTCCCTAAGAGGCTTTATGTGTTTCT
The DNA here is from genome assembly GCF_021234165.1 of Pteronotus mesoamericanus. Lineage (NCBI taxonomy): Eukaryota > Metazoa > Chordata > Mammalia > Chiroptera > Mormoopidae > Pteronotus > Pteronotus mesoamericanus. The sequence continues at coordinate 45,811,150 of NW_026555329.1, read as the reverse complement.
GTTTGCTCTCTTGTACCAAAGCTGGCATACTAGTTCAGAAAGAATAAGGCATGTAGAGAAAACAAAACCAACGTATAGCTAGTCATGCAGCTGAGCTTAGCCCAGATCAGCTCACTCACAGAAACGGGAGAGAAAAGCTATTGGTACAGGCTACTAAGATTGTACAGAGTTTCTTATGCAGCTATAACTAACTGATGATACAGGCAAGCAACAAACAGAAAATATTTTCAAAATACATATTAGTAAAAAAAGAACAGCTCAATAATAAAGTATTAAAATACTAATTTATTAAAATGTATTGAAGATTGTTTTGGATGGAAATTTTGGGGTTACTTTTTAGCTTCATGACCTTGGGGGTACAGAATCTCTTCAGATTGGATCTTTTCAATCTTTTCTGTTATTTCTTTAAATAAGCATTCCTCTCCTCTTTCTCTCTTGTCTTTCTGGGACCCAGTGGTGTAAATGTTTCTCTCAATCATGTCCCATAAATATTGGAATTGTTCTTCATCTTTTTCAGTCCTTATTTTTCCCCCTTGGACTGGATAAATTCAGATGATCTGCCTTTGAGCTCACTGGTTTTTTGATCTGCCAGATCCAGTATGATTTTGAAGCTCTACATTAATTTTTTTACTTCAGTCATTGTATGTTTCAGCTCCAAAATTCTGTCTGGTTGTCTTTTATGTTTCTTTTTTGGTTTATTTCTTGTTTTGTTCTTTTATTGTTTTCCTGGTTTTATTAAATGGTTTATCTTTATCCTCTTACAGCTATTGAGAACAATTATTTTGATTTCTTTGTCAAGTAATTCAGGTATCTCCATTTTGCAGGGGTCAGTTACTATAAGTCTACTGTATTTCTTTGATGGTTCTGTTTTCCTGATTCTTCTTGATCCTTACAGTTTTGTGTAAATGTCTTCATATTTGAAGAAGCAGTCTCCTCTTTCATATTTATGGACTGACTTTATAAGAAAAGACCTTCACTTAATGATGGGGGCACCCTAGAATGTGCTGTGATCCCAAGTTTAATAATGCAGGATCATATGGTGGTTCTGGGTCCAGAGAACATGATGCCTCACAACTCAAGCTGCTGGAGTCCACATTGATAGCTGAATTTTTCTGGCAAGTGCTGCAGGGAGTTTGCATGGCTTCAGGGCTATTGCAATTTTCTGAAAAAGTATTAAGACATTCAAGAAAGAAACTGAAAATGATACAAATAAATGGAAGGATATATTGTGCTCATGGATAGGAAGAGTTAACGTGTTAAAATAGCCCTACTTCTTGAAGCAATCTACAGATTCAATGAAATCTCTATCAAAATACCAATGATGTTTTTCACAGAACTAGAACAAATAATCTTAAAATTTATATGAAACCACAAAAATCCTTGAAAGGCCTAAGCAATCTTAAGAATGAAGAACAAGTTAGAGATATCATGCTACCTGATATCAAACCATACCACAAGGTTATAGTAATCAAAACAGCATGGTACTGGCATAAAAACAGATGCATAGACCAATTGAAGTTAATAAAGAACTCAGAAATAAACCCATATTTATATAGTCAAGTAATCTATGATAAAAGAGGCAAAAATAAACAAGGTAGGGAAAATAGTTTTATAGTCGTGAGTATGTGAAACAGTTTTACTCATGTATTATTATTTATTAATTATTGTATTATTTTCCATATGAACAATGTAAACCTACTTTTCTCTGACACTATATACTGAGGTAAAGACATTCCCTTCAATAAATGGTGTTGGGAAAACTGGACAGACACAAGCAAAATAATGAAACTCGATCACTTTCCCACATGATTGCAAGAATGAACTCAATATGGATTAAAGACTTAAATGTAAGATCCAAATCTATAAAACTGCTAGAAGAAAACATAGGCAGTAAACTCTTTGACATCACCTTTAGTAATATTTTTTAAAGATATGTCTTCTTGGGCAAGTGGAACAAAAGGAAAAAATAAACAAATAGGACTACATCAAACTGAAGAATTTTTGCACAGTGAAGAAAACAAAAAGACAACTTAATGGGAAAAGATATTTGCCAATGATATATATGTTAAGGGGTTAATATCCAAAATGTATAAAGAACTCATACAACTTAACACAAAAAACAAACAAACAAACAAACAAATAATCAAACTGATTTCAAAATGATCAGAGTACTTGAATAGACATTTCTTCAATGAGGACATACAGATAGCCTATAGACCTGAAAAGATGCTCAACTTCACTAATCAACAGGGAAATGCAAATTAAAACCACAACGAGATATCACCTCACACCTCTCACAATTGCTATCATTAATAAATCAACAAACAAGTGCTGGCAAGGATATGGAGAAAAGGGAGCCCTCATGCACTCTTGGTGGGATTGTAAATTGGTGCAGCCACTATGGAAAACAGTATGGAGATTTCTCAAAAAAATTAAAAATGGAACTACCATATAAACCAGCATGTCCACTTCTGGGTGTTTATCTGATGGAATCTAAAACACTAATTTGAAAGAATATATGCAACCTTATGTTATTGTAGCATTATTTCCAGTAGCAACTTAGATGTTTGTTTGTAGGAGAATGAAAAAGAAAGATGTGGTAGATGTACACAATGAAAGATTACTCAGTCATAAAAAAAGAATGAAATCTTGCCATTTGCAACAACATGGATGAACCTAAAGGATATTATGCTAAGGAGAATAAGTCAGACAAAGACAAATACCATATAATTTCATTTATATGCGGAATCTAAAAACATAATAAACAAACAAAACAGAAACAGGCTCATGAATACGGAGAATAAACTGATCATTGCCAGATGGGAGGGGCTTGTGGGGATGGATAAAAAAACAGGAAGAGATTAAGATATACTAATTGCCAGTTATAAAACAGTCATGGGAAAGTAAAGTACAGCATAAGGAATATAGTCAATAACATGGCAATAACTATGTATGGTATCAGATGGGTACTAGACTTATTGGAATCATGGCTTTGTAAGTTATACAAATGTCTAATCATATTGTACACCTGTAATTGAAAAACTAAAAAAAAGTAAAAAAATAAAATAAATACAAACAGATGAAACATTCTTTAAAATATACATTTCCTTACTCCTCTCTTTAGTAAAATAATATAAAATAAAACAGACTACCAGCTTGTAGTCCATCACAATAATTCCTGTGTAGTGTGGGCTCCACTTTCACTTGCTGTTGTACCTGTGTGCATTCCATTTTATGTCCCCAGCTCCTTTGTTGGTTCCAGAGAGGAGAGACTATATTTTATCTTCCTTTGCATTTGCCTGATGTAGTAATTGAAGTACCTACTGGGACTACTGGGTGCTTGACTTTGTGCTGAGACAACTGGTAAAGAGAAAATCCTGCGCATCATCCCCTATTTTCGTCCCCCATTTGTTTTCTTTCATTGGTGCGCAAGAGGTTTTATTCTTATACCTCATAAGGGGAAAGAGGATTCTGTTTGCAGGTTGAGGAATGTAAATGAGGACCGTTTGCTTCTCATCCAAGCTGAGTCTCTTTCTAAGGGTGGGGTGGAGGGCTAAGATGCTGACAGAGCAGTACAAGTATATTTTCGTGAGGCTCCGGGAATGAGTAACCTCCATGGACTGAGGTGATAAAATGAGGGATGAGTTCAGGGGAGCTACACTTCCATCTTGGTGGAATCCAACTCTAAGCCCCTAAGGAGCTGGTAGGGAGGCTCCTTCAGGCAGCTTGGAGGCTGCAGGAGCTGAGTGTTAATAGAGCCAAGATGGAAAATAAGAGGATGCTGCACAAAGAAGCAACAAATGATACAAAGGTGTGGGTCAGGTGTCATTTGGGGGTTTCCAGAGTAAACTGTTGTCAGAAGAATTCCCAGTGAGAGTAGGGATATGTGTTGGGGGGTGTTTGGGTGTCATATAGAAGACTTGGAGTCATTGAAATTTAAGCTTAAATATGAATCTGATCCACAGTTGTATCCAGAGTGACCAGATAACGTTTGGGTTACCAGCTCACATTTATTCAGACAATTTTTAATTAGAATGTAATTCCAACTCTCTCTACCATTGAGAGATATTTGAAAAGTGAGAGCATCCTCTCTGTTTAAAGAGATGCTTTTCTTAAATTAGAGAGCCTTGTCAGATCCACCAATTTTTCAGCTTGCAGGGTGTACCCCTGGATTATCTGCAGTGTTCTTACTCTCCAGTTTCTCGCTGCTTCTGTCTGTACTCACACAGGCAGGGGTGCCCAACCCGTGGCCTGTGGGCTGCATGTGGCCCAAGATGACTATGAATATTGTCCAACACAAAATCATAAATTTAAAACATTATGAGATTTTTTTTTGTTTTTGTTAGTGTTTGTGTGTTTAATGCATGGCTCAGTATGTCTTCCAGTGTGGCCCAGAGGCACCAAAATGTGGACACCCCTAGCCCACAGCTTTCCTCATCCTGGAATCTATACTACACCCCCAGCACATAATCACCTACCCTCCAATCTGGAAAATTCTTATTCATCTTTGAAGATTACAACTAATTTCTATTAAAAACATTTCTTGTCCTTCCCTGTGCACAAAGTGGTTTTGTTCCTTCTCTGTACTCTCCAAATATGCTATACCTACTTCTGTTTTGGGTTGTGCTATAATTTCTGGTTCATAAGACTCTTCACTGTGGACTTTTGCAGGATCAAAGTCACATTTTACTGAGTTTTGTTCTTTGCATTGAATGTAATTTCAGGTACATGTAGCATTTTGTTAAGTGTGTACAGAAACAATGGCTTTTAACTCTATTGTATATAAAGTCAATGGTGTTGACCCCTAAGGTAGAGTGCCAGGCTTCTCTCCCTCTCCCTGCTTTACCCTTCCTCCTACATCAGCACTGCAAGTTGGTTTCTGGAAATGGGCTGGTAAGGACATTGCTTGGTCTTGGTTCTGGGCCTCCCTTCCCTCCCTCTCTCCCTCCCTCCCTTCCTTCCTTCTTTCCTTCCTTCCTTGCTTCCCCTTCCCTTTCTCCTTCTCCTTCTTTTCCTCCTTCTTCTCTCCATTTCTCTACTGTCTGTCTGTTTCCCTTACTCCCAGAGTCTGAAAACCAATTCTAATGTGCATTTTCTTTCCTACACAAAGAAATGCTCTGGCACTAACTGGGATATCTACCTGAGATAGTGTTGGATCCCACAGCTTAAGTAAGGGCTCAGTTCTACAGGACTTTCCCCCACCCCTACCACATTTAAAATACCAATTCCAAGTTCAGGTTGTTTTCTCTACTTCTGACCAACCTATTATAGAGTAGTGTTACTGGCGCTCTGGGTTCTTGTGATCTTCCAGGATAAAAACCGAGAGAGATCACCCAAAACTAATACACAAAACTTGTGCACAAGGAAGTGAGTACAGCAAAGGGAAAGGAAATGGGCTGCTTCCTGAACAGAGGGAGAATTTTAAAGAAGCCTGGGCAGGAAAAGTGCCATTTAAGTAGGTAGACTCTGGGGGTTTTTTGGTGCTTGATCAGTACCATGCTTCTGCGTGACTCGCATGTCTCCTTAGCATCTCTACACAGGGAGTATTTTTTAGCATTAGGGAAAGTCACTCACAGGACAGTCTTTTTTGATAGTGTGCATTTGTGAGCTAAAGAAAAGACACTAATCCCCTTGACGTAAATCTTACAGAGAGCAGTGTCTTTTAGTCACTAATTGGATGTTTGTTCTAAGGAGGAAAAAAGCTGTGCCCAGAGCCTGCCTATCTCAAGAGGTTCTCAGGATTTCTTCTTTGGATCTGAGTAATTTGCTAGAGGGGCTCATAGAACTCAGAGAAACATTTCACTTACTAGATCACCGATTTATTGTAAAAAGAAGTAACTCAGGGACAGCCAGGTAGAAGAGATGTGCAGAACAAGGTACAGGGAAAGGGTATGGAGCTTCCATGATCTGTGTGGGAGGCCACTGTTCCCACAATCTCCAAGTGTTCACCAGTCCAGAAGCTCTCTGAACCCTGTCCCACCTTTTTTTTTATGGAGGCTTCATTACATAGGCATGTTTGATTAAATTATTGGCCATTGATGATTAAACTCAATCTCCAGCCCCTCTCCCCTCCCTGGAAGCTTGGTAGTAGCATGAGACTGTAAGTTCCTACCATCTAATCACATGGTTAGTGCCCTATCTTTAGGTCACTTAGGGACTTTCCAAAAGTCACCTCATTAACATAACAAAAGACACCTTTATAGTTCTCCTCTTTCTTTCTCTCTTTCCATTTCTCTCTCTTGTCCATAAACATTGTATATCAAGAGTCCCTGAGTGACTCTAATGGGAAACACCTCTGATGTGGACAAGTTTGGGGTGTGTGAGGCATGCTATCTTTTTCCAGTCTAGCCTGAGCAAAAGAGACAAAAGAGACCTTCCCCTGATTGAGTCCAGTCTTATGGAAGACCACTCTGGGCGTGTTTAATGTGAACCTCACCTTTAACTTTTTAAGTTCCATGATCAGCTCGTAACAGTATTCAACAGTATTGTATTCAATAGATCATAACAGTGTTTGGCTTATAATGGGACCTCAAGTAACAGTGACTGACTACATGAGTAAAGGGCATGGGGACTCACCTTGTGTGCACCACTTTTACCTAGAACTTCTTGCAAGTGAAGGAAAGAAGTCAGAGGGTATGATGTGGCTAGAGTGGAACAAGGTGCACAGAAAATTATGGATCTCTTGCCACCACCATTCCACTTCAAAATGTCTAACAATCTGTACATTATTCTATGTGTTGTCAATTAATAAAGTGACACTTAAAAAGGTCTCTAATGGATCCAAGACAGTAGTGGAGAAGTTAGAAGCTACACCCACCTCCTCCCAGTACCAAACCAAAATTACAACTAACATATAGAACAATCAACTTGAATAAATAACTGAAGATACCTGAACAAAAGTCTTATAACTAAGGATCTACAGAAAAAGCCACATTAATACTGGTAGGAAAAATGGAGATGTGGAAAAGGTTAGCCCCACACCCACATGTGGGGGTTGAGAATCTGAAGGAATATCTCAATTGCCAAGGTCCCTCCTGTGGAGTGAGGAGTCTCAACCCCATGCTAGGCTACCCAGCCCAGAGCACAAGAGCCAGGAAGAGAAACCCACATAACATCTGACTGTGAAAATCAGTGGGGAATATGTCTACCAGGAAGAGACAAAAGTCCACTAGAAACCCAGAAATCATCTTAAAGAGCAAATACACAAAGTCTCATTCTTGGCTACTTACCTGGAACTCCAGCAGAGGGAAGGTGACTCAGAAAACTGGAGTTGTACTAGAGAAAAACTGGAGGAAAACTAGATTGTGCACCCCCAAAGAGAGACATGGAGGTTCAGCCACCAAAGTCCTTGTGCTGAGTCTCTCTCTTACACCATCCACAAATACCATCTTCCCTGAGTTGAGCACTCTTATCCATATAGCACCAGTGAGGGGAATTGCACTGGCCTCATCCTTCCAACTCCTGGTGGCTCTGCCCTGCCAAGTTTGCACCCTTAGGAAAGGTCTGCTGGCTACATCAAGCTTGAGCTTGTACTGCACTCTTTCTTGAGGAACAGTTGAAGAGATCCAGGTAGTCTCGAGGATTGTTAGAGAATCAAGCTGACACTGACTTGTGTAGCTCTGAAGTGGGGAACATCCCTCCTTACTGTATGCTTGACTGGCATTGCACCACAACAGGAGATTCATCAGCCCCAAGCTCCCAACTCCCAGTGGCCCTACACTGCCAAACTCACATACTGTAGAGACTACAGGCTGTGGCTGGCCTGGGTTTAATCTACAGATTTTTATGGAAAGTTTTTCAGGAAGTCCAGGCAGCATCAGGGTGTGGCAGCATGGCTGACAAAGGGAGGTGGATTTCAGGGTGAATTGAGCCTTTTGCTGAACTACCACTGAACTTGAAGCTGCTGGAAGCTGACACTGATACACAGCTTGGCCCTTCCCATGCATACCCAGGCCCAGAAGAGGCAGCCACAAACTGCGGATCACTATGCAGCTCCATACAATAAACCCAAGACCAATGCTGGCAGAATCTGACATTGATCTGGACCAGAGTCCCTCCCAAAAATCCCAACACAACCAGTGGCAGGCTTTAGACCAGAGCACAATCCAAGTAGCCACAGAAGTGACACACACAAAGGAAGATCCCAGCAGGCAACTGACCCTGCCGGGGCCAATATGCTTCTATGGTCAGTCCTCACACAGCAGCTTAGACCCTGTGGTCAGAGTTGATCCTCAGAGTCAGCCATCCTGAAGGTCAACCTCATTCATGGATGGGCTGACAGCAATCAAGACTCAACTATAAGAAGAATGCTCATGTAATTCACACAAGGGATATTCCTGGAGCACATAGCTTAGGTTATCAGAGAGATTGCACCACTGATCCCCACAAAACACCTATTACATAAGGCCACCATACCAAGATTGGGACACCTAGCAGAGCATTCCAAAACACAGAAACAAATACAAAGAGGCAGCCAGATTGGGAGACAAATAAACATGCTCCAAATGAAACAAGATAAATCCCCAATCAAAAGAAATAAATAAAATGGAAGAAACCAAACTACCAGATGCAGAATTCAAAACAATGGTTATAAGGTTGCTCAATGAGCTTAAGAGAAAAATGAATAAATTCAGTGAGAACTAAGCAAAGAGATAGTAAGCACAAAAAAAGGACATTAATAGAAACCATAAAAAAAGAAACAGTAAATGAATGAATTAACAATGAGATCAAAGAAAAAAAAAGATACCTTAAAAAAATGAAAATGAGAACACAGTAAAAGCAGTAATAAGAGGAAAATTCATAGCAATACAGGCCTACCTTAAGAAACAGGAAAGATCTCAAATTAACAATCTAATCTTTCGCCTAAAGAAACTTAAAAGAACATTAAACAAAGTTGAAGAGTGTAGAAGGAATAAATTAACACTGGAGCAGAAATAAATGAAATAGAATCTACAAAAACACTAAAAAATATCAATTAATCCAGGAGCTGATTCTTTGAAAGATAAACAATATCGATAAACCTTTAACCAGACTCATCAGGAAAACAGAGAGGACCCAAGCAAATAAAATTAGAAAGGAAAGAGGAGAAGTAACAACTGATATCACAGAAATACAATAGATTTTAAGAATATACTATAAACAATGACATGCCAGCAAAATAGACAATCTGAGAAAAATGAATAAATTCTAAGAAACATACAAGTTTTCAAGACTAAATCATGAGGATTCTGAAAACCTGAACAGACCATTTACATTAAAAAAAAAAAAATTAAAGCGGGGAAAAAAAACAAAAACCAAAACTCCCAGCAAAAGTCCAGTATCATAGGACTTCATAGGTGAATTTTACCATTCTAAGAACTAACACCTATCCTTTTCAAACTATTCCAAAAAAGTGCAAGAAAAAGAATGACTACCAAACTCTTCTTATGAGACCAGCATTATTTTTATTCCAAATCAGAGAGAGATACTAGAAAGAAAGAATATTATAGGCCAATATCCCTGATGAACATAGATGCAAAATTCTCAAAAAAGTATTAGAAAACTAAATTCAGAAATACATTAAAAATATTATATACCATGATCAAGTGAAATTTACTCCTGGGATGAAAGGATGGTTCAACATTTGCAAATCAATTGAATAATACACCACATAACCAAAAGGAAGGATAAAAATTATATGGCTATAGCAATACATGCAGAAAAAGCATTTGACAAAATCCAGCACCCATTTATGATAAAACATTATATTCAAGCAGAAAAAACTAAAATTTTTTCCCTTAAAATCAGGAATAAGAAAGGGATATCTACTCTCACCACTCTTATTCAACCTAGTACTATAAATCTTAATCCCAGAATTCAGACAAAAAGAAGAAATAAAATGTATCCAAATTGGAAAGGTAAAACTGACATTATCTGCAGATGATATGCTACTATATACAGAGAATCTGAGAGATTCCACCAAAAAACTACTAGAACTAATAAATGAATTTAATAAAAAGTCATGATACAAAATAAATATTCAGAAATTGGTTGCATTTTTGAATACCAGTCATGAATTATCAGAAAGTGAAACTAAGAAAACACTACCATTTTACAACTGCCTCAAAAATTAAAATACCTAGGAATAAGTTTAACTAAGGAAGTAAAAGACCTGTACTCCTAAAATTGTAACACACTGAAGAAATCAAAGAAGCTAATAAATGGAAGCATATACCATGGTCATGGATAGGAAGAATCAACATTATTAAAATGTCCATGTCACTCAAATCAATCTATAGATCCAACACAATTTTTATCAAAATGCTAATGGTGTAATTTATAGAACTATAGCAAATAATCTAAGAATTTGTAAGGAAACACAAAAGGCCCTGAATAGTGAGAGTAATCTTGAAAAAGAACAACAATGTGGGAAGTGTCACACTACCTGATATCAAACTATCCTATAAGTCTATCATAATCAAAAGAATGTTATACTGGCATAAAAACAGACACATACGTCAATGGAACAAAATAGAGAGCCTAGAAATAAACTTATGCTTATGTGGAATTAATCTGACAAAGGAAGCAAGAACATGCAATGGAGTTAAGACAGTCTATTCAATAAATAGTGTTCAAAAAATTTAACAGATACATGTAAAAAAATGAAGATAGACTACCTTCTTACACCATATACAAGAACACACTTAAAATGAATTTAAAACTTAAGTGTAAGCCCTGAAACCATAAAACTCTTAAGAGAAAACATAGACAGTAAAATTTTGAACACTTGGAACAATATTTGTTTGTGATATATCTCCCTGGGTAAGGGGAAAAAAATAAACAAATGGGGCTTCATCAACAAAAAAGTTTTTGTACAGCAAGGGATGCCATCAATAAAACAAAAAGACAACCTACTGAATGAGAGAAGATATTTGCCAATGATATATATGATAATGAGTTAATATTAAAAATTTATAAAAAAACTCAACAGCAGAAAAACAAACAACCCCATTAAAAAGTGGGCAAAAAGACCTGAGTCAACACTTCTCCAAGGAGGACATACAGGGCTGTAGACATAAGAGAAGATGCCCAGTGTCACTAATTATTAGAGAAACACAAATTGAAAACCCAATGAGGTACCGCCTCACACCTGTCAGAATGGCTTCCATCAGTAAATCAACAAAAAGAAAAGCGTTGGTGAGGATATGGAGAAACAGGAATTCTCTTAGACTGTTGGTGAGAATGCGGATTGTAGTAACTCCTATGGAAAACAGCGTGGAGGTTCCTCAAAAAATTAAAAATGGAACTACCTTATGACCCAGTAATTCCATTTCTGGAAATATATCCATAGTAACCCAAAATACTATTCAAAAGAATATATGCGCCCTTCCACACACGCTCTGTGTTTATTGCAGCATTATTTACAATAGTTAAGATATGGAAGCAATCTAAATGCCCATTAATAGATGAGAAGATAAAAGAATGATGATACATATATACAATGGAATACCACTCAGCCATAAAAAGAATGAAATCTAGAAGGTATTATGCTAAGTGAAGTAAATCAGACATAGAAAGGCAAATACCATATGATTTCACTTACATGTGGCATCTAAGCAACAAAATAAACCAACAAAACAAAAACAGACTCATAGATACAGAGAACAGACTAATTGTTGACAGAGGGAAAGGGGGTTGGAGGGCTGGATGAAAAAGGTGAAGGAATTAAGAAGTACAAATTGGTAGTTACAAAACAGTCAATAGTCACAGATGTAAATTACACCATAGGGAATATAGTCGATAGTATTGTAATAACTATGTATGGGGCTTGGAGGGTACTTGAAATACTGGGGGGACCACTCTGTAAAGTACACAATCGTCTACCCTCTGTGCTGTACATCTGAAACTAATACAGAATAATATTAAGTATAAACTATAATTGAAAACAATTTTTAAAAAAATTTTGCAGCTATTCTCAATTCATGAAGTTTTAATATTTTTAGTCAGTTGGTTTTTTACTAAAATATCTCATCACTGTTGATGATATATTCAGTGATGATCACTGAAGCTTTAGTGAGACACAGGAAACAGGAAAATGAATACTCCCTTTTGTATTTTGTCTCTCAATACTTTTCCAGTTATCATAATAAAAATAGATATGATGAAACAAGGAGAATGGAGCCACCAACAACCAAGGTCACACACACACACACACACACACACACACACACACACCATAGTTATGAGCAGAAACATAGGGACATTATGAACTAGAACCTACAGGCTATGGGTCCTTGGTCTGACAGTAACTTCAATAACAATGTCTCACACTTCTCCTTTGCCTTGTACTTTATAACCTCCTTGTTATATGTGTTAATCCCACTTTTGATCAATCTGGATCCCCATAACTGACCAGGACATCCACCTTCCTGCTGGGAGTATTGGCTAATAATATCCATAACTGTCTCCTCCTCTGCAGCTGATGTGTGTGCTCTGGATTAAGAAGTCACACCTCTCTCTTCCCACTATCTGAGTGACTGATCCATAAGGATTCTCTTTTTTGCTTCACTCTTCTTGCTTTAATCTCACTTTTCAATTTACTCTTCTCCTGAATTACCCAGTGATGGTTAAATCGCATGAGAAGTTGTTTCTAGTACAGGCCCCTAGATCCCACCCAGCATTCCTGGATCAGCATCTCCCCTGATAGTAGCCAGCCTTGCCCCAGTCAGGACATGTTCACCTGATATCTGTCCTCTGGGGCATTGGAGTGCTCACTTCGGACACTTCTGATAGAGTGACCTGGGTTAAAGTACTTAAACTCCCTATGCTTCTGTTTTTCCTTCTATGAAATGAATGTCACTCATCTAACAATATGGTTGTGAGAGTTAAAATAGGTCACCATGGAAGTATGATGCCTGAATAGAAAGTTTATCAGGAAAGATTTGTCTATTTATGAGAGAGGCCAGACTGCAGTGGTTAAAATAAGATGAGTTTATTTCATCTCTAGGCATAGAAGGTAGACTAATCAGGGATGGAAAGGCAGATCTGTGATATCATCAGTGACTGTGTTTCTTTCCAACTCTCCAGTCTGATATTCTCAAAGTTATCTCATAATCTAAAATGGCCTTTGGAGCTCAGCTATCACATTCATATTCCAAGCAGGAAGGAGAAGAAAGAAAAAAGAAATTCATGCCTCCTCCTTGTTAAGGAAGCTCCCAAAGTCCCCACATCAGTCAGAGGGCAGACCTAATTTATATAGATATATCTACCTGTAAAGAAGCTGAGAGAGTGTCTTCTACTCAAGAAGCAATATTCTGGAGTAAAACAATTGTTCTGTTACTAAGGAAGTGGTATAGATATGGGGAGCTACCTCAGTGTTCACCACAGAAAATAAGATTTGAAGTCAGCCTTCTTGAATTCAAATTCCAGCTCCACCAGCTACTAGTTTCGGCAAGTGACTCAGTCTCTCTTTCCCTCAGTTTTCTTGTCTGTAAAGTGGTAAGGTTACTATTACATACACTAGATGGTTATTATAATAAAATACATTTCAATATAAAGCATCAGATATACAGTAAATGCTCAGTAAATGTAAGATAACATCATTTTCCATTTCCTCCTCTATTCTGTGCCATACCATTTGCAATATCAGAGAATTCAAAGAAAATGTGACTGGAGGAAGACTATCTCCCCCATTTGATTCCAGTGCTACAGTTCTCTCTACTAGCCCTAAGTGCCTTCCACTTGTGTTACGTCGGTGATTTGTGCCATGGTGATGGGACAAGGTTCCAGAGCCCACTGCTCTTTCCTGAGGCATTTGAAGGACCTCAGCTTTCCTAGCTGATGAATACCTAAATCACTAAGTGTGTTCTAACTAAGCATGACAGCCTGACACAGAGGGAATTAGGAGGTGGGAGAGTTAGGTGTGAATATCTGGGTTGTGAAGAGGAGGGAATTCTGAACCATGGGGGTACCAGGTTGCTTTGACTGTTTTTATTTCCTGCTTGTGTTGGACTCTAGAGGATAACTAAGACAAGAAAAAGGTGTTGTGGGCTAGCTGGTTCATGGGTGTTTTTCCCCGGAAGGTCAGTTGTTTATGCTGACGGGTACCAAATATGCAGGGGTTGCATTCTAACTAGAAGCTTTCCACTCTTGGTAATTCTAGCCCCCAGCACCCTACTCATCCTGGCTACAGTGCCTGCTCTACAAGGAGAGGCCCTCAGACCTTCAAGCTACAGACAGTTTCCTCTGCACAGTTGCAGCTCAGACAGTTACAAATGCACCTTGTATTTGGTGTTCAGAATTCCATGTTTAGGAGAAGCTAGACCCATGGCTGGTCATGAGACATTTAGTGTAGTTACCCCTTCTTGCTCAGTTTTTCACCTATGTAAAGAGATTAAGTAACAATATATTTTGTCATTTGGCCTTGCCTTTTTTTTCAGGGAAAAATAGGAGAGAAATCTTGTGAGAGTGGATATTTCTGGAAAATAGCACTGTGAGTTTTCTTGGTTTAGCTACTTATAACAAGTGATCCATGAGCCCTGTATATTAATTCTTGCTTCTATGACAACAATCTCCAGTTCAGCAGAGCTAACAAAGGAAAACTCTTATTTTTTTTCAGACTTTCAGTCCTGCCATCAAGGCACAGAAGTGGTACACCATTCACCAGAAGCTCCTGTGTTACACATGAGGATAACCAAGGACTTAGCAACATATATTTTATTTTGAGTATAAAATATGTGGCAAGTTGTGTTTATGTCTGTATCTTTTTGGATGAGGATGTTGCAGCATGGGGAAAATAAACGATGTGACCTTTGTCTTTAAAAAGCTCAGAATATTGCTGAAAAGATAAGGTAAACATTCATAGGGAGCACTAATGGAAGGAAGGGATCCACTGGGGTTATCTGACTAACATGAAAGAGTTTTCTTAAATCTGTGCACTTACCTGGTGTTAATTTTAAAAGCCAAAGTGAGAGGAAACAGCACTTAATTTGAGATCCAAAAGGGGAGCTATTTGGGAAGCACTATTCAGGCAGGAAACCAAATAGTGTTCTGATTAGCAGACAAAGGCAAAGGGTATTTATAAGAAAGAGAAGGGGAACAATGAGATCAACAGAGGGAAGACATTTCGATTGGTGCAGATAAGCTAACACAGCCAGGCTAATTCTAAAGTTATATTATTCAGTCATAGAATATGTTTTCTTGTTATCTTTGCAAACAGTTACTTGGGATACAGTTCTACTATAGGCCCAGTCCAAAGGCTATTTTGCCCATTTTTAACATTTCAAAGGTTTGAAGAGTAAGAAATGCAAGCAAGGCAGTTCCTCTGGTATGGTAGTTCCCAGTGCTGCTAGAAGGCAGGAGTTGAGCAAGGTCAGGAGAGACAGTCTCCTCACATCCAACTGCTGTTTTTATCTCCATTTCACAGATGAAGATATTGGGGCTGCAAAGGTGAGCAGCATTTCAAAAGATGTGGTTAGCGAAGGACTGGGTCTTTCCACTGAGGCTATGAGAACCTAATCTGAAGTTTGAAGCTCCAAGTCACAGCCCAACTCCAGGACTAAAATTTATCTTCTAAAGCTCCATCTGCTCCCTTCAGCTTAGCGTCAGTAGAAAGGAGCCTAAAGAAGTGACCTATCTTACAAAAGGCTTTGGGCTTGAGGGAAAGTATGGGGACCAGCAGATCAGACTGATGATTGATGGCCTGGAGGACTGATTTCCCCCTTGCTGCTAAAAAGAATTTAGAGAAGCAAAGAATGCAAAGCAACAAGATCAAAGTAAATTAAAACAAGTGAAGAAATGAGGCAAAGAGAAGATAAGGAGAGAATGATGAATCTGGAAGTGAGGTAGTTACACAAAATACAAACTGTAATTTCCTGTGTACTTGGAAAAGGGACCACACATTTGGCTTTACAGGCTGTGAGCAGGGAGAGGAAACCAGTCTTGTGATCTGCATTATCCAGGGCCACCTAGTATCAAGGATTAATCTCTTTGTTATGGAAGAGCTAGATTGAGACAGTTTCTGTTTCTTGAAACTAAAGAATCTCCAACAAAGTTCTGATGGTTCACATCTCCAGCTTCTCTCCCTTTCAAACTAGGCTCCACACAGGGGAAGGCAGAGAGGTACCTCAGCTTTGTTTCCTTCCCTAGAGGCATTTTGCTATGTGCTTCCTGAGGGGCCAGAGTACAAACTGGGGCATGGTCATTGAGTCTGCTGCTGCCTTTGGCTGACTGGGTCAGGGAACTGAAGCAGAGATGTCAGATCACAAACAGCCGCCTGGTGTTTCTGAGCCTGGACAGCTGGCAGGCTTCAGGGGAACCACAGAGCCCAGGGGAAGCCATTCCCTGCAGGGCTACAGGGCCTGGAGGGCAAGCCTGTGTGTGGCCCTGTGTGTGAGTCTTCCTGGCTCTGCTCTGTAACTGTCTCATCCTGGAAGATGCAAGAGGCAGGGCCACTGGCTCTGCAACACTTATTCTTGGGGCAGTTAGTAGTTCCTGCAACCTCAGTGCAGGAGGGGAGGCTGCACCAAGGCCAAAGAGAGCGAGTCAGAGATGGCCCTAACCATAAACTAAGGAAAAGAAATTAGGAACAATTCAAACTCTGCACCTGCAAGATTGGTGAAATGCTTTGTTTCAAGGGTTTTGTGGTTAAAAACGATGCCTTTTCTGCCTGCCTTTAATTCCATCAAGCAAAGCTGAGATTTAAACTAGGGGAAAAAGAGAATGAGTCCTCTCTTCTCTCTTGTCTTTTCTTACTTTTTACTCACTACCCTCAGCAGCCTGAGCTTGAAGGATGGGTGCATAGAGATTTCCTGCAATAAAGTTCAAATGTTGTTTTTCTGGTGTCCCCAAGAAGCTTATCACTCATTTCCTAAGGGGCTGTAGCTACTCACTTGTGCCTGCAGCAGCTTTCTCCCAGTCATTGCAGAAAGCACTTAGCCTTGACACTGCCCAACCATGCTCTTTAACAAGCAGCAGAGTCATCCTTTATGGAGGCCACATCCATTCACCAACCTCCCCAAGCCTCTGTTAGGAGGTCAGGAGGGAACTTGTAGATTTTGGGAGTATAAGGCAGATTCTAAGGGGTGAGTCTTCCTGCTCTGTGGTAGGCTCAGGGTAGCAGGGAGGCAGGGAGCCAGAAGTGGCTGGGTCAGGATAATCATCTCCCTCTGAAACTTGGAGCTGAAAGGGCCAGGCTGGGCCATTAACACATCCCTGCTACAGGAAAGAATGTGGGTGTGCTTACCAGTTTAGGACTACTCTTGGTCAAATACAGGTCCTGTATATGTATTTTTGTGCAACATGAATGTCCTCAGATTAATAAATCTTCAGGAAAATTGTCACTGAAAAGGGGACCTGGCTCTGAGTGAGCCAGTAGTTTGTGGGTTCTTGACTTCATGCAGGAAAGATTTTACAACATGAGTCTAGGTGATTATGAGAGTATGTTTATTAAAGCTAGGGACAGTGAAACAAGGAAGCGTTGAGAAGAAGCTACAGGAGTGATCCTAGGCAGGGCTGCTTTGGCTCTCTGAGAAGTCAGAGAAAAGGGGACATTGGGGACAGATTCAAGATATTAGCCTCGGAGGAACTGCCGCTGTCCGTTATTCCCCAGGTTGCAAGTCTCCTGGGGACCCTTAGAGTTTAGGAGCTGTGCACCTGAGAGGGAAGAAGAAGGCAAAGGAAAAGCTGCAGGCATGTTCCTGGGAGGAAGAGCATGGACTGGATCCCTTGTCTTGAAGGTTTTAAAGGCTGGGAATTTAGGGGAGGTGTTAGAGGAGATCTCAATACAATATTTATCAGCTTTTCTAGGTGTGCCATTTTAGGGTCACTGCCTCTACTAATTGTAGCTGGTCCTGGCATCACCTACTTGGTTTTACTGTTTTTCTGAGCCTGGAACTGAAATACAACTGAGGCTTAGATGTTATCTCTAGGGAGGTGGCCTTCTGTATTGGACTGTAAATTGCTCAGCCAGTTTTTTCAGCTTTCTGTCTTAGTTTCCCCATTCCATTTGCCAAGGAATTTTCCTAGCTTCTTACTATCCTGCCTCAAAAGCGAAAGCTGAAGCTGGAGATTTGTGAGAAGAGTTTATTTCCATTTAACAGGTTGGGATTCAGGACTTGATATGCAGTCACAGCCATGCGGGGTGGTTCTTGGAGCAGAAGTTTAGAAGAGAGAAGTGGGGACAAAGGGATGTTTGGATATCTCTTTCCTAGTATTACAGAGAAATCTCTAACTCAAGAAAACCAAATTTCGTTTGCCGTCTATTCCCCCGACTGCTCCTTCTTCCCTGTGATCCTTTTTCCCTTTCCGCAAACTTATAATACTAGTCCAATCACCAGGTATGGTGAGTCTGCTATTCTCAGTCTCATCTACTGTGCCCACCAGTACCTCTAATTTCTGAGTCCTGGTTGGTGTCCTTCCCCAATCACAATCACCTTTAGCCATAGTTATCTTTAAATGTGTCCCTAGAGGAAGTGTTCCCATGTTTCCTTTGGTCTCCTGGGTAAAGTCAAAGGTTTAGCAAGTCTTAGCAGCTCACAAAAGGACAGCTGGCCCTGCTTGCTCCAGCAAATCTGTGCATCTCAACCTGTGACCCTCAAACCACCACTTTACCTAGCTGCCTTCAGTTTCCCACCCTCTCTCTCTGAATCTTTATACCTACAGTTCCTTCTGTCCAAGCAATCTTCCTCTTTCTTATTTGGCTAATTCAAATTTATTCTCCAGCTCACAATTTAAATATTTAACATCCTCTAAAAGACCTTTCTTAATCCCCTATCAACCTTTGACCATCTTCCCTGTTCCTCTGGAACCCTCACCTCTTGCTCTCTCTTGTAATCACAGTTACTTGGCAGTTATTACTAAACTCTGAAAAAAACAGGGACCATACTTATATTGTTCTGGGGGATTTCTAGACTATACTACAGAACTAAATACATAGGAGGTGTTTATAAATATGTCCTGAAAAATAAGGGAGTGTATTACATGCAGTGTCTATAAATCTTTCAGTGACCATATGCCACAAAAAAAGCAAGAGCCCCCATGCTTGAAGTCTGGGTCCAGTAATGGCGGGATGTAGCAGTCAGGCTTCTCCAGAGAAACAGAACTGCTTGGACAGGGAGAGGAAGGAGAGGGAAACACAGAAATTTATTTTAAGAAATTGGATCATATGATTGTGGATACTGGCATGTCTGAATGCTGTAGGGTAGACTTGCAGGCTGGAGACTCAGGAAAGAGCTGATGTTGCAGCACAGGCCTGAAGACAGTCTGGAGGCAGAATTTCTTTTCTTCTCTGGGACTTTAGTTTGTTTTCTTGTAAGAATGTCAACTGGTTGGATGAGGCCCATCCACATTCTGGGGTTAATCTGCTTTACTCAAAGTCTGCTGATTTACAGGTTAATTACATCTAACAAATACTTTCACAGCAATATCTAGGTTGGTATTGGGCCAACTATCTAGGTAACATGGCCTAACAAACGTGACACATAAAATAAACCATTGCACGAGTGATTTTGGTGAGTTATTTAATGTCTCCTAGGTTCCGTTTACTTCACATTGATAGGCATAATGTAGCACCTACTTTGTAGGGTTGTGGTGAGAATTAGAGGAGACCTTGTCTGATAGCCATGACATAACATGGTTCATAGTAGACAATAGTCTTGCCTTCTTGTCTCATTCCTATTCCAACCATGCTTTGCCCCCAAAAGAGGGCTATGTGGCAGCAGAGATTCTAAGTTCTGGGCATTTTCTGCTCCTTCCTCACCTCCAGTGGAGGGGATGGTCATGAGGAGGAGGACACTTTTTTCCTGGTTCCTCCAGGCTAGCCATGTGTTCCTTCATTCCATTTGTGTACCCTGTGGTAAACGGAGTTTCAAATTGCTGAGTTCAAATTACATTTGGATGTCTGATTGGAAGGAAAGGTGAAGGTGAAACTTAGACTGGAACTGCAATTCCTGCTCCCAGCAGATTTTGTTACCACTTCTGGAATCCTGAAGGCCAGAACAGAAAATTTTATTTTGACCAAGGGCCCTGAAAACTCCTTTTTGTTCAAAGACACCACTAGTGTATGTGTATATATGCCAATGTGTGTTTAGCCTTTGTTCTCATTTCCTTGAGATAAAGATAATTTTTGTGATAAAAATATTTAAATGTAAGAAACATAGACCTCCTTCTATTTTAAGTAAAATTGGTTTATTTTTTTTGGGGGGGGGGTGAAGAGAGAAAATACTGTTCATAATGTATGTGTCTGGCCTGAATATAACCCTCAAAGCATCTTAAAGGTTATCTATCATGGTTTTTAAAAAGGAAATATATTATTTTTATCTTATTATTAGGTAATACTTTGTGGATTTATTTTATAACTTAAAGTCTTATGCCAGAAGGGGCCATTTAGGTTTATTTTTATTTGTAGCCTGAAACAAAAACAAAATATTTGGGACTGTTCTTACTATTTTAAATGTTATTCTCTTTTCTTATTATTTTTCCTTTTGACTTGAAAAGGAATTTTTTGCTACAGGTCAGCATTTGGCCACTGGTCCATAGTGCTTTTTACAGGCCAGTAGGGAATGCCTGTGAGAATTCTAGGCCAACAGGCGGCCATATATTTCTTCCTTAATCCAGTGTGCGTGGGTGAAGTATCAGGCAAAGGTATAAATAAAATGTTCAGACTCCACATATGGTATTTTGGGTTTAAAAATCCTCCATAAACTTTTTCCATTCCTTTCAGCAGTTTTATTCATTATGGGATATCCAGCAACTCTCCTTTTGGGATTAGTTGAGAAACAGCAAAGGCTTTTTGTGGAAAAAGCATGTTTGCTGTAAGATTTGTACAAAGATTTAATACCTGTGGGAGAATAAGCCCTACATTGCCTTTTTGAAATTTTTGGTGGTGTTCCCCTGCCATTGCCTTTCATATTTTCAGGCACATGGATCCTTCAGTAGTGTAGCTCTAATGATGGAAAAATGCTTTCCACTTTCTTTCTAGTGTACCTGGATCATGTCCATGGGCCAGTGAATGTGTTTTCTTTTTTCCGTCTGCATTCAGAAGTGCTTTTACTAATTTGGAAGCCCAGAGCAGAAGATCAGCTATAATTTCTAGGGTTTTTTTTTCATTTTTTTGATAAGTTTATTATTTAAAAATTTTTTAAATCATGTTTATTCTATTACATTGCCTCATTTTTCCCCCCTTTGCCCCATTCTACCCATTCCACCTCCATCCCCAGCTCCCACAGTCAATTCCAACTCTGTTGTCCATGTCCATGGATCATTCATACATGTTCTTTGTCTAGTCCCTTCCCCTTCTTTTCACCATTGTTCTCTTTCCCCATCCCCTCTGGTCACTTTCAGTCTGCTCCATGTTTCCATGCCTGTGGTTTATTTTGTTCATTAGTTTATTTTGTTGAATAGATTCCACTTATAGGTGAGATCACATGATATTTGTCTTTCATCAACTGGCTGATTTCACTTAGCTTATATTCTCCAAGTCTATCCATGTTGTCGCAAAAAGTAGGAGTTCCATCTCTCTCTCTTTCTTTCTTAAATGCAGATTGATTTTATTTATTTTTTAAATGTCAAAGTTAATTATAAAATATTTAAAAAATTTAAAACCATTATAAAGTCTCAGCAATTAAACCAACATGACACCAGCACAGAAATAATCAAGTAGATCAATGAAATAGAATGAGCATTCTAGAAACAAATGTATATATCTGTCTAACAATGTAATAGATGATTAAGTGATATTTCAAATCAATTGGTAAAATAAAGCTTATTCAACAAATAAGGTGAATGGACCACTGTTCCTTGAAATAAAACAACTATAGAGCCTTATTTCATACATTAAACAAGAAATATTCAGGTGAGTCAAAAATCAATATGTAGAATCTAAGGAGTTTTAGGGGAAAATATGAACTAATATTTTTCTTATTCTGAAGTAAAATATTCAAACCCAGAAGCTATAAAGTAAAATATTGACAATATGACAACATTAAACATTTAAGGCTATACAGTAATATACATATAAAAAAGTTAAAGAACAAGTAATAGAATGGGAAAGTATTTGCAACGCATCTTAAAAAGGATCAATAGTTGTTTTTCTGTATTTTTTTTTTTAGGGAAAAATATTCTACAAACCTTTAATCAATAAATGGATAAGAAATACCAAAAAGTCATTTAAAGCTGTTTAAAAATAACAGAAATAGGCAATAAATATACAAAAACAGGTTTAGTTTCAACAAATAATAAAGGAAAAATTAAAATAATACATCATCACAATCAGATTAATATGTATTAAAAATATTGGTAATATCAAGATTTGTCAACCATGAAAAGAAGTGGGTATTCATAGAAACTTTTTCTTCATCTTAAAGCAGTCCGTTTAGCATATTTTGCAGTGCTGGTTTGGTGGAAGTGTATTCTTTTAGCCTTCTTTTGTCTGGGAAACTCCTTATTTCACATTCCATTTTAATTGAGAACGTTGCTGGGTAGAGCAGTCTTGGTTGCGGGCCTTTACTTTTCATTGCTTGGAATATTTCTTGCCATTCCCTTCTGGTTTTCAGTGTTTCTGTTGAGAAGTCAGATGCTAGCCATATTGGGGCTCTCTTGTCTGTAACTACCTGTTTCTCCTTTGTTTCCTTTAGGATTCTCTATTTGTTTTTGATATTTGCCATTTTAATGATGATGTGTCTTGGAGTGGGCCTCACTGGGATCCTCTTGAATGGGACCTCCTCTGTGCTTCCTGGAGTTGTGTGACTTTTTCTCTCCTCCAATTAGAGAAGTTTTCCATCATTACTTTTTCTAACAGGTTCCTCTATCCCTTCCTCTTCTCTTTCTGGTATCCCTATTATACAGACATTATTATGTTTCAGGTTGACCTGCATTTCCCTGAATACTTCTTCATTCTTTTTGAGTCTTTTTTCATTTTCTTGCTCTTTCTTGGAGCTTTTTTTCTCCCTTGTCCTCCAGCTCGCTGATTTGATCCTCTGCTTCATCCAGTCTGTTTTCGATTCATTCTACTGTGTTTTTCAATTCTGAAATTGTATTCTTCACTTCCTTTTGTCTCTTTTTTTTGATAGTTTCTATGTCCTTTCTCATGCTGATATAGTTTGCAGTAAGTTCCTCATAGTTTCCCTATAGTTTTTTGTAATTCTCTCTGAGCTCATTGAGCTTCCTTAGAACCGTTGTTTGGAACTCAATATCTGATAGTTTTCTTGCCTCTATTTAATTTAGTCCTTTCTGTGGGGATTCCTTCTTTCCCTTCAAGTGGGGTATATTTCTTTGTATTCTTATTATTTGTTAGACTCTTTTTTTTTTTGCTTCTACTTCTTAAATTGGTCTGTCTTGATCTCCTGACTTTGTGGTGTGAACTTCTAATGGTAGGAGACAGCTATTTTTACTTTCTGGATCTGCCTGTCATGATGTCAGATATTGATGGTGTCTGACCTTAAGCAGTCTGTTTGAGACTTCCAGGAATCTACTGTCCGTGGCTGTGTCCTTCAGCTGCTAATCTAGTCACTCTGCACCTAGCAGAATGGCTTTGAAGGCTCAGGGAGGGGCAGAGTCCCTCCTGGGGGAGGGGTTATTGGGTCCTCATGCTGCTGCTCCTCAGGGGAGTGGTCTCTGCCTAAAGTCAGACCAAGTCACATGAGTCAGCACTGAGATCCTGCCTTCTACTCTCTCTGTTCTCTTCCCAAAGCCTCCTTCCCCAATTTCTCCTTAGGCATCTCTAGCCCAGTCTGCTCCCCACTTTGCTGGAGACCAGGGTAAGTGGTTAGTAATATAAATTTATGTGTTGGCCCTTTAAATGGCTCTTTGCATCTCCAGCCACCTGTCTCTGGCAGAGAACAACCCTGCTGCTTTTCGCAGCTGGCTGTTATCTGTGTACTTTTTGGGCTCTGGTACTGTAGGCTGGAGATCTCTGCTTTTGGTTTAGACCCAACTCTTCTCAGGGGGATCCAACTAGCCCTTTCAATATCCTTTTGATGCTGCTCCATGTGGGCACCCTATCTTCCTTCTTGAGTCTCTACCACACTTCTTTCCAGTTAAATTGTGCTAAAGCTGATTCTTCTGTCTCCGAGGTTATAAGACTCCTCTCTTGCTATTATTCAGTTGTTTGTTCCAGGTGATTTCTTCACAATTTAGTTGTAATTCCAGGCTGGTCCTGGAAGCAGGTAAGTGTGACTTCCACTCACTCCTCCTCCATCTTTATTCTCCCTAATTTCTATATTAAAACTGCATAATACTCAATTTGCCCCTGAACTGAAGTTACACATATCTTTCTGCCTGTGTGAAAGACTAGACTTGGGCCAGATGGCAGGAAAAGTATACCCTGGATCAAAAAGAGTCAGCAGGTATATGTGTCATGTTAGACAGAGTACCTAGTTGCATCCTCCTGTCCTCATTCATAAAAACAAAAAGAAAGATCCCATACTTGCTAAGTAACTGCAGAAACAGTTTTCATAGTGGCTGAAGTTAGCAAAGGCCAGTGAAGGAAACTTCAGAGCTGTGTCACACACTCCCCTCTGCTTGACAGCAAACTCTGCCTCGCACATCATAACTGAGTCATGAATGGCTGGACAAATCAAGATGGGCAAGCATAGATGGTTCCACACTCTTTTCTCTGCTATTTTCAATCTTTAATTGTCACCAAATCATTCTTGATTCTACCTGCTATTTGCCATTCACATCTATCCTTTTCCTACAACTGTGTTGCCTTAGCTTAGATCATTCACTATTACTTCAGATAGGTTTGCTCAGCTACTCTCAGTTCACATTCAGTGTCCTCAGAGAAGGATCCACCGTGTAACAAACGAACTAATAAGCTTCAGCTTTGAGCTGCTTATTTGCACAAGCTCCTTCCAAGAGTTAGAAGAGCCCTAGCAATGTTCACATGGTCATACATATTTTAAAAATATATTAAGATATATTTAGCCATAACTGGCTAAGGCTCTTTTCTCTTTCAATTCCAACTTCCCCAACATCTACTTTTGGGGTGTTAGTTTAGTCATAAGTATTTTAGGGCCCCAGCTAAAGGGAAGTTGAGTTAGGAGTACATTTGGTTTAGGTTTAGTAGGGGATATTTTGTGGTGGGCAGTAATTTCCAAATGCAGTTAAATTACTGCTAACTGCCATCCTATGAAGGAATGAAGTCTACTATCACACCTTTGGCCCACTGCACTAAGGCACCCAGCTCTGAGACACAACCTAGATATTAGTATTTCCCATAACATTTGACACCAGATATTTATGTAGAGTCAAGAAGAAGCCAAATTTAAAATGTATAAAGTAGGAAGCTGGTCTGTGCAAGATTCTTCCAAACATCTGATATGTAAATTTGTAAGCAGAAGACTTTACTTTCAATACCTGGTAAAAATATAAGGACTCCGGTTTTGGGAATCTAGTGCATCATGCTATGTATACCAACAGAGTCATTGGAATTTTCATTTTAACCTGTAATTTTTTTTTACCATTTTACAATTTATATTTTGTTGTGGTTTATTTTCTTATTTTAAATAAGCATTCACTTTTTTACCCAATTACATATAGTTTTAGTTTTGAATTCTTTTACCTAGCAAGGACTTCCAGTAGTCTGGATAAACCCTTGACCATCCTCTACATTGCAAGTCAGGCTGGTCTTCTTACAGCCAATGTCTGCCCAGGTAATGCTTCCCTAATTTGAACCTTTTGATACTTTCATCACTTCAATTGCACACAATGCCTTTTTCATCTGCCCTCTGGCCTCTCCCACAATGGCACCAGAGATCTTGCACTCTTATGGCTCCTGGAACTTGCTGCCTCATGTGCTCCTCATATCCCTAGACAATGTACTTTCCTCTAATCACAATGGCTACTTCAGTATTTTTGTCTGTTTGTTTACTGGGTAAAATATTTGTCCTTCACAGTGAAGCAAGGCAGGAAATCATGCAGGTGAGTTGGAAACCTGCCAGGACTACAGTTGGTTAGGATTGCCTAAAGGTTTCTAAGTGTTCACAACTGGCTTTTTTGAGCAGCCTTGGTAAGAGTGAAGGGCCAAGGGCACAGTGGTCATATGGAAGTGCACCTTATGTTCCTGGTGGCTGGCTCCTTGCTTGGCACAAACTAAATAGTGCTGAACCCATGGTATTAAGGGATCCCCAAAGCATTCCACTGTCATCTACCACTTGAAGGGCTAAACAGGAAGGATGGACTCTAGACTGTTGCATTCCTCCCTTTTGTGGTCCTCTGGTTTCTCCTTGGTCTGCATCTCATGGTGTTCTCTTGCTGCAGTGGCTGCCTGGTCTAGATATAGGCCTAATTCAGTTCCTCTCCCTGCCACTCTCACTCTCATACCTATACTTCCTGACATTCCTGCTTTGTTATTTGTTTCAAAGCCAGAGCCATGAAAATAACTTGGATAAAGTCATTTGTTTTCCTTTATTCTTCATTTATGAAGGTTTTCTCACTGTTTTGCCAATTTCTAATTAGTCTGCAAAGTAGACTTCATCTTATATTTGTGACTAAAGGGTCCAAAGCACATGTGGCAAAATGGAGCAGGAAGTCTAGTTGTAGATATTATTGGATTTCATGTCACAGTATTATTAGCAGCAACATTTATAATAATAAAGCAAAGGCCATTGATTGTTTACCATACTGGTTGACAGCCTTTTCAGGCAAGCACTTATTCATTATTTAGTGTGTACTTTAATTAGTCCTAGAACTGCTAAACTAAAATAAGCTAGAGTTTTATTAGCATTTACAGATTATTTTCTCATTTCCTTTTTTGCCATCTGTCTGTGTGAATTTAAGGATGTACATGTAAGGAAGGTTGTGCCAAATTAACCCTCCACCCCCTTACTCCTTCCAATGCACACTATGTATCCAGAAAAGAAACAAGGGGACTGGGAAATTTCCAGGCCAAAGAAAACAGACATTAAATCTATCATTCTTTACCAAGCCCTTAGACAAGTTTTCAAAGCTCTTTTGTTTTATGATTAGTTTTTTAGGGAACAATGAA
Source organism: Pteronotus mesoamericanus (assembly GCF_021234165.1). Lineage (NCBI taxonomy): Eukaryota > Metazoa > Chordata > Mammalia > Chiroptera > Mormoopidae > Pteronotus > Pteronotus mesoamericanus. The sequence continues at coordinate 45,784,188 of NW_026555329.1, read as the reverse complement.
AGCATTTTCTTTTGCATCTGCAGATTTGTACACTTTATTTCTTCTTCTAGATATTCAAGTGGCCAGTGTGAAACCCCTACACTTTTACCACATGCCTCTTCTAAATCCCAAGAACTGAAAATCTGTGTAGATAAAATGTTATTCTAATTTTCTGTTTTCAGTGATATTATATTTAGATAAGCAAGGCAAGAAGTCATAAGGACAGCATCCTCAAAGAAAGTAGAAGTACAACATTGCTGTCACTTGACTATGAAGAATGAGTTAGGTAAGGATGCTGCCCCCATTCTCCTACACCTTCACCTAACTTTTCCTCTCCAGGTATGGAGCTTTACAAATGTGATCAGGTTGGCAGTTGAGCCAGTTGTCAGGGTTGAGAAGTCTCCTAGACCCTTTGGTTTACTTTAAATGTTCACCAGGTGATAAGGCTTTGGAGCCAGTGGAATTGACATGAGATAGATAATTTCCCAAATACAACTTCACCCATCTAAACTTGATACCAAGTGTCAAATGCCAGAGAATGATAATAACCCAGACAGCCATCAGGAGTAAAATACTTTCAAGGACATTTACTGTTATTCCAACAAAAATTCAGTCCAATTTTCAGCTCCACAAAATTTTGATTTTGCTTTAATTTCTTGTAAGTAATAAGGATTATTGTAGGATCAAGAATGCAGGCTGGAAGTGTAAGAAATGACAACCTACCACACCTACTGGGAAATATAGAAAGGAGACTATTTTATTCAAAAATAGTTATAACTCTAGATGTGCTTAACAGATCTATTTTGTCCCTAATGATAAGTAGACTTTTTTGTTCTTTCTGGCTCATAAATAACAGTTTCTTATCTATATCTCCCTAGTCCAACCTGTACTGGAGGAATAGAAGAAAAGCATGAGCATATTTGATATGTTAATTATAGGATTATGACATTATAAAAGGTAACCCAAATATAGTGGCCTCAAAGATTCTGAAATGTGGAAAGGGGAGAAAAGATGGCGAAGGAGTGAAAGGGAGTCACGCTGACCTCCTCCCAAAACCAAACTGGAATTGCAACTAAATAATGGAGTAATCACCTGGAAAACAGTGGAGCGATAGTGGGAGAGGAGTCTTGGAGCCGCGGACAGTGGATTCGACTCTCACACATCCCAACATGTGAGAATTGCGGTGGAGGCTCGAGAGGGTGAACTGGGTGCGCACGGGCACTGGCACCAGAGGGACATTGAAACAGCCAGTTAGCGTCCCCCCGAGAAGAACGGGGTCTGAATCATAAACAGGAACCCCTAAACTACAGCAGCTAAAGCCGAGAAAATACAGACAAAACGCAACCCCAAAAAGCTTAGGGGCGCTCTCTGCCAGAGACAGGTGGCTGGGGATGCAAAAAGACATTTAAAGGGCAAATGCAAAAGTTGCAGCGGCAGCCACCCTCCTTGATCGCTGGGTACAGGCGGCAGCAGGGTGGGCTGGTGTCTGGGAAAAGACTGGTGAGGAAAACTTTGTGAAGAGAACTGACACTGCGGCCTCTGGAGTCCGGGTGATAACGCACTTCCCACTCTCCAGCTACCATCTCTCTCAGGCATAAGGGAATCAATTAACTCGCCTTTTGTGCGCTCCGCACACAGCTTGTGCGCGTGTGAGCTGCGGGGCTGAGTGCAGACTGGTTGGGAGAGCCCTGAGGAGAGACTGGAGACGGAGGCATTGGGGAAAGAACGGGAGGAGGAACCGGGGAGTCCCGACTCCCTCCCCGTTCGGTAGTCTCCGTTGTGGGCTGGAAAGGCGCGACCCCAAAGAGGCAGAAGCGGGGCGCGCATGAACCAGAGTGCCTGCGATTGAAACGCAGTCCACACAGGGGTTGGATCCTCGGCCGAAGGGGTCACAGAACTGCCCAGAGGCCCCTAAGGGGAGACTAGAAACGGAGGCATTGGGGAAAGAACGGGAGGAGGAACCAGGGAGTCCCGACTCCTTCTCCTTGCAGAAGTCTCCATTGAGCGGGAAGAGGCCACACCCCCAAAGAGCCAAAAGCCGAAAAGCAAACATAGAAACCCCCAAAACACCCAGAGCAGGCGCGCACACTTGCGCGAGTGACTGGCGAGGGGTGGCGAGCGTGTGTGTGACCCACGCGGGCTGGCGAACGCTTGGACCTACCGGCAAGGCCTCACACAGACTGGCACCCATACGGCCTGCGAGGGAGTGCACAGAGGGGCAAGGGCAGGCGTAAATTGACCTACCCGCCGCGACTGCGGAGCAGCCCACAAAATAAGTAGAGCTGCCCAGAGTCCCTGGAGGAGAGACCAGAAACAGGATTAACCGGAGAGTCCTAGAACTGATTTCCTCCCATTTCCGTAGTCCCCATTTGGCGAGGGCAAGCAACGCACCCAAAGAGCCAAAAGCTGGGAAAACACACAATAGAAGACCCTAAACTGACCAGTGCCGCGAAGCTCGCGTACCAGGGAGGCAAGAAGAGCACGGGAGGTCGCGAATAAGCACCCTGGTCTGGGGCAAACACATGCGAGCCCAGGCAGGTGGGGGACCCTGCCGCGCTGAGAACGCGCTCAAGGAGCTCTCGTGAGAGCTCAGAGAGATCCCAAAAAATAGCCCAGCCCTGACCGAAGGGGTCACAGAGCTGCTCCAAGCAGGAGTCAGACACAGGCATTAGACTCCTGAAAGGCTCAAACAAACAACCCAAGGCCCTATAGGGTTCACAACTGACATCATCAGAGGCAAGCCCAGAAAGAAAAGTAAAGGACAAAAATACTTAACAGACTCTCACAAAAATGAGAAGAAAAAGAAGTTCCCCCCAAAATGAGTGGAAAAGGGGACTCCCCACAGAGAGAGCTCAATGAAATAGAGGCAAGGGAACTATCAGATATGGAATTTAAAACAATGGTTCTAAGGAAGCTCAATGAGCTCAGCCAGCTCAAAGAGAACTATGAGAAACTGCACAGAAACTATCAGGATCTTACAGCAAACTATATCAGCCTGGAAAAGGACATAGAAACTATCAAGAAGACACAAGAGGATATGAAGAATACCATTTCTGAATTGAAGAACACAGTAGAAGGAATCCAAAGGAGGCTGGATGAAGCTGAGGATCGAATCAGTGAGATGGAGGACAAGGTAGAAAAAAGCTCCCAGAAAGAGCAAGAAATGGAAAAACGGCTGAAAAAGAATGAAGAAGCATTTAGGGAAATGCAGGACAACCTGAAACGCAATAATATCCGTATAATAGGGATACCAGAAGGAGAAGAAGAGGAGCAAGGAATAGAGAACCTCCTCGAAAAAGTAATGATGGAAAATTTCCCTAATTTGAGGAGAGAAAGGCTCTCATGGATCCAGGAGGCACAGAGGACCCCACTCAAGAAGGACCCAAGGAGGTCCACTCCAAGACACATCATCATTAGAATGGCAAATGTCAAAGACAAAGAGAGAATCCTCAAGGCAGCAAGGGAGAAGGAGAAAGTAACATACAAGGAGGCCCCGATACGCCTAGGAGCTGACTTCTCAACAGAAACACTAACAGCCAGAAGGGAATGGCAACAAATGTTCCAAGCCATGAAAAGCAAGGGCCTACAGCCAAGGCTGCTCTACCCAGCTAGGCTCTCCATTAAAATAGAAGGAGAAATACGGAGTTTCCCAGACAAAAGAAAGCTAAAAGAATACATCTCTACCAAACCAGCACTCCAAGATATGCTAAGGGGACTGGTTTAAGCAGATGAAGGAAAAGAATGAGACAGAGAGGAACACAAGTACAAAGAGAAAAGATGAGTAAGTTTCTATCAGTAATATCTCTCAATGTGAATGGACTAAATGCCCCAGTCAAAAGACACAGGGTAGCTGAATGGATAAGAAAACATGACCCACACATATGCTGCCTACAAGAGACCCACCACAGAGCAAAAGACCTACACAGATTGAAAGTAAAGGGATGGAAAACAATATTCCAAGCAAATGGGCATGAGAAAAAGGCTGGCGTTGCCATACTTGTATCAGACAAAGTCGATTTCAAAGCAAAGGCCATAAAGAGAGACCCAGAGGGGCACTTTATCATACTTAAAGGAAGAATCTATCAAGAAGACATCAACATTGTAAACTTATATGCTCCCAATATAGGAGCCCCCAAGTTTATAAGGAAATTGTTGGATGACTTCAAAAAAGATATAGATAGCAACACACTGATAGTAGGGGATTTCAACACCCCACTGTCCAAAAGGGACAGATCTTCCAAACAAAACATTAATAAGGATATTGTGGAGCTGAATGACACACTGAATCAAAGAGACTTAATTGACATATATAGAACCTTACATCCCAAAAAAGAAAAATACACATTCTTTTCAAATGCTCATGGCAGTTTTTCAAAGATAGACCACATGGTAGGACACAAAGCAAGCCTCAGCAAATTCAGGAAAATTGAAATAATACCAAACTTTTTCTCAGACCACAAGTCGTTGAAACTCGAAATCAAACTCAGAGAGAAACTTCAAAAACTTGGAAACTCATGGAGACTGAACAGTACACTATTAAACAATGAATGGGTCAATAATGAGATAAGAGAAGAAATCAAAAAATTTCTGGAAACAAATGAAAATGAACAGACAACCGTCCAAAACCTATGGGACACAGCAAAGGCGGTCCTGAGAGGGAAGTTCATAGCAATACAGGCTTACCTTAAAAAGATAGAAACATTTCAAATAAAAGACCTAACACTACTACTTGAAGAACTGGAGAAACAACAACAAATAAATCCCAGAGCAAGTAGAAGGAAGGAAATAGTCAAGATTAGAGCAGAACTGAATGACATAGAGACAAAAAGAACAATTCAGAGGATCAACCAATCCAGAATCTGGTTCTTTGAAAAGATTCATAAAGTGGACAAACCTTTAAGCAGACTCATCAAGAAAAAAAGGGAGAGGACCCAAATTAATAATATCAGAAATGAAAGAGGAGAAATAACAACTGATACCACAGAAATACAAATGATCATCAGAAACTATTATGAACAATTATATGCCAAGAAATTTGAAAATCTTGATGAAATGGACAAATTTTTAGAAAAGTATACTCTTCCAACACTGAAGGAGGAAGAAACAGAAAGCTTGAACAGACTGATAACAGTTGGGGAAATTGAAGCAGTCATCAAGAAACTCCCAGCACACAAAAGTCCAGGGCCAGACAGTTTCCCAGGAGAATTTTACAAAACATTTAAGGAAGAGCTAACCCCTGTCCTTCTCAGACTATTCCAAAAACTCCAAGAGGAGGGAAGACTGCCAGACTCCTTCTATGAGGCCAGCATCACCCTGATCCCAAAACCAGATAAAGACCCTACAAAGAAAGAAAACTACAGGCCAATTTCGCTGATGAACATAGATGCTAAAATCCTCAACAAAATATTGGCAAACCGCATCCAGCAATACATTCAAAAGATTATCCATCACGATCAAGTGGGATTCATCCCAGGGATGCAGGGATGGTTCAATATACGCAAATCAGTAAACGTGATACACCACATAAATCAAAGAAAAGACAAAAACCACATGATCATCTCGATAGATGCAGAAAAAGCATTTGACAAGGTAGAGCACCCATTTATGATCAAAACACTCAGCAAAATGGGAATAAATGGGGCATTCCTCAACGTAATAAAGGCCATATATGAAAAACCTACAGCCAATATCATACTCAACGGGCAAGAACTGAAAGCTTTCCCACTAAGATCGGGAACACGACAAGGATGTCCTCTCTCACCGCTTCTTTTCAACATCGTATTGGAAGTCCTAGCCACAGCGGTCAGAGAAGAGAAAGAGATAAAAGGCATCCAAATAGGAAAGGAGGAAGTAAAACTATCATTGTTTGCAGATGACATGATAGTGTACATAGAGAACCCTGTAGACTCTACCAAAAAACTCCTCAACCTAATAAGTGAATTTGGCAAAACAGCAGGATACAAAGTCAACATTCAGAAATCAAAGGCGTTTTTGTACACCAGCAATGCAATAGAAGAAGAAGAAATCAGGAAAAATATACCATTCGATATAGCACGAAAAAAGATAAAGTACCTAGGGATAAATTTAACCAAAGACACAAAAGACCTGTATGCAGAAAACTATGCAACATTGAAGAAAGAAATTAAGGAAGACACAAATAAATGGAAGCATATACCGTGCACATGGATTGGAAGAATTAATATCCTTAAAATGTCCATACTACCCAAAGCAATTTATAGATTCAATGCAATCCCTATTAAGATACCAATGACGTATTTCACAGAAATAGAACAGACATTTCAAAAATTTATATGGAACCATAAACGACCTCGAATAGCTGCAGCAATTTTGAGAAAGAAACACAAAGTAGGAATGATCACAATACCGGACATCAAACTCTACTACAAAGCCACTATACTCAAAACAATCTGGTACTGGCACAAGAACAGACCCATAGACCAGTGGAACAGAATAGAAAGCCCAGAAATAAGCCCAGGTCTCTATGGACATCTAATATTCGACAAAGGGGGCAGAAGCATAAAATGGGGCAATAACAGCCTCTTCAACAAATGGTGTTGGGAGAGCTGGACGGCTACATGCAAAAAATTGAAATTGGATCATCAGCTGACACCATACACAAAAATAAACTCAAGATGGATAAAAGACTTAAATATAAGTCACAACACCATGAAAGTCCTAGAAGAGAACATTGGCAGGAAACTCTCAGATATCCCACGCAGCAATTTTTTCACTGATATGTCTCCTAAATCAAGGGACATAAAGGAAAGAATAAACAAGTGGGACCTCATCAAAATAAGAAGCTTCTGCATGGCTAAAGAAAACATCAGCAAAATGAAAAGGGAGCCAACCATATGGGAAAATATATTTGCTAATGATACATCAGATAGAGGTTTGATCTCCAAGATATACAAAGAACTCACTCGACTTTACTCCAAGAAGACAAATGATCCAATCAAAAAATGGGCAAAGGACCTGGGCAGATGCTTTTCTAAGGAGGAGATACGGAGGGCCCAGAGGCATTTGAAAGGATGCTCTGCATCACTAGCCATCAGAGAAATGCAGATCAAAACCACCATGAGGTACCACCTCACACCGGTCAGAATGGCCATCATAAACAGATCCACAAACAACAGGTGCTGGCGAGGCTGTGGAGAAAAGGGAACTCTAGTCCACTGTTGGTGGGAATGCAGACTGGTGCAGCCACTATGGAAAGCAGTGTGGAATTTCCTCAGAAAGCTGAAAATGGGACTGCCTTTTGATCCAGCGATTCCCCTGCTGGGACTATACCCTGAGAACACCAAAACGCCAATACAAAAGAACCTATGCACCCCAATGTTCATAGCAGCACAATTTACAATAGCCAAGTGTTGGAAGCAACCTAAATGCCCATCAGTAGATGACTGGATCAAAAAATTATGGTACATATACACAATGGAATACTACGCAGCAGAAAGAAAAAAAGAAGTACTAAACTTTGCGACAGCATGGATGGAACTGGAGAGCATCATGCTAAGCGAAATAAGCCAGGGGGGGAAAGACAAATACCATATGATCTCACCTATAAGCGGAACCTAACCAACAATGCAAAGAAGCAAGGAAAATATGACCAACAACACTGAAAGGAAAAGAAATCAACAGAGACAAGAGGGAAGGGGGGGGGGCAGGGAAAGGGAAGGGAAGGGGAAAGTCAAGGAACATATAGCAAGGACTCATGGACAAAACCAAAGGGGAAGAGCTGAGGGAGGGAAGGTGGGAGGGGGCAAGGGAAAGAGGTGGGGGGAAGGCAGAGACAAATGTATTTAAAAAGTAAATAAATTAATTTAAAAAAAAAAGATTCTGAAATGTGCTCAAAATAAATCATAGGAGAATAGCCACAGGAAAATGTTCAAGAAGTGACCATTTTTCATTTGTTTCTTATTTATCCATCATTCCTTTGAATAGAGCTGGTGTTATTCTTTTACTTTCTTCTATTTATCTTATTTTTCAATTTATATATCAAGTACCTCTTCTCTGTGAGACAAAGGCATACAACAATGGCATGCATATTTTGAAGCTAAGATGTGTGTGGTGCTTTTAAAAAACAATAAATATGTTAAACACATAAAGATACATGTTGGCATATGGTTTTAGTTGGTCCTGGGAAGTCTGCATTAGTTGTCTAGTCATTGTCTTATACTCTGAGGCTCTGAGAGCCAATAACCAGCCTGAGATGAGGTTGCAAAGAGAAGCTGCAAGGATGTCATTAGCCTGATAATTTTTTGCTATCTTACCTGTGAGGGGAGAGAAGGCCTGATGAAGAGGGAAAGGGAAGTTTTTCCTACTTCCAAATTTTTCAGTAACCTGCCTTAGACTTTAAGCCACTTTCTCCTACAGGTGGAGCATGCTTTTCTTCTTTTTCTTTTCTCTTGTGTTAAATACCTGCAAATGTTTTAAATAAAATTCACTGATTTCCTCTACCCAGTAAACCTTGTTACTTCCAACAGATTATCTTTTATTTTTAACTTGAAAGAGAGAAGTTTCAAACAAAGCATTTTAAAATATTTTATATCTGATAGTCATTTATCTAAATTTATTTTTATTTAAGTATGAATAAAATAAATAAAAATAAAAATTCAAGGAATCTAAGATGGTGGAGGAATAAGTGGAAGCTACATTAACTTCCTTCCAGGACCAATCAGGAAATTATAACTATACTGTAGAGAAAACATCCAGAATAACCAACTGAAAACTAGCTGGAGAGAAACCTTATAACTATGGACAGACTGAAGAAACCATTTCACCACAACATGACTGGTAGGGAGTGAGGAGGAGACATGAGAGTGCTGGTTGGGATCCCACAGACAGCAGCTGAAGTGCTGCAGGGATATTTCATCAGCCATGAGGTTCCCCCTGAGAAGTGTGGGGTCTAAATCCCAAGCTGGTCTCCCCAACCTATAGAGCCAGAGCTTATAGAACCAGAGCCAGGAAGGAACCCATATAACATCCAGCTGTGAAAAGCAGCAGAGTTTCTGTCTGCCAGGGAGAGAAAGCTAGAGACTCAGAGAGCCCCTAAAAGGGCCAAAGTACAAAATTTTGTTTGCACCCACTTACCCTGGGCAGTGGCAAAGGGAGGGCAGAATGAAATAGAGATGCATGAGGAGACTCTGGGGTTGGTGACTCTGGGGAGAAAACTGGAGGAATAGTCACCAAGATCTCTAGGCTGAGCCATTCCCCATATGGTAGGAGCTCTCAGGCAGAGCACTCCTCTCTGCATGGCATGTCAGCTTGATTAGATTAACAACTGATAGTTTAATGGTTGATTACTTTAACAACTAAGGTAGAAAATACAAAGCAGCCAAAATGGGAAGATAAAGAAACAGACTCCAAATGAAAGAACAAGTGAATTTTCCAGAAGAATTAGATGAAATGGAGGCAGGCAATTTATAAGACAGAGAGCTTAGGGTAATGGTTATAAAGATGCTCATCAGCATGAAAAACGACATAGAAACCATAAAAAAAGATTAGTCAGAAATAAAGAATGAAATATCTGAGATAGAGGAAAAAAGATGGTGGAGGAGTGAACGGGAGTCATGCTGACCTCCTCCCAAGACCAAACTGGAATTGCAATTAAATAGTGGAGAAATCACCTAGAAAACAATGGAATGATAGAGGGAGAGGAGCCTTGGAGCTCTGGACAGACAGTGGATTCAGCTTTCACACAACCCAACGGGTGAGAAGTGCAGTGGAGGCAGGAGAGGGTGGGCTGGCCACCCACGGGCACCAGCATCAGAGGGATATTGAAATGGCCAGTTAGATCCCCCTGAGAAAAACAGGGTCTGAACCATAAACAGGGACCCCTAGACTACAGCAGCTGAAATTAGGAAAATGCACAGACAAAAATGCAACCCCACAAAGCTTAGGGGGGCTCTCTGCCAGAGACAGGTGGCTGGAGATGCAAAGAGACATTTAAGGGGAACACAAAAATTTGCAGTGGCAGCTGCCTGCCTTGATCTCTGGGTAGAGGTGGCAGGATAGTGGGCTGGTGCCTGAGGAAAGATTGGCGAGGAAAACTTTTTGAAGAGATCATGCTAAGCTAAATAAGCCAGGGGGCGAAAGTCAAATACCATATGATCTCACCTATAAGCGGAACCCAACCAACAATGCAAAGATGCAAGAAAAATATGACCAGCAACACTGAAAGGAAAAGAAATCAACAGAGACAAGAGGGAAGGGGGGGCAGGGAAAATGAAGGGAAGGGGAAAGTCAAGGAACATATAGCAAGGACTCATGGACAAAACCAAAGGGGAAGGGTTGAGGGAGGTGGGGGAGGGATGGGGCAAGGGAAAGTGGTGGGGGAAAGGCAGAGACAAATGTATTTGAAAAGTAAATAAATTTTTAAAAAAAGAAAAAAAAAAGAACAGAGATGGTTACCAGCAGAGCCCCATCATAACTCACCTCCCACTCTGCAGCTACCACCTCGCCCGGCATAAGAGAATCAATTAACCTGCCTTTTGCATGCTCCATGCACAGCTTGTGGGCATGTGGACTGAGTGCAGACTGGCTGGAAGAAATAGAGGATCTATCGCCAAAGGGGACACACAGCTGCATAGAAACCCTTGAGGAGAGACTGGAGACAGAGGGGTTGAGAAAAAAACTGGAGGATTATCTGAGATCCCTGGAGCAGAGTCCCTCCCTATTCCATAGTCCCCATTTGTGCAGGCAGGCCATGCCCCCAAAGAGGCAGAAAGGTGCGGGAGCCAGAAGGCTCACAATTACAGTCTACGGTTGGCAGAAATAGTGGATCCCTAGCCAGAAGGGTCACAGAGCTGCCCAGAGACCCTTGGGAAGAGACTGGAGACAAGATTAACAGGAGAGTCCCGGAGCTGACTTCTTTGCATTTCCGTAGTCTCCATTTTGTGCAGACAGGCAATGCCCCCAAGAGCCAAAAGCCAGGAAAGCGCACAATAGAAAACCCTAAACTGAACAGTGCTGGGGTTTGCTCCAGCGCCAGGCAACCACAAGGTGAGGAGAGTCCCCTAGTCCCTGAGCTGGAATGAGCACGCTAAAACAACCAAAATGAGAGTGCAGAGTGATCCACAGAAATAGAGGATCCCTGACCAAAGAGGTCACAGAGCTGTCCAAGCAGGAGTCAGACACAGACAGTAGACTCCTGGAAGGCTAAAACAAACAACCTAAGGTCATATAGGGTCAAAAACTGACATCAGAGGCAGACCCAGAAAGAAAAGTAAAGAAAATAAATAAATAAATAAAAGACCCGCCTACTACCATAAAAGTTTAATTCACAAAGTCAGGAAATCTAGATGGATCAATTGTAGCAGAAGCAAAAATAAATAAATAAATAAATAAATAACTTAATAGACTCTCACAGAAATGGGAAGAAAAAGAAATTCCCCCCAAATGAGGAGAAAAGGAATCCCCATAGAGAGAGAGAAACTAAATAGAGGCAAGAGAACTATCAGATATTGAATTCAAAACAATGCCTCTAAAGAAGCACAATGATATCAGCCAACTCAAAGATAACTATGTGAAACTGCAGAAAAACTATCAGGAACTTATAGCAAACTATATCAACCTGGAAAAGGGCACAGAAACTATCAAGAAGACACAAGAGGACATGAAGAATACCATTTCTGAATTGCAGAACACAGTCGAAGGAATCCAAATCAGGCTGGATGAAGCCAAGGATCGAATCAGTGAGATAGAGGATAAGGTAGAAAAAGCTCCCAGAAAGAACAAAAAATGGAAAAAAGACTTAAAAAGAATGAAGAGGTATTTAGGAAAATGCGGGACAACCTGAAATGCAATAATATCCATATAATAGGGATACCAGAAGAAGAAGAGGAACAAGGGATAGAGAACCTGTTGAAAAGTAATGATGGAAAATTTCCCTGATTGGAGGGGAGAAAACATCTCACAAGTCCAGGAAGCACAGAGGTCCTCATTCAAGAGGAACACAATGAGGCCCACTCCAAGACACATCATCATTAAAATGGCAAATATCAAAGACAAAGAAAGAATCTTAAAGGCAGAAAGAGAGAAACAGGTAGTAGCATACAAGGGAGCCCTGATATGGCTAGCTGCTGACTTCTCAATGGAAACACTACAAGCCAGAAGGGAATGGCAAGAAATATTCCAAGTCATGAAAAGCAAGGGTCTACAGCCAAGACTGCTCTACTTGGCCATGCTCTCAATTAAAACAGAAGGGGAAATATGGAGTTTCCCAGACAAAAGAAGGCCAAAAGAATATGTCTCCACCAAATCAGCACTACAAGATATGCTAAAGGGACTGCTTTAAGAAGGAAAAGAGTGAGAAAGAGAAAAACACACGTTCAAAGGGAAAAAATGAATAGGTTTCTATTAGTAATAACTCTAAATGTAAATGGACTAAATGTCCCAATCAAAAGACACGGGAGAGCTGAATGGATAAGAAAACATGACCCACACATATGCTGCCTACAAGAGACCCACCTCAGAGCAAAAGACCTATACGGATTGACGGTAAAGGGATGGAAAAAAAAAATTCCAAGTAAATGGGCAAGCAAAAAAAGCAGGGGTTGCAATACTTATAGCAGACAAAATAGATTTCAAAACAGAGGACATAACAAGAGACCCAGAGGGACACTTTATAATACTCAAAGGAAGAGTCCATCAAGAAGACATAAACATTGTAAACTTATATGCATGCAACATAGGGGCACCGAAATATATAAGAAAAATCTTGAATCACTTCAAAATAGATATAGACAGCAACACACTGATAGTAGGGGATTTCAACACCCATTTTCAAAAATGGACAGATCTTCCAAACAAAACATCAATAAGGATATTGTGGAGCTGAATGAAGCACTGAATCAAATAGACTTAACTGACATATATAGAACCTTACATCCCAAAGAAGAAAAATACACATTCTTTTCAAATGCTCATGGCAGTTTTTCAAAGATAGACCACATGATAGGACACAAAGCAAGCCTCAGCAAATTCAGGAAAATTGAAATAATACCAAACTTTTTCTTGGACCACAAGGCCTTGAAACTGGAAATCAACCTCAAAGAGAAACTTCAAAAACTTGCAAACTCATGGAGGCTGAACAGTAGACTATTAAACAATAAATGGGTCAATAATGAGATAAGAGAAGATATCAAAAAATTTCTGGAAACAAATGAAAATGAACAGACAACAGTCCAAAACCTATGGGACACAGTGAAGGCAGTCCTGAGAGGGAAGTTCATAGCAATACAGGCTTACCTTAAAAAGATAGAAACATTTCAAATAAAAGATCTAACACTACAACTTGAAGAACTGGAGAAGCAACAACAAATAAATTCCACAAGTAGGAGGAAAGAAATAGTCAAGATTGGAGCATAACTGAATGACATAGAGACGAAAAGAACAATTCAAAGGATCAACCAATCCAGGAGCTGGTTCTTGAAAAGATAAATAAAATCAACAAGCCTTTAAGCAGACTCATCAAGAAAAAATGAGAGAGGACCCAAATAAATAATATCAGAAGTGAAAGAGGAGAAAGAACAACTGATGCCACAGAAATACAAAGGATTGTAAGAAACTACTACGAACAATTATATGCCAAGAAATTTGGAAACCTCGATGAATTGGACAAATTTCTAGAAAAGTATAATCTTCCAACACTGAAGGAGGAAGAAACAGAAAGCTTGAACAGACTGATAACGGCTTGGGAAATTGAAGCAGTAATCGAGAAACTCCTGGCACACAAAAGCCCAGGGCTGGACGGTTTCACAGGAGAATTTTACAAAACATTTAAGGAAGAGCTAACCCCTGTCCTTCTCAGACTATTCCAAAAAATCCAAGAGGAGGGAGGACCCCCAGACTCTTTTTTATGAGGCCAGAATCACCCTAATTCCAAAACCAGATAAAGACCCTACAAAGAAAGAAAACTACAGGCCAATTTCGCTGATGAACTTAGATGCTAAAATCCTCAACAAAATATTGGCAAACCGCATCCAGCAATACATTAAAAAGATCATCCACCATGATCAAGTGGGATTTAATCCAGGGATGCAAGAATGGTTCCATATACACAAATCAATAAACGTAATACATGAAATAAACAAAAAGAAAAACAGAAACCACATGATCATCTCGATAGAAGCAGAAAAACATTTGATAAAGTGCAGCACCCATTTATGATTAAAACACTCAGCAAAATGGGAATAAAGGGGGCATTCTTCAATATAATAAAGGCCATGTATGAAAAACCTACAGCCAACAACATACTCAATGGGCAAAAACTGAAAGCTTTTTCACTAAGTTCGGGAACACGACAAGGATATCCACTTTAATCACTTCTTTTGAACATGGTATTGGAAATCCTTGCCACAGTGGTCAGACAAGAAAAAGAAATAAAAGGCATCCAAATTGGAAAGAGGAAGCAAAACTGCCATTGTTTGCAAATGACATGATAGTGTACATAGAAAACTCTGTAAACTCCACCAAAACACTACTCTACCTAACAAGTGAATTCGGCAAAACAGTGAGATACAAATTCAATATTCAGAAATCAAAGACATTTTTGTAAACCGCCAATTAAATATTTGAAGCAGAAATCAGGGAAATATCTCATTTGCTTTAACAAGAAAAATAAGGTACCTAGGAATAAATGTAACCAAGGATGTAAAATACCTGTACAAAGAAAACTATACAACACTGAAGAAAGAAATTAAGGAAGACAGAAATAAATGGAAGCATATACCATGTTCATGGACTGGAAGAATTAATATCAAAATGTCCATACTACCCAAAGCAATTTATAGATTCAATGCAATCTGTATTAAAATACCAATGACGTATTCCACAGAAATAGAATAGACATTTCAAAAATGTATATGAAATCATAACTCTGAATAGCTGCAGCAATTTTGAGAATGAAAAACAATGTAGGAGGGATCACAATACCAGAAATCAAACTATGTTACAAATCCACTGTAATCAAAACAGTCTGGTACTGGCACAAGAACAGACCCATAGACCAGTGGAACAGAATAGAAAGCCCAGAAATAAGCTCATGTCTATATTGGCAACAAACATTTGACAAAGGGGGCAAAAGCATAAAATGGTGTAAAAATAGCCTCTTCAACAAATGGTGTTGGGAGAGCTGGATGGCTACATGCAAGAAATTGAAATTGGATCATCAGCTGACACCATACACAAAAATAAATTCAAGATGGGTAAAAGACTTAAATATAAGTCTCAACAGCATAAAATCCTAGAGGAGAACATGGGCAGGAAACTCTCAGATATCCCACGCAGCAATTTTCACTGATAGATCTCCTAAAGGAAGGAATATAAAGGAAAGAATAAACAAGTGGGACCTCATCAAAATAAGAAGCTTCTGCATGGCTAAAGAAAACATCAGCAAAATGAAAAGGGCACCAACTGTATGGGAAAATATATTTGTTAATGATACATCAAATAGAGGTTTGGTCTCCAAGATATATAAAGAACTCACTCAACTCCACTCCAAGAAGACAAACGATGTAATCAAAAAATGGGCAAAGGACCTCAGCATACACTTTTCCAAGGAAGAGATATAGAGGGCCCAGAGACATTTGCAAGGATGCTCAACATCACTAGCCATCAGAGAAATGCAAATTACAACCACAATGAGATACCACATCTCACCAGTAGAATGGCCATCATAAGCAGATCAACAAAGAACTAGTGCTGGCGAGGCTGTGGAGAAAAGGGAACACTAGTCCACTGTTGGTGGGAATGCAGACTGGTGTAGCCATTGTGGAAAACAGTGTGGTATTTCTTCAAAAAGCTGAAAATGGAACTGACTTTTGATCCAGTAATTCCCCTGCTGGGGCTATCCCTTAAGAATTCCAAAATACCAATTCAAAAGAATCTGTCCACCCGGTGTTTATAGCAGCAGAATTTCCAATATCTAAGTGTTGGAAGCAATCTAAATGTCAATTAGGAGATGATTGGATCAAAAAACTATGGTACATTTACACAATGGAATACTACACAGCAGAAAGAAAAAAAGAACTACTACACTTTGCAACAGCACGGATGAACTAAAGAGCATTATTCTAAGCAAAATAAGCCAGGGGGTAAAGATAAATACCATATTATCTCACCTATAATTGGAACGTAACCAACAAAACAAAGATGCAAGGAAAATAAGACCAGCAGCACTGAAAGAAAGAAAGACACCAACAGAGTCAAAAGGGAAGGAGAGAGGGGTCAGCAGGGAAAAGGAAGGGAAGGGTCAAGTCAAGGAACATATGTATCAAGGACTCATGGACAAAGCCAAAGAGGGAAAGGACTGAGGGTGGTTTATGTGGGGGTAGGGGAGAGTGATGGGGTGAAGGTGGAGACAAATGTATTTGAATAAAAAAATAAATTTAAAAAATAAGAAATAATATAGTGTTGAAATTAAATGCAGACTATTTGATTTAGAATTTTTACATGTAATTGACAAATGGAATTGGCACCTGGCCTTACTTCCTTATCTCTCTCTCCACTCCCCCTCCTTTTTTATATCAGACTTTACTATTACCCTGGCAAAATGAATTGAGAATTATCTCATCTTTTTCTATCCATTATAACAGTTCATATAACCTGGAAATTATCTGTTCCTTGAAACCATCTGACACTGTTCTCTAACTTTTAAAATGTATTACACAGTTTTTGGTTTATTTGGTCTTTCTACAGCTTTATGAATCAATTATTTAAATAAGTAGAAGATAATTTCTTCAACTGAGATTTTCAAAATTATTAGCATAAAATTGAACAGAATTATCCTGAGAATAGAGGAATGAGGAGTTAACTAGGAAGAGACATTTTCTGAGGTAATAGAAACATAAATTTGTCAAACTCATGGAAATTTGCACTTGAAGTGCATTTTATTATATACAAACTACACATTAATAAAGTTGATTTTTATAAAATCCTTTATTATATTTATTGTATTATATATTTATTTATTTATTTAATGTATTAGTAATATAAAACATATAATTGTATTTTTCAGTCGTTTGTTTTAAGAATGCTTTACCGTCTTTCCTTTTAGTTTCTTTCTTTCATTTTTTTGTTTTTTGTTTTGAAAAGCAATTTTAATTTTTTTCTTTTAGTTTTTATTTATATGTCATGTTTATTCGATTACAGTGGTCTCAATTATTCTCCCTTTACCCCCTCCACCCACCCCACACCCACCCCTCGCTCCCATAGTCAATTCCCATGTGTCATTCATACATGTTCTTTGTCTAGTCCCTTCCCCTTCTTTCCACCATTGTCCTCTTCTTCCCTCCTCTCTGGTCACTTTCAGTCTGCTCCATGTTTCCATGCCTTTTTTTTCCATGGTTTATTTTGTTCATTAGTTTATTTGTTGAATAGAGTCCACTTATAGGTGAGATCATATGGTAATTGTCTTTCGTCAACTGGCTTATTTCATTTAGCTTAATATCTCCACTTCCTTCCATGTTGTCGCAAAAGGTAGGAGTTCCATCTCTCTTTCTTTCTAAAATGTAGATTGATTTTATTTATTTATTTTTTAAATGTCAAAGTTAATTATAAAATATTTAAAAAATTTAAAACCATTATGAAGTCTCAGTAATTAAACCAACATGACCCCAGGACAGAAATAATCAAGTAGATCAATGAAATATAATGAATATTCTAGAGACACACAAATATATATATATATATCTGATTATTATATGTGTGTTTAAGTTGATATTTCAAATCAATGGGTAAAATAAGGCTTATTCAACAAATAAGGTGCATGGACCACTATTACTTGAAAGAAAACAAATATAGAGCCCTATTTCACACATTATACAGGAAATATTCAGGTGAGTTAAAAACCAATATGTAGAATCTAAGGAGTTTTAGAAGAAAATAGAACTAATATTTTTCATGACCTGAAGTAAAATATTCAAACCCAGAAGCTATAATGTAAATATTGGCAATATGACTATATTAAACATTTAACTACATAATAATATACGTATAAAAAAAGTTAAAGGACTAGAAATAAAACAGTATTTGTGACACATCTAAATCATTGTTAATAGGTTTTTTTTTTTTTTTTTTAGGGAAAAAAGTTTTACAAACCTTTAATCAATAAATGGGTAAAGAATACCAAAAAGTCATTTAAAGCTTTAAAAAAAAATAACAGAAATAGGCAAGAAATATAATAAAACAGGTTGAGTTTAAACAAATAGTAAAGGAACAATTAAAATAACATCATTTTCACAATCAGATTAATGAGTATTAAAATATTGATAATATCAAGTATTGGCAACTCTGAAAGGAATTGGGTATTCATAGAAACTTTTTCTTCATCCTAAAGCAGTCCCTTTAGGATATTTTGCAGTGCTGGTTTGGTGGAGGTATATTCTTTTAGCTTTCTTTTGTCTAGAAATCTCCTTATTTCACCTTCTATTTTAATTGAGAACCTTGCTGGGTAGAGCAGTCTTGGTTGCAGGGCTTTGTTTTTCAAACTTGGAATATTTCTTGCCATTCCCTTCTGACTTTCAGTGTTTCTGTTAAGAAGTCAGATGTTAGCTATATCGGGGCTCCCTTATATGCTACTACCTCTTTCCCCTTTGCTTGCTTTAGGATTCTGTTTGTCTTTGATATTTCCCATTTTAATGATGATGTATCCTGGAGTGGGCCTCATTGGGTTCCTCCTGAATGGGACCCTCTGTGCTTCCTGGACCCGTGAGGCCTTTTCTCTCCTCAAATTGGGGAAGTTTCCATCATGACTTTTTCAAACAGGTTCTCTATCCCTTGCTCCTCCTCTTCTCCTTCTGGTATCCCGGTTAATCAGATATTATTGCTTTTCAGGTTGTCCTGCATTTCCCTAAGTGCCTCTTCATTCTTTTTGAGTCTTTTTTCATTTTCTTGCTCTTTCTGGGAGCTTTTTTCTACCTTGTCCTCCAGCTCGCTGATTTGATCCTCAGCTTCATCTAGCCTGCTTTTGACTCCTTCTACTGTGTTCTTCAATTCAGAAATTGTATTTTTCATTTCCTCTTGTCTCTTATTGATAGTGTCTATGTCCTTTTTCATGCTGATATAGTTCACAGTAAGTACCTCATAGTTTCCCTGCAGTTTTTTGTATTTCTCTCTGAGCTCACTGAGCTTATTGAGCTTCCTTAGAACCATTGTTTGGAACTCAGTATCTGATAGTTTACTTGTCTCTATTTCATTCAGTTCTCTCTGTGGGGATTCGTCCTTTCCCTTCTAGTGAGGTGTATTTCTTTGTCTTCCCATTATTTGTGAGACTCTTCTCTTTTGCTACTACTTCTTAAGTTGATCTGTCTTGATTTCCTGACTTTGTAGTGTGCACTTCTACGGTAGGAGACCACTGTTTTTACTTTCTGGATCTGCCTCTGATGATGTCAGATGTTGACCCTGTCTGACCTTAGGCAGTCTGTTCAAGACTTCCAGTAATCTACTGTTTGTGGCTGTCTCCTTTAGCTGTTAATCTAGTCACTCTGCACTCAGCAGGTTGCCTTAGCTCAGGGTGGGGAGGAGTCCCTCTTGGGGGCAGGGTTTTTGGTTCCTTTCATGCTGGTGCTATATGGGGGAGGAGTCAGCACTGGGATCCCGCCAGCTACCCTCTACATTCTCTCCCCAAATCCTCAGTTCCCAGTCTCTCCTCAAGTGTCGCCATACTTCTCCGCGCCCCCCTTAGCCAGGGATCTACTGTCTGTGGCTGCCACTCTGCACTCAGCAGGCAGCTTAGACAGCACATGGCGGGGGTGGAATCCCATGTGGAGGTAGGGCTATTGGGTCCTTTGATATTGGTGCCACTCAGGGGGAGTGGCCTCTTTCTGAGAAAAATGGCTGCTGCCGCCTGGGTGATGAGTCAGCACCGAGATCCCGCTGGCTACTCTCTCAGTCCTCTCCCCAAAGCCTCCTTCCCCAGTCTCCTCAGGCGTCTCTAGTCCACTCTACCCCTGCCTTTGCCGGAGACCAGGGTAAGTGTCTGCAAATAAAAATTTTGCATTGGCCCTATAGTAGGCTCTTTGGAGTTGCGTCTCCAGCCATCTGTCTCTGGCAAAGAGCAATATTGCCTCTTTTTGCAGCTGGCTGTTTTCTGTGTACTTTTTGTGCTCTGATGCTGTGGGCTAAAGATCCCCACTTTTGGTTTAGACCTCACTCTTCTCAGGGGGATCCAATTGGCTGTTTCAATATCCTTCTGGTGCTTCTGCCCGTGGGCGCCCTGCCTGCCCTGTCCACCTTCTCAGGTCTGTACCGCACTCCTTAACTGTTAGATTGCGCTAAAACCGATTCTTCTGTCTCTGAATTTACAAGGCTCCTCTCTCACTGTTGTTCAGTTGTTTATTCCAGGTAATTTCTCCACTATTTAGTTGTACTTCTAGGTTGGTCCTGGGTGGAGGTCAATGTGACTTCCACTCACTCCTTCACCATCGTGATTCTCCTCTGTCTTTCATTTTTAAAGTTTCTGTGCTGCTGCTTTTGCTTCTAGCTCTTGTTGGGTATGTTTTTTAAAAATAATTTTTATTATATAATTAGAATGTATAAACACAGTTTTCAGCTGTAGAAGTGTATATATTCAAGTTAAGGAGGAAAAATCCCAAGTAAGTCCTCTAATTACCTATGTCAAGTATTAAGCAGTATCATCTGTTCTCCCTGATAGTCTTTTCTTCCCACCCTCCCCATCATAACTCTCCTGTTTTAATGTACAGCTTGCTCAGATCCAATAAATATTTGAATAGTTAGAAAAGAGGCAGATTAAATTAATTAATGTTTCTCAAACACCAACTATATAATGTATATAATCATAATGTATCATCTTTGGGTGGATAGTAGGTTTCCCCCCAAGCAAATGGCAAGCTCACTGATGCAACATGCACTTGAGTGCTAACACTCAGAGTACTCTATGCATATGTATGGAGGGAATAAAAATTATTAATGAGAAAAGAACTCTTCCATTTAGTTAGTAGAATGTCTGGGCATTTTTCTGAGGAAAACAAAAATACTAATTTTAAAAGATATATTTACTCCTATGCTCATTGCAGCATTATTTACAATAACCAAGGTAGTCAAGCAACCTTGGTATCTGTTGGTAAGTGAATGAATAAAGGACAGGTGATTATACATACACACACACACACACCCACACACCCACATATATCTATATATGATATATACCCCATATATATCTATATATGATATATATCTTCTTCTTATATATACTATATAATATAACATTATATATACTATATAATATAACATTATATATACTATATAATATATGTACTATATAATTATATATTCTTATTATATATAATTATATATTTTATATATAATGGAACATTATCAATAAAAAGGATGAAATATCATTTGTGACAACATGGATGAACTAGTGGAAATTATGCTAACTGAAATAATTTAGACAGCAAAAGATAAATACTGTGTGATTTCACTTATATGTGGAATCTAAAACAAAACAAAACAGAAACATACTCAAAGATATGGAGAACAAACTAATGGATGCCAGAGAGGAAGAAGTCAGGGAATGAGTAAAAATGGTGACAGGTGGGTACTACGCTTATCGTGTGATCACACTGTAAGGTATATAAATGTGGGATCGCTATGCTATACACCTGATACTAATGTAATATTATATGTCAACTAGACTTTAACAATAACAAATAAAAAGTAATTACGATTATCTTGATCTCAATCTGTTGCTTGTTGTCTAGTACTAGCAGTGAATAGAAACTTTCATCCAGCTTGACATTGACTAGCATGTCTGTTTCACAATGTGTGAAAATTAGGAGACACAAAATAATTGCTATATTCAATGTAAAAGAGGAATTACACACAGTCTGTAAATATGGAATCAAGTACATTTAGTGTACAACCATCCTCTCCCCAAAAATGATAATTTGCAATGTAATATGTAATAGGTTAGCCAACTATCCTGGTTTTCCAGGAATTGAGGGATTTCCCAGGATGAGGGGCTTTCTGTGTGAAAACCAGGGAAGTCTTAAGCAAACCAGGAAAGTCCCAGACAAATTGCAATGAGCTGGTTACTCTAAGTATAAAGCTGAACAAATATAGCATGTTTTATAACATACTTAGTAAACAACTTTGTACATAGCAATGAAGAAGTACTGAGACCCAGTATTAACTTCAAATTTAGAGACCCTGGTTATGAATTTACTACAGCAGAGTCTTCACAGCAGACAGAATTTACACATTAAGTCGTTTTATATTTTTGGACAAATTGTTTAATTCTGTCTCACTGGTGATATTTACAGACTTTGAGGACAGGGTACCCATGTTGCTTAGTGTGCCATAGTGATTACCCATCATCACTCAGGTTGATGAGACCGTATTGGAACCTACAGACTCTCTCCAACTCTGGTCTGCTGTCATCAGAAACACCAAATATTTACCAAAATGCCAAGTCATTGCACTCATGGAGTTAGTTCGTTTCGAAACAAAACTGGATTTTCTACCAAGAACCAGAAAAACATTGAAAACATAAAACAAGAAGATCTGTGGTGTGTTTGCAAAAACCAAAGACTCTAACTCTGATCTAAACCAGACTGCTTTCTTCCAGGCTTCCCTTCCTTTTTTCCTTAATTAAGTTAATTGGAAAGGAAAGGATTTCATCAGAGCTAATGGTAATCTTTCTACCCTAATCTCTAGGACAAAACAGAGAATCTGGTCTGGAATTGAATTTGAAATATTAAAGAAAAATTACTACCAGCTTAATGCTGTCATTGTCTGTGTTTGTTTTCCTTTCTTTTATATCTGATGTGAAGGAGAAAATAATGTCATCTGCTGGAAATTTAAGCACATTTGCATTTTGAGATAATTAAAATTAATGTTGGAGGGCAAAACTAACACCAAACAATCCCTGTACTTCCCATGTGTGTAAAACATTTTTTAATGACTTTCACTTAATCTGGGAGCATGGCAGACTGCTGCAAACCACCTAGATCCAGGCACTGTAGTTTCTTTTTCAAAAAGAAAAATTTATATGTTGGAAGTTAGAAATTAGGGCATGGGGAAAACAGAGCTCTGCAAATTGCTTTATCCATTTGGATTTTTCTTCAATCTCTGTTCCTTCTTTTCCAGCTTGGATGGCAGTGTTTCTAGAACAAGCAGTGATGCTTCTTCACCTCACAGCTATTGTAAAGGCAAGGCTCACACAGGAAGGGGAAGACATGAATTTTCCTTAAGGAGCTGTGAACTCAGGAACTTGGTGCTGAGCCATGATCTGTGAGATTCATTTAGTGAGAGACTCAGACACAATGGTCATTTGTTATGGGATAGGCAGTAGTTGACAGGATTTTTTGACTTTTCAATAGATTTTTCCAACTGTACACACTGTCAGTGTGATTTGTGCATAAGAATCTCTTGCTTAATAATCTTTCAGTAGCCTTTCAAAATCCACAAAGCAAACCCCTGAGCCCCTAGGCATGAGGTCAAGACTTTTCTTGCAGTGGATCATTGTTAACTCTCTAGTTTCATTTTCTTGCTGCCCATCCCATGTCACAGATCCCAAATACCTTGCAGTTCCCTGGGCGCATTGTGCTGTGGTACATATGCCTCTCTGCATTTAGGAAAGTTTATTTACCTTCCTGCATAACCAAACACTTAGCATGTACTAGGTGCTCAACAGATCTGCAGAAACTCAACTTCCAAAACAGCTGCAACATCATTTCCTCCGATTCCCCAAGGTGGAATAAGGACTCTATTCTCTGTACTACCAGAATTCCTTGAATGTGCTTTTGACACAGTGGTTCATAATCAAGCATGATTTTTCTTCCCAAGGCTATTTGGCAATTTCTGGAGACAATTTTGGTAGGTCCACTGAGTGAAGGTCAGGAATGTTGCTAAACTTTGCATATTACACAGGACTGTCCCTCACAGAAAGGAAATATCTGGTCCCAAATATCAATAGTACTGAGGCTGAGAAACTCATAGTTTGGAATAGTTATCTTGGGGACACCTGTCTACTCAATTATAGAGGAAACTCCTTTATGTCAGGGGCTATGCTTAATTACATTTGTATACTCACTGTCTAGTGCAGTGTCTAAATGCTGAATGATATAAGAAAGGAATGATGCACTGCAGAAATGGTAAGTAGTGATCATTTTCTAAGGAATTATAAAAAATAAAAGTATAGTTGTTCCCCCCAAAATGTAAGGTCAAAGAAGTTGCCAGTTTTGAGGAAATGGCATCTCTCCACTTTTTCCACTCCAAAAGGATTTCTTTTCAGTGGTGCATAACCCTACTAGCAATGCTCTGTTGTAAATTATCTTCTGTCTTAGGAGAAGTAGCTTCTACCTCAGTGCACTTTGAGGAAAGTGCACTAAAATATCACACTGAGGTTAACATTATATTTTCACACCGCCTCTTGAAAGCATAGTCTCTTTGTAATAGGTGTCAGCTACAGCATTTCAGAATGCCGCATAAATAGGTCTCATTTGAGAGCTATTTGGAAGTGCTCTTCTGATACCTCCTTCATGAGTGTTCACTTGGACTACAACTATTTGTCAGGGAAACCATGAGAAAACACAATTTGGAAGCCCACTCACATAATTTTGGCAACCTTTTCTTCTTGTTGATGTTAGTAGGCTAAAATTGGCCTGATTATGACTTGAGCTACACCTCTGACTAAATAAATAGATTGTTTAGAATAAAAACTTAATGAAAAATGGTCTAACTGTGAAGTTTGTGTTCCTCAGAAGCCTTAGCAGGAATATCCTCTTTACATTACAATTCTTCTATAGTTGCGTTTTGTTTGGAAACACGGCAAGCAAATTATAGTTGGCGTTTGCCATAATGAAAATGTGAACGGTGCAATATTCACTTAAAGGTTGTCTTCCCAGGAATGTTGTTCCAGCAGAATCATCTTAATTTGCTAAACATTTGAGTTGGGATTATTCTTACCAACCAAATAAAAGCATAAACAATTCTGTTCAGGGTTCCACAGAAATGTTTATTCCACTTGGGCAAAATTCATTCATTATTTCCTTGAGAGAATTCTACCCAACAGTTTTCTTGAAATATTAATTTATTACATTGAAGACTGCATGTAACTTAACAAAATAATGTGTGAAGCTTAATAAATGTTTCACAATAGTCCCATGCTTTATTTAAAAAATTAACAATTACTGCATATTATGATGTACAAACAATAAGTGGATATTCAAGGAAGGAAAACACTTGAAATTACATTCTAGCCAAGTGGCTTTGATCAGGACCAGGAGGCATAAATACAAAAGGCCTACACATGGAACATGGCAATGAATGGTTGACAGATGTTATTTAACTGGTCGAGATGAGAGTAGTTCAGAAAGTGAAGAAAACGTAAGTGTAAATTAAAATTCTTAAAAGAAGCTCCATCAAGAAGTAGAATAGATAAATATTTTTTCATACCCTCTTCCAGGCCTCATGTTGCTTTCTCTATTTTATACCCTCATGCTTGAATTGTGTTAGATTGGTTTGTTTTGTCTTTGTTCTTTGATATAAACACCTTGTGAAGGACAAAAGCCACGGCTAGTTGTTGGATCTCTGTAATGGATTTTGAAGTATTTGCTACAGAGATTTCAGCAGACATTTGTTGAAGAGAAATGGACAATTTTTATGGTGTTGCCTTCTTATACACTGTGGAAAAAATGTTCATGCAATGACATGGAAAAGAAAACTAGACATCATAGAATGTGTTGTACTCCATGGCGTCAAAGAGGAGGCACAGTTGACCACAAAAAGGCAGGTATGACTCAGCAACATCTAGTTCTTTTCACTGTATCAAAGTTCATTTTCTTTTGCCCCCATCTGGGGTTATAGAGGATGAAAATTTGACCTGTGTTCCCACCTAAAATAGTTTATTCAGTTTTATTTTCCAATTGCAATTTCTAAAATGACTAAGTTCAAAATAATATAAAAGCCACATTAAAAAATAAAATCAAAATCCACATGTTAGTGCCTTCATCTCTTTCTTCATGGCCTAATTCACAACTTCTTTAGAGTCTGGAATTTACTCTGGGGCAACTCTACAAATATTCTGTATTTAATTGCAGCTTGTAGTTTGAAATCATAATTCATGTTCATGAACTGCATTGAATTTACACATAAATTTTACTTGTGTAATTTACTAATTACTGAGAAGAAGTAATGTGGTGGCATCATAATCTAGGAAAAACTTCTCAAGTGCTTCTGCACACGTTTTACATTTGGCATAACCTAAAACACATTTTCCCACAAAACATTTTCCCTTAACTCTTAAACTCCTGAATATTTTAATGGAAACACAATAGTTTTTATCTGGATTCATTTACACTCTCATTTACTCATCAGCATGGTGTTTTGTAAGAGATATTTAATATTCTTCAAGAGCCCTTTTTTCTTCTTCAAATTTCAAAGATTTTCCTGTAGGAAACATTATGTTCTAAGCCATAAATTGAGTGAATCCAGAGAACAGGAGTTGGGGAAGCCATAAATTCCAAATGAGTCCCAAGAGGTACTGATCTTAACAGTCCGTCATCCATATAATGTTACCAAAAGGAGAACTGAGTACCCTGAGCAATGAAAACTTTTTCAGTCTGGTGGCATTGACTTTGAATCAATGCTCATGCTTAATAAAGAGTAACTTGTACCCACATTCTCACTTTATTGATTCTGGGACAGCTTCTCCTTCAATAAACTAGTCTCACTACTGATGAGTGCTCTCTGGGAGTAATCAGCTTTCCAGAGTGACTTTCTCCTACTGAAAGTGAAGGAACAGCATGATGAGCAAGCAGTCTGTCACAGTAGCCAAAAGATGCTCCCACCCATGACCACTGAGCTATACTACAGCAGACCTAACCATTCCTGCAACTGACTCAGCCTTAGTTCAAACCCTCCTGTGAAATTTCTTTTTACAGAAAATATTTGAAACCAAATCTACCTAGCTCTCTTAAAAATACATTTATTGGAAGGAAACCATGGTCTTCCCTGAAATTCAAGGAAAAGTTGAAAATCCAGTTTTTTAAGACATATGGACAAAGGGAAAATGTAAGAAGGCGGCAGGGAGTCCAGTACTATGATTGGAGCAGACAAATCACAGAACGCAAAGTAGAACTGAGCAGATGTCCAGATTGTGTCTAGCAGTACTATTGCAAAGTAATAATTTCCCAAATGACCACCTTCCATGTAACTAATGCTAGGTTTGTTCTTTTTATTCTTATTTTCTTCAGTAGAAAGATTTTGGCCTCCATATTTTCTTTGGTTTTAAAAATTACTTTATTCTTATAATTGATTATTTGTCTGATAATTGGGTATATTATTAGAACTTTCAGGTTTCACATTAAAAACAGTGTAAATTTCTGTTTATAATATGTTCATTGTTTCTTCTGAAACTTTGGATTCCTAAAATGATGAAACAATTTCTCTGACTCATCTTGTTCATGAGGAACAAGCCTCATTGTATCACAATATGAGTCCATAAATTCTCTTTCAGCCTGAATGCTTATAATCATTGGATTTTTTATCTGTGACGAGCACAACCTAACACCTGAGAAACTTGGCTCAAAATGAATCAGATAGTTTCTGACTTTCAAATATTGTTTTCAATCAAAAATAGTTTGTGAAGCAATACACTTTCTCACATGTATGCACATGAAACCAGCATGTAATTATTAAATACTTAGTCATGAATTTATATTTTTATAAAAATTAATGGAATGTATTTAAAAATTGCTGATAGTCTATTTAGAGTTATTTAAATGAAAGCATTTAAATATTATAAAATTTTCACTGGGATATCCAGGTGGCCAGTAATGCTGAAGGCTCAGATGCAAGGTTTGTAATGATTGTATGCAGAGTTTCTAAATGCTACCTGATGACCTTAATCCAAGACAAGGAAACCCACACATCTGCTTATCAGTGGACAATGCTTCTCAGCCTCCTTATGTGAAGCTCACTCCTTGCAATCTCAGCTCTTGTCAAAAGTTTATTTTACATCTAAAAAGGTCTCTTCAAAGGATTCAAATAAAAGACAGCCTTAGTAAAGACATATTCTCCTGTTCTGCTGTTTATAAGCATACTTTGCCAGCATGAGTTCAAAGTGCTCATTTTAGAGTCATCATGTCTTTGTTCTCAAGGTTGAAAAATCCTTGCAGAGAAAAAAGTCACTAATGTGTTCTTTCTCTTCTCTGTCATTTTACCTGGCCAAGAGAAATACCTATAAACACAGTTTTCTTTAATTATCTTCCAAACACATGGACCCAAGGTTTTTCTTTAAGGGGAAAAGATCACATGGGCAGTTCAAGGGAATAACTTTAGCTGCAAGGGGCAAAACAACAATAGTAACAACGGCAACAACAACAAAAAAACACATCAGCAAGCACCTTCTTCTTAGTTGTGCAGAGTTCCAAAATTATGAACACCTAGAAAGACAATATTCAGAAATAAATAAGATACACACCCATGCATATTGAGAGTAAATATATATGTTATTGGTGGAGGACATTGAGGTAATAGTATATTGAATCTATTCTCAACATGGTGCTGCACATTCCCACAAATTAACATGGGTCTGAGGGAGCAGAACTTGGTCAAATAAGAATTTGAATTTAAAGTGCTTAAAACTGTATTTCTCACCAATTATGACTTTTTGCATAGAATCTTAAGAAAAACAGTGGTGGTGTGTAAATGGAGACAAATGTATTTGAACAATAAAAATAAAAACTGAAAGAATGAAACAGAAAAAAATAAATATATGGTTTGAAAATGCTCACTATCATAAGGCGGTAAGGTTGAAAGAGACCTAAGAGATAGGGGAGTACAACTTTCATTTTACAAATGAGAGAGTTGAGAAATAAAGAATTGAGTTTCCCCAAATGGCATAATCTGTATGTAGCAGATTTCCGACCAGAATTGGGTTTTATGACTTCCAATAGTCTTTTCCAGTTTATTGGGGATTAAATTCTGATTAGAGCATTTATAAAAATAATTTACAATGCCACTGTCAGATGCTGTCTGTATGCTCTGTGTACTGAGACATCATGGAGGTTATGAAGATGAGTAAAGAGAATTTCTGCTCTAAATTATATGTGATCTAAATAATAACATGACTATCAGGATCCATCAACCATGGAATGTGTGACTTTAGATATTATTTTACATAAAATGTTGTAAATGAATTTTAGTAGAGTTCTATATTTATTTTTATTTGAATATAAAGAATAATTAAAAACTTTCATGATTAACCTTGGCAAAAAGGAAGCCATTTGTTCAGTCTCAGTTTCTTTATTTGTATCATGAAGAAAACAATATCTACTCATTAATGACTGATGTGGGAATTCAATAAGATAACATGTTCAAGGTATCTAGAATGTGTCAGGAACATAGTATCTATTCAGTGAATGTTGGTTTCCTTCAGGAATAATATTCCTGAGGTATATTAAAATCCTTTAAATCTCTATAACTTGGCTATATCAAATCTTTTTGGAATGAAACATGACATACCTCATTGATACAGAAAGAGTCCAGAAATAAAAACTAGAAATGTGGTTGAAAGTATATATTCAATTATTTTTACTTTTCTTTGACCTTGTCAAATGGCCACATGACTTCAGTTCTCCAGCCCTTTCTGGAGGGGGGTGGGTTCTATTTTGTTGGATAACAAAGAGCCCAACATTCACCTCTCTGTATTTTAGTTATTCCTTCAAATACCCACTTGAATTGTATACCCCCAAATTCACAAACACTTGCAACATGTAAATGCAACCATATTTTTTTTAAAAAGATTATTTGAAGATGTAATCAAGTTAAGAAGAGGTTGCACTTCATCAAGGTGGGCCCTATATCCTGCCTTCCTATTGTCCTCATAAGAAGAGAAAACAGACACAGAAAACTCAGAGGGATGATGGGACATGTGAAGATGGAGATGGAGATTGGAATTATTCTGCCACAAACAAGAAATAAATCCTTCCAAGTCTTGATTTCAGACTTTAGTTTCCAGATCAATGAGAGGACACAGTTTTATTATTTTAAGCCATCCAGTTTGTAGTAATTTGTTTCAGCAGCCCCAGGAAAGTAACACAGTAAGGTGAGTTCCCCCTTATCTGCATGGGATATATTTTGAGACCCTCAGTGAATGCCTGAAACTACAGATAGTACTCAACCTTATATATTCTATGTTTTGTTTTATACATATATATCTATGATAAAGTTTAATTTGTGCATTACCGCAGTAAAAGATTAACAATAACAGAGTAAAACAAAACAACTCTAACAATATACTGTAATAAAAGTTATGTGAATGTGGTCTCTTTCTCAAATATCTTATTATACTGTACTCACTCTTCTTGTGATGATGAGAGATGATAAGATGACTTATTAAGTTAAGAACTTTTTCCTTTACACTTACTAGGAAGCACTTCATGGCTTCTCTCTGGTGTATCTGAACTGCCTGCATCACTACTCCTGTTCTTTGGGACCATTATTAGGTAGAATGAGAGTTACTGGAACACAAGTACTGCAATACTGCAATAATTAATCTGATAACTGAGATGGCTACTAGGTGACAATGGTTAGGGAGTGTATATAGAATGGATATGCTGGACAAAAGGATGGGACATAATGGGAGCACATGCAATTTAATCATGCTACTCAAAATGGTATACCACTTAAATCTCAAATTATTTATTTCTGGAATTTCCCATCTAATGTTTTGAACCACAGTTCACTGCAGCTATCTGAAAGCATGGAAAGCGAAACCACAAGTAAGTTGGGACTACTGCACATCTGTTCATACAAATGTCATGGGCATTCGTCACTGATTATGTAAGCCATCCTCTGCATTGCACCAGTTAGACTACAATTCCCTTAGTAATCCTCATTTTGGCCTAGATATAGGAGTTGGATTTTTGTAATACACGCCATTCTTGTTACTGCCTTCAGAAAAAGAGAGTGGAAAAAGGAGATCAACTCTAGTGTCCTTTCCACAGAGTCAAAACTTATTTTCTCCCATTAAACCTCACCACTTTCTCTGAGGTCAGATAGGTTTTCAGTCTAAAAAAAGCAGAGAACTTCAAAATCCAGAAGACCTTGGAGAAATATCATTAGTAAGCAATGTCTGACAACTGGGAATTACCAGCAAAAATATTTATGGTTAATTGACTTTGTGGATACTAAATTGGGTTTTAGGATTTGAACTTCCCTATTTGAGCTTCCCAATTGAACCTGTTTTATAGTTATTGCATGTAGAACATGATATGTGAAATGGGTTTCTATTCACAGAAGCATTTTACTTCCACAGCAGGGGTGTCCAAACTTTTGGTGTCTCTGGACCACATTGGAAGAAGAAGAGTTGTCTTGGGCCACACATTAAATACATTGTAACATGTAATCACACACACACATACACACACACACACACACACACACACACAGATCTCATAATATTTTAAGTAAATTTATGATTTTGTGTTGGGTTGCATTCATAGCCTTTGTGGGAGACATGCAGCCTACTGGCCGCAGGTTGGACACCTTTGTTCCACAGGACTTTTTAGTAAATGTTGGACTGAGCAATAGGTTCAGAAATAAGTAAGGGTGTGCCTTCATTCATACATTGTTGCATTGTAATACAAAAGATAGTATATTAAAATATAAATAAGCTTCTTCAGAATGTATTGGAAGTAAAAAGAGCATACATAAATATATAAATACTAATTAGTATATTTCACTGGATTCTTCTACTGCAATTTTCACTCTAGACTATTGTAATAATTTTGAAATTGGGGTTTTATATCTTTTTCATTCAAACTCTCCTTTTAACAAACAGATCTGTTCCATCCCTGAGCTGGAGTGGAAGATAGAAAAATGAAGAAGGCAAGACTTCTATCTTCAACAACTAATATTTCTAAAAGGGATACATATAAAATTTTAAGATAAAATATAAATGTGAAGGGCTATGGTTATAAATAAAGAGATGAATTAATTTTTCTTGAAAGGGTCAGGTTAGTCTTCAGGAACATATGACTGGAGATTAGAAAGAGACCTATATGACAAAGAGAGAGGGGGAGAAAGAAAACTGAGGGTCTGAAATTCATGACCTGTCCTAGAATCATTGTGCTTAGACCACATTGACCTACCTGCAGCACTGTTCTAACAATGTCATTCCCTGCTTATAAAATATCACTGTCTGCATTGACTCCCCACTCATTGCTTCTACAGTGAAGTCCTAACACCTCAGCTGGCATTTAAGCCCTCCCACAATCATATCTCAATCTGATTGCTGTTACTTCTCTACTCCATACTCTCACCCTCTGCTTCTTCTACATAGTATTTCCAAGGACTTTGCCTAAGTGGATACAAACTTTCCAGATTCTACTCCCTTCACCCTTCTCCTCCCCATGAGCATGCAGGGTAGTGGGAGTAAGCAGCTGTGAGGAGGAGAGAGGAAGAGTCAGCTCATTTTCTAGTTCTAGTTAGGCCTGACTCTATCAACTATCCAGTTGGAGTTTTTTTCATCAAGTGATTTACTGTACCGTCTTCAAGATAAAGAGCAGAATTTATTTTTAGAGGATAGATTATGGAAAGTATGTAACTGAAAAGTGAGATTGACAAAGTGACATGTCAGTATAAAATATATTAATATTATAATGTGATATGGTAAAATAAATAAGGTGTGGATTCTGGGGAGTAGCCCAATCTCTGTTCGTCTTTGAGGAAACTGTGAAGTTACAAGTAGATATGCAAGAATGTTCAAGGTCCCCTTGGAGCAATGCATAAGTGCTTTTTCAAACTTAATGTGCTAGTCGAAGTGCAGATTCTTATAGGGTAGGTTAGTGGGGAGGCACTGAGATAACACATTTGTAACAAGTTCTTACATAAGCTCTTTTAGCCTTGATCACCTTTCAAGTATCCAATAGTTGAAGACTTTGGAATTGAATAAATCATGGGGAAAAGCAAAGTCAGTCCCAGTGCTCAATAAGAGTGTGGGATACAATTAAGCTTTATAATATTGGTGATTATCTGAGTTCCTGTACTTTTCTAAAAGCCAGAAAGGAAATACTTTTAATGTTATGTGCAGTGGACATCAGAGCCAAGAGGTTAAAGGCACCAAAACTGGAGACAGAGTCTTGGGTTCAAGTTTTAGCTCCTCAATCAATTGGTTCGGTGACCTTTAGCAGTTTCTCAACCTTCCTGAGCATCCATTTCCTAACTTGTAAAAAAAATAGTAATATCGGAAATTAGCCAGGAATTGGAAAGAAGTGAGCTCTCCTTTAACTTCACAGCAGGATCAAGATGTTAAAAGAGGGCATTTCCTACACCAGCTTTGACCTGAGTGTGAATACAAGACATATTATATACCAAAATGAATACCAAGGAGATCCTCACTTACAAAATTTACAGAAATTATTTATTTATTTATTTATTTATTTTATTTATATTGTATTGATTATGCTATTACAGTTGTCCCAATTTTTCCACTCTTGCCTTCCTCCACCCAATACTCGCTTCCTTCCAGCAATCCCCCCTTTAGTTCATGTCCATGGGTCATGCATATAAGTTCTTTGGCTTTCCCATTTTATATACTCTTCTTAAAATCCCCCTGTCTATTTTGTAATGGCCAATTATGCTCTTTAATTCCTGCACCTTTTCCCAATTCTTCCTCTTTCTACTCCAGCTGATAAGCCTCCAAATGATCTCCATACCTATGATTCTGTTTCTGTTCTGCTTGTTTGCTTATTTGTTCTTTTTTTAGATTCAGTTGTTTGATAGTTGTGATTCACTGCCTTTTAAACATTCATCATTTTGATCTTTTTTGTCTTAAAGAAATCCCTTTAATGTTTCATGAGATAATGGCTTGGTAGGGGTGAAGTCCTTTAGTTTTACCTTGTCTGGGAAGCACTTTATCTGTCCTTCAGTTCTAAATGATAACTCTGATGGATAGAGTTATCTTAGATGAAGGTGCTTGCCTTTCCTGTCTTTGAATACTTCTTGCCAGTCCCTTTCTAGCCTGCAAAGTTTCTTTTGAGAAATCAGCTGACAATGTTAAGGGAAATCCTTTGTAGGTAACTATCTGCTTTTCTCTTGCTACTCTTAAGATTTTTTATCTTTAACCTTTGGCATTTTAAGTACAGTGTGTCTAGGTGTAGCCTTCTTTGGGTCCAACTTGTTTAGGACTTCCTGTGCTTCCTGAATTTGTATGTCCATTTAACTGGGGAAGTTTTTTTTCATTATTTTTTTCAAATAAGTTTTACATTTCTTGCTCTTCTTTTCCTCCTTCTGGTATTGCTGTGATTCAGACATTGGTAAGTTTGGAGATATCCCAGAGTCTTCTTATACTATCCTCATTTTTTTGAACTCTCATTTCTTCTTGCTGTTCTGGTTGAATGTTCATTTCTTTCTTATGTCCTATATTATTGATTTGAACCCCAGCTTCCTTCCCTTCACTGTTGGTTCCCTGTAGATTTTTCTTTATTTCACTTGACATAACCTTCATTTCTTACTTTTTGTTGTTGCTGTACTCAATGAGTTATTTGAGCATCCTGATCACCAGTGTTTTGAATCTCATGGATAAGTTATCTCTGTTTCTTTTAGTTCCTTTTCTGGGGTTTTGTTCTGTTATTTTGTTTGAGCGATATTTATTTGTCTTCTCAGTTTGACAGCCTCCATGTGTTTGTTTTTGTGTATCAGGTAGAGCTGATTTTATGCCCTGTCTTACTAGTGTGCCCTTTCATAGAAAAGTCACAGTAAATTGTGTGGGGCAGAGCCTTAGGTAATTGTTAGGGTGGGGCAATCCACTTCACCACTTTGTGACTCTGTGTAGGGAGAGGGCTCATAGAGAGGACTGTACTTCTGCATGGCATCTGGAAGTTTGCCCAGCATTTGCCCCATTTCCAGTCACTTCACTCACTCCCTGTGTGTGACTGACACCCTACCAACTGTTGCGCTGGTGTTGAATCCCAGAATGGGTGTGTTTGTGTAAAATTTAAGGCCATCCAGGCCCTTTAAGCACAGTTTCCTGAAAACCTGGCAATTTCTTTCTCCACCCCAACACCCACTGGTTTTACAGCCAGAAGTTATGGGGATTTATTTTCCTGGCCCTGCCACCCTGGGCTGTGTGGTCTGGTCTCTGGCTGGGATCACTTGCTCACAAGGTATCCCTCCCAATTTTTATCCACCATATGTGAATGTGTGACTGCCCATGCCTGTTCCACCATTGCCACCTTTCCATGCCTCACCATGTCTTCTCACTTCTCTTCCCATTTCCATGTCTCCACCCCTCCTAACCATCAGGATGAATGTGCCTTCTTTAAATCCTTGGTTGTTGGACTCCTATACAGTTTAACTTTCTGACAGTTCTGGGTGTTATTTGTTTTGAGATTTAGTTGTAATTTTTATTGTGGTTGTGCGAGAAGACGAAGCATGTCTACCTATACCTTCATCTTGACTGGAAGTTTACAGAAATTTTTTGTAACCTAAATTTTGACTCTCCTTACTGACATCAAATAAAACAGAGATGGAGACCAGAGAAGGAAAGATTTGAAAAGAAGAGGTTTTTTTTTTTTTTTTTTGTTTGTTTGTTTTTCAAAAACTGACATAATGCCATGGGCATCCCCTCCTAGAAAGTATGAGGTATAAGGATGGGGTGCAGCCCTTGCCATCAACAAAAGCACAGTGAGAAACTTCCATTGACCAGTCAGAGAACCTGCAATGTGTTCATTGCATTTGGGAGACACAGAGGACTTGAGTTTGGTAACTAAAATACTAAGTCAGCTTGTCATGATAAGATGTAGGTGGCTATAATGAGACTATCCTGCACTCCCAGCACTTGCTGGGTCAAGGGATACCTGTTTGTTTCTCATGGAGAAGAATGGGGAGAGAGAAACCAAGGTCAGGCATATGCTTATCCTCGATGCTGTCCATGAGAAAGTGAAGAAACCTAGAAATAATAAGCTAAAGAGATTCCGGGAGTTGGGGGTTTCATTTGGAATAGAATGTATCTTTCAGGATTAGTGTAATAGTACAAGTAAAGTCCTTTGTGCTACTCCAGAGAACAAAGAAAATGTCAACAAGGGAATGAGTAGGCCTTATGCATCTGCCAGCCCAAATGGTGCAAGATCATCCCTTATCAGTACCTGTCATGATAGAACTATCATCTCTTCTTTTTTTTCTCCATCTTCTGCTTGTTCTAGCCTGATTAGAAAACATCTAGGAAATGATGAAGAGAGGGAGGGAAAGTGTCAGTAAGAGAAAGAAAAAAAACTCTATTACCTTATTTAAGACTGCTGCTCTCAAGATGAGGAAGGAGAGATCTGACATTAAATAAAGTTTTGTGTTTTGATTAAATCTTGGTCTGAAAATTTTGACTCCAGTTTCAAGGCTTTTAAAATTATTATTTAAGATCTGTGACATGTATATTACCTATGGGTAAGCGAGAGTTTGTTTGGCCTACTGAAGTTTTCATATAGGGGCTAACCTTCTTGAATAATTATAATGAGATAGTGGAGCATAAATGCAATCATAATATTAAGTTGTATTTTGATTACATCACAGTTGCATTTGTTCAAATACCAATAAAATTTATTTTGGCAACAGAAGCAAAGGCCCACTTATGACAACAGCAAGGCCTTCCACATAGAAAGAAGCACATGTGAGGAGAAGTGAGAAACTATAAAGCCTATTGAGGGTGGGGTTTCTGCCGCTTGAGGTGCTCATGGGAGCAGGCATCTTGAGGACTAAGGAGTCTTTAGATTTATGGAGAGTGAGATTAAAAGCAAAATATATATATATATATAGTTTTCACCCAAAGAAGGAGACTTGGAGTGTACCAGTGCTATTATTACCAAACAGCCACAAAGGGTTCTGCTGCTCATGGCCCATAAATTCTGGAGGCAGAGTTTTGGTGAAAAAGGAAAGGAGTTTTTTTTTTATTTAAAGGTTATACATTTGGAAAAATAAAGGACTTTTGCCTCAAAGACAAATAACCCCTCTACCCTTTGCCAGATCACTTCACAACTGTGCCGGGAATTCCTTCTCCCAGTTAAAAATACTGTCCATTGGGACATGCAGGTGGCTATAGAATAATTATCCAGATGGCTTAGGTGGTTTGTGGTCACAGTCTGACTTTCGGCATCATTTGGAATCCATGTGGGCTGGAGTTCTATTTGCTGTGCCTAGCCCTTTCCTCTGGCCACTGCCCACCAACCCAGCACCTGCATCTTGTCACCCTGGCTGTTGGCTCACTGGGACATCTGTGTACCTGGATGAGCAGGGTCATGCCATGCAGTACCAGTCATCAATGCTGCCACTGCTTCTCATGCGGGTTAGGTATGGAGCCTGCTGCTTGGCTATGGTGTCGCCAGGGCCCACTGGCCCAGGAATACCCTGGCCCCCCATCCCCAACAGGACTAGTGAGGGGAAGGAAAAATGGACAAGTTTCCATGTGCCCTACATTTAAATCTTCTATCCCCAAATTCCTCATGAGGCAGAAGTGTCCAAATTTCCATCCAATCTAGCCTGGCATTAATCATGCTTGTCAGTCTGTGTAACATCTTTGCCCCTCTTCTTGCCACCATGATCTGGAAAAAGGTAAGAGAATTTCTCACTCTGCATAGGAGCACAGCATCTCTTCCTATGGTGGGGTGACATGTGCTGATTTGTTTACCCTCACCCTGGGGTAGAGAACATTCCAGCTGCAGCTTCAATCTGCTGCCTTGGGGTTTCCTGCAGCCCCTCCCTGACATTGGGGAGTGCAACCTTTTGTGCCAACTCGGGGATCCCTCCCACCTGCCCAGTGATCTGGCCAGATCTCCCCCACTACAATACCCTCTTTAACATATCTGGACCTTTGTAATCTTACAAAGGTAAATGGGCAAATTGTTGCACTGCATGGTGACTGTAGGAGCATGCCACAGCAGGGTAGCACTGCAGAAAGTGCAGCGCTCCCTGAAACCTAAGGGAAACCAGCTGGGGCCAGCTGAGGTGGAAGCAGGCCTCTGAATCCCACAGAGCCCATCCTGGGGTTGTTATGGATGAGGGGGAATAAACACAAAATGTTATAAACACTTTTCTGTTTGCCTGGAGAGCAGACAGGGGCACTTCCCTCTTACTAGAGAAGGCCATGGCACAACCCTCTAGTGGGGAAGGCCATGTCACCCTTTCTTCCAAAGCTTTTACTGAAGCATCTTATCAGTGGGGTATGTAACAGGAATGCATATGTAATCCCATTACTTCAGTATGGTAAGTCTCACAGTGAATATATGATGCTTTTAACAAGACAAGTGACAGGAGTACACTGATTCACATGAGTCTGAGAGGAGACTAGAATCAATAGAGACTATAGACAGGGGAAAGTAGACTTAAAGGTGCCTTAAATATATAGGGTAAAAGGTGTAAATAGAGTAAATGTCTTAACAATACCAGGTAAGGGGTGTAAATAAAGCAAATGTCTTAACAAGGTAAGGGGTGTAAATAAAGGTCCTTCACAGTATGAGCTGACCAGAAATCTCAGGGAGGAACAGAGCACACTCTAAAGAATTTACTTTTAGGCCTGATTACCCCGGGACCCACCAGATCTGATTTAGGGCTGTTTTCCCTGCACTGTTTCAAGCCTGAGCCAGGCGGGGGGAGGGAGCCACCAAGGGTAAAGGAGACTCCTTCTCGTCTGCAGTGAGGACTCTGGTCATGTCCAAGCCAAGCCGAGAGGTACAGGGGACTTTTTGCCCCTTCTCCGTGTCCCCCAATTTCAGGTCTGCTGCCAATATTGGCCAATACCTGTCTTAGGTCGTTTACCTCAGCATGAGGTAACTTACCTATCATTGGCCATCCATGGCAAAGCAGAGAGGCGGGGGGGGGGGGGGGGGGGCAGGCCAAATCTCCTCAGGACCCTGCTTTCCCAAGGCCTCCTGATTATTTCCAGCCTTGGGGCCTTCCAGCCTGTCGGCAGGTTTACAGCTCCTGAAACCAGGCTGGGTGATTCCCAACAGCAAATGTTTCATTTTTCTGTAACTACCTCCTGCTGGCCAAGGATGTAGTCCTATCTACCTCTTGGTCCAGAGATTCCTAACAAAAATGGGCCTAAACTGGAGGGAAGTCTTCATGTGAGGGAGAAGGATTTTTCAAAGTCCAGGTCAGTTGGCTGTCCTTAGGGTGTGGCATGTGCGATGTCCAAAGGTGACATTGCTGGACCAGTTAGTATTCTTGTCCTATTCTGGAGATAATTTGGCAAGAAGGTTTGAAGGCACAGTCACACCCATAACAACTAAGTGAAAAAAGTAGGGACTAACTCTACAGTGTCTCTGGTTAAGAAAGGAGAAGGAGGGCTTTCCTTGGAGGAAGGTATGTAAGGCATGTCACACCTGTCCGAACCCCTTTTTTCACTATACTTAACTTAGGCTGAAGGTAATATTCTAAGATTCCCCCCTTTAACACTTTTGGACCTTTTCCATCTAAACCATTAGGATAGAAAAGGAAAGCAGTTATTATGCAAAGCCAACAGACAGCTGCATACTTCACCAAATCAGCCATTTAGTCCATCCAAACTGTTGAGTCTCAGGAAGTGGTAATGCAGGTGGTCTTCTCAAGTGAGGCCTATACTGTGTAAACAATCATTCAGGTAATGAGTTCATAGACACATACCCTATGAAAACAGAAGGAAGAACACACAGGTTAATTCGCACAACAAATTGTAAACCAGTCTCTCCATCTGCAATATTGTCTTTTGAGGTGATGTCCAGTTGTGAGGACTTTGCTGGTATGATATTAAACACTGGTGATTTGACAAATTTTTGCTTGCCCATAAACTGAACATCCTGTGATGTCATCAGGTGCTGAGGTAAAATCTGTGTGATGTATACAGAAACCAGTTCAGCTTCCAAGTAAAAACAAAAATTTGAAGGCAGTTAGTTGCACTAGAATCCAATATCCACAACTTGGAATTACAATTTCCTTGAAACATTTCTCTCCTTAAGATCACTTTTATTGTCCTCAAAGAGACTGCTAGTTTAAATTTTTTTTCCTGATTATTTTTATGAACACAACAAGGACCACAATTAATCAAGTATGCTATTTAAATCTACTTTGCTGGAACTCATGCAGAGAACCTTTAGATTTTGCTTTATTCAGGTTTTTAGGGCACAGAAGCCAAGCAATTCACCTGCCATCCAGCTTTGCCTGTGGTACCTATATTCCTCAAGTCCTTAAGGTTCCCAATGTGTCTTAAAGGTTCCTCCTTGCCATCTTTTAGGTATGCAACCTTTGTTATTTCCCTGGAAAGACTGTCATGAATCACATGACCAAACCAGATACCAGGCCATTTCTCCAGTGGGCTTTTGTTAGCTTTGAAAGAAATTTCAGTTTTTCAAGGTTTTCTGGTAACAACCAGAGTCCAGATATGTGTCCTTGAGGCATGCCATTCCAAAGTCTTGGTTAATAAAACCACCATTGGAAACTGGTATTACTGGTTTTAATGATAGAAACTATGCTATCACTCACTCATTAAGAATGACAAATTCTGGAGGGATCAGGTAGGGAGAACAAATAGAAAGTAAAAAGAAAAATCCTGTCCTTTCCATATTCATCTGAATTGAATCTCCATGCTCTATGCCTTCTGTTTCTTATTTTCCCACTTAATGTGAAGTTTTAACAAACTCTTAGAAGCCTCAATTTCCTTTCAAAACAGAATCTGAAGCAAAGACAGGGTTTCTAAAAAAGGGGAGCAAAAAGTAGCCTTAGAATCTTTTCTCACACAACCTGGTACACCAACTGGTATGCCACATGACCTTTTCTAGGTCCAAATGGCCCAAAGACCCAAACAACAGTGACAGAGGATTCCCAGTGTACACAAAACAACAAAGATCAAATCGAGTCCTCACAAGATCAAAATGCAAGCAGCATAGAATAGCTGTAGCCAAGAACTGAGGTTTCTTTCCTTTCAAATTTAAAATTTTTACAACCTTCTAGAGCCTTCACAATTCTTCTACAACTTCCACAGGCCTTCTTACTCATTCAGAAATAACCATAACTCACTTTCAATGCTTGTCCTTTTTAACAATGGGAAAGACCATACTCTAACTCAGTACCAGGGAGCTAAAAGTCCCTTGGTTTGCAAACACTTCCCATAACTTCTTGAAACATAAACCCTTTGGTCTTATTCCTTGCTAAATGCTTGTTCTGGAATATGACTGTGTGACATCGTCCTTTCACCCCAGCAGAATAAATTTGCTGAGTAAACCACCACATGGGAAATGCAAAAAGGAAAGAAAGAGTGTAGCTTTGGGAGCCACTGCCCATTTCCAAAAGAGAGCCTCTAAATCTCCTTCTGGAATGCAGGTCCAGATTTCCATTCCAGCATCAACCACAAGCGCAGGGTCTGACTCCTCCTCAAGCAGTGACCATTTTATCTATGTCTTTCAGGTCTTTAGTAAGATTTGGTTTCCTGGCTGGAATGGGTGTAAGAACTCATCAGACTCATAGATGGACTTACAATGTGAAAACTTGTGCAAAATGGTTAGTGTTTGCCATAAATGTTGTACATATTGCTGTATTTTTGACTCACTATGATGTACACTTGAAACTAATATAATATTGAATTTCAACTGTAACTGAAACATGGAAAAAATTTTTAAAATAAAAGAAAGGAAATTGTTCCCAAGCTACAACATGGATGCACCTTGAAGACAGTGTGCTAAGTGAAATAAGCCAGTTTCAAAAGATAAATATTGTATAATCCTACTAATATGATGTACCTTGGGTAGTCAAATTCATAGAAGCAGAAAGTAGAATGGTGGTTTCAAAGGACTGCAGGGAGGGAGAAACAGGGAATTAATGTTTAACAGATTTTCAGTTTGGAATGATTAGAAAGTTCTAGAGAAGGATGTTCGTGATGGTTTTACAACAGTAAAAATCTGCTTAATGCTATAAAACTATGCATTTAAAATAGTTATTTTTATGTTACACACATTTTACTACAATAGAAAAATGAGATGGGAGGCTTTTCTATCCAGAGATAAGGGAGACAAGGAAAATGCCATCTAGGCATACATATAAACACAGACACACACAGACACTACATAAAGCCAATGGCTTAAAAAATACTAGAAATGTTTAGTTTAAAACTGAAGATATAACTAATAACACTATAAAACTTTACTGACACACCAAAGAAATAGGAGGAATAAATAAAGATATGTCCATGTTCTAAGATAAAAAAAAGAGTATTTTATTTTATTTTTTATTTTTTATTTTTTTATGGTTTTATTTTTTTAAATTTATTTACTTTTTAAATACATTTGTCTCTGCCTCCCCCCCACCTCTTTCCCTTGCCCCCTCTCTCCTTCCTTTTTTTAAATGTCAGTTCTTTTTTTCTATCCTGTATTAACTTTTGTTTTTAATACAATTCCATTTCAAATATTAGGAAAATGAACCCAACATTCATCTAGAAATAAACAAATAAATAAAAAAGTCATCAAGAAATTGATAAAAAAATTGTTTTAGATTTATTCACCTTACTAGTTACAATCTTCACTGTGTTTTAAAACTACAATAATGAAAATAGTGTGATTCTAAGGTATAAGGTGATAATTAGAAGAATGAATAGAAACATGTAAGATAACAACATGGAAAATATTCTTAATATAGAGTTAAATTTATTCAAAAATCTATCTATATATAAAAGAGTGAAAGAAAGCATAAAATATTAACAGAAATTATGTATAGTTAGTGGATTACTTATGAGTTTCATACTCTTCTGCATATTTGTATTTTTTAAATTTCCAGTGATGATCAATATGATTTTGAAAGTCAAGGAAAAGCATCATTTTCAAAAAAGAAAAATAAAGACAAAGAACCCTGCCAGCTATAGGAGAATATGAGTCTGCTTTTTTTTGAAAAGTCCTTCCATTAGCCTGTCCTACCCTGACATCTTTCTGCTCCTTTCACTACACTCTTACTCCCACAGTCAACTTTATGTGTGGGCAGAAACAGATTAAAAATACTGTTCTTGAGGAAATTCTATGAGATACTATCGAGGAGATATGAAGAAATAATTTTAAATGAGAAGAATTTGTCAACAAACTGGAGGGAATCCAGAGAAGAACCCAGGAATGAATGAAGGTCTAGGCTGGAGGCTGGACTTGTGAGTGGAGATGAAAAGAAAATGTGTTTAACTTGGCTGAACTCCAATAGAGACTTAAAAACACCATTGGAGCACAATCAAACACCATTAGCAACTGCCAGGCAGATCCCCATCCTAAGTGGCCCAGAAAGGTCAAAACAGCCTCTTAAAATTTCCAGTGCTTTTAGTTCAACCTGAGGTTAGAGACCTTATCTTTCATTGAATACAGATTGTTTTTGCATGTATGCCTTGTCTTCAATGTATATATAAATATATAATATATACATTGTATATATATTAAATATATAAATAATGTGGTAAGAAGTGGGTCTCTTAGGACAGCTCTTCTTCTGCAACAGAAGATGCTGATAGGGTTAAAATGGACCAGGAATTTTCCACAGGTTTGCATGGCATAGTGCTCTAATAAAATGCTTTAATCTTCCTGTAGTTTACTTTCCTGTTTGTTTATGTTGGGAAATCAGAAGGGCACAGAAAAAGTGATGGCAAAAGAAAGAAACAGAGATACACAGAAAAAGTGAAGCCAAGAGAATTCCTGAGAGAGACCCAAGAATGCACCAAGAGGGAGAGAGGAGATGATAAATGGCCATAAAATTAGAAATTAGAGTAGGATAAAACAGAGCAGAGAGAATAGAACAGGCAGTTAGAAGGCAGCGGAAAGACTAAGAGTGCCCAGTGGTCTGTCCGGGGATGAGGAGCAGGTGGAGATCTTGACTCACTACTTGTCAGACCATTTAAAGGAGAACAGAGGTCTGAGGCAAGACAGCACTACTTATTTTTAGTATAGAACTGTATTTAAGCAACAGAAAGGAAACAAGTGAAAGAGAATTTAGATGGAGCTCGAGAACTCTGCAGAGTCTTGAGAACCTCTCTAAGAAAAACATCAGATAATGCAATGAACATAGGGGTACCTGTATTTGCTTATGCTAAGTGAAACAAGTAAGAGAAAGACAAATACCATATGATTTATATTTGGAATTTAAAAAAAAACCCAGAAACAGACTAATAGAAACAGAGAACAAACTGATAGTTACCAGAGGAAAGATGTGGGAGTGTGTGTGAAAAAGGTGAAGGAAAATGAGAGGTACAAACTTCTAGTTACAATAATAAGCCACAGGATGCAGTGTACAGCACAGGGAATATAGTGAGCAATATTGCAGTAACTTTGCCCAATGACAGATGGTTACCAGACTTATTGTGCTCATATTGTTAGATCACTATGTTGTATACCTGAAACTAATATAATATTGTATGTCATCTATACTTTAATAATGAAAAAGGAAATGCAAAAACAGAAGCCTGTGGCTGACCTGGGGCTGCTTTTTCTCATTCCTATGGATGAACCTTTACAATGGAGAAAGATATTATCGGGCTTTTTTGATCAAATTTTGGAAATTCTTGTTCTGGTTGCTTCACTCAGAAGCACTTTAACTCTGCTACAAGGGCACATATTTAGGTGGCTTTGTAAATTTAGATGAAAACTCCTCAAACTTGCCTCACACTTAAAGATAGTGTAATTCTCCAAGTCTGATGGGCCAATGAT
This sequence comes from Pteronotus mesoamericanus, assembly GCF_021234165.1. NCBI lineage: Eukaryota > Metazoa > Chordata > Mammalia > Chiroptera > Mormoopidae > Pteronotus > Pteronotus mesoamericanus. The sequence continues at coordinate 45,739,534 of NW_026555329.1, read as the reverse complement.
CTGGATTTCTTCAACATTGCACAAAGGCATGCATTCATGGTTTGTCTTGCTTCATTCTTGTCTTGATTGTTTAAGAACATGTCACTAAGTAAATACTTTTACTTATCTTTCTATGGTTTGATTACAAAATTATAAAAAAAAATTTCAAGAAGTTAAAAATCCCCAAAGTTACTTTGATTTTTCACTTAAATAGCAATATTTACATTGAATTCAGAAAAAATGCCATGTCAAGGTGACAGAGGTGCACTGTATAAGAATACAATGTGCCATGTCATAGAAAAATACAGATTTGTGATGTCGATTCTAAGCATGATATACTTATTCTCTTTATTAGAGATGCCCACATCTGAAGATCAGCTGAATTATTTGTTTGTTCTTGGGGGTAAATTCTTGTGGATTAAAGCATTATTCTTTAGAAATATAATACATTTATACATAATTTGCAATTAAATAAATATATCTATATTAGTGGTGTGCACTCAGTTATAGGGGTAAAAAATTCAAAACACTGAGCACTGCTTCTGTGGACTGCAGTGGATGACAGGGTTTCCTTGAGCATGGCATTTAGGAAGAGGAAAGTTAAGAGAGACGAAGGCTAGACCAAACGTGTACATATCAGAATCACCTTGGGAACATTTTTTTAAAAATACAAACTCTTGGGATTGACACCAGGACAATTAAGTAGGAACTCCATAGTGAGATCTAGGAATGCATATTTTTGAAAGATTATTTTAATGTTTGGACTAGCATTGTGAAGAGTGGGCTGGAGCCTCCAGTTATATATTTTAGGTGTGATTACCAACTTTGCATAAAAAGCTATCTCAGTGAGAGTTAATCATGTCTTTTAGTGTCAACTAAATTGACTTCTCCACAGAGTTAGATGATTTCCTGACATTTGGATCACTAATTCTATCTAGTAACTCTGGATCAGATACAGTTTGTAATTTACACAGTAGATTCAATTTAGAGGTCTGCTTGAAAAAAATATGCTACATTGATTCTACTGATGTTTTCCACCAATGTCAAATTTATTAGGGTGAGTTAATATGCAAATATGCTTAATTTTTCAAATGAACATTTTTCTAAACATTTATACAATATGGCACCTCAGCTGCTCTTCTGAGGCCACATGCTACTCAGGTTTTATCACAATTGCTTATTGCATAAAAACATATTTGTTAACTTTTCCTTAGTACTTTTATTTTAGGATATCCTTAGATGTTCTGTGACAGAGCAAGGATATGGAAGAAATGAAGAAAAGGAATGGGGGTGGCAAAAATTTCTAAATAATGCTCCTTGTCTGTGAGCCTAACTGTGGGTTAGTGTTCAGACTAGTGGCTGGAAACAGAAGAAACATGGCAATTGACTCATTGTCACCAACTCTGAGTAAGACTCTTGACCTTTATTGTGTCTTGGTGAATAAACCCACATGGAAAGAAGCAGTGAGAAAAAGTAACATGGTTAAAGTGGCCATGAGGTCTCCTAGGTAAATACATGATGATACTGCAGTTGAAGTTCTTGTGACCGTCTGTGGTTTCCTTAGTTTTGGGAATTATTATATTTGCAACAGACAGCCCTGTCATTGTTGCTTTGTGGTGAGGAGGATCAACCCTCTGATGTGTAACTTCAAAATCACTGTGGGAGCTAAGAAAAGAATAATCTTTCTCACCCACCCACCAGGTCCAATTTTCTCTAGAACAGGCAGCAGAGAAGCTTCTATGTGGGCATTTTTAAAAAAAACAACATCAATTTTATTGCACCCATTTGAAGAATTTTGACCAAAGTATACACATGTGTAATCACCACCACAATCAAGATATAGATTCTTCATTTCCAAAATTTCCTTTATGTCCCTTCTCAGGAAATCTCCCTCTGCTTCAACACCTAGGCAAACCTTGATCTACTTTCCACACCAAAATTTAGATTTGCATTTTCTAGAGTTTTGTACAGATGTAAACACACAGTATGTATTCTTTTATGCCTTACTTTAAGACTCAGCTTAATGATTTTGAAGTTTATCCAAGTATGTGGAGAGGTACAATGTGGCAAGGAAGGAGGAAGCTGTACTCCCCTCCTCCTATGACCACATAAACACTACAACTAAATTATAGAAAAAAAAAAACTTGTATAACCACCTGAAGACTAGCTAAACAAAAGTCCTATAACTCAGGATTTACAGAAGTTGTGCTGAGATTGATTGGAGGGGCAGAGATGCAAATTGGGCTGGCCCAACACCCATGCGCAAGCATTTGAGAGTGGAAAGATATCTCAGCTGCAGAGGTTCCCCCAGAGGAGTGAAGATTTCATCCTGACACCAGACTCCCCCAGACTTCCTAGCCCAGAGCACCATTGTTAGGAAGAAGAGCCCACATAACATCTGGATGTGAAAATCAGAGGTGATTCTGTTTCTCCCTGGGGGAGACAGAAGGCTACTAGAAACTCAGTCATCCTCTCAAAGGGCCAGCACACAAAATCTTGCTTACAGGCACTCACCCTGGGCTCTGGAAGAGGAAAAGCAGTTTGGAGGGTGCCAGAGTCATACAGGGAGAGACTGAGTTATGTGACTTTTGGGAGGGGGCTAGATGGAGAACTACCAATGTATTTGTATTGAATCCCTCTCCCCCACCACTCATGGATGCCATCTTTCCTGGGTTCAGCACTCCTCCCACACAGCATTAGCCTGGAAAGATACACTACCCCCACCCTAACACCTTCCAGAGGCTGTGCCCTACCCAGCATAAACACAGTGGTCTAAGCTCTGCCAGTGGCAATCAGATTGGGTCCACATTGCAGGCTTTCTTAAAAACTCCTGAGGATTTCCCGGTAAGCTAAGGGGGTGTCAGTGACACATACAGAGAGAATGAGTTGTGTGGCTTTAAGACAAGGGACATTTTTCTTGTACACCTAATTATCACAGCCATTCCTGTGTGGGCCCTCCCTCCACATAGCATTAACCTGATGAACTGCACTAACTTCACACTGGTGACTACCTGAGGACTTGCCCTACCCAGCTTGCTCATGGATGTGGGCTCTGACAATGGTTGCCAGTCTAGGCCCACTTAGCAGTCTTTCTCAAAAAACTCACAAGAAATTCCAGGCTAGCTTACAGGGTGCCAGAAACACACAGTGAAAGACATAGTTGTGTGGCATTAGGGTGAGGACTATTTTCCCCAGATGCCTGATTGGCACCACAGTTTATGTGTAGGGCTCTCCCCTGTAAGTCATTAGCCTAGGGAGTTATACAAGCCTCTTTCTGATGAATCCCTTTGGCCCCACTCTACCCAACTCACATACAGCAGTAAGAAATTAAGCAGCAACAAATCTGGGTCCACTTACAGTCTTTCTTAAAAAAAACTTGGAAAGTTCCAGGCAGGCTTGGGGCTTCTGGAGGCACACAAGGAGAGACTGAGTTGTGTAGCTTTAGGACAGGGCTGCCTTTTTCCATACCCGACGGGCACCATGATTTCTGTGCTGAGCCTTACTTCCATACAGCAAAATCTGAATCTTCTTTAGTCTGATGAACTCTACTGGCTCCACCTTGATAATTCTCTAAGGTCCCAGCCTACCACAATGGTCTGCAGGTCCCAGGCAGGTGGTTGCTGGCCTTGGTATATCTTGAGGCTTTTGCCAAGTGGCCTCATATCCAACACTAGAATTGAGTTTGAATCTGTATTAACCTGATAAACACCAGTTGTCCTTACCTGATGAATCCCTGAGAACATACCCCATGCAACTTGCGTACTAGCTGAGGTTCTTTCAGTGGCTGAGTCTGATGGGCAACCAGAAGGTGGTGGTAGGTCTCAGAATGCTTTAGCCTTTTGCTGAACTACCCAAGGCCTGACATTGATGGCAGGTGGCCTTAGTATGCCCATTGGACACTCCCACATGTACTCATTCCCAGCATAGTCAACTACCAATGAAGGATCACTTTGCATCTTCTAATAGGTAGCCAAGGGCTAGTCACATGCAGTATCTAGTATTGAACTGCACATGAATCTCTCCCAAGAGGACCCAGAACCAACACTAGCTTGAGACCACACCAGAGCATGACTCAGTTAGCTCCAGAAGTGGTGTATCAAAAGGGAGGTCTTGGCAGGTACCTGACGTTGCTGGGACAAATTTTGCTTCATGGGGTTAGGCCCTGAACAACAGCTTATACACTGTGGTCATGGCCAGTCCTCACAGTTGGTCAGCCTCAGGGTCAATCCATCCATGGAAGTGCCAACAGCAATCAAGGCTCAACTACAAAGAATGGTTTACATAACCCACCCAAGGGACACTCCTGGAGCACTTGGTTCAGGTGATCATGAAGACTGTCTCACTGGGTTCCACAGGACACCTACTATATAAGCCCACCCTACCAAGACTGGGAGACATAACAGATCTACCTAATACACAGAATCAAACAAAGAGACAGCCAAATGGGGTGACAAAGAAGCATGCCCCCCCCCCAAAAAGAACAGGATAAATCTCAGGAAAAAACAATTAAACAAAATGGAGACAAGAAATATAACACATATAGAGTTCAAAACAATGGATATAACAATGTTCAAGAAACTTAGTGAGCACTTCAATATTATAAAACACATGGAAACCATAAAAAAAATCTAGTCAGAATTGAAAAATACAGTAACTAAAATGAAGAATTCACTAAAAATAATCAACAGGAGATTAGATGAAGCATATCAAATCAACAATTTAGAAGACAAAGTAGCAGAAAACAAAACATGAAGTTAGAGTAGAAAAAAATAATCCAAACAAATGAGAATTAATTAAGAAACCTCTGGGAAAATGTCAAGCATAACAACACCTGCATCATAGGGGTGCCAGAAGGAGGAGAGAGAGAGCAAGGAATTGAGAATCTAATTGAAGAAATAATGACTGACAAATTCCTTAATTTGGTGAAGGAAAAGGCACAAAATTCCAGGAAGCACAGAGAGTTCCAAACAAGATAAACCCAAAGAGGCCCACACCAAGACAAATAATAATTAAAATAGCAAATTTTAAAGACAAAGAGAAACTCCTAAGAGCAGCATGAGGTAGATAGTTAGCTACACTGGGCTCCCATAAGACTGTGAACTGATTTCCCTAAAGAAACTTTTCATACCAGAAGAGTTTGGCAAGAAATATTCAAAATAATAAAAAGTAAGAATCTATAACCAAGACTTCTCTACCCAGCAAAGTGGTGATTTTAAATTGAAGGAGAAATAAAGAGGTTTCTAGATAAGAAAAAGCTAAAAGAGTTGATCACTACCAAAACTGCATTACAAAAAATATTAAAAGGACTTCTATAAAAAGAAAGAAAAAAAGGGGCATAAATATAAATAATAAAATGACAATAACTACATACAGATCAAAAATCAATATAAATGTAAATGGATTAAGTGCTCTAATTTGTTTTAATTGTACATGGAATATTTTCCAGGATCAGTCATATGTTAGGTCATAAAACAAATCACAATAAATTTGAGAGGATTGAAAGAATATCAAGCATCTTTTCTGATCACAAAGATATGAAACTAGAAATCAATTACAAGAAAAAAACTGAAAAACACACAAACACATGGAGGCTTAGTAACATGTTGCTAAACATTGAATGTGTAAACAATTAGCTCAAGGAAAAAATACACTTTCCGCTGTGTGCAGAGGCAAATGGATGCCAGCAGCACCTCCGAAACCACTGGCCTTCAGCCCATCACCTGCAGCACCAACCACACCAGATCCCCTCCCAGAGGGTGAAGAAGCAGGTCTCTAAAAATTCTCTTTGGAAGGCTGTCTCTGGTTACAAATGTTTGGGATTTGCAGGCCAGTGCATGAGGCACTCCCTGCAACAGAGGGGAATGCATGGCCTCCCTCTGACTCTGTCCTGCTCTGGCCCACTTAGTTCTGTGTAGAGATGCTAATCATTACAGGAATCTTGTTTGGGGCTTGGGCTCTACAGACAGTCCCTCCCACTTCCTTCTCCTTTACCTAAAAGAAGCCGGAACTCTGCACTAGAGAAACGACTAGAGCTCTCATCTTCTCAATCAAATACAACTTTCCTTACTGCAGACTTGGATGCTCTGAGTTTTGCCCTTTTGAAACAGCAGGTGCGAAACTGCAAGATACTTTGACACAAATAAAAATACTAACACAATAATAATACTCTATAAGACACTGTGAGCACAGTCTTAAGAGGGCAATTCATAGGAATACGGGCCTATCTCAAGAAAAAAGAAAAACCTCAAATAAAAAATACAGCCTTGGCAAGAATCAAGATGGCAGAGTAGTGAGTGGAAGTCACACTGACCATCTTCCAGGGCCAATCTGGAATTACAACTAAATTGTGGAGAAATTACCTGGAACAAACAACTAAACAATAGTGAGAGAAGAACCTTAGACAGAAGAATCAGCTTTAGCACAACCTAACTGCTAAGGAGTATGGTAGAGACTTGAGAAGGTGGGCAAGGTGCCCACAGGCAGCAGCACCAGAAGGATAGTGAAATGGCCAGTTGGATCCTCCTGAGAAGAGTGGGGTCTAAATCATAACTGGGGATCTCCAGCCTACAGCATCAGAGCCCGGAAAGTACACAGATAACAGCCAGGTATGAAAAGCAGCTGGTTGCTCTCTGCCAGAGACTGGACACTGGAGATGCAAAGAGCTGTTTAAAGGGTCAATGCATAAATTTTTATTTACAGCCACTTACCCTGGTCTCCAGAAAATGTCGGGGCAGAGAGGATGAGTGACACTTGAGAGGAGAATGGGGAAGGAGACTTTGGGAAGAGAACAGAGAGAGTAGCTGGTGGGATCCTGGTGCTGACTCTCCCCCATACAGCAGCATCTATCTGGCTGAGGCAGACCACTCCACTGAGCAGAACCCAATAACCCTGCCCCCCAGGCAAGATTCTGCCAAACCCAGTGGTGTTTAAGCCTGACTGGTGAGGGCAGAGTGAATAGATTAACAGCTAAAGAAGACAGGTACAGAAAGTAGATTCCTGGAAGTCTAGAACAGACTGCCTAAGGTCAGACAGGGTCAACATCTGATATCATCAGAGGAAGATCCAGAAAGAAAAATCAGCAGTGTCCTACCATAGAAGTTCACTCCACAAAGTCAGGAAATCAAGACAGATCAATTTAAGAAGCAGTAGCAAAATAGAGGAGTTTCACAAGTCATGGGAAGACAAAGTAACACTCCTCAATTGAAAGAAAAGGAGGAATCCCCAGAAAGAGAACAAAATGAAATAGAGACAACTACACTATCAGATATTAAGTTCAAAACAATGGTTCTAAGGAAGTTCAATGAGCTCAGTGAACTCAGAGAGAATTACCAAAAACTACAGGGAAACTATGAGGAACTTACTGTCAACTATATCAGCATGGAAAAGGACATAGGAATTATCAGTAAGAGACAAGAGGAAATAAAGAATACAATTTCTGAATTGAAGAACATAGTAGAAGGAATCAAAAGCAGGCTAGATGAAGCTGAGGATCGAATAATGGAGCTGGAGGACAGGGTAGAAAAATGCTCCCAGAAAGAGTAAGAAAATGAAAAAAGACTCGAAAAGAATGAAGAGGCACTTGGGGAAATGCAGAACAACCTGAAACATATGAATATCCATATAATAGGGATACCAGAAGGAGAAGAGCTGGAGGAAGGGATGGAGAACCTGTTGGAAAAGTAATGATGGAAACCTTCTCTAATTGGAGGAGAGAAAAAGCCACACAACTCCAGGAATCATAGAGGGTTCTATTCAAGAGGAACCCAGTGAGGCTCACTCCAAGACACATCATCATTAAAATGGCAAATATCAAAGACAAACAGAATCCTAAAGCAAGCAAGGGAGAAAGAGGTGGTAACATATAAGGGAGTCCCAATACGGCTAGCAGCTGCCTTCTCAACAGAAACACTACAAACCACAAGGGAATAGCAAAAGATATTCCAAGTCATGAAAAGCAAAGACCTGCAACCAAGAATCCTCTACCCAGCAGGGTTCTCAATTAAAATGGAAGGAAAATAAGGAGTTTCCCAGACAAAAGAACGCTAAAGGAACACACATCCACCAAACAAGCATTGCAAAATATGCTAAAGGGACTGCTTTAAGAAGATGAAGAAAAAGAGTCTATGAATACCCAGTTCCTTTCACAGTCACCAATACTAAATATTACCAATATTTTTAGTACTTATTAATCTGATTGTGATGATGTAGTATTTTAATTTTTCCTTTATTATTTGTTGAAACTAAACCTGTTTTTGTATATTTCTTGCCTATTTCTATTACTTTCAAACAGCCTTAAATGACTTTTTGGAATTCTTTGTCCATTTTTTTGATTAAATGTTTGTAAAATTTTTCCATAAAAAAATCTAACAAAACTATTAACCCTTTTTTAAATGTGTTGCAAATACTTTCCTATTCTATTACTTCTCCTTTAACTTTTTTATATGTATATAACTGTATTGTCTTTATTGTTAAATATAGTCATATTGTCAATATTTTACTTCATAGCTTCAAGGTATGAATAGGTTACTTCAGGGTAAGAAAAATATTATTTTGTATTTGCTCTGAAAATTCCTTATATTTTACATACTGATTTTTAACTCACCTGAATAATTTTTGTATAGTGTGTGAAATAGGGCTCTATATATGTTCTATCTCAGGTAATAGTGATCCATGCACCTTATTTGTTGAACAAACCTTATTTTCCCTATTGACTTGAAATATCAGTTTAATCATATATTACATTGTAAGACAGATACATACGTTTGTTTCTAGAATTCTCATTTTATGTCATTGATCTACTTTATTTTTGTTCTGGTGTGATGCTGTTTTAATTGCTGAGACATTATCATGGATTTAAACTTTTTAATAATTTAAAATTGATTTTTTTTCTTTTTTTTCTTTTATTATTCAAATATACTTGTCTCCATTTACCTGCAACCACTTACTCCTGCCCCTTTCACACCCAGTGCCCTTCCTCAATCCCTCCCCACCTTGGCTCCATCCATGTGTCTTTCATACATCTTCCTTGATTTGATCCTTCCCCATCCTTTTCTAGCTATCCTTCTTCCTCCTTCCCTCACGTTTCTGTTGGGTTTGTTTTGTTGATTAGTTTCCACTTACAGGTGAGACAATATGGTATTTGTCTTTCACCCCCTGGCTTATTTCACTTAGCATAATGCTCTCCAGTTCTGTCCATGCTGTCAGAAAGAGTAGAAGCTCTTTCTTTCTTTTTGCTGAGTAGTATTCCGTTGTGTAAATGTACCATAGATTTTGATCCCTTCATCTAGGATTAGGTTGTTTCCAGCACTTGGCTATTGTAAATTGTGCTGCTATGAACATTGTGGTTCATAGGTTCTTTGAATTAGTGTTTTGGGATTCTTCAGGTATAATCCAAGTGGGGGAATTGCTGGGTCAAAAGGAAGTTTCATTTTTAGCTTTCTGAGGAAATTCCAAACTGTTTTCCACAGTGGCTGCACCAGTTTGTCCTTCAACCAACAGTGTACTGGGTTCTCTTTTCTCCACAGCTCCATCAGCATACGTTGTTTGTTGATTTGTTTACGATGGCCATTCTGAACTGGTGTGAAGTGATATCTCATTATGGTTTTAATTTGTATTTCTCTTATGGCTAGTGATGCTGAGCATCATTGACAAATATTTTTTTTTCCATACGGTTGGATCTCTTTCATTTTGTAGATGTTTCTCTAGCCTTGGAGAAGCTTCCTATTTTAATGAAGTCCCAATTGTTTATTCTTTCCTCTATTTTGCTTACTTTAGGACACATACAGGTGAAAATATTGCTGCATGGAATAGCAGAGTTTCCTGCCTATGTTCTTCTCTATGATTTTTATGGTGTCATGACTTACATTTAAGAATTTTACCCATCCTGAGTTTAGTTTTGTCTATGGTGTAAGTTGGCAGTCGAATTTTAATGTTTTTGCAAGTACCTGTCCAGTTCTCCCAACCCCATTTGTTGAAAAGGCTATTTATTAATCCATTTGATGCTTCTGCACCCTTTGTTAAATATTAATTGACCATAGAGACATGAGTTTATTTCTAGGCTCCCTATGCTGTTCCATTGATCTATGTGTCTGTTCTTATGCTCGTAGCAGACTGTTTTGATAATAGTGGCTTTGTAGTAGAGTTTGATGTCCAGTATTGTGATCCCTCCTACTTTGTTTTTCTTTCTCAAAATTGCTGCGGCCATTCGGGGTCATTTATGGTTCCATATGAATTTTTGAAATGTCTGTTCTATTTCTGCGAAATATGTCATGGGAATCTTAATAGGGATTGTGTTGAATCTATAAATTGCTTTGGGTAGTATGGACATTTTGATGATATTAATTCTTCCAATCCATGAGCACAGTATATGTTTCCATTTATTTGTGCCTCTCTTAATTTCTTTCTTCAATTTGTATAGTTTTCTGCATACAGGACTTTTATCTCTTTGGTTAAATTTATTCCTAGGTACTTTATTTTTCTTCTTGCTATATCGAATGGTATTTTTTTCTGATTTCTTCTTCTTCTATTTCATTGCTGGTGTACAAAAATGTCTTTGATTTCTGAATGTTGACTTTGTATCCTGCTGTTTTGCCAAAATCACTTATTAGGTTGAGGAGTTTTTTGGTGGAGTTTACAGTCTTCTATGTACACTATCATGTAATCTGCAAACAATGATAGCTTTACTTCCTCCTTTCCAATTTGGATGACTTTTATTTCTTTTTCTTGCCTGACCGCTGTGACTAGGACTTCCAATATGACGTTGAAAAGAAGCGGTGAAAGCGGACATCCTTGTCATGTTCCCAATCTTAGTGGGAAAGCTTGTAGTTTTTGCCCATTGAGTACGATGTTGGCTGCAGGTTTTTCATATATGGCCTTTAATATGTTGAAGAATGCCCCATTTATTCCCATTTTGCTGAGTGTTTTGGTCATAAATGGGTGCTGTACCTTATCGAATGCTTTTACTGCATCTATCAAGATGATCATGTGGGTTTTGTCCTTTCTTGTATTTATGTGATATATTACATTTACTGACTTGTGTATATTGAACCATCCCTGCATGCCTGGGATGAATCCCACTTGATCATGGTGGAAGATCTTTTGAATGTATTGCTGGATGTGGTTTGCCAATATTTTGTTGAGGATTTTACCATCTATGTTCATCAGCGAATCGTCCTGTAGTTTACTTTCTTTGTAGGGTCTCTATCTGGTTTTGGGATTAGGGTGATGCTGGCCTCATAGAAAGAGTCTGGGAGTCTTCCTTCCTCTTGGATTTGTTGGAATAGTCTGAGAAAGACAGGGGATAGCTCTTCCTTAAATGTTTTGTAAAATTCTCCTGTGAAACTGTCCAGCCCTGGGCTTTTGTGAGCCAGGAGTTTCTTGATTACTGCTTCAATTTCCCCAGCTGTTATCGGTCTGTTCAAGCTTTCTGTTTCTTCCTCCTTCAGGATTGAAAGATTATACTTTTCTAAAAATTTGTCCATTTCATCAAGGTTTTCAAATTTCTTGGCATATAATTATTCATAGTAGTTTCTGACAATACTTTGTATTTCTGTGGTATCAGTTGTTATTTCTTCTCTTTCATTTCTGATATGATTAATTTGGGTCCTCTCTCATTTTTCTTCATGAGTCTGCTTAAAGGCTCGTCAATTTGATTTATCTTTTCAAAGTACCAGCTCCTGGATTGTTTGATCCTTTGAATTGTTCTTTTCGTTTCTATGTCATTCAGTTCTGCTCAAATCTTGACTATTTCCTTGTTTCTACTCTCTATGGGATTTATTTGTTGTTGTTTATCCAGTTCTTGAATTTGTAGTGTTAGGTCTTTTATTTGAAATGTTTCTATGTTTTTTAGGTAAGCCTGTATTGCTATGAACTTCCCTCTCAGGACTGCCTTCACTGTGTCCCATAGGTTTTGGACTGTTGTCTGTTCATTTTCATTTGTTTCCAGAAATTTTTTGATTTCCTCTCTTATCTCATTATTGACCCATTCATTGTTTAATAGTCTACTGTTGAGTCTCCATCAGTTTGCAAGTTTTTGAAGTTTCTCTTTGAGGTTGATTTCCAGTTTCAAGGCCTTGTGGTCCGAGAAAAAGTTTGGTATTATTTCAATTTTCCTGAATTTACTGAGGCTTGCTTTGTGTCCTATCATGTGGTCTATCTTTGAAAAACTGCCATGAGCATTTGAAAAGAATGTGTATTTTTCTTCTTTGGGATGTACGGTTCTATACATGTCAGTTAAGTCTCTTTGATTCAGTGTGTCATTCAGCTTCACCATATCCTTATTAATGTTTTGTTTGGAAGATCTGTCCATTTTTGACAGTGGGGTGTTTAAATCCCCTACTATCAGTGTGTTGCTGTCTATATCTTTTTTGAAGTCATCCAACAATTTCCTTATATATTTGGGGGTTCCTATATTGGGAGCATATAAGTTTACAATGTTTATGTCTTCTTGACAGATTCTTCCTTCAAGTATGATAAAGTGCCCCTCTGGGTCTCTTTTTATGGCCTTTGTTTTGAAATCTACTTTGTCTGATACAAGTATGGCAACTCCGGCCTTTTTCTCTTGCCATTTGCTTGGAATCTTCTTTTCCATCCCTTTACTTTCAATCTGTGTAGGTTTCAGGCTCTGAGGTGGGTCTCTTGTAGGCAGCACATGTGTGGGTCATGTTTTCTTTTCCATTCAGCTACCCTGTGTCTCTTGGATGGGACATTTAGTCCATTTACATTTAGAGTTATTACTGATAGAAACTTATTCATTTTTTCTCTTTATACCTGTGTTTTTCTCTTTCTCACTCTTTCTTTTCTTTTCTTTTTTTTCTTTCTTTCTTTCTTTATTTTTAAATACATTTGTCTCTGCCTCCCCCACACCACTTTCCCTTGCCCCCTCCCTCCTTCCCTCCCTCAGCTCTTCCCCTTTGGTTTTGTCCATGAGTCCTTGCTGTATGTTCCTTGACTTTCCCCTTCCCTTCCCTTTCCCTGCCCCCCACTCCCTCCTTCCCTCTTGTCTCTGTTGATTTCTTTTCCTTTCAGTGTTGCTGGTCATATTTTCCTTGCATCTTTGTATTGTTGGTTAGGTTCCACTTATAGGTGAGATCATATGGTATTTGTCTTTCACCCCCTGGCTTACTTCGCTTAGCATAATGCTCTCCAGTTCCATCCATGCTGTCGCGAAGTTTAGTAGTTCTTTTTTCCTTTCTGCTGTGTAGTATTCCATTGTGTACATAAAGCTGAAAATGGAACTGCCTTTTGATCCAGTGATTCCCCTACTGGGACTATACCCTAACAACACCAAAACCAATACAAAAGAACCTATGCACCCCAATGTTCATAGCAGCACAATTTACAATAGCCAAGTGTTGGAAGCAACCTAAATGTCCATCAGTACATGATTGGATCTCACTCTTTTCCTTCATTTTCCTAAAGCAGTCCCTTGAGCATATATTGGAGTGTTGGTTTGGTGGAGATATATTCTTTTAGCCTTCTTTTGTCTGGGAAACTCCATATTTCCCCTTCTGTTTTAATTGAGAGCCTTGCTGGGTAGAGCAGCCTTGGTTGTAGACCCTTGGTTTTCATTACTTGGAATATTTGTTGCCATTCCCTTGTGACTTGTAATGTTTCTGTTGAGAAGTCAGCTCCTAGGCGTATTGGGGCCCCCTTGTATGTTACTTTCTCCTTCTCCCTTGCTGCCTTTAGGATGCTCTCTTTGTCTTTGATAGTTGCCATTTTAATGATAATGTGTCTTGGAGTGGACTTACTTGAGTCCCTCTTGAGTGGGGTCTCTGTGCCTCCTGGATCCATGAGACCCTTTCTCTCATCAGATTAGGGAAATTTTCCGTCATTACTTTTTCGAGGAAGTTCTCTATCCCTTGCTCCTCTTCTTCTCCTTCTGGTATCCCTATTATGCGGATATTATTGCGTTTCGAGTTGTCCTGCATTTCCCTAAATGCCTCTTCGTTCTTTTGAGTCTTTTTTCCATTTCTTGTTCTTTCGGGAAGCTTTTTTCTACCTTATCCTCCATCTCACTGATTCGATTCTCGGCTTCATTGAGCCTGCTTCAGATTCCTTCTATGGTGTTCTTCAATTCAGAAATGGTATTCTTCATATCCTCTCATGTCTTCTTGATAGTTTCTATGTCCATTTCCAGGTTGATATAGTTTGCTGTAAGGTCCTGATAGTTTCTCTGCAGTTTCTCATAGTTCTCTTTGAGCTGGCTGAGCTCATTGAGCTTCCTTAGAACAATTGTTTTGAATTCAATATCTGATAGTTCCCTTGCCTCTATTTCTTTTAGCTCTCTCTGTGGGGAGTCCCTTTTCCACTCATTTGGGGGGAACTTCTTTTTCTTCCCATATTTGTGAGAGTCTGTTAAGTAATTTACTTATTTTTTTATTTATTTTTGCTTCTGCTTCAATAGGGCTGTCTAGATTTCCTGACTTTGTGGATTACTTCTGTGGTAGTAGGCAGGTCTTTTTATTTATTCATTTATTTATTTACTTATTTATTTATTTTCCCTTTACTTTTCTTTCTGGGCCTGCCTCTGATGATGTCAGTTGTTGACCCTATATGGCCTTGGGTGGTTTATTTGAGCCTGCCAGGAGTCTACTCTCTGTGTCTGACTCCTGCTTGGGGCAGCTGTGTGACCCCTTCGGCCAGGGAGCCACTATTTCTGTGGATCGCTCTGCACTCTCCTGCTGGCTCCTTGATCACGCTATGGCCCGGCAGGATCCCCCACCAGCCTGGGCTAGTGCGCGTGTTTGCCCCAGCCCAGGGGGCTTCTTCACGACCTTGCGTAACGTCTGGCCCCCAGGCCAGCCGGCACCCCGGCACTGGACTGTTTAGGGTCTTCCATTGTGTGCTTTCACCACTTTTGGCTCTTTGGATGCATTGCTTGCACCCCCCAAATGGAGACTATGGAAATGGGAGGAAGTCAGCTCCAGTGCTCTCTGGTTAATCCTGTCTCCAGTGTCTCCTCCAGGGACTCTGGGCAGCTCTGTGACCCCTTCCGCCGGAGATCCACTATTTTTGCGGCCTGCTCTGCACTCGCGGGCCCGTGTGGGTCGATTTACACCTGTGCTCGCCGATCTGTGCACTCCTTCACAGGCCCCATCAGTGCCAACCTGTGGGAGGCCTTGCCAGCCCGCGCTAGCCCTGGCCAGCCTGCGCGGGTCCACACACACTCTCGCCAACCCTCGCCGGCCACTCAGCGCAAGTGTGCGCGCCTACACTGGGTGGATTTGGGCTCTCTATTGTGTGCTTTTTGGCTTTTGGCTCTTTGGGTGTGTGTCCTTTTCCCGCACAATGGAGACTAGGGAAAGGGGAAGTCGGGACTCCCCGGTTCCTCCTCCCGTTCTTTCCCCAATGCCTCCGTCTCCAGTATTTCCTCAGGGCTCTCCCAGCCAGTCTGCACTCAGCCCCCCAGCTCACTTGCACACAAGCTGTGTGAGGAGCACACAAAAGGCAGGTTAATTGATTCCCTTATGCCTGAGCGAGATGGTAGCTGCAGAGTAGGAGGTGCGTTATCACCGGGGCTCCACTGGCCGCGGTCTCAGTTCTCTTCACCAAGTTTTCCTCACCAGTCTTTTCCCAGGCACCAGCCCACCCTGCTGCCGCCTCTACCCAGAGATCAAGGAGGGTGGCTGCCACTGCAATTTTTGCGTTGGCCCTTTAAATGTCCCTTTGCATCCCCAGCCACCTGTCTCTGGCAGAGAGTGCCCCTAAGCTTTTTGGGGTTGCGTTTTGTGTGTATTTTCCTGGTTTTAGGTGCTGTAGTTTAGAGGTCCCTGTTTATGATTCAGACCCTGTTCTTCTCGGGGGGAGCTAACTGGCCGTTTCAATGTCCCACTGGTGCTAGTGCCCGTGGGCACCCAGCCCACCCTCTCGAGCCTCCACTATACTTCTCACCCGTTGGGATGTGTGAGAGTCGAATGCACTGTCTGTCCGCGCCTCCAAGGCTCCTCTCCCACTATAGTTCCATTGTTTTCCAGGTGATTATTCCACTATTTAGTCGTAATTCCAGTTTGGTCTTGGGAGGGGGTGTCAGCGTGACTCCCATTCACTCCTCTGCCATCTTTCCCCCTCAGTGTTGTATAGTTTTCTGCTTACAGTGTTTTACATCCTTGGTTAAGTTTATTCCTAGATACTTTATTTTCCTTTTTGTTAAAGCAAATATTTTTCTTGATTTCTGCTTTGATTATTTCATTTTTGGTGCACAAAAATGCCTTCAATTTTTGAATATTGACTTAGTATGCCACTGTTGTGCCAAATTCACTTATTAGGTGGAGTAGTTTTTCAGTGGAGTCTGTGGAATTTTCTATGTATACTATCATGTCATCTGCTAACAAAGACAAGTTTACTTCCTCCTTTCCAATTTGGATGCCTTTTATTTTATTTTATTTTTTTGTCTAATCTCTGTGGCTAGGAATTCCAATACTGTGTTAAATAGAAGTGATGAAAGAGGACATCCTTGCCTTGTTCCTGGTCTTATTGGGAAAAGTTGTAGTTTTTTTCCCATTGAATATGAGGTTGGCTGTAGATTAACATATATGGCCTTTATTACGTTGAGCTATGCCCCCTTTATTCCCACTCTGCTGAGTGTTTTTAGCACTGGGTACTCTATCAAATGCTTTTTCCACATCTATTGATATACATATGTGATTTTTTTGTCTTTCCTTTTGTTTATGTGATGCATCACGTATATTGATTTGTGAATATTGAACCGTTCTTGCATCCCTGGGATGAATCCCACTTGATCATGGTGGATGAACTTTTTAATGTATTGCTGGATGCAGTTTGCCAATATTTTGTTGAGGATTTTGGCATCTATGTTCATCAGTGATGTTGGCCTGTAGTTTTCTTTCTTTGTAGGGTCTTTATCTGGTTTTGGGATTAGAGTGCTGCTGGCCTCATAAAAAGAGTCTGGGAGTCTTCCCTGTTCTTAGATTCTTTTTTGAATAGTCTAAAGACAGGGGTTAGCTCTTCCTTAAATGTTTTGTAAAATTTTCCTAGGATAACATCAGTCCAGGGCTTTTGTGTGCCAGGTGTTTTTTGACTACTGCTTCAATTTCAACAGCTAATAATGGTCTGTTCAGGCTTTCTCCTTTTCTTTAAATTATATATTTAAAGAAAATATAATTTCTTTATATTTTTTAAGAAAAGTTGTCAATTTCATTGAGATTTTTAAATTTCTTGGCATATAATTGTTCATACTAATTTCTTACAATCCTTTGTATTTCTGTGGTATCAGTTGTTATTTCTCCTCTTTCATTTCTGATCTTATTTATTTGGGTCCTCTCCCTTTTTTCTTGATGAGTCTGCTTAAAGGCTTGTCGATTTTATTTATCTTTTCAAAGTACCAGCTCCTGGATTGGTTGATCCTTTAAATTGTTCTCTTAGTCTCTATGTTTTCAATTCTGGTCTGATCTTGATTATTTACTTTATTCTACTTTCTCAGAGCTTTGTTGTTGTTGTTTCTCTAATTCCTGAAGCTGTAGGGTTAGGTTGTTTATTTGAAATGTTTCTGTCTTTTGGAGGAAGGCATGTATTGCCATGAACTTCCCTCTTGGGCCTGCCTTTGCTTTGTCCCATAGGTTTTGGACTGTGGTATGTTCATTTTCATTTGTTTCCAGAAACATTTTGATTTCTTCTTTGATCTCATTATTGATCCAATCATTGTTTTATAGTGTGCTATTCAGTCTCCATGAGTTAGAATATATTTGAGTTTTTGCCTTGAGGTAGTTTTCCAGTTTCAAGCCTTTGTGGTCCAAGAAAAAGCTTGTTATGATTTCAATCTTCCTGAATTTGTTCAGTCTTGTTTTGTGTCCTATCATGTGGCTTATCTTGAAAATGTTCCATGTGCATTTGAAAAGAATGTGTATTTTGCTTCTTTGGGATGAAAGGTTCTACATATGTCAAAGTCCATTTGATCTAATGCTTCTTTCAGTTCCACAACATCCCTGTTGATGTTTTGTTTGGAAGATCTATACATTTTTGACAGTTGGGTATTAAAATTCCCTAGTGACAGTGTGTTGCTGTCTACATCTTTTTTGAAGTCTTCCAAGATTTCCCTTATATATTTGGGTGTTCCTATGTTGGGTGCATATAAGTTTAGAATGTTTATGTTTTCTATGGATTCTTCCTTTGAGTATTATAAAGTGTCCTTCTGGGTCTCTTTTTATGGCCTTTGTTTTAAAATTGAATTTGTCTGATATAAGTATTTCTACCCCTGCTTTTTTTCCCCTGTCCATTTGCTTGGGATACTTTTTTTCCATCTCTTTACTTTCAGTCTGTGTAGGTCCTTCGTTCTGAGGTGGGTCTTTTGCAGGCAGCCTAGGTGTGGTCTTGTTTTCTTATGTATTCAGCTATGCTATGTCTTTTGATTGGGGTATTTAATCCATTTCCATTTAAAGATTTTATTGGTAGGTACTTATTCATTTTTTCTCTTTGTACCTGTGTTCCTCTCTTTTTCTACATCTTCCTAAACCACTCCTTTTAGCATATCTTGCAATGGTGGTTTGGTGGAAGTGTATTCTTTTAGCCTTCTTTTGTCTGAGGAATTCCTTATTTCATGTTCCATTTTAATTGTGAGGCTTACTAGGTAGCAGAGTCTTGGCTGCAGGTCCTTGGTTTTCATGACTTGGGATATTTCTTGCCATTCCCTTCTGGCTTATAGTGTTTCTGTTGAGAAGTCAGCCACTAGCCATATTGTGGCTTCCTTGTATGTTACTACCTGTTTCTCCCTTGCTGCCTTGAGGATTCTTTCTTTTTCTTTGATATTTGCCATTTTACTGATGATGTGTTTTAGAGTGGTCCTCATTGGGTTTCTCTTGAATGGGACCCTCTGTGCTTCCTGGACTTGTGTGACTTTTTCTCTCCTCCAATTAGAAAAGTTTTCCATCATTACTTTTCAAACAGGTTCTGTATCCCTTGTTCTTCTTGTCCTTTTGGTATCCCTATTATATGGATATTCATATGTTTCAGGTTGTTCTGCATTTCCCTAAACACCTCTTCATTCATTTTGAGTCTTTTTTCCATTTCTTGTTCTTTCTGGGAGCTTTTTTTCTACCTTGTCCTCTAGCTCGCTGATTCGATCCTGTGCTTCATCTAGTCTGCTTTTTATTCCTTCTACTGTGTTCTTCAATTCTGAAATTGTATTCTTCATTTACTCTTGTCTCTTACTGATAGTTTCTTTAATTGATAATTATTGATGTCCTTTTTCATGCTGATATAGTTGGCAGTAAGTTTCTCATAGTTTCCCTGTAGTATTTTGTAATTTTTTCTTAGCTCACTGAGCTCATTGTGCTTCTCTATAAGCTTTGTTTGGAACTCAATATCTAAAAGTATACTTTCCTCTATTTCATTTATTTCTCTTTCTGGAGATTCCTCCTTTCCCTTATATTTGGGAACATTTCTTTTTATTTCCATTATTTGTGAGATCCTTCTTTTTCACTTATGCTTCTTAAATTGACCTATCTTGCCTTCATACCTTTTGATGTCAACTTCTATGGTAGGAGACCCATGCTTTTTTTGGTCTTCTTTCTGGGTTTTCCTCTTATGATATCAGCTACTGACCCTGTCTGACCTTAAACAACCTTTAAGAGACTTCCAGGAATCTACTGTTTGCCTCTCCCCTCCAGGTGTTGATGTAGTCATTGTGCCATCAGCAGTCAGGCTTACACACCATAGGCGGGGCAGAACCCCTCTTGTGAGTGGGGTTATTGTGCCTTTTCATGCTGCTGATGCTTAGGGGACTGGTGTGCCTGAGCAACATGGCTGCTGACATATGAGGGAGGAGTGAACACTGGGGTCTCCCTGGCCACTCCTTCAGTTCTCTCCCCAATGCTTCTGTCTCCAGATGTTCCACAAACATCTCTAGACCATTCTGTGTCTCCTTTAGACAGGGATCTACTATCTCTTACTGCAGCTCTGTACTCAGCACCTGGGCCTGCAGTATAATGGATTTTGACATTAAAAAAAATGAATAAATAAAATCAATCTTCATTTTCTTTTTATTTTTTTATTTTATTTTTTATCATGTTTATTCTAATACAATTGCCTCAATTTTTACCCCTTTACCCCCTCCACCCATCCCACCACCACCTCCCTCACACAGTCAATTCTCACTCTGTTGTCCATGTCCAAGGGTCATTCATACATGTTCTTTGTCTAGTCCCTTCCTCTTCTTCCTACCATTGCCCTCTTTCCCTCTCCCCTCTGGTTACTTTCAGTCTGCTCCATGTTTCCATGCCTGTGGTTTATTTTGTTCACTAGTTTATTTTGTTGAATAGAGTCCACTTATAGGTGAGATCACATGGTATTTGTCTTCCATCAACTGGCTTATTTCACTTAGCTTAATATTCTCCAATTCCATCCATGTTGTCACAAAAGGTAGGAGTTCCATCTATCTCTCTTTCTTTCTTTCTTAAATGCAGATTGATTTTATTTTTTTAAATGTCAAAGTTAATTATAAAATATTAAAAAAAATTTAAAACCATTAGGAAGTCTCAGAAATTAAACCAACATGACACCAACACAGAAATAATCAAGTAGATCAATGAAATATAATAAGTATACTAGACACAAGCATATATATCTGTCTAACAATATATGATTAAGTTGATATTTCATATCAATGGGTAAAATAAGGCTTATTCAACAAATAAGGTGCATGGACCCCTATTAGTTGAAAGAAGACGAATATAGAGCCCTATTTCACACATTTAACAAGAAATATTCAGGTGAGTTAAAAATCAATATGTAGAATCTAAGGAGTTTTTGGAGAAAATACAAACTAATATTTTTCATGACCTGAAGTAAAATATTCAAACCCAGAAGCTATAAAGTAAATATTGACAATATGACTATATTAAACACTTAACTATATAGTAATATACATGTAAAAAAGTTAAAGGACAAGGAATAGAATAGAAAAGTATTTGAAACACATCTAAAACATGATTATTAGGTTTTTCTTTCCTTTTCTTTTTTTGAAAAAAAGTTCTACAAACCTTTATAAATGGATAAAGTATACCAAAGATTCATTTAATGCTTTAAAAAAAATAGAAATAAGCAAGAAATATACTAAAACAGGTTTAGTTTCAACAAAAAGTAAAGGAACAATTAACATCATTGTCACAATCAGATTAACAAGAGTTAAAAATATTGGTAATATTAAGTATTGGCAACTCTGAAAGGAACGGGGTATTCATAAAAACTTTTTCTTCATCTTAAAGCAGTTTTTTTAGTGTATTTTGCAGTGAAAGTTTGCTGGATGTGTATTCTTTGAGACTTCTTTTGCCTGGGAAACTCCTTATTTTGCCTTCCATTTTAACTGAGAGCCTTGTTTTGGTAGAGAAGTCTTGGTTGCAGGCTATAGCTTTTCATGACTTGGAATATTTCTTGCCATTCCCTTCTGGCTTTCATTGTTTGTGTTGAGAAGTCAGATGTTAGCCATACTGAGGGTCCTTTAAATGTTACTACCTCTTTCTCCCTTGCTTGCTTTAGGATTCTCTGTTTGTCTTTGATATTTGCCATTTTAATGATGATGTGTTTTGGAGTGGGCCTCATTGGGTTCCTCTTGAATGGGACCCTCTGTGCTTCCTGGAATTATGAGACTTTTTCTCTCCTCCAATTAGGGAAGTTTTCCATCATGACTTTTTCAAACAGGTTCTCTATCCCTTCCTCATCCTCTTCTCTTTCTGGTATCCCTATTATACAGATATTATTACATTTCATGTTGTTCTTCATTTCTAAATGCCTCTTCATTCTTTTTGAGTCTTTTTTCATTTTCTTGCTCTGTCTGGGAGCTTTTTCCTACCTTGTCCACCAGCTCACTGATTTGGTCCTCATCATCATCTAGTCTGCTTTTGATTCCTTGTACTGTGTTCTTCAATTCACAAATTGCATTCTTCATTTTCTCTTGTCTCTCACTGATAATTTCCATGCCTTTTTCATGCTGATATAATTTGGAGTAAGTTCCTCACAGTTTCCCTGTAGTTTTTGGTAATTCTCTCTGAGTTCACTGAGCTCATTGAGCTTCCTTAGAACCATTGTTTGGAACTCAGTATCTGAGAGTTTACTTGCCTCTATTTCATTTAGTTCTCCTTATAGGGATTACTCCTTTCCCTCAAGTGGGGCGTATTTCTTTGTCTTCCCATTATTTGTGAGACTCTCCTTTTTTGCTTCTGCTTCTTAAGTTGATCTGTCTTGATTTCCTGACTTTGTGGTGTGAACTTCTATGGTTGAAGACCCCTCTTTTTACTTTCTGGATCTATCTCTGATGATGTCAGATGTTGATCCTATCTGACCTTAGACAGTCTGTTTGAGACTTTAGTAATCTACTGTTTGTGGCTGTCTCCTTCAGCTGTTAATCTAGTCACTCTGCACTCAGCAGGCTTTCTTAGACAGCTCAGGATGGGGCAGCGTCCTTCCTGGTGGCAGAGTTATTGGGTCCTCTCACGCTGCTGCCATATGTGAGAGGAGTCCACACTGGGATATTGCAGGGTACTCTCTCCATTCTCTTCCCGAAGCCTCTGTCCCCAGTCTCTCCGCAAGGGTCATCAGACCTCTCTGTGCCTTCTTTTGCCAGAGATCTATTGTCTGTGGCTGCCACTCTCTACTTAGCAGGCAGCTTAGTCAGCACAAGGCAGGGTGGAATCCCACCTTGGGGTGGCGCTATTGGTTCCTTTGATGCTGGTACTGCTCAGGGGGAGTGGTCTCTGCCTGAGCATGATGACTGCTGATGCATGGGGGAAGGAGTCAGCACAGAGATCCCACTGGCCACTATCTCAGTTCTCTCCCCAAAGCCTCCTTCTTCCGTCTCTTCTCAGGTGTCTCTTGCCCACTCTGTCCCCACCTTTGATGGAGACCAGGGTAAGTGGCTGCAAATAAAAGTTTATGTGTTGGCCCTTTAAACAGTTCTTTGCATCTCCTGCCTCCTTTCTCTGGCAGTGAGCAACCCTGCCCCTTTTTGCAGCTGGCTATTTACTGTGTACTTTTTGTGTTCTTGTGCTGTGGGCTAGAGATCCCTGCTTTTGGTTTAGACCGCACTCTTTTCAGGGGGATCCAAATGGACGTTTCAATATCCTTCTGGTGCTGCCACCCCTGGGCGCCCCGCCTGCCTTCTCATGTCTGTACCACACCCCTTACCAGTTAGATTGCACCAAAGCCGATTCTTCTGTCTCAGAAGTTACAAGGCTCCTTTCTCACTATTGTTGTTTGTTTCAGGTGATTTCTCCACAATTTAGTTGTACTTCCAGGTTGGTCCTGGGAGGAGGTCAGTGTGACTTCCACTCAGTCCTCCACCATCTTGGTTCTCCCTCAACCTGCATTTAAAAAAAAAAAAAAAGAAAGAAAGAAGGAATTCCTAACTTTTGCAACAACATGTATGGAACTGGAGAGTATTATGATAAGTGAAATAAGCCAATCAGTGAAAGACAAATACCATATAATCTCACATATAAGTGGACTTTATTCAACAAAATGTTTGTGTTTTGTTGAAAAACAAAACTTTTGAACTAATGAACAAAATAAAGCAGTGGCATGGAAACATGGATCAGACTGTAAGTGACCAGATGGGATGGGGAAGGAGGACAATGGTGGAAAGCTGAAGAAGGGACTGAACAAAGAACATGTATTCATGACCCATGGACATGGGCAACAGAGTGGGAATTGACTATGTGAGAGGGAGATGAGGTGGTATGGGTGGAGAAGGACAAAGAGAAAAATTGAGACAATTGTAATAGAATGAACATAATTTAAAAATTAAAAAAATTAAATATATAACCTTACTTCTAAAAAAACTAGGACAAAACTACAATGAAGCCTAAAGTAAGTAGAGGAACAGAAATAATAAATGTCAGAGAGGAGACAGACAAAACAGAGTCTACAAAAAAAAAATACAAAGATCAATGAAACCAAAAGTTGGTTTATTGAAAAGATAAACAAGATTGATAAATCTTTAATCAGACTTATCAAGAAAAAAGGAGAACATTTTTAAATAAATAAAATCATAAATTAAAGAAGAGAAATTACAATTGATACAACAGAAATATGGACAATTATAAGAAAATACTATGAAGAATTATATGTCAACAAATTGGATTATCTGGAAGAAATAGATAAATTCCTAGAAATATACCATCTTCCACAAATGAGTCAAGGAAAAAAACAGAAAATCTGAACAGATATATTATAACCAATAAAATAAACACAGTAATACAACAACTTCAAACAATAGCCCTGGACTGAATGGCTTACAGGTGAATTTTACCAAACATTCAACATAGAAATTGTCCTATGTGAAAGTGGTGGCAGAAAGCTGGAGACAAATGTATTGGAACAATAAAAAAAAGGAAACAGTGCCTATTTTTCTCAAACTATTCTAAAAAATTCAAGAGGAGGGAAGGCTTCCAATTCATTTCACATGGCCAGCATTATATCGGTGCCAAAACCAGAAAAAGATATTACAAAGAACAAAAATTATAGGCCAATATGGTTAATTAACATAGATACAAATATCCTCAACAAACTATTAGCAAACCAAATTCAGCAATACATTAAAAAGATTATACACCGTGATCAAGTTGGATTTTTTCTGAGTTACAAGTTTAGTTCATTATCTACAAATCAGTTAAGGTTATGCAGTACATAAACAATATGAAAGACAAAAATCATGTGAGCATATCAATAGATGCAGAAAAAGCATTTGACAAAATCCAGCACCCACTTATAACAACTGTCAGCAATGTGGGAATAGAAGAAACATACCCGGATATAATAAAGGCCATATAGAACAAACCTACAGCTAACATCATACTTAACAGGGAAAAACTAAAATTGTTTTCCTTAAGACCAGGGACTTTCACCACTCATATTTGAAAAAGTATTGGTAGTTTTTCAAAGTGGCTGCACCATTCTGTATTCCCACTAGCAAGGTATTAGAGTTCTTATTCCTTTATATCTCTTCCAACTCTTGCTATTATCTGTTTTTTCATTATAACCATCTTAGAAGATTTATAGTGGTATCTTATCATAGACTTACTTTTCATTTCTCTGATGACTAAGGCTATTGAGCCTCTTTTTCAAATGTTTATTGGCCAATAGGCCTATAAGTTTTAGAAACAAAAGCTTTTGGGAAGAGCTGTTTACTATGTGATGACTGTGCCCCCTTCCATGTTTTCAGAGGAAGACAAAGTTCTGCTAACTGTTGTTGAGAATTACCTGGGGCTTATGTCATGGACTCAGCACATAATGCTGCCACCCTGTCCTCCTTGAGCCATCATCTCCACCACATCTTTTGACCGTGATTTCACTTTTCCTTTGCAGATCAATTGTGCCCTTTAAGCCACCTCTTTTCTCCTTCAAGGTTTCCTTTAGTGTTTTGCCTTGAATTCTACTGATAAAAATATTTGGTTTTGTAAAAACAATTCAGTAAGATATGCTGTGGTTGATCTATTCCTTACAGTCCCCATCTTTGAGACAGTTCCTACTTTGATAATATAATCACAGCCTCTTGCAATAGCTGCTGAGAAGCAGCTATTTCCAATTTCCTCTCTTGGAGAGAGACCTTCATCTCCCTAGCTGCCTGGAATATTGTTTGCTGACTGATAACTGTTAAGACCATGCCCTGGAATTGCCCTCTCCTGAAAGGAGCTGCGTTGTCCTTGCGGGAATGCTTCTTGCAGTCTAGGGAATAGAAGGTCGATATAGGCAATAAATGATTGTGGCCCCTTTCTTCAATTTAGAAAATATATATGAAAGGTGATTTCAGCTTTAAGCTTCCTGTGGGATCAGCTGAGGCTGGTTTTGAAAATGCATTGGCGTTCCATCCTGCTTCCACCTGTATACAAATCTCTGTGTCAGAGTGTTTTCCTGGGTGAATTAGCTTCCTATTTCTACAATAACAAATTACCACAAACTGGGTGGCTTACATCAACAGATTTATTTTCTCACAGTTCAGAAGGATGGAATATGAAATCAAGGTTTTGGCAGAGTAGGCTTCTTCTGTAAGTTCTGAGGCCAGGACCCTTCCATGTCTCTCTACTACCCCCTGGCGCTTGCCAGCAATCCATGGCTACCCTTGACATGTAGGCACATCACTCCAATCTCTGCCTCTGTCTTCACATCACCTTCTCTCTTGTGTGTTTTCGGAAGGACACTTGTCATTGGATTTAGGCCCACCAAGGTAATTCAGGATGATCTCTATCCAAGCCTCTTAAATCTGCAAGGACCCTTTTTCCAAATACAGTCATGTTCACAGGCTTTGGGGGGACATATCTTTTGGTGAGGTGCACCTGTTCAAAGAAATACACTGGTAAAAGATCTTTTTGTTTTCTGACAGGAACCTAGTGAGGCCCTGAATGGGGTTTGGGAGCTGGGTCCATCACCAGCTGGCTAGCGATGAGGCCCCCATCACTAAGGTGAATGGAGTGCTGATCAATAAACTTTCACTAGTAGTGAACTGAGATAGGAAGAAAATACACTGTAGCTACCTCTGACATTCAAGGAATGTGGTAAGAAAAGGACTTTGGAACCAAATGAATATTGTATTTTGAAAGCCTGAGAGTGATTTGTTACTGATTTAAAGTGAAACCTGGAAAAGATGGCGGAGGAGTGAAAGGGAGTCACGCTGACCTCCTCCCAAAACCAAACTGGAATTGCAACTAAATAATGGAATAATCACCTGGAAAGCAGTGGAGCGATAGTGGGAGAGGAGCCTTGGTGCCGCGGACAGCGGATTCGATTCTCACACATCCCAACGGGTGAGAATTGCGGTGGAGGCTCGAGAGGGTGGGCTGGGTGCGCACGGGCACTGGCACCAGAGGGACATTGAAATGGCCGGTTAGCGTCCCCCCGGGAAGAACGGGGTCTGAATCATAAACAGGAACCCCTAAACTACAGCCGCTAAAGCCGAGAAAATACACACAAAACACAACCCCAAAAAGCTTAGGGGCACTCTCTGCCAGAGACAAGTGGCTGGGGATGCAAAAAGACATTTAAAGGGCAAACGCAAAAGTTGCAGCGGCAGCCACCCTCCTTGATCGCTGGGTACAGGCGGCAGCAGGGTGGGCTGATGCCTGGGAAAAGACTGGTGAGGAAAACGTTGTGAAGAGAACTGACTCTGCGGCTGGTGGAGCCCGGGTGATAACGCATTTCCCACTCTGCAGCTACCATCTCGCTCAGGCATAAGGGAATCAATTAACCTGCCTTTTGTGCGCTCCGCACACAGCTTGTGTGCGTGTGACCTGCGGGGCTGAGTGCAGACTGTCTGGGAGAGCCTTGAGGAGAGACTGGAGACAGTGGCGTTGGGGAAAGAACGGGAGGAGGAACCGGGGAGTCCCGACTCCCTCCCCGTTCAGTAGTCTCCATTGTGGGCTGGAAAGGCGCGACCCCAAAGAGGCAGAAGCGGGGCGCGCATGAACCAGACTGCCTGCGATTGAAACGCAGTCCGCACAGGGGTTGGCTCCTCAGCCGAAGGGGTCACAGAACTGCCCAGAGGCCTCTGAGGGGAGACTAGAAACGGAGGCATTGGGGAGGCATTGGGGAAAGAACGGGAGGAGGAACCGGGGAGTCCTGACTCCTTCTCCTTGCCGAAGTCTCAATTGCGCGGGAAGAGTCCACACCCCCAAAGAGCCAAAAGCCGAAAAGCAAACATAGACACCCCCAAAACACCCAGAGCCGGCGCGCACACTTGCGCCGAGTGACTGGCGAGGGGTGGCGAGCGTGTGTGTGACCCACGTGGGCTGGCGAACGCTTGCACCTGCCGGCAAGGCCTCACACAGACTGGGACCCATACGGCCTGCGAGGGATTGCACAGAGGGGCAAGGGCAGGCATAAATTGACCTACCCGCCGCGATTGCGGAGCAGCCCACAAAATAAGTAGAGCTGCCCAGAGTCCCTGGAGGAGAGACCAGAAACAGGATTAACCGGAGAGCTGATTTCCTCCCATTTCCGTAGTCCCCATTTGGCAAGGGCAAGCAACGCACCCAAAGAACCAAAAGCGGGGAAATAACACAATAGAAGACTCTAAAATGACCAGTGCCGCAAAGCTCGCGTGCCAGGGAGGCCAGATGAGCACGGGAGGTCGCGAATAAGCCCCCTGGTCTGGGGCAAACACATGCGAGCCCAGGCAGGTGGGGGACCCTGCCGCGCTGGGATGGCGCTCAAGGAGCTCTCGTGAGAGCTCAGAGAGATCCCAAAAAATAGCCCAGCCCTGACCGAAGGGGTCACAGAGCTGCTCCAAGCACGAGTCAGACACAGGCATTAGACTCCTGAAAGGCTCAAACAAACAACCCAAGGCCCTATAGGGTCAACAACTGACATCATCAGAGGCAAGCCCAGAAAGAAAAGTAAAGGACAAAAATACTTAACAGACTCCCACAAAAATGGGAAGAAAAAGAAGTTCTCCCCAAATGAGTGGAAAAGGGGACTCCCCACAAAGAGAGCTCAATGAAATAGAGGCAAGGGAACTATCAGATATGGAATTTAAAACAATGGTTCTAAGGAAGCTCAATGAGCTCAGCCAGCTCAAAGAGAACTATGAGAAACTGCAGAGAAACTATCAGGATCTTACAGCAAACTATATCAGCCTGGAAAAGGACATAGAAACTATCAAGAAGACACAAGAGGATATGAAGAATACCATTTCTGAATTGAAGAACACAGTAGAAGGAATCCAAAGCAGGCTGGATGAAGCTGAGGATCGAATCAGTGAGATGGAGGACAAGGTAGAAAAAACTCCCAGAAAGAGCAAGAAATGGAAAAACGGCTGAAAAAGAATGAAGAATCATTTAGGGAAATGCAGGACAACCTGAAACGCAATAATATCCGTATAATAGGGATACCAGAAGGAGAAGAAGAGGAGCAAGGAATAGAGAACCTCCTCGAAAAAGTAATGATGGAAAATTTCCCTAATTTGAGGAGAGAAAGGCTCTCATGGATCCAGGAGGCACAGAGGACCCCACTCAAGAAGGACCCAAGGAGGTCCACTCCAAGACACATCATCATTAGAATGGCAAATGTCAAAGACAAAGAGAGAATCCTCAAGGCAGCAAGGGAGAAGGAGAAAGTAACATACAAGGGGGCCCTGATACGCCTAGGAGCTGACTTCTCAACAGAAACACTCCAAGCCAGAAGGGAATGGCAACAAATATTCCAAGCCATGAAAAGCAAGGGCCTACAGCCAAGGCTGCTCTACCCAGCTAGGCTCTCCATTAAAATAGAAGGAGAAATACGGAGTTTCCCAGACAAAAGAAAGCTAAAAGAATACATCTCTACCAAACCAGCACTCCAAGATATGCTAAGGGGACTGGTTTAAGCAGATGAAGGAAAAGAATGAGACAGAGAGGAACTCAAGTACAAAGAGAAAAGATGAGTAAGTTTCTATCAGTAATATCTCTCAATGTGAATGGACTAAATGCCCCAATCAAAAGACACAGGGTAGCTGAATGGATAAGAAAACATGACCCACACATATGCTGCCTACAAGAGACCCACCTCAGAGCAAAAGACCTACACAGATTGAAAGTAAAGGGATGGAAAACAATATTCCAAGCAAATGGGCATGAGAAAAGGCTGGCGTTGCCATACTTGTATCAGACAAAGTCGATTTCAAAGCAAAGGCCATAAAGAGAGACCCAGAGGGGCACTTTATCATACTTAAAGGAAGAATCTATCAAGAAGACATCAACATTGTAAACTTATATGCTCCCAATATAGGAGCCCCCAAGTTTATAAGGAAATTGTTGGATGACTTCAAAAAAGATATAGATAGCAACACACTGATAGTAGGGGATTTAAACACCCCACTGTCCAAAAGGGACAGATCTTCCAAACAAAACATTAATAAACATATCGTGGCGCTGAATGAAACACTGAATCAAAGAGACTTAACTGACATATATAGAATCTTACATCCCAAAGAAGAAAAATACACATTCTTTTCAAATGCTCATGGCAGTTTTTCAAAGATAGACCACATGATAGGACACAAAGCAAGCCTCAGTAAATTCAGGAAAATTGAAATAATACCAAACTTTTTCTCAGACCACAAGGCCTTGAAACTCGAAATCAAACTCAAAGAGAAACTTCAAAAACTTGGAAACTCATGGAGACTGAACAGTACACTATTAAACAATGAATGGGTCAATAATGAGATAAGAGAAGAAATCACAAAATTTCTGGAAACAAATGAAAATGAACAGACAACTGTCCAAAACCTATGGGACACAGCAAAGGCGGTCCTGAGAGGGAAGTTCATAGCAATACAGGCTTACCTTAAAAAAGATAGAAACATTTCAAATAAAAGACCTAACACTACAACTTGAAGAACTGGAGAAACAACAACAAATAAATCCCAGAGCAAGTAGAAGGAAGGAAATAGTCAAGATTAGAGCAGAACTGAATGACATAGAGACAAAAAGAACAATTCAGAGGACCAACCAATCCAGAAGCTGGTTCTTTGAAAAGATTCATAAAGTGGACAAACCTTTAAGCAGACTCTTCAAGGAAAAAAGGGAGAGGACACAAATTAGTAATATCAGAAATGAAAGAGGAGAAATAACAA
Organism: Pteronotus mesoamericanus; assembly: GCF_021234165.1. Lineage (NCBI taxonomy): Eukaryota > Metazoa > Chordata > Mammalia > Chiroptera > Mormoopidae > Pteronotus > Pteronotus mesoamericanus. The sequence goes on along the minus strand of NW_026555329.1, from coordinate 45,709,002 downwards.
CTGATACCACAGAAATACAAATGATCATCAGAAACTATTATGAACAATTATATGCCAAGAAATTTGAAAATCTTGATGAAATGGACAAATTTTTAGAAAAGTATACTCTTCCAACACTGAAGGAGGAAGAAACAGAAAGCTTGAACAGACTGATAACAGTTGGGGAAATTGAAGCAGTCATCAAGAAACTCCTGGCACACAAAAGTCCAGGGCCAGACGGTTTCCCAGGAGAATTTTACAAAACATTTAAGGAAGAGCTAACCCCTGTCCTTCTCAGACTATTCCAAAAAATCCAAGAGGAGGGAAGACTGGCAGACTCCTTCTATGAGGCCAGCATCACCCTGATCCCAAAACCAGATAAAGACCCTACAAAGAAAGAAAACTACAGGCCAATTTCGCTGATGAACATAGATGCTAAAATCCTCAACAAAATATTGGCAAACCGCATCCAGCAATACATTCAAAAGATTATCCATCACGATCAAGTGGGATTCATCCCAGGGATGCAGGGATGGTTCAATATACGCAAATCAGTAAACGTGATACACCACATAAATCAAAGAAAAGACAAAAACCACATGATCATCTCGATAGATGCAGAAAAAGCATTTGACAAGGTACAGCACCCATTTATGATCAAAACACTCAGCAAAATGGGAATCAATGGGGCATTCCTCAACGTAATAAAGGCCATATATGAAAAACCTACAGCCAATATCATACTCAACGGGCAAAAACTGAAAGCTTTCCCACTAAGATCGGGAACACGACAAGGATGTCCGCTCTCACCGCTTCTTTTCAACATCGTATTGGAAGTCCTAGCCACAGCGGTCAGAGAAGAGAAAGAGATAAAAGGCATCCAAATAGGAAAGGAGGAAGTAAAACTATCATTGTTTGCAGATGACATGATAGTGTACATAGAGAACCCTGTAGACTCTACCAAAAAACTCCTCAACCTAATAAGTGAATTTGGCAAAACAGCAGGATACAAAGTCAACATTCAGAAATCAAAGGCGTTTTTGTACACCAGCAATGCAATAGAAGAAGAAGAAATCAGGAAAAATATACCATTCGATATAGCACGAAAAAAGATAAAGTACCTAGGGATAAATTTAACCAAAGACACAAAAGACCTGTATGCAGAAAACTATACAACATTGAAAAAAGAAATTAAGGAAGACACAAATAAATGGAAGCATATACCGTGCACATGGATTGGAAGAATTAATATCCTTAAAATGTCCATACTACCAAAAGCAATTTATAGATTCAACGCAATCCCTATTAAGATACCAATGACGTATTTCACAGAAATAGAACAGACATTTCAAAAATTTATATGGAACCATAAACGACCTCGAATAGCTGCAGCAATTTTGAGAAAGAAACACAAAGTAGGAGGGATCACAATACCGGACATCAAACTCTACTACAAAGCCACTATACTCAAAACAATCTGGTACTGGCACAAGAACAGACCCATAGACCAGTGGAACAGAATAGAAAGCCCAGAAATAAGCCCAGGTCTCTATGGACATCTAATATTTGACAAAGTGGGCAGAAGCATAAAATGGAGCAATAACAGCCTCTTCAACAAATGGTGTTGGGAGAGCTGGATGGCTACATGCAAAAAATTGAAATTGGATCATCCGCTGACACCATACACAAAAATAAACTCAAGATGGATAAAAGACTTAAATATAAGTCACAACACCATCAAAGTCCTAGAGGAGAACATTGGCAGGAAACTCTCAGATATCCCACGCAGCAATTTTTTCACTGATATGTCTCCTAAAGCAAGGGACATAAAGGAAAGAATAAACAAGTGGCACCTCATCAAAATAAGAAGCTTCTGCACGGCTAAAGAAAACATCAGCAAAATGAAAAGGGAGCCAACCATTTGGGAAAATATATTTGCTAATGATACATCAGATAGAGGTTTGATCTCCAAGATATACAAAGAACTCACTCGACTTGACTCCAAGAAGACAAACGATCCAATCAAAAAATGGGCAAAGGACCTGGGCAGATGCTTTTCTAAGGAGGAGATACAGAGGGCCCAGAGGCATTTGAAAGGATGCTCTGCATCACTAGCCATCAGAGAAATGCAGATCAAAACCACCATGAGGTACCACCTCACACCGGTCAGAATGGCCATCATAAACAGATCCACAAACAACAGGTGCTGGCGAGGCTGTGGAGAAAAGGGAACCCTAGTCCACTGTTGGTGGGAATGCAGACTGGTGCAGCCACTATGGAAAGCAGTGTGGAATTTCCTCAGAAAGCTGAAAATGGGACTGCCTTTTGATCCAGCGATTCCCCTGCTGGGACTACACCCTGAGAACACCAAAACGCCAATACAAAAGAACCTTTGCACCCCAATGTTCATAGCAGCACAATTTACAATAGCCAAGTGTTGGAAGCAACCTAAATACCCATCAGTAGATGATTGGATCAAAAAATTATGGTATATATACACAATGGAATACTACGCAGCAGAAAGAAAAAAAGAAGTACTAAACTTTGCGACAGCATGGATGGGACTGGAGAGCATCATGCTAAGCGAAATAAGCCAGGGGGCGAAAGACAAATACCATATGATCTCACCTATAAGCGGAACCTAACCAACAATGCAAAGAAGCAAGGCAAATATGACCAGCAACACTGAAAGGAAAAGAAATCAACAGAGACAAGAGGGAAGGAGGGGGGGCAGGGAAAAGGAAGGGATGGGGAAAGTCAAGGAACATATAGCAAGGACTCATGGACAAAACCAAAGGGGAAGAGCTGAGGGAGGGAAGGTGGGAGGGGGCAAGGGAAAGAGGGGGGGGAAGGCAGAGACAAATGTATATAAAAAGTAAATAAATTAATTAAAAAAATAAAAAAAAATTAAAAAAAAAATAAAGTGAAACCTGAAAACCTCTGGGCCTCACTGGAAGCATAAAAAGACATCTTCTGTAGTTGGAGGACAGAAAAACTGAGGATAAGTCTCAGGACTTAAAAGAATCACAGAGCTCCATAGAAGGCCAGGTTCTTAACTTGGTAAATTGACAGTGCCCAGGGAAGAGCTCTGTTTGGAAGGAGTGTGATCCTGAGATTTGGGATGGCATGTTCAAGTTAAGGAATTCCATATTTTGAATTACCCGAGATTCTCCTGATGCTTTGGGTCTACAGCAATGGCCATTTCTTCCTGTAAGTGTCTAGACCTTTTCCATTTCTTTGAAGATAACATAGAAGCCTCTGCCTAAAACATCACATTTCCTTCCTTTAGAATCTTTCAAATCTCCCCTCCTGGCTACCAGACCAACCACTGGGCTAACATCACAACAAAATGAGTCTGAGTAACTGCTGGGTACCCTAAGGAAGAGAGAAATTATACCTCCACAGAGCTGCAGGACTAGCCTGCACGTACTAGCAGGATGCTGGAGGGTGTGTATGGCCTGGATGATGAGAGTATTAGCTCAAAGAGGGTGCAGCATAAATCTGAGTAAGGTGAGAGTTTCTCAATACAGAAGCACTTTTCTGTGATGCAGGAGCTTTACCCCAGCAAGAGACAGTGATAACTTGTTGCTTCAATGGTTCATGAAGCTTGAAGAATGCAATGATCACACTAAATAGAAACCATGATTCTTTTCTTATACACGTGGACAAAAGGATAAAAAATCCAAGAGAAATGGACATGCTGGAGTAAGGCCAAAAAACTCAGCCACTCACTCTGTTCCCCAGGACAATTTAATAAGTGATAGGGAATGTGATGGTGAAAGCAGTGCTACATCATTAGGAAGCACCATTGGGACATGCTATTACAGAACTGATAGCAATAGTGATGGCAGCATCTTGAAATGATAAAGGACAAGTGGTGAATCTTAATGGTCAAAAGCAAAAGATGAGTGTCATGACAAGGCACCTGGCTTCCTACCAAGCATGAGGGAGACAAGGACAAGCTACTTGTTTAATGACAGCTTCAGAAGAAACTTCTGCAACATTCTTTTTGGTAAGAGTGAGTCACTAAATCTGGTCTACATTCACAGGGAGGGAAACTTTGATCTACCTTTTGAAGGGATTAACATAAAAAAATTGGTAAACATCTTTTAAAACAAGTGAAAGAAAATTCCTAAGGAAAATTTGTGCTTCCTATTACTGCAACTCAAGGGTCTGTGGGTTGAAGGCTCATGGTTCCCAAATGGGAACATTTTCACCAAGTGACATTAAGCTTGTGTTGGTCCTTATGTTAAGAGACCAGTAGGCAAGAGAAGTGCCAGCAACTTGGACAGGGGCAGTTATTCCAGATATGGGGTGGAGAAATGACTGATATCACTGAATAGGAGTAGGATGAGCATATTACACAATGAGACATTTCTTGATAGTCTTCTGCCCACTTTTGTCTGTCAACAAACAAGTGTTACAATTGTGGCCTGAGTGGCTGGGTAATACCACCCAGTTAAGTCACCTAGAGTGGAAGGGTTCTAGACATGAGGCAAGAGAATCTGGAATGGATATGGAGGAGGGAGATGATGGACACCAGTATAATCCCTGAGACCAGACACTGAAGCAGGGTTGTCTTCCACACCACTGACCTCCCTGTGTAATTTTCCCTGGAAAAGCTGCCATCCAGGATTCTGGAGCTGCTTTGCTCAGTCAGAGAAAACTTACCAAGTAAAGAAAGTGCATCCAGGTCACACAGTGGTGGACCTTGCTGCATGCTGGGTACATCCCAGATATATAGTTCTTCCTTGGACTGAGCACCTTTTTCTACAGCAGCCAAAGTATTGCCCTCTGTGGCTTATAACCAAGGCTCGTTCCAAGAATACCTTATGGCTAGGAGAGCAGCCTTGATCATGGCTATTACCTTCCTCCTTGGGGACAGCCTACATGTAATTATTGGTTTAATGTGAAGGTGCAAAGTCTGGCCTCTTTGCCTCAGTTTGGGGTCTCTTTGAAGAGCCCTCCCCATCCAGAGCTCACTCTGGAATCATCTAAGGCTGCTGCATCTCCACTGCAGTTCCTATCTTCCTCTGCATGGCCATTTGTCCTCAGTCTCTAAAAGCTGCTGCTCTCAGGTGTGTTCTACAATATATCCCCCTCCTTGCTAATGTTGATCTCAGTGACAGTTTCCCAGAGAACTTCTGCAACCACTGTTTATGTGGTGGTTATTGTGTTATGCCATCACTTTACATTTATTGTTTCCCTAAACCTACTCAAAGAGTCTTAACATAGCTACTATTGGTGTCTACCTTGTACAGACCAAGAATCACCTGTCAAAGTTCATAGATATAACAGTTATCTTTATGTTCAATTCTGTCTCTAGAGCCTGAAGTCTTGAAGGGTATCTTTGAATTTTCTTTTATTTTGTGGTCTTGAGACTATGATACTCATTTCACATCAATAATTTGTTATATTCCAAAATATAGTTCCTAAATGATAGCATAGATGTAACATAGATGTATGGGTTAGTTTTGCTGTAGTAACAAACAACCCTGAAATCTCAATGATTAACAAAAACAAATAGTGATTTCTTGCTCACATGCTGGTACCTTTGAGTGGTCTGTCATGGCTTTCCTCAGCATGTCTTCTTATTCCAGGACAAGTGCTAAAGGTTCAGCCCTTATTTGGGTATGCCTTTCTTATGGCAGAGGGAAAAGAGCAAGAAAGCTCATGGAAATTTGTGATGAGATATGTTATACCTGGTCACTTAAGCACATTACTCTGCAAACCCATAGAAAATGGAAATGATGTATGATTCTCTTACAGGGGGAATGACAGTGAATGACTGTGAGCAACAATCCAGTCTTTTACAGCATATATTCATGTCAGGATTACATTAATTAACAATTCATTCTCACCAGTTAAATTATTTATTTTTTCATTGCCAATTCTCCTTTTCTTTTTTTATTTAATCTTTATTGTATTTTTTTTCCATTACTATTTAGTCCTGTTAGATACCCTGCCCCTAGCAATCACCACATTGTTGTCCATGTCCATGAGTCCTTTTTCCTTTTTGCTCAGTGCCCCGATCCCTTGGCTGCCCTCAACTAGTTAAACAATTTAAATTCAGAAATCAACTATGTAATACATCATGTAATGCAAAATGGGGTGATAGTCCAAGTACAGTGAAGAGGTTGAGTAAGACCAAGAGGAGGCCCTCTGGTAGAGAGGGATCATGGCAAAACGAAATGTTTTAGAGATCTTCCAAACCAACCCATTGTGAGTTTGCAGGATTTATTTATGTCCTAAAGGTTGGGGACCCTTTTTATGGCCACCTAGAAAGAACTTCTTCCCCTCAGCCAGTATTTGGCAGGTATATTCAAGTAAAGGCAAGATGCCTGGGTTTGCCATTATAGAAGAATGCTAAAAAGCATAGTCAAGATTTTTATTTCTCAAAAGAATTTTTACTATATTAGTGATGAAAAAAACAGTTATTTGAAAATACTCTTTCTTCTCTGTACTTTGCTTTCTGTTAAATTTGGTACCATCAAGGCCCAGTGAACATTATTTGGCAAACTGCCAAACTGAACACATCCCAGCCAAGCACCTAAGAATGGAAAGGAACATGTGGTGGGAAAGCATCTTATGGGTGTTTTGTGGAAATAAGGTCCTGATAAGACTGTAGAAACAATCATTTCTTCTTTGCTCTGTAAATCTTAATAAATTAAATTAGATCTACCAGCATTCTTCTGTTGTGAAGATGGAAATTTTAATTCCAAGTGGTTGGTTTTGACTAGTAACATTTTAAGGAGTTAAAAAAAAGTTTGTGTTTTTCACAGGGAAGCTCCTGTATTATAAGAAAGTTCCAAAAGATAGGATTTATTTTCATAAAATACACAATAACTAGCTTTATATTTCTTTAATTTGGTTTATAAGATATCTGGGTGCTATTGTATGAAAAGTATAAGTAATTTAAATATTATTCACAAGTAATATATTTAAAAAATAAACTGACCCACTTCAGGGTTCTGGAGTAAAATTAGTGACATTTGCAAATTTTTCCATTCATTTGACTTAAATGAATCCTGCCATCAGTCAACAGAAATGAGTGCTTCCAATTCTATATGCACATCCATATCCCTCTGTATGATGCATATATGTATTTTGCCTCAAACAAATCTTCCTTACAAATTAGTGATTATTCACATGAATGTAATTTTCATTTAGGCTCTGACAGAGCCAGGAAGATGATCCATGCCAGCCATCACCTTTGCATTGCTGTAGATATGTATCTGTTTTTTTGTCCTGTGTGGACTGGCTAGAAATGCATATATTTTAAAATTAATTTAAGTCAAGAAATTACTGTCAGAAACCTAACATAAAGGACAAATGTTTTAGCTTTAAAGTAGCCCTACTCAAGAGGTAGTAAGGCCAGCTCCTTGGAGCTTCATGGAATTTTCATTTATGAACCATGTTGTGTTCAAGGAATGAAGTCATGAGGGTGATTCATATTCCTGATGACCTCAGTGTTCAGACAGGTACACTTGGGACCTCATTAGGAATTTCCTATTGAAACTATTTTTAGGTCAATATCCACATGCCAAGTTCATAGAAAAAGAAGTTCAAATGTGGATGGATATAGTCAAATTGAGATCTAAGAAACTGCTAATTTGTGGGTTTCTAAAGAAATCTTATAAAGTAAAAATAGCCAAGTGGCAAGAAAGTCTCATGGAAATATCTTTTTCCCCTAGAATTTTACATAATGCCTCTTCTTAAATATTCCAAACTTTATAATGCTTGAATGATATTTATACTAATTGATTTTATTTTAGAAATTCAGCTCTACCTTTACTTTTCCTCAGGTCATACCAACCTAATAATGTAAATTAATTCTGTTGTTAGTCCTTATTTATCATTTCTTAATTCAAGAAATATTTGTTGCCCTTGCTAGTGTGGCTCAGTGGATTGAGTGCTGGCCTGTAAACCAAAGAGTCACCAGGTCAGTCCCCAGTCAAGGCACATGCCTGAGTTGTGGGTCAGATCCCCAGTTGGGGGTGTGTGAGAGGCAACCACACATTGATGTTTTTCTCCTCTTTTTCCCTCCCTTTTCCCCCCTCTCTAAAAAGAAATAAAATCTTAAAAAAAGAAATATTTGTTGATTTTGCACTATGTATCAGGCAATGCGATTCACTAATAAACACTTCAGACTTAAGAACTTAATCAATAAAATAAATTTGGTTTGCAAGAAGTGCCAGTGAGGAAGTAAATAGTGATGTTAGAGAGAGTAAGAGGTGCTAGCAGTTGGAGTAGGAAAGGCTTGTGTTATAGGGTGACAAGAGATGGCTATACCTGAAGCACAGGAAGGAACCAACATGCTGACAGCCCAGAGGAAAGTGTGTAAGTGGAATAAGCAAATGGGAAGGTTCTGAGATGGTTAAAAGTTTGGCATAGTTGGGGAACATAATGGATCCAGTTTGACTTAAGTGTAGGGAGTGAGAAGAGATTAGAAAGAAGCTTAGATTCCCTTCTAAATGCAATGAACACCCCTAAAAAGGATTTAGGTAGGGCAGTGATGAAATTTTATTTTTATTAAATCAGAATCATAATAACATTAAAAGATAACAGTTACTGGCTTTATCTACATCTCTGAAATCATTGGTTTTCTATTCCTTACAATTGTCTCTTTTGTATCAAAGAACCCTACAGATCCCTATATGTGTTCCTACATTTCAAGTTCTTGCTCCTCTCCATTCTGACATTTTCAACACTCACAGAAAACTCTGTAATTACATTCTGGCTTCACCTTTTCTAGCTCAAGATGTTCTTATAACTGGTTTAATGGTATACTTTCTGAGAGAAGCTGTTACCCTATCTGTTTTTTTTTTAATATCACCTCTGTAATTGGCTTAATCAGTGTTCCTTTGCTACCTTTCATCAGTTCCCACAAGCAAGAAAAGGATATATACTACTTCTTCTTCTGTTCAAGGGAATAAAGATACAAGGGACAGGTAGGACTGGCTTGCCTGAGAGCCAGCCATAGATGGGGAAATGTGATGGAATATTATGGCATCAAATGTTGAAGCAACCCTTGGTATCCATAGGAGATACATTAGAGACACATAGTTCCAAGACTGGAAATGAGAATCTAAGATCACCTGTTTGAGTTCTGGCAATTCTAACACTGTTGTTGAGGATACTCTCGATCTAACTGTTAAGATTTCAGAATCAAAAACTATGTCTGAGAAACAGCTTATTTTTTTTATGTCCCTGCAGTATTTTGGGGGAGAGAGTTGCAGGTGGTGTTAATAAATGTGTTTAAAGATGTTACACAGATTATAGGCAGTCAGTGATGGTGATTTCATGGGTTGCATCAGGGAAGATAGAAGTCCAAGCAGAAAACTTCCGTTGTATTTGATGAAAGTCCTGGATGTTCTTTGCATTTTGAAGGGTGGGGACAAATCCCATGGCTCGCCATTTCTCTCAGCAGAGGAAATCTGTCCACATAGCATGAATTTAGTCCTGGGTTTGACTAGACTAAAGCTGCCATGTTTAGCAATCTTCACCACTCCTCTTCAGCCACTGTGGAAAACAGTATGGAATTCCCTTAAACAACTGAAAATGTAACTGCTTTTTGATCCAGTGTTCCTACTGCTAAGATTATACCCTAAGAATCCTGAAACACCAATTCAAAAGAACTTATGTACCCCAATGTTCCTACCAGCATTATTTACAATAGCTATTTGTGAGAAACAGCTTAAGTGCTCATCAGTAAATGAGTAGATCAAAACTCTTTGGTACTTTATACAATGGAATGCTACACAGCAGAAAAAAAGAAGGGACTCCTATCCTTCACAACAGCATGGATGTAACTGGAGAGCATTATGCTAAGTGAAATAAGCCAGGCTGTGAAAGACAAATGACCTCATCTATAAGCGGAACCTAATCAACAAAACAAACAACTGAGCAAAAAAGAACCAGAGACATGGAAATTAAGAACAAACTGACAGTGACTAGAGGGGAGCAGGGATGAAGATAACGGGAAAGAAGGGAAAGGGGCACATCAAGGAACACGAATAGAAGACTCATGGGCATGGACAATATGAGGATAGACTGTGGGAGTGGTGGTGACGAGGCAGGGGAAAGCAACAGGGAAAAAGGTAGGACAACTTTAACTGAACTGAACAACAATAAAAAAAATGAAATTAAAAAAACAACCAAAAAGAGAAAGATCTAATTATAGAAAAGAATGAAAAAAAAAAAAAAGAATGAAATTTGTCACTCTCTGTAGACTTAAAAAATAAACAGAATGAAAAGAGAGTATTTTGGTTATAGTTGCACTAGGAAAAATTATTACAGGGAATTCATGGAAAAATATGCTTTTCAGTTTCAGAACTCTTCACAATATCAGGTAGATATACATAGAACACTGTTCATAATCTTGAAGGTTCTAAGGTCTGGCTAAAAGTGAATTCTGGGGGTAATGCCTTCTCTCTCCCTCTCTTATTTAGTGACTTTTAGAGAAAGAAAAGGAGAGGAGAGGGGGAGAGAGAGAGAGAGAGAAACATGGGTTTGTTTTTCCACCCATTCATGTGTCAGCTAGTTGATTTCTCTATGTGCCTTGACTGGGGATCAAATCCACAACCTTGACATTTAGGGAAAACACTAACCAACTGAGCTTCCTGGCCAGGGCCTCTCTCTTTTTTAAATTTTTCTTCCCCTGTCAGCCTGGTAAGCTGAACTAAGGATGATTATTAAATAAGAATCTTAATTGTCCTAGCACAAGTTGTTAATTGGAAAAATATCCTTGGTGTTAATGAAATTTTCTTCTGAAAAGTAACAGGTAAAATGAAGAAGGTAATGTTTCACAGACTAAGATAGCTCACAAAGACATCTTTTAAGAAATGTTTTATAAAGTTTCTTAAAATAAAAAGAACACCACAGTCACCCAATGTTCTTGACATAAATTATAAACTATTTCCAAGGATTTTATGTTAAACTGAAAGATCTTTGTACTCTTTGAAGGAGATATATATCAATAGAAGGGAACTGTGATTACTGTAAAGTAAAACCTTTCAACTGTAAGAAGTATGAGGCTTGAAATTCACTTATAAGTACAATTATTTAAAAAGTATTTTTTGGTAATAGAACTTTTATTGAATTATTTAACCTTTTCTCCTTAAGGCAATTAAATGCAATAAAAATTTGAAGGAAAAAGGTGGAGAGGAATAGTTATTATTGTTCAATCATCATCTCCCTTTCTCCCTCTTTTGCTTCATATGTATGGATAGTTGAATCTCCTAATTTCTGGAAGTTATGTTCTATAAAGTCACTGAAAACACTGAATTGGAAAATATTGAGCCACTGTTTCTAGGAATAAAGCAAGATTAGGTTCTGCAGTACTCTGGTCACATTTTCATCAAGATTAATATATAACGTGGTTATATATATATATATATATATATATATATATATATATATATATATATAAAATAGTATTTCTGTTTAAAGACATTTAATATCTATGGTTGATTCATTAACATTGAACTCATGATCAATAGCACTATAATTCATGAATAACTATAGCTTTTCTAACACTCATATTACTACAATTTGAAAAATTCAGAATCTGCTCACATAGATTTTATGAAATATACTGGCATACATGTATTCTCAAGACTCCTTGGATTCTAAGAAATATCTAGTTCTTTGTAGGCTTGTCAAGTCTGTGAAATTTTTATCTAACATTAATTTCTTTACTTCAAAATTATTCAGTGCTCAGTTAGAGATTTATTAAGATCCTACTTTTTGGGAATTATTTGGACTCAATTAGGCCAAGAATTTAGATTATTTTCCTTTGAGAAAGATTAAAAATGGGAATTTTCCCTTTATAAGAGAATGATCATGAAGACATAAGCACCATGCTATGATTTTGAGAGGCGTTGATGTAGGTTTTCTAACTTCCCAATTTATGCTTACTAGAATGACCTGATTTCCATGAAGACAGATAACATTTCTTATTTCACTATAACATGTATGTGTAGTTTAAGGAACTAGAAATCTGGATATGGGGGATTAAAAAAAAAACCTCTCTCTTTTTGACTCATTTACTTCTGTTTGCCTTCCCCTCCCATTATAATATCCATAAACATTTGTCTTTCTCTTAACTCAAAAGGAAATGGCAGTCACTCAAAATGAAATAAAATAAAAATACATAACTGACTTTATGTAATCAAGCATAAGGTAATTTCAGCTAAATTTATTTATCCTGAAATAGATTCTTAAAATAAGCAAGCTCAAATGATGTAGGGTGGTCTGAGTGGTGTAAATTACTTGATTTCTTTGTTCTGTTTTCTTCATTGTAACAAAACAATAATGGTAACTTGTTACCATTCTTCTGATTTATTGGGAAGATGCTACATTCAGGTTCCTTGACCTGTAGTATATTGCCAATGCTCTGAGCTGCTGGAAATACAGCTTGTACTGAATTGATTTGTAACTTTAGTTTCTCTAGAGCTCATACATTTTGGTGGTAAATTCTTAATCCTTAATTCAGTTTTCTCAGTCTTGTACAACACAGACTCCTAAATCCAGTTCCAAAGTTTTGTCTATAGGAAGTCCTCAGAGATGTCTTTTGTGATCTAGCTGATAGTTCTCACTTAATTTTTCAGTCTGGGCCTTTTCATTGATTTATACTACTTTGAGAGTCACTTAATGTAGGCTCTTAACACCAGAATATCAGTTTCACTAGGAATGCAGGGGAAGCACCTTTCTTTCACCTCTTGGCCTCAGAAGCTTTTAAGAGTCATTGCTGCTCATATGTAAGTTTCCCCCATTTCATTTATAAATAAAGCCTGAGGAACATTAGTTCCTTCCACCCCTGCAAATAAAGATCTCACATAGTTCCTTTCCCTAGTACATTGATTCCAAGGGCTACCAACTCTACCAGAGTTGCCTGGAAAAACGTGAGTCCTAATGTAGGCATATATATACTCAGATTGACACCTTGCTCTAGGTTAAAGTTAATGTAGGTGACATAGACAATTTCCCTATTCTACTTTCAAGGACTGTCTAAGGTACACTGTCTCCCATGTTCTGAGACATTGGGCATTTGTGTAGTTTAAAGTGACCAGTAACTTCCAGAGCATTAAAACAAAAAATAAATTCAAGACTACATTTGTTGTGAATAGAGGTTTACACATAAGATAATTATGAGTTTATAATTATAATATTAACAAACTTAAAACCTAGACACTTAGAGAAGAAGATTGTGAAATAAAAGTGGTAAAACTATAGCTTGATTTCTATATAGATTTTTGATGCCATATGTGACTTTTGTAGGCTTACCTAAGCCAGACAGTAAATAATAGTGATAATTGTATTACTTTCAAAATAAGCTGATGTATTGTTGAAAAAGTGGAAGTTTTTAGCTTCCCCCTCAGGCCCTGCCAAAGCACTAGCATTCTAACCATGGTTAGGATAACAGGTGAATTCACTCACAGTAAAATGAGTAGCAGCAATTATGCTGTTAATTAGTAAATATTTTTTTCACTCTTTTTGTTTCACCAACCATGAGAACTGGGATACATAAGCAGAGAAAGTAAGTTGAAATTATGTAAGATCTCTTAATGCACCTTATTTGACCTAACTTTCCAGAAAAGAATATATTCAAATGAAGAAAAGCAATGTTGTAAAATTAAATGGACTGTATAATCTTATTGTTTCCTAGGCCAGCACTTAAACTTAACATACACACTGAAGATCTGGGGATCTTGTTAAAAAGCAGATTCTGATTCAGTAGGTCTGGGTCCAAGACTTTGTATTTGACCAAGCTGGCAGGTGATGTTGATGCTGCTTTCCAAGACCCACACTTTTAAAAGCCTGAACTACATAAAAGATGTTTAACTTTTCTTCCTCCCTTTTGTCATTTTACATATTGCTATGATGGCCAATTATTTGGAGGCTTGCAATTAAAAGATAATAACAAAAAGTAATTGTTGCTTACATTTGCCATTATTATCCATTTTGATAAAGGTGTAGTGAGTCTTGGTCTGTTTGGGCAGCTGTACCAAGATTCCATAGACTAGGTAGCTTATGAAGAGCAGTAATTTATTGTTTATAGTTCTGGAGGCTGGAATGACCAAATCAAAGTATCAACATGGTTGTCATCTGGTGAAGGCCCTTCCCTTGTTCACAGCTGGCACATTATTTGCAATGTCCTCATGAGGTGGAAGGGGCAAGGTGTCTCTCTTCTATGATGATATTAACCCTGTTCAAGAGGGTTACACCCTCAGGATCTAAGCACCTCCCCAAATGACATCTCCTAACATCATCATCTTTGAGAGTTAGGATTTCAACACATGAATTTGGAAGGGAAACGAACATTGAGATTATAGCATAGAGAGAAGAAGCTACTAGAACAGTGCTTCTCAAATGTTATAGTGCACAGGAATTACCTGGGGAGCCCATTAAAGTACAGATTTTGATTAAGTAGGTAGAAGTGGGGCCTGAGATGCTGCATTTCTATAAGGCTCCCAGGTGACACTGAAATTGCTGCTTTGCTTTTGAGTAGTGCCAGTACTCACTAGTAGATGAAAGAACTTACATCTCACTCATCCTGTTTGCTGTTGTTGAATTTTCCAGAGAGGACTGAGGAAAGGCATGTGGCAGAAATCTTAGTTTTATTTAATGGAATACTTGCTGAGATTATGGAGAAGGGAAGAAGAAAAGGATAAGGTGGGCTGCATAGTATCGGTGTCAGGGTTCCCCTTTTATTTAAGCTCTCTCTTAATTGGGTTCTTTTGCTGGTTATTTCATAAGGTTTATGCTTCTCCTAGGACCCCAAAGCCCAGAGGTTTCTGGATGAGTTATTCTGCTACATATACCAGGACACTTACAAGGCTGACAACAAATCATTTTAACCCAGGGAATTCCCTTTTTGACCAGAACTGTGTTTTCTTTTTCCCACTTTGAATAAATAGAAGTCAGTGGGAATTTTGTCACTTCTTTCTTCTGTTCAGTTCAAGTTTCTGTCTGCACATGTGTGCCCATATCATTTGGAGGCAAACAGAAAGGCTGGGTTAAATCGGCTACCAGTGCAGAGTAACACTTCATTTGCTAGGTGGGTACTGACCACCTAGTGGAGTTCTCCATATGTACCTAAGCATTGTTCCTCTAAACTCATCTCCAGTGCATCCCTATCCCACACCCTATTACTTCTACTCTGTCATTGTTGTGTGGGTCCTGACTTAAGCCTAGCCTTTAACTGTTGTACTGCCTGTTGAAGACAAGCAATATAGAAAAAGCCCAAGATCATGTTCATGTGCATACTGTGATGATTCATTCGTTTGCTTGCTTCTCATTATATACCCATACAGTTCAGATGGTCTTTTGCTTCTATTCTGAACACACGCGCGCGCACACACACACACACACACACACTCACACACACACACATCAGCTTTTCCTATTTCTTCTGAAATCATATTGCATAAGTGTGAAGGCTGAAAAATATCCCACTTCCTTACCAGCTGGTTGAAACTTTCCTGATGACAGTCTGAAGTAACCACAATAGACAATGAAATAACATTTCAGTTGGGAGGATTTCCTCATTCTCCTGTGTTGTCAATGAGGCATAAACTTCCCAGCTGATTTCTCCATCTGGCCTTACCATTCTTGGAAACCTGCTTCCAAATAAGTCAATGGAAAGATGTGAAAGAGGAGTGTGTCTGGGCATGGGAGGTGGAAATAGGGGGTCAATGTTGTCTAGTGGCTCTCTCATGGGACCAGGAGTGGGAGCCTGCTGACTATTTTTGAACTTTGAGCTTACTATAATGGTACAAAGCCCTGAGTTCTCAAAATAAAAATAAAATAAAAATATAGAGAAGTTATGAATCCTCATTAAAAATATTTTTAGCACAAAAAGTTCAAGGATTGACCACATACATAAAAATCTTTGCTGTATATAGGTAAAAGCCAGAATTTTAACAGTCAGGGCTTTTCTAAACACATTATAACATATATAATGTAGAAAACATTCATTACAAGATCTAATTTCTTAAATGTTGAGGGACAGACATCCCTCATTACTCCCTGCTCTTTCTCAGCATTGATCCAGGAGGCTAGACTGCATATAAGCAGGTAGATACTGATTTAGTTTTCCCAAACTGGGTGGAAAATATATTTTTAGAATTATAATTCTTGTAGGTCAGGTTATCATGCTCCATACAATAATGTTGCGCAAAGCCAACTGTCACAGTTGGAGGCAGAAGTTAAGATGGTGATAGTGAATTGGAGGTAGAAAATAGTCAAGGCTTCCCTCACAATATTTTATTGAGCAGAAATTATTCATATCACCCTATAATCCCAGGAATTCAAGGAAATTCATATTCTAAGATCACACACTCTTAACACAAACTTTCAGTGTGGGCGTTCTCTCTGAGACTGTCTCAGAGAAACAGCAGGAACATTACATTGCTTAAGCAAAGTCTATTATTACAAAAGAATAATTTTTTCCTTTATTTTGTAAGCATTGACTAACACAGAGATCTCACTACCTTTCCATGGACTCTAGAGAAAATACTGTTATTGTTATTTCAAGTCAGGCTGAGAGAGATGCATTTCTGGCTAGTCAACCAACTGTAGTTCTGGGCCACTGACATGGTGAGACTTTGTGGGACTCTGCAGCAGTGGAACTTGCTCAAGTACTCAATACTCATTATGTACAGAGCTAACAAATATGCTATCTCATTAGTCCTTATAATCTCCTTTTGCAGCATATATCTTTATTAAGATTTTAAAAATGAATAAACTGAAGATGGAAAAGTTAAGTAACTTAATTGAAGTCAGTTAACTATTAAATGAATCAGCTCAAATTCAAACCAGGTCTCTCAGACACCAAAGCCAATGCCTTCAACGGCTACAGTAGACCACCAGCAGGACCACCTGAAATTTAGGAACTTATGGTAGAGGCCCTATGTAATACAAGGTATTTTGTCTCAAATATATATAAAAATAAAATTAGAAAGAAAAAAACTGTGTAAAAAATATCTAAAGTGTTACCACTATACACAGAACAGCATTGGAAGTGTGTTCTTCTAAGGCACATAAGATGCAGCCTAGTGATTATGAGCCCTGGCATAGTAAGACCCAAGTATGATTTCCAGCTCTGTAGGTTACTGAGTTCCAGTTTTGTGTTCTAGGAATGAGTATAACACATATATCATATTGTTTATTGGGGGTTAAATGAAGGCTCTCCATAAGTTGTTTAGTACAGAGTATCTGGCAAATAGTAAGCATCTAATAGATAATGTGTTTATGTGTGTGTCCATGTTGAGTACATGCACAAAAGTATAATTTAGTCTGGATAAGCCTGGAAAGGTCAAGTCTTGAATTCTTGCATCTTTCAAGCCATCAAAAGATTGAAGTGTCCTATGTAGAGACATAAGAGCTATATAATCTCAATATATTGTACACTCACAAGTCTAAAACTACTCTTGGCAGTTTCAGATCTCTCAGATAGTTACAAAAGATTCATATGAGTTTAGTTCTATTGAAATAATATAGTTTTTAATAAGATGCAGCTGATCCTTATCATCTAGCAAATTATAAGGTGAGAAATTAAGAGGAAATATAGTGGTTTATAACATTTGTGAGGATTGTTGTAGAGCTAGATATCATGCCCAACTAGATCACTCATTTGTGAAAGCATTTGCTCAAGAATATTATTTATTTATTTCAGGAATTTATTTATTTCTTGTGGCATGAAAGCGAAGTCATTGCTGAATAGCTCCCTGAGGACTTTGAACCTGTTCTTGGAGTATATGAGTAGATTGTGATTACCTCTGCTTTGGCCAAGACTAATAGCAAGTGTCTTAACTCTATGGCCAAGAAGAGACATTACAAGTCACAAAATTGGGCACATTTGATAATCACTTTTGAGTCATCTGACTTAAAATGTCCTTAAAAGTATGATTATTGATCCCTAAAGTCACCTGTAATCAGCTCTTGGTGGCCTTGAACATGTCAAAGTTTTGTCGAGGACTCTAAGTAAAGCATAGGAAGGAACAGATTGGTGGCAAGCACTGTTCATTGCATTTTTTTGCACTGTACTATATTCTCCACAGATTTTTCCCTTATCACTAGGCATTAGTAGCAGCACAATCAATTTAGCATACCAATTTTTGATGCCTTACTATTTTTAATTTTTGTTCCTAGAAAAAAAATGTATATTTATGCCTTACAAATAAGTTGGTGGGATGGCTTGATCCCTAGAGAATGTCATGTGATCTGCCTAGCAAAAATTACTCATAGCTCACCAAAGAAGATACACCATTGGCAAATAAGCATATGAAAAGATGCTCTACACATTATGTTATCAGAAAAATGCAAATTAAAACACCAGTGAGATATCACTAAACACCTATTAGAATGGCCAAAATTCAGGACACCTACAATACCAAATGCTGATGAGAATACGGAGCAAAAAGAACTCACGTTCACTGCTGGTGGAAATGCAGAGTGGTATAGTCACTTTGGAAAATAGTTTAAATTTTCTTACAAAACTAAACATATGCTTTTTTCCTATGTTTTTATAATTAAAAGAAATTAATTGTTGTTCAAGCACAGTTGTCTCCATTTTCCTGCCACCACTCTTCCCTGCCCCAACCACCCTCACCTCCCACCCTCAATCCTACCCTACTTTGGCTTTGTACATGGGTTCTTTATACATGCTCCTTGATGCCTCTTCCTTTTCTTTCCACCTTTATCCCTCTCCCACCACCCTTCTCATTACTATCAGCTTGTTCTTTATTTCAATGTCTTTGGTTATATTTCACTTGCTTATTTGTTTTTTTCACACTTATAGGTGAGGTCATATGGTATTTGTCTTTCACAACCTGGCTTATTTCACTTAGCATAATGCTCCCCAGTTCCATCCATGCTGTCAAAAAGAGTAGGAGTTCCTTCTTTCTTTCTGCTGTATAACATTTCATTGTGTAAATGTACCACAATTTTTTGATCCACTCATTTTCTGATGGACACTTAGTCTGTTTCCAGGACTTGGCCATTGTAAATAATGTTACTATAAACATAGGGGTGCATAGGTTCTTTTGAATTGGTGTTTCAAGATTCTTAGGGTATAATTCCAGCAGTGGAATGGCCAGGTCAAAAGGCTGTTCCATTTTTATGTTTTTGAGAAAATTCCATATTGTTGTCCACAGTGGCTGCACCAGTCTGTGTTCCCATCAATGATGTACTAGGGTTCTCTTTTCTCTCCACCCTCACCACCACTTATTGTTTGTTGATTTTAAACATACTCTTAATATATGATCCAGGAATTGTACTCCTTCATATTTACTGAAAAGAGGTGAAACTTAACTATACAAAATCTGCGCATGGATGTTTATAGCAGCTTTATTCATAATTTCCCAAACTTGGAAGCAGCCAATATAAATGTCTTTGTAGACGAATGGATAAACTAGTATATCTAGACAATAGAATATAATTCAACACTAAAAAGAAATGAAATATCAAGCCACAAGAAGACATGATGGAATCTTAAATGTATATTACTAAGTGAAATAAGCCAATCCAAAAGGGTAGCATAATATGATTCCAATTAGATGATATCCTGGAAGAAGCAAAACTATTAAGACAGTAAAAAGACCAGTGGTTGCTAGTGGTTGGGGACAGGGGAAGCGATGAATGGGAAGAACACAGAGAACTTTAAGAGCAGTGAAAATAGTTTGTGTAGTATCATGATAATTGATACACGTTATTATACATTTGTCTAAAATTATAGAATACACATCTCAAAAAGTGAAGCCTAATGCAAACTATGGACTTTGGGTGATTATAATGTTTCAGTCTAGGCTCATCATTATAACAAACATATTCTCTGTTGGGAGATCTGAATAACTGAGAAGGCTGTGCAAGTGTGGGGACAAGGAGTATATATGGAAAATATCTGCACTCACTGCTCAATTTTGTTGTAAACCTAAAACTGCTCTAAAAAAGCAATCATATGTTTTCACTGATATGTCCCCTAGAGCAAAGGACATAAAAGAAAGAGTAAACACATGGGGCTATATCTAATTTAAAAGCTTCTGCACAGCTAAAGAAAACATCAGCAAAACAAAAATTAAACCAACTGTATAGGAAAACATATTTGACAATGATACATCAGTCAACAGTTTGATCACCAAAATACATAGGAACTCACATGACTCCACACCAGGAAGACAAGCAATCCAATTAAAAAATGAGCAAAGGACCTGAACAGACACTTCTCCAAGGAGGACATACACAGAGTCCATAGGCATATGAAAGGAAGTTCAACGTCACTAGCCATCAGAGATGAAAATTAAAACTACAATGAGATACCACTTCACACCTGTCAGAATGACCATCATTAACATATCAACAAACAACTAGTGCTGGCAAGGGTGTGGAGAAAAGGTAACCCAGTACACTGCTGGTGGGAATGCAGACTGGTACAGCCACTGTGGAAAACAGTTTGGGATTTTCTCAAAAAACTAAAAAATGGAACTGCCTTTTGACCTCTCCATTCCACGGCTTGGATTATACCCTAAGAATCCTGAAACACCAATTCAAAAGAACCTACGCACACCTATGTTCATAGCAGCATTATTTACAATAGCCAAATGCTGGAAACATCCTAAGTGCCCATCAGTAAATGGGTGGATCAAAAAATTGTGGTACATTTACACAATGAAGCAGAAAGAAAGAAGGAATTCTTACCCCTTGTGACAGCATGGATGCAACTGGAGAGCATTATGCTAAGTGAAATAAGCAAGGCTGTGAAAGACAAATACCATATGACCTCATCTACAAGTGGATCCTAATCAACAAAACAAACAAGTGAACAAAAAAGAAACAAAGGCATGGAAACAAAGAACAAACTGACAGTGACCAGAGAGGAGAGGGAAGGGGAAAATGGGGGAAAGAAGGGGAACATGTACAAAGGATCCAAGGGCAGGGGCAATGGGGTAGGAATTATCTTTGCAAGCAGGGGTTGGACAGGGCAGGGGAGAGCAACGGGAAAAATGGGGACAGCTATAACGGAAGAACAATAAAAAATAAATTTAGAAAAGCAGCCTTAAGAAAGATTAGTTACTCAGAAATCTTTAAAAGTATCTGTCATCTAATTTGTATATAAAACTAAGTCAATTTTCATTCCCATATTTAAATATGTTCAGAATTTTGGCAGACATTACTTGAGCAAATGTCTTGTGTATGTACTTTACTAGAGGAAATAATCAGTAGAAAAGTTAACAAATTACAATTAAAAAATAATATAGTGTCACCCTAAGAATACCAAAACGCCAATACAAAAGAACCTATGCACCCCAATGTTCACAGCAGCACAATTTACAATAACCAACTGTTGGAAGCAACCTAAATGCCCATCAGTAGATGATTGGATCAAAAAATTATGGTACAGATACACAATGGAATACTACGCAGCAGAAAGAAAAAAAGAACTACTAAACTTCGCAACGGCATGGATGGAACTGGAGAGCATTGTGCTAAGCGAAGTGGGCCGGGGGCGAGGGACAGATTCCACGTGATCTCGCCTATAAGCAGAACCTAACCAAAAATACAAAGATGCAAGGAAAATAAGACCAGCAACACTGAAAGGAAAAGAAATCCACAGAGACAAGAGGGAAGGAGGGGGGCGGTGGGGAAAAGGAAGGGAAGGGAAAAGTCAAGGAACATATAGCAAAGACTCATGGACAAAACCAAAGGGGAAGAGCAGAGGTGAGGGAAGGAGGGAAGGGCCAAGGGAAAGTGGTGGGGGGTAGGCAGAGACAAATGTATTTGAAAAAATAAATTAAAATAAAATTTAAAGAAAAAATAATAATATAGTGTCTTATAAGCATAACTCAGTGATGCAGACAACAATGTGCTGATGGCCAGAGGGAAGGGGAGGCAAGGGCAAGAGGGTGAGGTGGCTACCTGGGAAGTACATCTGTAATAGTGTAAATAATAAAAATAAAGTAAAAAATAAAATAAAATAAAACAAAGCCAAATAAAATAGTGTCTTCTTTAAGTCCAAAGTATTATTCTATGTCATGAGAAATAAGGTAACACTGTTTCAAAGTTCACAGATCTGATATTAGATAATTTTTGTGAAATAACAATAGAAAATTTTCTAGAAGACTTTTAAACAGTTGCCTTTATTTCATTTACTCTTTAAATATATGTGTATAGTCATGAGGCTTTATTTCAATGTCCAAAACTGAGTTTTCTCTTGTTACAGGTCAACTGCTAGTCAGACCATTAATTTCTTATTTTTTAGATTTTTTTTATTATGCTGTTACAGTTGTCCCAGTTTTTCCCCCTTTACCCCCGTCCAGCAATCCTCCCCCCACTTATGTCCATGTGTCGTGCATATAAGTCCTTTGGTTACTCCATTTCCTATACTGTTCTTACCATGGCACTGTGTATTCTGTTCCTATCAATTTGTACTTCTTTTTTTATTTTATTATTGTTCAGATACATTTTTCTCAATTTTCCTGCCATCAATTTGTACTTCTTAATCCTAACACCTTTTCCCGCATTCTCCACCTGGCCTGTGTCAACTGACAACCCTCCAAATGATGTCCATATCTGATTCTGTTTCTGTTCTGCTTGTTTAGTTCATTTTTAAGATTCAGTTGTTGATAGTTGTGAATTTATTGTCTTTTTACTGTTCATAGTTTTGATCTTCTTTGCTTATATTGCTTATGCTGTTCCTAAAATCCCCCTGTCTATTTTGTAATGGCCAATTATGCTTTTTAATCCCTGCACCTTTTCCCAATTCTTCCTCTTTTTACTCCAGCTGATAAGCATCCAAATGATCTCCATACCTATGATTCTGTTTCTGTTCTGCTTGTTTGCTTATTTGTTCTTTTTTAGATTCAGTTGTTGATAGTTGTGAATTTGCTGCCTTTTAAATGTTCATCGTTTTGACCTTTTTTGTCTTAAATAAATCCTTTTAAATTTCATATAATAATGGCTAGGTGATGATGAACTCCTTTAGTTTTACTTTGTCTGGGAAGCACTTTATCTGTTTTTCCATCCTGAATGATAGCTTTGCTTGGTAGAGTAATTTAGACTGTAGGTCCTTGCTTACCATCACTCTGAATACTTCTTGCCAGTCCCTTTCTAGCCTGCAAAGTTTCTTTTGAGAAATCAGTGGATAGCGTTATGGGAACTCCTTTGTATGTAACTATCTGCTTTTCTCTTGCTGCTCTTAAGCATCTCTTTATCTTTAAACTTTGGCATTTTAAGTATGATATGTTTTGGTATAGCCCTCTTTGCATCCAACTTGTTTGGGTCTCTGTGTTTCCTGGACTTGTATGTCTACTTTCTTCCCCAAATTACAGAAGTTTTCTTTCATTATTTTTTTCAAATAAGTTTTCAATTTCTTGCTCTCTCTCTTCTCCTTCTGACACCCCCATGATTTAGATGTTAGTACATTTGAAGTCCCAGAGACTCCTTAGCCTACTCTTGCATTTTTGGATTCTTTTTTCTTCTTGCTGTTCTGATTGAATGTTTTTTTCTTCCTTATATTCCAAATCATTGACTTGATTTTCAGCTTCATCCACTCCACTATTGGTTCCCTATAAACTTTTCTTTATTTCACTTAGTATGATCTTCATTGCTGCCTGAGTCTTTTTTATGCCCTTGAAATACCCAATGACTTTCTTGAGAATTTCAATAACCAGTGTTTTGAACTCTGCATTTGTTAGATAGCTTATCTCCATTTTGTTTAGCTCTTTTTCTGGAGTTTTGTTCTGTTCTCTAATTCGGGTCATATTTCCTTGTCTTCTCATTTTGGCAGCCTCCCTGTGTTTGTTTCTGTGTATTATATAGAGGCGCTTTGACTCCCTGTCTTAGTAGTTTGGCCTATTATAGAAGAGCACACTAGTAAGCAGGATGGGGTGGTACCTTAGGTAATCACCAGGGTGGAGCAAACTGTGTGAATCAGGTTGATGGAGTCTCTGATATGGTATTAAAGCTTTATGGATCTGTGTGGGGGAAGACAAAGAAAGGGGTCAATGCTTCTGCCTGACCTCTGGAGTTTTATCCGGGAGGAAGCTGTCCCTGGCACTTGCCTTGATACCTGGTACTTTGGTTTCCCCCTGTATGTCACTGGTGCCCTTCCAGTTGCTGCTCCAGTGCTGGAGCCCACAGTCAGTGAGTCTGCATAATTCCTAAGTCTGTTGAGGGTCCTTTAAGAGAAGACTCCTGAGAATCCTACTGTTTCTTCTGCCACCTCAACCACACTGGTTTTTATAGCCAAAAGTTATGGGAACTTATCTTACTGGCACTGGAACCATGGGCTGTGTGGTCTGGTATGGGGCTGTGATCCCTCACTCCTGAGATATCCCTCCCAATTTTTATTTACGATATGTGGATGTGGGATTTCCCATTCTGCATCTCCACGCATCCATGCACCTGTGCTTCTCCACATGTCTCTGTGTCTCATCGTCTCCTACCTATCTGGATGAATGTGACTTCTTTGGTTTTCAGATTTCCATACAGCTCAATTTCCTGACAATTCTGGGTGATGTTTGTTTTGTAGTCTAATTGTAATTTTTGCTGTGTTTTTGTGAGGAAGCAAGCTATGTTTACCTATGCCTCTATCTTGACTAGAAGTACAGGGCCATTAATTTCAAAATGCCATCTTTGAGCTGACTGCAATAAAATCACTGTGGAAATTTTAAAATTTTGGATTATAGGGCCATTCTCAGAGACCCATTAAATTGAAGTTTCCAGGGTAGAAGCAGGAATTGATTTTTACGATTCCCAATGTTTTTAAATAGGAATAAAAATTTGAGAACCACAGAATTCAGTGCTTCCTGTTTTGTTTGTTAATTTAGACTTATAATGGGAGGGCTGATCTAAATTGCTTTTGATTCTTAAATTCTAAATTCTGTAGTTAAAAACAGTGTATAACTAACACATAGACCAAAAAATGGAATAATCTTAGAGCCATAAAAATCTATCTTTGTGTCCCAAGCAGCACAAGTCCTTCCTCCCAAAAACAACTGCTATCCCAACTCCTGTAATAATCAATTTCTTGTTTTTAAAAATAATTTTACCACCTATGTATAAATTCTTAAACAATAGTTCATTTATGAATTATATTAAACTTATTTTTATTACATAATTTATTTTATCTGAATTCTTTTGTTCAAATTATGCGTATAAGAGTCATTCCACATTATTGTGTAGCTGAAACTCAGACCTTAAACCACATTTTTAACCCATTCTCCTTTTACTGAACACTTAAATTTCCCCCCAAATTTGAAATATTATTAACACTATTGTAATTAGTTCTTTATCTTGGTGTACATATGCACTTTTTAAAAAAGTTCACATGTATGTGTATGCATGCACACACACATGCATGCATATAGACAATCTAATGCATGCATATAGTCAATCTTGCTTTGCACAGAACCATGTTAACTAAAACTTGTACATAACTGAACTGTGTCTTCATTTTGCAGGTTCTGTGGTAAATGTTACTGATGTTATCTCAGTTGCCATGGGACTGTGCAAGTTGAGGACACAATTTTAATATGCACAAATTTCAGTTAATTCAGTATTGTACAAAGTGTACATTGCTTCTTAGTACATACATATACCTATCAGTGAAATTACTGGACCACAGGGATTTGTATTCTTAATGTCTTATATTCACGAAATCAAAGCTGTTTCCCAAAGTGGCTGTACTAATTTACTTTTCTGTCAGCATTGTATCAGAGTGCCCATTTTTCTACATTATTACTCATACTTGATATTTCTTTGATTAGTAGTGAAGTTGACTACCTTTTTATGTGTTTTGTTGATTGTATGTATTTCTTGTAGGTGAAATATCAGTCCAGGTTTTTTTAAATTTTCTGTTAGTTTTTTTTTTTCTAATATTTCTAGAAACATTATATATATATATAAATAAATATGTATATATATATAAAAAATACATCAGCAAAGAACATGTCAGAATATATATAGAGGATCCAGCCAAAGTAAAGTCTGCTTGAGTGTGTTTGGTAGGGTAATAATATGGGTATAATAATTTATAGTTTTAATTTGAACATTTCACCTAAAATGTCATGTGGTGTGCTGGAGTGTGATATTGTGGTGTTACAGAATTACATACTTATGGTTTTGTAACAAAAGAGTTTGTGATAAAAAAGAGGTGTTATTTGTGCCAGACCCGGTATATATTCTCTCTATGTAATATATGTATGGTGTTTCCTCTCAGTGACTCTGTGTTGGGAAGGACTCAAAAAAGGGTCAATGCTGCTGTCTGGCCTCTGGAGTTTTATCTAGAAGGGAGCTGTTTCCTGGCACTTTCCTTGATGCCAGACACTAGTATATATATTATTAGTATATACATAATATATATTAATATGATATATATATTCTGACATGTCATTTGCTGATGAATTATAAATATGTTTTTCAAGTTAATTGTATTATTTGGCAGACAGAAGCTCTCAATTCTAAATGTAGTTAAATTTAACAACATCTTATTTTGCAGATAACACTTTTGTGATTACTTAAGAAACACTATTCTACCCTAAAGTCTAAAATGTATTTACCTAAATATTTTTTAAATATTTTACTTTTGATATTTAGACATTCAAATCATAAAGAGTTGATTTTTGTTTACCATATTCTGCCATGAATAATGTGCATTATTTTGCTCAAATTTTCAAGGGAAAAATAAGGTGGCATATTATAAATGGGTACTACTAGCTCTGTGTTGAGATAAATGTTTTTAATTCTTCTATTTATGCTTCTGTGTTAGAAGTGTAACTCTATGTTGAATAGAGATGGTGAAAGCAGACATCTTTGTCTTGTTCCCGATCTTAGTGGGGAAGCTTTTAGTTTTTGCCTGTTGAGTATAGTATTGGCTGTAGATTTTCCATATATGGACTTTATTATGTTGATGTATGCCCACTTTACTCCCACTTTGCTGAGTGTTTTTATCATAAATGGGTGCTCTACCTTCACAAATGCTTTTTCTGCATCTATTGATATAATCACATGATTTTTGTCTTTCCTTTTGATTATGTGATGTACTATGTTTATTGATTTGTGAATATTGCACCATCTTGCATCCCTGAGATGAATCCCACTTGATCGTGGTGGATGCTATTTTCAATGTATTGCTGGATGGGGTTTGCCATTATTCTGTTGAGGATTTTAGTGTCTATGATCATTAGTGATATTGGCTTGTAGTTTTCTTTCTTTGTTGTATCTTTATCTGGTTTTGGGATCAGGGTGATGCTGGTCTCATAAAAAGAGTTTGGGAGTCTTCCCTCGCCTTTGATTTTTTGGAATAGTCTGAGAAGGATAGGGGTTAGCTCTTCCTTAAATGTTTTGGAAAATTCTGTGAAACCACCTGGTCCAGGGCTTTTGTGTGCCACTTCTATTTAATATAATATTGGGATTCCTAGCCACAACCATCAAACAAGAAAAAGAAATAAAAGACGTTCAAACTGGAAAGGAGGAAGTAAAACTGTCATTGTTTGCAGATGACATGAGAGTATACATAAAAAACTCTATGGACTCCACCAAAAAAACTACTCAATCTAATAAATGAATTTGGCAAAACAGCAGGACACAAAGTCAATACTCAGAAATTGATAGCATTTTTGTATACCAAGAATGAAATATCAGAAGCAGAAATCAGGAAAAAAATCCTATTTGGTAGAGCAACAAGAAAAATAAATTACTTAGGAATAAACTTAATCAAGGAGGTAAAAGACCTTTTCACAGAAAACTATACAACACTGAAGAAAGGAATTAAGGAAGATACAAATTAATGGAAGCATATACTGTGTCCATGGATTGGAAGAATTAACATTATCAAAATGTCCATACTACTCAAAGCAATCTATACATTCAATGTAATCCATATTAAAATACCAATGACATATTTCACAGTTATAGAACAAACAATTCAAAAATTCATATGGAACCATTAACAACCCTGAATAGCAGCACCAATTTTGAGAAAGAAGAACAAAGTAGGAGGGATCACGCTACTTGACATCAAACTATATTACAAGGCCACTATAATCAAAAACTGTCTGGTGCTGGCATAAGACTATGTGGCTCAGAACAGACACATAGATCAATGGAACAGAATAGAGAGCCCAGAAATAAACCCATGTTTCTATGGTCAATTAATATCTGACAAAGGGGCAGAGGCATAAAATGGATTAAAAATAGCCTCTTCAAATGGCATTCAGAGATCTGGACAGCTACATGCAAAAAAATAGAAATTTGACCACCAACTTACACCATACACAAAAATAAACTGAAAATGTATAAAGATTTAAATATGAGTTGTGACATCATAAAAGTCCTAGAGGAGAATATATATATGCAGGAAACTCTCAGATATTTCACACACCAGTATTTTCACTGATATACCCCCTAGATCAAAGGACATAGAGTAAAGAGTAAACAGATGGGACTTCATCCAAATAAGAAGCCTCTGGACAGGTAAAGAAAACATCAGCAAAATGAAAATGAAATCAACAGTATGGGAAAATATATTTGCAAATGTTACCTCAGACAAGGGTATGGTCTCCAAAACATATAAAGAACTCACATGATTCCACTCCAGGAAGACAAACAATCCATTTAAACATAGGCAAAGGACCTGAACAGAACTTCTCCATTGAGGACATACACAGGACCCAAAGAAATATGAAAGGATGCTCAGCATCACTAGCCATTGGAGAGATGAAATTAAAATCATAATGAGATACCACTTCACACCAGTCAAAATGGCCACCGTAAATAAATCAACAAACAGCAAGTGCTGGGGAGTTTGAGAAAACGGAACCCTAGTGCACTATTGATGGGAATGTAGACTGGTGCAGCCATTGTGGAAAATAGTTTGGAATTTTCTCAAAAACTAAAAATGAACTGTCTTTTGACCCAGAGATTCCACTGCTGGGATTATACCCTAAGAATACCAAAACACCAATTTGAAAGAACCTATGAATCACAATGTTCATAGAAGCACTATTTACAATAGCCAAGTGCTGGAAACAGCCTAAATGCCCAACAGTAAATGAATGGATCAAAACTATGGTATATTTACACAATGGAATACAACACAGCAGAAAGAAAGGAAGAGCTACTATCTTCATGACAGCATAGATGCAGATGGAGAGCATTATGCTAAGTGAAATAGGCCAGGGGGTGAAAGACAAATATCATATGATCTGACCTATAAGTGGAACTTAATATGCAAAACAAACAAGCAAGCAAAATATAGCCAGCAACGTTGAAATAAAAAAAAACAAAATGACAGTAACTAGAGGGGAGGAGAAATGGGGACAGAGGGGGAAAGGAAGGGGAAAGGTCATCAAGGAACATGTATAAAGGACCCATGGATAAAGCCAAAGTGGGGAAGGATTAAGTTTAGGAGGTGGTGATAGGTGGGGCAAGGAGAGGGTGGCAGGAAAATGGAGGCAACTGTACTTGAACAATAATAAAATAAATAAATGAAGTTAAATAAAATGTAACTACAAAAGAACAACAATATCCTTATGCAGGAAAAAAGGTGGCGGAGGAGTGAATGGGAGTCATGCTGACCTCCTCCTCCCAAGACCAAATTGGAATTGAGACTAAATAGTGGAGTAATCACCTGGAAAACAATGGAACGAGAGTAGGAGAGGAGCCTTGGAGCTGTGGACAGACAATGGATTGAACTCTCACACATCCCAATGCGTGAGAGGTGTGGAGGAGGCTCGAGAGGAGTGGCTGGGTGCCCACGGGCACTAGCACCAGCGGGACATTGAAACAGCCAGTTAGCTCCCCCCGAGAAGAACGGGGTCTGAATCATAAACAGGGACCTCTAAACTACAGCACCTAAAACCAGGAAAATACACACAAAACGCAACCCCAAAAAGCTTAGGGGCACTCTCTGCCAGAGACAGGTGGCTGGGGATGCAAAGGGACATTTAAAGGGCCAACGCAAAAATTGCAGTGGCAGCCACCCTCCTTGATCTCTGGGTAGAGGCGGCAGCAGGGTGGGCTGGTGCCTGGGAAAAGACTGGTGAGGAAAACTTGGTGAAGAGAACTGAGACCGCGGCCAGTGGAGCCCCGGTGATAACGCACCTCCTACTCTGCAGCTACCATCTCGCTCAGGCATAAGGGAATCAATTAACCTGCCTTTTGTGTGCTCCTCACACAGCTTGTGTGCAAGTGAGCTGGGGGGCTGAGTGCAGACTGGCTGGGAGAGCCCTGAGGAAATACTGGAGACGGAGGCATTGGGGAAAGAACGGGAGGAGGAACCGGGGAGTCCCGACTTCCCCTTTCCC
The DNA here is from genome assembly GCF_021234165.1 of Pteronotus mesoamericanus. Taxonomy (NCBI): domain Eukaryota; kingdom Metazoa; phylum Chordata; class Mammalia; order Chiroptera; family Mormoopidae; genus Pteronotus; species Pteronotus mesoamericanus. Next base: position 45,678,715 of record NW_026555329.1, on the reverse strand, counting down.
TAGTCTCCATTGTGCGGGAAAAGGACACACACCCAAAGAGCCAAAAGCCAAAAAGCACACAATAGAGAGCCCAAATCCACCCAGTGTAGGCGCGCACACTTGCGCTGAGTGGCCGGCGAGGGTTGGCGAGAGTGTGTGTGGACCCGCGCAGGCTGGCCAGGGCTAGCGCGGGCTGGCAAGGCCTCCCACAGGTTGGCACTGATGGGGCCTGTGAAGGAGTGCACAGATCGGCGAGCACAGGTGTAAATCGACCCACACGGGCCCGCGAGTGCAGAGCAGGCCGCAAAAATAGTGGATCTCCGGCGGAAGGGGTCACAGAGCTGCCCAGAGTCCCTGGAGGAGACACTGGAGACAGGATTAACCAGAGAGCACTGGAGCTGACTTCCTCCCATTTCCATAGTCTCCATTTGGGGGGTGCAAGCAATGCATCCAAAGAGCCAAAAGTGGTGAAAGCACACAATGGAAGACCCTAAACAGTCCAGTGCCGGGGTGCCGGCTGGCCTGGGGGCCAGACGTTACGCAAGGTCGTGAAGAAGCCCCCTGGGCTGGGGCAAACACGCGCACTAGCCCAGGCTGGTGGGGGATCCTGCCGGGCCATAGCGTGATCAAGGAGCCAGCAGGAGAGTGCAGAGCGATCCACAGAAATAGTGGCTCCCTGGCCGAAGGGGTCACACAGCTGCCCCAAGCAGGAGTCAGACACAGAGAGTAGACTCCTGGCAGGCTCAAATAAACCACCCAAGGCCATATAGGGTCAACAACTGACATCATCAGAGGCAGGCCCAGAAAGAAAAGTAAAGGGAAAATAAATAAATAAGTAAATAAATAAATGAATAAATAAAAAGACCTGCCTACTACCACAGAAGTAATCCACAAAGTCAGGAAATCTAGACAGCCCTATTGAAGCAGAAGCAAAAATAAATAAAAAAATAAGTAAATTACTTAACAGACTCTCACAAATATGGGAAGAAAAAGAAGTTCCCCCCCAAATGAGTGGAAAAGGGACTCCCCACAGAGAGAGCTAAAAGAAATAGAGGCAAGGGAACTATCAGATATTGAATTCAAAACAATTGTTCTAAGGAAGCTCAATGAGCTCAGCCAGCTCAAAGAGAACTATGAGAAACTGCAGAGAAACTATCAGGACCTTACAGCAAACTATATCAACCTGGAAATGGACATAGAAACTATCAAGAAGACATGAGAGGATATGAAGAATACCATTTCTGAATTGAAGAACACCATAGAAGGAATCTGAAGCAGGCTCAATGAAGCCGAGAATCGAATCAGTGAGATGGAGGATAAGGTAGAAAAAAGCTTCCCGAAAGAACAAGAAATGGAAAAAAGACTCAAAAAGAACGAAGAGGCATTTAGGGAAATGCAGGACAACTCGAAACGCAATAATATCCGCATAATAGGGATACCAGAAGGAGAAGAAGAGGAGCAAGGGATAGAGAACTTCCTCGAAAAAGTAATGACGGAAAATTTCCCTAATCTGAGGAGAGAAAGGCTCTCATGGATCCAGGAGGCACAGAGATCCCACTCAAGAGGGACTCAAGGAGGTCCACTGCAAGACACATCATCATTAAAATGGCAACTATCAAAGACAAAGAGAGAATTCTCAAGACAGCAAGGGAGAAGGAGAAAGTAACATACAAGGGGGCCCCAATACGCCTAGGAGCTGACTTCTCAACAGAAACACTACAAGCCACAAAGGAATGGCAACAAATATTCCACGTAATGAAAAGCAAGGGCCTACAACCAAGGCTGCTCTACCCAGCAAGGGTCAATTAAAACAGAAGGGGAAATTTGGAATTTCCCAGACAAAAGAAGGCTAAAAGAATATATCTCTGCCAAATCAGCATTCCAACATTAGCTCAAGGACTGCTTTAAGAAGATGAAGGACAAGAGTGAGAAAGAGAAAAACACAGGTACAAAGAGAAAAAATGAATAAGTTTCTATCAGTAATAACTCTAAATGTAAATGGACTCAATGCCCCAATGAAGAGACACAGGATAGCTGAATGGAAAAGAAAACATGACCCACACATATGCTGCCTCCAAGAGACCCACCTCAGAGCAGAGACCTACACAGACTGAAAGTAAAGGGATGGAAAAGAAGATTCCAAGCAAATGGCAAGAGAAAAGGGCCGGGGTTGCCATACTTGTATCAGACAAAGTAGATTTTAAAACAAAGGCTATAATAAGAGACCCAGAGGGGCACTTTATCATACTTGCAGGAAGAACCTGTCAAGAAGACATAGACATTGTAAACTTATATGCTCCCAATATAGGAGCCCCCAAGTATATAAGGAAATTGTTTGATGACTTCAAAAAATATATAGACAGCAACACACTGATAGTAGGGGATTTCAACACCCACTGTCAAAAATGGACAGATCTTCCAAACAAAACATTAATAAACATATTGTGGCACTGAATGGCACACTGAATCAAGGAGACTTAACTGACATATATAGAACCGTACATCCCAAAGAAGAAAAATACACATTCTTTTCAAATGCTCATGGCAGTTTTTCAAAGATAGACCACATGATAGGACACAAAGCAAGCCTCAGCAAATTCAGGAAAATTGAAATAACACCCAATTTTTTCTTGGAGCACAAGGGCTTGCAACTGGAAATCAACCTCAAAGAGAAACTTCAGAAACTTGCAACTCATGGAGACTGAACAGTAGACTATTAAACAATGACGGGTCAATAATGAGATAAGAGAGGAAATCAAAAAATTTCTGGAAACAAATGAAAATGAAAAGACAGCAGAGCAAAATCTATGGGATGCAGCGAAGGCAGTCCTGAGAGGGAAGTTCATAGCAATATACGCTTACCTAAAAAAGATAGAAACATTTCAAATAAAACCTAACACTACAACTTCAAGAACTGGAGAAACAACAACAAATAAATCCCAGAGCAAGTAGAAGGAAGGAAATAGTCAAGATTAGAGCAGAGCTAATTGACATGGAGATGAAAAGAACAAAGGATCAACGAAGTCAGAAGATGGTTCTTTGAAAAGATAATAAAATCGACAAGCTTTTAAGCAAACTCATCAAGGAAATAAGGGAGAGGACCCAAATTATTAATATCAGAAATGAAAGAGGAGAAAGAACAACGGATAACACAGAAATACAAAAGATTGTCAGAAACTATGATGAAAAATTATATGCCAAGAAATTTGAAAATCTTGATGAAATGGACACATTTCTAGATAAGTATAACCTTCCAACACAGAAGGAGGAAGAACCAGAAAGCTTGAACAGACCGATAACAGCTGGGGAAATTGAAGCAGTAATCGAGAAACTCCTGGCACACAAAAGCCCAGGACTGGACGGTTTCACATGAGAATTTTACAAAACATTTAAGAGCTAACCCTTGTCCTTCTCAGACTATTCCAACAAATCCAAGAGGAAGGAAGACTCCCAGACTCTTTTTATGAAGCCAGCATCACCCTGATCCCAAAACCAGATAGAGACCCTACAAAGAAAGAAAACTACAGGCCAATTTCGCTGATGAACATAGATGCTAAAATCCTCAACAAAATATTGGCAAGCCGCATCCACCAATACATTAAAAAGATTATCCACCACGATCAAGTGGGATTCATCCCAGGCATGCAGGGATGGTTCAATGTACACAAGTCAGTAAATGTAATACATCACATAAATACAAGAAAGGACAAAACCCACATGATCATCTTGATAGATGCAGAAAAAGCATTCAATAAGGTACAACACCCATTTATGATCAAAACACTCAGCAAAATGGGAATACGTGGGGCATTCCTCAACATAATAAAGGCCATATATGAAAAACCTACAGCCAACATTATACTCAACGGGCAAAATCTACAAGCTTTCCCACTAAGATTGGGAACACGACAAGGACGTTCACTTTCACCACTTCTTTTCAACATCGTATTGGAAGTCCTAGCCACAGTGGTCAGACAAGAAAAAGAAATAAAAGGCATCCAAATAGGAAAGGAGGAAGTAAAGCTATCATTGTTTGCAGATTACATTTAGTGTACATAGAAGATCCTGTAGACTCCACCAAAAAACTCCTCAACCTCATAAGTGAATTTGGCAAAACAGCAGGATACAAAGACAATATTCAGAAATCAAAGGCATTTTTGTACACCAGCAATGAAATAGAAGAAGAAGAAATCAGAAAAAAATACCATTTGATATAGCAAGAAGAAAAATAAAGTATCTAGAAATAAATTTAACCAAAGATATAAAAGTCCTGTATGCAGAAAACTATAAAACATTGAAGAAAGAAATTAAAGAAGACATAAATAAATGGAAGCATATACTGTGCTCATGGATTGGAAGAATTAATATCATCAAATGTCCATACTACCCAAAGCAATTGATAGATTCAACACAATCCCTATTAAGATACCAATGACATATTTTACAGAAATAGAACAGACATTTCAAAAATTTATATGGAACCATAAATGATCCCAAATAGCCGCATCAATTTTGAGAAAGAAAAACAAAGTAGTAGGGATCACAATACTGGACATCAAACTGTACTACAAAGCCACTATACTCAAAACACTCTGGTACTGGCACAAGAACAGACCCATAGAACAGTGGAACAGAATAAAAAGCCCAGAAATAAGCCCAGGTCTCTATGGGCATCTACTATGTGACAAAGGGGACAGAAGCATAAAATGGAGCAATATTAGCCACTTCAACAAATAGTGTTGGGAGAGCTGGATGGCTACATGCAAAAAATTGAAATTGGATCATCCGCTGACACCATACACAAAAATAAACTCAAGATGGATAAAAGACTTAAATAGAAGTCGCAACACCATAAAAGTCCTAGAGAACGTTGGCAGGAAACTCTCAGATATCCCATGCAGCCTTTTTTTCACTGATATGTCTCCTAAAGCCAGGGACATAAAGGAAAGAATAAACAAGTGGGACCTCATCAAAATAAGAAGCTTCTGCACGGCTAAAGAAAACATCAGCAAAATGAAGAGGGAGCCACCTATATGGGAAAATATATTCGCTAATGATACATCAGATAGAGGTTTGATCTCCAAGAAATATACAGAACTCACTCGACTCCACTCCAAGAAGACAAACGATCCAATCAAAAAATGGGCAAAGGACCTGGGCAGATGCTTTTCCAAGGAGGAGATACAGAGGCCTCAGAGACATTTGAAAGGATGCTCAGCATCACTAGCCATCAGAGAAATGCAGATCAAAACCACCATGAGGTACCACCTCACACTGGTCAGAATGGCCATCATAAACAGATCAACAAACAACAGGTGCTGGCGAGGCTGTGGAGAAAAGGGAACACTAGTCCACTGTTGGTGGGAATGCAGACTGGTGCAGCCATTGTGGAAAGCAGTATGGAATTTCCTCAAAAAGCTGAAAATGGAACTGCCTTTTGATCCAGTGATTTCTCCTGCTGGGACTATACCCTAAGAATCCCAAAATGCCAATTCAAAAACACTTATGCACCCCAATGTTCATAGCAGCACAATTTCCATTAGCCAAATGTTGGAAGCAACCTAAATGCCCATCAGTAGATGACTGGATCAAAAAACTATGGTACATTTACACAATGGAATACCACACAGCTGAAAGAATAAAAGAACTACTAAACTTCGTGACAGCATGGATGGAACTCGAGAGCATTATGCTAAGCGAAATAAGCCAGGGGGCGAAAGACTAATACCATATGATCTCACCTATAAATGGAACCTAACCAACAATACAAAGATGAAAAGAAAATAAGACCAGCAACACTAAAAGGAAAAGAAACCAACAGAGACAAGAGGGAAAGAGATAGGGGGGAGCAGGGGAAAAGGAAGGGAAGGGGAAAGTCAAGGAAAATAAACAAGGACTCATGGACAAAAGCAAAGGAGAAGAGTTGAGGGAGGGAGGGAGGGAGGGAGGGAGGAAGGGCGTAAGGGAAAGTGGTGGGGGATAGGCAGAGACAAATATATTTGAAAAAAAAATTAATTAATTAAAAAACCCTCTATATATTTTATTTTATTTTAATTTAATTTTTTATTTTATTTCATTTGTTTAGTTCCCAGCTAAAGATATGTTTCATTTGAGAGATAGAAAGACAGAGGAGAGAAAGAGAGAGAGAGAGAGGAAGAGAAAGAGACATTGATGTGAGAGAGAAACATAGATTGGTTGCCTACTCTACATACCCCAAATGGAGATAGCACCTGTAATATTTTAGTGTAAGGGATGATGCTCCATCTAACTCTGCCACCCAGCCAGGGATATATCTCTATTCTAAAAGTTGCTGAGTTCTGTTTAAATAACATTGATTCATGTTCATCTCACCTTTAAAGAAAAGATAACAGAAAAAAAAAAATGCGGTGGCAATGAAACAGATAAAATGCCTAAGAAGAAAATTAAAATTGTGTAAAATCTATATGAAGAAAATTTTAAATCACTGAAAGACAGAAAAGAAAAATCAAAAACTTGAAATGGCATATCCTATTCTTGAGTAGGAAGATTTAACATCCTAATGAGGTTGGTTCTCCCTAAATCAACCTATAAATTTATTGTGAGCCCAATAGAAATACCACTGGCATATTCATAGAACTAGATAACCTGATTTTCAAGTTCATGGACAAAATAACTGTGAAAGAATAGGTCAGGAAATATGAAGAGAAAAATTAATTAGTGGATATTAGGTATATTTTTTATATAAATCCACAGTAATTAAAACATTATGAGAGTATAAACAAACAGATCCATATAATTGTGCAGACCCTGGAAACTGATCAAAAGATGTATGGACTTAGTATGTGAAAAGCCATCACTGTATATCAGAGAGGAAATATGGGTTGCTAAGTGAATAATATTGAGCATTTTATATTTATCAGGGAAATATTATCCTAGATTCTTACCCAGCTCATTACATTAAAGTAAATACAAAATACATTCATGATTAAGCATAAATAAGGTAACTACAAAATTAACAAAAGAGAATTTTCAACCAGTCTTGTCAGGAGGAAGGCCTTTTAATGCATGGCAGAAAAATCAGAAAAGAAAATACTGGTATATTAATAAATTTAATTATAAAGCAATAAAATATTTTTGTTAAAATTTCTTATGTTATTTAAGAGTATAATTATCAGGGTTTTTAAAATAATTTTTAAAAGATTCTATTAATTAATTTTTAGAGAGAGGGGAAAAGATGGAGAAAGAGAGGGAGAGAAACATCAATGTGTGGTTGCCTCTTGCGTGCCCCCACTTGGGGACCTGGTCCACAACCCAGGCATGTGCCTTGACTGGGAATCAAACCCATGACCCTTGTATTCTCAGGCTGGTACTCAGTCCATTGAGCCACTCCAGCAAGGGCTAATTATGAGTTTTAATACTTATATATTACTTTATCTAGCTATGTCTATACCTCTTAAAATAAAAATTTAGTTCAGTAGAAAAGAGATTTTATTATTTTCTCAGTTAAATGCTGGCTATTTGAACCACATAACTACCCTCATGCTTGATATAATTGAGTTTTACTTTATTTTTTTGTTTTTCTATTTGTTTTTAGGCAAAATACTAGGAAAAAATAAACTCAAACACTGGTGTTGTAAACATGAAGTCTATGACAATGTCACCCTGTAGGGAAATGGCATCTTTGGGTTTCACTACTAATGTTTTAGAAAACTTGGCAAAATTTCTATAGTTAGTAAAAAGAGAGAGCCCTTATGCACTTTCAGTCTGATTTATTCTCTCATGTCTTGAATGAATTTTATTGCATGGCTATTTTGTGCGGATGTTGCTAGGCATGGAGGAGGTCGTCATGGTCCCTGACCTCATGGACCTTACAGACTCTCAGAAACAGAGAGGATTCTTCCTTGAGTCAAAGGCAAATATGTTAATACTTACTATATTTGACATGAAGTGAATTGACTGGGTCTGTTTAAGATCATCTTGTTTTTCCCAACACATGACTGGGACCAAGAGACTAATAACTCATTATTTTTTGAAGAATTGGCAGTTAAAAGTGGCCAACCAATTTATGCTATTGTTTAAATACATTCTTATAAACATTTTCCTAAATTCTGGAATTGATAATAATTTTCTGATTTCCTAGTGATTTTTAAAAAATTAATTGCTTATTGCAGGAAGAATGATAATGCATTTCTTTAACTAGAGTGATGAATTTAATCTAACCTATTATAAAATTTATTTCATCTATTTTTGTGATAATATTAAGTGATGTAAAAAAAATATTAAACCCATGCATTTTGGATTCTAGATTCTTTCAGCATCATATATGAATTGTTATTTGATTAAAGTATATATTAGTATTAGGTGAGATGTTTCTAAACTAACATAATTGCATACATTTAAGTTTTTTTCTTTACATTAACTGGTTGATATTTTTTTGGTTGTTAATAGATATCCAACTAACTTTGCAAAGACAATTCAGATTCCTTTCCTAGTTTCCTGATAACTATAAGCTTTCTCAGCATCTTCTTCTCATTGGAGCTTTAAAGTGCTCTAATAAGTGGTTCAGAGTTGAGTCAGGTACAGGGTGGCATTTTCAAAGTAGAATGTTAACTTGGTCATGTATCTTGGGTTTCACACAAATAAATCAATCATAGAGCATAAAATTCGATGTGTAATAACAATCACTAATGTTTAATAAATCACCAACTCATTTAAAAACTTGTTAAACATTTTGTACCGCCCACAAAACCAGTTGTAATAAACTGCTTGGTTATAAAAATCTCATAACACATAATTATTAGCATTATCATGTTCATTTGTCCTCTAATTCTCTGTTTTTGGAAACAAAATTCTTGGTTTGAAAAACAACTTTACATTGGCATTTCCTATTCTGAATTATTATGTCAATTTTAAGTAAAAAATAAACTTAGGGTAGTGATAAAAATGAAACTGGACCTTTTTTAAAAATAAGAGATCATAAACTATAATTTTAAATGAGTCACTGCTGATTAATATAATAATAATTTTCCTAGGGAATTTGCTGCAATGTCAATGGAAAAGCCACTATGGAAAGCCATAAAAGTGCTGTGGTTTGTCAAAGTTTTAGATTAGTATTTTGTAAGAAAAGTGACTTGGAAACCATAAATATGTGCCTGGATTTAGGAGGGGGAATTTTGAATTTTAAAAGAAGAGGCCAAAGTTCTGACTTATTTATACTGGCCAAGATTGTAGTTCCTGGTATCCTAAGAAATACTGAGTTGATGTGATTCAAATTCTGTTAGAAATGGATATTGCAGCACCTGCTGAAACTCTTGATATTATCCCCATCCATACAATGGGGTTTTGGTTTTAAAAGTTACCCAAAGTTAGCTATATATTCAATGGGAATCCTGTTGCATAAAAGGAGCTTTGCCCTTCTGATAGTCACTGATCTCAGGAAGTCAACTGCCAGTGACAGGTAACTGTCAAGATCGTAATCATACTCTGTTCTCAGTATCTCAACATCTGCAAACAGTGTTATTTTGTTGACACTTTCCTATATAAAATAGATTAAAATCTCAGGCCATTTCTGGATAGGTTGATGGTAAGGATTAGGTCAGTGGCGATAGAGTGCTCATGATGCAGAGGGACATCTCCATGCGTCTGAGTTCTCAGATTTCCTTGCAGTATGTATGTAAAGCTCATCAATCAAGGACCAAATGGAGATTTCACCAGCGAGACCCAATGCCTGCCAGATGCAAAGAAAGGTGTGAAAAAACACCTAGCATCTCTTAAAGGCCTTCAGATTAAGTTCAATTTTTAAACCCTCTAAGCTCACATTATGTAATTTCTCTTGCTGTGGGTTTACAATCATCTTATATTTTAATTATGTAGAAAAAAGTTGGCAAAAGATGGGTGGTGATTTACCCATCTTTTGGGTGACTTTGGAGAAAATCTATTTAGAATTTTAATTAAGCTTGGTAACTTTCTCTTTTCCCATAAATTCTCTTTTGACTTTTTTGGGGTTGCATAAATTGCTTTGAAAAATCTGTTCCAATTCTGAACAAGGGTGGGTACCAGCATTCCACAGTGTAAGCTGCCCTATTATCAGAAGAAGCCTCATGTGTCATATGATTTGGGTGGCAAACACCTGCAGATGAGGTGATATAGGGAGAAGAAAAACACTTGAGAGAAGATAATCATAATTTTATGATACCTTACATAGTGTACCTTTTGATTGGCTCTCCCCCATCTATTCCATCTTTCAGATGATTAGTCTAACCAGTGACAGTAACTTTCACCTTGGCCAGTCAGGAATTGACAGGCGTAAATGAAGCAGAGCCAATAAAATGTAAGGAAAGTTCAGGGACGCTTAAAGAATCTAGTTGAGAGAGGAAACTGAGAAAGAGAGAGAATATAAACAGTCATTCTTTCTTATCCATGGTTTTGCTTTCCATGATTTTTCCATGGTTTCATTTTCCATGGTTTTAGCTGTGGTCAACAAAGATCCAAAAATATCAAGTGGAAAACTTCAGAAATAAACAATTCATAAGTTTAATTCTTTTTTTTAATTTTTTTGAGTTTAGAGAGAGAAAAAAGGGGGGGGAGAGAGAGAAACATCAATTTGTTCTTGCACTTATTCATGCAGTCATTGGTTGCTTCTTATGTGTACGCTGATTGGAGACTGAACCCATAACTTTAGTGTATGAGGATGACAATTTTAACTAACTGAGCTGTGCAGCCAGGGCCATAATTCATAAGTTTTAAATTGTGCACCACTCTGAATAGCATAATGGAATCTCCTGCTGTCTTGTTTTGTCTCACTGGGATGTGACTAATTCCTTTGTCCAGCATCTCCACACTGTATGTACTCCCTGCCCATTCGTCACTTAATAGTAATACCAATTATTAGCTGGGCTGTCACAGTGTCACAATGCTTGTATTCAAGTAACCCTTATTTTACTTAATAATGGCCCCAAAGCTCAAGAGTAGTGATACTGGCAATTCAGATACACTAAAGGGAAGCCATAGGAACTGCTTTGTTTAAATAAAAAGGTTCTCAACTTAATAAGGAAAGAAAAAGATTCAAATGCTGAGGTTGCTAAGATCTATGGTAAAAAAAATTCTTCTATCAGTTAAATTGGGATGAAGGGGAAAAATTGCTACTTTTGCTGTTACACAACAAACTGCAAACATTATAGCCACAGAATGCGGTGTTTAGTTAAAATGAAAATGTATTGTGGGTGGAAGACATGAACAGGATACATGTTCCAATTTGATGGCAACATGTTGTGCCAGAAAGCATTGAGCCCCTAGGATGATGTCAGCAAGGGACCACCTGAAATGAATGACACCAAGCCATTTACTGCAAGTAAGAGATGGTTACACAGATTCAGGAATAGGTTTGGACTGAAAAATACAAAACTCACTGGAGAAGTTGTGTCTTCTGATAAAAAAGCCACTGCATCATTTCCAGCAGAGTTGATGAATTGATTAGGATTTTGTACTATGCATGGTTTCAGGCATCCACTGGGTGTCTTGAAATGTGTGTCCTTAGAGTAAGGGGGGACTACTGTACATCTATGTAACTATCAACACAAGCACGGAATCTAAGGTGGTGGGAATGGACAGGAAACACCTTGAACATGGTTCATTTGCCTCCTTGTGTCCTCATTTTGGCCAATCCCAGACATGCAAGAAGATGTTTTCTTAATTGTTACTAGTAAGCCAGCCTCGAAATAAAGTTGACCTTGTTGAGATGAGAAGATCAGGGAGATGGAAATACTTCGATCTCCTTGATGATGATCCAAAGCTACTAAATCATTCTACCATGAAGCTCTTTAAGCTTCGGTCTTCCTGTAATCATCATTCCTAAGTTTTCTCATTTATAAACCCATTTGGCTTGTATTTTTGTACTTGTAATAGAAATCCTAGTCAATGTAACCTAACATTTATTAATTTGATTGACATCATATTGTTCTTGGGGTCTGTGTGTTGGCCAGTCCCCCTTCCCCACATACCACAATCCCTTGTCAGACCCTCTCTGCACCCCGCTTTGGACTGTGTTCTCATGCTATCTTGCTTCCAGTTAAGATCAGCCAATGGGAGGCATCTGTGGGAGGCATTGGGGTGTTTCTTCAACATTTCCACCAGTTTAGAAGCTGCCTTTTTGTTGGCAGTTATGCCACTCCATGACCAGAGCTCCTAGAAGGGGGCCTTCTCCTTGGCCCCAGTCACTGCTCCCGCATTGTTTCTGAATAGTAGCTATGGATAGTAGCAGCTTGCCTTTGTTGCCAGCCTCTGGCCACCCTGATATCTCTTATCAATTCCTTTAAGTTTGTCCATACCCCTGAGAGTGGCCTTTTATTAAAGTCTCTTCATTTAAACCATCTACAAAGAATCCTGTTTTCTTCCAGAACTTTGATGTAATTTGCCTCCTGCCTCATTTCCTGACCTTTATTTGTTAGGAACTATAAAACTCCACAGCCTTGAACTATAAATAAATCTATTCATGGCAGAAATTGGGGACTGGTGAGAAATTAGAGGCTTTTTTATGCTTATTGATTGACTTTGGATGATTGAGGGATTGGTAATTTTTTTAATACAAATATTGTAGGTGTTATGGACTGTGCAGTCTCTGTTGCAATGATAAACTCTGCCATTTTTAAACAAATGGGTGTAGGTGTGTTCTGATAAAACTTTATTTACATAAACAGGAGGTGGGTCAGATTTTTTTCCCCAGGCCATAGTTTGCTGACCTCTGAGTTAGTACATTCTGTTTATGATCTTGAAGTAAAAGAACAATTGGAAAAGAGGAAATAAAACTGTCATTGTTTGCAGATGACATGGTAGTATACATAGAAAACTCAATAAGCTCCACCAAGAAACTACTTTAACTAATAAATGAATTTGGCAAAACAGCAGAATACAGTATTCCATTTTGGTACAACCAAAAATGAAATATCAGAAAAGGAAACTAGGGAAAAAATCCCATTTACTATAGCAACAAGGACAACAAAAAAGTACCTAGAAATAAACTTAACCAAGGATGTAAAAGACCCATACTCAGAAAACTACATAATACTGAAGAAAGAAATTAAGGAAGACACAACCAAATGGAAGCATACACCGTGTTCATGGGTTGGAAGAATTAACATCATTGAAATGTCCATACTACCCAAAGCAATCTATAGGTTTGATGAAATCCCTATTAAAATATCAATGACATATTTCACAGTTATAGAACAAACATTTCAAAAATTTATATGGAGCCATAAACAACCCCAAATAGCTGCACCAATTTTGAGAAAGAACAAAGTAGGAGGAATCATGCTACTTGACATCAAACTATATTACAAGGCCACTGTAATTGAAACAGTTTGGTGCTGGCATAAGACTATGTGGCTCAGAACAGACACATAGGTCAATGGAACAAAATAGAGAGCCCAGAAATAAACCTATGTTTCTATGGTCAATTAATATTTGACAAAGGGGACAGAGGCATAAAATGGATTAAAAATAGCCTCTTCAAAAAATGGTAATGGGAGATCTGGACAGCTACATGCAAAAAAATTAGAAATTTGACCACAAACTTACACCATACAGAAAAATAAACTCAGAATGGATAAAGACTTAAATAGAAGTTGTGACATCATAAAAGTCCTAGAGGAGAACATAGGGAGAAAACTCTCAGATATTCCACAGAACAATATTTTTACCTATATGTCCCCTAGAGCAAGGGACATAGAGGAAAGAATAAACAAATGGGACTTCATCCAAATAAGAAGCCTTTGGATGGGTAAAGAAAACATCAGCAAAATGAAAAGGGAGCCAACTGTATGAGAAAATATATTTGCCAATGATACCCCAGACAAGAGTTTGATCTCCAAAATATATAAAGAACTCACACAAATCCACTCCAGGAAGACAAACAATCTAATTAAATATGGGCAAAGGACCTGAAGAGACACTTCTCCAGGGAGGACATACAGAGGGCTCAAAGACATATGAAAGGATGCTCAATATCACTAGACATCAGAGAGATGCAAATTAAAGCCACAATGAGATACCCCTTCACACTGGTCAGTATGGCCACCATAAACAAATCAACAAACAAGTGCTGGCAAGGTTGTGGAGAAAAGGGAACCCTAGTGCACTGTTGGTGAGAGTGTAGACTGGTGCAGCCACTGTGGAAAACAGTATGGACTTTTCTCAAAAAACTAAAAATGGAACTGTTTTTGACCCAGCAATTCCATTGCTGGGATTATACCCTGAGAATCCTGAAACATCAATTCAGAAGAACCTATGCACCCTTTTGTTCATATCAATGTTATTTATAATAGCCAAGTGCTGGAAATTGCTTAAGTGCTCATCAACAAATGGGTGGATCAGAAAAATGTGGTACATTTACACATTGGTACTATGTCACAAAGAGAGACCTCCTACCCTTAGCAATACCATAGCTGGAATTGGAGAGTATTAGGCTAAGTGAAATATGCCAGGGGGTGAAAGACAAATACCATATGATCTCACAAGTAACAGAAACCTAATGAACAAAACAAACAAATGAGTAAAATAAAACAAGAGATGCAAAATAAGGAAAAAACTGACAGTGATGAGGTGGAGGGAGGGGGATAACAGGAAAGAAAGGGAAGAGTCTAATTAAGAAACATGTATAAAGGACACATGATCATGGACAACAGGGTGGGGATTGATTCTAGAGCCTGGGTTGGGGATAGTGGGCCGATCAGAGGAGAGCAACTGGGAAAAATTGGGACAACTGTAATTGTGCAATAATTAAAAATACATTAATAAAAGAACAAGATTTTAGTCTCTCAGACAGTTACAAGAGAGAATGCTTTGTGGGGCACTTTTTTTTTTTTAATACAGGATGTCTCTTGCATGTGACAAAGTTGTTCTGGAGAGATAAGTTTTATGTCAAAGATAGCGTAGGAAAGAAAATCTTTCTTTCTGCCCCAGCAGACAGCCTCAGCACAGATGCAGTGATCACCAGAATGGGAGCTCCCACCCTTGGGCAGTCCTTCCAAACTCCTCTTGGGTGTCTGTGTTAGACTGTTAGATCCAAGGAAAGGCTGTGTTTTAGAAACCACTTTCTACCACTACTATATTTTGTCAAACAAGGCCCAGAATGAAGCATTTGCTCAGATTGGCTCCTGAGACTAAAAGAAGCTTAGATTGGTTAGCTATTGAAATCTCATGTCTTCTAAGAAGGCTTTTGGATTTTTCAAGGTAAGTAGTGCCTGTGCCTCTGCCTCTGTAGTGCTTCCATAGGAATCTTCCTATATGTGTCTTGGAGCTGACGCTACGTTTTGGTGTGTGGTAAACTTGTGGTGCCCATCTCTGTCTTCAGCTGCTAAGTAGGACGGGCCTTGAGGACAGAAAGAGATTCAATTCATCTTTACATGTGCCAATAAAACCAAGCATTGGGCCTTACACATGGTGGATGCTGACTGCTTAATTAACTGAGCTGAATTTAGTTCTTAAATAATTATAAGCCTTAAAAGCACACCTTGAACATTACTTGAGACAAGGGCCTAAGTGAAGGCCCATATACCATATGCCTAAGTATGTTACACATCAAACTATGTCTATGGCCTAACTGGTTGTCCCACTTCTGGCCATATAGCTTGCTCATTGGCAATCATACATGTCATTTAGGGGCAATGCTCTCCCCACAGCCAGACCTACTGTCCCCAGCCTGAGAGGTTACATAGACCTCCAGGGTCAAAGCAAAGTGGAAGGTGGACCCAAGCTCGGGATTTCTGGGCTATCCTGGGGAACCTAGGCTGAGCACTGGCTTAGACAGGCTGAGTAAGGTCCTTTCCTTTGTGCTTCACTTGTTTGACTCAAAACTTTCAGGCCATTTTAAGGGCCTTCTAAAATCACACCATCTATGTATAGGGGAAATAGAGAATGAATATCTGGGGAATTGGTCGGCTAGACATCCACTTTGGGTAATGGAGGGCAGCCAACTTAAACAAAAGCAGACATTCTCTCAGCTCTCCTGGGACAGTGGCTGTGATCATAACCCCCTCTCCTACCTTACACCATCCCCCCAAAACATGTGCGCGCACACACACACTCACTCAACCCTGCTTCCTCTGACCTGGGGGTTCAGTTCAGCTCATATTGTCCTCTCCCATAATTCTTGTTTGTTCAAGTAGTTACTGAACTTTCTAAAATCTTTTAGCACAGAGAAATAAAAATCAAGTATCTTGTGTTGGAGAGTTTGTTATCCCTGGGGTCTACTGGGCATGGACCCTCTAACCAAGGCCAAGGGCAGGACCAGAACCTAGAAGGTACACGTGAAGAATATTATATTCCTCTCTCAGCAAATTTTCCCACTAAATGAGTCATTCCTGTTGAAGCTCTTTGTTGAGGTTGATGCATTTCAGTGGTCAGATTTACCTGCAGGGCTTGCTAAAATACAGACTGCTGGAGCCCATCTTCAGAGCTTCCCATTCACTAGGTAGGTCTGGGATGGGACCCACAAATTTACACATCTAAAAAGTTACTAGAATATTTTGCTTGTCAGAGGCCCTAAGTTTAAGAATCACTGGCATATATGATTGTATACTCAGCAAAGATCCCAAATAGCCATGGTTCTCATAATTCCACAGATGTGCGATGGATTATCCTAGCTGGCACTGGCCCTAAGATATTGTTAGAAACTTATCTTTAGTAGCTGGGAAAAGAAGAGAAACATTTAAAGCTACAAGATATTTCCAGTATCTAAGTCTAGGGACATGAATTTACCTCACAGGGAAATTGTTCTATTTGGTCTGGGAAAGCAACTTGAGTCTTCCACTTGTTTACAAAAATGCAAATTCAATATTCACTCACTGTTCTAGAGGGAAATTTGAGGTTAGTATTAACCTGAACACAGATGTTTGAGACTGAGAGGTTAAGTGTACTATTTGATAACAAATTTTGGGGGGAAATTGAGCCAAACTTCTGTCTGGGAGACATAATTGTGGGGGTGTGGGTAGGGGTATGGTGTGCCTGCTCTAACATTTCTACCTATCTTATTCCAAGGATACTGTATATGCAGCAGCTATTTTCCAGAGCTCCAGAGCTGAGACCCAAGGATTAAGGGAAGAGCAATGTCTATAGACAAACAACTCTACAAGCTACTTGGTATATCTCATGGAGGATTATTTTTGTCACAATCACCCCCATGTAAGAAAGCTTAATTATAATCTTCTGATGTACTTTTTCTATTAGGGTATTTATTCTGGAGGAAAGGGATGTTGACACTGTCAGTCTACCTGGTAATAGGCTTATTATTATAGCAAAATGAGAAAAGAGGAGACAGTTCTCTGAGGAAAAGGATCCTCCCTTCAGGGCTTAAGGAGAGCTGGGCCTGAATTCTGAGGACCACAGGAGATGGTGGGAACTGGGAGGTGTGAACTGGGAGCTTGACTGGAGAAGTCCAGAAGACTGCTTGTGAAGGTCCTTGAAGACTAATAGGGTGTGTGGACTCTGAAACACACTACTTCCAGTCCAGGTTGTACTTTCCTTCTCTAATACTCAAGATTTGGTGAAATATTGTTCGATGTTAGAGTTTGATCTCTGATGGCTAATGAGGGTTTAAGGAAGGATATCTTACCAGCTTGGAGTTAACTGTCCAAGGAGAGGGCAGGGCTTCTGTCCAAGGCCACATCTTGAGGAGAGTGGACCTCCCTTTAGTGGGGGCTTCCCAAGGATTGCTGCAGGGGTAAACAGAGAAACAGGAGGGTCCTAACCATGTACAAAATGAAACAATAATGGTCAGGGGTAAATTTCTTATAGGCAGGTTGGAGCTCAAGACAACCATAATTTTGAAGCTGTGATATGATAAAACTGAATGTTTGAGTTACAAGTGAAGTATAGTTGCTTGGTTTGGTTATTAACTAGAGGTAATTTAGGAACAGTCACTGCATATGAACAGCTATGCTAAAGATCAGATCTAAGTAAAAAGCAGTTCCTTTCTTTAAGAAGATAAGGTAATTCAAGTCTTCATAACAAGTGAATATATCTACATAACTACATCAGCAAGAAATGGAGTTCTCTATCTGTATATCTGAGATAGGAAATGAAGTTTCATTGTATGATCTTCAAAAACTCCCCCTAATTATGCAAAATGATTTCAATAAACTCTATTAATTTCCCATGACACGTATATAAAAACTCTAAATGTGAGGAAATAAGATCATGTTATAGAAACATAAGGAATTGGTAGGTGCATAAGATGACTAAAATAAATCAGTTTTCTAGTAATTTAATTGAGAGGTCCAAAAATAAGAAATGAATATCACTTTGGAACCAGTTTCTTCCCCACTTTATCATGGATCCCAGGGACTAAGATGCCCAACAAGGCCATCCAGAAGGTGGGACATCTTGATTTTAGCCAAAATAAGCATGCTTGTACAGAAAACCAAAACAATATAGGAAGAAAAAAATAACATGTAACACATGCTGACTCAATAAAACAGTAAATTTATATCAGGTTCATCAAAGAGTTGGTTTAAGGATATTACAGTGTGGGCACAGGACCCTCAGAGCTAATTACCAATAATTCACATTGGATCAAGAAGTTTACACTGAAGGCAGTCAGCTAATGCATAGTGATGCCCATTGGCTTCTTGATCTTAATAATCTCACAACAAATGAAAGTATATTACGCTGTGTTTTAATGAAAATGGAAACTATTTTTTTTTTCAGTATGACTAAGTCCAGGCCTATGCTCAGAAAAGTTACAGTCTCATTGAGTTGCTTCTTAATGTATGCCTCCGTGTTTCCTTTCAAAAAAGGGTCGTATTTCATTGATACTGTGAAACATATTTTAAAAATCACTTTATGCAATTAACATGAAAAAATTATGTTTTCCATTTAGAATATGTTATAGATTATTTGTCATTAGATAATATTCCTTGGAATATAGTTTTTTTCCCCCTGCTTACATAATTTCCTTGGGAAAATCTGATGGTATGTAATTATCTTTTAACCACATTTTTCTAGTAAAGACTTCTAAGAATGTTACCAATATTTTCCTATTCATCTCCTGGCTGGAAGCAACAATTATTTCCCTCCTTTAACAGTGAAAGCAGTGGAGAACACACCAACGAGGTTTGCTCAAGGTCACATGGTAAGTCATCTGTGGAGTCAGGCACTGACTTTTTAGGCTCCAGACTCCCAGCCAGGGCTTATTGCCTTGGTCAATGACACTGTTCCACCTCTAATGGCCATGGTCTTTAGTGGTGTTGAATGCTGCTACTATTTCTAACACCAAACTGTGGCACATAATAGAAGAATTATAGGAATGCCCCAAAAGAGGACAGTGGAGACAAAAGGACATTCTACTTTTCTGGAACTTCTCAAACTAAGTTTTTGTCATGCCAATAGACTGCAGATGTTTTCTTAGGCTGTAAGACCCTGGTATTTCAAAGGCCATTGGATAGTTCTGATTAGCTGACCCTTCACTCATCAAAATAGTTGTTTTGCGAGGTCCATTTTGATGTCAAAGTATTTGGGCTGAGTTTTAAAAGCACGTTTTGAAGGAATGTTCCTTTGAAGTTATAAAATTGTCTTTTTGGCAAATATGAATGAAATTTAAGTTCTAATTCAAATCTATACAGGTTTGAATTAAGTTAATGTAGACTCTCATCTTGGGTAACTCATCATATGTTTGGCAATTTTATCTTCCACAGTATTTATCAAAATATTAGCTGTTTAAACTACTGTCCAAAAAGAAACTAGTAGAAAAGTGTGCCCAGGAACACCAAAGCACTAGGGTCAACATGATGTATTTGTACATGCAGCCACTAAGCACCTGCTCTTTGAGTCATCATGATCTTTGCTTTCAAGAAGTTTAGCTTTGAATGACAAGAAATAAACTCACAAAAAGTTAATGAAAGCTATACTGCATTCAAAGTATTAATACTATGAAAGCATAGAGGAGTGGGAAATCATTTTATGGGAGACAAGAAAACCTTCATAGCAAAGACTGCCTTTTACATCTCCAGTGGTTGGGGATGTTACATAGGCAGACAAGGGCCATGGCTTTCATTTCAGGTGGGCTAAGTGAAACATGAGCTAATTCAGAAAACAGTTGTCTACTAAGACTGAAGCATGAGTTTTCCATCTTTGTAGCAGTCTCTAAAATGGCTCATAAAGCATTAAGTAGAAAAAATTAATCACGATATACCAACTCTAAAGGCCTGTGTGGTCTCTTAACAGTCCCCATTTTACAACTAATGGATGAAAGATCATGTCACATGGCATGTGAAATTTAGTGTCATGACCCGATGGGTCCCAGGGACACTAGTTTGCATATGGGCAATCAGTACACCCTTGATCTTTGCACCATGCCCATGGATCCATGTCTGCTTTTCATGTATGGAAATTTGCCTTTGCTTCTCTACCTAGGCATAATTTGTTATTTTATAACACAAGGCTTATTACTTTATCAAGGTTTTTTTAAATTCCTCATCAACATGTTCTTTTTCTAGTGGATTTATTAATTTACTATAGAGGATCTATCATTTACGGTGAATGGAAAACAACCCATGGAATGGGAGAACATATTTGCCAATACATCTGATACGAGATTAATATACAAAATTTATAAAGAACCTACAAAACTCAACACCATAAAAATGAACAATCCAATTTAAAAATTGGCAAAGGACCTGAATAGACACTTCTCCAAAGAGGATATACAGATGATCAGTAGACAAGAAAAGATGCTCAACATCACTGATCATCAGAGAAATTCAAATTGAAGCTACAATAAGATGTCACCTCACACTTATCAAAAAAATGTCTATCATCAATAAATCAACAAACAAGTGCTGGTGAGGATGTGGAGAAAAGGGAACACTTCTGCACTGTTGGTGGAAAGGCAGACTGCTACAACCACGGTAGAAAGCAGTATAGAGAAACCTCAAAAAATGAAAATGAATCTGCCTTTTGACCCAGCAATCCCAGTTATTGGAATATATCTGAAGAAACCTGAGACACTAATTCAAAAGAACATAGGCACCCCTGTGTTCTTTTATAATATATATATATTAATTTATATATTTATATTGATTAAATATATATTTATATTTATATATTTAATATCTATATTTATTATCACCAAGATATGGAAGCAGCCCAAGTGTCCATCAGTAGATGGGTGGATAAAACAACTATAGGACATTTACACAATGGAATACTACTTGGCCATAAAAAAGAAAAAATTTACCCTTTGTGACAGCATGGATGGACTTGAAGAACATTATGCTAAATGAAATAAGCTAGTAAGAGAAAGAAAAATACCATATGATTTCACTCATATGTGGAATCTAATGAACAAATGAACTAACAGGCAAAATAGAGATAGACTAATAGATAGAAAGCAGGATGACAGCTATGGGGGTGCGGTTAGGGAGTGAAGGGGTTGAGTAAAAAGGGAAAAGCATTCATGGACACAAACAACAATGTGGTGATTGCTGGTGGGGGGGGCAAAAGGTTAAATGATAATGGAAAAAAATCAATACAAATTTTTAAAAAAGAAAAGAAAATTTTACCACTATAAAAAATGAGGGAGAAAGACTTGTTTGTTATTACAATGATGTGATTCCTAATATGTACACAATACATACAATTGAGTGCTGGAAAGAAGACTGGAAATTTCAGTTTCCATTTTAATATAAAAATACGAAAGAAGCGAAGCTTTACTAACTTAACAATATTCAGCCTCAAGGATATGTCAGAGACTCACATCACCTTCTCCAACTGTGCATTTGAGGTCAGAGGGAAAATAGGCATGATCTCAGTCATTTGCACTCATTGAAACTTGCATTTATAATCCTATTTTATTGTATTATATTTTCAAGTTTAAATGAACTATGCAAGTATATTAGAAGAAATTCCTGCAAAGAAGCCATAAATTGAAGGTATTTCTAGTAATGCAAGCCCAAGTGAAAATCATGAAAAAAATGTGGAATGATCACCTTTTCTCCAAGGTCTTCTGTCATATATTGAAGTTAAAAACATGACTGCATATTCTAATCTGATAAGAAATTGGCCAAAAATATAATTCCTAAAAAAATCTTTTTAGATAGAAATTTATGACTTGTTGTTAAGGATGATCTGACTCTAATAATATATTGTACTTCATTTGATAATAACAGTAGTAAGTAAATATGATTTATAAATAAATAGATACATATTGAGACACAGGTTTGGAATGTTAGAGACCCTGAGAAAGAATATCTACTTGTTTGTGGAAGGCACCTGATAATATTAAAATCATTCCTATGAGCACTGCTCACCAGGATAACATCTGCTCTTTCTGTCCATAACAAAATAAGATCCCATGGGGCTCTTCCCTGGATCAACACTGCTAAATTCTGGTCCTTTGGAATCCCTTTTCTAGACTTTATATTGAGCATCTCCATTCAGCTTAATATTCTTTCTGTAACTATCTTAGTTACATCCTGCTTGTCCTGCATTAGGTCTAAGAAAATTGGATTGTAAATGTTATTTCTGCGAAAATACTTTTATTTCACTCTACTTTAATTTTGTTGATTTGTAAGTAATGGAGGTCTTGTCAGTTTATATGCCACCTGCAAAGGGCACCTTCATTTATGTGGGACCAAATACACTTCCAATAAAGATAGTTATAGAATTAAAATAGAGACATGAGTTCCTTTCCAAATTTGACCTTCCTATGCACTATGGAATCCACATATATTATAAGAACCAGTGGCATGAACATGAAAAAAAAATTGTGTACTTTACTGTGAGATGGCATAGGATGACATATCTGTGAAGTAAATAAGGGCCTAGTTGTATTGTATTTTTCCATTTCCTAAATGGAGGTGTTGGAGCAGGTGGTTGCAATTAGTGACTTAAGCTGAGCCAGTACAAACTCCCAAGTTACTCTTGTAAAATCCTTTCTTTCCCTCCAGAATCCTTGGGCAGGTTAAAATGCTTAGTGTTGCAGACACAAATATGTATTTTACATGCTATAGATAGTTATAATTTTCTAATTTGTTTTTAGTCTCTTCTCCCTTTTAGCCAAGGGCACTGGGTAACTGATAGAATTCTCTGCCAACCCCTGAAGTTTAGTAAAATCATCTGATAACTTTAATATTACTTGAAATCCATTAATTTTGTAATGTGCTGTCCCTCTACCTCAGTGGTAGTGACCATAAAATAATAAAGTAACGTGTAAGAATTAGCTCATTGTTTCTAGGTTAGGAATAAAAGTCATATTCTAAGACAAATCTATTGAATTAAGATGGGGGCACTGTATGACAGGCTAGAGATCTGCCCTGACTTTGGGCTTCTCACTTTCAGTTGGGAGTGATGATTAAGCCAGACAAAAGAAAAGAGGTATGGGAGGAGTGTGGAATATACCATTTTATAATGGTAAAACTGAACATTTCAGTCCATGATGTCAAAAATGCATGTCATTATCTAGGTTCTCTTAGCAGATTACTTAGTGAATCAATGCAAAACTAGTTTTATTGTTTCCTGCCAGGTGGTGTCAAGTGCCTGATCTGAATGAGGTAGTTTAGTTAACCAAACTCCCTACTTTACAGGGAGTCATGTATGCCCTTAGAGAATATGGCTCACAGTCCCTCTGCAATTTAAGTCACCCTTCAAGAGCTGTTAACTTCCCTTCAGTGCTTTGTTTGTCTATATTATGGAAAACTGTCTTTCCCTTTGCATTTGCTGTTGAAGGTCCCTGAACTCCGCTCAGGGAGATTGGCTCATGGGATCTCTTTCCATATCCTACCAAGAATTTCATTCTAACCTTTGGTTTTTTGCAGGATGTATCAAGTCCTAATTGAGGCCCAGCAACTCTGAAACCAATTTAGAAGCCTGAGTTGTGCCTCTGGCAAGTCTGGGAGACCCAAACCTCTTAGCATAATGAATATATTTCCTTTTTATTATTGTAAGTATTATAGCAACAAGGCCAAATAGGTCTCAGCCGGCTTATCTGTTACCTCCCCATCATAGGGCAATGCGACCAGGGAAATATCCCATTCATGCATGGCTGAACACAAGGGACGAGACATTTTGGCAAGATTGAGGAATTGGCCTTTTAAAATTTTTTTGTCTTTAATGGAATAAGAATTGGTTGCCACACAATTGCCATATACAAGATTAGGTACAAAAGACTGAACACTCAAAAGAATGATCAATCATAATGCCATCCCAAATAGAGGTGCCAGCAATAGTAATTCAAGTTAATGCTAAGGAGCAATTCTTAAAGTTATGTGGCATGTCCTCCACTTCCTTTAAATTGTCTTAAAACATTATAAAGAATCCATGCTTCTTTTTTCTCATAAGAGCATAAGAACTTCTAGGAGTGTTGAGGGGGGTGGGTACATGTATATGTGCACATGCATGTGTACAAGCATGTGTGTGCTCACAAGTACACCCTCGGTTTTTCTCATGCGTGTTTGTCATAAAACTTGATAGAAATGCAAGTTTTAGCTGGAAGGAAAGCTTTTTTATGGAAGAATTATAAATCACTTCAAAGGGTGATTTTTCAGTTAAGAGCTGACAGATCCCTCATGAAGTGATAACACCAGGCTTGCCATTCAGTGAAGCTTGGAGACCAATCTTAGGCAAGATGGAGTGTTCCTATAATTGGCACTATCTTTAGGATGAGGTGTTAATATGATATAGTATAAAATATTGAGTATGAAATGATTAAGCAGTTATATACTGAGCCACTGTTAGGGGCAGAGAAGAAACAGAAATATTGCTTGTTATACAAATGTCTGGCCACCATATTTCTGTTCAATAAGAATTAATTTGCAGTTATGACTGTAGGCAGTAAGTTACTGTACCTACATAATGTGCTTTATAACCCTTTCCCATCCTCTAATGAGAACTCCAAGCCCAGGGAGAGAAATCAGACACACATCTCTCAAGCTAGACTTAAAAATTCATAGCACATCCAAGTTAAAGCTAAAATTGACAAAATATAATGGAGGTCAACAAAGATACTTACAGAAGTCCATTGAGAAAGACTCCTCTTTAAACCAGTTTATATGCCACCTGCAAAGGGCACCTTCATTTATGTGGGACCAAATACACTTCCAATAAAGATAGTTATAGAATTAAAATAGAGACATGAGTTCCTTTCCAAATTTGACCTTCCTATGCACTATGGAATCCACCTATAAGCAAGAGATTAAATCACCTGTTCTCTGAAGCAAGAAATAGACCTCCCAGCACACCAGGCCCAATAGCCATGAATAATGGAGGACACACAATGTCTGGACTGGGAAAGCTCTTACCGCTAGTACTCACTTTTGCACCAGTTCTTCAGAGTAAAGCAGCGATTTTCAGTCAGTGTGCTACAGTGCACTGGTGTGCCACAAGAATTTTTTAAACATGTAATACCTTACTATTTAGTCAGGGGCACTGACCTCTTTTCCCTTAAATTATCAAAAAAAAATTGACAATAGCCAACACAACAATAGCTGTCCAGTGTGAATGAATCAAAATTATACTTATTTTTTGTCAGATTGGTAAAAAATATAGTATAATTTTTGGTGAGCAGCAGAATTTTACTAATTAGTTTAGGAGTGCCATGAGATGTAAAAGATTAAAAGTAGCTGGTGATCAGAAACCACAGTATTTCTATTTCTGTGAGAGTTCACTGAAAATTTACTATAGTTCACTATAAAATTTGGGTGCAAATGTTAGAATAAAAACTGAAAAGTTGTGGGATTAAAGAAATGCTTAAAATAATTTTTGAAATAAAAAATGTATGTTGATGGTCAAAATATGTTTTTTCTTGCCAAATTAACTATTTTATGGAAAACTGAATATTAAAAGGAGTTGATTTATAAAATAAACATGAACAATGTTAGTTAGAGGCAGAGAAATTTCCAGAAAAAAATTTGGATGTTGTCCTCCATCCATTATTAGAAATTCTCGCTGAAGAAGGCTCTGTTACCTTTAAGGATAGCTCAGATTAGCCCTTTGATGTGGCGTCTCTGCCAGACTGCTGTTTCGGGGGTCTCTCTAAGGTAAGGCACACGGCCAAGGCCAGCCTGTGTTCATTGTTTTCAGCATGGCTGAGAACCTTTATTTTACCTGAAAATGTGATACTCCCCAGTTTCTTTTCATTTATCATTCCCCATAACAAATGTTATTCAGTATTTTCCTCATGTAATTTCATAGGACATTAAAAGAAATAAAAAGCACTGGGAAGATACATGCATTCAAAGAGCAAAATCTCAGAAACTATTGCATTCATATTTTTGAAAAGTATCAATTTCTTCTTCACTTTATCCCTTTATATAGGAGAATTTTAATATGTAATTTATATACATATAATTTATACATTATATTTATGTATTCCTATAAATCCTGAATACATTGATAAATGGCTGCAATTCTCATTATATGGAGTTTTGGATTTATTTTGCAAGTTTTGTCTTATACAAAATAGCTTAATCAGTAGACTGATTTTCCCAGCCAAAATCCTACACAGAGCAGACAAAACTAAAATAAGCAGCATCCTTTGTAACCCTCAGTTTAGTGAGGCTGATTTCTGTCTGGGTATGAGGTGTGCTCAGTGACTCCAGATGGGACACCTAACCAAGTCAACACCCTTCCCGGCCCTCCCACCCTTTCCACCCCAGCATGCCACAGTGTAGGAAAGGCGTGCAGCAGATAAGGACAAATGAGGAAGTGTGCTCCTTGAACTAAAATTGTAGCACTCCTGACAACAATAGAAAGATATTTTAGTTCAATAATTTGGAGACGGGGTGGATTTAGTTGCTTCGTTAACTACAGGAAGCAGAATTGAAGGCACGTTTTTTTCTTGGCCTATATATAGCAAAGTGGCTTGTATTCTCACCTCACCTTCGTCTTGCCACTGCCTGCAAGGGAATTATTAATTTCATTAAATTATGCTTTTAAAAAAATAAAAATAAAATCAAAGATCTTGTTAAGTTTCACTCTCAATGCTCTAGCCTGTCATGAAAATACCTGTGATGGTCCCCATAATCCGGCATCCTCTCCTTTCCTTTCCATGTCTCCCTTTCTCTGACAAGGAATGTTAAATCTGTAAAAAAATTAAACAAGGCATTCCTGCAGTCCGGGCCTACTTTCCTTTTACTGTGCCTTCTCTTAGCACTTAGTAACATGGAATTTAAAATGCTTGTTGCTAGCAAAGACTGGGAAAAGGGCTGCCTCATCCATATTATGCATACCTTACCCACAATCCAATGTTTCTGCTTCAGTAACTGGTTTCCTTTTTCTTTTTGTTAGCACGTTTAACTTCCATTTTCCCCATTGTATTAATTTGTCTGTGTTTTCCATAGTGTTTCAACACAAACACCTTGAAGTTCATCTCTTAAGCAAAACTCCGGAACTGGCCAAACTGAAGGCTGGAGCTACATGGAGGCACCAGTCAAATGTTCAACACATGTAGAAGCTGCAAAAAGCATTTCCTCAATGCATTTCCTTTACATTTTAGTGCACTTAAAAAATTAATAATATTTCACTTTGGGGAAAAAGTAAGTTGTTTTCTCTCAATGAAGCAGGGCATGAATTTTCAATTTGTTAATGTGGCCATGCACCCTGTCTTTCATAGCTTAGATGCTACAAACATACCCATCAGCAAGAAGTGATGTGAGTTATTTTCTAATAAATAGCACACAATATTGTGCTGATCCAGGCATGGCATATCATCCAGACCCCTAATGACCAATAATGCATATTTGTAAATTTCCTGGCTGGTTTGGAAATATGGTTTACAATTTTTCTTTCCCTTCATTAATTTAAATTATTTACTTCAAACTCTTAGGCATTTCATGTTTAGACTCTCTATGAAGGAGCAGCAAACATTGTGGTTAAGAGTTTGGGCTTTGGAGTCAGAAAGATTTAGATTACATGACGGGCTCTGAGTAACTTTCTGCAACTTGTATGCTTTTGAAACTTCAGTTTCCTGCTATGAAAGTGAGGTCAACAGTCAAAATTGCCTGAAAAGATACTTGTCTTTTAGAATATTGGATTAAGTAATGCATGTGACATCAGTGGTATAGTTCTTGACACCTAACTAGGACTCTTTAAAACATAACTTATTATTATATTCAGTTGATTTTATCTTAAGGAATGGTGATGAGACCCGAACCACAGAGCATTCAGGAAGTAGTCAGTTTTTAACATCAGTATAACCTCCTAGGAAAGTATTCCATTTCTAACCTTGGACTTGTATAGCACCATGCCCTATGGCTGTCCTCCTGTATCCTTGGCCTTTCAGTGCCACATCATTCTCTCCCAGCCATTAACTGTCATCCTTGACACTGTCTTCTCTCTCTTCCCCTAAGCCAAGGTATCATCAGGCCCTATGGGCTTGTCCTCTGAAACTCATTCACTTCACTCCATATGAATATCTTACTGCTATAACCTGGGCCACCAGTGCCTATTGCCCAGGTGACTGACTGCTGGAGCCTTTCTGTTGGTGTTCATGTACTCAGCCTCTCTTCTCCACACAACGGTGATCATATAAGATGAAATTTGAATAAACTATCCTCAGCCAAATCTCTGCTTAAATCCTTTCCTTAGCCTTGTTCTAAAATAAAGGTTCATAGCACTTGATATTTCGATGAATTTATTATTGCACCTGTAATAATTGTTTTAATATCCTTATACCCTGCCAGACCGAACATGCTGTATGTGCATAGAGCCCTGCACATCTTATGTATTATTTACTGTTTTTACCCCACATGTTTGTAGGTGTTAAATATATATATATATATTTATATATATATATATATTTATATACATAAATATATATATAAAAAGTAAGTGAAAACCAGACTATGTGTCATCAAATTAAACATCCCACAATGTTGTTATGGGGTCAAAAATAACAAAATTTACTGCTACATTTTAACAAGGCCACCTTAGAACCTCCTTATACTGATGCAGTAATAATAATTTATAATGAAAAACAGCTGACTATAGATAATGCTCACAGTGTGCTAAGGTAATGTTCTAGCACATTACCTACATTCAATCATATAATCCTCATAAGAGCCATTGGAGGTAGGTACTACTATCTCCAATTTATAGATGAGGAACCTGAGGCTCAGAGAAGTTGGAGACTTGTAATCTGGTAAGGAGAAGAGGTGGGGTTCATATCCAGCTCTATTCTCTTAACTCTTGTTTCAGAGAACTGAAAGTCAATGCTAAGATAAAGAAAAGAAATACAAGAAGTTTATTCTGATGCCTGTTCTGCCCAAAGCCTTGACAGGGACCTAAAGACAACTAGATAGGATTCCTTCCCAGTCCTGAAGGAGTTGCTGGGAGTTAAGTAACATTTAAAAAACTAAATAAAAACACAAGGCAATAAGATCTCTGTGGAGTCAGAGCATGACTAATTATTATATGAACTCTACTCATCTTAAATGCCTTAAATGTACAGAGGAAGGAGGGAGGGACAGTCAAAGCCTGAAGCAGACCAGGAAAGTTCCATGGAGAGCAGCTAACCCTGAACTTAGCCAAGAAGAATGAGCACTATGTGGATCGGTAGAGGGGATATGAAAGTCATACAGGATAATGTTAGCAAATATGCCACATCAAAAGTGTTTTTTTTTTAATATGGATTCAAAATAATGAACAAAGTGCTGCCCTGACTCCTGGATTTTTCTCCACCTCTCTGAGAAGAATGAAAGATTTTTGGTCAAGTCTGTAACTCTTTTTTCTTCCACATTTGTTTCTCCTGGTATAAAATGAAAATATTACCTGCCACTTTCCTTCCCACAGAGATTTTGAAATAGTTTAACTCTTTCCATAAAGCTTTGAGAATCTCTTTAAAGTTGTTTTGCAAAACCATATTATAATCATCATTACTGTTTTTGCTGTTAGTTTTTATTATCATTATTGTCAAATTGCCCCCACAGAGGCATACCTGTTAGTGCAGTCACAGCCTGCTCAGACAATTAACTCTCTGCGTCATGACCCACTTGACTAGAAAAGGTCAGGCAGAACCCGGGCCTCTGCAGTCATTTGCTCCAGCAATTCCTGCTGCTCCAAAACGTTGTCTGTGGCTGAAGCCTGCTTCCCAGCTCTCTTTGACCAACACTAGCTCTCAGATACATTTTTTCTTCCAGAATACACAATGCTTTAAAAAAATGAATTGATAATTAAGTATCAGAAACTTTCAGGTATGAGTTTAGAATTATAGCTTCCCTTTCACAGAACTGACAATAATGGACCCAAATTTTTAGCCTATCACAGGAAGAATCAAACACTTATTGGATGTATACTCATGTATTGACCAGGCCCCCCATGTGGACTTTGTCATCATGGGGGCATAAGAGCTAGTTCTAAGAGCATCTGTCTAGTTTTCATCCAAAACAATGACAAGTCTAGGATGAGCTGCTTGTGGTGCCATGCTAGGCGAGGAGGGTTCCAGGACTGAGTTACACTGAATATTAGTGGCATTACTGATTCCCAGTCCATGAAAAATGAGCTAAAGAGAAAAAGAAGGGGTCTGAATTCAGAGTCTGGAGCCAAAGACCAGAGCTAGAAAGTCAGAATCTAGGCACCTCTGATTGGAGAATGGGAGCCAAAAGCAACAGTTCTGTAGCATTCCAGGAGCCCAAGTGTCTGCCAAAGCATGCCCTTTAATGACATTGTTTATGTTGATTAGATAGCTTATACTTGTATATTATAAACATTGGGAAATTACATACCTACATATCCTTGCATAAGTACACATGTACACACCCACACCCAAGCCCATGTTCAACGATTCTGATTTAATTTTTAGGGCGGGTGTGGGTTGACAGCATTGTCTGAAAGCTCCCTGGCACTTCCAATATACAATGTGCAACCAGAGTTAAAAATGACCAATCTAGATGACTGGATTTTCTTTGTGACATATTTTTCTATTCAGTGACCTCTGTCTGACTCCATAAATTGAACATTCTCTAAATAATTGTTTCTTTTGCATACAAACCCTTATTTTAAGGTTCTTCTCTTCCTTTTTCAGTTCCCTGAGATGGTGTCTGGGTGGATAACAACAGCCTACTGCATCTTGGGTCTGGGTGGTTTCTCTTTGACAACTCTGAATAACATCTTTTGTGCTCTTGGTCATTGCATGATTTCGCTGCCATAGGACATGGTAAGGGTCTGACAGTCTCCCTGATAATCTAGCCCCAGCCTGCCTCATGTGAGTGCCATGTACCCCTCAGGGCCAATGCCATGTCCTCCAGTTGTCTTCCTCTTCTGATCAAAGCAATCAGCCCAGCAGACTCTGCAATGCTGTGCACTGCCTCATCACAGGGGACCCATGGCAGTCCAGCTGGCCTTGGAGTGCCCCTCAGAGCCTGTGTCAACTTGGGCTCTGTCCACACCATGAGAAATCAGTTTAACCCACCAAAGAGTAATGGAGTTCGCCTTGTCAAATTGTTACTTTACTTTAACAGGGCCTCACTTGGGTGGGAGCCAAAGCAGCTGTTAAGATGATATGCTCCCAAAGTTCTAATAAAATTGAAACAAATACACCCTGCCCTCAGTTTTTCCTATAACCTGTACTGCTCCCTTCAGATTTCCCATCTTCTGCTTCACCTGCTGATTTCTCCATTTCTCCTCAGAATTCCTGTGATTGTCAGGGGGAAACTTACCAATATTTCAAGTCAAATTCTCTTTGGTACTCCCATGTCACAGCTTCTTTCCTGACTACAACTTCATTGAGGCTTTGCCAATGGGAACTAACTGATAAGGAGACCTAACTCAGTAAGACTTCACATGATTGTCCTCATTACAAATTAATTTTTACTGATTTTTTTTCAAATGTTCTGGGCTATTACTCTTTCAGATAAAGCATCTAGAAGATTTACAATCATGGGGAAACAATTTCTTATTTTACATCTGCTATTCATGTGGGCAAGAGGTCTCTTAGAGTAACCCAAGTCGGTGAGAAAAACTCCCCTGATGTGGTATTAAAGACACTTAAGAGTTCCTCGAAAGTCACAGCTATTATAACAAAATTTCGTATTTGGATTAGAAGAAAATGATATAGCATTCATTGGAATGTTCACAGTTATTTTGATTCTCTTTCTGGATGGAGGGAATATCCTTCGAATGTTGGAAATTAGGTATGGCCATTGGAGCAAGTGCGAGCTTCCCCATGGTCTTTGTGTTCTCTGACAATATGTTGGGCACATTCCAGGTGGTGGTTACCCCATCAGTTCATGTCCTGGATTGAGAACATGATGCAGCAGAACCTCATACAACCCTCAGTGGTTGTGTGGCATGAATGAGAAATAAACCTTCATTGTTTTAATCTTCTGGGATTTGAGGGAGTTTGTCACCACATCGTAACTGAGTTTATCTTGAATAAAATGAAGAGGAAGCAGCAAGTGTTTGCGCATATGTGACCAGAAACACAGACCACACCTCCACCTAACACAAACACTATCTTTCTTTGCTCTCTCTCTTTCTTTTAATTATTTATAATGAATGATTAATTTATCCTTTTAGGAAAACAGATTGTATGTCCAGATTTGCTCTTATTTATTGAAGGAATGGTCTAAAACAAGAGCTGGAGGAAAGAATAACAAGAGAGAAAAAGACACAGATTGGTGGTCTGTGCTAAGGTTGATGGGGATATGTTTGCAAATATGTTACCTAAGAAACATAGAGTGAAGGCTGTTCTGGGCACAGACACACTTTTCTTTAAGTGACACCTCTTGACATCTTAACCTGTCTTCCTGCTTCTTATCCTGCCCTTCCTTTTCTCGGTTACCTACGGGCTCTAATTGCTCTGTCTTTAGGAATATGGACTTTCGAGGAACAAGCCCTTTGTCGTTTCTCATTTGGGCCTCACAGGGTTTTTCTAACCGAGAGACTTATAGGTGTTTTTAAGATTCTGCTTTCCCATCACAAAAACCTGCAATTTCTTCAACCAATGTAGCAAAGCAAAGCTACTCATCTTTCTAGTTTAAAAGTCCCAGACTGATGTTTTATTGCATCTAAATGCCTTTAATTATCCCAGGTTACTATGCCCTTTCCTCCCAGGTCCCTCATCTGCCTCTATACCTAGAGGGAGAATGCCTGCTACCATGACCCCATCTTTCTTATTGTTAATGAGTTTACCTTTTTGCCACCATTTATTATTATTTGTTAAAAAATATTATTTACAAACAAAAAGATTGAAGAATGAAGAGAAAGATGTATTATAGTTCAAGATAAGAACTAAAATACAAAATAGCCCAGCACCAGAATGAAATAGTTACACCTCAAAATTTTTGTCTTTTGCTAAATGTAGGCTAAAATTTGATTTTTCTAAAAAAAAATTCTGTGAAGTTTTATAGTGTCCATAAGATTAAACCAAAGTAGTTTAGGAAAAGAACAATGGTTTCCTATAGTGATTCTGAAATAACTTTACCCAGGGCTTCTAATAGAAAGAAAACTATGTGAAATAATGACAATATCCTTACTGTAAACATGTGACAGACTTTGCAGAGTTTTCAAATTTAATTTCCCTTAGTATAGGATGATAGCATCACATGGGATTTCACTTCTCTAAACAAGCCATGGGTGGTGGGGTTGCTCATACAGTTCTCCCGATCTCCATCAGCTGCCCTGAATCTCATTGATGGTCTGAAATATCTTCCCTTTCAAAGGTAATTTTAATTTTGGGAAAAGCCATAAGTCAGAGGGTGCCAAATCTTGGTTGTAGAGGGGCTGAGACACCTGGGTTATTCGATGTTTCACCAAAAAACTCTGCATAAGACATGGTGCATGAGCAGGTGCTACTCTTCTGAATCATCTGAATAATTTCTGCAGAGGAATGTTCAAGCTTAATGCAAAATTTGATGCAGATTTGTTGCTGTACTCATTCAGTCATTTTGAATGCGAGGGCCACACAGTACCCATGCTCACTCAATGGTGTCTACCACCACCACTGACTAGTACAGGGAAGCCGTCATTGTTCATCCATGTGTATTCCAGTCCACTCTCCTTGGCTGCCAGTTTACTGTGCAAACCATTCTCATTACATTAATAAGGGCTGGACTTTTTCCAGACAGACCTTGTATGTATACCTTTCAGTTCATCAATTCTGTTTCTAGATTGTCTTCTAAATTATTTCACAATATGTGCAAATACTAATGTGTATAATGATATTTGTCAGGTCACTGTGTAAATTAATGAGAAAAGAATGAAAACACTAAATGTCAGTGGAATCTCATTTCTCGAATATGATTTGTTCTGTAATGCTGTTCAAAAACCTGATTGTTAGAGATGGGAGACATTCGAGAACTGATGTTTGGCTATATTGTGCTACCTGCATGTAACAGAATACTATTTCACTATTTAAGATAATGTTTTTTGATAAATATTTATGGACATGGTCAGTGTACATTAAACATTGATAAATTTTATATAAACCAGTTTACTAATGAAGTAGGGTCTCTTTTGAATGAAAAACAGTACCAAAATATTATATACATATGTAATAGTTATTTTTCATATGAAACAATTTTTTTCCTCTACATACTTCTTTCCACTAAGCACTTTGGATCCACATTCTTTTTTCCTTTAACAACATCAGATTCCATGCATTTCAAGTCACTTTCAATTATTACAAGTACTCTCCAGTTTAAATCTTCAATCTCAAATCTAGGTCCAATGTCTTCACCTGCCTCTTCAGTGTCAGCCTGAGGAATGTGGAATGTGGAGGAAGTCTGCTCTAGGGAGAACATCATTCTCCTTAATGATCTGGCCATGGCAGCGTTCTTTTTGTTGAAGTTTCTGTTGCTCTGGTTAATACTAGAATAGCACTGCCCTCTGTGGGGTGGCCATCAACTGCAGACTCTTCCAATGTGAGCATTGTCAGTTCTGCCATGCACAATCACATGCATTTTTTCCCCTGGGGATCCTCTTGAAAAGGGGGCAGTAGGACAAGGCGAGCTTGCCCCAGGTACCTTCTGCAGTTTACACTTGACCACACAGAAGCCATTTGCCTCAAGGACACACCAAATTGTACAGTTACCCACTAACCCAATGATACTCCTTTTGCCACACTGCCTTTTCTTTTATGGTCATTATTTGCCAGTTGGGCAGAGTTATTTAAGCAAGTCCACCACCTAAGTAGGTATCAAAGTGGAGAGAGTATGTCATTTACCTCTTGTTACAAACACCTCTAATCTGCTTCAGTAATTATCTGGGCTCTGTCCTCACT
The DNA here is from genome assembly GCF_021234165.1 of Pteronotus mesoamericanus. NCBI lineage: Eukaryota > Metazoa > Chordata > Mammalia > Chiroptera > Mormoopidae > Pteronotus > Pteronotus mesoamericanus. The sequence continues at coordinate 45,643,551 of NW_026555329.1, read as the reverse complement.
GACTTTGAAGAGTTGAGAATGTGAACATCTTAATTAGAGGAAAGGCAAAAAAATTCCTTTTTACTCTAAACTAAACACTCTACAAGGCTGATGACTTCAGTGATTTTACCCTTGTTCTTTTTACACAGACTCTGAAGGAAGGAGTATGGGGATGTTGGTTGGCCATGGAGGGACTGATTCTGTCATCTCTTTTAAGGCCTGGGATAAGGTATCTAGTTCGTGGCTGGCCTTTTATCTCATGTAGGGACCTTGGAGCCTCTTGGTTTTGGTTTTGGGGTTTTAGGTAAATTTCAGGGACAATGGAAAAAGTCTCAGTCAATAGATCTTATAAATAAATACACACCTGTACACACTTCCAGAAACAGTTCTAAAAGGTTGTACATCATTATTAACAATGCTTGCATAGTAAATTGTGTTTTTTATAATTTTCTGACTTTTGTCTTTTTCTATATAAAAATCTTCCTTGCATTTATAATAAAGAGGATATATAACTTTTATTTTTATGAAAAAAGTTTGATTTAATAGGTAAATGAATAAATAAGTTGTGGTATATCCATGCAATGCCATAGTATAAAGTAAGAAAATGGAACAAAGTACTCACGCTAACAGCAACATGTAGGATTCAAAAAATACGCTGAGCGAAAGAAATATGACATGAAAGAGTACATATGCATGATTTCATTGATTTGATGTTCAAGAACATATAAAGCTCATCTATAATGATGAAAGTAAAATCTGTGACTGAATAGATTACAGGGTGGGGAAAATTATTGGGTGGGCCAAAAAGTTAATTTTTTTTCTGTAAGATAGCTCTAGTAGTGCTTAGCTGTCTTTAGCTTTATTCAAAATAATTTTGTTAGATTGTATTGTGACAGCTGTCATACCAGAGTGAATTTTTGAAAACACCAAAATTGGTGAAATTTTGTGCAGCTATTTTAATATCAAGAAAAAATGTGCAAAATTTTTGGCATATTATGCTTTATTTTTTTCCAGAAAGATAAAAACATAACTGGAACGCACAAAAAAAGATTTATGCAGTGTACGGAGAAGGTGCTGTGATTGATCGAACGTGTCAAAAGTGATTTGCAAAGTTTTTTGGTACTATTGACATTTTGGGCCAAATAATTCTTTGCTGTGGGGCTGTCTTATGCATTGGAAGATGTTTGGAAGCACCCCTGACCTCTACCCACTAGAAGCCAATAGCAGGAGATAGCCAACATACTCAAAATATCCAAATCAATAGTTATTGGTGAAAATGAAAAATGTGTTTTTTATTTTACTGAAGCAACTACATGGACATTTTGACCAACCTAGTTACTGCAGTGGGGCACAAAGGAACTTTCTGGGTTCATGGAAATGTCCTATATCTTTATTGTGGTAGTGGTTAAGTTGTGATAGACATTTGTATAAACTCACTAAATTATACATTTAAAATCAGTGCATTTTATTTTAAATAAATTATACTTAAGTAAATTTGATGTTTAGTAAAAGTTGTTTGTTTGACTTAATCAGTGAGGTATGAGAACTAAATCTGTAAACGCTTTAGAAGAAAACATTGGGTCAAATCCTTATGGCCTTGGATTTGGCAAAGATTTTTTAGCTATGACATCAAATGCACAAACAATAAAAGAAAAATAGATAAGTTAGACTTCATCAAAATTAAAATTTTTTATATGAAAAGGCAATATCAAAACAATAAAAACCCACAGAATCTAAGGATATATTTGCAAGTCATATATCTGATAAAAGTCTACTACCTAGAATATATAAATAACATTTACAACTAAGGAGCAAAAATAAAACCCTATTAAAAACAGTCATAGGACTTGACTATTATTTAAATTTACCAAAATATTTCAAAGCAAAAAAACACCCTGTTTTTATAAAACTGCTATCTAAATGTATGCTTTAAAAATTCTTATTTGCACATCAAAAGGGATACAAAAAACTTGAAAAGAACACAATGTAAAGAAGAGCTAAGGAGTTTTAAAAATGGAAATATGATAAGATTTAGAAAAAAGTCTGATTTACAATATAATAAATATCTTTAAACATTTAAAGGGCTTTTAGTGAACAATAAAATGTGCCATGGTCTTTGCATTTTTGTTCATCGTAATTGAATTTTCTTCTAGAAGAAGAATGGCTTCCTTACATTGAAAATTGCTAGATAATTACTAGATATCAGAAGTTCTTAACAGAGATGAGAGGGCTTGAACACAGACATTGGTGCAGAAGGACATTCCCACTCTGATGGATTGGTGCAGGCTGTGAAGGCATGCATGGAGGGATGGCTGTGCTCCTTTCTGTCTCCAATTCTGTTAGAATGTCACCAGCTGCTAAAGGACTATAGAGCTGGGTGGAAGGAGTGGGTGAGAAGGCTGCCTAAGTGCCCCCAGCAGATTTCATTCTGTTTTATTGTAATAACACTGGTTGCTATGACTATGGTCTTTACTCCTGGAAATTTTTAGAAACTTTTTTCAGTAATCCACATGATCTCCAATTTTATCATCTATATTGATCTGTGCCCTCTTTCTGAGGTAAAGAATCTTGAAAGGGCCAAGACTATGGCTACAGGGAGGAAGAAATATGACCCCATGTAACTGTTTAAAATACAGTGTTGGTGAAAAATGTCAGTGAAAAACGAGCCATACACATTGTTGTATGTGTATGCAATCAAGTTTGCATGTTCCACATTAAGTATTATAAGCTGAATCTCTATATCCAACCAAAATAAAAGCGGAAAACTAAAGTGTATATGGGTGAGAAAGACAGACCTCCATATGGCAGAGTAGGTAGGTGCTGTGTTCACCTCTTCCCATGACCATATCGAGATTACAACTAAATTATAGAATAAGTATCATTCAGAAATACTTGAAGCCTAGCTGAACAGAAGTCCTATAATTAATGATATAAAGACAAAGCCACATTGAAAGTGATAGGAGGGACAGAGACACTGAATGGGCAGTTCTGATACCCATGGTGTGGTGATTAAGAATCAAGAGGAATCGGTGGAGGTCCCCTCAAGGACTGAGGGGTCCTGGCCCCATACCAGGCTCCCCAGCACAAAACATCTGTGCTAGGAAGAGAAGTACCAATAACATATGGCTGTATAAACCAGTGGGGATTGCACAAGAATGAGACAAAGCATTGCAGGATTCTTAGGTGTTCCCCTTGAGGAGTCCATGCAAGGGCTTGCTCATTCCCAAACTCACTCACTCCAGACCCCAGTGCAGGACTAGCAGCTTGAACAATGCCAGGGACATGCAATGACAAAGCAAATTGGCTAGCTTCAGGGTGAGGGCTGGAGGGACAAGGGTCTTGACAATTCTTTCTGGGGACATAAGCACTGGCAGACACCATTGTTCCTTTGCTGAGCTCTCCCCCCAACAGAGTTGGCACCATATCTGAGTGTTCATTAACCAGGTTAATATTGTTCACCCCACCTTGATGATTGCTTGAGACCCCCTCCACCCAACTCTCACACCCTGTCCAAACCTCTTTCAGCTTCTTTACCACTTGAGCAGCCTGCCTCGGCTCATGCTGTGGACTTTGCTAAAATTTCTCAAAAGCCTACAAGCCACCAAACAGCAGAGGCTGGCCTTGGCATGTCCTGTAGTTCTTGCTAAGCATCCCCAAACCCAGCATAAGTAGCAACCAGTATCAGCTTGCATTGTATCTCTCATCAGGTGACCCCAAGCCTGACATAAGTGGTGGCCAGACTTGACCTGTAACATAACTTCAGCTAAGTGGCCACAAACCCAGCAGAAGTGGTGGCTGGCCTCAACTCACATTGCAGTGTCAAAGAGTCCCAATCTGGACATTAATGGCAGCCAACAGTTTTCAGCACAGCCTTTCCCAAACAGCTCCAAGTCCAGTACAAGTGGCAACCCAAGATCACTTTGTAGCTTCTACTAAGCAACCCTAAGCCTGACACAACCAGCAGCTGGCCTTGTACTGCACTGAGGCTCCAGAACCAATAAATCTGGTGGCCAACTTCAGAGCATACAAAGATACACCCAACCAGCTCCTCAAACAACACACACCCAAAGGTTAGACTTGGCTGGCACCAGGGCCCCATTAAAGGTGAATTCTGCTCTGTAGGGTCAGCTCCCACACAACAACTTATCTACTGCAGTCATTCCCAGCCCTCATAGCCACCCAGCCTGATGGTTAAGTCCACCCATTGACATGCCAACAGCTCTCAAGGCTCAACTACAACAGGAAGGCATACATATAACTCATACAAAACACTCCTGGAGCACCTGGCCCAGGTTACCATGGAGATATCATGGCTGAGACCCACAAGACACCTACATAAGGCTACTCTGTCAACACTGGAATACAGCTCTACCTAATATGTAGAAACAAACAAAGGGCGTAAGCCAAAATGAGAAGACAAGGAAACTTGTCGTAAATGAAAGAACAGGTTGGGAAAGACATACTTTGTTCCTGTGCAAATTAGTTTAGTTCTTTTTCAAATCACAATGTCTACTAAAATTAGTAATGACTGTACTCTTTCATGTAGGCATTTTCTTCCTAGATATCCATTGGGGAGAAGAATTCACACGTTTATACAGCAGCATTCATTAAAGCATTTTCTGTGACTGACTAATTAATAGCAACCTGAACACAATGGAATAGTTAACTTATCTGGAATATTTATATCATGAAATATTATACAGTAATTATTAAGAAGAAAGCAGTTATATATTTATACATAGAACATATCTTAGATATCTTGCTAAATGAAAAAGCAATCTTCAGAAAGCTATATAGAGCATGACTCTATTTGTGTAAATAACAGAACATAAAACCCAATTATTTATTTATTTATTTATTTATTTATTTATTTATATTGTTCAAATATATTTGTCTCCATTTTCCTGCCACAACTTCCCCCTGCTCCACCCGCCCCCGCCTCCTACCCTCAATCTTTCTCCACTTTGGCTTTGACCATGGGTCCTTTATACATGTTTCTTGACACTTTCCCTTCTTTTCCCCATTACCTCCCATCTCTTCCCCTCTTGTTACTGTTGGTTTGTTTTTTCTTTCAATGTTGCTGTAAAACTCAATTATTTAAAGAGAGTCATAGATATTAGAATATTTAAAAGTTTCCTATGTTCCATTTCTGGTGCTAATGGCTTTATATCTACTGTTTCATTAAAAACTCATAATAGTTGCCCTGACTGATGTGGCTCAGTGGACTGAGCCCCACCTGCAAACCGAAGTGTTGCCGGTACAGTTCCCAGTCAGGGCACATGCCTGGGTTGTGGGCTAGGTCCCCAGTAGGGGATGCATTAGAGGCAACAACACAGTGATATTTCTCTTCCTCTTTTTCTCTCTCCCTTCACCTCTCTCTAAAAATAAATAAATAAATAAAATCTTTAAAACTCATAATAGCTTTATAAGATATGTACTATTAATATCCACATTAAAAATGAGAAAACTGAGGGACACTGGTTAAGTAACATGCCTGAGAGTCACTGTGTAAATATATGAAAATATATAGAAAAAGTCCAAAATGGGTATATAGAAAATGATAATGGAACTATCTTCTACTAAAATAATAATAGAAATTATATATACTTATTCAGTTCTGATTGCTGTATGGCTTAAACAAAAATTTATTTCTTACAATTCTGGAGGATGAAAGTCCAAGATAAAGATACTACAGATTTGATGTCTAGTGAAAGCTCTCTTCCTGGACCGGAGACAGCCATCTTTCTGTTGCATGTTCATATGTCTTTTCTCACTGTGTGTGAACAGAAAGAAAGCTCTTGTCACTTTCTCTTCTTATAAGTGCACTAATCTCAATATGGGAGCTTAACCCTCATGATCTCATCCAAACTTAACTACCTACCAATGGTCCCATCTCCAAATACTATAACTTTAGGGGTTAGAGCTTCAACCTATGAATTTTGGAGGGAGACAAACATTCATTCATAGCAAAGTATGTGGGTGTATATGCATATATATAAAGAAAAAAAATAATTAAAGTAGAAAGGAAAAAGTAAAACAAACAAACAAAAAAAACCCTGACTATTCTTCCTTCTTTTTAAGCCTTAATTAAGTGAAAAATTTCCTATTGACCCTAAATCTACTCTTTGATTCATGTCTTTATAATGTCATCCTGACTCTTTTAGAATCCCTTGGCCACTTATTTGTAAGTCTTGCTTCCTCAGGCAACACCGGTTTTAGTGAAGGTGAATAGTTCAGGATTAGCTAACTGTTACATGGTAAGGTAAGTATCACTGGTGTTCCCCAATACTCAGATCCTAAGAAGGAGGGAGTTCAAACACAAGGGAATAAACTCATTGATTTAGTATTTTCAGGCCCCAACATGAGGAATCACTGAAACTTTCTGAAAATTTCTCTCATTGCTCTGGCAGCAGAGATTTCTTTTTCATGGCAGTTTGTGATTCCCCATCTGGACAAAGCCATGACTTCTCTAATTCAATACTTATCTAGTTGCTATCATTGGTACCAAACCTACAAGAATGTCTTGTTAATGAAATAATACTCTCTGCTACCAGTGTTGACATTATAAACTTGTTTAGTGTGTACACACTGGGTCTTCAAAGGGAATTGCAGCAATTTATATTGTAATCACCTTATCCTGACCATATTGTGTAAAATTCTCTTCAAGACATCCAGATGACATTTTACAGAAAATATCTCAAGTCACTCCTTTATGCTTACCTTTAATGGATCCAAAGATAGTGTCCAGGACCTCTGGGGTTTTCTCTTCTACCTTGAGCTGTACTCTGTTTATTTGGATACTGCACTCCAAAATTAAGAGAAGACTGTTATACTCTTTTAAATCAGAAATATACATTTTATTGTGCAAACACCTAACTTTAATTTCTTTTCATTAATTCTCCAGGAAGGCCTATTGGGCAACATACAGACATTACTCACAATACTACAATTTGAATCCTATGTTTCCTCAGTTGAACATGCAGATTAGGATTTCTGCTTTTCTTTGTACTCGGGTAATTATAAAACACTTTTCTAGTGATAAAGTTGTGAAACGAGCAAAGTATCTGAGATACGTGTGCTCCTTAATTTCTTGAAATGTTAAATGATTTGGGATGTATTTGTTTATTATACAAATGTTCATTAACTGCAACACAAGTTTTTAAACATTCTTATATCTATAGCTCTCTGAATATAGTTTGGTTTTATGTAATGTTATTTACACAAATGGAATGATACTCTATGTATCTTTTGAAATTTGTTTTTTCTGTTAGTTTTAACTGAGGTAAAATATGGAAACTCATATATTTATACAAGTATTCCATTAAGACGAAAAACATTTTGCCCTTCTCTCTTATTATATCTTCATTCATGCTTTGGGTATTTTTTGATATGAGTGTATGTGCCTGTATCTACTCCAAAATTAAAATTCTGCTTGGATCTTTTCTCTAACTCTGAATAAGTCCTGGAGGGGAGATGAGGTAAATTGTAGAAGGTATTTTCTGTTTTTTTTTATTTTATTTTTGTTGTTTATGCCGTTATAGCTGTTCTTGCTTTTTCTCCCTTTCCCCATCTCTACTCACTCCCATCCCTTCCACTCCCCAAGCCAGTCCCCATATTTTTTTCTGGGTCCATGAGTTGTATATAAGTATTCTTTGGTTAATCCCTTCACTCTCTTTCATTCCACCCCCGCCTCCTGGATAGTTTGGATAATTGGATAGTTTGTCTTCCTGATGTTGAGTTGTGTAAAATTTTTACATATTTTGGAAATTAACCCCTTATCAGATGTATCATTGGCAAATATGTTTGCCATCTCTTTGTTTCTGTGTGAGGTAGTTTAAATGGTTTCTACACATCTGTTTTCCAGTTCAACAATTCTTAATTTTTAAGAATTTTGTGGAATAAATTTGTACATGGTCTTATAATTCCAATAAACACCATAAACATTTAAATTTCTTGGTGTTGTAGATTATTTCTGTCAAGTTTTGTACTTGAGCTTTTCTTTTTCACCTATGGGTTTGGTTGATCTAATTTGTGGAAAACTTGGAAACCTAAATCAAGGATTCTTACTTCCTGAGAGGATTTGTTCTTCATTCACCTGGGCACCTCTACTCTAGGATGACTCACATGACCTCCTGTGGGTTCTAGGCTTCATCAAAGCACTTAAGAGACAAAGGCCAATTTACATATTATGGTCTTTTGTTTGTTTTGTTTTCCTTTTTTAGGTATCTTTATAATCTGTCACCCCACAATGACATTTTCTAAATGTAACAAGAGTGCCACTTAAGGTTCCTTCCCTCTGTGTGGCTGGTGATATAAATCTCTGCTTTAGGAGAAAAGTAAAGATGGCGGAGGAGTGAGTGGAAGTCACACAGACCTCCTCCCAGGACCAATCTAGAATTACAAGTAAATTGTGGAGAAATCAACTGGAAAAAAACTGAACAGAAACAAGGAGGGTACTTAAAACCTCACACAGACAAAGGAATTGGCTTTAGCACAACCTAACTAGTAAAGAGTGTGGTAGAGGCTCGAGAAGGTGGGCTTGGCACCCATGGGCAGCAGCGAGAGAAGAATATTCTTTTTTTAATTTTATTTCAATTTATTTTTTCAAATACATTTGTCTCTGCCAACACCACACCACTTTCCATTACCCCCTCCCTCCTTCCCTCCCTCAGCTCTTCCCCTTTGGTTTTGTCCATGAGTCCTTGCTATATGTTCCTTGACTTTCCTCTTCCCTTCCTTTTCCCCACAACCCCCTCCTTCCCTCTTGTCTCTGTTGATTTCTTTTCCTTTCAGTGTTGCTGGTCTTATTTTCCTTGCTTCTTTGTATTGTTGGTTAGGTTCCATTTATAGGTGAGATCATATGGAATTTGTCTTTTGCCCCCTGGCTTATTTCGCTTAGCATAATGCTCTCCAGTTCTGTCCATGCTGTCGCGAAGTTTAGTACTTCTTTTTTTCTTTCTGCTGCGTAGTATTCCATTGTGTATATGTACCATTACTTTTTGATCCAATCATCTACTGATGCACATTTAGGTTGCTTCCAACACTTGGCTATTGTAAATTGTGCTGCTATGAACACTGGGGTGCATAGGTTCTTTTGTATTGGCGTTTTGGTATTCTTAGGGTATAGTCCCAGCAGGGGAATCGCTGGATCAAAAGGCAGTTCCATTTTCAGCTTTTTGAGGAAATTCCACACTGCTTTCCACAGTGGCTGCACCAGTCTGCATTCCCACCAACAGTGGACTAGTGTTCCCTTTTCTCCACAGCCTCGCCAGCACCTGTTGTTTGTGGATCTGTTTATGATGGCCATTCTGACCAGTGTGAGGTGGTATCTCATGGTGGTTTTGATCTGCATTTCTCTGATGGCTAGTGATGCTGAGCATCCTTTAAAATGCCTCTGGGCCCTCTGTATCTCCTCCTTGGAAAAGCATCTGCCCAAGTCCTTTGCCGATTTTTTGATTGGATCATTTGTCTTGGAGTGGAGTCGAGTGAGTTCTTTATATTTTTTGGAGATCAAACCTCTATCTGATGTATCATTAGCAAACATATTTTCCCATATAGGTGGCTCCCTCTTCATTTTGCTGATGTTTTCTTTTGCCGTGCAGAAGCTTCTTATTGGATGAGGTCCCACTTGTTTATTCTTTCCTTTATGTCCCTGGCTTTAGGAGACATATCAGTGAAAAAATTGCTGTGTGGGATATCTGAGAGTTTCCTGCCAATGTTCTCCTCTAGGACTTTGATGGTGTTGTGACTTATATTTAAGTCTTTTATCCATTTTGAGTTTATTTTTGTGTATGGTGTCAGCGGATGATCCAATTTCAATTTTTTGCATGTAGCCGTCCAGCTCTCCCAACACCATTTGTTGAAGTGGCTATTATTGCTCCATTTTATGCTTCTGTCCCCTTTGTCAAGTATTAGATGCCCATATAGACCTGGGCTTCTTTCTGGGCTTTCTATTCTGTTCCACTGTTCTATGGGTCTGTTCTTGTGCCAGTACCAGAGTGTTTTGAGTATAGTGGCTTTGTAGTAGAGTTTGATGTCCAGTATTGTGATCCCTCCTACTTTGTTTTTCTTTTTCAAAATTGCTGCAGCTATTTGGGGTCGTTTATGGTTCCATATAAATTTTTGAAATGTCTGTTCTATTTCTGTGAAATATGTCATGGGAATCTTAATAGGGATTGTGTTGAATCTATAAATTGCTTTGGGTAGTATGGATATTTTGATGATATTAAGTCTTCCAATCCATGAGCACAGTATATGCTTCTATTTATTTGTGTCTTCCTTAATTTCTTCTTTCAATGTTGTATAGTTTTCTGCATACAAGTCTTTTATCTCTTTGGTTAAATTTATTTCTAGGTACTTTATTTTTCTTCTTGCTATATCGAATGGTATTTTTTTTTCTGATTTCTTCTTCTTCTATTGCATTGCTGGTGTACAAAAATGCCTTTGATTTCTGAATGTTGACTTTGTATTCTGCTGTTTTGCCAAATTCACTTATTAGGTTGAGGAGTTTTTTGGTAGAGTCTACAGGGTTCTCTGTGTACACTATCGTGTCATCTGCAAACTATGATAGCTTTACTTCCTCCTTTCCTATTTGGATGCCTTTTATCTCTTTCTCTTGTCTGACCACTGTGGATAGGACTTCCAATACGATGTTGAAAAGAAGCGGTGAGAGCGGACATCCTTGTCATGTTCCCGATCTTAGTGGGAAAGCTTTCAGTTTTTGCCCGTTGAGTATGATATTGGCTGCAGGTTTTTCATATATGGCCTTTATTACGTTGAGGAATGCCCCATTTATTCCCATTTCGCTGAGTGTTCTGATCATAAATTGGTGCTGTACCCTATCGAATGCTTTTTCTGCATCTATCTAGATGATCATATGGTTTTTGTCTTTTATTTATGTGATGTATCACGTTTACTGATTTGCGTACATTGAACCATCCCTGCATGCCTGGGATGAATCCCACTTAATCATGGTGGATAATCTTTTTAATGTGTTGCTGGTGCGATTTGCCAATATTTTGTTGAGGATTTTAGCATCTATGTTCATCAGCGAAATTGGCCTGTAGTTTTCTTTCTTTGTAGGGTCTTTATCTGGTTTTGGGATCAGGGTGATGCTGGCCTCATAGAAAGAGTCTGGGAGTCTTCCCTCCTCTTGGTTTTTTTGGAATAGTCTGAGAAGGACAGGGGTTAGCTCTTAAATGTTTTGTAAAATTCTCCTGTGAAACTGTCCAGCCCTGGGCTTTTGTGTGCCGGGAGTTTCTTGATTACTGCTTCCATTTCCCCAGCTGTTATCGATCTGTTCAAGCTTTCTGTTTCTTCCTCCTTCAGTGTTGGAAGAGTATACTTTTCTAAAAATTTGTCCATTTCATCAAGATTTTCAAATTTCTTGGCATATAATTGTTCATAGTAGTTTCTGATGATCCTTTGTATTTCTGTGGTATCAGTTGTTATTTCTCCTCTTTTGTTTCTGATATTATTAATTTGGTCCTCTCCCTTTTTTCTTGATGAGTCTGCTTAAAGGCTTGTCAATTTTATTTATCTTTTCAAAGAACCAGTTTCCGGCATGGTTGATCCTTTGAATTGTTCTTTTTGTCTCTATGTCATTCAGTTCTCCTCTAATCTTGACTATTTCCTTCCTGAGAGAAGAATATTGAAATGGCCAGTTGGATCCCCCTGAGAAGAGCGGAGTCTAAACCATAAGCAGGGACCTCCAACCTACAGTACCAGAGCCCAAAAAGCACACAGACAACAGCCAGCTCCAAGAAGCGTAGGGGTGCTCTCTGCCAGAGACATGCAGCTTGAGAGACAAAGAGCTCTTAATAGGGCCAACGCAAAAATATGTAGTGGCAGCCACTTACCCTGGGCTCTGGCGGAGGCAGGGGCAGGCTGAAGACACTTGAGGAGAGACTAGGGAAGGAAGCTTTGGGGAGAGGACTCAGAAATGGTCAGTGGGGTCCTGGTGCTGACTCAACCCCTGGTCCGCTGCTGCCATCTTGCATAGGTGCACCACTCCCCTGAGTGGCAGCAGTGTGAAAGGAAACAATAGCCCTGCCCCCAGGAGGCTGTGTTCTGGCCCAACATTGCACAAGCCTGGGTGCTGAGTACAGAGCGGCAGTCACAGATAGTAGATCCCTGGCTAATGGAGACGCAGAGTGGTCAAGACTCGCTTGAGGAGAGTCTGGATACAGAGGCTTTGGGGAGAGAACTGAGGGAGTAGCCTGGGGTATCCCAGTGCTGACTCCTCCCCATAGAGGAGCAGTCATGTTCCTCAGGCTGACCACTCCCCTGAGTGGCAGCAGCATTAAAGGACACAGTAGCCCCGCCCACAGGAGGGACTCTGCCTGGCTCTAATGGCTCAGGGCAAAGTAACTAGAATAAAAACTGGAAGAGACAGACACAGAAAGTAGATTCTTGGAAGTCTCTTAAAAACTGCCTAAGGTCAGACAGCGTCAATAGCTGGCATCATCAGAGGAAGAGCCAGAAAGAAAGGAAAAAAAAGCAGTCTCCTACCATAGAAGTTCATATCACATAGGCAGGAATTAAAGGAAGTCTTGAGAATGAACTTCATGGAAGTACAGGACTACCTAGAAAAGATAGAAACATTTTAAATAAATGACCTAACCCTCAGCTTCAAGAACTGGAGAAACGCCAACAAATAAAGCCCAGAACAAGTAGAAGAAAGGAAATAATCAAGATTAGAGCAGAACTGAATGACATAGAGACTAAAAAAAGAATTCAAAGGATCAACCAATTCAGGAGTTGGTTCTTTGAAAAGATAAACAAAATCAACAAGCCTTTAAGCAGACTCACCAAGGAAAGAAGGGAGATGACCCAAATAAATAATATCAGAAATGAAAGAGGAGAAAGAACAACTGATAATATAGAAACAAAGGATTTTGAGAAATTACTATGGAAAATTAGATATCAAGAAATTTGAGAACCTCAATGAAATGGACAAATTCTAAAAAAATATAACTCTCCAACACTGAATGAAGAGAAACAGAAAACCTGAAGAGACCGATGACAGCTGGTGAAATTGAAACAGTAATTAAAAAAAAAAAAACAACTCCTGGCACACAAAAGTCCTGGACCAGATGGTTCCACAGGAGAATTTAACATAACATTTAAGGAAGAGTTAACCCCTGTCCTTCTCAGATTATTCCAAAAATTCCAAGAAGAGGGAAGACTCCCAAACTTTTTTTGAAGCCAGAATCATCCTAAACCCAAGACCAGATGAAGACACAACCAAAAACGAAAACTACAGGGAAATATCACTGATAAACATAGACACTAAAATCCTCAACAAAATATTGGCAAACCACATCCAGCAATACATTAGAAAGATCATCCACCATGATCAACTGGGATTCATCGCAGGGATGCAAGGATGGTTCAATATTCGCAAATCAATATACATGATACATCACATAAACAAAAGGAAAGACAAAAAAATCACATATTCATATCAACAGATGTGGAAAAAGCATTTGATAAGGTAGAGCACCCATTTATGATAAAAACACTCAGCAGAGTGGAAATAAAGGGGGCATACCTCAGCGTAATAAAGGCCACATATGAAAAACCTACAGCCAACCTCCTAATCAGTGGGCAAAAACTAAAAACTTTCCCTCTACAGTTGGGAACAAGACAAGAATGTTCACTTTCATCACTTCTATTCAACATAGTATTGGAAGTTCTAGCCAGAGCAATGAGACAAGAAAAATAAATAAAAGGCATCTAAATTGGAAAGGAGGAAGTAAAACTGTCATTGTTTGCAGATGACGTGATAGTATAGATAGAAAACCCCACAGACTCCACCAAAAAAAATACTCACTTAACCAAGGAGGTAAAAGACCTGTACTCAGAAAACTACACAACACTGAAGAAAGGAATTAAGGAAGACACAAATAAATAGAAGCATATATTGTGTTCATGGTTTGGAAGAAGTAACATCATCAAAATGTCCATACCAGCCAAAGCAATTTATGGATTCAACACAATCCTTATTAAAATACCAATGAGGAGAAAAAGATGGCGGAGGAGTGAAAGGGAGTCACGCTGACCTTCTCCCAAAACCAAACTGGAATTGCAACTAAATAATGGAGTAATCACCTGGAAAGCAGTGGAGCGATAGTGGGAGAGGAGCCTTGGTGCCGCGGACAGCGGATTCGACTCTCACACATCCCAACGGGTGAGAATTGCGGTGGAGGCTCGAGAGGGTGGGCTGGGTGCGCACGGGCACTGGCACCAGAGGGACATTGAAACGGCCAGTTAGCGTCCCCCCGGGAGGAACGGGGTCTGAATCATAAACAGGAACCCCTAAACTACAGCTGCTAAAGCCGAGAAAATACACACAAAACACAACCCCAAAAAGCTTAGGGGCACTCTCTGCCAGAGACAAGTGGCTGGGGATGCAAAAAGACATTTAAAGGGCAAACACAAAAGTTGCAGCGGCAGCCACCCTCCTTGATCGCTGGGTAGAGGCGGCAGCAGGGTGGGCTGGTGCCTGGGAAAAGACCGGTGAGGAAAACTTTGTGAAGAGAACTGACTCTGCGGCCGGTGGAGCCCGGGTGATAACGCACTTCCCACTCTGCAGCTACCATCTCGCTCAGGCATAAGGGAACCAATTAACCTGCCTTTTGTGCGCTCCGCACACAGCTTGTGCGCGTGTGACCTGCGGGGCTGAGCGCAGACTGTCTGGGAGAGCCTTGAGGAGAGACTGGAGACAGTGGCATTGGGGAAAGAACGGGAGGAGGAACCGGGGAGCCCCGACTCCCTCCCCGTTCGGTAGTCTCCATTGTGGGCTCGAAAGGCGCGACCCCAAAGAGGCAGAAGCGGGGCGCGCATGAACCAGACTGCCTGCGATTGAAACGCAGTCCACACAGGGGTTGGATCCTCAGCCGAAGGGGTCACAGAACTGCCCAGAGGCCCCTGAGGGGAGACTAGAAACGGAGGCATTGGGGAGGCATTGGGGAAAGAACGGGAGGAGGAACCGGGGAGTCCTGACTCCTTCTCCTTGCCGAAGTCTCCATTGCGCGGGAAGAGGCCACACCCCCAAAGAGCCAAAAGCCGAAAAGCAAACATAGACACCCCCAAAACACCCAGAGCAAGCGCGCACACTTGCGCCGAGTGACTGGCGAGGGTTGTCGAGTGTGTGTGTGACCCACGCGGGCTGGTGAACGCTTGCACCTGCCGGCAAGGCCTCACACAGACTGGGACCCAGACGGCCTGCGAGGGATTGCACAGAGGGGCAAGGGCAGGCATAAATTGACCTACCCGCTGCGATTGTGGAGCAGCCCACAAAATAAGTAGAGCTGCCCAGAGTCCCTGGAGGAGAGACCAGAAACAGGATTAACCGGAGAGCTGATTTCCTCCCATTTCCATAGTCCCCATTTGGCGAGGGCAAGCAACGCACCCAAAGAGCCAAAAGTGGGGAAAACACACAATAGAAGACTCTAAACTGACCAGTGCCGCGAAGCTCGCGTGCCAGGGAGGTCAGATGAGCACGGGAGGTCGCGAATAAGCCCCCTGGTCTGGGGCAAACACATGCGAGCCCAGGCAGGTGGGGGACCCTGCCGCGCTGGGAACGCGCTCAAGGAGCTCTCGTGAGAGCGCAGAGAGATCCCAAAAAATAGCCCAGCCCTGACCGAAGGGGTCACAGAGCTGCTCCAAGCAGGAGTCAGACACAGGCATTAGACTCCTGAAAGGCTCAAACAAACAACCCAAGGCCCTATAGTGTCAACAACTGACATCATCAGAGACAAGCCCAGAAAGAAAAGTAAAGGACAAAAATACTTAACAGACTCTCACAAAAATGGGAAGAAAAAGAAGTTCTCCCCAAATGAGTGGAAAAGGGGACTCCCCACAGAGAGAGCTCAATGAAATAGAGGCAAGGGAACTATCAGATATGGAATTTAAAACAATGGTTCTAAGGAAGCTCAATGAGCTCAGCCAGCTCAAAGAGAACTATGAGAAACTGCAGAGAAACTATCAGGATCTTACAGCAAACTATATCAGCCTGGAAAAGGACATAGAAACTATCAAGAAGACACAAGAGGATATGAAGAATACCATTTCTGAATTGAAGAACACAGTAGAAGGAATCCAAAGCAGGCTGGATGAAGCTGAGGATCGAATCAGTGAGATGGAGGATAAGGTAGAAAAAAGCTCCCAGAAGGAGCAAGAAATGGAAAAACGGCTGAAAAAGAATGAAGAAGCATTTAGGGAAATGCAGGACAACCTGAAACGCAATAATATCCGTATAATAGGGATACCAGAAGGAGAAGAAGAGGAGCAAGGAATAGAGAACCTCCTCGAAAAAGTAATGATGGAAAATTTCCCTAATTTGAGGAGAGAAAGGCTCTCATGGATCCAGGAGGCACAGAGGACCCCACTCAAGAAGGACCCAAGGAGGTCCACTCCAAGACACATCATCATTAGAATGGCAAATGTCAAAGACAAAGAGAGAATCCTCAAGGCAGCAAGGGAGAAGGAGAAAGTAACATACAAGGAGGCCCCGATACGCCTAGGAGCTGACTTCTCAACAGAAACACTCCAAGCCAGAAGGGAATGGCAACAAATATTCCAAGCCATGAAAAGCAAGGGCCTACAGCCAAGGCTGCTCTACCCAGCTAGGCTCTCCATTAAAATAAAAGGAGAAATACGGAGTTTCCCAGACAAAAGAAAGCTAAAAGAATACATCCCTACCAAACCAGCACTCCAAGATATGCTAAGGGGACTGGTTTAAGCAGATGAAGGAAAAGAATGAGACAGAGAGGAACACAAGTACAAAGAGAAAAGATGAGTAAGTTTCTATCAGTAATATCTCTCAATGTGAATGGACTAAATGCCCCAATCAAAAGACACAGGGTAGCTGAATGGATAAGAAAACATGACCCACACATATGCTGCCTACAAGAGACCCACCTCAGAGCAAAAGACCTACACAGATTGAAAGTAAAGGGATGGAAAACAATATTCCAAGCAAATGGGCATGAGAAAAGGCTGGCGTTGCCATACTTGTATCAGACAAAGTCGATTTCAAAGCAAAGGCCATAAAGAGAGACCCAGAGGGGCACTTTATCATACTTAAAGGAAGAATCTATCAAGAAGACATCAACATTGTAAACTTATATGCTCCCAATATAGGAGCCCCCAAGTTTATAAGGAAATTGTTGGATGACTTCAAAAAAGATATAGATAGCAACACACTGATAGTAGGGGATTTCAACACCCCACTGTCCAAAAGGGACAGATCTTCCAAACAAAACATTAATAAACATATCGTGGCGCTGAATGAAACACTGAATCAAAGAGACTTAACTGACATATATAGAATCTTACATCCCAAAGAAGAAAAATACACATTCTTTTCAAATGCTCATGGCAGTTTTTCAAAGATAGACCACATGATAGGACACAAAGCAAGCCTCAGTAAATTCAGGAAAATTGAAATAATACCAAACTTTTTCTCAGACCACAAGGCCTTGAAACTCGAAATCAAACTCAAAGAGAAACTTCAAAAACTTGGAAACTCATGGAGACTGAACAGTACACTATTAAACAATGAATGGGTCAATAATGAGATAAGAGAAGAAATCACAAAATTTCTGGAAACAAATGAAAATGAACAGACAACTGTCCAAAACCTATGGGACACAGCAAAGGCGGTCCTGAGAGGGAAGTTCATAGCAATACAGGCTTACCTTAAAAAGATAGAAACATTTCAAATAAAAGACCTAACACTACTACTTGAAGAACTGGAGAAACAACAACAAATAAATCCCAGAGCAAGTAGAAGGAAGGAAATAGTCAAGATTAGAGCAGAACTGAATGACATAGAGACAAAAAGAACAATTCAGAGGATCAACCAATCCAGAAGCTGGTTCTTTGAAAAGATTCATAAAGTGGACAAACCTTTGAGCAGACTCATCAAGAAAAAAAGGGAGAGGACCCAAATTAATAATATCAGAAATGAAAGAGGAGAAATAACAACTGATACCACAGAAATACAAATGATCATCAGAAACTATTATGAACAATTATATGCCAAGAAATTTGAAAATCTTGATGAAATGGACAAATTTTTAGAAAAGTATAATCTTCCAACACTGAAGGAGGAAGAAACAGAAAGCTTGAACAGACCGATAACAGTTGGGGAAATTGAAGCAGTCATCAAGAAACTCCCAGCACACAAAAGTCCAGGGCCAGACGGTTTCCCAGGAGAATTTTACAAAACATTTAAGGAAGAGCTAACCCCTGTCCTTCTCAGACTATTCCAAAAAATCCAAGAGGAGGGAAGACTGCCAGACTCCTTCTATGAGGCCAGCATCACCCTGATCCCAAAACCAGATAAAGACCCTACAAAGAAAGAAAACTACAGGCCAATTTCGCTGATGAACATAGATGCTAAAATCCTCAACAAAATATTGGCAAACCGCATCCAGCAATACATTCAAAAGATTATCCATCACGATCAAGTGGGATTCATCCCAGGGATGCAGGGATGGTTCAATATACGCAAATCAGTAAACGTGATACACCACATAAATCAAAGAAAAGACAAAAACCACATGATCATCTCGATAGATGCAGAAAAAGCATTTGACAAGGTACAGCACCCATTTATGATCAAAACACTCAGCAAAATGGGAATAAATGGGGCATTCCTCAACGTAATAAAGGCCATATATGAAAAACCTACAGCCAATATCATACTCAACGGGCAAGAACTGAAAGCTTTCCCACTAAGATCGGGAACATGACAAGGATGTCCGCTCTCACCGCTTCTTTTCAACATCGTATTGGAAGTCCTAGCCACAGCGGTCAGAGAAGAGAAAGAGATAAAAGGCATCCAAATAGGAAAGGAGGAAGTAAAACTATCATTGTTTGCAGATGACATGATAGTGTACATAGAGAACCCTGTAGACTCTACCAAAAAACTCCTCAACCTAATAAGTGAATTTGGCAAAACAGCAGGATACAAAGTCAACATTCAGAAATCAAAGGCGTTTTTGTACACCAGCAATGCAATAGAAGAAGAAGAAATCAGGAAAAATATACCATTCGATATAGCACGAAAAAAGATAAAGTACCTAGGGATAAATTTAACCAAAGACACAAAAGACCTGTATGCAGAAAACTATGCAACATTGAAAAAAGAAATTAAGGAAGACACAAATAAATGGAAGCATATACCGTGCACATGGATTGGAAGAATTAATATCCTTAAAATGTCCATACTACCCAAAGCAATTTATAGATTCAACGCAATCCCTATTAAGATACCAATGACGTATTTCACAGAAATAGAACAGACATTTCAAAAATTTATATGGAACCATAAACGACCTCGAATAGCTGCAGCAATTTTGAGAAAGAAACACAAAGTAGGAGGGATCACAATACCGGACATCAAACTCTACTACAAAGCCACTATACTCAAAACAATCTGGTACTGGCACAAGAACAGACCCATAGACCAGTGGAACAGAATAGAAAGCCCAGAAATAAGCCCAGGTCTCTATGGACATCTAATATTTGACAAAGGGGGCAGAAGCATAAAATGGAGCAATAACAGCCTCTTCAACAAATGGTGTTGGGAGAGCTGGATGGCTACATGCAAAAAATTGAAATTGGATCATCCGCTGACACCATACACAAAAATAAACTCAAGATGGATAAAAGACTTAAATATAAGTCGCAACACCATCAAAGTCCTAGAGGAGAACATTGGCAGGAAACTCTCAGATATCCCACGCAGCAATTTTTTCACTGATATGTCTCCTAAAGCAAGGGACATAAAGGAAAGAATAAACGAGTGGGACCTCATCAAAATAAGAAGCTTCTGCACAGCTAAAGAAAACATCAGCAAAATGAAAAGGGAGCCAACCCTTGGGAAAATATATTTGCTAATGATACATCAGATAGAGGTTTGATCTCCAAGATATACAAAGAACTCACTCGACTTTACTCCAAGAAGACAAACGATCCAATCAAAAAATGGGCAAAAGACCTGGGCAGATGCTTTTCTAAGGAGGAGATACAGAGGGCCCAGAGGCATTTGAAAGGATGCTCTGCATCACTAGCCATTAGAGAAATGCAGATCAAAACCACCATGAGGTACCACCTCACACCGGTCAGAATGGCCATCATAAACAGATCCACAAACAACAGGTGCTGGCGAGGCTGTGGAGAAAAGGGAACTCTAGTCCACTGTTGGTGGGAATGCAGACTGGTGCAGCCACTATGGAAAGCAGTGTGGAATTTCCTCAGAAAGCTGAAAATGGAACTGCCTTTTGATCCAGCGATTCCCCTGCTGGGACTATACTCTGAGAACACCAAAACCCCAATACAAAAGAACCTATGCACCCCAATGTTCATAGCAGCAGAATTTACAATAGCCAAGTGTTGGAAGCAACCTAAATGCCCATCAGTAGATGATTGGATCAAAAAATCATGGTACATATACACAATGGAATACTACGCAGCAGAAAGAAAAAAGAAGTACTAAACTTCGCAACAGCATGGATGGAACTGGAGAGCATCATGCTAAGCGAAATAAGCCAGGGGGCGAAAGACAAATACCATATGATCTCACCTATAAGCGGAACCTAACCAACAATGCAAAGAGGCAAGGCAAATATGACCAGCAACACTGAAAGGAAAAGAAATCAACAGAGACAAGAGGGAAGGAGGGGGTTGTGGGGAAAGGGAAGGGAAGAGGAAAGTCAAGGAACATATAGCAAGGACTCATGGACAAAACCAAAGGGGAAGAGCTGAGGGAGGGAAGGTGGGAGGGGGCAAGGGAAAGGGGGGGGAGGCAGAGACAAATGTATTTAAAAAGTAAATAAATTAATGAAAAAAATAAATTTATAGAGTATTAAAAAAAAAAAGAAATTGTTGAATGTATTCTTTTATTGTTCCTTAAAATGTATCTATCCTTTAGATTTAATATCTCCAAGAAAAGAAGCAAAATTAATAAAAAGCATTTTATTCAGTTTCAAAAAAAAAATACCAATGACATATTTAACACACATAGAAAAAACATTTCAAAAATTTACGTGGAACCATTAATGACTCTGAATAGCCTCAGGAATTTTGAGAAAGGAAAACAAAGAAGGAGGGATCACAATACCTGACATCAAACTAAATTACAAGGAACTGTGATCAAAACGGTCTGGTACTGGCATAAGAACAGACACATAGATCAATGGAACAAAATAGAGAGCCCAGAAATAAACCCATGTCTCTATGGTCAATTAATATTCTACAAAGGGTGCAGAAGCATCATATGGGTTAAAAATATCCTCTTCAACAAATGGTATTGGGAGAGTTGGACAGCTACATGGAAAAAATGAAAATTTGATCACCAATTTATATCATACATAAAAATAAACTCAGAATCGGTAAAAGACTTAAATGTAAGTCACTACACCATTAAAGTCCTAGAGGAGAACATAGGCAGGAAACTCTCAGATATCCCATGTAGCAATATTTTCACCGATATGTCCCCTAGAGCAAGGGACATAAAGGAAAGACTAAACTATTGGGACTTCATTCAAATAAGAAGCTTCTGCACAGCTAAAGAAAACATCAGCAAAATGAAAAGGGAGCCAACTGTATGGGAAAATATATTTGCCAATGATACCTCAGACAAGGGTTTGATCTCCAAAATATATAAAGAACTCACATTACTCCACTCCACGTAGACAAACAATCCAATTAAAAAATGGGCAAAGGACCTGAACAGACACTTCTCCAAGGAGGACATACACAGGACCCAGAGACATATGAAAGGATGCTCAGCATTACTATCCATCAGAGAAATGCATATTAAAACCACAATGAGATACCACTTCATACCAGTCAGAAAGACCAGCATAGACAAATCAACAAACAACAGGTGCTGGTGATGTTGTGGAGAAAAGGGAACCCTAGTACACTGTTGGTGGGAATGTAGACTGTTGCAGCCACTGTTGAAAATGGTGTGGAATTTCCTCAAGAAGCTAAAAATGGAACTACTTTTTGACCAGAAATTCCACTGCTGGGATTATGCCCTAAGAATCCCAAAACACCAACTCAAAGTAACCTATGCACCCCAATGTTCATAGCAGCACAATTTACAATAAGCAAGCATTGGAAGCAACCTAAGGGCTCATCAGTAAATGAGTGGATCAAAAAACTATGCTATATTTACACAATGGAATACTATTCAGCAGAAAGAAAGATAGAGCTACTAGCCTTCACAACAGCATGGATGGAACTGGAGAGCATTATGTTAAGTTAAATAAGCAAGGCGGTGAAATACAAATACCATATGATCTCACCTATAAGTTGAACCTAACCAGCAAATCAAGTAGGCAAGGAAAATATGACTTGCAACATTGAAAGAAAGAAGAAACCAACAGGGATGGGAGAGAGGGAAGAAGAGAAGTAGCAGGGAGGGGAAGATCAAGGAACAGGTGTGAAGGACACAAGGATGAAGCCAGGGTGGGGCAGGATTGAAGTGGGGAGGTGGGGTGGGTGGGGCAGGGGACAGTGGTGGTATTTAAATGACGACAAATGTATTGAAACAATAAAAAAAATCTCTGCTTTATTTCAGTTTACATTATGTCAAATTTATTTAATAAAGGACCAGTTACTAAATAATAGGAAAAATTAGATTCTTTAATTAACTTACATAAATCAAACATTTTAACAACATGAATAAAAATAATTGTATCCACAGACTGATATTAAACTAATTTCTCTATGAATATTCCTTTAATGTAGTCACTGAACCAAGGTTGGAGTCATTTTCTAAAGCTGGTACTAAAGTGTGTGCTTTGGGATATGTCTTCCTGGGTTTAATAGTACCCTGTCCTATTTATTTGCATTGAAATCTACATTTTTAAAAAGGGTAAAATCTTCATTCTAGATAAGATGTAACATAAACCCCATCAAGGAATTTATTTAATCCTTTGCTTAATGAGGAGGCCAATAAGATGTTCCAACCTCTCTAAGGAAATAACTGGAAAATCAGAAAAATATTCTATCTCTTGCCATTCATTCTTGTTATTATGACTCAGTATCATTTTTAAACATAAATAGTCCTGCCTAGCCTGATGTGAATTTTTGTACCATTGAGATGTCCCTGTTGATTTTAAGTCATTGTTCATTGTGTAGTGAGAGTATGGAAGGGAAAAGAGGTCCTGGATCTTGGTGGTGCAGTTTCTCAAACATGGTACAAATGTAGACCAGTATCTAAATGTGCCATGCTGGTTCTTTTTCTTTTTAAATTTAAAACTATAATTCTGAAAAAATATAAATTTTACCACTTCTTGTAAAATAAATGTATCCTTTTTATGGAGGAAGCAAAATTATTCCTTAAACAATTACTAAATGTATTTGTTTACATTTAGCATAGGTTTCAAACATGTAAACAGTCATGTGTCATTTAGCAACAGGGATATATCCTGAGAAATGCATTGTTAGGTGATTTCATTGTTGTGTGAACATCATAGAGTATATTTAACAAACCTAAATAGTATAGCCTACTACACAGCAAAATTGTATGGTATAACCTATTGTCCTAAGCTACAAGACTGTATAGCATGTAACAATAAAAAAACAACATGATATTAAATCAAGCACAAGAGAAAATGATGCAATCAAGTAAACTCAGTAAACATGGCCACTGACATAACACAACATACTGATTTATAGTAAACTTTTTTTATACGTGGAAAGAATGCTCTGTAAAATAATGATGAAAAGTATAGTATAGTAAATAAATAAACCAGTAACACAGTCATTTATTATCATTATCAAGTAGTATGTACCACTAGCCAATAGGAATTTTTTAGCTTCATAATAATCTTTTGAAACCACTGTAGTATATGCAGCCCATCATTGACTAAAACAATAACACTTGTAATACATGTAACAGGAAGGGATGAATACTGCCTTAAGAGTTATTCTTATTGGGATGTCCTTAATAGTTGGAATTCTTAGTAATCTTTAAGCACTGACATCTTGTTTTTAACCATTTTTAAAATCCATGCTTAATCAAATTATTGTTTCTACTTAATTTTTAGAATTGAAGAAAATCTTAAAATGTACTTAATATCAGGGAAGGGATAAAAAAATCAAATTTACACAAGAATCTTTTTATTATGTCATACAAGCAGAAATTGGGCATATCAGAGTAAGTTGTTTTTTCACATTTTAGAATTATAAAGGTTTTTAATGTTTTTAAACATTTTTTATTGTTGGGTAATTACAGTTGTCATTTTTCCCCCTTTACTCTCCCCTGCCCTACCCACCCCCACCTCCTACATTTGATCACCCCCAGTGATGACCACTTCTCTCTTAATGACATCTTTAATAACTAGGAGTTCTATTGGTTGCATCATTTTATTCATAAATATCTGGATATTTATGACTTATCAACATCAGTATTTATTGTCCTTCTTAATTTTAAGTTGGTGTTCCCTGTGAGAATAAAGTACTTAGATAAATTTGATGTTCTCATTTGAGTTAAGTATTTTTACCCTAAACAAGATTTCAATATATACTCTTCAACAACCACAGTCAATGGCAGAGAATTCCTCATTTCACTTAAGAAACTTGTTTCTCTTATTCTTTTAACAATTTTTAAGGAAGCAAATCTTAAAATGATAATTACCCATTCACATGTTATTTATATTTCCCTTATTTATACCTCATCTAATGTCATAATGGAGCTTGTTTTCCTTTTTTGGTGCCTTTCCCCCCTCCTATTTCTTTATTGCCCTCATTCTAATTACCAGTGTTCCATTTTCTCACCAATATCCTCCAATAAGAGAACACTTTTATAGTTTTCTCCAAATAATTGTTTTGTCCATAGTCCCCTGGAGACCTTCATGTTCTTTGCAATTGACCTTCCCTTTACTGCAGAAGTTCTGTAAACCCTCAAAAGAACTCTTGGGAACATCTCTTTTTAAGGTCATTATCTGCTAATTGATGTCCAACTTCTCCAATGTAAGGAATACATTTTATGATCATATTTATAAGCTCCTGATCACCTTGGCAATAGGAACTACAGCCTCTTATTATCCTTTAAGCTTCATATTTCCTCTTATAAAAGAAATGTTTATAAATGGATGAATTCTCTGTTGTTATGACTTTACTACGTTTATCATTTGGCTATTTATTGAAAAAATTGAGTGCTGATTAAATGGTAGACACTGTTATAGCTACTTGGAGTAAAAAATGGAGATGATACCACACTTGGCTGCTGGGAGTTCCTGGTCTAGTGAGTGCTATGAACACACAGACAAATATAATATAGTGAGAATTATTAATAGGGTTAGAAGAAAGTCTTTGACACCAAAATTGCCTTCTATTAGGAGAGTGAGGATAAGAGAGGAGCACAGGAGAGAGAAGAGAATCATATATTTATCCTTCAAGATATTTGAGCAGTGTTTTGAGGATAGAATAGAAGTTCTCCAGGAAAGGCACACAGATAGGGGGAACAACACAAGGAAGAAAAAAAGCAGCAAGTGGGAAAGAAGATAAGTAGACATGGATAACCATGATATTTTGAGAGAAAGCCACTCTTGGCTGTAGTAGGAACTGTGGTTTGGGGTATCAGTGGGGGATGTGAGGTTGAACATGTAGACAGAGCCCAGAGAATAAAAATCCTTATATGTGATGTTACTTTATTTCCATTTATTCTTTAGTTAACGATATGATGTTGAAGGCATTAAAGTCTCACTTGACCTGAGGTCTGAAAGCAGTGGAAGGTTTATTACAGGAAATAGATTCCCAGCACAGGGAAACCATTTAAACAGTTTAGTCAAGAAACTAAAGATCAGTGGGAATGAAGGTAAGAGTGCAAGTTCATAAGAACAGGTATTCCACAAAGCTTTGTTGAGCTCAATCAGCCAAACTTTGTACAATTGAAGAAGGCAAAGTGGAGTCCAGAGACAAATTAGGTGTGTTGAAGGAAGAGCAGAGAAGAGTTAAAGGTAATTCACAAAGTTTTGACTTGGGGGCATCTGTGTAAATTTCAGTGCTGTAAACCAAGATGTGAATTCAGGAGAAGAAAAAAAGATGAGTGGTGGCAAGGTAGGAATTTATTTCCATTTTGAACATAACACAATATGAGTTTCTTCTGGGTGTTTATCAGAAGAGATTGGGATTCATGAGAGAAGACAGTGCAGGGAAGGAAAAAGTAGAGAGAATTAGTTTGTATTTATATGCTAAGATCTGTACTAGGTGCTCAGTCTTCAGTGAAAAGGGATTTCAACAATTTAGTAAAGGTATAGCCACTCAAGATTCTAGCAATTTCCTTTACTGGAGATTCATTCCTTTTGATTCATGGTGGACCTTCTGATTACACAGAAGCAATACAAAAATTACTCTATGATTCTTGGTGAAAAATTTAATATAAATATAAATAAATATAAATGCTGTAACCTGAGATGTTAATTGATCTGTTTAATCATGCAAATTAATAGATCCAGTGCTGAACTATGGCCTTGAAATTAGAGTAAAGTTGTCCATAATTCCAATTTAGACTGAATCATTGGTATTTCCCACAGCATATTTTTAAAAGACTGACATATCCAGATGTTAGCAAATTCATGATTGACAATTATGGGCCATGGAGAACAAATGAGCACACAGCTGTGGATGGAACGTGGGTAAAGTTTCTCCTGAAAGGACCTGGGAAAACAAATGAGACTCAGTTTTGTCTTTTGTAGCATGTGGTAGACGCAGACACAGAATGGATTTTAATGGTAGGCGCTACCATAATGGAAAGGAACTGTGTCTAAGAAAAGCAAAGGAGAGCCTGCCTAAGTAAGGCAGTAGTCAGCAGGAACCTGGTAACTTCAGAGAAAGAGACAGAGATTTGATCAGGGTACATGGGAGCCTTGCAGGCAATACCCCAGCCAGTAACAGTTGGAGGAAGGTGTGTACAGGGTGGAGACCAGGGAATGCCTAAAGGAGTGATGTCTGCCCTGAGTCTCTGGTGGTGAGTTGTAGTTAGCCAGATAAAAGGATGTGTGGAGGCACTGAAGAGAGAGAAAATGGTGGGATGAAGGAAGGAGGCACAGAGGTAAAACAGTCTAGTAAGTGTCAAGGGCTTCATACTTCAGTGTCTTGAAGTCTAAAGTGTTAAAAGGAGAAGGTGAGAAACAAACTGGAACAGGAGAAGTAGGGAGTCTGGAATGGTGAGTGGGTTAAGAAATTTGGGTTATACCTGCAGATGGTGATAGAAAGCTACTGTATGAATTTAATCAGGGGACCAACATGACATCTCAGAAGTTATGTGGAGGACAGAGAAGAGAACAGCTTGGAGAAGGCAAACTTAGCTTTCACGGTAAGTCGGGTGAGAAATGTTGAAGGTCTAACTCAGATCAGGGGTAAGAGGGTTAGAGAAGAGAACAGAGGCAAAATACTACATATTAGGGCCGTAGAACTGATGGTCAGCTGAGACTTTGGTGCTATGGATCAGGGTGGGAATAAAAAATAAGAGAATATGCAAAGTAGAGAAATAGGATATATATATAGGTACAGACATATTAAATTTGAGGTCTCTGTAGACATCTAGGTTGAAAAAGAGATTCAGGTGATAGTGATAATGATAAAAAAGATGGTGGTAAACCTTTACTGAGCACCTGCTCTGTGAGTTATTTTAGTGTTCTATGTTCATTACTTTGTTAATTCTTGCCTTGCTTTATTCTTCTTCAAAGACCCCAATCACTGTATAATACCAAGTGATTCATTTCTTCAATATTTATTTGCCTCACACTGTAATAGAAGTACCACAAAGGAGTTTTTATATGTTTTGTTCATCACTATATCCAGTGCATAGCTACTCAAAAAATCTTGGTGAATGTATGAAAGAATTCCATAATAACTGTAACAAGTAGGTACAATTTCCTCATTTTATAGGTGTGAAAACAGGCTTGAAAGATTACATATATTGTCCCAGATTACAAATCTAATTGATAGAAGTTCCAGGATTCTAATCAGAGTCCCCATGATTATAGAAAGCTAAGCTCTTTGCAACTCTCCATATCACTATTAGTATAAATAACCACTGAAACTACAAAAAGGCATAGATCTCACTTCTTAGGAAGAAGGTGTAGATGGAAAAAAAAGAAAGAGGATATCCTTGGCAACCCCAACCAATGTGGAAAGAATAATCTCCAAAGGAACACCAGATAAGTAAGAGGAAACACTGAAAGGAACTGTGTCCAAGAAAAGCAAAGGAGAGCCTGCCTAAGTAAGGCAGTAATCAGCAGGTCCAAACTCAACTAACAGGTTGAGTAGGGAACGCTCTGGATAAGGTATATAAATTGGGCACCTCAATGACTTGACTGTGGCCTTGAAGGAGTAAGAGGCAAGTTTTCTTAATAGCAGTAAAGACAATGAGTGCCTTGTTAATGCAATGACAATGAGAGAAGAGAGCACATGGATCAGTACTAAAGGAAAGGTAGTGGAGGCCTGCGGTAGAAAACAACTGTCACTAGTTTTCTGTTAGAGGAAGGAGGGAAACAAGACAGTGGCTCATAAGAAAAAAGCAAGGAAATATTTCTTTTTTATGGTGAGAAAGAATTCAGCTCTTTGAGCTTGTACTTGCTGAATAAAAATGTGTGTGTGGTACGTGTGTGTTATATATGTATGTGTGGTACATATGTATGAGTGTGTGTATAGAAGAACATGTATATGAAAGAGTGTATGGGTGTGTGTGTGGTATATGAGATCTGTCTGGAAAAAGTCAAGCCATTGTTGATATAACGAGAATGGTTACACGACATTGATATAAACCGGCAGCCAAAGAGAATGGTCTGGAATGGGCATGTATGAACAGTAACAACTTCATTGTATTAGTCAGTGGGCATGGTAGACGCCATCAAGTGAGCATGCATACTGTTTGGCCATTGCATTCAAAATGACTGAGCAAGTGGAGCAACCAATCTGCATCAAATTTTGCAGTAAGCTTGAACATTCCTCTGCAGAAACTATTCAGATGATTCAGAAGAGTACAGCTATGGGCAACTGGTGATTGTCAGTTTCAGAATGACAACATGGCCACTCATGCATCATGTTTCATGCGAGATTTTTGGTGAAACATTAAATGACCCAGGTGACTCAGTTCCTCTACAGCTCAGATTTGGTGCCCTGAGTCTTCTGGATTTTCCCAAAACCAAAATCACCTTTGAAAGGGAAGAGATTTCAGACCAGCAATGAGATTCAGGAAAATGTGATGGGGCAGCTGATGGCAATTGGAAGAACTGTGTGAGGTACTGAGGTGCCTACTTTGAAGGGGACTCAGACATCATTGTCCTATGTAAAATGTTTCTTACATCTTGTATCTTCTTCAATAAATGTCTCTATTTTTCATATTACATGGTTGGATATCTTCTGGGCAAACGTCATATGTGTGTGTTATTTAGTGTGTGTGGTATGTATGTAGGTATGTGTGTATGTATGAGAGACTGTGTATATTAAGAGCTGTATGGATGTATGGGGAATGTGTGTGTGTGTGGTGCATATGCAGGATGTATTTGAGTGTTTGTATATGATGTGTGTATATGTGGTGGTAGAGTGTATATGTGGGGGAATGTGTATATGGAAGAGTGCATGGGTGTGTGTGGTGTATGTGTGTGTGGGGTGTGTATATGGAAAAATGTATGGTGCGTGTATGTGGGGAGATGTGTATGTGGAAGAGTGTTTAGGTATATGAGGTGTATATGTGTGTATGCAATGATGTGTATATTTAATGAGTCAATAAAGCAGTAGAATCTAATATCTATAAACCTGCTTTGTAAATTGCAGAATGATAAAACAAATATAAAGTGTTATTACTCTTTGCTTAGGTTAATCTTGGGAAGACTGTGACTCTAAAATTCCCACCTTATGCTGTATTACAAAAGGTACTGACTATGACTGTGATCCCTGACACTCCTTCTCCTTTCTCCCTATGCCATGTGCCACACTGGAAGAAGAAAAGTTGTCTTGGGCCACACATTAAATACATTGAACCACATAATCACAAAAAATTCTCAACGTTTTAGGTAAATTTACAGTTTTGTTTTGGGCTGCACTCATAGCCATCCTGGGTTGCATGTGGCCTGAGGGCCATAGGTTGGCACCCCTGGTAGTTTATAGGAAGAAAATTGCCTCCTCTCCTAAGGAGAGGGGAGACATTGTGCATCATTTGCCTGTAAGTTTTTGTGCAAGTTACATGTACTAGGAGAAGAGCTGGGAGAAATCAACAAAGCAAGCCCTACCCGCTTGGCGAACCTCATTTCTACTGGAGCACCAATGAGTTCTCCTACTCAGGAAAAAAGAAAAAGCTGAAATTGTCCTCCACTTTATTCCAAGGACAAGACAGCCTGTGGGCAGCACTGGCTACATAATTCAAAGGGCCCAGTACAAAATGAAAATAGAGGGTCCCTGTTCAACAATGATTAGGTATCCAAGATTGTTAACAGTAGAGCATTAACCAAGGTCAGGTCCTTCCAAGCTCGTCTGTGTTTTAGAGTCAGCAAAAAGCCTTGCTACCAACCAGATTGCTCAAGGTCAGATGGAAGCTTCAGTTCTCATTTAATGTTATATCTTTGTGAACCTGATGATTACTGAATTTCTTCTATTAAAAACAAGGTAATTTTCTGAGATCAGCACATACTCACATGAGTCTCCCCTCTCTGTGGCAGGTCTTCTATTCTTACCTGTCAGGGATCCTGTTCCTGTTCTCAACTGGCTTTTCTCCTTTCTTGTAACAGTATCTGGGTTGTATTGTAAATTCATTAATTTTCAATTCTGGGACCTAAGGCAAGAAACCTCTCTCATCAACATATTTGGTGAGTTTCTGAAAATGCAAGCCTAACACTATTATTTATATGTGATAGTATATCTTCCTCCAGGTGTTCGTAAGTTTGCAAAGGCTTTCCCACAGGTGAGAGCAGAGAATCTCAAATACTTTAAAAGAATACAGGTCCACGATCACTTATTATCCACAAATTTAGAATTGGGGGGGTATACTCTGAAAACTTGTTATTCTTGGTAAATTATTTGAGCTGATATGAGGCTTTTTAATAGCACTTGTCCAAGTTAGTGTGAATATTTACATGTTTTATTGTAGAAAACTTCATGGGTTTAAGTACCTCCCCCAGTCCTTGACAGGAGTGCTATACAATGCACAGGATGTGCTCACATTATGTTTCTGAAAATACAAGAAATTCTGAAGTCTAGCCTGCATGGCTAATAGTTTAAGAATTGTAATCTACTATTAATATTCCCTTTGGGAACCAAGTTTCACTAGTGAATATATAATCTATTATTATTTAATTCATGCATAAACTCTCTGGCAATGTAATTAAATGGACATTAAACGCATTACTTTCTTTAATATTCAAATAAAGGTAAAAAACATGATTGTATACTTTTCAGGTATTTCCATTTCTTTAGGAATATTTGTTGACTGTGTGGAATTTCAATATTTAAGTCTTTAATCTTTAGTAACCAGTTCCTCATAAATTTATTAGTGTTTTATGAAGTTAGTAATCCTATATTTAAATACCATAATGAAGAGGTTATGGTTTTTAAAAATATAACATTACAGTGATCAATAAGCATTTCTAACCTCATTTGAAAAAAAAAACAGAAAAATACAACCCTCAAACATATTTAATCTATAGATGGAAGTATTTAGGCTCCAATGATGATATTTTATTTTCTATGAGAAGCTATTTATAATATGCCTGATAGGTGTTTATAGTTTTGTAGTTAGTGATTAAAAACTAACTGTAGATGTAAATTGGGCAAAAATATAAAGTTCTATTAAGTGAGCTTGATTTGAGCTGTTATTTCTCTTTACCAGTAAGTGAATTTCTCTGACCTTTAAATTTATTTTTCTTTCTCCCCTTCTTCCTCCTCTTTCTTCTGCAATTCAACACCATAGGTTTATCTTCTTTTTTACTTAGCATTTCTTTTTTTTTTTTTTACTTAGCATTTCTATTATCATTATTGACTTAAGTATTTTTCAGTTCCCGTGTAAGACAGGCACAATGGCAAGGACTGTAAAATTGACATGAGGATTGGTTTTATTGGCCAATCTAAGAAACTCTTTACTTGGTAAAACCATTGAGGTTTAATATGGTTAATATTAGAAAGAGCTAATGGTCATAATTATAAACACTACTAAAAGAGACTAAGATTTAAAAATACTGTGACCCTGGCCAGGTAGCCCAATTGGTTAGAATGTTATCCCAATACACCAAGGTTGTGGGCTTGATTTCTGGACAGGTCACATACGAGAAGCAACCAATGAATGCCTAAATAAGTGGAACAACAAATCTCCCTCTCTTTCTTAAATAAATAAATAAACAAACAAATAAATAAATTTTGAAACATTGCTGCAATTATGCTTACATAAACCTCAATTTACAGAGTGTTTACAAAACATCACCAAGCTGATGCTGAGAAGATTGGAGAGTGACTCAAATTTTGACTGAACTTCACAAAGGACTTCATAATATGATTTCGTGTTTCTCCTAATATGGTGAGATGAGTTTGAGGTGAATATCATCTTCTAGGAGACATATGCCTGGTGGCATTTATAGTATACCTATTGCAGAAGTGAAGTCAGTGACAAAGCCAGAATTAAAACTTAGGGCATTTGAGGATCTTGGATCTGCTCTTACCCATTTAGCCATAAAGGGGTGAATTGAGTCACCAGTGCAAACTCTGGGGGAGAGGCCCTAAAATAATTTCTTCTGACTGTGCTACATTTTATCTTGTCACATTGTGGGTGACAGAGCCTGTCCTCATTATCTTATACCCAACTATGAGCCCTTGTGTAGGAGAAGTGAAGAAAGTGAAGTCTGTGGTGTGATTTTGATTGTCATGTAAGATGAGGATGTGAGCATCTCACTTCTCATGGCCTGGAAATCTGAGTGAGCAGGGTTTTCAGGGTGGATCCCAACATAAGCACTCTTTTTTTTCTGCCTGACAGCTTAGAGTGCACCTCCTACTTTGTTGTCCATGAGCACATATTTTTAAAAAGATATCAGTTGAGCAGCAGAATATTGGATATGACTTTTAATAGCATTCTGTTTCCCATAAGCTCTACCTCTTTGTTGTTAAAGAAAGGATCACCACCTTTGAGGGGAATGAAATAGCTTTCTTTGATAGGCAATTTCCTAATTTCATGGAAAAATTCTTTACGAGCTTATATTGCAAAATCGTCTTATTTTCCAATATCCAAATTATATTGACTCCAAGCCTTTTTCCTATTGAGGCTCTCTCTCTGGAACTACCTAACAAATGCTTTCTCATTGGAAGGAAGATAGTAGTAGTTAATAGTTCTTTATAAAGAAGGAGAAGAGTAAATTTGGCCATTTCCCCTAATAAGGACTCTTTTCCCACTGTGATTGCTGTTGCAAGGTACTGTTACCAAGACAAGAAGCCAAGCATTGTAGGGCAAGACCTTATCTGCCCAAATAGACACAGGCAAGGAACTGAAGAGAATCCTGGCCCTACTTCTGGATCCAGGGTATAGAGCATTTCCTCTATACCTGCCCTCAGGCTTATGCTCATCCATGGTTGCCTCACATAATTTCAAGATATAAGCCTATTATTTTATACTCATACACAAGCAGGGCTCACCTTTGTGCATGGACATTGGTTCAGGAACGGTCACAGAACCTGCTTTGCAAAAGACACTCTCCCCATCAACACAGGCCTTGATTTGGAGATTGAGTTCAGTTCTTCTGGGAGCTATTTTTCCTGTCTTTCGGATTCTTTCAGGGCAACCCCAGGCTATTAGACATCCTCTAATAATTTAGAACCACAAAGCTTCTATTCTTTTTCATCTAATGGTTATTTGGCCTTTAATATGAATCTGCTAATGCAAATTGATGTACAAGAAATGGACAATGCCTAGCTTTGTCCACCTATGGAAGCTAGGTCTCACAACTTGCAATGCAAGCAACAAAATCATTGTGTACTTGTCTGAAATGACATATTTAAAATTACTACCTATCTACTTTTTCCTGAACAAAAAAGGGGGCCTGTTTTACTGCTAAAACTAAAAATGTCTAGTGCTGTTTAATGTCAATCTTTTAAAAAAAATACAAATTTCCCTTTCTACACATCCTTCCCAGCACTTGTTGTTTGTTGATTTATTGATGATAGACATTCTGACAAGTATGAGATGATATCTCATTGTGGTTTTAATTTGATGATTAGTGACGTTGAGCATCTTTTCATATGTCAATTGGCCATTTGTATGTCCTCTTTGGAGAAGTGTCTATTCAGATCCTTTGCCCATTTTTTAAGTTGAGTTATTTGGTGTTTTGGTGTTGAATGTTATAAGTTCTTTATAAATTTTGGTATTAATCCCTTATCAGATGTATCAGCCAATATGTTCTCCCATTCATTGGGTAGTCTTTTTATTTTGTTGATGTTTTCCTTTGCTGTGCAAAAACTTGTTAGTTTCATTTACTCTAATTTGTTTATTTTTTTCTTTTGTTTTTCTTGCCTGGAGAGATGTATCAGATAAAATATTGCTATGAGAAATGTCTGAGATTTTGCTTCCTATGTTTTCTTCTATGATTTTTATAATTTCAGATCTAAAATTTAAGTCTTTAATCAATTTTGAATTTATTCTTGTGTGTGGTGTAAGAAGGCGGTCTGGTTTAATTTTCCTGCACATATCTGTCCAATTTTCCAACACCCTTTGAATAAACTATCTTTAGCCCATTGTATGTGCTTGCTTCCTCTGTCAAATATTAATTGACTATAGAGGTATGAATTTATTTTGGGGCTTTCTGTTCTGTTATATTGATCTATATGTCTGTTTTTATGCCAGTACCATGTTGTTTTGTTACTATGGCTTTATAGTATACTTTGATATAGGTAGTATGATTCCTTCAACTTTCTTCTTTTTCAGGATTATTGTTGCTATGTGGGGCATTTTGTGGTTCCACATACATTTTTGAAATATTTGTTCTAGTTCTGTGAATTATATCATTGCAATCTTGATAGGAATTGTGTTGAATCTATAGATTTCTTTAGGTAGTATGGACATTTTAATGATGTTGATTCTTCCTATCCATGAACATGATATGTGCTTCTACTTATTAGTATCTTCTTCAGTTTCTTTCTTCACTGTTGTGAGACTGCAGATTGATGCAGCTACTATGGAAAGCATTGGAGAGATACCTCAAAAAATTAAAAATAGATCTGTCTTTTGACCTAGCAATTTGACTTCTGGGAATATACTTGAAGGAACCAAAAACACTAATTCAAAAGAACAGATGCACCTCTATGTTCATTGCAGTGTTATTTACAATCACCAAGACACAGAAGCAGCCCAAGTGTCCGTCAATAGATGAGTGGATAAAACAACTATGGGACATTTACACGATGGGATACTACTTGGCCATAAAAAAGAAGACAATTTTTATTCTTTTTGATAGCATGGATGGACCTGAAAAACATTATGCTAAGTGAAATAAGCCAGTCAGAGAAAGACAAATACAAAACTATTTTACTCATATGTAGAATCTAATGAACAAATGACCTACTAGGCAAAATAAAGACAGACTTGTAGATAGAGAGCAGGATAATAGCTATGGTGGGGGGTTAGGGGGTGAAAGGATTGAGCAAAAAGGATGTAGAGAAAAAAGAACCCTCATACATTGTTGGTGGAAATGAAGATTTGTGCAGCCACTGTGAAAAACAGCATGGGGTTTCCTCAATAATTAAAAAACGGAACTGCCTTATGACCCAGCAATTCCATTTCTGGGAATATATACAAAGAAAACAGAAACACTGATTCAAAAGAATGTATGCAGCCCTATGTTTATAACAATGTTGTTCACAATAGCCACGATTTGGAAGCAGCCCAAGTGCCCATCAGTTAATGAGTGGATAAAAAATGCTGTGGTACATTTACACAATGAAATACTACTCAGCTACAAAAAAGAAGGAAATCTTACCCTTTGCAACAGCATGGATAGACCTGGAGAACATTATGCTAAGTGAAATAAGCCAGCCAGAGAAAGATAAAAACCATATGATTTCACTTATATTTGGAATTGAATAAACAAAATAAACAAACAAAATAGAAACAGACTCAAAGATACAGAAAAAAAAGACTGACAGATGTTGGAGGATTTTTTGGAGGCTGGGTGAAAAAGGTGAAGGGATTAAGATAAAAAATTCATGATCACAGAACAGTTTGGTGTTTATTAGAGGGAAAAGTGCTTTGCAAAGGTAGAAGACCGGGAAAGGGGGGATAAATGTTGACAGAAGGAGACTCGACTTTGGGTGGTGAACACACAATACAACATACAGATGGTATGTTATGGAACTATACACCTGAAACCTATTTAATTTTATTTGACCAATGTCACCCCAATAAATCCAATAAAATATATTAAAAAATAAAATTAGAAACATTTTATATTTGTAATGCTTTAAGTTGACACTTATCAAAAACTAGTTCCTATAGTTTAGGAAATAACACTGCTGCAATACATATTAGAACAAACCATATTGCAAAACTTCTGTGTTGGCTCTAATAATATTCTAGCTAATTCTTTTACATTTTATAACTAATGTATCTAAAAGTGCCCACAGTAAAACCATCAAAGAATATAGAGTGATGTACAATACTTGTAAATATGGATTAGAAAAATAAATGTACAAATTAAAAGAGTTCTTTAATATATAATGAAATATTATGAAATTAATCATACAATAATAAAATGAATCTATTACCCCTGGTCAATCAATAGCAACTAAGAAGTAGAACAAGGGAAGAGTAGATGAGGTTAAATGCATCAAATTCCTTACTATGAATGTTGTCATACTCAAAAATTACTGACAATTAAAACTGTGTAGCTTTCAATATGTAGTTTGATATGCTGTAAGATGACCACATGGAATAGAAAAAGTTACAAATTGAATAAAAAATAACAACTATAGAATAGAAATAAAGACCTTACTGCCAACATAACTGTCAAGTCTTTGAAAAAAAACACATTTATTTTGCAAAACCATTTTTTATAGATACAGAATAAAATGTATATAGCATCCATAAGAATGTTAGTATGTATGTATTACAATTAACTTAAAAAATTAAGGCATGTCCTCTTCTCATATGTTGTTGATAAAACATTTAGAAAACATGAGGTACATATTAGAATTCAAAATTTCAATAATTTTCAAACAATAGGTCACACAAAATAGGTGTACAAAATATATCAAAATTCATAAAGTTATAAGAAGAAAAAAATACATTTTATAGCATTTTATACCTTAATCTTATTAAGGTATATTATTATTTCAACCACACTCTCATCAACACCCTCATTTTTACCAACTCTTTGATCATCTGTTATAAAAACCTTGCAAGCAGCCTATTCTATAACAACCTGATGATTCATTCTAACTGACTAATTCTTAAGCTGCTGAAGAAAGTTTTCTTGCTTTGCTCATTGGCTGATAATAAATTGTTGTGTATGTGCACATGTGTGTATGAATGCACTTGTGCATGAGCTCATTTAATAAACACTTAGTACACAGAACTTAAAATGTCCACATAATGTCCTGAACAGTGTGGTTCAGTTGGTTGGGTGTCATTTCACAAAGCAAAGGGACACTGGTTTGATTCTTGGTCAGTGTACATGCTTGGGTTTCAGGTTGGGTCCCCATGGGAGTGCAGGGTGCATTTGAGAGGTAGCTGATTGGTGTTTCTCTCCCACACTGATGTGTCTCTCCCACTCTTTCTCCTTCTTTTCCCCTCTCTCTAAAAATAAGTAAATAAAACTATAAAAATAGTAAGATAAATAAAATGTCCAAATAATAGTTTTTGCTTCTTCCTCAGTAATTGAACCTCCACTTTTAGCTGGATATTTGGCCAGCCAGAAAAATACCATTTTTTTCTCTCTTCCTTGTGCTTAGGTTTAGACATGTGACTGCATTCAAGCCATTCAAATTGTGTGCACAACTTCTGGTAACTGTCCTTCAAGGTAAGGGAACTGTCTTTCTGTATCATTTCCTTCTCTCTACTGGATGGGCAGTGGATTGGGGGTGCAAACAGTTGTCTTGGGTTCTGGAGCATCATCTAAGGATGACTGAGCAGGAAGGCAGATAATCCTGGGAAGTTGATGTTACAGAGTCCTTTGGTTACCTTTCAGAGAGCAATTCTTGATTAGTGATAGAAAAATAAAAGCAAAGTGGGTTGTACAGAGGATTGAGTGGTTAATGGAAAGTAGAAGCACAGAATACAGGCTACTTTTTCTAGAAGCTTCACAGTGAAGCCAAGGAAACAAAGGGTAGTAACTTATGAGAGAGTGGAGATTGGGAGAGGGTCATGACTTTTCGTGGTTAGTAGCAGAGCAGTGGAGAATCTGGAATGTTTAGATTCTAAGTCCAAGAGAGAAGTACCTGTGGAGCGAGAGAAAAATTGACATCATTGGAACAAAAAGAGAAAGAAATTCTAGGAAGGAGTAGAATCCAAAGAAAATGGAGAAGAGTCTTATCTTCTGTGGCAGACAACAGAATATGGATAGATAAAGACAGACTGGGAAGTGTAGAATAAGAAAATTTAAAGTTGTTTACCCTTTGGTTTTTTTCTGAAAGTTAAGAAGCAAATCAAGTATAAAGAATGAGGGAAGTAGTCAAGGTTCAAATAGTCCTTGAGGGCTTAGAAAAATAAGCAAATTGCAAGTAAGAAAGAACATTGTTGAGCATTCCTGAGATCTCACCTGAGACTGACCAAAAGAATTTATTATCAGCCAATGAGCAAAGCAAGAAGACTTTCTTCAGCAGCTTAAGAATTAGTCAGTTAGAATGAATCATCAAGTTGTTACAGAATAGGCTGCTTGCAAGGCTTTTACAACAGATGATCAAAGAGTTGGTAAAAATGAGGGTGTTGATGAGAGTGTGGTTGAAATAATAAACCATGAAGTCCAGACAAGGTAGGAAGTCAATGGAAATAAGGAAGAAGAGACAGGGAGGCAGATGAGGCCTAGGTGTATTGACAGTGAGTAGTGCAGGGATGAAAGTAGAAAAGGAAACTTGGTGGTCCATACAGGGCATACAGAAGGTCAGAACTGGAACAGAGGCCAAGGCTAAAGCAGAGAGAGAGGAAGGTAAGAGCAGAGCAGGTCAAAGGTCTATGAAACTGAGATATGAAATGAAATGTTCAAATGAAAGTTGAAATCATGCATGGTTTTGAAAGAAACAGGTTGAAAGAAGAAAACTGATCCATGGCCAACTTTGTTTCAGAGATCATAGCTGTAAACCAGAAATGAATAGTAGGGAGGCATGCCATAAAGAAAGCAGGTCAACCAGCTAAAACACCTGCAAGATATGCACTATTAGCTCCATTAAATAAATAATTTTTAGAAAAAGTTTTGACCACTTTCAGGTTACTGTGAATGAGATGTGTTGATTTCATGCAGTTATTATTTACCCAATAATAACATTTTAGTAGGAAAGAACCACACAAGCTTCTGTGCTATTCATATTTTACTTTTTTCGTGCTCCAGTAGAGGGCACTCAAAGCTCAAATAAATGCATGCAATCATTTTTACAGCAATTATTATTTTATATAATTAAAGTTCATATTCAAATAAAAAGATTCTTATTTAATAAGATAATGATTAGTCATGTGTGTAAATTTAATTAAAATGAAATGAGGTCTTATAAGTGACTAAATGAGAACTTCTTTCATTTTCAGTCAGTGCACACTAAAAATAGAAAGGAAATTCTTTTGTCTGAGAAACAAATAGGCTTTCTAAGTGCACATCTGCAATGGACACCTGACCCTTTAATTCCATTTCCATTCCCATTTGAGTTATTTGAGAGGGGTTTTAAATAATCTGGAAATAATCCTATGGATTATTGGACAAATAGTCTTCAGTGAAAAAATCTGAGAAAGAGCTAATAGGATAGAAATAACTTTAAAACTAAACAAACAAACAAACCAAAAAACTAGAGAAGCCTCTCACTGGCAAACTTGTGCAACAAATGAGATCACTAAAAGTGAGGTAGTGGCCACTGTGCACAACCCACAAGAGGTTCTCAGGGAAGTTTCAAGAAAACCTTATGTTTTAGAGAGTTGTGAAAATGCAAATGATGTTAGTACTTGAGGGGACACTAACTTCCTAGCATGAGATTAACTTTGTGTGGCTTTGGTTGCCAATTTGGCAGAATTATAGTGGAAGATGTGAACAGTGGTAACTTGGCTGTCAGCATTTCATCAAAGATTCTCCTGGAGGAGTTAAACCTTGGGGTCAAATGATTCTACAGCTATCGTCTTCACCACAAAGGGGCTGTTGTGATCCAAACATAACAACTTTTCCCAACACAGTGGAGTTTTTCCGTTTGGCTTGAAATCTTCTGTCAGAATAAGGGCTATTTGCAGGAAGTGAATGGGACTCACTCCCATTATCTTGTAATGAGGGACCTATCAATACGAATTAGCCTCTTAGATAGAGTGTGCACTGCTACAGGGAAGAGAGGATTCTCTCCAAAGCAAACAAACAAAAAAAAGTCTTTTTGGCAGAGGTGGTGGACCTGGCATTATGAAAAGTATGTTATAACCTTATGAGTAACTTATAACAGGTTTTTAAAGCACATGTTGCAAGACTCTGAAACTTTATGATTTAAACATCTCTACTATCTTCTCCCTTACCAGACACTGCCCTCTCAGCACTGAGAAACTCAGTCCTCTCTCCTCTACCTTAGTGCTGTGATTCTTCAGTCTTCCTACAGTTGTGTTAATCCCCTTTGCTCAGCATGCACAGGACATTGAAGCAAAGGCCTGAATCTATGCTAATGGAATTTTTTAAAAAGCACCTTTTTTTCCCTAATATAATGACATTGCAACATAAAAGATTTAGAATTTAATACTCTGAAAATGTG
This sequence comes from Pteronotus mesoamericanus, assembly GCF_021234165.1. Taxonomy (NCBI): domain Eukaryota; kingdom Metazoa; phylum Chordata; class Mammalia; order Chiroptera; family Mormoopidae; genus Pteronotus; species Pteronotus mesoamericanus. Next base: position 45,602,649 of record NW_026555329.1, on the reverse strand, counting down.
CAAACATCATAATAAAAATCAAACAATTTTAAGATTTTTGGGTTAAATATAGAATATATATTTATAGCTTGATTGTAATTGCTCACCATATCTAGCTTTGCCATATATCATTGAAAGATCAGATGACAGCTGTCTCCTTGTTTATTCTTCTTATCAGATTTTTTATATTGTCCTGATTTATAGTTGTAAGCAATAAATTATAAGGTCGAGTCTAGTTTCTAACCTTTAGACTAAACATTTCCTATTACTTGGTTAGGCAAGCTAAATATTTTATTTAAAATGGTATCAAAATCATAGTAAGAAAGTTATTCAAATGAAAATGAATGCAAATAGACTTAAAATTAACAAGCAACTCCCTAGATGACAGCATGGTAGAGTAGAAAGCACATAGGAGTTCCATCAGCAAGTCTAGTATCTATACTCTGAGCAAGGCACATCTTCTCTATGACTGTAAATTACTCCTCCAACCCAACCAGTCTCACAATTCTGTTCCTCTACAGATGACTTTTTTATTAGTTAGGATACATTCTGCTGCAAGTAACAAAAGACTTAAAACTAAAAGTAGCTTAATAAATAAAGATATGTCCTATTTTACCTAACTGGAAGTCTGGGCACTGGGTAGTTCCAGGGAAGTTTGTTCAGTACCTCAATGATGTCAGTTGTCCTTCAATAATCTTGGCTTTTTCTCTTCAAGGACACAGAATGACTGTTCCCAGTATCACATCTTCACACAGTGATACTCAGAAACAGCAAAATAGGTATTTTTCTTATATCCATTTTCTTGAGGGGGAGGAAAGCTTTCCCAGAAGTCACAGACTTCACTCAATTTGTCAGAATTGTGCAATGTGTCTATCTCTTGGAGAATCACTAGTCTAGGAAAGAGAGTGACCACAGTTAGCCTCAATAAATTAGCATTCACACCCTACAGGAAGAGAGTCTCAGCCTGCCCTGGAATACTAGGTGAATGTGAACAAAATCAGGAGTCAGTAAGATGAAGGTGATAGTAGATAGAAGTTGGATAGGTAAGGAACAGTGTCTATTATTCCCGCTCAAGCTCAATTTGAGTGTAAACATGCATATAGGAGTCACTTGGATGTTTTAGAGTGGACTTAAAAGCACAGTAAAGACTCTAAACAACAAATCTTTCTATCCAACTAACACATTTCCATTAGGTAGATACTGTTTTCTTTACTCCACAGTTTGAATAGTATCTTCTTTGGAAAATAATTCATAATTAGTTCAAATCACTTAGGACTCCCTATTAAATTTCTCAGGCAGGATCTCCTAAACCTACTAAATTTAATTTAACCCTGATTCTTGTAACTAATGACTGAGAAAGCATGACCCTCGTACTATAGAATATGGAGGAAAACTGACTGCTTCAGCGTTACTAAGTGATGATGGTGGGAGAGGGAGAGAAGAGTGCTCTTTCTAGAACACGTCGTAATCAAATTGCAAACTTCATATAATCAATTTTTACTATCCTTCTGGTTGGATAATTTCTTTTGAAAAAGATCCAGAAGCCTCTCTTTATCAGGTACTTTTATCCTCTTTTCATTTCAGGAGTTTCTTTAATTCAAGATGGTTTTGCCTATTAATCAACACAATGCCCTGTCTCCCCTGCTCTTTTTTAATTGTTGTTCAATTATTGTTGTCCCCATTTTTACACCATTACTCTCCCCTGCCCTACCTCCCTACCTTCCACATTCAATCCTCCCTACCATTGACTTTGTCCTTGGGTCCTTTATACATGTTTCTTGACTTGACCCTTCCCCTTCTTTCCCCCTTTATCCCCTGCCACTGCCCCTCTCCTTACTGTCAGTTTGTTCTTTATTTCCATGTCTATAGTTCTATTTTGCTTGCTTGTTTGTTTTATTCAATATGTTCATCTTATAGGGGAGATCATACTGTATGTGTCTTTCACCACCTGGTTTATTTCACTTAGGATAATACTCTCCAGTTCCATCCATACTGTTGTGAAGGAACAGGAGTGCCTTTTCTCTTTCTGCTGCATAGTATTCCATTATGTAAATGTACCACAGTTTTTTGATCCACTCATTTACCAAGGGCCACCTAGGCTGTTTCCAGCACTTGGCTACTGTAAACAGAGCTGCTATGAACATTGGAGTGCATATGTTCTTTCAAATTGGTGTTTCAGGATTCTTAGGGTATAGTACCAGAGTGGAATTGCTGGGTCAAAAGGCAGTTCCACTTTTAGCTTTTTGAGGAAATTCCAAACTGTGTTCCACAGTGGCTGCACTAGTCTGCATTCCCAATGACAGTGCACTAGGGTTTCATTTTCTCCACAACCTCATCAGTAGTTGTTTGTTGATTTGTTTATGATGACCATTCTGACCAGTGTGAAGTGGTATCTTACTGTGGTTTTAATTTGCATCTCTTTGATGGCTGGTGATGCAGAGCATCCTTTTATATGTCTCTAGGTTTTCTGTATGTTCTAGCATTGGAAGTTCTAGCCACAGCGATCTGATTAAAAAAAAAAAGAAATAAAAGTCATCCAAATTGGAAAGGAAGAAGTTAAACTGTCATTGTTTGCAGATGACATGATAGTGTACATAGAAGACCCTATAGACTCCACCAGAAAGCTGCTTGACCTAATAAGAGAATGCAGCAAAACAGCCCGATAAAAAGTCAACATTCAGAAATTGAAGGTATTTTTGTACACCAACAATGAAATATCAGAAACAGAAATTAGGAAAGAAATCCCATTTGCTATAGGAACCAGAAAAATAAAGCACCTATGAATAAACCTAACCAAGGAGGTAAAAGACCTATACACAGAAAGCCACAGAACACTGAAGAATGAAATTAAGGATGACACAACTAAATGGAAGCATATACCATGTTCATGGATTGGAAGAATTAACATCATCAAAATGTCCATACTTCCCAAAGCAATTTATAGATTCAATGCAATCCCTGTTAAGATACCAAGGACGTATTTCACAGATATAGAATAAACATTTCAAAAATTTATATGGAACCATAAACAACCCTGAATAGCTGCAGCAATTTTGAGAAAGAACAAAGTAGGAGGGATCATAATACCTGACATCAAACTATATTACAAGTCCACTGTAATCAAAACAGTGTAGTCCTGGCATAAGAGCAGACACATAGGTCAATGGAACAGAATAGAGATCCCTTCTCTTTATGTGATACAGATAAAACCATTAGAAATGTGATGCAGCTCCCATTCTTTAACCTCTGACTTCTCTATATTTGTCTGAAACCTTCCTATTCCTGGGGATGGAGGGAAAATGGAGCTTTTCTGTTGGAGCGGGACTGTAGTTCCTTGTCATCTAAGTCCACCTGAGCTGCAGGTGGGCTTCAGTTCTAGGAGCTAGAACTTCTATTAGAAGAGAAACTTCATTCATAATTTATTAGAGCTGAGCTCTCAAATACCTGGAGGTGAATCAAAATATTCTCAACAGTTGGAGGAGCAGGGCAGAGGGAGATGTCAATTGGAAAATGGGTCAAAAAATTCATAGCCAAGACAGCATAACAGAAAGCATAACAGGAAGCACATCAAGGTGGAGGGTACAGAGGGAAGGGGACTAAACAATTGATGCATTCACCAGTTAGCTTGGCTTAACTAGAAGCACTTTGGGTAAAAGTTATCTTCCAAATGGCCATGATGAAAATAATAATGCATTTCTATTTTTTTTTTTGAAGTTTTAGACTGGTAGACTTGGGATCCAAAGTTATTTACTGTTGGAGTGGTCTGAGGTTCTGTCAACTCACTTTTTTTCATATTTTAATCTCATCTTACTCAAATTCTGTGTAGATTTGGGGATAATTATTTGTATGCACTTCTCCAGGAACAACAAGTTGACATGGGATTTTCTGTGTCTGCCTCCCTATTATTGCAATATATTTGGATGCACTAATTTTTAGAGCATCAAAATGAAATACACTGCAGACACAGGTTTAGGTTAAGATAACAATTTAGCCTACAGAGTCACATTGTATCAAGCAACTAAGCTGTCTTTTCTTATGTGTGACAGTACTGAAAAGAGTATACTAAAAATTAATATATTATTTTTATATTTTATATATAAATATATTATATATGTATATATGTATTTCTTTACTTATCAGTTGAAAAGGTTTGTGGCTTCATGTAATCAAAATCTTGACTAATAATGACCTTTTCAAAGAAAGGTTTATATTTTTTCAGTTAGCAATATGTCTGGAAACAGTCTAAGAACTTCCTTTTTAATCTTTTTATTCTCAGCATGATGTCTTATTGTCTCAATATCAAAAGATGGTTGCTCCAGCTCTGACTATCTCATCTGTGTTCAAGACAGGGGGAAAGGGAAAGCGTAAAGGTTCACAGATTGAATTTAGACAAAGTCTGAGGACTGGCAAATATGAGTGATAAAAACAATTTTTAAAATCTATTTTATTTACTCATTCGCTTATTCTAATCTATTCCTATGTTTTCATAAAATAATTTCAGGAATATTTTAAAAGTACAAAAATTATTACAAAGTAGTACAAGTTAAAATTGGAGCAAAGAAATAAGCATGAGGGCAAATGAGAAGCAGGAATTTTACTGAAAAGAAACTCTTTGTTGAGGTAAACATGTGCTATGTTGGGTCTAAAGTTTGCCTTTAATCTATATCAGTCAAAAAGGAAAATTATGGGCTTTACATACACAGTTCACTTTTGGGGATAAGGTCTCCACAGATGTTTGGCCACTTGTAATGTGGAAATTTTTTTTCTAGTAACAAATGACTCAAAACAAACTTACCTTAAACCTAGTATGCAAGAACATCATCTTAGACTTGGCTACCTGTCAAACAAGACATTTGAAGTAGGGTCCTGCCACCTTGACTTCCTAACCACTAGCACAGTTCAGAGCAGTAGAGATGCATGAGAAAAGCACCAGGCTGAGACTTAAAAAGAAAATGGAAACATTCAAGGCAGATGGTAGAATATTATTTTTTGGCTAGGCAGTCAATCAAGCAATAGAACAAATTACTTGGGGAAACATTTGTGGCTCCTAAAATAAAAGTTTTAGGAAAAAATTGACACAGAACACGTATTCCCATTGTCATTATTAAGCAGTGTTTATTCAGTGTGGAAAAGGTAGGAGGTAGCTTTCCAAATGCAAATACATCCCCAGTTCCTGTGGAAAAGTGTGGGGAAGAGCTGTGTTTTGCGAATTCTGGGGTATGTTGGAACTCAAACTCATGAAGATCTAGTTGACTAGCTGAATGTGTGGCTCCGTGGCAAGTTTACAAATTCTGAGAGGTTTCCTTCTTGGAAAACCTCTCAGGCTAGCTATGAACATGGAAACATTAATGTTATTGTGATCATTAATGGTAACTTCAATAATTAGTACACTTAGAATTTTATGTGTTATTTTACTTGTTACCATGTTTTAAAACATTACTAATCAGACAAATCTTTTCTCTTGGGTATTTGACAGAAAAAAAATTATGACTGGGGATAATACCAAATAAGTCATGATGTGCACTGCCTCATTTTAAATAAAAACAAGCTGGTTAACAGAAAATTGTATACTTACAGGGGGACAGCCTGGAAAAGTACATCGGCAACAGATAGAAAAGTAAGTGTCTAGAGAGTCCTTTGTTCTTGTTTATAATTTTATTGTATATTAGAAAGGCGGAGGGGAATCAAGATGGTGGAGGAGTGAGTGGAAGTCACACTGACCTCTTCCCAGGACCAACCTGGAAGTACAACTAAATTGTGGAGAAATAACCTGGAACAAACAACTGAACAACAGTGAGAGAGAAGCTTTGTAACTTCAGAGACAGAAGAATTAGCTTTAGTGCAATCTAACTAGTAAGAGTGCAGTAGAGACTTGAGAAGGCAGGCAGGGCATCCATGGGCAACAGCGCCATAAGGATACTGAAATGGCCAGTTGGATCCCCCTGAGAAGAGCGGGGTCTAAACCAAAAGTGGGGATCTGTAGCCCACGGTGTCAGAGAACAAAAAGTATACAGAAAACAGCCAGCTGGGAGAAGTGGCGGGGTTGCTCTCTGCCAGAAATAGGTGGCTGGAGATGCAAAGAACCGTTTAAAGGGCCAACACAAATTTTTTATTTGTAGCCACTTACCCTACTCTCCAGCAAAGGCGGGGTCAGAGTAAGCTAGAGACACTTGAGGAGAGACTGGGGAAGGAGGCTTTGGGCAGAGAACTGAGAGAGTAGCTGGGAGGATCTCAGTGCTGATTCATCCCCCATGCACCAGCAGCCATCTCACTCAGGCAGAGGACATGTCCCCAGGGTGGCACTTGTGTCAAAGGACCCAATAGCCTCACCCAAAGGTGGGATTCCACCCTCCCCCTTGCTGTCTAAGCTGCCTGTTGAGTGCAGAGTGGCAGCCACAGACAGTAAATCCCTGGCGAAAGGGGGCACAGATAGGTCTGGCGACACTTGAGGAGAGACTGGGGATGGAGTCTTTGGGGGGAGAATGGAGAGAGTAGCTGGCGGGATCCCACTGCGGACTCCTCCCCCATATGGCAGCAGTGTGAAAGGACCCAATAACCCCACCCCCAGGAGGGACTCCGCCTCGCCCTGAGCTGTCTAAGGCAGCCTGCTGAGTGTAGAGAGACTAGATTAACAGCTGAAGGAGACAGCTACAAACAGTAGACTACTGGTAGTCTCAAACAGACTGCATAAGGTCAGATAGGGTCAACATCTGACATCATCAGAGGGAGATCCAGAAAGTAAAAACAGCAGTCTCCAACTATAGAAGTTCACACCACAAAGTCAGGAAATCAAAACAGATCAATTTAAGAAGCAGAAGAAAAAGAGAAGAGTCTCACAAATAATCGGAAGACAAAGAAATATGCCCCACTCAAACGGAAAGGAGGAATACCCAGAAAGAGAACTAAATGAAATAGAGGTAAGTAAAGTATCAGCTATTGAGCTCCAAACAATGGTTCTAAGAAAGCTTAATGAGCTCAGTGAGCTCAGAGAGAATTACCAAAAACTCCAGGAAACCGACAAGGAATTTATTGCAAACTATATCAGCATGAAAAAGGACATAGAAATTATTGGTGAGAGATGAGAGGAAATGAAAACTACAATTTCTGAATTGAAGAACACAGTAGAAGGAATCAAAAGCAGGCTAGATGAAGCCAAAGACCAAATCAGCGAGCTGGAGGACAAGGTAGCAAAAAGCTCCCAGAAAGAGCAAGAAAATGAAAAAAGACTCAAAAAGAATGAAGAGGCATTTAGAGAAATGCAGAACAACATGAAACGTAATAATATCCATATTAATAGGGATGCCAGAAGAAGAGGATGAGGAAGGGATAGAGAACCTGTTTGAAAAAGTCATGATGGAAAATTTCCCCAATTGGAGGAGAGAAAAAGGCACAAAAGTCCAGGAAGCACAAAGGGTCCCATTCAAGAGGAACCCAATGAGGCCCACTCCAAGACACATTATCATTAAAATGGCAAATATCAAAAACAAACAGAATCCTAAAGCAAACAAGGGAGAAAGAGGTAGTAACATACAAGAGAGCCCCAATATGGCTAGCATCTTCCTTCTCAACAGAAACCCTGAAAGCCAGAAGGGAATGGCAAGAGATATTCCAAGTCATGAAAAGCAAAGGCCTGCAACCGAGACTCCTCTACCCAGCAAGACTCTCAATTAAAATGGAAGGCAAAATAAGGAGTTTCCCAGACAAAAGAAGGCTAAAAGAATACACCTCTACCAAACCAGCACTACAAAATGTGCTAAAGGGACTGCTTTCAGATGAAGAAAACATTTCTATGAATACCTAGTTCCTTTCAGAGTTTCCAATACTTGATATTACCAATATTTTTAATACTCATTAATCTGATTGTGACAATGATGTTATTTTAAAAATCCCTCTACTATTTGTTGAAACTAAACCTGTTTTAGTATATTTCTTACCTATTTCTATTATTTTTTTAAAAAAAGCTTTAAATGACTTTTTGGTATTCTTTATCCATTTATTGATTAAAGGTTTGTAGAACATTTTTCAAAAAAAACCCATATTAACCATGTTTTAGATGTGTTTCTAATAATTTTCTATTCTATTCCAGGTCCTTTAACTTTTTTTATATTTATATTATTATATAGTTAAATGTTTAATATAGTCATAATATCAATATTTACTTTATAGCTTCTGGGTTTGAATATTTTACTTCAGGTCATGAAAAATATTAGTTTGTATTTTCTCCAAAAACTCCTTAATTCTATGTATTGATTTTTAACTCACCTGAATATGTCTTGTATGATGTGTGAAATAGGGCTCTACATTTGTTTTATTTCATGTAATAGTGGTCCATATACCTTATTTGTTGAATAAACCTTATTTTACCCATTGACTTGAAATATCAACTTAATCATATATTTTTAGAGACTTTTGTCTCTAGAATGCTCATTCTATTTAATTGATCTAAACTTGATAATTTCTGTGCTGGTGTCATGTTGGTGTAATTGCTGAGACTTTATAAGGGCTTTAAATTGTTTTAATATAATTAACTTTGACATTTAAAAAAATAAATAAAATCAATCTGCATTTAAGGAAGAAAGAAAGAGAGAAAGATGGAACTCCTACCTTTTGTGACAACATGGATGAAACTGGAGAATATTAAGCTAAGTGAAATCAGCCAGTTAATGAAAGACAAATACCATATGATCTCCCCTATGAGTGGACTCTATTCAACAAAATAAACTAATAAACCAAATACACCACAGGCATGGAAACATGGAGAAGACTGAAAGTAACCAGAGGGGAGGGGGAAAGAGGACAATGGTGGAAAGAAGGGGAAGGGACTAGACAAAGTACATGTATGAATGACCCATGGACATGGACAACAGAGTGGGAATTGACTGTGGGAGTGAGGGGTGGGGGTGGGATGGGTGGAGGAGGTTAAAGGGGGAAAAATTGAGGCAACCGTAATAGAATAAACATCATTTATAAATTTAAAAAAAAGAAAGGGGAAAATTGGTCAAAATATTTTATAAAAGTATTTCATAGAGAACTTTTTTTCCTTAGAACCACTTTATTGATGGAAATAAGAACACAATTGAATTGCTTCATTGTTTCACAGAAAAATAATCCTCCTAATTCCCTTCAGAGTTACCTTCAAAATCAGCAAACAACCAAACAAGAATTTAGGGGATATTTTCATTAACTCTGATTTTACTAGGGCCTGATTGGCCAATCTATGCATTGACCCATGAAGTAAAGTATAAAGAAAGAAAAGAGAATATTTTATCCTTCTCCAGCTTTGAACTCTGGGCTGGTCAACTGTGCACACCTTGTTTTACTGTATAGATAGTGCTTTCCAAAGGGTCTAAAATACTGTCCTTTTTATCTCTTTTCCCTCTTTGTTACCCTTTTTACCTTAATTATGAGACTGTCCATTCCAGAAAACAAGGGGACAGATATTGGCACATTGAATTCTAGAAGTATCATCCCTTGGTAAAACTCTCAGGTTTAGAAATGGAAATATCTCTATAAAAGTAACTTAGGAATTGCAGGTTTTCATATATACCACTAGTGTAGAATAGCACAAACCCATTATATTAAGAAGGACACTTACAGGAATTACTTCTTTTCAAGGTATTTCACCAGGTCACAGAAGTCAGGGAACAGAGCCAAAGAATGTACAGGCTCTCTTTGCAATTGTAAAGGAAAAAGAATAAAAGAAAAGACTAACATAAGAACTATGCAGTTGAAAAAGAAAAGTGCTCAGGGTATTTAACAGTCAATGGAAAAGTATTCTTCTACAATTATTTACCAAGAGAAGAACATTTTGGTACTCTGGTAACCTAAAGCAGTATAAGAAAAAGTGATTTGAAGAGAAAGGGTAATGTGATAAATAGCAATAAACTATTTTAGAAAGAAATAAAGGATGATAAGAGAGCTGAGTGAGATTGAAAGGGGATTGTAAAGAAACTAACATTGTTATAGCAGAGTTAAAATATGTGCTGCAGTCTACAAGGAACAAGATTTATATGAAATAGAGTAATAACATTGATGAGAAAGACTCATTTCAGTAGTTTTCCCAGCAAAAAGAAACATACCAAGAGATGAACACTGAGAAAAGGCAGGTATGGGGTTCATAAAATGGAAAAACAATGATAGGAATTATAAATGTCCCTGGAGAGGAAACTAAACTAATTGTAAGAAAAATTTCTTGAGCTAAAAGAAACAGCGGATTATGCATATTGAAAAATGTTCAACATGTTTCAGGATATGTCAATAAAAAGAATCACATTGAATTCCATCATGATGCATTTTTTTTAATTTTAAAGATAAAGAAAAACAAAATAAAACAGAGCCCATAAGCAGCCATGAAGAAAATGAAAAGATAGTAACAACCTAACTCTGAGAGCAACAAAAACAACAAAACAACAAAATCAAGCTGCCTTTAGATTTCTCCAGAAGCCAACAGAAGGCCATGGAGAGATTTTAAGATTAAGAGATTACTACCTAAGAACTTGATTCAATCAAACTTTGATATGTGCAAGTTCATAAAATATGTCATTACACATATATTTGAAGAATTTTTGTAAACATATGCTATGGTACAATTATGAGTTATGGCACAATTATGGTACAATTATGAATGAAGGCTGGTGATGAGTATTTATAAAACACTGTTTCTAAGGTGATTGGAATCATTTTATAAGATATTTACTCAAATTCTCACAAAACCCTGGGAAACAAGCAGTTGATGCAATTTATAGCATCTATATTTAGAAAAACTAGTATATAGTTAGATTAAGTAATGTGAATCAAAATCTCGCTAATACAAATGAAATCAGGATTTGTATTTTTGGATTCTTTATACAGAGGGCTCTAGTTATCAGATCAGCATTTCCTCTTTCTCCTTTAATTTAACTCTAGGCAGTTTCTATAATAAAAATATGAGAAAAAAGAAAACGGGCCTGGATTGACCATGTTTAAAACAAATTCCTCTTCTCTTTACCAGGATTAGGTTAGTGCCTATGATTCATTAGGAGCTTTCTTTAGATTCCACTAACAGTCTTATCAACTATAGTACAGAAAGGCTGTCAACAACAACGTGGTCTTACTGTTTAGATCCTTAGTATGTGCCAAGCACTATTCTAGGGACTAGGACTTAAGATATAGAGAATAAAACCAAACAAAATCATGTGCTCATGTTTGCTAGAGTTAGAGGAAAGACTTTTTGGGAAAACAGGCTTACCTGGACTATAGCAAAGGACACTCATTCCAGCTCTGGTGATGACCATGTCAGGTGTGGTAATTAACTTACTTCATCTTAAACATGAAAACCTAGGGTCACCAGGCAGGAGGAATATGAAAAGTATTGAAGATGAACGAACAGGAGAACTGCTGGTGGAGAAGACAAATTATTCAGGGCACAGAAAAGGAAGAATTATTTCAGAAGAATTAAACCCAAAGATAGAAAAGAAACAGAGACACTACGAAAACTTTTACAAATTAAAAATGTAAGTTAAAATAAAAGGAAGGGCAGAAAGGTAACATGTGAAGAAGTCCCTCAGAACAAAGAGCAAAGATATCAAAAATATAAAAGAGAAAAGAATGAAGGAAACAATAGGATTGATCCAAAATATCCAACATCAGATTAATGGACATTCCTGGATGTGGTGGTTCACTTTGCTTATGTTGTAGTGGTAGTAGTGTTTGTTATTATTTATTAGTAAAAATAATAGCTAATATTTGTTGAAAGTTTTTATTGTGCTAAAGTCCTAACCTACAATTTCTTGTTTTATTGTCCTACCACTTTTTTAATGGAACTGTGAGGCTAGACCAGAGAAATATTTATAATACAAATGATTATTATGGAGTTATTGATTCTCTTTAGTTGTGGGGAAGATAAAATAGTCAAGGAGTAACTCTTGGGTGCTTGAACACCAATGACTGAGATCAGAAATGCAAAAGTAGGGAAGAAAGATGTATTCAATTTTAACATGTTGAGTTGAATGTGCCTAAAAGATATCCAAATGGATATAATCAATAGGTGGTTGGCTGTATGAGTCTGAAGCACAGAGAAAAGGTAGGGTCAGAGAGAGATTAAGAAATCCTCTACATATTGGTTAAAATCAGAGAGGACACAATCACTCAAAGAGAGTCAGCGTGTAGACAGAGAAGATCAGAAGGCCAAGGAAAAGGGAACTCAGGGAAAGGCTGAGAAGGAGCTCACAGTGAGTGGGGACAAGACAGGTAGGGATGGAGTTGCCAAGGATGCACTGCAATTTTCTATGCAGAGGATTATTGGTAGACAGTATTTGCCAGAAAAATTTTAATGATCTACTAGGAATAAGCCAGATCACAGTTGAAGAATAAATGAGAAATCAACTTAAGCTCTTCATCTGCTTCATGTATGAAATAAATGAATAATGCATACATCAGCAGATATTGTAGGCTTAAGAGATAATGTCTTAGTAAAGTGCCTAACACATACTACACTCTCAACAATACATAGTGTTTGATTGGTTGCATGGATTTTGGACCTGGTTAGACATGGGCTTTTAGTTTAGCTCTATCACTGTATACTTATATAAACTTTGACCAGATACCTTGTTTCTGACATTGTCTTTTATCTATAAAATGGGGGTAAAGAAGCATCTATTCTCTAAAATGATATCTATTAGTCATTTTTTATTATGAATTGTATATTATTTTGTGAATATTAGTGTTTTGTCATCAGGATGAACTCTCCTATTAGTATGTGAATTGATAATTTAGGTTAGTCTGATTATACAATGGTGAATACAATTTAGTTTAATATTGGTTTGTGTTTGTTCTCCCTAGTGTTCTCTTTTCCCCATATTATAGATAGGTTTCTTGGGGGAAGGCTTCCTAAATTTGGAAAAGTCAATAGTGGGTACCAGAAATAGGAAGGAGAGAGTAGACATGGCCACAGGAGGAGAAGAAAAGGTGGGTAAAAGCTGGCATCCACCTTGTAGGAACAGTGGAGACTTGAAGCCTGGACAGAGTCTGAGAATGCAGAAGTCTCAGTCCCTGTGGAACCTCTGGCCAAGACACTGGTGTCCTGGCACTAGCCAATGAAGACCTGTGAACAGAGTGGCTTTCTTTTGGCTAAGGCCTAGGAAATGTTGGAATGGAGGAAAGGGAAAATTATAACAAAGCTGTTTTATTTTCTTCTGATTTGTGTTGATTTGAAAACCAAAGAAATGTAATGTGTCTTGCACTCTGTGCACTGAAAATATCATACCCACAGCACACATACCATCTACCAAGAAATAAATGTAATTTTATTTCCATGTTTCTGAGCTTTGCTCATTATTTTTATTTTTGCTTTATTATACTAACCAGAACTTGCAAAATAATTAAAAGGCCTCACAGTTAAGAATGAGGAATGATTTAGCCATGACCTTCATAGACTCAGGTATCTGGGTGCATATCAGTGAGATAGAAGCTGATCCCACCTCATGCTCTCCAGCCCACCAAACCTGGAAAATTAAATGAACTCTTTTAGCCCTCACCACCCTTGATATACCTGAATTTAGGTGCTGGGGAAAATTGTGAGACTCCAAATAGAGTGAGGTTCATTTGCTAGCATATTGAAATCCTTTGATACAATAGAAGTAATGCAGTTACAGAAAAACAAAGCAAGTCACCTATCCTGACCACCTGTGCATAGAATAAGATTCATATCCACTCTTGCATTTGATTTGTATTTCCCTTATAGCTAGTGACGTTGATCATCTTTTCAAATATCTTTTGGCCATTTGTATGTCTTATTGGAGAATTTTCTGTTCAGGTATTTTGCCCACTTTTTAATTGGATTGTTTGGTGTTGAGTTGTATGAATTCTTTTATATGAGTATATCTTGGGTAGTAACACATTGTTAATCTTCTTCCATTCGGCTTGTTGCATTTTTGTTTTGTTGGTGGTTTCTTTTGCTGTGAAGAAAGTTTTAAGTTTGATATAGTCCCATTTGTTTATTTTTGCCTTTACTTCCCTTGCCTTTGGGGTCAAATTTATAAAATCCTCTCTAAGATCAACGTCCATAAGTCTAGTGTCTTACCTATATTTTCTTCTACTAAGTGTCCTTTAACAGATAATTGCATGAAAAGATTTGGGGTGTGTGTGTGTGTGTGTGTATAACTACTACTAAGCCATAAGAAAAGGTAAAATGCTGCCATTTGCAACAACATGAATGAATTTTGAGAATTTCATGCTAAGTGAAATGTCAGACAGAAAAAGTGAAGAACCATATAATTTCATTCATATGTGGGATATAAAACTGAAAGCAACAAATGAACAAACAATAATCAAAAACTCATAAACACAGGCAACAACATGGTGGTTTCCAGAGGGATAAGTGGTGAGCGGATTATAAAAGGTAAAGGGGGTCAAAAATATGGTGACAGAAGAAAATTTGACTTCGAGTGGTGGGCACACAATTCAATATACAGATGAAATATCATAGAAAATCACAGCTGAAGCCTATATATGTTAACTAATGTCAGTACAATAAATTTATTTTTAAACAAACTATAATGAGATATCACCTCACACCTGCTAGAATGGTTATTATTTTTAAAAAAACAAGAGATAACAAGTATTGTCAAGTATGTGAATAAAAAGGAACACTTGTGTACTGTTGATAGCAATAGGAACTGGTACAGCGACTATGGAAAATAGTGTGAAAGTTCCTAAAAATATTAAAATAAAACTACCACTTGATTCAGCAATTCCACTTCTTCCACTTCTTGGTGTATATGTAAAAGAAACAAAACCACTGTCTCAAGAAGGCATCTACATCCCCATGCTCATTGCAACAGTGTTTACAATAGTTAAGACATGGAAACAAACAAAATGTCAGTTGATGGATGAATATATAAAAAAAGTTTTGTATATATACAATGGAATATTATCCAGACATAAAAAAGGAACTTCTGCCAAAACAAAACAAAACAAAACAAAACAAAACAAAACAAAAAAAACAAAAACATGAATGGAACTTGAGGGCTTTATGCTAAGTGAAATGTCAGACAGAGTAAGACAAAAATTGCATTATCTCACTTATATGTAAAATAGAAAAAGCAACTTATAAGCAAATATTAAGAACAGTTTGGTTGTTTGGCAGAGACAGGGTGTAAGGGTAGGTAAAGTGGTTAAAGGTGCTCAAAAGATACAAACGTCCAGTTATAAGTTCTGGGGATGTAGAGCATAAAAGTTTTTTAATTTAAAAGTAACAAAAGTTAAAAAAATATTAAAATGGGAAGCTCAGCAACTAGATAACAGATCAATGGAATGGAGTGTAATATTTATATTTGTACACATTCAATCAGTGATGAAAATGTCATTCCAAAAGGGGGAATTAATAAATGATGCTAATTACATCTATTTTAAAAACTTTGGAAAGTTATATTTCTCCCTTGTTCTGTATGCCAAAATATATTCCAGGTAGTTTGGAATACAGAATAAAATGTCAAAATGTATTTAGAAGAAAATGCAGGTGAATATCTCTTTCATTTCCTGATGGAGAAGAAGCCTCAGCATAAAAATAAAGATTTCTAGTTTAGTCTACATAAAAATGAAAACTCACTTTTGGTCAGAATCACTGTGAATAAAACAAAAAAAAAAAACAAAGAACAAATGGGGAACAATTGTAAATAATATGTAGTAGACAATGGGTTAGGGCTTTCTTTTGAGAAAATTTTCATCCAAAGATATGTTTTTTGATTTTATAGAGAGGAACAGAGAGAGAGAGGGAGAGAGAGAGAGAGATTGAGAGAGAAACATCGATGTGAGAGAGAAACATCAGTCTGTGGCCTTCTGTACATGCCCTGACTGGGGATCAACCCACAACCTAGGTATGTGCCCTGACCTGGAATTGAACCTTCAATCTTTGACGCATGGGCTGATCCTCCAACCAACTGAGCAACCCAGCCAGGGCATAGTTCTTTCAATATAAACAGTTCTCATAAAAAAATATTTTAGCATATACATGTATATATAAAACATAAATTTGCATGTAATAAAATGTTATTTAAAACATAAAATATGAGTACAGTTTTATCAATTAAAGACATAAACAATGGGTAAAAGTTATGATCTGCTAGTCAAAATAAGTGCAAATGGACAATAAAATGCTTTATCTTAACTAATAATTGAAAGTTCAAGTTAAAACAAACCATATACCATATTTAGTGTGGGAGAAAAACTATGATAACATCCAGGCCATAACATAGGGAAAGAGACATGCCCTTACCTACTGGTTGTTATGTAAACCAAAGGGCAATTTGGTAATATATATGAAGACCTTAAATATGTCCATATTCTTAAATCCAATAATTAAACTCCTAGAAATTTATCTTAAGGAAATAATAAAAGGTGCATTGAAACTATAAAAATATGTTTGCCATGCTATTTAAAATTGCAAAATTTTTCAAAAACTTTCAATGCATAATAATAGACTGGTTTAAAAATTAAGGCACATCTATATGAAAGGTTATTCCCAGTTATTAATATTTTAAGGATTAATGGGCCATTAAAAATACTCATCATATAAGTAAAAAATATCATTATAAAAATTATATTTACAGTATGATTTCAATTTTGACAATATTTTAGTAATTTTAATTGTAATAATGATTATTCTTGGAAGGATAATTATATATTATTTATTTTTTGAAATAACAATATTAATGTTTAATTTTTTAATTTGTATGTTTGTAATAATACTATACAAGTTAAAATCACAATCCTTTCATAATAAACTTATCTAATTTTTATTTCTAAGTAAATTTTTATTTATAAGTAAAAATAGCCATTTTTATTTAGAAAATCCTTTTTTCTTATATATATTTAATTATACTTATTGGGATGACATTGGTTAATTAAATTATATGGGTTTCAAGTGTACTGTTCTCTGATACATCATCTGTATATTTCATTTTTTTGTGCTTATCAAAGTCAATTTTCTTCTGTCACCATATATTTAACCCCCTTTACCTTTTATTACCTCTACATCCACCTTCCCCCTGGTAACCACCATACTGTTGTCTGTGTCTGTCAATTTTTGTTTGTTTTTCTTATTTGTTCTACTGCTGCTTTCAGTTTTATATCCCACATATGAGTAAAATCATATGGTTCTTGACTTTTTCTGTCTCATTTATTTTGCTTAGCATGACATTTTCAAGATCTATCCATGTTGTCACAAATGGCAGTATTTCATCATTTCTTATGCTCAAGTAGTACTCTATTGCATATACCACATTTTCTTCCAATAATCTATCAAAGGACACTTTAGTTCTCCATTGAGAATAATGGCGCAATGAACACAGGGGTGAATATATCTTTGAGAATAAGTGTTTTCAACTTTTTCTAGTAAATACACAGAAGAGGCATTGTTGGTCATATTGCAACCCTATTTTTAACTTTTTGAGAAGCTTCCATACTGTTTCCCGCAGTGGCTGCACTAGTATACTATTCATATATCTTTTCCACATTTTATTCAAAGACTGTGTGTTACTTTTTAAATTAGGAAGGATGCCATTTAAAAAGGGAGATGGTGTCCCTTAATGCTGCCTTAATAGACCTTCATTCTGTACTGATTCACCAGAAGAGAGCCCCTCAGCCTCTTCCCATGTGCATAGGAGCTTGTTCACCTAGGTCATAGATGCTCCATAAGTCAGTAGGATTCTATCTTGAAATATCACATTTCTCCAGTGGTCATATTCATCTTCTGAGCCCCCCAGAAATTTTTATAGATTTAGGATGTGTACTTGTAAATGCCCAAGTATGAATTTCCTTTGGTCACACTCTTAACAGTAAACACTGTTGATGTCTTATATTTGGTCATTTCTTTGCCCTGGTTCCACCTAGGCAGCTGCTAGAAATCAGAAGTTCCCCTTCACTGGAGAAGACTGAGACAAAACATTACTCAATTCAGTAGCTTGGCTTTACTAGCCACAAACATGTTCATGGGCGTGGTCACATTCACACCTACAATCTAACACAGCCACTGACTCTATCTGAACCCCTACATTTCTTCTTAAAAAAGTACTTGCTATTTGGAGGTGTCTAAGCAGGTCCCCTGCCCATTTTTTAGTTGGATTATTTGTGTTTTTCTTGGTATTGAGTTTTTTAAGTTCTTTATAAATTTTGGATATTAACTCCTTATCAGATGTTTCAGCGAATGTATCCTCCCATTTAATGGGTTGTCTTCTTATTTTGTTGATGGTTCCCTTTGCCGTGCCAACACTTTTTAGTTTGATGTAGTTCCATTTGTTTATTTTTTCTTTTGTTTGTCTTGCCTGAGAAGATATATCAGAAACAATATTGTTACAAGCCATGTCTGAGATTTTGCTGCCTATGTTTTCTTCTTGGATTTTTATAGTTTTGAGTCAATCATTTAAATCTTTGGTTCATTTTGAATTTATTCTTGTGTACGGCATAAGAAGGTGGTCTAATTTCATTTTTTGGGGATGTATCTGTCCAATTTTCCCAACACTATTTATTGAATAAACTATCTTTAGCCCATTTTATATACTCACCTGCTCTGTCAAATATTAATTGACTCCAAAGGTGGGGGCTTATTTCTGGGCTTTCTATTCTGTTCCATTGGTCTATGTGTCTGTTTTTATGCCAATACCATGTTGTTTTCACTACTATGGCCTTATAGTGTAATTTGATATTAGGTAGTGTGATTCTTCCAACTTTGTTCTTCTTTCTCAAGATTGCTATTGCTATTCAGGGCCTTTTGTGGTTCCATATAAATTTCTGGAATATTTGTTCTAGTTCTGTGAAATATGTCATTGGAATCTTGATAGGAATTACATTGAATCTATAGATTTCTTTGGGTAGTATGGACATTTTAATGATGTTAACTCTTTCTATTTATGAACAAGGTATATGCTTCCACTTACTTGTATCTACTTCAATTTCTTTTTCAAGGGGCAAAAGTACATACAGATGGCCAATAGACATATGAAAAGATGCTCCATGCCACTAATCATCAGAGAAATGCAAGTCAAAAACACAATGAGATTGCACCTCACAGTCATTCAAATGGCTTATTATCATTAAATAAACAAACTACAAGTACTGGCAAAGATGTGGAAAAAGGGCCCCTTTTGTACTGTTGGTGGGAATATAGATTGGTGCAGCCACTGGAAAGCAGTATGAAGTTTCCTAAAAAAATTAAAAATGTAACTTCCTCATGATTCAGTCATTTTACTTCTGAGAATTTATCCAAAGTAATCCAAAACACTAATTCAAAAGAATACATGTACTTCTATGTTCATTGCAGTGTTATTTAAAATAGCCAAGATTTGGAAGCAGCCCAGGTGTCTATCAGTAGATGAGTGAATAAAACAATTATGGTACATTTAAAAATGGAATACTACTAGGCTGTAAAAAAAGAAGAAAATTTTACCTTTAGTGATATCATGGATGGACCTAGAAAACATTATGTTAACTGAAATAAGCCAGTCAAAGAAAGACAAATAGCATATGATTTCACTTATGTGTGGAATCTAATGAACAAACTGAACTAACAAGAAAAATAGAGACAGTTTCATGGATAGAGAGCAGGCTGACAGCTCTGGGGCCAAGGGTGTAGGGGGTGGAAGGATAGAGCAAAAAAGAAAAAGAACTCATGGACATAGACAACAGTGTGGTGAATGTAGGGAGGAGGGAGATAGGTATAGGTGGAGAAGGTATAAGGGGGATAAATGGTAATGGAAAAACACTATAAAATATAAACTATTAAAAAAAGAGAAAGAAAGAAGTAAAAAAAAAATAGACATATTATTCTTCATGGTATTTGTTAGGGGTCAACAGATATCCTGGCATCCTTTTCTGTCTAATGTAAGCTTCCAGGTTGGAGATCCTAAAGTTCCTATGTACTGTATTAATATTTTGCTTACCCAGCAATATGGCCTTGCAGTTCTTTCCTGAACCAGCTGATCATTTTGGGGAACCAGGCCACCCATCTACTAGGTGTTTATAATTCAAAACAGAGCAAAGGTGAAGTCAAGTAATGTTATCCTGTGTAATTACTGCATTATGCCTTAGCTGAGCCAGATTTATCACTGTCTAAATATTACAAATCCTAGCCTTCTCTTTTGGTCTTCCATTTTGTCTCTCATACCTGCCCAAGTAAGCTTTATTTTGACTCCTTAAAATACCCTCAGGATGGGACTGCATGTAAACAGATGAGTGAGGACATCTATAAAATTGCTTTTGCAAGGATGGCAAAATGCTAGTTTAAGAGGATGAAGGATAGCTTGGCCTGTAGTAAAAACAATTTTTGTCCTAATACATACACATTATAGAGCTGCTATTTTTTTCATCAGATATATAAAAATGGTAAATGTTGAATCTGAACCCAGGCAGTCCAGCTGTAGAACCACACACTTAACTACTACCTTTAGCACATCTTCAAATGGACTTCTTTGTACTTTAGACCCCTGGGGTGCAGAGCCTGTGCCCTTGGTAACCATGAGATTACAGGTATCTGTGTCCACCCAAATTATTTGGAATGTTCCTGACAGGCTGTCCTCTTTAGTAAGATGCCAGCAGGGCCAGAGTAAACCAGGAGTCATTTGGGATGCTGTGGTTCTAAACACTGCCTCCATCTCAAGTCCAGGAAGAAGATGTTCTGTGGCAAACTTGCCTTCTTGGAGACAATGGCACTTGGTGAGATTTGACCTTTGTATGCCTCCATCTGAAAACTAAGCTTTTCTGTGAGAATTTGGATTGAAGGTCAGAGATGATTGCTCAGAGGGGGAAAGTGTGAAATGGTAATCGCTTTCATATGACACTTGAGAAATGTTATAATAAAGCTGAGTAAATTGAAGCATGAGTTAGCCAGTCCTTTGCCTAATGATGTCACCCAATTTCTGCTTCCTCCAGTCTATGATTAATAAAAGGGGGATTATTACAGTAACTCACTCCTAGTGGGCAGCAGTGACGTCAGCAGCAGCTGAGCAAACTGTCTACTTTTAGTAGTGCGTGTGTATGTGGGTATTTTTTTTCCCAGTGACTAACATGAATCTAACAGCATCTAATAAAACAAAAGCTCCTTGAAATTTGGGGAAGTTATTGGGTGAACTCTTTTCAAATGTTACAGGGAGCAACATTTTAATTATTCTTATTAGTTTTATAGTTAAATGATGTTGGAATTGGCCAAAATTACATGATTTGTTTCAGCTCCTCTTCATTTAGTCATCACAAGTTAACCTCTCATCTTTGGTAGAGAGGTTTTCTGTAGCTTTTTCCTTCTAATACAATGATTCTTCCTTCATTCATCATTCTATCTTGTTTTTTAAAAAAGGAAGTCAGTGAGTATTAAGAAAAGGGGCTGTGGCCATAAATTGTTTTTTGAAAGTTCAACCCTGGTAGTAGAATCCAGTGGTTCCAGTTAAACACTTAGAATATTGGGCTTAATTAGTTTGTGTTTCAAGCTGATAAAAACTAACAGAAATCCTGCTTGCTATTTCACCTTTGCAAACTTGACCTTCCTAAAATTAGAGCGGGGCACCTGGAAACATTTACTAACCATGCTGAGCCACTGCCAGAGCACACTGTCAGTGTACACTAAAGTACACAGAGTATGGAACAATGGCATTCTGTGGTGCGGGCCTGGACGTGCTTCACAGGCGCTCCAACAGAGGGCGGAATCTTTGTACCTTTCCATCAGCACTCAAGGGAGGCAACAATTCACTGATTTAAAAAAATACACACAGGGTTGTTCCCAGCCTATTCTGTCTTTCTTTCTGAAAGGAAATAATCTGAAAGGCTATAATTTGGGAACAGTTGTGTGATATATTTGTGGATAGGCAAAACTGGATTTCTACTCTTTTATCTGGGTTCAATGGAATCTAGATGCTGAACTTCTATATCCTCAAGTCAGCAACACGGAGCTTACTACTCAAGAGGACCCAGAAGAAAAATGCTTACAATAGCTGTTATATGTTCTTTTTTGAGTACCTCTTATAATCTTTTGAGGCAATAGGAAGATCAACATTGTGGCAGGTGTTTTCTGATTGGATTAGAACTAAACTGTGATAATCAATTTTGAAATGTATGTGAAAAACTTTGAGTACATAATTATTCATTTCAGTTAGTGTTAGTAATTTTTCAACATAATTTTCTTTTATAGAAGTTATAAGTAATTATTTCTCTCTATATATAGAGTTTTTCGTAAGTACTATATAGTCCTTGGGAAGAAATCCAGGTGTTTCTGAATCATTTGGAAGTTGATTGATGTGTTTGGTTCCAAAATGACCATTTACCTGAGGAGACTGATTCACATGCCAGAGTTGATGAGATGGTGCAGGAGTGTCTAATACATTCCCCTCATGGCTCTCTGCATGTTACAACAGTCTCTGACTGACTCTCTTCTTCTGGATGATCCAAGTCACTCAGGGACTAAGTGATGAGTCCAGGAAGTTGGCCTCATCATGCAGGGAATGGCATTTCACATCCAAGCTAGTTTGATCCAGAAAAATTCCCTTTTGTGTATTTCACCAACATTTGTTGTTGATGATGATGATGATGATTTACTGTGATTGTGATCCTTCATAATAGCTCCCACAGTACTCATAGGAGAGCAACACCTGAAGGGGAATGGCCTTCCTTCAAAACAGTCATAGAAGTTTAAAAGAGGAAGTTTGGAGAATCTAATCTTGCTTGGAAGATGCATTAGGATTTAGCAAAGCAGTATTGTTTTATCTCTTTGGATATTGGGTCATTCCCCTAATGTATTAAACAAATAAAATCAAGCTGCATCATATTTGTCTGCTCTGGGAGAAAGGCATGGTAATCTCACTTTTGTGAATTTTACTTCAGGGAATTCTGTATTGCATGGATTTATATGATACTGAATTGCTAAAATGAATAATTCAATTCCTCGTTCACTTACTCTTTTCCATAAATCTGTTACTTCTAACTACTCAGGTGTTGGCCAGCTCATCTTATTTTGTTGCTGGTCACTAAAATTCTCCTTTTCATTAGATCACAAAGACAGCAGGAAGTACTGAGGCCACACTAAAAAATTGGTTGGGAAAACAACAATGTTGCCAAAGAGGTACTCTTACTGTGTCAGTATCTGCTGTGTATTGTGGGTCTTCATTAATCAGGAAGCACCAAACAGGGAAGGAGGTAGAATCACTTGAATTATTATTTTTCCGAGTTGGCAAGGCCCTTTGGGGCATGTATGTGAAAGGAATTATGTGAAACTTTAAAATAATAACTCTAAGTCAGGTTTCTCAACTCTGGGACACACAATATTTAGCCAAATAATTTCTCTGTTGTGCAGGCCATTCTGAGCATGATATGATATTTAGCATCGTCCCTGGTCTCTGCCCACTAGATGCTGGGAGCACCTCCCCATCTTGTTATGCCAAGCAAAAATGTCTTCAGACATTGTCAAATGTCTTCTGGGAAGCAAAATCACTCCCATTGAGAATTATTGCTCTGGACTGAAAGATAACAGTTTACATTTTTATCTTTCCCTAATCATTTTAGTTCTAGCATATGGTTTTCCACTGTTCAGACAAGGCATTTCCAAAAACTCTGAACACAGAGCACTCATACATAGCACAAGGCCTTGTGGAATATCCCAGTGATTTTCAGAGAAATGAGAGGTTAGGAAGACAATTTTGGATTAACTCTTCTGACTCTTGCTTCCTACTGAATTCTGGAGGAATTTTGATGAATCAATCTCTCTCTCTCTCTAGCTCTATTCACTCATTGATTGAACTGGAAAACAAAGAGCTTTCCAGTTGATTCTTGAATGTAAAATACCTTCCTTTGTCCCAAATCCCTACCTAATATACAGCTGGCAGCCCGGGACCTGGCAGGGTTTGCCAATCCCATATTCATCCTAAACCATTTGATGAGGCTCCCAAAATCTCCCTGCACCAAATATCACTCTGATTCTGCACATGTTTTCTGGATTCTGAGCTTCCCCTTGAAGGAGTCACTGCTCCCCGACCTACGCAAGGTTTTCCTTCCTTGAGCCCAGAATAACATATCAATGGCTGTGAACACCTCAAGTCCTTTTGATTTCTCTCCATAGTCATGGATCATGTTTTGTTTCCCAGACAGCATGAACCAGAAATCATGCTTTTTTGGAAACAGACTTTTCATAGGAAGGAACTAAAACACCCTGAGTTGTCAGCAGCCTAGTTAGTGCTTTGAACCCCCAGCCTTGTGCCATTTCAGCTAAATCAAAGGGTAACTTACCAGTCACCTGCTAGGGAACATTTAGGAGATGTTCACATCTCCTGGCATATATTTTTCACTGAACAACAGCAATACAGTTAAACAACTAAAATAACAGAGCCATGAAAAACAGCCCCATTTTCTAGGGCTGCCTCCTTGTTCCAGGAGTAGTGAGCAAAGAGACAAATTAAAAGAGTGGATGGAAGCTATTATGGACATACGGTTTGCTTGAGAAGAAAAATGAACATTCTTGCTTCTTGCTCCATGCTAACTTCTTATGTGGACAGCTGCACCACTAGTAAACTTTACCACAGTTTACCAAGAGTAAACTCCACTACAGGTTAGCCATGCCCTAAGGTGTGTGTCACCACAGGCCACAAGGAGGAACAGGGGCACTAGTCTCTCCCCTGGTTCCACCACTGAGCTCTTATCCTTAAACGAACTTTGTTTTTGACCAGCTCTCTAATTGTGATGGAAAACACCAGCTCCCCAGCAAGGCACAAGCCCTGGAGTTAGCAGCAGCAAGATAGGCCCTAATTGCTCCATTTACATAAAAGTAGAAACATACAACTTCTAAATATAAATCTCTGGCACATCGTGCCTTTTGCAATTACAGTAAAATAAGGTACCACAGTTTCCCTCCCAGCTCCTTGTCGCAAGCTGCTCAGCCCGGTTCTACAAGGGCAGCTCCTCTAGGAGAGAACGGAGCACTGCAAATGCACCAGCAACGAGTTAGGCACTTTGTGAAGTGGCCAATCAGGCCGACTGCACTAGGTGGGAAACGCAGTGGCAGAGGTTCACACTCTAGCTCAACTGCCGCTAGGGCCCAACTCCACGTGGGACGTCAACGCTCCTGGCGTGCCTCTCTGTCTGCCCAGCAGCCAGCTCACAGGTCCCCATCCTGGACTCTGACATTGGCGATGCTTTCAGTCCTGGCACTGAGGGCTGGTTCAGAAATTCCCAGCTGCACTCACTTGAACAGTGATTTTTTTTTTCCACTCTGAATTCTTTAGCTGCCAAAAGGGGGCAAAAATCAAGAGCTGCTCTGAAAAGATCCTGCCCTTGCTGGTGCTCCGGATCAAAAATAGAGGCTGCTGCTCCGCACAGCTTGGCGGTCGCGTTCCGGCGTGATCCCAGGGAGCTGCCAGCAGGTGTTGCTCAAGGTACGGTAGCAGCCGATCAGCCGGCCGCAGGGCCGGGGTGTGGAGCCGCTGGGGGAGGCGGTAGGAAGTGAAAGAGAAACCAAACCGAGGAAGGAAGACGAGATGCTTGGCAGGAACTGGCCTGACCAGCTTACCCTGGACCCTGGTATTTGGAAGGAAAAAGAACACTCCCAGTCCAGAATATTCGGGAGAAGTTATTTTAACCAGCCTGCTTCCTCTACCACCTCCACCTAACTTCCACTGAGTGAGGAGGCATTTCCAGTGTGTCTCAGCTCTGAGGCTGGGGATTCAGGTAGAGAATTACATCACAGCTGGTGGGCTGACCCGGCAGGTGGGCATCTGATGGCATACCGAGTCTGAGTCACACATGTAGGGTGGCTTCTCTAGTCAGGGCGCTGTAGATTCCTGTGATACAAATGCTTAGAGAGGCATCTCAGAAATGGATCCACTTTATGGGTGAGAACACTGGGACCTGAGTTGCGTGGTTAGTATGCCATGGGACTGTGGTCTCATCCACGTTTGTCGTGTCCCCCAAACTCAAACATAATGATATTTCCAAGACACCAAGGTTCGTGTATGGAGGAGGAGGTGAGTTTAGATGCTTTGCAGGCCATTGCTCTCCTTGAGGAGCTCATCATATAGGGTGTGGAAGTTCCTTTCTTATGAAGAGGCTGAGTCCGTCAAATTCTAGACTGATGGTCAGGTTTGAAGTTAACCAACATTGATCCTGTTTGTATCTTTCTTTCTCATATTCCCTGTTCCTCTACAACCTAATGATTTAGTTTCACACATTATTTCTGCAAATGCAGTTCTTAGAATACTCCCCATCTCCCATATACAGTTGAGCATCCACACTTTCTCTGTGGTTGGCCAAGGCAGATCCTCTTAAAACACAAAACTTCTGGTGTCCTAAAGGGACCAGCTTAAACTACACATGAGGAAGCCAGAGCCTCTATATTTTGCTTGTGGGCATAGTGAAAAGTTTATTTTATGCATGTTAAGTCCTGCATACAAAACAACATATCTGGTCATATGGCTTTCATTAGCTCCCAATTTTGCACATTTTATTCCACTTGTCATGAGGACCCAGCTTATGCTTCAACTATACTCCAAACTACTCTTCTCCACCATTCTTGTCTGAGAATTCCTTCATCCTGTGTTATTTTCAACTTGCTAACACTCCCCTGTCCCCCCAAAGAAAATTCTGACCAACTTAACCCCTATTTGAAGGAATGGTCACTCACTTCTTTTCATTAATTTTATGTTATGTTTGTAACCACTTGACATTATAGGACTTCAAGGTATAATAAAAAAATAATGTATGAGATTTTGTTTTGAATGGGGGGATTCTAAAAATCTGGGAAGGGTAACTATAACATTCACTTGTAGAGAATGACTATTTCCAAAGTTCTTGATCATAAATGATTTATGAAGCAGGCATTTAACTTCAAGATATAAAATAATAATTTAATTCTGGGGAGGGGAGACCATCATCATATAGGTGTACATATTTTTTCTCAATGGAATATTTTATTTAAAAAAGTAAAATTAGAATACTATAAAGAGCACTGTGAATTTTCTTGCCCGTAAGAAACAATAAAATACTTTGTAAATAGAGGCAACTTCATAAAGTAACAGATATTTTATGTGAAGACATAAAACTGAACCTGAATATAACGAGAAGTGTGTGGGTACAGATAGTAAAAGAAAAGTTGCAAGTTGACACTCAGTGAGATTCCAGTAGTTTTCTAAAAGGTAGTCTAGTTAGCCAGAGGCTTACTGGCTCAGTGATCACCCAGTAGTGTCAGAGCAGCTAAGAAAGACTTTCCATTAGATAATTATTATGAAATATGTCTCACGCTGAAAAAACTAGTCATCTGCTGATGTCATGCTGATTCTAACCAATCCTAAACAAAGCCCCAGCCCTCCTGTTTGAGTGGTACCAATGTGTGAGTATACAAGTAAGTAGTGCAGTATAAAACTTCACAGTGCCAATACCATGAAGAGGAACTCAGACAGCTCTAACCACAAGATACAAGAGGCTGCTGGTGAAAGAGAGAGCACCGGAAAGGTAATGCTTTTTAACTCTTACTTGTTAGCTATTTACACATTCATAGTCAGAATGGTTAGAAGGAATTTTACAATTGATTGGCACTTCCATGCATATTACGATTTGAACCTTTTTAAAAATTATTCAGGCAAGTTGATACAGCTTTTTATAGTACAACATGCAAATAGATTATGTGTTTATACAACCCATTCAGCACATATATATGAGTACACATGCCAAAAACAAAGCTATTTGTTAAGACTTGCATTCATAAATAGCAAATTTAGGGAACACACACATATAGAGAGTATCCATATTTGCACTTATCTAAATACTAATATTAGGACTCAAGTTGTTTGGAGTCATTAAACTTTTACTTATAAAACTTAATTGGACTACAAAATGCTTTAGATAATAGCATTCTGTGATGCCAAATAGCTAGATTATATTAAGCATTAGATTTCAAGGGTATTTTATTAAACAAGTATAATGCAAATGCCCCCTTCTTTTTCTTTCACCATCTCTCACTAAAAATATTAGACTTTTTAGGGAATGTTGTCAAAGTCTTAACAATAATAGCAGAATAATTGATGTTCCTGGAGGTGAAACCCCAAAGGTGATAAATGGCTTATAACATAGAAAGTCTTGGGAGTAGTTGATTTGGGAAAGGGGGACAGTGTATCCAATTCAGAAAAACATTGTTACCTGTGCAAATTGTAATTTTAACTTAGTGTCACAACTTTCTCTCCCTCATCCCCTTCCCTCAGATTTTATGCCTATAGTAATGACATTTATTAACTTTCTACCCCCCTTCCCAAATTATCTTGCTTGACTATAATGTTCTGAATACACTAGGTGTCAGATATAAGCTGACTGTATCTACAGAAACTGAGAGTGCTTATGTGTGGGAAAGAAACCCAGAGGGAAGGAAAGCTTTAACAGATGGACCTCTTAAAGATACTTCTGCAAGATAAAAGCATTAAGACAGAAAATGAAAAAGGGGGTGGGGGTACAGGGAGGAGAATAAAGAAAAAAAACCTCAGAGAGGCATTGTTTAAAAATTCACATTTTTCTTTTACTGTGAACACTGAAATCCATGATGGTTTGTTTCATCTGTGATATTCCTTCTAGAGAAAAATAAGCCATCAAGGGGCCAGTACCTGAACACAGTGGTCTAGGGTGGGCTAGGGGTAGGCTGAAAAATAAACCGCATTACAAAGAAAATAATTTGCCAATGTAGTTTAGAGATTCTTTTCCCATAGGACCAGTAATTCAAGTTGTAGGAGCGCACTATTTGTGTAAAATAGTGTGGGAGAGGCCAAGTGAATTTTTCATTTTATCTGTGAAGTCGGGATAAGTGGTGGTAGGCTGTAATTCGTGAGTCTGAGAGTGTGCGTGTGTGTGTGTGTGTGTGTGTGTGTGTGTGTGTGTGTGTGCGTTCAGAGTAGAAGGGGGTGGCTTCTAAGGAGAGGGGAAAGTGCTTCATATGACAGGAGCATGTAAAATGCTGCCTGCCTGCCTGCCTGCCTGCCTCCTTCCGGATCTTTCAGTGCCCAGTGGCATTTTGCAGTTGGGAAAAGTAGAGTGTATTATATGACCTCAAACAAAAGTTCTGTTGCCCTCCCCTCAGATCACCTGCCAGTGTTGAAGATCCTGAACATTTAAATATGAATGAATGGGGAAACAGTAGATCTCCGGGATTCCCTTTGGCCAGATAAATTGACTGGTCCCTGCGGGCCTTAGGTCCCCCTGCCCATTTCCCCAATCTTCCCTACCCATTCCCTCACCTCCTGCACCCAGAGCCCCACCTTACAGGCTGACGGGCTGTGAATTATCTAGGGCTGTGGCTAGGGGAGGGTGGAGGGGCAGTGGGGACAGACTGTTCAATTAAGTCATCTCTGCTGATTGAGACAGTGTCTTTACTTGGGGTATTCTTTCCCCTCCAAAAGAGGAAGAAGGTGAAGCAAGGGGACTGGGCAAAGAAAAAAAAAGAAGAAGTAGAACAAAATTGGGAGAATTTCTTTCAGAAAGGAAAGTAGAACTCCCGAGAATGGTGCTATTTGAAGAGAGGTGTGTGTGAGGGAGCAGTGAGCAGAAGGAAAGCAGCCTGTCAGAAAACGGGCTGTCCCTCCCCTTCCTAATCACAGCCTTTACTCACAAACTCCCTCCCTCTCCCATTCACTCACTCACTTAGGGCCAATCGTTCTCTCTCTCTCTCTCTCTCTCTCTCTCTCTCTCCCCCCTCTCTCTCTCCTCTCTCTCCCTCTTCCTCTCCCTCTCTCCCTTTCTCCTTCTCTCTCTCTTCCTCCCTCCCTCCCTCTCCCTTCCCCCTCTCCCTTTCTCTTCTATCCCCTTCTCTTCGCTCTCCCTGTCTCTCCCTCCCATTCTCTCTCAGTCTCTGTCTCCCCCCCCACCCTGTCTCTCCCTCCCTCTCTGTCTCCCTCCCTCTCTCCCTCCTTCCCTCCCTCCCTCCTTCTCTTACTCGGAGACAGTCAGAACTCTCCTCCCTGACAGCCACAAACCTACAGCACTGACTGCATTCAGAGAGGGAACCTGCAAAGAAAACTTCACAGAAAACTTTTTGTTCTCGTTCCAGAGAATTTGCTGAAGAGGAGAAGGAAAAATCCAAACCAAACCAAACCAAACAAAAAACCTGTGCGTGAGGGGGGAGGAAAAGCAGGGCCTTTAAAAAGGCAACCACAACAACTTTTGCTGCCAGGATGCCCTTGCTTTGGCTGCGAGGATTTTTGTTGGTGAGTTGCTGGATTATAGTGAGGAGTTCCCCCACCCCGGGATCCCAGGGGCACAGTGTGGACCCCGCCTGCCCGTCCTGTGCACTGACCACCCTTCCCAAGGATGTACCCAACGCTCAGCCGGAGATGGTGGAGGCCGTCAAGAAGCACATTTTAAACATGTTGCACTTGAAGAAGAGACCCGAGGTCACCCAGCCAGTGCCCAAGGCGGCACTTCTGAATGCGATCAGAAAGCTCCATGTGGGCAAAGTGGGGGAGAACGGGTACGTGGAGATAGAGGATGACATCGGAAGGAGGGCAGAAATGAATGAACTGATGGAGCAGACCTCAGAGATCATCACGTTCGCAGAATCAGGTGGGTACTGGCACTGGGGGTGGGGGCGATATATTTCTCTGACAGTCATAGGAGCAACTTCTTTTCCCTCCAGCTGTAAGCTGCCTGGGAGGGTCATTAGTTATTAGGTGATAGTAGCAGGCAGGCAGAGGGGAGGTGGGAGGGAGGTGTGGGGGGGTGGAGAGGACTTCACAGAAATGGAATTCTTGAGCCCTGGCTGGAGATGGGTAGCTTACACTTGCTAAACTCATTTGGTCACCCGGAGAAAGCTCTAGGGCCAGTCTGGAGCTGGAAGCCTGTCTATGAGAGACTCCCTTGCTCTGCCTGTGAAACTAGATCTGAGCAGCCTGATGAGAGCTGGAGCATGTTCGGGTTCTGGGGGAACCCAGGAGGTGTCCAGACCCTATCCAAAGTTTTTATTGGAGGCGGGGTGGGGTGAGGAGTGCAGGATTGGATTGGAATGGCACAGATGAAGTCACTATCTTAAAACAAGCCTTCCCTTTAAAAGTCCAACCAGGGGCCACATCAGAGAAGCAGGGCAAATTTATTAGTGACAGTCATTTTTACCTTTAGATACCCTGTCTATGAGAGCACAGGCATCTCATGCTAAGCGGTAGTGAATGATTTTGGGGGACAGTTGACATTGACCCAGCAGTTACTTTTGAAGTACTGACTTTTGCTCTCTGTACTGAGGGGAGGAAAAAAAGAGTTTTGTTCTCTGTAAAGTTACTAAGAACTCTCTGCCAAGGAATGCAACCTTGACAAAGTGCTCTCAGA
This sequence comes from Pteronotus mesoamericanus, assembly GCF_021234165.1. Lineage (NCBI taxonomy): Eukaryota > Metazoa > Chordata > Mammalia > Chiroptera > Mormoopidae > Pteronotus > Pteronotus mesoamericanus. The sequence continues at coordinate 45,571,377 of NW_026555329.1, read as the reverse complement.
TACTACACTGAACTCTCACTCAATCCTTAAGAGGAAGAACTTTAATAAATAGATTCTAATCATTGGCTCAGGACCACACTAACCTGTTGCTGAATAGAAAATACCTGTCAAAAGTGGAGGCTGGAGGTGGAGATCTGAAGCCAGGTTACTTTTGGTTTTGTGACATAGATCCTTTTGCATGCCTACAAGCCCATGCACACCAGGGCACACAGATATGTTAATACCATGCTACTTTCATGATAATGCCAGGCTAAGGAATCCTATCCCTTGGCAAATCTTTTTGAAAGGAATGCCATTGTTTTGTTTGTTAGAGCATATGGCCAATAAAGTATGTGCAGGGGCTCCCAGCATTTCTGTTTTAAAGTTTGCCACAGCAGGATAAACAATAAAGGCAACACTCAGAATTTCCAATCCTGAAAACCTGTTGACTCAGATGTTCTGTTTTCAAGAAAACCTTCCAAGACTTGGGCATCCTTTTGGGGGAGCAGATAGCCTGCTGGTTTCCTGGCTTCCCCCTGTTGGAGATGTCCTGCAAGCTTCCTGGCAGGGAAGTTTAGCTTCTAACCAGAACTTCTTTCTTTTAAAGAAGGTCTTACTTTATTTCCCTGAAACTCTTTCTTAATAGAGCCCCAAAGGACGTGAGGATCAGGATTTTATTCTTTGAAGCCTTTTGAGGAAAAAAGTCAGGTTGGAGTTTTCAAGTTACCACTCAATTTTTCTCAACCTTTCCTTGTGGTGAGGTAGGAAAGAAAGTGTTCAATGACTTTGGGTCCTGTGCAGGGAGTGAATTCCGCAGTCCAGAGGTCAGCTCCCTCTCCTGACACAAAGGGACCCTGTATGTTTTTATACACCAGTGGCCACACATGATGGCCTTAACTGCAGCTCCCCCTCAATTGGCTTTGCCACATCATATGACTAGGTATACCTATGTCTTTGACCGCTTTAATATACTAATGCTAGCAATATGTCCCACTTTCTGATCCTCATACATGACTGATCCCTATACATGACTTATCTGACATGTATAACAAACCACTCTCTTGGCATTGGGAGATTTTGCAGTGAAAGAATTTGACCTTTTACATTTTTTTCTTACGGTATTTATGGACTTCATCTCAGTGCCAACCTTTTCCTAAGTCATATTAAATATTTTCACTTTTAAAAACTTTTCTTTTAGGTGTTTAGTGAGAAAGAAACTGAGCTACTTTTAAAAAAAGTGATTCATTTGACTCATATGTTGACTAAAGTTTGAGGTTGGTAATGGAAAACTACTCTTGGTTGAGTTTATAACTCAACTTTGGGCGAGTTGCTGTAGTCTTAGACAAAGTTTATTGCACTTGCTTATATTTCTCATCTGGGAAGTTTTGTCAACTTCAAGTTGATTTAGTATGATTTCACAGATTTAATGATTGCTGTATGAACAATCTGTTCTCCAAGTAGAGTACCATGTGAGTATGTTGCCACTATTTTCTTGGGAAAGAGATGTATCATATGAATAATTGTAGTGAATATATGCAAAAGTCTTACATTTTTGGAGTAATTAAACTTTAATAAAATTCAAACTATGTCAAATGTCACGATTTTTAGAGACTAGCAAATGACATTCATTTTTCTTTTCCGTATAAACTATTTTGTACAGCATAGATTCCAGTCAGTAAGTGTCACCTGCATGTATGCCACAGATGCACACCCATAGATGCAGCTTTCAATTTCAAGATTCCTCATATTTAATTTTTGCTTCTAATCTCCTTGATGGTTGAGTAAAGTCAAGACATGACCATAGCAGTTGAAAGAATGCAAAAGTTCAAATGCTTAGAACTCTTTGAACAGAGTCTGTCCCATTGTGCTCAAGTGAAAAGTGCCCCATCTTTGTAAAACTGCTATGAGTTGTTATTGAGTAAGTGTCTAGGAATCACTCTTAAGCTCTCTGAAATTTATTCCAACAAACAAAAATGATTTTATTTTTATTTATGTCACCCAAGATTTCTCACCAAGATTATTACATTCTTTGCACAGCTGGCATAGAATCTTTTGTGTTTAATACATTAAAGGAAAGGACGAAGGGATGGGCAGACTCAAGGCAGCTCTCACTACGCTTGTCATTGAAGCTAAAGTCAGTGCTCTTCTTGATGGCTATTATCTTATTTTATCATATTTTGACTTGTGACAATAGCTGGTCAGTCAATGTACAGTGATGATTTAGCACTGAGTCTCCATGTGCTGTCAAATTTATATGGTGATTTTGGTAATTGAGTTGGCAATTGATAGCACTTGTTGAAGAAAGACAAAACATTAGGAATTGGAAAGTTCTCACATAGCCTAGTTGTTATTGAAATCAACATTATTTTCTCCTTTCATAGAATCTAGTTACAGAGGATGAGTTAGAAATGCACACTTCCCAAACAGGGGTCTAAGAAGGCTTGCTTGGGTGACTATTTGCCCCACCCCAAGAAAGCCATCTTAAGGTGGAGTCGACTCCCACCATTCTATTCCAGTCCTCTAAACTTCTCTGTGAATACTACTCACTGAAGGGTATTTTACACATTCTTCTCTGAATAATGGGAAATGATCAACCACACGAGGGCGCATTCCAAAGACTTTTTTAACCTCCTAGGGAAACACAATTCACCTACTAGAAGCCCCAGTCTGTAGCACCATAATCTTAGTGGTTAACAGTTGCTGCCTCTACTTCTCAGCCAGGAAAATTTAGGATTTTATGGGATGGAAGGAACATGAATACCTGTAATACATTAAATGAGGCACAAGGAAAGGAAATAGGAGTTCAAGTGGTACATGTGAACTTTCCCAAGCTCTATGGAAGACAGAGGAATGATAAATTTCAGAAGCAAACAAAACAGAAATGTGACCGTGAATCATCAGCAATACTGATTTGCTCACACATCTCCCCTTAATACGGCTGACTGGGCTTTTACAAAACCTTCTTCCCTTTCCCCTGATTTTGTTGCCTAGCTTGCCTGTCTTATCAACGCTTTTCACAAGCAGCAAATGACAAGTGAATGTGAACAAGGAGGAAAAGGCTATTTATTTAACGCCTTGTGGGAACATGGTGTACAGCTTTGGAGGATGTGTTTGTTTCCAAACTGAGAGTGTGGAGAGAGAAGAAAAGATGTGAAAGAGATGAATAGTGGTTTGGCCTGTGAAGTAGGTGTATTAGAGTGGGGGTGGGAGGTGTCAGGGTAGAAACTCCGTTTTAACATTTGGAGAACTGGGAGTAATACCTTCCCAGGCACTTTTCATGAAAATACATGTTTGTCTTGGCCCTTTTTGCTAAAATATACTTGAGCATACTCTCTGGGCTGTATTTCAGAATTCTTTATACTCAACTGGTTCCTAGGTCTCAAATCAAAAGTGTAAAAGTTCTCAGGAACTTTGGAAAAGTCTCTGAAACCCTGTGTGTTGAACTTGAAGATTTTTTTCTCCTTTTTTTAGGAACCTAAAACCCCTTTCTCTCTAAATATTTAACTATTTTTTCATCACCACTAAAATTAAAGTGCAGGAATGTGGCTGATCATTTACAATGCAATAGTAGATCCTAAGCAATGATATTACATCTAAAAAAATCAATCAAGATAATTTATAACCAAACCTGCAGTTCTGCAACAGGCCAGGCCCTCTATGAAGAAATCCCTGGAAGCAGCCTAAATGCAAAGTTAGTGCTTCAGTAAACACTTGTCCTGTGACTGGTAGCTCTGTACACTCCTACCAGTGACTATACCATATCTAGGCACAGTGAAACCGTGATGAAGAATGGAAAATTACAGTAACAGCTGTAGTTTACACTGAAGCTTTCCCTCCCATGGTGAGCTTAAGTCCTGTGTAAATAACATGGCTTTCCATATTAACATTCGAGATATTACCCATATGTAGAAGGGCATCATGCTTTATGCAGGACCACGGTGAGGAAAACAAAACAAAAACAAAATACTGTGCGTATTGCTCATTTCATTGGAAATGTTCATATGCTCATCTGCCCACAAATCTGAGATGCTGGACTTGGGTGTCGAGCTGCATCCTGGTGTGGGGGAAGGGAACAATGAGGGGCTTGGAAGCTTAACCCTTTGCATTGAGTTATTACAAACATTTGAAAAATTCTGAAAGCAAAGAACAATCTGTTTTTAGGTGTTTTTACTTTCAGCCTACACAGTCTTTCCTCTTTCTAATCCCTCCCACTGGCAACATCTCAAAGGTGTTCCCTGTAAGATACAAAATTTATCCCTCCTACCCATTTTAATGCACTTTTTTCTCTCACTTTGGAACATGTCCACTGAGGTTTAAGTGATGAAATATTATCACCCACATGGGTTTGCGTGGGACTTTCTTAGTGAATTACTCAGGCAGAGCAGGCTGTGATACAAGCCTTGCTCACAAGCCTCAGGAAAGAAAAAAAAATAGCACAGAGGATGAAAAGAATATTATCAGAGTAAGTAATGAAAGGTTAGCAAAGCCACCAGCTATCTCTTATTAAATAGGTAATAGGGTAGGAACTCAATGTGCACCTGTAGAGACTATAATGCTGTATCTTCTCACAAAGCATCACGGGAAGCCTTCCATTTCAGGATTTTACAGCAGGAAATATATTTAAGTCAAACCTGAAACTGATTAGTAATTGATCCTAAACACCTCAACCTTAGGCAACCTCTTCCATTTTTCAAATTGTTAAGAGTAGATATTTGAAGAATGAACCATTCTGAAAGCATCACTGTAATAAAGCAATCTCTCCTAGGTGATATACAAATAAAGGGAATATAATCAAGAAGCTAGTTATATTTTTCATACTTCAGAAATTTGAGGGTTTTAACATCCTTCTGAAACCTACAGCCCTGTTAAATGTTAATTCCATCTCAGCTTCTAGCCTGTCTCATTCTCTCCACCACCTTCTGCAATGAAAGCTAAATGTAAAAGGAAAAATTGCACTGTTTAATAAGTCAGAATATAATAAAACTATTAAAATGTACCTGCATATAAGGTAGACATTAAGAAGACTTGATTCTCTCTCTTCCCCCTGTTCTCCTGAGCATTATGGCAACAGCATTTTCACGAAATGGGATCTCAGTTTTATTTAATTCCCGATAAAATATCATGCAACATACAAATAGCAGTTCCAAAAATGGACACCAGGAGAAGGAGGCGACAGGCATGTCAATTTGTAAGGGGAAAATCCAAATGTCAGAAATATGGGGGAGAGATACAGCATGCAGGCAATGGATGTGAACGCAGGGAACAGCCTTTCAGCTCAGATAATGAAACTGATGCATAAATCAGTGCCCGTTCGCTCCACAATACTAGGTGATTCCATACAATTACCCACCAGGACCAGAATGAAAGTCATTTTATGATGACTCTCTGATCCTAATATAACAGCACCTGACAGATTGAGTCCCCTCTAATGAGTACTCTCTTTGTACAATCCTCTCTCAGGAACACTAAATCATTTGCTTCTCAGTACAGCTGCCTGTGAAGAAGGGGCGGGGCTATCTCGTGCATTAGAAACCTGCTCAAGTGAAATGAAGGGCTATCCTATAGGCCGTTACTGGAAGTAAGCAGCCTGGATGGCCCTGCTAATCAATTTGAATGTGCTGTCACTGGTTTGTCTCCAATTAGCTCTCTCTCTCTTCCTCTCCTTCCATCATCTCTAAACATCTACGGACTTTATTCATGGAAAATCCAATGTGGTTGAGGTCCATATTGCCATCTGTCCCCTCACTTTACCTGAAGACCATCTACCTTCAGCCTCAGCCACTCCTCTCAAGCATGGGTCAGAGCAGAGCATATCCTGTGGGAATGAGTTACCTGAAACCAAGCTCACCCATCCTAGGGACAAGGCAGATTCTCTAGTTTCACACAAGGCAGATTCTTCAGTTTCACACTTGTTCCTAGAAAAACAAAACACAACCTTGTGCCTTCTGGCTTCTCTAATTTAGCAACTACTTTGTATCTGTTTTTAGAGTGGCACCCTACACAGTTTAGGATTTCAGAAGGGAGGCAGAAAGGAGAGAGCAATAGGGAGCTTGTTAACATTCTCCACCACAGGGTGCTTGTGCCCTCAGTGGGGGGGCTTATCCCTCAGTGGGGGGGCCTGCACAAAGACTGCACCAGGCTGGTCTTCAGAGGCTTGGGAGGCTTTGGCAGCCTTTACCTCTGGGCTTGGGAGGTCCCAACCTACCACCTTAAAATCAGCTGCTGATTGTCTTTTTAAATAAGCTCTCCTTTCTGGAATCTTCACTTTAAAAAAAAAAAAAAAAAAAGACAACAACACACAACAAAACAAAAAACCCTCCACCAATTTTAGCAAAAAGAAGTATTGGGTTCATTTTTTTTTTTAAGTTATCATGCTTCCTAAAAAAAGACTGCTTCCCCCTCTTACTGTTCCTCAATCTGGTGATCTAATCATAAACCCAGCTTTTATTATTCATTTCAACTTCTGCCAGAGACATGAGGTCAAAGGAACACCCCTCACTACCACCATTGAGGCCAGCCTCCTAACAAGTTTATACAAAGATGCCAGAGAACCTTTCATAAACAGATGCAGCCCTCTTTGGTCTTGACCTCAGTGAATTTACCATTATCATAACCACTGTGCGCAGAGTGTTAAATTAAGAACAGAATCTACAGTGCACAATATGCAGAAAGGCCTGCCTTCTACTGCAGAGAACTTGAAACTGTGCCTAGAATTTATAGTACCGTAAACATCTCAGGGTGGGGAGTGATAAGTATGGCTGGATTTCCGTTAGCTATGGAAATCCAGGCCTGGAGACCCTCTTAGGGAATTGTAAGTTCTAAGATGAACTATTTAAAGACTATTGTCAGATTTGTACATGGGATGCATGTATGCCAGGCAGTTATAGGCAGGTACAAGCAGAGGGTGGTCATGAAAAGAGGGCATGTTTCATATACTAACAAGTGATGAAGTGGAAGTAAGGAAAATAATTTACAAATCAAAGAGTTGTAGTCTGAACACCTGTATCTTACAGTACTTGTCCATGAGTAAATATACAGGTGCTAGTGGAAAGAGAAGAAAATAAATGACTTTCTAATTTTAAAGTTAGGTAAGAACTGAGTGGTTGCAGAATCCAATCACTCCACTGATGTATGGATTTTGCCTCTCTTAGCAGCAGGTGTATTAAACTGCATTAAAGGAAGGAGACACAAATGGGAGATTCAGAGGTAGGAGATAGATCTCTTAATTTAATATAACTCAATGCTAAGGATACCACCATTTAATAAAAGAAATCAAGCAGTTGCCTACTTTCTGCTAAACTCTGGGCTATGACACTTCACAAGATAGATAGGACCTCAGACCTGGGCATCCTAAGTAGACTGGCAGGAGAATAGGGGCAGAGGTGTTAGGGAAAGCTTCTAGAATAAATAGTGTTGTCCCATCTGCTATCTGAAACCTTATTAAGAGCAGCCGCTGCCGTTTGTGTGTTGGGAGCAGGGGTATTCTAGACAGAAAGAACAGCAGGTTTCACTGCCTGGCGGTAGGAGAGTGCTTAAAACTTCAAACCCTGTGTGGCTGGATCACAGAGGATGGGACACAGGGAGAGAGCTGAGGATGAAGGCAGAAGCAGGTCAGGCAAAGCCCAGTATCTTGGGCAGTTTCTGTTTTAAACTGAGGGTAATAACAACTCAGAAAGGGACTGGAAAGAATGAGAGACATGATCAGAGCCACCCTTGGAAAAGATTCCTTTTCCTGTTTCATGGAGAAATGATTGCAGAAGGGCTCGGTTCCCTGTTGGAGAGGCAAATTAAACCGAAAGCTGATGCCTTGTACCAGGAAAGAAGAGATGGGGTGAAAGCAGGTTTTGTGACTAGGAAGGGGAAGACTACATGCCACACAGATTTAGGGGCCCACAGGGGTGGGGATGGGGTTTGTTTGCATATTTGTGTGGGAATAATATGGCCACTGCTTGCTAGAGCTTACAGTGCATTTTTATTTGTTATCCCATTTGATCTTTCCAAACCTATTGGATAATGGGTTAGATGTCATTATGTCATTCCCACTTTACAGAAGATGAAACTGAAGTTAAGCAAATGGTTAATGGATACAGTCCCCATAAACCCTTACACAAACTCAGATGTAGGCCATCTTCTTTCTAGAGCAAAAGCTAACCAACTTTTCCTGTAAAAGACCAGAGAATAAATATTTCAGCTAGTGGCCCAGACAGTCTCTATTGTAGCTACTCAACTCCACGTCAAAGTGCAAAAGTAGCTATAGACAAACTTATAAAGAAATAAGCGTAGCTGTGGTCCAATAAAGTTATTTACAGGCACTAAAGTTTAAATTTCATGTAATTTTCATGTCACAAAAATACTTTTTTTATTCAATCATTTATAAATGTCAAAACCATTCTTATGGCCTGTGGGCTATAATTTGCCTGTGGGCTATAATTTGTTGATACCTGTTTGAGATGGTCTGTAACAGAGACCCCAAGGTGGCCTGAAATTAGTGAATAGACACAAACAGAGGAACTAACAAGTGTCCCTGCTCTCTCTTGTGCTGTTTCATTTTCAGGCACAGCCAGGAAGACACTGCACTTTGAAATTTCCAAAGAAGGCAGTGACCTTTCAGTGGTGGAGCGTGCAGAAGTCTGGCTCTTCCTAAAAGTCCCCAAGGCCAACAGGAACAGGACCAAAGTCACCATCCATCTCTTTCAGCAGCAGAAGCACCCACAGGGCAGCTTGGACACGGGGGATGAGGCTGAGGCAGTGGGCTTAATGGAGGAGAGGAGTGAACTGTTGATATCAGAAAAGGCAGTGGATGCTCGAAAGAGCACGTGGCACATCTTTCCTGTCTCCAGCAGTATCCAGCGGTTGCTGGACCAGGGCAAGAGCTCCTTGGACATTCGGATTGCCTGTGAGCAGTGCCATGAGACTGGTGCCAGCCTTGTGCTCCTGGGTAAGAGGAAGAAGAAAGAAGAGGAGGGGGAAGGGAAGAAAAAGGCCGGAGAAGGAGGGATGGGAGGAGATGAGGAGAAGGAGCAATCCCATAGACCTTTCCTCATGCTGCAGGCCCGGCAATCTGAAGACCATCCTCATCGGCGGAGGCGGCGGGGCTTGGAGTGTGACGGCAAGGTCAACATCTGCTGTAAGAAACAGTTCTTTGTTAGTTTTAAGGACATTGGCTGGAATGACTGGATCATCGCTCCCTCTGGCTATCATGCCAACTACTGCGAGGGCGAGTGCCCAAGCCATATAGCAGGCACATCAGGGTCATCGCTCTCCTTTCACTCAACGGTCATCAACCACTACCGCATGCGGGGTTACAGCCCCTTCTCCAACCTCAAGTCGTGCTGTGTGCCCACCAAGCTGAGACCCATGTCCATGTTGTACTATGATGATGGGCAAAATATCATCAAGAAGGACATTCAGAACATGATAGTGGAGGAGTGTGGATGCTCGTAGGGAGGACAGTGGCAAAGTGAAGCAATGTTTAATGTTTCTGAGTTAAACAACCAGAAAAATAGATATAAAAAATAATAAACAAAAAAACAAAACCTGAAACAGATAAAGGAAGATGTGGAAAAATTCCCTGTCCAGGTCTCAGAGATGAAGCAGAGAAAGAGAGGGGAATTGGGAAGGAAAGGGAAAATGGAGTATTCTCTATTTCTTCTGGTATCAAAGTAATGATATCAGTTGCTTAAACAGGAGTATTGTCCTCCCCTTTTCAGTTCCCTTCCAGGGTGAGCCTCAAAGTCAACTAGTCTAGTCTAAAATAATGTGGGCTAGTGCAACCCAAATAACAGCTAGAAAGCCATGAGTTTGAAAGAACCAGTTACAGGCACTTTCCCGCCCAGATACCCAGGTCATAAGGTATGTCTGCCTGACCCTCTCTCTGTGTATATCAGTGTGTGTTCACACACACTACACCCCTCCACACATACACACATACCACAGATCCCACACCCTCAGATTCCCCCCTTCCCCCAACAGTCAGATACCCCCTCCCCCCAAGACACACACATACCACACACATGTATATGAACACACACACAGACATTTCTACATACCCACATACATACACATGCTGGTAAATGAACAATAGTGTTCAGGTGGTCACACTTCCTTTTTCTGAACCACTCTCACAACAAAACAAAAGCCAACATAAAAAATCTGAGAAGAATAGAAGAGTAAAAGATCAAGAAAAAAAGAATACCAAGTTATATTTCGTTAAGGTGCTTATGATCTTAGAACTATGCAACCTAATAGGTTTGAAACTGTTTACCTGAGAGAGAACAAAAAAAAGAGACTCTTTTGTATTGGAAGTAACCTGATTAATTTTTATTTTCTTCAAGGAGAGATACTTGAAAGGAATATGTTTGTCCATCTGTTGGATCCAAACATTTCTATATTTTGTAAATGTTGTTTTTTTTTATCGTTTACTATTTGCACTATGATGGTGTTTGACCTGTCCAATCCTTATTTAACAAGTATTTTCTTTGGGTGGGGATGGGGGAGTTAAGAGCTGCACTTAATGTGAGCTATAAAGAACTGCTACAGCACACAAAATAGCTATTTTTATTATTATAATTATTATTATTATTATTTTGTACCTTAAAAAATAGACACATACACCAAAGACATTTGTGTGAGCCTTTAAACTGTCTGTGGTTGGTATCATTCACCATCAATGAGTCAGGGGTTGGGGTTCAAGGCTGAGGAGGGTGGATCATGTTCAGGCTTAAAAGACCTAAGAAGTTAGGTTTTTGACTCCTTTTATATCCATGAAACAGGACATTTCATACTGGATGTACAGTAATTGTACACTGTTGGATATCAAGTTTAATCAGATTCATAAATGCTACATACTTATATGTGTATATATATACATTGCTTGTGCATATGCATATCTGTGTGTATATATACATGTATCACATCATGTCCAGACACATTTTAAGCACTTCAGGATGTCATTTTTTAATGTTCTTAAAGAAATGAATGTGTGCAAAACACAGTATTTTTAAGAAGGATAGGCTATAGTTTTTGATTTTACTCGAACTAGGTGGGCACATTTCAAAAATTTTGATGGGGAAAAGCCTGGAAATTCCCGTGAATATTCATCAAGGCCCTCTTTCAATGCACAGAGTTCAATTTCCTCCTCTTTCTTGTCCCATACTCCCATCCTACAAGTTATTCCCTACAGGGAAAACAGGAAACTCATGTTCATCAGAGCTCTAGAGTGATTTTTTTATTTTTTATTTTTGCAGCTTAGAGCTACGATCTATTGGAATCAATCTTAAATCAGAAGTTTTTTCAGAAAAAAAATTTAATATTTAGTCCAGAATAAAAGAGTTGAGTGCAATTTTTTTAAATTATTACGGCCTGCTTGTGGGAAATATTACCTGCACTACTGGGCTAAATAATGTTGCTGTCACTAGTTAAAAGAGAAATAATTTGGGAGAGGCCGTTAAGAGAGAAGTAAGACAGAGAATAGTTAAGAGGAGGTAGGGATGGGCAAAGGAGTAAAAATCCCTAGTATTTTAATTTATAGCACAAATTCTTAATGTATAATTTGGTATGTATTGATCAGATGAAAAATGGGGGGGGGAATCTACTTTGTTTTATAAATATCAAAGCACACGCTTAAAGCTAAACTTTTACTACTTTAATCCAAAGTATTTAGCTTGCCTAGAACAGCTATAAGTTAATCATTTATGTGCTTTTTATACAGAGCCTTATTTTTACTGACTTCTTTGAAGTTTGAAAAAATTAAAAAATTCTTATAATTGGGGAAAATTACATTCATTAATGTTTTGTAAAATATTGAAACAGCCCTATGTCAATTCATAGACTTAAGAAACAATTGTAGGAAAATAAAATATTAGTGAGAAATCAAGTGTTACAAAAAGTGTTTTAGCTCTTCTTGTACTAAATCAGTGTACAGTAAGATGAAGCTGTATGTAGATAAATCACTTTTTTGTCATTACCTGGCAGATATATTTACTACAGTCTAGCTGCCGACCACTTTTCATGCAGAAAACACAGTAGGTACTGCATGAAAATGGACTCTAATTAAGTATGAGAGGGAGAGCATGCAAAATTGGTACTTACTTCCTCAGTCTTAACCACTTATCAGGAAATCAGGCAGGTGGGGGAGGTGGGTGTGGTGAGGAAAGTTTTAAGGAGAGAAGTAGATGTTAATGTTCATAATTTACAAATTTTCATGAAAAACACTGAGAGCCTTTTGAACTGCCTTTTATTTGGAACTGGGCCAAAAATAAAGCACGTTCTTGTTCATTAGGCAATAGCAGAGATGGCCAAGACCATGGAAAAAGAAAGAGGTTGCAAAGACCGTTGACATGTATGCTGTATCAAATATGTATGCCATATTTTAAGTCCTTTAAGTCCACAAAATATGAGGATAAGATAGAGCTTTATTAGTGGCCACAATAACTATAAACAGAGCAAAATTAAATTCCATATGAAAATATTTTAATGGGATGATTTAATTTAAATGAATTAGGTTATCATACATTTACAAACTTTAACTTATTTTATTAAATTTATATAGCTTTGAAATAGAATTATAAATTGCTACTATCTGCAATAATCTTGGAAGATATAAAGTTTTGTGAACAACCATACCTTTCATGTAGCAGCAGAAGGGGAAAAAAAAAAAAAAAAGCTTTTAAATTCTTCAGTATTGGATTCTTCGTAGTGTTTTTTCCTTGGTCTGATTTTGGCATCTCTCTCTACTTGTTCTTTAGACCTGATTTCTAAGCTCTTCAAAGTCTACCTATACTAATTTTAAAAGCTCTGAAAAGCATTTGTCACCAAATATCTTTTAAGAATGGTAACTATTTTGTAGAGTATTGAAATTTTTGTTCTTTTGCTAAAATGTAAGACAAATTTCGGCACACGGATTTGGGATTTTTTTTATCCCTGAAGACCAATCAATTTCTTATTTATTTAAGATTGATTCCACACTCTGTTTTCAAGGAGAGTGACTGCATTCCCCACTTAGGTAGAGCAACAGAATTTTTTTTCTACCCCCATGGGATTGGACCTTGAGGTGACTCCAAGAAAGGAGTATGCAAATGCCTCAGTTATATTGAGTTTATGTTCAAATTACCATGTTCGCTTGAAAAAAAATCATTTCCTGTGAGCCTTTTGGCAACTTCCCTTTTTAATGTAAAGAAAAACTTAGTCACCCTTAAAACCTACACAATAAATAAACTTGTAGATGTGGGCAGAAGGTTTGGGGGTGGACATTGTATGTGTTTAAATTAGACCCTTTGTCACTGAGAAGCTGTTGTATGGGTCAGAGAAAATGAATGCTTAGAAGCTGTTCACATCTTCAAGAACAGAAGCAAACCACATGTCTCAACTATATTATTTATTTTTTATGGATAGAGTGAATCATATCTTCTGTATTAATTTCCAGTGGGTTTACCCTCTATTTAAATGTTTTGAAAAACAGTGCATTGACAATGGGTTGATATTTTTCTTTAAAAGAAAAATATAGTTATGAAAGCCAAGATAACCTGAAGCCTGTTTTGTTTTAAAAGTTTTTATGTTCTGTGGTTGATGTTGTTTGTTTGTTTGTTTTTATTTTGTTTATTTTTTTGCATACTACATGCAGTTCTTTAACCAATGTCTGTTTGGCTAATGTAATTAAAGTTGTTAATTTATATGAGTGCATTTCAACTATGTCAATGGTTTCTTAATATTTATTGTGTAGAAGTACTGGTAATTTTTTATTTACAATATGTTTAAAGAGATAACAGTTTGATATGTTTTCATGTGTTTATAGCAAAAGTTATTTATTTCTATGGCATTCCAGTGGATATTTTGGTGTTTGCGAGGCATGCAGTCAATATTTTGTACAGTTAGTGGACAGTATTCAGCAACGCCTGATAGCTTCTTTGGCCTTATGTTAAATAAAAACATGTTTGGGATTTAATTTTTTACTTTATGTCTTATTGGTTTTCAAAGATCAACTTTGCACACATATTGCTACATCATTTTCAGGGTGATAATTTTTTTCTACTGTAATTATGGAAGAGTATGAGAAACAGATTGAATGGGAGAGAAAGAACAAAAGCTGGAATGAGAGCTCAAATAGAAAAAGAATATATACTGCTGTGCAGAGGTTTGTAATGGGCTGCAGATGCTTGGAGCAGCAATATTTATATTCATTTTGTTAATTTCACATTTCTTAAACTGTAATGACAAGTAACATGACATAAAGAAACATGTCTTCCCACTTTCTTCTCTCTTTCCCTTTCTCCCTCCTTCATCCTTTCTTCTCTTATTTCTTCCTCTTTTTCTTTCTTGCTAGAAATCTAGAATTACTCAACAGAGCAACTAAAGCTAGAGAAATAAATGCATAGACCATAAAAAGACTGAGACTAATAGGAGCAATTTGAAATCACAGAATTATAGCCAAGAATGAATCGACTGGTCAACTTTTTCTTCTATAGGTTTTTCTCTAGGATCTGTGCCCATCCCAGAGTTTGTTTGTTTTTTTTAACTAAATTTTGTAAATGCTCATATGAACCGTGCTGGTACCCATATATATATATATATATATATATATATATATATATATATATATATATATATATATTATTTTAACTACTCTGAACAGTGGATATTTTATTTTATTTTATTTTATTTTTTTAAATTTAATTAATTTATTTACTTTTTATTTTATTTTATTTTTTTATTAATTAATTTATTTACTTTTTAAATACATTTGTCTCTGCCTTCCCCCCCCTCTTTCCCTTGCCCCCTCCCACCTTCCCTCCCTCAGCTCTTCCCCTTTGGTTTTGTCCATGAGTCCTTGCTATATGTTCCTTGACTTTCCCCTTCCCTTCCCTTTCCCTGCCCCCCCTTCCCTCTTGTCTCTGTTGATTTCTTTTCCTTTCAGTGTTGCTGGTCATATTTGCCTTGCTTCTTTGCATTGTTGGTTAGGTTCCGCTTATAGGTGAGATCATATGGTATTTGTCTTTCGCCCCCTGGCTTATTTCGCTTAGCATGATGCTCTCCAGTTCCATCCATGCTGTCGCAAAGTTTAGTACTTCTTTTTTCTTTCTGCTGCGTAGTATTCCATTGTGTATATGTACCATGATTTTTTGATCCAGTTATCTACTGATGGGCATTTAGGTTGCTTCCAACACTTGGCTATTGTAAATTGTGCTGCTATGAACATTGGGGTGCATAGGTTCTTTTGTATTGGCGTTTTGGTGTTCTCAGGGTATAGTCCCAGCAGGGGAATCACTGGATCAAAAGGCAGTTCCATTTTCAGCTTTCTGAGGAAATTCCACACTGCTTTCCATAGTGGCTGCACCAGTCTGCACTCCCACCAACAGTGGACTAGAGTTCCCTTTTCTCCACAACCTCGCCAGCACCTGTTGTTTGTGGATCTGTTTATGATGGCCATTCTGACCGGTGTGAGGTGATACCTCATGGTGGTTTTGATCTGCATTTCTCTGATGGCTAGTGATGCCGAGCATCCTTTCAAATGCCTCTGGGCCCTCTGTATCTCCTCCTTAGAAAAGCATCTGCCCAGGTCTTTTGCCCATTTTTTGATTGGATCGTTTGTCTTCTTGGAGTCAAGTCGAGTGAGTTCTTTGTATATCTTGGAGATCAAACCTCTATCTGATGTATCATTAGCAAATATATTTTCCCAAATGGTTGGCTCCCTTTTCATTTTGCTGATGTTTTCTTTAGCTGTGCAGAAGCTTCTTATTTTGATGAGATCCCACTTGTTTATTCTTTCCTTTATGTCCCTTGCTTTAGGAGACATATCAGTGAAAAAATTGCTGCGTGGGATATCTGAGAGTTTCCTGCCAATGTTCTCCTCTAGGACTTTGATGGTGTTGCGACTTATATTTAAGTCTTTTATCCATCTTGAGTTTATTTTTGTGTATGGTGTAAGCTGATGATCCAATTTCAATTTTTTGCATGTAGCCATCCAGCTCTCCCAACACCATTTGTTGAAGAGGCTGTTATTGCCCCATTTTATGCTTCTGCCCCCTTTGTCGAATATTAGATGTCCATAGAGACCTGGGCTTATTTCTGGGCTTTCTATTCTTGAACAGTGGATATTTTTATCCCTGCTTTTACTGATGAATCTGAGACATAAGGTAACATTAATTGTTACAAAGATTCCAAGACAGACCTATATTCAAATCTAAAGTTAATTTTCTTTTTGCTGTTTTATACTTCCATTTTGTGTTAATTTCCTTTTGTACAGAAAAAAAAAGGGGAGGGTGGGGAGGGACTGAGTGTTGAAGACATTACTAACTTTTTTTTCCCAATTCTTACTCCAGGATTTTTTTTTTTTCATTGCTTTTTGCGATACAGAGGAAGGGGGAGAGAGAAACATTGATGTGAGACAAATGCACCTATTGGTTACCTCCTATACACACCCACACCAGGGATCACAGACCTGGGATCGTACCTGCAAACTAAGTATGTGCTCTGACCGGGCAGCAAACCTGTAACCTTCTGGTTATGGGATGATGCTCCAACCAACTGAGCCACACTGTCCAGGGCAACACTGCTAACTTTTTAACACAGACATTATATGCTCACCAGATAGTTCACTTGTACTTATCTCCAAGTCAAATGCCAAAATCATATAAATTCATACTAAAATTTTTATATTTGTTTTAGGAAGAAAAGTTCCAATATTATAAAAAAATTAGAAAATGAAATTGTTACAGTTTTGTTTTAAATTAATTAATTTGTCTTATTTTTGTTCTTATATTTTACTCAAGGAAACCTTTCATCCAAAATATTTTACTTTATGGGCCCGCTGATTGTTTATATGTGTGTGTTGCATGAGCACATAAATTAGACTTCATTTCCTGCCAAGTTTAACATTAAATACATTTTAGGAACTAAGTATCAATAAAAACTCCAGGGAATTACAAATGAGTAATATTATTATGGAATTTATCTGATTTTATTGTAATTAAGACAAAAATAACAAAGTAAACAGTTGAAGTCAGATATATAAAAAATGTATCAAATATGTTTATATACCTGTGTATATATAATATACAAATGTATGTTACAAATTACATACCTAACATAATATGATATATAGAGAGAATGTGTCATCATTTAAAGAAAACACCTAAATCCAGTTCATATCGAGGTTTAATCCTTTCCTAGAAAATAGTTGTCTGAGGATGTGTCCAAACAAAAGAACTAGAGAAGTGCAACAATTCCTCGTTGCATAAACCAAGTACCAGTTCTTTTGAAAGAACTCTGGTGTTATTTTATTGATCCAATTTTGAGTCTTTTCTTTGGTCCATGAAAAGGCAGGATTCATTAAAAATTCTTTATTACACCCTTTCAGGCTTTGAATGTCATGTAATTAGTGCCTATAGTAATGAAAATAAAGAAGGCAAATTGTTTATCCACATGCAAAAACCAAGAGCTGTTTCAAGAACGTCTTAGAGCCGTTTTAAGACTTCCTAGAAATAGAGAATTTACCTCACTTGATTATGCCCACTTTCAAGAAGAACCTGTAATCCTAGCAGTTCCACCGTAACTTTGATTCACTGGAGGGACACCAGAGAAACACTTTTCTTTCAGAAAACTTAGCAGTTAAAATCTGAAAGTGGCTCTGGAAAATATTAGCTTGACTGAACAAAAATGATGAATCTTTTTAAAACCGAATTTTGCTCAGGAAGAAGTCAGAGCAAATATTGAGACAAGGGCCAGTCACTGTCAGAAAACAGCATTGAAAAAGCCACCCAGGGTAAGAGTTAGTTTGTTACTGTAATTTCTGCTGTCATGGAGATGGTAGTGCCTGCATCACTGTCATGTGGTAGAGGGCATAGTCCTCTAAGACAAATGCTATAATGTAGCAACAAAGACCCATCTAACATGTCTTTCATTAATGAGGTTGTCCCAACACAGTTGGGTACCACAGCCTAGGCCATTTGAAAGGCTTAGTACTCACATGGGATAAAGTCAGTCATTATGGGGAAACTCTTCTATTGTGAAAGAAAGAAAAATAAGAAAAAATAAATAAAACTCAACACTGCTAATCTATGCCAGAAACAGCAGGCCTAAGGCAGGAGGATGACAAAGCATTGTGCTTCAAAGCGTTTATTGTGCTAGAGCTTCCAAGCACTTTGAAGACAGTCATCAAACCCTTCTAAATGGAACCAATGAGCCTTTTGACAATTGATCTCAACAACAAATGTTTGTGTTTCACGATCAGTTTATCGTCCTTTAACGCTTTTAAGTAAAATTGTCATTAAATGAGATATTTTTTAAGATAAAACTAGTTTTTTTTCATTTGAGTAATCATATCTTAATCATGATCAAATTGTGAACTGCATAAAGTGGCTTGATATGGTATGGGATAATACATTAAGTAGCTATTATTATGCCAAGTATTACAGGGCTTATAATTCTGAAGTCAACTAACCCTATGGCCTCAAAATAGTGAATTTTTACTAGTCTCCATAAGATCACGGACTGGCCCTTGTTGCCATGAAGTTACTATTAATGGTCTCAGATTGAAACCTGGAGCAAGCAAATATATCCCCCTCCTTTTGGACTATGATAATAAGATATTAATGACATTGAAAATTCTAACTAATTAGGTTTACTAAATCATTTATTCAGCCACTATATGAAAGCAATCTTGACAGAGGACTCAAAAAAGTTTTCTCCAAGCTCGACATTGCCTAGTAGGGAGGATACCCTTGCTACTCCTTGAAAGAGAAATAAACAACAAACACTAGAAGGCTCCATCAATGTCCCAGCAAGTCAAATGTAAACAGGTACAGAGAAGAGAGATGAGCATGCTGTTCTTTTCTTAAAAGAACCAGTTCTCAACCCAATATCTCGGACCACCCCAGCACCTGGGACTGCAACTTAGTACTGCAACCACATATCATAGGGTAATGGTGAATAGCTTTTATCTTTGGGCTTTAAACATTTCACAAAAACTGGAAATGTAATCTTAATCAATTTTATATTGAAGAAGTCACCAGTTATGATTTTGACTAGATCCATTCCTTATCTGATAAACTGATTTTCAAAAGTGTATAATAAACCCAGAATAAGGAGTATTTAAATGTGGATTAAGCACTGAAATTAAATTTTATGAAAAAGAAATCAGTGTAAAAATCACCTTTCAGATGATCAAAAATAAGGAAAAAGTAGAGGAAACCTAGGCATGGTGAGGGTGAAGTCAGTTGCTTCTCTCTAGCTTCAGCTGTGACTTAGACTTACCAGGGAGTATTCTGGTAAATGTATGTACTGGCCTCTAGGAATCAAACTGCTAGAAATTTCTTTTTGTTCTTTTCCTGAAGGAAGAGCAGGTGTCCAGGAAAACTAAGGTGGGAAAATCTGTACCCTCCACCTGTCAGACTCCAAGAACAGAATTTAGGTCGGTGGAGAGAAATAGCTGCAGGCAGAAATGAAAAGGGACCTTTACATTAAGGACTGTGTATAAAGGGAGCACTCTTTTAATTCCCAAGTAATAAGTAAATTCTGACACTATATGAGAGAGAGAACCATTTTTCCCAGTTGTAAATTGAAAACATCATGGATGCTGCATAAATAAAGTCAACAGTTTTGGGAGGCATGAAAGATAAGACCCTCAGCAGATTTTGGCATTTTCAAGGTAATCTCTGGAAGTAGTAGCAGTGTGATGGATCCCCATTGGAGCTATAGAAGGACCTGAGAAAGGCCTTGTAGGAACTGAAGCTAACCAGGCAGTTTATTGACATATGTGAAATGCCTGAAGTTTCTCAGGCATGACTGAATGAAGTTTAGAGATGGGCTTTGGAACTGATTGAATTTTATCTTTGAGGAGATCAGACATGAGCTAAAGAAAGTTGGCTTATTTCATTTAGTACAATCCTCTCTGCTCTTACATATTTGTAAGAGTGGAATAAACTCAATGTACACTAGAACTATATATGGAGACATGGAAAAGTGTGGTAGGTCCTCAGGAAATATTATTTGAACTCAAATTCAAACAAGCCACAAAATTTTTTGTCTTACTAATGAATATCTTTAAAAACTACTTATTTTTTCACAATCTGAGATAGATTTTTAAATAAGAAATGAAGCCTACGAAATATTATCTTTGTATTACTAGAAGGAAAGACTTAGAAAAAGTGAAAGCCAGACTTGGAAACAGTCCTTCCTATACAAGTGTGGCTGAAAGAAACTACCCCTAAAATGTGAAAGGTTTACAACACATTTAACAATATCTTAGAAAAGTATTATATGCTGGGTACTGTTCTGAATGCTTTATGCCTTATAAGAACTCTGAGAAGTAAATCTTTTGCTTCTACATTTTCGAAGGAGGACCATAGTCTCCATTTCACAGGTGAGAAAACTGTGGATCAGAGTAGTTCAATAACTTCTCCAAGGTGAAACATGTAGGATGCAACAGTGGTAGGATTCCAAACCAGGGAAGTTCTGCACCAGCCATTGCACCCTCTGCTATATTTATATGTCCTACCACCTCTCCACCAAGAACATGATTGCTATTTCTTCATAATTCTGCTGATACCACACAACTGCCTTCTACTTCTATATATAGATTATGTATTTACAGTGATGAAACCAACTACTTTTTCAGCTGGTAACCTGCAGAGTAGAAGCATTGTGGCAAAGAGGAAATAACTCCAGATCACTAGTCAGGAAATCCAAGCTTTAGGCTGTCTCAGTCAATAAGTAACTTTGTCATATTAAGTTATATTTGCGTCTTTAGGTTTTATTGTCCCCGACTGTAAATAGGGCTGAGTTAGACTTTCTTAAGTGCATTTCAATTTCAAGATTCTAAAATCAAACTGACCAGATGGTCTGCACAGGCATCATTTGGCCAAAATACCTCTATCTCCCTGTGTAACTGGCGTTACCACAAGGATCTACCTAGTCATGAGACATACTTTTTAATTGATTGCAATTCTGTTCCAATAAGTGTTGTTGTTATAACAGCAACAACAGTAAAACATGACAATTGCTTCTGGTGGAAAAAACAACTGTCAAGGACACTCAAATTGACTAGAAGAATTGCTTCAGAATTACTGATGTTGCTTTTAAAGAAGAGGTCAAAGCAAAAAGATAAGTTTTGGCTGCATGACATTTACATGCATCTTATTACAGTCATTAGCTTAGCTAGCTACTCTTGCATACATTTGTATGTTTCTAAACTGTGTTTCTCTTTACATTTCATTAGATTTCTACCTCTTTTTTTCTTTTACTCTCTACCAAGAGAGTTTGGTTTTTGCTTCTTTGTTTTTATTTTTGTCATTCTTCATCTCTAGAGTATTCTTCTCCTGGTCTTTTCTGAAATCCAGAAGGGAAGATCATTAAGAATAAAACATTTCAGCAGAGAAAGTTTCAAATGGGGCTTTATGTACTCAGCCAGAAATTCTCCAACTGAAGTGTGTATAATCACCTGGGAAACTTATAAAAATGCATATTACCATGCTTCACTCACCTGAGATTTTTGAGACAATAGGTCAGAAATAGAATATGAGGATTTATATTTTATAAAATTTCTGTATCATTGGCATGGTACTTCCCACTTTAACAATATTCAGATCAATACAGTGAATACAGGGAAGGGATCCATGAGGGTGATTTTTTTTGGTTTGTTTTTGTTTTTGTTTTACAAGTGGGTGAAGATAGGCAAATTAGGAAAGTTGAACATACTATACCACACTGACGACCCTGTATTCTCTTGGAGAAAGTAGGTGATATGTTAGCACAAACTGGCTAAAATTCATACCTGCCGAGTCTGGATTTTTCTTCTACATGTAGTCTTTCCAGAAATACAAGTAGGAAATGTGAGCACATGGTGTAATGACTACAGACATAGACATATTCATCAAAAGATTATTAGAGCCATGTTCTAAAACAGATGAGTAAGGGATGAAGCTGTACATATAAAGCTTGGTCATATATTTCTAACTCTATTTTCTCTTTAGATTTAACATGAAGGTGTAATCATATAAACTCATCTCTGAGAATAGTCAATTTGGTTTCACATGAATGGCTACTATGCAACACTAACCTTTCTGGAAATTGTATGTGAATGAAGAAACTGAAGACAAGTTAATTATGGAAGGAGTACTAATATATTTGGTCCAGGTTGTCATTTTACTTGGTGATGTGACTTTGATCTAGATGCTAGATTTATTCTTTTATAGGGTGGAGTCAATGGTACCTAATCCACTTATGCCCCTGAGGTGCTGTGAGAATGAAGTCATATCAAAGGTTGTTAGTGATTAAAGAACCAAAATAATGATGAAGGGATTCTTTCTATTTTCTGTAATAATAAACACAATCTCACAGGCAATTAATTAGTTTATAACCTTTATTTTTTTAATTTAGTAATTTAATGTTATACACAAACCACTTAGTGTACCACTATAAGTTGATGATGAAGAAGCACAGTCTGTATGAATATAGTTTTTAAGGAATTATAGTGACCATGCAACACAACTTAAGTCAAACTTTGTTTTTCATAGGACTTTTGTAAACTTTGAAAGCTGCTTATTCATAAAATTTTCAAGTAGAGCCAATCTCAAAATATCTTTGGATTGATTTGCTACACATTTACCACCTCACTCCAATGTAAAGTCATTAGAAATACACTTATACGCTATCACTTTACAGGGACACTCACAGAAAACTGATCTGAAAAGACAGAAAGTCCCTTTTGGCCCATTGAAAGGGTACATGCTATTATAACAAGTGAAGCTGAGTTAAATGTCAATAGAGAAAAGTGTTGGAAGATGTTTTTAACATTATAGTTATGCATGCCCTGTAATATTTGGCTTCCAAATTTTTTCTTTCTGTTTCTAGCCTCTGAATTAAAATTAATTAATTAAATTAAATATACAACAATGGTGAAGAGAGCAGGTTCTAGGTTAAGTAATACAAATTTTAGGTCAGCTATTTAATGACACTCTAACATTGGGCAAATTTTAAGAGTTCAATAATAATGTTTCCATGTCTTTTTTAAATTTACTATAAAAGTAATACTTTCTTGGTTGAATTATTTGGGAAATTTCAAATAAAAAGCATCTAAATGGCAGAACATGGTGTCTGATTTGGTGAGTTTACCATCAGCCCCTGCTAGAAATATCTAAATATATTTTTATGGTCTTGCTTCCAAGAATTATCAGAAACACCTCCTTCAGTCAGACCCTTGCCCATGCACTCTAGTACTCTAGAGTATGTTTTGAATATTAGGATGGCGCCATATGATGTTTTGAGAGTAAATGTTGTTGCTTGCTCTTCATATCAATCATAGAGAATTATTGTTTTTTACTTTCTTTAATAATGCTGTTACAGCTACCCTTTTCAACTTAGTCCACCTCTTGGGGTAACAAATCCTATTCATTTAATGTATAAATTAAAGTAGCACCTAATTTTCTTGAATTAATAGAAACCAAAATACCTCGATATAAAAAATATTTTGTTCCATAATTGAAGAAGAATTTTTTAAACAATGAAAAAGAAATTAGAGTCTGTTTGGCTATAAGATAAAGAAATATGGCTGAACAGGTTTAAATAATAAGAACATTTGTTGCTCATTTAACTTGGAACCCAGTTTTTAGGCACAGAGTAATCATGGAAGCAGCTCTATTTCTTTATAATTCTCTGGTCACTTTCCTCCTTCATATTTTGACTTTGACATCAGGCTCTGATCTCAGCCAAGACCTTAGCAAAAAGCAGAACGTTTTTATCTTTGTTTGCATCCAATATAGATTGCTTTCCATAATTTTCTTTTAAAATCAATTAAGAAATCTCACAGAAGTCACCAACTAATGGCTTTCTGGCCCAAGTTTGCATAGACCAAACACAACGACAGGAGACTATGATTGACTCAGACAAATCAGAACCAGCTTCCTGAAAAAGGGTCAGTTCCCTAAATTGCATTGCTACTAGATATGCGGGATTGGGTAAGGTAAATGGTAGAGAGTCAAATATCACTGGTGCCAAAGTTTTATTTCAATGCATTTGATGGAAATATTTACATAATGTCCTCACTTTCCGCATCCTCAAGTATACAACACTGATCATAATTTAGCCTTTTGTTGGATGATGGCTCAGGGATTATTCAGTGGTAATATCAGTAACCAGTAGTTACTATTTTGGTAGGCAGAGCTATTTGCTCTTAAACTAAATAGTTCCTCGATTTCTTGAATTTTATGACTTCTCTTCTGAATACTTTGTCTCCTCAGTTTTTGTGATGCTACTAACTTAAATGATTGTGATTACAGAAATCCGCTTCCCAACTTTGCTATGAGAGGAAATATCAAAGAAAATCTCTTAAAGGATGTCACTTAACTGACTCTGGAATTAATGGATGATCGTTATTTCCTGCATAAAACCTATTGTCTGATGCTCTCAGAATAGTAAATACACATAGGTAAGTAGGTCACTCTGTACAATACCCATACATTTTGCTCTTACTGGTTAAGTTGTATGCTTACTAAGGCTCAAGTGTTTTTGTTCTCAAACCTGTTTATGCCAGTTTTATTTGTGATTGTATTACACAAACACTTAAAATATGAGAAAAACAAACAAAAAGCCACAAAACCAACCTAACAAACAAATAAATTGTTTTCATAGAGTTCAAAGAATATCACTGAAAATATTTGTGGCTAAATTAACCATAAAACAGAACTGCAAAAGAAAATCAGGAAATGTAGAAAGAGTCAACATTCATGAAATTTTACAGTAATCTAGTTTTTGTTCTGCTTTAAAGAATCTCAAACTATAAATTTTAAGAGATATATTATAAATGTGAATCATATGTCAACCTCCAATCAGGATATCCACTCTCAAAGAAAAAGCTTTAGTCCTACGTCAAAAGCTTGGTGAATGAATGTATAACAGTGTACTTGATGTTAACACCAAATTAAAAGTACATACACTTTGGTAAAATTATCCTCTTTAACCAACTTCTATTATTAAACATCTACTTCCACATCAGGCAAAAAGTTTTTTTTTGGTCTATTAAAAGGATGAGATAGTGATGATGCATCATATGCATAAAAGGAGACAGTCATTAGGCAGCAAGAATAAGACTGCTAAGTCCTCATCCATAGTAGCAAGATAATAACTAAAGTTCATGAAGACTCATAAAAATGTATATTGTTTCATGCTTTAGAATAACTACTCAAAAATAAAAACAAAGTGCTAAAAAGCACTTGTCTTTGGAAAGTGGGAGTGCTAGAGAGAACCAGATTATATATAGGAGACTATAGTTTGCATTATATGGTTATTTTTTCTGATTTTTTAATGTTGTGAAATTTTACACTTATAAATATTAAACTATTAACTGAAGACATCTATCAGTCCTGATTTTGTTAGTATGGCAATCAGCCTCTAGTATAACTCTCAAAGAACCTTGCTTACTGCTATTCACATGTTTGTTTAATCCCCTCTCCTATTCCACATTGTATCAGCTTTGATTTGGGTGGCCAGTAGAATACAAATGAAATGATAGTATGTCACTTCTGAGATAAGTTATAAAAGACTCCTTGGCTTCTGTCTCTGTCTTGCATCATTGGCTCTGGAGGAAGCCAGCTGTGAGGAACTGAAGACTTATGCTTAATCCTTTAATTCTTTTTCTTTATTTATAAATTTTAGATAATAATACCTTCTTTGCAAGTTATTATGGAGCTGAGATATAAAATATAAAAAGTCCAAGAAATAACCCTCAATCATAGCTGACTTTAGCTGACTTTATTATTGTTATTGATACATTTATTAAACTTACCAGAGTCATTCTGCTTATATGTGGCAGAGATAGTATCCTAAAACTGATCTGCCTACATTTTAAACCCATTGTCTGTTCATTGTCTACCAGTGGAAACAGATACCCATAAGAAATTTGGTAAATTTTTCTCTTTTTTTGTTATATGCTTGTGTGGATTATAGGAATCTCTGTAATTTCCCTCCAGTGACCCCTGAAAGAAAAGAATCTCCAGCTGGTCTAAAGGAATGCATTACAATGTAAGACAGAGTACTAGAGGACAAGCAAAGCTCTATGGAACCACATTCTTATAGAAAAAGAGAGAGAGAAGAAAACATATATGGTACATATCAACTCAAAAGCAAGATGAATGGAGAAAATGCCATCCTAGAAAGGCTTTTGAATAAAGGAGGGAGTAGAGTGATGGCAGAGTGATGGTTGCCAGGAGAGAGAAGCCATATAGGCTGGCACATATGAGTAGTTCTGATTGGCAATATAGGTAAAGATCTTGATGTATATATCACTAGGAGAAAGACCCATCAAGGACTTCTTATGCATTTGAATCCAGAGTCTGGGAGGTTACTAGGTTTGTGGTGAGGTAAGATAGAACTAAGAATCTTGTTAAAATTGAGCCAAAACACATGATAGATTTTGGTAGGAAGCTTTAAGGGTTCATCTTTTTTTTATCCTCACCTGAGGACATATTTATGAGAGAGAGAGAGAGAGAGAGAGAAACATTGATGTGAGAGAGAAACACCAATTGGTTGCCTCCAGTGATGAGATCAAACTGCAACCTAGGTATGTGCCCTGACCAAAAATCCAACCCACAACCTTTTTTTTTTTTTTTACAGGATGATGCTCCAACCAAATGAGCCACTGAGCCAGGGTTTAAGGGCTCATGGTGACTGAAAGGTAGAAATTAAGTGAGGCAGTAAGACAAGCAGTGACTCCAACAGTCAGATATCAAAGAAAAGACTGAAAGAAGAGAAGGGATTCAGATGACATGGAGATCCCAAGAGGAACTGCTAGATGACTATATTTTCCTTGTGAGCTGAATACCAGGAGACTGGTTGTTTATTTCAGTTTTTTAAAATCCCCTAAAATGTGGTAAAAGTTGTGAGCTTAAACTATTGCATGGGCTAGATGGGATGAAATACGCTGCAAGACATGGGGAAGAGCACCTGAAGTCAGAGGTACAGAATTTGGGAGAGGGCCATTTTTCTTCCCCTGTACTGGGTCACCAACCAAGGTTCACTCAGAAGTCCTAAAGGTGAGAGAACATTCCACAGTGGAGGACAGCCCACAGTGGAATACCTGGTTCTCTCTGGGAGACATGGCAGGGAGGCTCCTTGATGAGTATTGAGGAAGTAGAGGGAGAGAAAACACTTTCATAAACCCAGGTTAGAAGCAGAAATACATGTAATAAATGCTGTGTTCCCCTCTTAGTGTGATCTTCCTGAAGGCAGGGCCTCTGTTTAGCTGTTTTAGAACCCTGGCCCTAACACAAGAGAGTGACACAAAAAGCCCAATAAATACTTGAGTAGATGAATGAATGAATGAATTAATTAATTAATAAACAGCACATCTTAGAGATTTTACAACATGGAGTTTACATATGTGGGTCTAAATCTATCAGTACTGGTCTTAGCCCAATGTAGAAGTGGGACTAATTAAATTAATGTTTGGAAACAATTCCATGGAGAGGCTGAGAGATAAGGAACCTGAAAATTGAAGGAGTGGGCAGCAAAGGGAAGAACATAAAATCTAAGGATGTGGCTATTGGTGTGGCAATAATGGTAGTAAAGAATGTTAAAGAAGTCATGAAAGGAAAATGTATAGAAAAGAGTGCTTAAAAGTAGCAAATACCACAGGAGTTAAAAGACCAAGGAAGATGTTGACTGAAAAATACCTGTTGGATTTAACGAGGAGGTCATCTCTAAATTTTGGAAGAACCATTTCAATGGACTAGTGGAGGCAGAAATCAGGTTATTCTGATTTAAGAAATTAATGGAAAACAAAGATGTGAATACAGTGGATGTATAGTTTCAATGAGTGTGGTTGTAAAGGGAAGAAAAATATAGTGATAAGAGCAGAGCAGAAAATGAGGGATAACTTTTTAAATGAGAGATTTCATTTTTTTTTGAAGGATTCACATTACCTGTTTCAAGACTTATAAAGCTACAGTAATAAAGACTGTGATTTTAGTGAAAGGATGAACACATAGATCAATGGAATAGAATGAAAAGTCCAAAAATAGGCCCACACATATATTATCAATTAATTTTTGACAAAAATGCAAAGGCAATTCAATGGAGAAAGGATAGTTGTTTCAACAAATGGTGTTAGAACAAGTGGGCAGTCTCATGTAATAAAATGAACTTTGATCTGTACCTTGCACTCTATTTAAAAATCAAGTTTTAACCCAGATTTCAGCTTTGACTTCCCTATCTCTTGAGATCAAAATAAGATCAACTTAAAGACAGTTTCCAGGGTACTGTGGTGATTACTGTGGGGAGTGTGGGTCATTGATTGCTTATATCCCATGGTCTCTGCTGGCTCTGATCTCATTCTTTCTCCACTTCCTCGGTTACTATTGAATTGACCAGATTGGAAACTCAGCCCCTGTTTGAATATATTAAGAATCCATATGCATTGGTTCTGGCTGGGTGGCTCAGGTGGTTGGAGTGTTACCCTGTATATCAAAAGGTTGTGAGTTTCATTCTCTGTCAGGGCACATTCCCAGGTTGCAGTTTCGATACCTGGTTGGGATGTGGACAGGAGACACTTGATCGATGTTTCTCTCTCACATCCATGCTTCCCTCTCACTCTCTCTCTCTCTCTAAAATCATTAAAATATCCTAAGGTGAGGACTGAAAAAATATCTATACATATTGTCCATTTGGGGACATTTGAGGAATGTTGCTAAATATAAGCTTTTATTCATTTTATTCTTCCAAAATAAACTTAAATTTAAACGTTTTTTTTCTTTTTCCTTCAAATACATTTGTATCCATTTTCCTGCCACAACTTTCCTCTGCCCCCCACATCCCCAAACCTGCCCCACTTTGGCTTTATACATGGGTCCTTTATACATGTTCCTTGATTTCACCCTCCTCCTCCTTTTGCCCGTTACTCCTCTCCCTCTTCCCCTCCTGTTACTGTCACTTTGTTTTTCCTTTCAATGTTGATCATTATATTTTTTTTGCTTGTTTGTTTTGTTGATTAAGTTCCGTTTATATGTGGGATCACATAGTATATATCTTTTACCCCCTGGATTATTTCACTTGGCATAATGCTCTCCAGTTCCATCCATGCTGTCACAAAGGGTAGTAGCTCTTTTTTTCTTTCTGCTGCATAGTATTCCATTGTTTTTTGATCCACTCATTTAGTGATGGGCACTTATTTTTCTTCCAGCACTTGGCTCTTGTAAATTGTGCTGCTATGAATACTGGGGTGCATAGGTTCTTTTGAATTGGTGTTTTGGGATTCTTAGGGGATAATCTAAGCAGTGGAATTGCTGGGTTAAAAGGCAGTTCCATTTTTAGATTTTGAGGACATTCCACACTGTTTTCCACAGTGGCTGCACCAGTTTGCTTTCCCACCAACAATGTATTAGGGTTCCCTTTTCTCCACAACCTTGCCAGCGCTTGTTGTTTGTTGATTTGTTTATGCTGGCCATTCTAACCAGTGTGAAGTGGTATCTCATTGTGGTTTTAATTTGCATTTCTCTCATGAGTAGTGAGGATGAGCAGTTTTTCATATGTTCTCTTTGGAGGAGTGTCTTTTCAGGACCTTTACCCATTTTTTACATAGATTGTTTGTCTTCCTGGAGTGGAATTGTGTGAATTCTTTATATATTCTGTAGCTCAAACCCTTGTTTGAGGTATCATTGGCAAATACATTTTCCCCTACAATTGGTTCCCTTTTTATTTTGCTGATGCTTTCTTTAGCCCTGTAGAAGCTTCTTATTTTGATGAAGCCCCATTTGTTTATTCTCTCCTTTATGTCCCTTGCTCTAGGGGACATATATTTGAAAATATTGCAGCATGGACTATCTGAGAGTTTCCTGTCTATGTTCTGTTCTAGAACTTTTATGGTGCCACAAATTATATTTAAGTCTTTTATCAATCTTGAGTTTATTTTTGTGTATGGTGTAAGTTGGTGGTCAAATATCATTTTTCTTACATGTAACTCTCCCAACATCATTTGTGGAAGAGGTTATTTTTAATCCTTTATATGCTCCTGCCCCCTTTGTTGAATATTAATTGATCATAGAGGCATGGGTTTATTTCTGGGCTCTCTATTCTATTCCATTGATCTATGTATCTGTTCTTACGCCAGTACCAGACTGTTGATCAGAGTGGCCTTGTAATGTAGTTTGATGTTAGGTAATGTGATCCCTCTTACTTTGTTCTTATGCAGAATTGCTGCAGCTATTTGGGGTTGTTTATGGTTAGATATAAATTTTTGAAATATTTGTTCAATGTCTCTGAAATATGTCATTAGTATTTTAACAAGGATTGCAATGAATCTATAAATTGCTTTGGGTAGCATGGACATTTTGACGTTAATTCTTTCAGTTCATGAACATGAACTTGGTATATTCTTCCATTTAATTGTATCTTCCTTGATTTATTTCTTCAGTGTTGTGTAGTTTTCTGAGTACAGGTATTTTAGCTCCTTCATTAAGTTTATTCCTAGGTACTTTATTATTCATGTTACCATAGCAAATGGGATTTTTTTTTCTGATTTCTGATCCTGATGTTTCATTGTTGGTGTAGAAAAATGCCTTCAATTTCTGAATATTGACTTTTTACCATGCTGTTTTGCAAAATTCATTTATTAGGTCAAGTAGATTTTTGGTGGGTTTTCTATGTAAACTATCATGTCTTCTGCAAACAATGACAGTTTTACTTCCTCCTTTCCAATTTGGATGCCTTTTATTCCTTTTTCTTGTCTGATCACTGTGGCTAGGACTTCCAATACTATGTTGAATAGAAGTGGTGAAAGTAGACACCCTTGTCTTCTTCCCAATCTTGGTGGGAAAACTTTTAGTTTTTGCCCATTGAGTAGATGTTGGTTGTAGGTTTTCTACATATGGCCTTTATTATGTTGAGGTATGCCTCCTTTATTCCACTTTGGTGAGTGTTTTTCTCATAAATGGATGCTGTACCTTATCAAATGCTTTTTGCTCATCTATTGATATGATCATGTGGTTTTTGTCTTTCCTTTTGTCTATGTGATGTATTATGTTTATTGATTTGTGAATATCGAACCACTCTTGCATTCCTGGGATGAATCCCACTTGATCATGATAGATAATCTTTTTAATGTATTTCTGGATGTGGTTTGCCAAAATTTTGTTGAAGGTCTCAGAGTCTTGTTCATTAGCAACATTGCCTTGTAGTTTTCTTCTTTTGTTGTGTCTTTATCTGGTTTTGGGATTAGGATGATGCTGGTCTCATAAAAAGAGTTTGGGAGTCTTCCCTCTACTTGGACTTTTTGGAATAGTTTGAGAAGGACAGGGGTTACCTATTCCTTAAATATTTTGTAAAATTCTCCTGTGAAACCATCCTGTCCAGGGTTTTTGTGTTCCAGGAGTTTTTTGATTGCTGCTTCAGCTTCACTGGCTGTTATTAGTCTCTTCAGGCTTTCTGCTTCTTCTTCATTCAGGGTTGGAATGTAATGTTTCTTCTAGGAAATTGTCCATTTCATTCATGTTTTCAAATTTCTTTGCATATAATTGATTAGAGTAATTTTTTACAATCCTTTGTGTTTTTGTGGTATCAGTAGTTATTTCTCCTCTTTCATTTCTGATATTATTTATTTGGCAGTCTCCTTTTTTCTCTTGATGAGTCTGTTTAGAGGGTTCTGGAATTTATCTTTTCCAAGAACCAGGTCCTGGATCTATTGATCCTTTGAATTATTCTTTCAATTTCTATGTCATTAAGTTCTGCCCTGATCTTGATTATTTCCTTCCTTCTACTCGCTCAGGGCTTTGTATGATGTTCTTTCTCCAGTTCATGAAGCTGGAGGGTTAGGTTGTTTGAAATGTTTCTATTTTTTTAAGTAGGCCTGTATTGCTATGAACTTCCCTCTCAGGACTGCCTTTGCTGTGTTGCATAGGTTTTGGATTATTGAGTGTTCATTTTAACTTGTTTCCAGAAACTTTTTGATGTCTTCTTTGATTTCATTATTGACCTGTTCATTGTTTGATAGCATGCTATTCAGTCTCCATGAATTTAAATGTTTTTGAGTATTTTCCTTGTGGTGGTTTCTTGTTTTAAGCCCCTAGGGTCTGAGAAAACGCTTGTTATGATTTCAATATTCTTGAATTTGTTGAGACTTGTTTTGTGTTCTATTGTGTGGTCTATCTTTGAAAATGTTCCATGTGCATTTGAAAAGAATGTGTATTTTGCTTCGTTGGGGTGAAAGGTTCTATATATATATATATATATATATATATAAATTTTATAGTGAAGTCCATTTGATCTAATGTGTTGTTCACTTCCACTTGCATTCACTTGCGTTGTTGATGTTTTGTTTGGAAGATCTATCCATTGTTGACTATGAGGTGTTAAAATCTGCTGCTATCTGTGTGTTGCTCTCTATATCTTTCTTGAAGTCCTCCAAGATTTTCCTTATATATTTGGGTGCTCCTATATTGGGTGCACATAGGTTTACAATGTTTATGTCTTCTTGATGGATTTTTCCTTTGAGTATTATGAAGTGTCCTTCTGGGTGTCTTTTTATGGCCTTTGTTTTGAAATCTATTTTGTCCGATATAAGTATTGGCCCCTGCTTTCTTCTCTTGCTCTTTTGCTTGGAATATATTTTTCCATCCCTTTACTTTCATTCTGTGTAGGACCTTTGTTCTCAGTGGATCTTTTGTAGGCAGAATATATGCGGGTCCTGTTTCCTTATCCATGCAGATACCGTATGTCTTTTGATAGTAGCATTTAATCCATTTACATTTAAAGTCATTACTGCTAGGTACTTATTCATTTTTTCTCTTTGTACCTGTGTTCCTCTCTTTCTCAATCTTTTTCTTCATCTTTTTAAAACAATCCCTTTAGCATATCTTGCAGTGCTGGTTTGGTGAAGGTGTATTCTTTTAGCCTTCTTTTGTCTGGGAAGCTCCTTATTTCACCTTCCATTTTCATTGAGAGCCTAACAGTGCAGAGAAGTCTTGGTTGCAGGCCTTTGCTTTTCATGACTTGGAATATTTCTTGCCATTCCCTGCTGGCTTTCAGTGTTTCTGTTGAGAAGTCAGCTGCTAGCTATACCGGGGCTGCCTGATATGTTACTACCTCTTTCTCCCTTCCTTCTTTCAGGATTCTCTTTTTGTCTTTGATATTTGCCATTTTAATGATAATGTGTCTTGGAGTGGGCCTCATTCCTCTTGAATGGGACCCTCTGTGCTTCCTGGACTTGTGTGATTTTTTCTCTCCTCCAATTAGGGAAGTTTTCCATCATTAGTTTTTCAAACAGGTTCTCTATCCCTTCTTCCTCTTCTTCTCCTTTTGGTATCCCCATTATCTGGATGTTATTACGTATCTGGAAATCTGCATTTCCATAAATGCCTCTTCATTCTTTTTTAGTGTTTTTTTATTTTCTTGCTCTTTCTGGGAGATTTTTTTCTACCTTGTCCTCCAGCTTGCTGATTCATTCCCCTGTTTCATCTAGCCTGCTTTTGATTACTTCTATTGTTCTTCAATTCAGAAATTGTATTCTTTATTTCCTTTTGCCTCTTGCTGATAGATTTTATATCCTCTTTCATGACTATATAGATTGCAGTAAGTTACTCATAGTTTCCTTATAGTTTTTGGTAATTATCTTTGAGGTCACTGAGTTCATTGAGCTTCCTTAGAACCATTGTTTTGAACTCAATATCTGATAGTTTACTTGCCTCTATTGCATTTTGTTCTCTTTGTGAGGACTACTCCTTTACCTTTGATTGGGGGGTGTTTGTTTGTCTTCCCATTATTTTTGAGACTCTTCCTTTTTTTTCCTTCTGCTCTAAATTAATCTGTCTTGAATACCTTACTTTGTGGTGTGACCTTCTATGGTAGGAAACCTGTGAGATTCAATGATGTAGTCTCCTTGATCTCCTGAAGTTGCTGCCCTTTGGATGCCTTTTTTTGCCATTTATGTTGGCTATCTGGAAGGAAGTGTAGTTTGAATGTTGTTTGTTCATTCTTTGGTGGGTCCTACCCTTTAGCTGGTTGACTGAGAGTCACTATGCCCACCACGTGTTATGTGTTTTTGTGCAAGTGTGGTCAAAACAAAACCACAATGCCCAGGAAGCAAACCCACATCCACAAAAATAACACCCCTCTGCAATCCCACTATCAACAGCAAATGAACCAGTATTAGTAAGGCTGTTAAGAGATTGAGACTATTATAAGAATGGAGAAAAATAAACTAATCATATAAAATCTAATGATTTAATGTGCACAAACTTGATGGACCTGAAATGAACATTAAAAGATTTGTAGTAAAGAAAATATTGCAAATCATGGAGAAGATTGCAGTGGATTTTGTCTTGGTAACCTCTAGTATTTACTGCTTTTTTTTTTTTTTTTTCCTGGATCTGCTTCTATTGATGTCAGATGTTGACCCTGTCTGACCTTAGGCAGTCTGTTCAAGACTTCCAGGAATCTACTGTCTGTGGCTGTCTCCTTCAGTTGTTTATCTAGTCACTCTGCACTCAGCAGTCAGGCCTAGACACTGCAGGATTGGGTAGAATCCCTCTGGGGGATGGGGCTATTGTTTCCTCTCATGCTGATGCTACTCAGGGGAGTGGTCTGCCTGAGCAAAGTAGCTACTGCTGTGCAGGGGATGAGTCAGCATCAGAATCTTGCCACCTATTCCCTCAGTTCTCTCTCCAAAACCTCCTTACCCAGTCTCTCCTCAGGAGTCTCTACCCGACTCTGCCCCCACTTTTGCAGGAGCGCAGCATAAGTGTCTTCAAATAAAAAGTTATGTGCTTGTCCTTTAAATGGCTCTTTGGGTCTCCAACTGCCCATCTCTGGCTTTTAGCAGCTGGTTGTTATCTGTGTACTTTTTGGGCTCTTGTGTTATAGGCTGAGGATCCTTGATTATGCCTTAGACCTTACTCTTCTCAGGGGGACCCAACTGACCATTTAAATATCACTCTGGCACTGCTGCTCACAGTCATACAACCAGCAACTTTGAGTTTCCACTGCACTCATTACCAGTTGGTTGTGCTAAAGCTGTTTCTTCTGTCTGTTCAACATTATAAGGCGTCTCTCTTGCTAGTGTTCAGTTGTTTTTCAGGTTATTTATCCATAATTTAGTTGTAGTTCCAGATTGGTTCTGGGAGGAGGTCAGCATGACTTCCATTTACTCCTCTGCCATCTTAGAAACTCTCAGATTTTCACTTTTTAAGAGTCTCTCTCTTTGGCTGTTTCTTGGCTGTGAACATTAGAGAGAAGTTGTTTTTTATTTTTTCTGTTACTTTTAGAGATCTTCTTCTAGTTGACTCTGCCCATTATTGCCTTCTCTGTTATATTCCTTACCAGAGACTTGTAAACCATCACCCATTGGGTCATATCCAGGTAATACACAAGTTTTTATTGATCTGCACATTATTTTTTATTTAAAATTTTAAATTTGAGATATTTGGAGATTCACATGCTATTGTAAGAAACAATACAAAGATGTCATGTACCATTTACCCACTATCTCCCAAGGTTATTGAAAAACTATGTGCAATATTACACTGAGGATATGGACATGAATATAGCCAAGATACAAAACATTTTGATCATAAGATTTTATAGCGAAACTCACTTCCTTTCCATTCCTACCTTTTCCTATCCTGTCAAACATTAGTCTTCTCCATTTCTATAGCTGTCACTTAAAGACTGTTATATGAACAAAATTGTATCTATGCATGTATAATCACAGGATATATATAACTTTTGGGGATTTTTTTTCACTCAGCCTTATCCTCTGGATATTTATCATGGTTATTGTGTGTATCAACTGTTCATTCATTTTTATTTCTGAAGAGTATTCCATTGTATGGATGTACCACAGTGTTTTAATCAATCACCCACTGAAGCATATCGGAGTTGTTACTGTTCTTGGCTATTGCAAATAAAGCTGCTATAAATGTTCATGTACAGGCTTTTGTGGGAAGATAAATCTCTGGAATAAATGTCCAAGAGAGCAATTGTTATGTGAATGTCATGTTTGTTTTATGAGGAACTGTCAAACTGTTTTCCCAAAGTAGCTATACCATTTTACATTCCTACTGGCAATATATAAGTCACTTCGGTTCTCTGCATCCCTACCAGCATTTGTTGCTGTCATTATATTTTATTAAAGCAATTATGATAAGTTTGTAGTAGCATTTCATTCATTAGTTTTAATTTTCATTTCTCTCATGGTTGATAATGTTGAATATCTTTAAATGTGTCTATCAATGTGTATATATGCTCCAATGAAATGTCTCTTCATGTATCTTTTCCATTTTCTAACTGTATTGTTACCTATTTTACTTTTGAATTTTAAGGCTCCTTTGCCAGATATGTGGTTTGTAAAAATTTTATCCCACACTGTAGCTGGAATTTTCATCCTCTTAATAGGGTCTTTCACAGAGCAAAAGATTTTAATTTAAGTAAAGCCCAATATATCAATTTTTCCTTTTATGGATAGTACCTTTTCTTTTGTATTCTACTAAAGGTGAAGAAATTTTATTTTTCAAAATATATTTTATTGATTATGCTATTACAGTTTATCAATTTATCCTCCTTTACCCCCTCTGCCCAGTACCCTCCTTCTCTCCAGCAATCCTGTCCTTTAGTTTATGCCCATTGGTCATGCATATAAGTTCTTTGGCTTCTCCATTTCTTATACTATTCTCGACAACCCTCTGTTTATTTTGTACCTACCAATTATACTTCTTAATCCCTGCAACTTTTTCTCCATTTTTCCCCTTCTCTCTCCCAGCTCATAACCCTCCAAATGATTTCCATATCCATGATTCTGTTCCTGTTCTGGTTGTTTTCTTAGTTTTTGTTTTTTAGATTCAGTTGTTGATAGGTGTGAGTTTGTTGCCATTTTAGTTTTCACTGTTTGATCTTCTTATTTTTCTTAAATAAGTCCCTTTAACATTTCATATAATAATGGCTTGGTGATGATAAATCCCTTTAGTTTTACTTCGTCTGGGAAGCACTTTATCTATCCTTCAATTCTAAATGATAGCTCTGTTGTATAGAATAACCTAGGTTGTAGGTCCTTACTTTTCATCACTTCGAATACTTCTTGCCAGTCCTTTCTTGCCTGCAAAGTTTCTTTTGAGAAATCAGCTGATAGTCTTATGTGAATTCCTTTGTATATAACTCTCTGCTTTTCTTTTGTTGCTTTTGATATTCTCTCTTTATCTTTAACCTTTGACATTTTAATTATGATGTATCTGGTTATGGTCATCTTTGCGTCCAGCTTGTTTGAGACCCTCTGTGCTTCCTGAACTTTTATGTGTATTTCCTTCACTAAATTAGGGCAGTTTTCTTTTCTTTTTTTTTTAAATAAGTTTTCCATTTCTTGCTCTTCCTCTTCTGGCGTCTGTGTTTCAGATATTGGTACATTTGGAGATGTCCCAGAGCCTTCTTATGCTACCCTCATTAAAAAAAAAAAAAAAAAAAAAAAAATTCTTGTTTCTTCTTTCCCTTTTGGTTGAATGCTTATTTCTTCCTTATGTTCCACATTGTTGATTTGAATCCTGGCTTCATTCCCTCCATTGTTGGTTCCCTGTAGATTTTTCTTTATTTTGCTTATGTAACCTTCACTTCTTCCTTTATGTTGTTGCCATACTCAATAAGTTCTTTGAACATCCTGACCACCAGCGTTTTGAACCTTGCATCTGATAGGTAAGTTATTTCTGTTTCATTTAGTTCTTTTTCTGGGGTTTTGTTCTGTTTTTTCATTTGGGCAATATTCCTTTGCTTCCTCAATTTGGCAGCCTCCCTGTGTTTGCTTCTGTACATTAGGTAAAGCTGCTTTGACACCCTGTCTTAGTAGTGTGGCCTATTGTAAAAATGGCACTTGTAAATTGCGTAGGGTAATATATAATCTATATTTTGTTTGGAGACTTAGGTAATTTCCAGGGCAGGACCCCAGCTTCACCACTTTGTGGCTCTGTGTAGTGGGAGGTCCCAGAGAGAGGATAATACTGCCGCCTGGTTTCTGGAGGTTTGCCCACCACTTGCCCCATTTCCAGTCACTTCACCTACTCCCTGTATGCAACTGGCACCCTACCAGCTGCCCTGGTGCCAAATCCCAGAATAGGTGGGTTTGCATACATTCTAAAACTATGAGGGCCCTTTAAGTGGAATCTCCTGAGAATCCAAAGGTTTCTTTCACCACCTGAACCCCACTGGTTTTTACAGCCGGAAGTTATGGGGATTTATCTTCCTGGCACTGGCACCCTGAGCTGCGCAGTCTGGCCTGGGATTGGGATTGCTTACTCCCAAGGTATCCCTCATGATTTTTATCAACTACGCATTAATGTGGGAACGTCCGTTCCATCACTGCCACCACCTCTCAGTACCACACTGTGTGTCTGCCTCTCCCACCTATCTGGATGAATGTGGCTTCTTTAAATTCTTGGCCATTGAACTTCCATACAGTTATATTTTCTGACAGTTCTAGGTGTTAATTTGTCTTGAGGTTTAGTTGTAATTCTCTCTGTGATTGTGTGAGAAGATGAAGTGTGTTTACTTATGCCTCTGTCTTGACTGGAAGCATTAGTGTCAAGTCTGAGAATTCTTTCCCTAGTCATAGATTCTGAAGATTTTCTCCTACATGTGTTTCTTAAAAGTTCTCTAATTTTGTGTTGTATATTTAAGTCTATTATCCATTTTAATTAATTAGTGTAGAAAGTGTGAAATAGATTGAATAGTGCCTGTGGATACCCACTAGCATCATTTGTTGAAAAATTTATCTATCTTTCATTAAATAGCTTTTGTACCTTTGTCAAAAATCAGTTGGGCTTATTTTTGTGAACCCAAAAATCATTGGTTTCTAGTTCTGGGCTCTCTGTTATATTTCCTTGTTCCATGTGTCTTACCCTCTACACAAATCCTATACAGGTTTTGTTATATTTAATAACTAATGATTTCAATTTTTGAAGGGCTATAGTTTTATATTTTTAATTTCATTATCCATGCATATATTGCAGCTATATATAAACACAATGATTTTTTAATATTTATCTTGTATTGTGTGACCTTGTTTAAACACACTTATTAGTTCTAGGACTATTTTAGTAAGAGTCTTTGTAATTTTCTACATATGCAATCATGTGATCTGCAAATATGTGTGCTTTTTTTTTTTTTTTTACTCCTTCATGATCTATATGCTTTTTTTGTTCTTTTATTGCTTATTACATGAGGTAGAACTTCCAGCTCTATGTTGAATTAGAGTTGAAAATAAGCAGATTTTCTTGTGTTTTCCTGATTTTAGGTGAAGTATTCAGTCACTGACACCACAAGCCTGGACGGAACTTATTATTTGTTGCTGGGGATGAGAATCCTGGTTTCCTACTTGGCCTTTTCTGACTCCATCCTGTCAAGGGTATTGAGGCACCTTGTTACAACTTCCTAAAGGTAAAAATCTAGGGGTTCCACTTAACCTTAGCTAACATGGTTTGGGGAGGGGCAGTTTCTCTTCAGTGATTTGTTGGATGGAGTAGAACAGTAATCATCTAAAAGTTTTCTGGTTTGCTGGGTTGCCCCTTTCATGGTTCTTTGAATAGAAAGAGTAGCCTTTTCTGGCCTTCTGTGTGTGTGTGTGTGTGTGTGTGTGTGTGTGTGTGTGTGTGTGTGTTGTCTCCAGGTTGCCAACTTCTTCATGTTGTTCCTCTCATCCTAAATCTGTTTTCTTTTTCTTACATCTTAGAATATTTATAGGTTTGTTTTACATATAATGTATATGGTTTTTAGTGCTACTTAGTGGGAAGAATAGGGAATGGTATATCTACCCTCTTTTCCCAGAAGTGGAACACTGTTTCCATGAACACTGTTTTATATTTTTTTTTGTTATTCCCAAATCTATATTGCTCAACTAGACCATCCACTAGCTCTAGGCAGATGAGTTCACCCTTCTGAATGTTTTCACCCAGATATCCCACAGAAACCTAAATTCAACATGAACCTATAGGCTTCCTCCACTATACTTCAGTACTCCTTCCTCTTTTATTCTATCCTGGTTATTATGACTGCAAAGCCATCCAAGCCAGAAGCCAGAAGCTATACTTATACGCTTTTCTTTCTCTCACCTGTCATGTCTCAGCTATCCAAATATGTAACTCATGCCTATCTTTCTCATCCATTACTTTTGTGGATATCCTTTTATTCAGGATTTCATAACACTTAAATTTTATAAAGTCCAAAATTAAACAATACATATCTTCTGTTATAATCATACTTCTCTTTCTTATTAGTGTTTTAGTTAATGTCACCCTCATTTTCCTAGTCCTTATAGTCAAACATTTTTTATTGTGTTTTTTTACTCACCTTTGCCCTGTATATAATAGACCCAAATTTTATCAATTCTATGGTAATGATACCTTTCTTATCATCACCTTCCTATCTATTTCTACTGTCATAATTTATTGCCTAAATATTAGTGGAACTATATTATTGTTCAAGTCTTCAGTCTCTCCCATCCATATTGTTACATTTGCCTCCTAATAATCTCTCCCCCTCAGCAAATGGCAATCCTTCATGTTTGCTGTTTGGTTAATTTTCCTGAAGCTCTGTTTCTTACATTGGTTCTTTTACTTTAAAACCTCCATTAACTCTCTACTGCTACTGGAATTATGGCCAATATTTTTAGTTTGATATTCAATGTTCTCCATGCTCAACTCTTTTATTCTAAGTTTCTTCTCTGAGTTTTGTTTATTTCTCTTTTCTAGACTTAGTAAGTTCCCTCCAGAAAATCCAGGTAGGTTTTGAATGATTAGCTCAGCCGATACCACTGCTTTACTTCAACAGCAGCACAAATCATGTTACTTGGTTTATTCATTCTAGACTTCACTACATGAGATGTGAGGTGAAGGAGGGAAGAGAATATAACAAAACAAAGATGAGTGATGTGAGAAAATGTAGATTAATAAAAATAAGTCTGTGAAGCAATCCTTATGTAAACAAAGTGCTGGGTAGTTATTCTCCACAGGCAGAGGAGAGAAGCACCAGCTCACAGTGAGCCATGTGTATGACTTCAAAGACAGGAACATATCAGTTGGCAATAAATATTTATAAAATGAGACTTAAGGTATTCAAACCATTAGCCTGACACATACTTCTTCCACACAATGAAATATGAAGCTTAAATCATGATAAAGACAGTCAAGAACAAATAATAGAGGACCTAAATTTAGGCTTGGGTAATGGTCAGATTCATTTTAAAATATGGATCTATGTGCACAGGCATTATAGGTACACCAGATTTTCAAATGACCACAACAGCTTTTCATTCATTTCCCTTTGCTTACTCTACAGTTTTTTATGAAAGGGAAAGAAAAATTTCTCTAAACTCATAGTATCTTTTCTTTTGTCTTACCATATTCATCATATCAAATATGACTAGAGACACCCTAAAATATTGTCATGTGATTCATTTGTTAGAGTAGAGGAAAGAGGCATTTGAAGCTGGTTTCATCCAAATCAACTTTCAGAGTTTCTTCAAAGTCTATGCTAAATGATTCCCAGCTAAGTGTCCAATGTCTTCTTTTTTCATGGATTTTTCCTATAAAGTCATCTATTACAATAATGAGCTAATAAGCTTAGAAATGAACATAGGCTCTTGTGTTAACAGAACTGGTTGGGTGAGGTTCAAGGCTTATTGCAAATTCTGGCCCATCTGAACTTCTTGTTGATTAAATGTCCCATTTTTTTTTTCTTTTCCTTTGAGACAGTGGGAACCAAGAAGCAAATAACATAAACCAATTTGAGTTAAACAGCCAAGGCCGGAGGTTTAATGTGCTGTCTTGTCCAAATAAAAAGTATTCCTTTTTCAGGACCCTTGGGGTCTCTACCTTCTATGCATGACTGCTATGGAAAGTGGTCTCCTAGTCTGGGACACTTTCTAAATCCTATCACTTTGGTGAGGCCTCCTGCACATAAGTGTGTGGAATAAACTCCTATAATCTCCAGAGATGCAGGGTATGGTATAGAAAGACATGCATATAGTTTATAGTTTAGGTGATACAAAATTCAGTTTAATCTTGGTGATCTTGAACAAGTTATTTGAAATTTCTGGTTCTCTCACCTAGAAAATAAGAATGGTACTGGATTCTCAATGTTTTTGTGAGGGTTGATTGAGGAAAGTCTGTGTTCGCTTATGACCATTGTGTTACTACAGGAGGAAACAGCATAGTAATAGGGGACTTGCTGACAGAGCTAGCCTATTGAAGAGAAAGACAAGTTCAAAACACTGATTTTTGTGTTCCGTCACTTATTATTATATCATTCAATAAACTTATTATCAGGTTTTTGAAAACCTTTTCTCACTGCCTACCTTATTGTATCCTTATAACTGTTGAGTGAGGCCAAGTAAAAAGTGATTATTCCTCTGTGACTAATGTATAATATTAGACAGACAGTAAAGTGTTGGCACAAAGCCACTTTCTTTAGATTTAAGAACCTTTTTTATACAGTAGTTAAGTTCAATAGAATTACAATTTTATTCCATTGAACAAGAGGAATTATGAAATCCCAAGGCAAGAAAACTTTGATTATGACACTTACTAAACATTTCATAGCCCTAATCTGAAGTTCACTGTATACCATTTGTATGCATCTATACTGGATCATTGGGAAATCCTTTAAAATGCATATTTTAATAGCATACATATGACATTTTAAGTTTGAATATAACTAAAATTTGTCCCTCATGTAGTTCTCCTTCTTTTACTACTTTATACCTCACTACTAATTTACAAACACACAGATTAAAGCAGAAGAAAGTTAAATAACTTGAGCTGTAGCCTGCCTGTTACAGTGAAATAGTGGATTGAAAGCAGGAGGCACTTCATTCTGAATCCTGTCTTTGTTATTCCTCAGTTCCGTGACCTTGGCCAAGTTATTTGAGCCTCAATTTCTTAGTATGAAAAGACGGTAATAAGATGGAGGAGGAGGATGATAACTTCCTCACAGGAATATTGTGAAACTTAAATGGAATAGTGTTTGAAATTGCTGTGTAAGGGACATAATAATCACTCAATAAACGTGTTTGTTTCTTTTCTTTTCTTTTCTCTCATATATTGTCTTGTATATCTTTCATGGGTTGAAATCAATGTACCAAATCCCAGTTTTGGCAGAGTCTTAGAAAGCTTAGATTTCCTTCTTCTAAAGTAGGATTTTAACTAGCCAGATCTCTAAATCTAGCACTTAATGGATGCACAAGTATTTGGGCTGAGTATAGAATTTCCTGTCTTATAAGAATGTTTTTAAAAATTTAGCGGTTTTTAAAGATTTGATCAGCTTTTGGAGAGAGGGCTTACTTAGTTGTTTACTTTGTAAAAATACTTACTAATGAGGTTTGTAAAAAAAAAAAAAAGAAAAAGTGGTCTGTCTTAGAGACAATACAAGAATGGGAAAAACAGATCCATTGAAAGTCTGACCTGGAGAAGTAGTGGAACTGAAGAGCCATTCTGGTAAGAAATACAATGTACAATATTTTAGAGGGGGGGAAAATGTGTCTTACCTTTGGAATAGCCAACAATGTTATAGGATGGGAACAGTAGAATATTAAAAAAAATTAAAAGGTGTCTTGTTTTCTTTTAATTTTTAATTATTGTTTTTGTGTTTTTTTAATTGAATTTACTGGGGTGACATTAGCTAATAAAATTATTTAAGTTTCAGGTATACAATTCTATAATACATCATCTGTATATTGTACTGTTCACTGTCCCAAGTCAAGTCTCCTTCCATCCCCATTTATTCCTCTTATACTCTCTCTAACTCTCTCCAACCCCTCTTCCCCTCTGATAATCACCATACTGTTGTCTATGTCTAAGAGTTTTGTTGTTGTTTTTTTTGCTTAATACTTTTACCTTTCTCATCCAACTCCACAATCCCCCTTCCTTCCCTCTGACAGCTGTCAGTCTGTTCTTTATCTGTAAGTTTGTTTATAGTTTTTTAATTTATTTAAAAATGCCGTTATGGAAAATATTCTGTGCCCCTAAATACC
Source organism: Pteronotus mesoamericanus (assembly GCF_021234165.1). Classification (NCBI taxonomy): domain Eukaryota; kingdom Metazoa; phylum Chordata; class Mammalia; order Chiroptera; family Mormoopidae; genus Pteronotus; species Pteronotus mesoamericanus. The sequence continues at coordinate 45,527,423 of NW_026555329.1, read as the reverse complement.
CACCAAAGTTTATGTAACTAACACCCTAACTGTCTAGATGCCAAGATTTTTGAAGATGTTGGGTTGGGGCGGGGGGTGAAGCCAGCAGTTTTGCTTCCAATGAGTGGAAATTTAAATTCACCTTTGAGAGCCTATATATATATATATATATATATATACACACACACACACACAGGGTGAAACAAAAGTAGATTTACAGTTGTGAGTACATGAAACACAGAATTTATTCTTGTGTTATTATTTGTTAATTATTGCATTATTTTTCATATGAGCAACTGTAAGCCTACTTTTGTCATACCCTGTATATATAGTCAAATAACACTAGGGTATATGTAGTAAGCAAACATAATGTAAGAATGCAATTATTGTTTTGGAGATTGACTGCAGCTTTGAAGAAGGCTGAAGGAATGCAGTTAAGCATTCTACTTAATAATACAAATTTAGAGCAAATATCGTGTAAACTACATCTCTGATGATTGTGTTACTTTTACGGGATAATCATTGTTTTTCTCTATGTAAATTTAGAAGTTTCTATGACTATATAGTTATTGCATGTATTGGTGTAGTTGTACATTTATTCATTCAACAAAAATTCAATAAATACGTTGTACTAGCCATTGTTCTAGATACATGCAATTCATCAGTGAAAGAAAGTATAAAAACCTTTGACTTTAAAAAAGTTAACATCATAGTAAGAAAGTATAGTCATATATTAACATATGGTGCATTGTAGCTAGTATATTAATATGGAATATGAGTATGTAGTTATTGTCAAGACTTAATGTGTTTAAGACTTGCAAATGGGTAAAAGAGATCACACTGGGTGTCCTTTCAATGGAATGTCTTGTCTAAGAGATTCTCAAGGGATTATCTGAATCTATAGGGTTTGCACCTTGATTGTCTTTCATTGACTAGACTATATTGCAACGCTGTAGGAACAAAATTGAAGTTGTAGAAGCTGATAAGAATGATAAATTCTCCTACCCATAGCAATGCAAATGCTTTCTATATATGGCATTGAAAATGAATTTTGTTAAGCAAAAAATATAAATCTATGCAAGATAAATCCTCACTTAATCAGTTTTAATGTCTTACTGACTCACTAGTTAGTGAACTAAATAAAAATATTTGACTAGTTTTTATTTTATATTAGTATTAAAGTCATGATTTTTTTGAAAATTGTATGTTAACATTATCTGTATATATATTTATATAAAATATTATGGTTGCATATTATAAAAGGATACGTGCTATGAAGAAAAATCATGCAAGAAAAGAGATGGGGGGAGAAGACATTCAGTCGGAGGGAATTACCACTGCAAAGGCCCAGAGATGCAAACTCACCTAAGTGCACCCGAAATAATAAAGACGCTCAAGGACTTGAAACAGATGAACTTAGGGAGACAATGGAAAAGGCAGCTATCATCTGGCCTTAAAGGACTTTAAAAGATTTTGGCTTTTCTCTGAGTAACATTGGAAGCACAGAGGGATCTTTAGCAGTTTTGAATCCAGGGCAAGGGGACAAACGGAAACTCAAAACTAGTCCCTTAACCTCACCTCTTGGCTATCCCTTAAGTTTAGGGGTATGCCCAAGTCCTACACAATTTATCTTAGACAGAGTAGATAGAGTCTCTCAATAAGGGAGAAGAAATTTGTGACCATTTGGTCAGAGAATTCCTGGTCAAGGTACTCAATGTGCAGTGGGTATAGAAGAAGAGGTAAAAGAAGAGAACTCGTTTTGGCCCCTAAAGACAGCTGTTAACCAGACCTGAGTGGGGCTTGATAATGTAGGACCCACCATACAGGCTCTATGGCTGGTACTCAGAAAAAGTTGGAGGGTTCTGAGCCAAGTTGTGAAATAATAGTATCTAAATGTTAAAAGAATCTCTTTAATGTACTATTAAAGGTGAGGAAAGAAGAGTATAAAAAATATGGCAAATCAGGAACCTCTTTCATTAATCTAGGCCAAAGATGAATATTTGGAGCAAGTATACTAGTGGTGGTTGTGAAAAGAGTTCAGATTGTGGATATACTGAAAATAGAGCTAACAAGATTTGTAAGTGCATCGGATGTGGGCTCTGAAAGAAAGGGAGTATTCAGAGATAACTCCAGAATTCTGGCCTGATAACATGTAAAGAGGAAGAGTTGCAATGGAATGAGATTAAAGTATGCAAACTTTATGTTTGTCTTTCAAAATGTGGTTTTCTTTTGTTCAAGAGAGGCTAGGCAAGGATAGAGAGGACTGGAAGGACTTGATTGAGAGCATTTCTCCTTTTTTTTGGTGCCTGTTTTCTGAGACTGAAGTTCAGGAAAAATTCTTGTTTAGGAGAAATATGTAGCCTATTCTAAATGATGGGAATCTGGGAATGAGGTAGTGATGTCACAATTTCTAGTCCAGGAGCCCCTGGTCTTAATTACAAATTGTTTGCTGAGATTTTCTTCTTTTCAGTTGTCCCCCAAATTTCAGTAAGTTCTCTAAGAGTTTGAAATTCAGTCTTTACTTTTATTCTGGGGAATTGAGGCAAGGATGAATGCTCAAACTCAAGACAAAGCAATGCAGGGAAAAATAACAGCACCTTTAAGAAAAAAAAAAAAATCCAGGCTCCAGGCATCAGGAAGCACACTGTTATGACCTTCTCATGAGAAGACCAGAGATCTGTTTGAAGCAAAATGTCTCCTCAGATGAAAGTGATAACAGGGTAGAATCACAGTTCATTCTTGGAAATGGTAGTCCAGGTAGAGATTAGAAATCCCAAAGTCAATTCAAATGGAAGCTGGTGCTTTTGTACCATGAGTGACAAGTTCTCATGAACTAGTGCTCATAGACTAATCAAGAGGACAGCTGACCTATTTCACAACTAATGAGAAATAATGGTACAAATTAAAAATAGAATTGCTTGAATTAAAAAAATCAATTTTCTAAAAACAAACAAGAACAATACAAACAATAAAATACATAGTGAGATTTGGTGTTTTATAGTGACATTGGTGGACCACCCAGAGTGCAGTCAGTGAACAGATGCATATAGGATCCGCTATGGGGAGTTCATGTGTTCATCTCAAGAAACTCTATCTGAGGACAAAATCAAGAAACACTGGGACCCCCTTGACTCTGAACTTTCTTGGAGATAGGCAATTTTTGCAATCTTGTATAAGCAGATTCTATAAGATTGTTTTTTGCAGTGTTTTTTGGTACAGCCCTAAATATACACACACGCAAACATGACAAGGTCAGTCCAGAAAGTATCCCCCCATCTACTATGAAAGATAGAGAGATTTATTGAATAAGATACAAGATACAAGAAACATTGTACATAAGACAATGATGCCTCAGTCCCCTTCAAAATAGGCACCTTGGGACCTCACACAGTTCTCCCAATGTCTCTTCCACTGTTCAGAACACTGCAAAATCCTTTTCAGAATCAAGTCATTAGCAACAGCAACACGATGTTCCTTCTGCTCTGGTACAAATTGCAGAAGCCATGGAACAAATTCTGCCACAACACATTTCATGCCAAGATCCTACATCAAAATCTTGGACATAGTAGTTTTGGGAATCTCCAGATGAATTCTTGCAGTCAGTCATGGATCTTTGTTGACTGCAGCTTATACATGTTCAATACTATCTGGTGTTCTGCTTGTTGCAGGCCTTCCAGAATGTGGATTGGATCACTTTCAACATTCTCAATCATCTTGAAGCATCTGTGCCACTCTTATATTTGCCCTGTACTCATTGCATCATCCCAACAGTCTTCTGAGTCATCTGAATAGTTTCTGCAGAGGAATGTTCAAACTTGATGTAAAATCTGATGTAGATTCATTGCTCTACTCACTCAGTCATTTTTAATGCAATGGCCACATAGTACACATGTTCATTCAATGGCATCAACTGCTCCCACTGACAACAGTGAAGTTGTCATTGTTCATGCATGGGCATTCCAGTCTACACTTCTTGGCTACCAGGTTGCATTGATGTCACACAACCTGTTTTCATTATATTAACAATGGCTGGACTTTTTTAGGGCAGATCTCTCTCTCTCTCTCTCTCTCTCTCTCTCTCTCTACACACACACACACACACACACACACACACACACACACACACAGATATACATATATTATATATACATATGTGTATATATGTGTATGTATATATAACACTCAAATACATATATATGCATCTATGTATATGCATACATACATGTAAGTATAAAAAATTCTGTCCTAATGATTGAATATGTCAACCTATTATGTTAAATTTCCTTCTAACTCAGTTATCTTTCTTTTGCTTTACTCTTCAGTTATGCTATTTTTTTCCTATTTTGACATGGAACAGTTTACCATACTCTGAATTCTATATTATTTAACAAAAAATTTTCCACTTTCCAGCCTCACACCTATACCCAGGCTTTTTTTTTTCCTCTTTTAAACAGAAAGGCAACATTTGTTGACATTCAATGAGCCCATCCTTTTATCTACTATTTCAGAATGATAGCAAGATGACTTTAGATTACTAGGGCTGCCATAAAAATGTACCACAAACTTGGTGGCTTAAAACTATAAAAATGTATTCTCTCACAGTTTATGAGATCAAATATTCAAAGGCAAGTGTCAGTTGGGCCATCCTCCCTCTGGAGACACAAGATGGGAATCCTACATGTCTCTGGACATGTCTTCTGGTGGCTTCAGACTTTTCTTGGTTTGTGGCACATTACTCCACTCTTTGACTTTATCTTCAAGTGGCCTGTTCTGAGTCTGTGACTTCTCCTCCTGTCTGTTTTAAATCCTTCTTTGCTTTTCTCTTACAAAGGACACTTGTCACTGGATTTAGGGTCCACCCAGATAATCCAGGATGAAGTTAAATTCCTTAACTTAATTAGATTTGCAAAAATCCTTTTTTTCAAATAAGATCACACAGGTTTCAAGGATTAGGATGTGGAGATATCTCTTTGAGGGCCACAATTCAACTCACTATACTTGGTCTCCGGGGCAAGGGATATGCTCTACTCAGAGATCTTTGTTACCATAGTAGCTGTTGGTTCTCAAAAGTGATATTGCCAATGTGGTCTTCAGGAAGAAACATATTTCACTGGGTTCCAGGATGAGCAGTGTGGTATAAGTCTGTTCTTTAGTAAGCACTTAAACCATCCTAAGACAAATACAAATATTCCTTCTTCATTTTAAAATTATATCAGGGGCATATAGTTTGCTAAATAGTTCCCTTAAGAATGATACCAACTCCTGATTAGACTTAGTCACCTTTTTAAATTTCACAATTTTTAACACAAAATACTTGAAAATTTAACATTATGTAACAAGTGGTCATATTTCATATTTAACAGGTATCCAAAGGAATGGTGAAACTCCTTGAAGGTAAATATTTTCTGATAAGATGTCTTCAATACTTTAAGAAAGATTGTACCTGGGCACATAATGTCTACAGCAAGGGCATGGTGATCATAAATTGCAATTGATTTAGACTGGAAACTTCCAAGGGACAATAAGTCACAACTTGAATTGAAGAACAGTAAATGACTCTATGAGTTAAGATGGAGTTGCTGTAAGTAAATATAGCAATATGAACCTGCCATTTTAAAAAGGCTTTATTAATTATGTGAATTAATACAGCTAGCCCTCAATTGCACTTTGATAACTTTCATTGGCCAGATGTGTTATAATCTCTTTAGTAGATTAACTCAAAGTATATTCATCTGTGTGCCTGTGTGTTAACATCTGCTCATCATTTAGACACATGCAATGCACTCCTTTTTCTGTAAGAAATAACTTGTGAATGTCCAAAATTTGAAGCACATTCTGCTAACATAATAAGATAAGGTACTAAGAAAGAGTTTGCTAATGTGATTAGTAATGATCTAGGGGTCCTAAACAATTTGATTACATGTAAACGTTTTGTTACAAGGATGTGAAAATTGATTAATGGTTTTGATTTGGAACTATAATTTTCTAATTATAGGATAGGAACAAGTTATAATCTATTAAAAATTATAAGTGGCACAATTTTTAAGATTTTGAGGCATCTCAATTACACTTAAGTGTAGTGGAGAATAAATGCTCTGCTTGGGACTACAAAGCTATCTAGTTCAAGGCAAGATTTGTACTAGGCCCCTCCCATCCACTTGAATTAATTCTGACCAATATTATTTGCATGTCCTTTACATAGTAGTGCTTTAGTTCTGAGTTACAATGAAAAAATGTTTTCGTTTAAACCAAGTTTACTATCTGAATTCTTGTGTTGTGTAAAATTTATCAGGTAAGTGAAAAAGAAAGAAATTACCAGTTTTTCTTTCATTTTACAATTTAGACAACAGAGGTTGCTCTTTGGGGTTAAATAAAGCTTTCAAAGAGATCTCATAGATGCAAAATTGGTCATGGTGTCAAGATTCCATTAAGAGCCAGACATATAAAAATTTCCCATAGGTTATCTTTTGAGGAAGCAAGTTGAAGACTGAGGCAGGGTAGGACTCCAGGAATTTGGATTCACGGCAAAACTGTATTTTTCTCTGAAAAACCGATATAATTAAAATAATTTCTACTGACAATATACCCTCCAAGATAGGTGAAGAAATTGATTCCATGCTGGTTGCTTGAGTTAATATCCTCTTGTAACTCGTAACCGGGTGTTACAGGGGATGAGAGAGACAAGTTGACTGGTGAATTAAGCCCTCTAATTTTTTTCCACTTGACTTGAAGGAATGCCAAAGAGGCCCCATCAATGATATCATGTCAAGAATTAGGTTAAATGGCTACCACAAAGTATAATAATTTAGAAGGTTATTTTCAAAGTGCTTTATGCCCTGGAAGCCAAATAATTTTATGGAAACCATTTATAGAGAGTGGAATCTCTCTATATATCTTCTACTCTCTAATCCACTCACAGGAACAATGGAACCTGGGACCTAGAAACATATTCTACTCATCATTCACTCCAGCTCTACCTCCCTTGGGGTCTCCTGAGGCAGAATTTTAACACTACATGAAACATTTTTTTTTGAAGCATTACTTGAAAAATAAGTCATGTACTGTAAAGATATGGAAAACACTGCCTTAGATCCATGAAAACTTTCATATCTTATTTTTTTTACACTGCTATTTTTCTTTTCTCTTCTCCCCTCTCCTCTCTTCTCCTCTCCCCTTCTCCGCTTCTCTCTCTCGCCCCTCTTTAATGTTTGATGTATAATTTGTTTAAATTTAATAATCATGACCCTACTATTAAGGTTAGCTCAGTCTTACCCTTGGGAGTAATCATTTCATGTTTTCACTATATAGCAATCTGCAATTTTTGTCATCAGAGAGCTTACCCCTTAGTTTATCATTACCTCTTCAACTTTAATTTTTTTTCTGCAAAACCTATTTTCTGTTGACTTAATGATGCCATTTTCATATACAGTAGTCTTTCCTCTCTGTCTTACTGAAGTTAAAACCTATCCCTAGATAAATGTAAGGTATTAACAAGTAGCCTTGCATGTTCAGTGTTTCCCTTAATTTATCTCTTTTGCTCTCAGTTACTATTTACAACAAGTTAATTTAAAAATGGTAAATCATAGAAGAAAAGTTTTTCCACTATATCTCCACAGAAAGCTTATTTTTTAAGAGTAAGGAGTCTAGGACTGTTTCATTAGTACATGCTGCTATGTGCACCTGAGTTTTTAATGCTTAGCATGATTGAATGTTGGTGTGTTGAGCCAGATCCCTACTAGGCTCTTACCGGAAACTGAATCCTGGGTAATTACCATGCTGTATCTCATTACTGTGTCATTCTCTACAATGGAGAAAACACACTTGCTATTTGAAGAGAACCTAAGCATCCTTTCCTTTCTGGATAGCTTTGTCATCCTCATTTTACATGAACATATTTGTAAATATGTACATACTGTTGAGATTGGTCATTTCTGTGAGAGCAATGAACAAGAGAAATGAAATTTAAGTTTTCTAAATTATGGATGAATCAGTTTTTGTTTTTTTTTTTTTTACTTTCCTCTAGTAAAGTTTCTGAGTTTATTAAGTTTAGATTTAAAATATAATCTATAAAACAGGGAATTAATTTCTTTGTACAATGTCCATGATAAGAATATTCAGGAGATATTATGTAACGATAAGTAACTCTTGGAACTCTAGAGCTATAAACTTATATGATAAGCACTTGAAAACTTTTAATAATTATCTACATATGGAATACACTGCAATTCATTCCAAAGTGCAGAAGTTCTGATTTAAAAGACTATTTTGTCAATATTGTTTTATATGGTGAACTTAATTTCAAATTAAAATTGAAATGTGTGTACTGCTCTTGATATGGACACAAGTATTGCCAAAACCCACAAACACATTAGAAACACATTAGAAAGCTATTTCAGATAAACAGAAACAGAAAGAAACCAACACAAATGCTCAATAGTTGGGTTAAAATGGAGGCCTTTATTTTTATTATTGAATCAATGATAGAGTGGTAAATAAAAAAACAAAAACTAGATTTGCAAACATATAGCAGTGCAATGTATATCTAATTCTTTGGTTTAATTTATGTTTGGTGTTTGAAGTCTATTACATATCTGCTGAGTGTTCCCATAAACTTTTCGTATTATTGATATTTGAGATGTGAAATTCAATGCTACACTGAACTTGGGCAAGAGACCCTGGATATGGAAGACGAAGATGCACCAGTCAGCTGTTTGCCCTCTCTACTTTTCTTCTCCAGTAAATTATTTGTGCTTTTATCCATGAGGGAACACTTCTGGTGACCTCCTTACACATTTGTGATGCGGCATGAAATAAAGGCCCATGCCCTCCTGAGCAAGCTAGTGGATCCACAAATCCAGAGGGCTCATGTATATTGGAGATTATTCTCTGGCTATCAGACATGGTCTTTATGAAATGTGTCTACAGTTCAGAGACTATGCAGCTACAACTGGAACCCTGAATTTATTCAGAAAATGTGGTAGAGATATGTAAGACATATTCCTGATCCTAAGCCAGTAATGTAGGCACACTAGGGACTTAAAAGTTGAAAATAGGATTCAATATAAGTGCTCTCAAAGAAAGGTGTGTATTGGAGGTAACCTCAATCTAAGTTGGAGACTTAGACCTCTACAAAGCCCCAGGATGAATATCCAAGATCTATATAATGTAAAAGCAATGAATTTAGGAAAAAAAAAACACATTTTGTCTTCTTAGACCACCTTTTCTTCACTCATTGTCACATTCTACTAGATGTCATGTTTCCTCTGGGAAATCTTTTTACTAAGGGTCTGCCTTGGACAAATTAAAATCCAGATATAAAAAAAAATTGAGGCATGAAAATTTTAACTACCAAGGAGCTTTAGACTGTATGTAGATCATAAGTTATTTTACACATGCAAACATGCACACATTTATAAAATACAAATCAATAAATAATCTTGTTCATTGGAAATAATAATAAATATCAACCTAAATCTTCTAGGAAAAAAAATTTTGTAGTCAAAAGAATATGTCATATAGAGGCTATTTTTAGTTGGCATAGCTCTAATAGCTATAAAAACACAAAAACAAAACAAAAACAGGCAAACCAAAGCCTCTAGATGTTTTGGGGGATGCATGCTGCAAGACAGAGCAAATAATAGCAATTTCAATACAAGTGAGATAGAGCACATACTCTATCAACCTCCTTGCCATTTTCTGTAAGTTTAGGTTTGGCACATACAATCAGAACTCAATGCCTTTGTGTGTGTGTGGTAGGGAGAGAGTATGGTTGTAGCTAGGTGTTTGGCTCCAGAGCAATGAGATGCGTTAAACCTTAGAAAAGTTCAGTCAGTAAGATTAGTTCCTCAACAAGTATTCAAAGGTTTATGGACACAAAGCTCATCTAAAACCTCTAAACCTATGGAGTCAGCCAAGTTGGCTAGAATCACTGACAGAATTGGGCTTTTTCCCAAGCTTTCCATCACTTCCACTCTGATTCCTGCCAGAAATCAAACAAGAAAAAGCCTTTCTTGTCATGTTTTGACACTCCCAGCTTTAGTCCCTGCTATAAACTCTGCATCCAAATATTTCAGCATATCAACTGAAGGTTGATAATATACATGGGCAAAGGTTCAAAGGGTGGCTAAGAGCCTGGAAAAGGGTCACTCAATGTTACATAAATAATGTACTCCTAGGATAAATTTAAAAGTGACTGATTACAGGTCCAGCCATGTAACCAACAACTTTTCCTGTAGCCTGACTGTCTCCAGTAGCACAGCTTTGGTTGTAGTGTCCAGTGCAATAGACATGCTCTAAAGCTACAGAAAAAGTGACCTGTTATTGAAAATGTTCCTTCTATGACACAAGAAAAAGAAAAACTGCATCCAGTAACTTGGTTGAGTACAAATATTTATCTAGCTGGGCGTGATCATAGAAAAAGTGAAAATTGTATTCTTTTTTTAAAAATTAAATCCTCATTCAAGAATATGTATATTAATTTTAAAGAGAGAGGAAGGGAGAGAGAGAGAAAAACATAGATGCAAGAGAGAAACATTGATTGATTGTCTCCCACATGTGCCCTGACCAGGGATCAAACCTGCAACCTTTTGGTATATGGGACAATGTTCCATCCAACTGAGCTAACTGACCAGGGCTAAAACTTCATTATTTCTCATGTGCTCCAATGTTATTTTATTTTCTACTTAATGTTCAATGTTAGTTTATTTTCTACTTAATGCTCAACATCAATTTATCTCACAGTTTAATATATGATTTGGAACTGTACCTTTGTGAATTACCTGAAGCAAATATTGTCATCAGTTGTCTCCATCACAAGAATATCAGACTTAACTTTAACATTATTTCAATTATGAAATATTTAAATATTAAAAGTAATGGACTTCAGCCTTACCCAAGGTATTATGTACTGATTACTCTTAACTACATTGAAATACATATACATTTTGTACAAAGATTCTTTTTAAAAGTTTTTTTAAGTATAAGTTATTGATTATGCTATTACTGTGGTCCCATTATTTTTCTCCCCTTTACCTCCCTCTGCCCTGCACCCGACTTCCAGCCAGCATTCCCCCTGCCCCTTAGTTCATATCCATGGATTGTATATATAAGTTCTTTGGCTTCCCAATTTCCTATACTATTCTTAACCTCTCCTTGTCTATTTTGTACCTACGAATTATGCTTCTTATTCCTGTATCTTTTTCCCCCATTCTTCTCCCTCCGCCTACCCACTGATAAACCTTCATGTGATCTCCATTTCTGTGATTCTGTTCCTGTTCTAGTTGTTTGCTTAGTTTGTTTCTGTTTTTAGGTTCAGCTGTTGATAGCTGTGAGTTTGTTGTCATTTTACTGTCGATAGTTTTGATCTTCTTTTTCTTACATATGTCCCTTTAACATTTCATATAATAAGCACTTGTTGAGGATGAACTCCTTTCACTTTACCTTATCTGGGAAGCACTTTATCTTCCCTTCCATTCTAAATGAAAGCTTTGCTGGATAGGATAATCTTGAATGTAGGTCCTTGCCTTTCATGACTTTGATGCTTCTTTCCAGCCCCTCCTTGTCTGTAAGATTTCTTTTGAGAAATCAGATGATCATCTGTTGGGAACTCCTATGTAGGTAACTGTTTCCTTTTCTCTTTCTGCTTTTAAGATTCTCTCCTTTTCTTTAATTTTGAGTAACTTAATCATGATGTGTTTCAGTGTGTTCTTCTTTAGGTCCAACTTGTTTGGGACTCTCTGAGCTTCCTGGACTTGCTGGAAGTCTATTTCCTTTGCTAGACTGGGGAAGGTCTCCCTCATTATTTTTTCAAATAAATTTTCCATTTCTTGCTCTTCCTCTTTTCCTTTTGGGACCCCTGTGATTCCAATGTTGGAATATTTAAAGTTGTCCAAGAGATTCCTCAGCCTCTTTCTTTCCCTTCACAATTGGTTTCCTGTATATTTTTCTTTATTTCACTTTGCATAACCCTCGCTTCTTCCTCTATTTTGCATCCATACTCAACCATTTCTGTGAGCATCCCGATTACCAGTGTTTTGGTCTCTGCATCTGATAAATTGGCTATCTCCTCGTTGCTAAGTTCTTTTTCTGTAGTTTTGATCTGTTCTTTCATTTGAGCCATATTTCTTTGTCTCAGGGTACCTGTTATGTTGTAAGGGGTGAAGCCTTAGGTATTCACCAGGGCAGGGCAACCCACGTCACTGTTTTGTGACGCTGTGTGTGGGGGAAGGGTAAGAGAGGGAACAATAGCGCTTGCTGGGCTCTCGTCCCACTTTCACTCACTTCTTCTGCTACCCACAAGCAAATTGGGCCCTTCTGGTGCTGATTCTCAGGTGGGTGGGTTTGCATACATTCTAGGACCCCATGGGTCTCTCCAACAAACTCTTCTGTGAGGCTGGGAGTTTATCCTGCTGCTGCAACTCCCACAGGTTTTTACAGCTAGAGGTTTTGAGGCTTTAGTTGCCTGCACTGGAACCCTGGTTTGTGTGGTCTCACTTCTCAGTTGTTCCCCCTGGCTTATCTGCACATGAATGTGGTACTGCCCACAAATGTGGGATCACTAGGTCTGCTGTCTTGCCCCATGTCCTCTCCACCCTGGCTGCCCATCTCTGCCCCTCCCACCAGTTTGAGTGAATGTTTCTTCTTTAACCTCTTGGTTGCTGGACTTCCATACAGTTTGATTTTCTGGCAGTTTTGGTTGTTTTTGTTTTTAAATTTGTCATTGGCCTTCTTTTGGTTGTGTGAGAAGCAAAGCATATCTATCTATGCCTTTATCTTGGCCAGAAGTCTCTATTTAAGTGTTTTTAAAACTACAGCTTGTAACTGATACACTCAAAAAATTTATGGAGTGACAACCAGAACATTCAAAAACAAAATAGGATAAACTAAACTAGGATAGAAAACATCAGTTCAATATTATATAGTATGAGTAAATAGTATAATTATATAGGAGCTGGCACAAATAACATCCCTATTTTATTACAAAATCTTTCATTATAAAAACATAAGCATGTAATTCTGTAACATAACAATATCATGCTCAAGCACATCATATGACATTTTAGATGAAATGTTCAAACTAAAACTATAAAATATTATACCCATATTATTATATTATCAACCACTCTCAAGCAGGCCTTATTTCTGCCAGACCCTGTATAAATTTTCTGTTATATGGGTATATGTATTTATACTGGTCATCATATAGAATGAATTTATTCCCATGGATCATATTCATAAAGTTTGGGAGTCATTGATTTAGACATTCAAGAACTGACTTTTAGGCATCCATCTACTACTGATTTAAATGTTTATGTCTATTCTCATCATAGTACCCAGAGCAGGACCTTTTCAAACCTAAGTCAGATCATGCCACTCATTTGCTCATAACCATTCAATGCCTTCTCTATTTAATTCAGAGGCATTCCCCTCTCTCCCTCATTTTGTTCCAGCCATATTCTCTTTCTGGTCCTCAAACACATGAGGTGTGTCCTTGCCTCAAGACTTACACAGGTTGTTTTCTGCCCAAAATTGTCTTTTCCTAGATATTCTTCATTCCCTGATATCCTTAAAATTTTGCTATGATATCTTCTCAGTAAGGCCACCCCCATGCATCCCCATTTAAAATTGGAAAAGCTACCTTCATCTGGCTCTATGTACTCTACATACTCTGCTCTATTTTTTTCCGTGGCACTTATAACCATCCTACATGATTTACTTATTTGTGACATTGAATCTCTCTCAACTAAAATATGAGTACCACAGAGACATTAGTTTGTTCTGTTCATGCATTTAAATTCATATATATTGTGTAGTAAGTGTTCAGTAATGATTTGTGGAATTGATTGCATTTAAGAAAGAATTGCATTCAAATCCATAGACTGGAGCACTATTTTTGCCTTTGTGCCTGCCCAGGGATTATGCTAAATAGAAGAGATAACTAGATGAAAGGTATATATACCCTAACACATAAACCCAGACTTCCTAAGTACCTACAGTGTCCTTTTGTGGCATGTTCTCCATGGACTTCCCCAGTCTCATTACTTATTTCTGCTCGCTATTCACAGTGTTCCACCTGTACACCCAGAACCCGTTTTCCAGACCTAAAAAAACTGTAGTCCTCTGGGTATTTTACTTCATATATTTATACTTTTAATGTATGAAATTCCCACTACATGGTGTTTTCCTGACTTTTACCCATATAGAGAACTTTTATTTATTAATTTAGATTAAAATTTTTACATTGCTTGTGAAACATTTTCTGACTCCTCTTTGCCAACTTTCTACCACTCAGGCACTGTTGGTATTTAGAAAGCAGCCTGGTGGATTATGAAGACAAGCTAAGGAAAACTAAACTTTTCCATTTTCAAACTATGCAAACAAGGGCAAATTACTTTTGCCTTACTATTTTAATTATTAAGTGGAGGAAGATCTGAATCTTATGTGGTGGTGTAAACTTAAAAGATAGCATTATCAAGCATAATGCCAAGGGCAGCAATGATTGGCATGTATAAATGTCACTGTCCTCAGCCTTTTCCTGAAGCTCTGTGCACATATCCCTACTGGCTTTAGGCAACTGCTTGTTCACTTTTGGCAATTATTTATTCATTCACCTGCCTCCCATAAATGACTGACTTTCCAGAAGGCTGAAATGATGTTCTAGTATTTTTTTTTATATTTTCAGTACCCAACACAGTCCTAAACAAGTAACAGGTGCTCAATCAGCATTTGTAAAAAGATCATGACAATGGTATTCATAATTATAAATGGTTGGCATTTGTTAAGTGCTATTGAGTCAGCCAGTAACATAAATCATCTTTTGTATTCCTCACAACACTGTTATGAATCAGTGTTCTTATTTCCCTCATCTTACAGATGAGGTAATTAACTCTCAGAGAGTTTAAATAATTTGCCCAAAGGCACAGGATTCTGATGGGATAGAGCTGGGGTTTGAAGCCAGTTAGTGCACTGAATATGCTTCAAGCTATAGACCACACCTCTGACTGGAATTTTCTTATTTCGATGGTAAGACCTTGGTCAATCATGATGTTATTTCCATGGTACCCCACTCTACACACAAAACAATCCTGCAGGACAGACCCAAACATCTGGCCAATGGGACCTGGACAAAGCTCCATCTGGAAGACATCAGCACCTCTCATGGGTCAGCTGCAAGGGATTTAATTTCAAATGACCCAATACATTTCCTCTGCTTCCCTCTCACAGAAGAATTTGTTAGCTGCACCGTTCTGATAGCTGAGAGGTAAAGGGTCCATTCCGAAGGCAACTTAATCTCAAATCTGTGGGTACCCAAACACTGTTTGCTATTGTTGAAGTGTAGGTTCCCATTTCCAACCAAATCTGTCAGAAACATTTGAATGGTTTCTATGGATCCTGGGTATGTGTGCAAGCTCAGACTGGTTCTAATTCTGGAAATATTCTATTTTTTTTTTTCCTATTCACTTAAACAATGTTAAGGTACATTGTCTCATTTTAAAATAATTTTCTGCTTTCAAGGCTGATAATTTTAGGGTACATGTTCTCTCTGCTTCCTATAACCTGACCAAGAGCCTAAAAGTTAGAGAGTCGGATTGCCACAAATCCCTTAGGCAACATCAGTCATATCCTCACACTTTACAGAGAGGCAAAATTAGAGTGGTGGGACAATTAGAGCCATAACAAGGTTTTTGATTCCTGTTTCACTGTCACAACTCGTAATTATCAATCTTGCCAGAAAAATCGCATCTCAGTTCTTAATAAAACATATTCAGGTTCTTCTCCCTCAATATTCAGAGACTTAAAAATCATCAAAGTACACGTCTTCCTTTCCCCAATCTTAATTGTAATACATGTCTTGAAGTTTATATTTTAATATTTAGAAAAAACACATTTTATTTCAGGAAACAAAACAGAAGAAGGATTTTCTAAGAAACCAGGGAAGCATCTCCATGAGTTTCCAAAAAATTGCTGCTATAATCAATAAGAAAAATTACTTTAAGAACCAAATGCTCTGCTCCGCTCTGCCTGTGTAACAGCATACTGTTACATTTTTTAAGTTCATGCTCATTTTTTAACATGATTTCTTTTGTTAATAAAAGCACGCAATTCCTAAAGTCATATGAATAAAGAAATGATGTGACTTCAGTTTTCATAGTAAAATTTCTAGGTTTTTGTAAACATTAAAATTGTTATATAAATGGTGTATATAAATGTAACTCACATTTTTCATGTAATGATATGATGAATCTGTCCATGTCAATGCATACCTTTTAGAGCATCAGTTACAGATATTACAGACATTTGATCACAGAGGTGAATTAGTATTTATTTTGTTAATCTGTTGTTGGAATTGGAACTTATTTCTAATTTTCCCTTTTTAAAAATAATAAAACAAGAAAAATCTTTATGTAAATACATTTTATACACACATAGACACACACAAACAACTCTTGGTTTATCTCCCTAAAAAACAAATTCTAGAAGTGTATTTGTCAGATCAAAACATATGCTATATATACAGAGTCCCCACAAATAATGCTCCTTTTTATTACAAACTCATAAGCATGTGTTTTGCGACATGACAATATCACACCCAATCAAACCATATGGCATTTTAGATGAAATGTTCAAATTAAAACTATAAATTGTTACACCTATATCATCAGCTCACCAACCACACTCAAACAAGCATTACTTCTGCCAGACCCTGTATATATTTATAAGTATATACACATATGTGTATATATATATATTCAAATCACCTTCTAGAATATTGTAACAATTTATGTAAACAGCAGCAAGTGAACTCCAATTTTTAAAATGAAAGAAATAGTTTCATGGATAAATTATTTTATACAAAATTTATGTAAAATAAAATTTAACAACTGGCTATCATATAAATGCACCTGTAACAAAAAAAAAAGTAGTATTTGGTTTTCTTGGTTTACTACTTTAGAAGTTAATGACATGGGGTAGTATGTATTCTCTTCTGTCCTAGAAGTAAGCACATGTCAGGTGGGGTCAGTGTTTATAAGTGCAGGTGTGGGCTGGGGCTGAGACCTCTATCTTCATTGAGTTGCACTCTTCAGTACTGATATTCTCTTTATACATCCTGATTTTCTAAGACAAGATACTTAATGATTCTTGGATAATGTACCTTGAAATTATTAAGCAAGTTTAATTTGAAAATGTTATTATTGGGGAATTTCAGGCTAAAAAAAATCAGATGTGTTATTAATAAATAAAATGTTATATCAACTCCTTAGGTTTAGAAAAAAATTAACTTTCATCCCATTCATTCATGCATGCATTCAAGAGGTAATTATTCAGTGTCTGCTGGTCAGCCAGTGGTGAACTAAATAAATATTATGCCTGCCCTTGTAGAGCTCACATCCAAGTAACAATGGTATCAGAGATTTAACAACTACTAGGAAGTACTGTGTGCTATTCCAGGGTATATAAGAGGGAAACTTCTCTGAATAAGTGTGTTTTGAAAGATAAGGAATTATCAGGATCAAAAAATAGAAGCTCTGGCAGTTCTTCCAAAATTTAAGCATAGAATTATTATATGACACAATTCCACTCTTAAGTATACAAGGAATGTCTGTATAAAGTACAGCCATTGTTAGTATAATGAGAACAATTTGTGCAATGTTGATGTAACCTAATAGCCAAGCAGAGTGAACTGAAATGTACATGCATGAACAATGTCAACTTCATTGTACTCATCAGTGGAGGCAGCTGATTCCATTGAGTGGCCATGTGTACTGCGTGGCTGTCACATTCAAAATGACTGAGCAAGTAGAGCAACAAATCTGCATCAAATTTTGTATTAAGCTTGAACATTCCTCTGCAGAAAACATTTCAGATGATTCAGAAGGCTTTTGAGGACAATACAATGAGTGCTGTGAAAGTAAAGTGTGGCACAGATACTTCAAAGATGGTCGATAATCTGTTGAAAGTGTTCTACATTCTAGAATGCCTGCAACAAGCAGAACACCTGAGAATGTTGAACATGTACAGGCTGGAATCAACAAAGATTGGTGACTGACAGTATAAGAACTAGAAGCTGATCTGGAGATTCTCAAAACTTCTGTGTCCAAGATTTTGACCCCAGATATTGGCATTAAATGTGTCGCAGCAAAATTTGTTTCATGACTTCTGTTACCAGAGTAGAAGGAACATTGTGCTGCAACTGGGAGAATTGTATGAGGTCCCAAGGTGCCTATTTTGAAAGGAACTGAGGCGTCATTGTCTTAGGTACAATGTTTCTTGTATCTTCTCCAATAAATGTCACTATTTTTCATATTGCATATCTGGGTACTTTATAGACAGACCTCATATACCCAAGAGAAAGAAGAGTATATATCCACACAAAATCATATACACAAATGTTCATAGCAAAATTTTTTATAATAGTTAAAAATAGAAACAACTCACATGTCCATCAACTGATGAATGGATAAATAAAATGTAGTAGGTCCATACAATGAAATATTATTCATCCATATAAATGAATGAAGTACTGATACATGCTGCAACATAAGTGACTCTTGAAAACACCATACTAAGTGAAAGAAGCCAGATACAACAATCCTTGTACTGTATGATTCCTTTTATAGTAAATGTCCAGACTGGCAAATCTATAAAGACAGAAAGTAAATTAGTTGATTGTCTGGACTTGGGGAATGGAAATGAGGAGTGACTCCTTACAAATATAAAGATTTGGGGGGTGATAATGAAAATGTCCCCAAAATAATTGTGATAGTTCACACAACTCTCTGAATATACCAGACAGCATTGCATTGTCCATTTTGAATGAGTGAATTGTATGTTATGTGAATATATATCAATAAAATTCTTATATTAAAAAAAGAAAAAATATAAACTCTAGGAGATTCATTAATTAAACTTAAATTCATTAGTTAAGTAAAGCTGGTGGAAAAAGCAGAAGTTGGTTTTCTCTGCCTTAGGTCCTTGAAAACTTATTTTCCTGTGGAAAAAAATGAAAATAAAATTAATCGAACATTATTTAGTCGTTACTTTATAAAATGTGAAAAAAAAAATCAGCCTAACATGATATTATTGACCAGTGGGCCTTACTCCTTAACAAGACTTCCCCATATTTTATGCTTACATTATATCATAGCACAGAAAAGGTTAAGGTGGAGTCACATAACTTTAAAATGTATAAAGGCTTGTACAATGTACAGTAATCTACATTGTACTTCCAGAATATGTTCAGGAGCCTTAGGTTGTCAGTGAAGCTTCTAGCACAAGATAGAAGCCTGACTTTTCCTTTGAATTTGTGTTGTTAGCGAATGCCATATAAGTACTGACCAAGAAGCAATAGTGGCTGCTGCCATATTTTAATTAAATATTGAATCAGGATTCTTCTAAAGTAGAAAAAATTTCCCAAACTACTGTTTAGTTTTTTAAGATAGAGTTTATGAAACAACTAAGTATGATGCTGGAAGGTGCAAATGTGCTACAAATTAGGTCCTGAGAGAGAAGATCAACTCCAAAACACAAAATATGGACTATCATTAAAAAATTTGTGTGGTCTAAGAACCCTGGGATGAATTAGAAGGTCCTCCTAACTGTGGACAAATTTCTGTGTTCTTTTAAACTTATTTCGTATTGTTATATGACATGGAAATTAAATTACTTTTTCAATCACTGCCATAAGATAGGACTTTGTTGAGGAGTTGAAGGTTATCCTTGCCAAAACCTCCATTGGATGTGGTTCTGTATTTGAGGTGGGAGTGAGATTCTTTTTGCACCGTTCTAGAATTTTTCTTTTTTCTTTATGCTATTCTTTTAAGATGAAAATATAAATTGATTTTTCTCATGACTGAAAAAAATTTATACAAATAAACAGGAAAAAATACTATAATATAATAAAATAGTGGTTGTCTACAGTTTACAATGACATATTTTCCAAACTTTCTGCAATGAAATTTGATTATATTTGGGTCAGAGAATAAAAATATGTGCTCTTAAATTTATCTAGGAAAGTCAATTGCTTATTGGTTCCTCATTTCAAGGTAGCATCTGTAATTCTAGTTGTTCTAATGCCCTGAGTTTTTTCTCACTAATTACATCATAGAGAATGGGTTTTGGAATCAAACAAATGTTTAAATCTCTACTTTGGCTACCAAGGAAAGAACTAATGTAAGATGTTGGCTCTTGATGCCAAAACCAACTCTGAAGGTGAAGCAAAAACAAGACAGAAGTTGATTTCTCTGAGATCTTAAAAACAGTGAAAACCTTGTGGAAAGACAAATATGGAAGGGGAAAGAAGCAGTAGGTAGGAGTAGAAGGGGACCAAGTACCTGAGGGAAGAAAAATAAACAGGAATTCTACTCCTGAGGAAAGCAAAACAATAATTCTGGCTCTTGGGTGACCAGAAAACAATGAGATCAGTATCTGTATGCCTGTAGGTTTCCTGTTTGAACTACACCCCACAGAGAGACTAGGCTATACAGTACTACAATGGTACTACATACATGTCATTATATGTTTGTCTAAAGCTACAGAATGTACAATACCAAGAATGAAACTTAATGTGAACTATGGACTTTGGATAATAATGATGGCTCTGTGTAGGCTCATTGATTTTAACAAATGTACCAGTATGGTGCAGGATATGCATGATTAGGGAAGTTGTGGGTATATAGAGGCAGTGGTGCATGGGAACTCTGTACTTTCCACTCAATTTTGTTGGGAATGTAAAACTATTAGAAAATAAATTTTATTAACTAAAAAATAAAGGCTTATCACAATAAGCTGAAATAGTTTAGTACCAGAAAAATCAATTTAATTCATCCTGTTGAAGAAAACAAAATGGGCTGATGGAAAAACAAAACAAAACACTGTATTGTCTCAATAATTATAGAAAAATACTACTAATTTTCAATGTTTAATTATGATAAAATTCTCAAAAAAAGACTGGAAGGATATTTTTTATCTGATAAAATCTATTTCAGAAAGCTATAATAAACATAGATTTTAATTAGTAAATATTAGATATATTCTTTTTAGGTAGGGAACCACTTCCTAAAGGTTCTGGCCAAAACAATAAAACATGAAAAAAAAGTAAGAATCTTAAGGACTGAGAAGAAAGAGACAGAAATATTTTATTATAATTATTTAAATAGAAACTCCAGCAGAATTAAAACATTTATTGGTTATTATTAATGTAGATCAAGTTGTCAATTGGAAGATCAACTTATAAAAATCAATAACCCCTTTTTATACTAATATTAATTGAATAGAATACTTGACAGAAAGTTTGCTTCACAAAAATAACAGCAACTATAAAACACCTAACAATTAACCCATCAAGAAAGTGTGGAAAAACTTTTTAAAAATAAAGCAAAATGTAAAGCCTTATTAAAAGACCTAAAAGAACACCTGCATTAATAGGTAACTATAGACCATGTCCATGGATAGGACAATTTAACATGATTCAATATCAAATTTTTGCAAATTAATCTGTGCATTCAATTCAATTCTTGGCAATAATTCAAGCATAATTTGTTTAATTCTTGGAATTTAAAATTTAGAAAAAAGATTTCAAAGTTGATATAAAACTAAGTGTGCTGATTATATTATCCACATTTTGAAAAAGAGAAGCAAAATGGTCCCAGGGTTTGAAGATGGTATGGGCAGCTTGTTCTACAAGTTATTAGGAAATACTAAAAATAATAATGATTTGAAATGATGTGTTATTGGCATAAGAATAAACAGAACACATACAATAAAAATAGAGAACCTACTATGTATGGGAACTGGTATAAAAGTGATACCACAAGTCAAACCATAAAATATGAATTGCTTAGTGAAAATTCTTTTTTTAATTTAACTTTTATTGTATTTTTTCCATTACCATTTAGTCCCCTTATGCTCCCTTTCTCCCAGCAATCACCACACTGTTGTCCATGTCTGTGAGTCCTTTTTCCTTTTTGCTCAATCTCTCCACTCCCTCACCTCCCTCCATCACTAGTTCTCATCCTTCTTTCCATTTATGAGTCTCTCCCCATTTTCCTTGTCAGTTTAATGAGTGAAAGCATATGATATTTCTTTGACTGGCATATTTCACTTAGCATAATTTTACACTGTGGAAAGCAGTATGGAGAAATATCTAAAAAAAATCAAAAATGGATCTAGCTTTTGACCCAGTGATCCCACTTCTGGGAATATATCCAAAGGAACCCAAACACTAATTCAAAAGAACATAAGCCCCTCTATGTTCATTGCAGTGTAATTTGCAATCGCCAAGACATGGAAGCCAAGTGTCCATTGGTAGATGAATGGATAAAACAACTAAGGGACATTTATGCAATAAAATACTACTCAGCTGATTAGTGAAAATTCTTAGGAAAACTGGCTTACTGTATGAAGAAAAAGAGAACTCATCACATAGTGAAATCCAGGTGAATTAAATGTGAAAGGAAAAATACAAAACTTAGTAGAAGAAAATGCGGAAGACTATTTTTATGTCTTTTGGATGAAAATTTATAACCCATATCCAAAATCATGAATTATTCATCATAAAAAATTGATTAATTCCAGTATACTTAAAGATTATTTTTCAAGGAAGGAATCTTAGACAAAGTAACAAATGGATGACAGCGTAGGAAAAATGTTTAATGCATAAAAAATTAATTTTGCAATATAAAAGTAACCTTGAAAATCAGCAATAAAAGATAGAAAACTTCATAGAGAAATGGATACAATTTAAATACAGGCAATACAAACAAGGAGAAATCCAAGGGCTAACAAGTAAATGAAGATATGCTTAATACCTGTAATAATTAGAGAAGCACAAGTTAAGACAACAATTTAAAAAACCTTATATACATCACAGTGGTAAAAATTAGAAAGTTTAAAATACCAAGTGTTGTGGAAAAATGAGGAAAATGTTAATCCTTATGCTCTTCTGGTGAGAGTCCATATTTTCATAGCCATTGTGGAAAACTCTTTAAAAGTACTTAATAAAATTAGTAATGTCTTATCTTGTGATTCAGAAATATTTTCCTGAAAATAGATCTTCAAAAAACTGTGAATATAATATGTTATGTACAGGGTTGTTTGGGATGTAAGAGCAGTGATTTGGAGAAATCTAAGGATATCTGGCAAAGAGCAGTTGACAAATATACTATGCAGCAATCAGAAGCAATAAATTATTTGTAGCTTTCATGAAAACAGTATGAGATTAAAAAGGTAAAAAAAAAGAATTATATATATATCACAATAACATTTAGATAAATTAAAAACATACATTAGAAAACTGTTTTTTGAGGAAATATATGTATCCAAGAAGCTAAATGGAATATTAAAATGGTGGCTTTACAGAAAGGTTAATGGCAGTGGGGGATAGAAAAATATTAAGAAAATAATGAAGCAAAGTGCAAGAGAGGTCTTGTTAAACTGATAATTAATGTACCACAAACTGAGCAACAATATGAACTCAAATCTCAGTACTTAAGTACAAAAAAACAAAAAATCCAAATTATTGCTCCACCCTTTGTAGCCATGTTCTTCACGGCTAACTCACCTAACCAAACAGCTTTAGTTTCCTGATCTGAAAAAGATGATGAAAAATAACTACCTCATTCTTTAAAATTAGGGTTAAATGAGATAAAGTGCAATGAGGTCTCAGCACAATGCTGGAACATGGTAAACATCACTGTATGCCAGACATTGAGAGGTTGTCCTTGTGATTTCCTGGCTTAGCACAGAGTCCTTGATGCCAGGTAGGCCTGTCATTTTTAGAACTGGAGGCACCACCAGCCAGCTGTGAACGTGCTCAAGTTATTTATACTCCATAAGCCACAAGTCTATTCTCTGTACAATGGGCATAGAATAAAAGTGTGAGAATCAGGCCCTTGTAACAAAAATTTCATAGAATTTTCTTTAAAGAGCAGAAATTTATTTTTCACAGTCCTGGAGACTAGAAAGTCCAAAGTCAAGGCATCAACAGATTTGGTGTCTGGTGAAAACCTGCGTCCCGGTTCGTAGATGGCTGCTGTCTTCTCACTGTGTCCTCATGTTAAGAAAAGGGGTGATGGAACTTTCGGAGGTCCATTTTATCAGGACACTAATCCCAATCATGAGTGTTCTTGCCTTCTAACCTAATCACCTCCGAAAGACTCCACCTCCTAATGCCATTAGGGGCTAAGATTAAGATATGAATTTAAGGAGAGGGGAAAACAAATATTCAGTCTACAGGCATCATGCACCATAAATGTAAACGAAGTTGTTTGTTAAGAGCTAGCACAAAATAAGTGCTCAATGAAAATTTCTTATTTTTGTTACTTATTATTAAAAGTTTAAAACCGGAAAGTTAGATTCACCTAAACATTTTATTCAGGTGACAACAAGTAAAAATAACAGCAAATCAAGCTTTGATTTTAATTTTTTATTTATCCAATCCAATGGTTCTCAAATTTTTGGTCCCAGGTCCTCTTTACAGTACTAAAAATTATCAAGGACACCAAAGTATTTCTGTTTATGTGAGTAATATTTACCAATATGTATTAAATTAGTGATTTAAAGTATTTAAAAATATTTACTAAGCTAATATAACAATGAGAAACCCATAGTGCTAACAAAAAATACATTATAAAAAATAATTGTATGTTATGAAACAAAAAAAAATAGTGAGAAGAAAGGTATTGTTTTATGTTTTTCCAACCCTCTTAATGTCTGGCCTAATAGCAAACAGCTGGAATCTTATATATGCTTCCCTATTCAGTCTGTTTATATTGTTTTGGTTGATGTGAATAAAAAGAATCCAGACTCACACAGAGATGTAGTTGAAAATGAGGAATATTTGAATAGCTTTCAGATAATTATGCTTATTCTTCTGTGATATTATACAAAAACTCAATATGTGGTAGTTTCTTAAAGAATTATCTACAGAATCTGTAATTAATGTAGAATCTAAAATTATATTAATAAAATTTTATTTTGTTAGATTAAAATTCATTGATCTAATTGATACTTTAAATCAGCATTTCACCATTTGTGATTTTGTAGCATCATGCAGTAGTGGTCATTTGGGAAATATGGGTTTACTGAGTTAATGTTGACACTTTTCATTAAAAAATATTTAAAAATTATATTTGTTATTACCTTCATATCTCACCTGATAACTCTATAAGTATTGGGAAGCTGTCTAGCTCATTGTGGCAGATACACATTTTATAAAATTCTAATTTTTGGTTGAAAGCTCAAATTTTGTCCTTAACAAGTATTGCAGTTGTTTTCCTTGAGGTGACAAGTTTATTTTTGAGAATATATCTACCACATACCTAAGTCTGAATAACCAGTGTTTCTCTTTCAAGTGTTTTTTAAACAAACGTGGTTTTTCATGAAAAAAAAGTAGCAGCTTCAGCTAGCAACACATTCACACAAGTCCTTTTTTTCTGAGACAACTATTGTATTTCAGTATGCACCAAAGGCCTTTATGAATACCTCCCATTTTATCACACAGAATACTTTTTAGAAGTATCCAAATATTAAGATATGTAAATTAATGATTTATATTGCATCATCAAAGACATTTTGAATTAGTATTTTTCTTGTATTGTGTGTGGTAGTGAAGAGTACAATTTAGTGCCAGTACCTTAATTCATGCTACAGTGCCAACAGCCTTAACTACCACTTTTTCTGCAAACAATATGTTGCTGTTATTTTGAAAATAGCTGTGACCTTATGGAACCTAGGACCTGATCTTCAGAACTGTGCACCTAGTTTGTTGAAGTTATGACTTCTTTCTTATTTCCAAAGGTTGTGTCACCCATCTTTTACATCCAGTATGTACCCATGTATCCATGGTTGCAATGTGAAGGAAAACCTAGAGGAGAAACTGTTGAAAGTAGAAAAGTGAGAGAATAATATTAAGAAGAAAAACATTTGTGTAGGCAGGTAGGCTTAGAGGGGCTTCATCACACTTCCACTTAAGAAAACTGAACCTGAAATTCATAAACATGAACATGAGTTTTGGCAAAGAAAAGAAGCATAATCTGTCTACAATTCCTGCTGATATTACATGCAGTGAGCAATAAGGGCCCACAAGCAGTTGATCCCTCTGTTTGAGGCTGCTCAGCCACTGGTATCCAAGCTGCAGAAGGATTACAATTAACTTCTAATCCTTCACTGGTAGACCATTTTTCTGTCATTTAAAGCAAAGAGTCTGTTAGGTAGCAAGAGAAGGAGATGCATGCATGTTTATATGAAATATTGTTTTAAAAACAACAAATTTTTCAAATATAATTTTTAATTAAATTTTTGGGGGTAACATTAGTTAAGAAAATTATATAGGTTTCAAGTGTGTCATAGGGTACAGATTGAGGGGTGCTCAGAAATACAGGAGAAAGCCCTCACAGCCCATAGTCTGAGGAACAGAAAAAGTGGATGATACAGCTTAAGATACTTGTCATAACAAAGGCTAGTTTCATATCTGTGTTACTGCCTTGGGGCAAGGTGAGCATCTCTTTAAGGGCCTATACTAACTCATGATGTAGCTTTATAGCCACGAGAGGCAGGTCCCCCAGATTAATGAGTCACTCTTGCCCTGACTGGGGATGCCAGTCTAGAGAATGTAAGCCCCATACATAGGAGAACTGGAAAATGCAGCTAATCATGGGAGGAGTCAGAGATGAGGTTATGCAGGAGGGTGCCGGTCAGGATTTGAAGGAATGGTGGGCAGGCATGAGGGATCCAGCCATGCAATTTGAAAGGGTATAGAAGGGCCTCCCTGGCCCATGATGAGATCTAGTGTGTAAGGAGGTGCAGTTTTTGGACTAAGAACTAGAGAAAGAGGACAACGACTGAGAAACCTGTCTGGGGAACATAACAACACAGATGATAGTGCTGGAAATTGCAGGACCTGCCCAGCCAAGCACTGATTAATGGGAGATGCCTAGGATGCTGAACTGTACCTGGGACTACTGAGCCACAAACTTCTGTTTTTGTTTTTGTTTTTAATTGTTCTATTGGAGTTTTTCTACTTTTTCCCTGTTGCTCTCCCCTGGCCTGCATAATCCCTGTTTCTGCAATCAATCCCCACCCTGTTGTCCATGTCCATGAGTCATTTATCCTTGTCCTTTAACTAGGCCCTTCCACTTCTTTCCTCCTTCTCCTCCTTCCACCTCCACTCTGGTCTCTGTCAGTTTGTTCCCTGTTTCCATGCCTCTGGCTCTATTTTTCTCAATTGTTTGATTTGTTAGGTTCCTGTTACAGGTGAGATCATATAGTATTTGTCTTTCACTGCCTAGCTTATTTCACATAGCATAATACTCTCCAGTTCCATTCATGCTGTCATGAAGGGTAGGATTTCCTTCTTTATTTCTGCTTCATAGTATTCCATTGTGTAAATGTACCATAGTTTTTTGACCTACTCATTTACTGACGGGCATTTAGGCTGTTTCCAGCACTTGGCTATTGTAAATAATGCTTCTGTGAACACTGGGGTGCATAGGTTCTTCTGAATTGGTGTTTCAGGATTCTCAGGGTATATTCCCAGCAACAGAATCTCTGGGTCAAAAGGCAGTTCCATATTTAGTTTTTTGAGTAAATTCCATAGTGTTTTCCACAGAGGCTGCAATAATCTGCATTCCTACCAACAGTGCACTAAGGTTCTCTTTTCTTCACATCCTCTCCAGCACTCATTGTTTGTTGGTTTTTTAATGATGGCCATTCTGACCATTCTGTAAGGTGGTATTTCACAGTTTTAATTTGTATCTCTCTGATGGTTAGTGATGTTGAGTATCCTTTCTTATTCCTATCAACCCTCTATATGTCCTCCTTGGAGAAGTGTCTGTTCAGGTTCATTGTCAATTTTTTAATTGGATTGTTTGACTTCATGGAAGTGAGTTATATGATTTGTTTATGTATTTTGGATACCTTGTCCAAGGCATAATTGACAAGTATGTTTTCCCATATGGTTGGTTCCCTTTTCATTTTGGTGAAGTTTTCTTTACTTGTACAGAAGCTTTATAATTGAATGTAGTCTGATTTGTTTATTCTTTCCTTTATTTACCTTGCCCTAGCAGGGGTGCTGCACACAGCCCAGGATGGCTATGCACGCAGCCCAACACAAAAACCATAAATTTACTAAAGACCTTTTTTTGCTCATCAGTTTTCATTAGTGTTTGTGTATTTAATGTACAGCCGAAGACAACTTCTTCCAATGTGGCCCAGAGATGCCAAAATGTTGAACACTCCTAGGGAATGTATCCATGAAAATATTGCTGGGTGGGATATATGAAATTTTGCACCCTGGGTTTTCCTCAAGGACTTTTGTGGTGTTGCAGCTTATGTTTAAGTCTTTTATCCATTTTTAGTTTATTCTGGTGTATGGTGTAACCTGGTGGTCTAGTATCATTTTTTTGCATGTACCGTATCAGCTCTAACGACCACCATTTGGGCTATTTTTACTCCATTTAATGCTTCTGCTTCATTTGTCAAATATTAATTGACCATAGACACATGGGTTTATTTCTGGGCTCTCTATTCTGTTCCATTGATCTATGTGTCTGTTCTTTTCTTTCTTTTTTAAATTATTTCTTTCTTTTCAAGTTTTCAAATATATTTGTCTCCATTTATCTGTCACCACTTTCCCTTGCCCCACCCACCTCTACCTACCTCCCTCAACCCTTCTCCACCTTGGCTTCGTCCACGTGCCTTTCACACCTGTTCCTTGATCTGACCCATCCCCTTCCCCTCCCCACTACCCAACTCCCACACTCCCTCCCATCCCTGTCAGTTTCTTCTTTCTTTCAATGTTGCTGGTCACTTTTCCCTTGCCAGCTTCTTTTGCTGATTAGGTTCCACTTATAGAGGAGATAGTATGGTATTTGTCCTTCACCCTCTGGCTTATTTCACTTAGCATAATGCTCTCCAGTTCCACCCATGCATAGATTCTTTTGAACTGGTATTTTGGGATTCTTAAAGTATAATAATCCCAGCAGTGGAATAACTGGGTCAAAAGGCAGTTCGATTCTTAGGGTTTTTGGGTTTTTTTTTTCTGGAAATTCCACACTGTTTTCCACACTGGCTGCACCAGTTTGCATTCCCACCAACAGTGTACTAGGGTTCCTTTTTCTCCACAACCTCACCAGCACCTGTTGTTTGGTGATTTATTTATGATGGCCATTCTGACCAGTGTGAAGTGGTATCTCCTTGTGGTTTTAATTTGCATTTCTCTGCAGGCTAGTTATGATGAGCAACATTTCATATGTCTCTGGGCCCTGTATATGTCCTCCTTGGAGAAGTGTCTGTTCGGGTGCTTGGCCCGTTTTTTAAGTGGATTGTTTGTCTTCCTGGTGTGGAGTCTTGTGAGTTCTTTATATATTTTGTAGATAAAACCCTTGTCTGAGATATCATTGGCAAATATATTTTCCCATATGGTTGGCTCCCTTTTCATTTTACTGATGTTTTCTTTAGCCTTGCAAAAGTTTCTTATTTTCATAAAGTCCCATTTATTTATTTTTTCCTTATGTCCCTTGCTCTAGGGAACATATCAGTGAAAATGTTGTTGTGGGGGATATCTGAGAGTTTCCTGCCTATGTTCTCCTCTAGGACTTTTATGGAGTTGCGATTTATATTTAAGTAACCTACCCATCTTGAGGTTATCTTTGTTTTTCATGTAAGTTGGTGGTTGAATTTCAATTTATTGCATGAAGCTGTATAGCTCTCCTAACAGCATTTGTTGAAGAGGCTATTTTTATTCCATTTTATGCTTCTGCCCCCCTGTCAAATATTAATTGACCAGAGAGACATGGGTTTATTTCTGGGCTCTCTATTCGCTATTCTGTTCATTGATCTATGTGTCTGTTCTTATGCCAGTACCAGATTGTTTTGATTACGGTGGCCTTGTAATATAGTTTGATGTCAGGTACTGTGATCCCTCCTACTTTGTTCTTCTTTCTCAGAATTGCTGTGGCTATTTGGGTTCATTTATGGTTCCATGTAACTTTTTTAAATATTTGTTCAATATCTGTGAAATACATCATTATTATTTTAATAAGGATTGCGTTGAATCTATAAATTGCTTTGGGTAGTATGGACATTTTAAAGACGTTAATTCTTCCAAACCATGAAGATGATATATGCTTCCTTTTATTTGTATGCTCCTTAATTTCTTTCTTCAGAGTTGTATACTTTTCTGCATACAAGTCTTTTACCTCCTTGGTTAAGTTTATTCCTAGGTGCTTTATTTTTCTTGTTGCTATAGCAAAGGGGAATTTTTTCCTGATTTCTGCTTTTGATATTTTATTGTTGGTGTACAAAAATGCCTTTGATTTCTGAATATTGACTTTGTATCCAGTTGTTTTACCAAATTCACTTACTAGGTTAAGGAGTTTTTTGGACAAGTCTATTAAGTTTTCTATGTACACTATCATGTCATCTGCAAACAATGATAGTGCTACTTCCTCCTTTCCAATTTGGATGCTTTTTATTTCTTTTTCTGGTCTGACCGCTGTGGCTAGGTCTTCCAATGCTATGTTAAATACAAGTGGTAAAAGCGGACATCCTTGTCTTGTATCCAATCTTGGTGGGAAAGCTTTTAGTTTTTGTCCATTGAATATGAGGTTGGCTGAAGGTTTTTCATATATGGCCTTTATTATGTTGAAGTATGACCCCTTTTTCCACTTTGCTGAGTGGTTTTATCATAAACGGGTGCTGTAGTTTATCAAATGCTTTTCTTTCATCTATTGATATGATCATGTGGTTTTTGTCTTTCCTTTTGCTTATGTCATGTATTATGTTTATTGCTTTGTGAATATGGAACCATCCTTGTATCTCTGGGATGAATCTCACTTGATCATGGTAGATGATCTTTTTAATTTATTGCTGGATGCAGTTTGCCAATATTTTGTTGAGGATTTTAGCATCTATGGTCATGAGCAATCTTGGCCTGTAGTTTTCTTACTTGGTTATATCTTTGTCTGGTTTTAGGATGAGGATGATGCTGGCCTCATGAAGAGAGTTTGGGAGTCTACCTTCTTTCTGGATTTTTGGATTAGTCTGAGAAGGACAGGGGTTAACTCTTCCTTCAACGTTTTGTAAAATCCTCCTGTGAAATCGTCCGGTCCAGGGATTTTGTGTGCCAGGAGTTTTTTTTATTACTCCTTCAATTTCACCATCTGCTATCGATCTGTTCAGGCTTTCTGTTTTCTCTTCATTTAGTGTTGGAAGGTTATATTTTTCTAGAAATTTGTCAATTCAACCCATGTTTTCAAATTTTTTGCATATAATTGTTTATAGTAATTTCTTACAATCCTTTATATTTCTGTGGTACCAGTTGTTATTTCTTCTCTTTCATTTCTGATATTATTTATTTGGTTCCTCTCCTTTCTTTTCTTGATGAGTCTGCTTAAAGTCTTGTCGATTTTGGTTGTTTTTTCAAAGAACCAGCTCCTGGATTGGTTGATCCTTTGAATTTTTCTTTTAGTCTCTATGTCATTCAATATTCAACACTGCTCTGATCTTGATTATTTCCTTTCTTCTACTTGCTCTGAGCTTTGTTGCTCATTGTTTCTCCAGTTCTTGAAGCTGGAGGGTTAGGTTTTTTATTTGAAATGTTTCTATCTTTTTCAGGTAGGCCTGTATTGCTCTGAACTTCCCTCTCAGGACTGCCTTTGCTGTGCACCATAGGTTTTAGACTGCTGTATGTTCATTTTTATTTTTCCAGAAACTTTTTGATTTCTTCTTTGATCTCATTATTGACCTGTTCATTGTTTAATAGCATCCTATTCAGTCTTCATAAGTTTGAATGTTTTTGAATTTTTTTCCTTAAGGTTGGTTCCTAGTTTCAAGGCTTAGTGGTCTGAGAAAATGCTTGTTATGATTTTGATTTTCCTGAATTTATTTAGTCATGTTTTGTATCCTCTCATGTGATCTGTCTTTGAAAGTGTTCCATGTGCATTTGAAAAGAATGGTATTGTGCTTCTTTGGGATGAAAGGTGCTGTATATGTCAGTTAGGTCCATTGGATCTAATGCATCATTCCATTCCACAATATCTTTGTAGATGTTTTCTTTGGAATATCTATCCACTTTTGACAGTGGCATTTTAAAATCCTGTACAATCAGTGTGTTGCTATCTTTATCTTTTCGAAGTCTTCCAAGATATTCTTTATATATTTGGGTGCTCCTACGTTGGGTTCATACAGGTTTACAATGTTTATGTCC
The DNA here is from genome assembly GCF_021234165.1 of Pteronotus mesoamericanus. Lineage (NCBI taxonomy): Eukaryota > Metazoa > Chordata > Mammalia > Chiroptera > Mormoopidae > Pteronotus > Pteronotus mesoamericanus. Next base: position 45,495,241 of record NW_026555329.1, on the reverse strand, counting down.
TCTTGATTGATTCTTCTTTTGAGTATTATAAAGCATCCTTCTGTATCTCTTTTTATGGCCTTTGTTTTGAAATATATTTTGTCTTATATAAGCATTGCTACCCCTGGTTTTTTTTTTTTTCCTCGCCTGTCCATTTGCTTGGAATATTTTTTTCCATCACTTTACTTTCAGTCTGTGTTGGTCCTTTGTTCCAAGGTACGTCTCTTCTAGGCAGGATGTGTGTGGGTCTTGTCTTCTTATCCATTCAGCTATCCTATGTCTTTTGATAGGGGCATTTATTCAATTTATATTTAAAGTTATTATTGATAGGTTCTTATTCATTTTTTCCTTTTGAACCTATGATCCTCTCCGTCTCACTCTTTTTCTTCATCTTCTTAAAGCAGTTCCTTTAGCATATCTCACAATGCTGGTTTGGTGGAGGTGTATTCTTTTAGTCTTGTTTTGTCTGAGAAACTCCTTAGTTTGCCTTCCATTATAATTGAGAGCCCTGCTGGATAGAGCAGTCTTGGCTGCAGGCCTTTGCTTTTCATGGCTTGGAATATTTCTTGCCATTCCCTTCTGGCTTGTAGTGTTTCTGCTCTACCTGTTTCTCCCTTGCTGCCTTTAGGATTCTCTTTGTTTTTGATATTCACCATTTTAATGATGATGTGTCTTAGAGTGGGCCTAATTGGGTTCCTCTTGAATGGGACCTTCTGTGCTTCCTAGACTTGTGTGACTTTTTCTGTCCTCCATTTAGGGAAGTTTTCCATTATTACTTTTTCAAACAGGTTCTCTATCCCTTCCTCACCCTTGTCTCCTTTTGGTATCCCTATTATATGGATATTATTAGGTTGCATGTTGTTCTACATTTCTCTAAATGCCTCTTTCTTCTTTTTGAGTCTTTTTTCATTTTCTTGGGCTTTCTGGGATCTTTCTTCTACCTTGTCCTCCAGCTCACTGATTTGGTCCTCTGCTTCATCTAGCCTGCTTTTGATTCCTTCTACTGCGTTCTTCAATTCAGAAATTGTGTTCCTCTTTTCTTCTTGTCTCTTACTTATAGTTTCTATGTCCTTTTTCATGCTGATATAGTTTGCAGTAAGCTCCTCATAGTTTCCCTGTAGTTTTTGGTAATTCTTTCTGAGCTCACTGAGCTCATTGAGCTTCCTTAGAACCGTTGTTTGGAACTCAATATCTCATAGTTTACTTGTCTCTATTTCATTTAGTTCTCTTTGCGAGGATTCCTCTTTTCCCTTCAATTGGGGGGGTGTTTGTCTTCCCATTGTTTGTGAGAATCTTCCTTTTTGCTTCTGCTTCTTAAATTGATCTGTCTTGACTTCCTGACTTTGTGGTGTGATATTCTATGGTAGGAAACTGTTTTGTTTTGTTTTTTTCTTTTTTTCTGTCTCTGCCTCTGGTGATATCAGCTATTGACCTTGTCTGATCTTAGGCCGCCTTTAAGAGACTTCAAGGAATCAACTCTCTGTGTCTGTCTCCTCCAGTTGTTAATTTATTCACTGTGCCCTCAGCAGTCAGGGCCGGGCAGTGTCCCTCTTGTAGGTGGGGCTATTATGTCTTTAACGCCTTTGCGACTCAGGGTATTTTTGCCTGAGCAAGATGGCATCTGCGGAATGGAGTGTTAGTCAGCACTGGGACCCCACTGTCCATTTTCTCAGTTCTCTCCCGAAAGCCTCCCTCCTTAGTCTCTCCTCAGGTGGCTCTGGTACACTCTGCTGGAGCCCAGGGTAAAGTGGCTGCTGCTACAAATTTTTACGTTGGCCCTTTTAATGGCTCTTTGTATCTCAAGCTACTTGTTTCTGGCAGAGAGCACTCTGCTGCTTCACACTTGGCTGTTATCTGTGTGCTCTTTGGACGCTGGTGCTGTAGGCTGAAGATCCCCACTTATGGTTTAGACTATGCTCTTCTCAGGGGGATCCAACTCGCTGTTTCAATATGCTGCCCATGGGTGCATAGTCCACCTTCTCAAGCCTCTACCGCATTCCTTACCAGTTAGGTTGTGCTAAAGCTAATTATTCTGTCTGTTGGAGGTTTCAATGCTCCTCTATCACTATTCTTCAGTTGTTTTCCAGGTGATTTCTCCACAATTTAGTTGTAATTCCAGATTGGTCCTGGGAGGAGGTCAGTGTGACTTCCACTCACTCCTCCACCATTTTGAAGTCTTCCTTATGTCCCTATTCTTATGCCAGTACCAGACTGTTTTGAAGACAGTGGGCTTGTAATATAGGTATTGTGGTATTGTGTAATATAGGTATCAGGTATTGTGATCCCTCATACTTTGTTCTTCTTTCTCAAGATTGCTGAGGCTATTCAGAGTTGTTTTGATTCCATATAAATTTTTCATATATTTGTTTTAAATCTGTAAAATATGTCATTGGTATTTTAATAGAGATTACATTAAATCTATAGATTGCTTTGGATAGTATGGACATTTCAATGATATTGATTGTTCCAATCCATGAACATGGTATATGCTTCTTTTTGTTTGTATCTTCTTTAATTTTTTTTTTTCAATGTTCTCTTAATATTCCAAGTACAGGTCTTTCATCTCCTTGGTTAAGTTTATTCCTAGGTATTTTATTTTTATTGTTGCTATAGTAAATGGGATTTCCCCCCTACTTTTTGTTTCTGATATTTCCTCGTTTGTATACCAAAAAAAATGCCTTTGATTTCTGAATATTGACTTTGCTATTTTGCTAAATTCACTTATTAGGTAGAGTAGTTTTTCAAGGAGTTGATAAAGTTTTCTCTGTACAATATCATGTCATATGCAAACAGACAGTTTTACTTCCTCCTTTCCAGTTTGGATGCTTTTCATTTGTTTTTCTTGTCTGAGTGTTGTGGCTCAAAATTCCTGTACTATGTTGAATAGAAATGGTGAAAGCAGACACCTCTGTCTTGTTTCTTATCTTAGGGGGAAAGTTTTCTGTTTTTGCTAATTGAATACATTGTTGGTTGTAGGTTTCTCATATATGGCCTTTATTATATTGAGGTATGCTCCCTCTATTTCCACTCTGTTGAGCATTTCTATTGTAAATGGGTGCTATACTTTATTTAGTGCTTTCTTAGTCTCTATTGACATGATCATGTGATTTTTGTCTTTCATTTGTTTATGTAGTATATTATGTTCTTTTATTTGCAAGTATTATACCATCCTTGCATCCTTGGTATGAATCCCACTAGATCATGTTGTATGATCTTTTTAATATATTGCTGGATCTTGTCTGCCAATACTTTGTTGAGGATTTTAGCAACCATGTTCATTGGTGAAACTGGCCTGCAGTTTTATTTCTTTTTAAGATAATACTGGCCTCATAAAAAAGAGTTTGGTAGTCTTCCCTCTTTCTGATTTTTTTAAACTAGTTTGTGAAAGATAGGAGTGAACTCTTCCCCAAATGTTTGGTAAAATTGGCCCGTGAAGTTGCCCAATCCAGGGGTTTTATGTGCCAGAAGTTTTTTGATTGCTACTTCAATTTCACTAATTGTTATTGGTCTATTAAGGCTTTCTGCTTTCTTGACTCAGTTTTGGATGATCATTGTTTCAAAAAGTATGTCCATTTCTCTCTGGTTGTCAAATTTCTTGGCATATAATTGTTCATTAATTTCTTATGGTCCTTTGTATTTCTCTGGTGTCAGTTGTAATTTTTCTAGTTTCTGATTTTGTTCATTTGGATCCTCTCTCTTTTTTTTCTTGATGAGTCTGGTTGAAGATGTGTTGATTTTCTTTATCTTTTCAAAGAACCAGCTCCTGGATTTATTGATCCTTTGAATTGTTCTTTGTCTCTATGTCATTTAATTCTGCTCTGATATTGAGTATTTCTTGCCTTCTCTTCTCTCTGCCTCTTTTGTTGTTGTTCCTTTAGTTCTTGTTGATAAGGTTAGGTTGTTTATTTAAAATAGTTCCATCTTTTTTAGGTAGGCCTGTATTGCTATGAACTTCTCACACAGGACTACCTTCGCTGTGTCCCATAGGTTTTAGGCTGCTATGTGTTCATTTTCATTTGTTTTGAAACTTTTCTATTTCTTCTTTGATCTCATTATTGACCCATCCACTGTTTAATAGCATGCTATTCAGTCTCCATGAGTTTGAATGTTTTTGAGTTTTTTCCTTGAGGTTCATTTCTAGTTCTAGCCTTTGTTATCTGAGAAAATGCTTGATATGATTTCAATTTTCTTGAGTTTATTGAGGCTTCTTTTGTGACCTACCATATAGTTTATTTTTGAAAATGTTCTATGTGAAATTAAAAAGAATTCATGTTTTGCTTCTTTGGGGTGAAATGTTCTGTATATATCAATTAAGTGCCTTTGATCTACAGTGGGGGTTTTGTGTGTGTGTGTGTGTGTGTGTGTGTGTGTGTGTTTGTTTTCAATGCCACAATATCCTCGTTGATTCTTAGCTTGGAAGATCTATCCATTGCTGATAATGCGGTATTACAATCCCCTACTATGAGTTTGTTACTGTCAATACCTTTCTTGAAGTCCTCCAAGATTTTCCTTATATATTTGCGTGCTCCTATATTGGGTGCATATATGTTTACAGGGTTATATCTTTTTGATGGGTTGTTCTCTTAAGTATTACACAGCGTCTTCCTTTGTCTCTTTTTATGGCCTTTGTTTTGAAATCTATTTTGTCTGATATACCTATTGCTACCCCAGCTTTTTTTTCAAGTCATTTGCTTGGAATATTTTTTTCCATCTCTTCACTTTCAATCTGTTTAGATCTTTTTTTCTGAGATGGATTCTTGTAGAAAACATATGTGCAGGCCACATTTTCTTACCCATTCAGCTACCCTATGTCTTTTGATTGGAGCATTTAATCTATTTAGATTTAAGGTTATTATTAATAGATATTTATTCACTGCCATTTTTCCCCTTTATACCTGTGTTCTTCTCTCTCTCTTTCTCTTTTTCTTCCTCTTCTTAAAGCAGTCCCTTTAGCATCTCTTTCAATGTTGGTTTGTTGGAGATGCATTCATTTAGCCTTTATTTCTAGAAAATTCCTTATTTTGCCTTCATTTTAATTGAGAACCTTGCTGAGTAGAGCAGCCTTAGTTGCAGGCCTTTGCCTTTCATTACTTGGAATATTTCTTGCCTTTCCCTTCTGGCCTGTAATCCTACTGCTGAATAATCAGCTGATAGCCTTATCAGGGCTCCCTTGTATGCTACTAGCCATTTCTCTCTTGCTCCCTTTAATATTTTCTCTTCTTTTTTAAATTTTGCAATTTTTATTATGATGTGTCTTAGAATCGGCCTTTCTGGATTCATCCTGATTGGGGCCCTCTATGCTTCGTGGACTTGTGTGATTTTTTTTCTGTCATCCAATTAGTGAATTTTCCATCATTGCTTTTTCAAACAGGTTTTCTATGTCTTGCTCTTCTTCTTTTCTGGTATTCCTATGAAATGGATATTATTATGTTTCATGTTGTCCTGCAGCTCCTTTAAACCTTATTCATTCTTTTTAAGTCTTTTTTGTTTTCTTGCTCTGGCAATTTTTGTTTACCTTGTCATCCAGCTCGCTAATTTGATCTACTCCTTCATCTAGTCTGCTTTTAATACCTTCTACTGTGTTCTTCAACTCAGAAATTGTGCTCTTCATTTCCTCTTGGCTCTTATTGAAGTTTCTATGTCTTTTTACATGCTGATGTAGTTCACAGTAAATTCCTTGTGGTTTCCCTGTAGTTCTTTGGAATTTTTACAGAGCTCATTGAGCTTCCTTATAACCATTATTTTGAACTCACTGTCTGACAGTTTACTTGTCTTTATTTCATTTAACACTTTTTCTGGGGATTTCTCCTTTCCTTTTGATTGTGGATTGTTTCTTTGTCTGTCTATTTTAGATATTATTGTTTGTTTCTGCTTCTTTGATTGATCTCCTTTGACTCCCTGCCTTCATGGTGTGACCTTCCATTTTAGGAGACCTGTGTGATTCAGTGGGGCAATCTCATTGATCTCTACAACATAACACTATTGGGATGCTCTTTATGCCATTTATGTTAGAGTAATTGGGTTTTGATTATTGTTGGGTCATCCTTTGGTGGGTCCTTCCCTCAAGCTGGCTGACTAAGCATAATGTTTTGTATGCTGCTATTCAGGTGCTGCCAGAACAAAACCACACAGCACAGGAAAAACATCCACACCCAGAAGCACAGTATCAACAGCAAATGAACCAGTATTAATAAGAGTGTAAAGAGATTAATACTACTAAGGGAAGGGAGAAATAAATATAAGTTGACCAACTGAAAGAAAAATAATTTTGAGAGAGTAGAAGGAGGAGCAATAATGAGAGTAGGGAATTAGGGCTAAGAGAAGAGAGAAGGTAGGTAAAATTTACATCATAAATAAAAAGAGAAAGGAAGAAAGTAGAATGGAGCAAGAGAGGGAAACATACAGTATTAAGTTTAAACAGAAATTTAAAAATATATAGAGAGAGATTTAAAAGGAAAAAATAAGTAAATAAATAAGAAAATAGAAACCACATTGGAGGAAAAGATTCACTACTGTGCTACCAACAACAAATGAGCTAGGATTGATATAGGTGGGATGGGAATAAGAGGGAAAAAAGAAAAGCTTAAGAGATGTCTAAAGGAAAGGGAAGTGATTTTGAGATGATAGAGGGAGAAGGGATATTATGAATGAGGAATGACAACCAGGCTAAGACCAGGCAAAATTAAAATTTGAGACTAAAGTAAGAAAGGTAAGGAGGAAGGCAGAATGGAATAGGAGAAGACAACAGTAAAATTTGAGATTTGAGATACTGAAATAGTGAAGATCTAGAACTAAAATTGAAGAAATGCAACAACAACCACCCTATGCACAGTCAATGATAAATGTGGAGAGAGAACAAAGATATTTTAAAAGTGGGTAAAAGAATGTGAGATGACCAATGATAAGAAAAATCATTTTGAGAAGCTGAGGGGTAGGAAATATAAGAGTGTGGGATGAAAACATGTTGTAGCAAGAGAAAAGAAAACTTAAAATAAAAATAAAAGGAAAGAAGAAGGTAAAATGGGGTAACAGAAGAGAGGAGCAAGATATGAGATTTGGAATAAAGTATAATAAAAATCTAGTGACTTACTATGCACAAACTTGAAGGACAAGAAACGAATGTTAAAAAGCTATACGGGAGAAAAAATATATATCATGAAGAAGACTGTGGTGGAATTCATCTTGGTGGAATCTAGTATTTACCATTATTTTTTCTTTCTGGATCACTTCTAGTGATGTCAAATGGTGTCCTCATTTGACCTTAGGCAGCCTGTTCAAACTACCAGGGATCTACAGTCTCTCGCTGACTTCTTCAGGTGTTAATTTAATCACTCTTAATCAGCAGTCAGGCTTAAGCACCACAGTAATTCCTGTGGGTGGGGTATTGTTTCTCCTCAGGCTGATGCCACTCGAGTAAGGGTGGTCTGCCTGAGCAAGATGGTCCCTGAAGTATGGGGAATGACTCAACACCAAGATCCTGGCAGCTGGTCTCTCAGTTCTCTCCCCACAGCCATTATCCCCAGTCTCTTTTCAAGTGTATCTAGCCCACTCTGCCCCTCCCTTTGCAGGAGCCCAGGGTAAGTGGCTGCAAATTAAATTTTGTATGTTGGGCCCTGTAAAGGTTCTCTGTGACTCTAACCATTTGTGCCTGGCAGAGAGAAGCCCTGCCACTTTTCACAGCTGGATGTTATCTGGGTTATTTTGGGGTTCTGAGGCTTTAGGTTGGGGTATCCAGCTTGCGGTTTGGATTCTTCACTTCTCAGGGGGAACCCCCTGGCCGCTGAAATATTCACCCAGTACTTCAGCTGCCACCCAAGGGAGCCCAGCCAGCCCTCTTGCATCTCTTCTGCACTCCGTACCATTCATGTTGTGATGAAGCTGTTTCTTCTGTCTGTCCGTGGTTATAAGGCTTCTCTCCTGCTATTGTTCAGTTGTTTATTTTGGACAATTTTCTGTATGTTAGTTGTAATTCCAGATTGGTCTTGGGAGGAGGTTAGTGTATCTTTTACTTACTTACTTCTCCGCCATCTTGGATCTCTCCTAGAATTTTCTTTAGTGAAGACTTATTAATTATAACCTCAGTTTTTGTCTACATGCAAATATTTTCATTTCACCCTTGTGATGGACAGACAATAAGGTGATCATCAATAATTCCATCCTTCTATTATTCAAGCTTTTGTTTGTAATCTTCTCCCCTGATGGGAGCAAGAGTTAGGACTTCCTTCTGCTCAGTGTGGTCTCCTCTGAGTTGATCCCATGAGGACTTGCAGAGTCCCAGACTTCTATTTTTCTAAAATACAGTACTTCTGACTGGCATATTCTTAACCTGGCCTGATCTGGCAAAGGGAGGCAGGACTGTGTGTCTGTTGGTATTTTGAAGGGAGTGTGAATTAGTGGCAGAATTCTGCCATTATTCTAAATCTGTATAACTTTTAAATAAACAATTCCCTCCCTTTCCACAAAACTCTGGCATTGAGAGTTACACTTGGCCACAGGCAATCAGATCCCATAGCTGTTCTAGAACAGCATAAGCTGGGGGTTCTGTATCAAATGTACAATTCTATAATATATTATCTGTGTATATTGCATAGTGTGTTCACCACCCAAAACCAAATTTCCTGTCACTATACATCTGACACCCTTTCCCTTACTGCTTTTAAAATGCTCTCTTGGTACTTTTCTTAATTTGAGCTGCCATTTAAGAAATTCTGATTGCCACAACTATCTTCACTAATTACTTTTGTTATTAATAAATGCCCACTGTCGGTTTTAACATTTCACTTCCCCATGTTTCATGGATATGTATGTGAGACCTCACATTTATTTTGTTTTCACCCTGTCCTTACCACTATCCCATCCCCAGTCTCCCCATTTGACCCTGTTATTATTAGATGCTTTGGCAATAAGGTTACAAATCACTTTTTATGGCTTCTTCACTATATTTCTGCAAATAGTTACAATACCACATTAATGTTACATTATATAGCCTGAAGGGAGGGGGATATGACCTACACACACACTTTCTAACAGATTTATTACACAAACTGCTGGGCCAATGAACCTGCTTTTTTTGCAGCACCATGAGCTTGATATGTCCTATTGTTCCAAACCAGCAGTACTTCAGGAAAATGTCAATGTAGAAAACCCAGTTCGGAAGGATCAGTTGAAATGTTTGATTTTTTTTAACAAAGGAGATAATGTATCCACACTATTGCTTAATCGTCAGGCAATTAAAATTAACTCTTTCCTTTACCCCACACCCCCTCTTCTCTGAACGTACACAGTAAGAAAATGCTGAGAAGAGGATTGAGTTCTATCTGCTGTTCTTATCAGTGATTCATGATTCGAGATTTTGTTTCATTTTTAAATTTGATCTTAATGTGCATCAGGGAGGCACATTGGTGGTGCTAAAGCAGCTGCTGGGAAGACAGGTGCCTGGGGAATGACTCAGGAATTTTCATACTGTAAAGATGGAGAGCTGGAGTTTTAGCTGAGATGGTATTCACCACAGAGCATGTTTGGAAATGTCAATCTCCCAGCATGTAGAAAAAAGATAAACTTGCTGCTAGATCTAAGATCCATTCAAAAGAGGCAATTGGTCCTAAAATAGAAGAAACTCTGACAAGACCATATGCTATTTTAACTTCAAAACTTCATTTATGTGGCCCAAAGAGTGAGCTTCTGCACCCTTCAGTCCACAGGATAATCAAGAACGGATTAGACAACTTATAGAAAGTGTGAGAGTATTTGGGCCTCCTTCTTGACTTTCTCTACATTGTACTTTGGGAAATGGCAGTCAACACTGTGGCTGTTGGTCTTCATTGTAAGAGAAGGGATTATTATACTACACATTCAGCTCTGGTCTGGCACTTGAGTTAAGTAACTTGAGTGAAGCCGCTCACAGGGATGACATGAGAATGGTAGTCTGGTTCCTGGTCTACTGCCTTTTCCATGATACTTCAGAGGGCAGAAAAGCACCGCAGTGGTAAAGGAAATGGCCTCTGAAGGCACATGGCCTAGCGCTTCTGCCTAAGAGGTAACCATAAGAGTGAGCTACTTATTTAACCTCCTCGTATATGAAAATGGATGAACTCCTTGGGTACAACTCAAAAGTCACACAATGTATCACACGTAAACACTCAAAAATATTTTTAGTATTCTAATTATACAAAACCATCTCCTTATCTTTGTTGAAGTCAGTGATCTCTCAAGGTTCTCTTGTTTTCATAATTCTTCTATTTTCATTTAATAAAATCATTAATTAAGTTTTAAGTGTATTTTCCTTATGTTAGAAGCCATAATTTTAAAATAAGTTTTAAAAATATATAAAAGTCCACATAGAAAACTAGGAAAAAAAGCAAATTAAATCCCAATATGCAGAAAAAATAATTTTTTATTTATTTTTAAATTTTATTGCTTAATTTTGCTTATTTGGTCTTGCTCAGATGTTTGAAATTCTGATAATTTTTCCTCTGTTGCTTTTATATAATGAAAAACTTTGTTCATTTTTATATTCTTTATTCTTTTATTTGAGATCTATGTATAGTTTTTGTTTTTAAATTTATTTTATGTTTATTTTATTAAACTGATTGAGAATTGAGTTTTTCATACAGTCTAAATAATATTTTATTTTTTTCCAAATAAAAATCCTATTGCCCTCACTGTTTACACAGGGTCTAGCTTAAAAAGACTGGGAAGGTGTTTATTGATTTTTTCAAATATGTACTCGTTGAATTTAGTTGGATGTTAATGACCATTCCACATTTGTAACTTCTCATCTCTGAGGACTTCATTTAGTGTGACAGTTTTTTATATTATATTTCTACTCCACATATTTAGCCCCCAGGGCTAGTTTGTGAGGGAGGCAAAATAAACTCTTCTGTACTCATAAAATACCAGTTTCAACCATGTAGAAGTGCCATTTTGGGGGGTCAAAATTGTTAAATGTTAGTAATTTTGATTTGATCTCAATGGAATTATGAACCACGACACAATAAAAATATTAGAAATATCAATCTGTAATCCTCTTTTATTTCTACAGTCTCATTTACTTCCTTTATTTGATGGAGAATATTGGTCCTATGCCTACTGCCTCAGGGGATGGACAGAGTTCTCTCAGAACTCATTGTCCCCAAGCCCAAGCCCTCAGAGCAGCGGTTTCTAACTAGGGTAGAAGCAGGACATTAGTTTTCACAACTGGGGAAATGGGAGAGTACTGCTAATATCTAGTGGGTAGAAACCAGAGATGCTGCTAAATATCCTCCAGTGCATAGGAAAGCCCCCACTACAAGAAGGTATTCGACCTGAAAGCTTAGTAGTGAGGTGTGTGAGGAAGCCCAGCCCAGGGGAATTTAGAAAACTGAGAAGTAAACAAAATATTTTGGTAAAAAAAGGAAAGACAGGTTCCCTCCTTCCCCACATATCCTTCTTTTTCAACAAGACTAGAAAAATATTTTGTCAAACTAGGGAAGAGAGACAGGAGGCATCTCTGTTCTCTAGGAATGTATTCGAAATTAGAGTACAGTGAGCATTAATGGAACTACAAAATCTGTTGGACATGTTCTGTAAAACATTTCAGACTGAAGTGTGAAGTTAACTTTTCAGTTTGATTCATTGAAAACAAATGGTTTTCCTAATGCCACTTTCTCTGGGGTTTTTATGTTTGCATAGACAGAAACTATCTAAAAACACATCCAGGCTCCTAGAAGTATCTTGAGAGTTTCATCTCTTATTTTAACCTGCACAGGGTTTTCAATTGCTCATATTTTGACATGTGTTTATCTATCATAGAATTAACAAAGAACCCTGTTTAACTTATTAACGTAAAACCTCAAACTCATTATACACAGCTCATATCACTAATCCTCTACCTTTTCATGGCATCAGATGAAATAGTCTGCTCTGGGAAATTATAATTGCCTTTAAAATTTAATCATGCATTGGAAAAGGATCTAAAAGATTTGGGATCAAACTTACAAATGCAAGAATGATGTGCATAATTAATAAAATTTTCAAATTAATGTGATTTGTATCTATTTGCATAAAGGTTCTCATTTTCTAATTTAAAAAAAAATTCCCTGAGTACCAAACTAAACTAAATTAAACTAAACCATGTTTTCATGTATTTTTTAAAGGTGTATTTGGGATTGTGGGGAGAGGAAGGAGAAAAAGCAGAAATAGTATAAAATTTGTCCTGAAAAGTTAGCTGTTTTTTTTAGAGGATATAAAAATTTTTCCCACTCTTGAATTTATATAAAAAAATTTGATGGGACTAATATTCTAAATGACTTTCTTTAAAGGCTCTTCTACTTCTGTGGAGAGGTTCCAGAATAAGGATCAGTAATATTAATTGTGATGTTTAGGCAATGGTACATTAAATTTGATTTGTTAAACATTATGGAATTTTGTAAGCTAGTTGTTATTCACATACTATTAAAAATTAAATTACATAAACTCATAATTAAATACATTATATTAGATACAAAATAATAAATACTTAAAGTAAATCACTATTTCATTATATTTTAATATTATTTAATCTGTAGGATGAATATGTATATAATATTATCTAATGGTGTTTCATTGTGCATCTCTTCCTAACTCCATGTTTGTTGACATCACATTGGCATCTTAGAACCAGTCATAGTGGAAGCATTATCTTGCTACTCATTCAAAGTCCTAATGCCTGATGCTTTGAAAGGACAAAATTCAAAAGAAAATTAGCTAGACAAGTTACTTCAACCCTCAGAATGGATATTCAAAGGATTGAAAGACAGTAGTGAAATTACCAAATTTACCTTTTTAAAAAGAGCTGTCTGGTGTCTAGATGGAGTCTGGGAGTCAGGGGCAGCATGGAAACATCCCTACTGATTAGGATGTTATGGCCTCTCACTCTAGTGAGAAACTGGACTGATGGCAGTGGGCAGGGCGGGTGGGACCAGTTTATTAATTTCAGTGTCTTTGGCTTAAGGCACACTGCCAAAAACATTGTAGGCACTCAGTAATTACCAGGTTGATAACAGAAGGGATGGTTCAACCATGTTATTTTCTACACTCTATGGTCCTCAGATTTAGTACTGATTTTGCTTCAAAGCAGTAGAATAGGCTGAATTAAATCTGTATGACCTCCTAGCCCATTAGTCAATGTGAGTATGGTCTGTTTACTACAAAGTGCATTCACACATACAATGAGAGAAATTTTCTCATAATAAGTGAAGAATATGAGCTGTTATAATAAAGAACAGTAGCTTTTCATCTTTCAATCCAGATCCAACATAAGAAATACATCTTTTAGCATAACTATTCAGTATATGTATGCACATAAAAATGTTTGTACATAGATAAAAATGAAACATTTGCATAAAATAGTATTTATTGTGTGTAATGCATATGGTTATTTTTTATTCTATTTTATTTCATTATAAAAATGCTGTTCAAGGCTCTCTAAATTGATTTATTGCTTCATCAATAAGTCAAAACTCACTAATATGAAAACACTTCCTGTCAGGGTGAGGAAATGTCATTTATGTCTTTTATTCAGACATATCACATTAGTATGAACAGCAAATATACAGTTCATAGAAGAAATTAACTAAATTTATAAAAACATTTATGAAACGAACAATAAAAAGAAAACACTGACAACATTTGTTCTAGTCATAGAAATGTTAGTCTGCCACCAATAACTATACAATTGTCCCTTTTTGACAATATAGTAATTTTTGATGATAAATCTTTGTGCTGCTCAGGGATGTCCCAATCTTGGCAGTTTTAGTCAGTATAGTTGCTAGGGCTTCATCTTGTAACAAGTGTGTAATCCACTTGCTTTTATAGTAAGAACCAGCAGTGATTCTTCATTTGGGGAACTCTTAGAGATGGCTATCAGCTATTCCCATCATGTTTTCACCTACAATTTAACTTAAAACCAAAACCACAACCACTTGTGGAACTCTAAAATAAGAACACAGGAACACAGCAGCAACCTGTGCTGGCACCATGCTGTCAATAAATAGCACCAGTGTTTTGTTGGCCAACCTGCAGCATTCCTGAACTATAGTGCCTTTGCAAAACCTGGAAGAATTTAAGGCACACTTTATACTTATGGAAATAAATGAAATAAAAGAAAATTGATTCATTTCTTCATTGGCTTGGCTCACATAAGTATACAGTAACGACATTATTTTCAAATGTACATATCAACCTAAGGGCAAGGTGGATTATCTATTTTTATCATATACTTGATTAATCCATTGTAATAAATTAATTGTTCAAATGCTATACATTTAACTCCCTGCATCTTCTTCTTCCCAAGTAGTATAATGCTCCCTATGGATCTCTTGACCTGGTTGGATAAACCTATGATTCATGGATAGGGATGTCATAGATTCTGACCCATGGTTGGTGATCATTGTGTAGAACTTTAGATTCTTTTGTAAAAGGGAGTCAAGATGATTCTGTTGGTAGCCAATTCTCTTTGCATTCAATACAACTCCAGAAAATTCTTCTAACTGAGACAGCCAATGATGGTAAAAATTATTGCTCCTAAGGCACTGCTGTTAAAGAGAGTTTACCAAATGATTGCTGTGCTGGAGGCTTTGGGGTTCCAGTTCCCAATAAGACAAAAAGCCTTTGATTAATTATGTTATATTATGTCAGTAGGAACTTAAGAAATGCTTCAGGTGGCTAGAAAGCAGGCTTGGAACTTTAAGTAACAAATGCTTGGATGGGTTCAAGCATTCCAAGTTTTCCTGTGTTTAATATGTTACATTGTTATGTTGATATGTAATGTCACAGATGGTAATATTAGTCATGAAAGAACAAAGAAGCCAAGTTCATAGCCAAATGAAAGTTAAAAGGAGGGTACAAAAAGTGAACCTACCACACAGACAGGTTTTTCTTATTGAAAATGTCTTGAACACCATCAAACACCTTCCCAAGATCCATGTGTTGGCACAAGCAGATGGGGAAGACTGTAAATCTCCCAACTGGCTTAGCTCCCACTCAAAAACTAAAGCAAGGAGTGTGGTGAAATCAAATTCAGCAATGAATGGATGATCCTAATTTAACAATGGGCAACCTGCCCACAAATTCTCATGCAAACCAGTGGTGGCTTCCTCTTTTTTTAATTAACTACATAGCCTTTCCAACCAGAAGATTTAAATGTTTACTTCTGTTTGCTTGGCGTCATTTGCATTTCTTTTGATTCTAAAAGGAAATTAACTCCTTAGGCCTAGGAAGGTATCCTTTTGAAGAAACAGATAGACAAAATTGGAAAAAAAAATTACAAAGTTAAAATCTTTATTCACTGAACATATTCTTGTGCAGCTAAATAAGATGGCAGGTATTTTGAATGATAACAATAATGTAGTAATTTATATGCAATAGCCAATGTTCCTTGGAAAGCCAGGCAGAATGTAGAGAGCAAAACCTAGATTCAAATAATTCTGTTATTACAAAAAAAAAAGAAAGAAGGAAGGAAAGAAAGAAGGAAGGAAGGGAGGGAGGGAGTGAGGAAGGGAGAAAGGGAGAAAGGGAGGAAGGGAGGGAGGGAGGAGAAAGAAAATCTTTAAATTCCTAAAAAGAAAGAACAGATTAGATTTGAGTCTTGTAGAAAAACAGGAAAGGTAATTTCCTTTTCCACTTGAGAAATTACACAGAATTCTTCACCCTCTTATCTTTTAGATAAAATGTAGGTGATAAAGAGAAAAGAGGAGCATTTCACTACTCAGTGTATCTATTATTGATTCATTTTGATAGATGCCTTTTCTTCATCTTAGGCACCTGGGCTGTGACTGTGAGAGGGCACGACACTTCTCTGCCTACAGAAGCTAGCTATATTTGGAGGCTGTAGCAACAGAGAAGAGGGCTGGCTGGCTTGGGTACTCTAAATGGTTGTAGTACAGGATAATTAGATGAAATTGTACACGGAAAAAATTTGTTAGAGTTACCAAAAATAATTCCTAACGAGAAGCCTGTTGTGCTCTGAAGTAGTCAAAGGGATGCAATGAATATTTCATCTCTTGAAACATTTAACAGAGAAAGGGATGCAGGAATAGAAAGTATATCTTAGAGCTATTTTCTGTCGTATAAGAGTGGAGATCATCCATCCTCCTGGACTTTATTTCTGCCTCAACTAACAGGGTGGAGAGAGGGACATCACAGACACTGTAAACCACATCATCATAATAGATCAGATCTTCAGATGTGAATTGTAGAGATAAATCTTATTTCTGTACCTTATATCGTGGAAAAACAGATGCTCTTGATTTTTTTCTGTTGCTTAAGTTTCCTTTATCGATCATTCTGCTGCAAATGCTAATGATGGGCGTGTTTCTAGTACTAGAAAAATAAATAGTACATTTTGGGTTTATTGATATTGAGTGCAGATAGTTTATGGAGCTTAAAGGAAGAGTACTCATGAACTTTTGAGAATAAAAGTGGTTTAGGGGTCTTTGGACATGAGAAAAGGGATACCTAAAGACAACGTACCATTCCAGTGGAAGAAAGCGAATATGCACTTTGTGACCTGGCTCTGTTCAACCCTAAAATTATCAGTTAGTTAAATCAGGCTTTATACACTCTGGTTTATTTGACTTTTTTTCGCCTGTATCTGGTTGTTGGGCTTTTACTTTAATTCTCACTGATGTGACTACTTAAGAGATCAACTCAGCTATTTCTTGTATGTTATGGAGCATTTTCAAATTTGAATATGCATAAGATCACTTGTAGAAATTTTACTAAACTGAGTTTCTGATTCAATAGGTCTAGGGATGTAGTCTGATACTATGAATTTCTAACAAGCTCCCATGTGATAATAATATAGCTGGTCCATGGACCACACTTATAGTAGTAAGGTACTGCACCACTGCCTGCTCTTAATACCACATTCTTCTCTGAATGCCAACTAGTTAGAAGTATTTCCCTGTTTAATATATGAAGTATGAATGAAATGTTATGTTTCATTATTTTTATTATGTTTTACAGTTTTCTTGTTTCCTAGAACTATATTAAAACTGAGATGGCATATTATAAAATCATTTAAATCCAATTGTTCCCAACTCTGGCTGCACATTAAAGTCACCTGGAGACATTTTGAAAAATACAAATATCCAGCCCCTACCTAAAGTCAATTCAGAATTTCCGGAAGTCGAGTCAAGACATCATTTTTCTCCTTACCTTTTTATTGGAAACTTTTTTAAAATTTACAGAAAAGTTGAAAGAATAGTATATTGATCACCTATACACCCATTTACCTAGATCCAATAACTGTTAGCATTTTACCATAGTTATTTAACTATGGATTTTTCCTTATGTATGTCTGGTTCTCAACCAAGGGCAATTTTGCCCTCTAGGAAACAATTAGATATTTTTGGCTGCCACAACTTTGGGAGGGAGCAATATGTGATACTGATATATAGAAAGTGGAGGCTAAGGAGACTATTAAACATACTATAATGCACAGGACAATCCCTGGCTGCAAAGAATTATCCAGATCAAAATATCATTTGTGGCTAAGTTGAGAAACATTGGTATAAATATGATTCATACTGAACCATTTCGGAAGTGCCTTGAACACATCTTCATTTTTCATTCCTGAATACTTCAGCATCTCCAGAAATGATGTTCTCTCACATAACCACCATATCTATATTATGCTGAAGAGGAGGAACAATGATTCCTTAATATCTCCTAATAATGAATCTATATTCAACTTTTTTCAGTTGTACCCTAAATGATTTTTATGGTTTGTTGAGCCACAAATCAATTCAGATTTGTGTGTTGCATTTGTTTTATTTCTTATGTTTAAAATCAAGATCAGTCTTCCAATTTTTTTTTAAGAGATGAATTCAACCTAGTATAATTGACTTGTTTCCTTTTGCTTCATTACTTAACTTGCTTTTGCTATTTGTATTTCCTGTGAAGATGTTAGATGTGTATAAAGGCTTGATTAGATTCAAATAAAATATATTAATAAGAATATTTAAGACTTCCAATACTATGTTGAATAGAAGTGGTGAAAGCAGATAATCTTGTCTTGTTCCCAATCTTAGTTGAAAAGCTTTTAGTTTTTGCCCATTGAGTATGATGGTGGCTGTAAGTTTTCCATATATGGCCTTTATTATGTTGAGGTATGCCCCCTTTATTCCCACTTTGCTAAATGTTTTTTATCATAAATGGATACTGTACCTTATCAAGAGCTTTTTTCCGCATCTATTGATCTGATCATGTGATTTTGGTCTTTCCTTTTGTTTATGTAATACATCACATAAACAAGTGCTAGAAGCAACCTAAGTGCCCATCAATAAATGAGTGGCTCAAAAAACTATGGTACATTTACACAATGGAATGCTATGCAGCAGAAAGAAAGAAAAAGTGATTACCCTTCACGACAGCACAGATGCAATTGGAGAACATTATACTAAGTGAAATAAACTAGAGGGTGAAAGACAAATACCATATGGCCTCACTTATAAGTGAAACCTAATCAACAAAACAAACAAGCAAGAAAAATATAACCAACAACAAAAAAGAAAAAACAAACCTACAGTAATGAGAGGGAAGGAGGTACCAGGGAAAAGAAGGGGAAGGGTCAAATCAAGGAACATGTATAAAACCCATGGACAAAGCCAAAGTGGGGAAGGATTAGTGGATGGGAGCAGGGGAAAGTCATGGTGGGAAAATGGAGACAAATATATTTGAACAATAAAAATAAATAAATTATACAGCACTTAAAAAAAGAATATTTAGGGTGACACCATATATCTAATATTGTATCATAGCAGGAGCTACATAATTCTTGGTTTTCTCTCTAGTAGCATTGCTGTAATTGATCATTTGGTTCAGGCAGTGACCTCTCTTATTTTAAGGTCCATTTTCTCACTTGTGATTAGCAAATACATTTTGGGATAATTCTTTGGCATTTGTGGATGTCCTAAGCCCAACAATTTTTACCTAATAGTTTGGGCACTCACTGATACCTTTTGCCTGACTCACTGGAGGTTGCAAACAATTCACTTTCTCCATTTACTAATGTAATTAGCCCTGATCATTCATGAAACTATCAATTATTAGATGGCAGATGAATTAAAAGTCACCAAATTAAAACCTATACCTTCACTTATTATGAACAAAATGATTTTTAAATTCCATAGTTTCCATTTGTTAGCTAGAATTCTCATGATAAGAGAGCCTTCTTTTATCAAATAAAAGTCAGTAGTTTCTTCTAAAAGGGATACATTTTTTTCCTTTAATTTTCAATTTGGAGAATAAATGTCAGAATAAAGAGCTGATAGTGATATTATAGTTACTTCTAGACTAGTTATTCATAATATTCACTTTTATGAATCCAAGGATAGGACCAAAAATAGTTGGTAATAGCTGGTGGTATCACAAATTTTCTTCAATCAGAAAAAAAAGCTAAAAGATTTTATTCTCTTGAAAGTAAATTTTTTCACAGGCTGGCACTCAGTCCACTGAGCCACACCAGCCAGGGCATCTTTAAAGTAAACTTTGAAAACACCATGTATATTAGTATAGATTTTGATGCATTTAGATGTGAACCTCTTTTGGATTTTGGGAAGGGAATATATCTTTAGTAAATAATTCTTGTGGAATACTAACTGTTAGATGAAAGATGGATTGAAACTAACCAAATCAAAATTTATGGCTTCATAACTTAGAGTATGTTGAATAGTCTTTTTAGTCTCTCCTGAATCCATGGGTAATAAGTAATGTGTTAAAACCAAACTCTTTTCAGACAACAGTTGAAAAAATATTCAGTCAGGTTCTTGAATTGAAAGATTTTTGTGTTTGAAAAATCATCATTTTCCACAAGAAAAAAATGAACATATTATAGAAAGCAACTGAAACTAGTTTTACCCCTTTGTTTCAAAGCTTCAAAGTTCTTTATTTCTGAGACTTGAGTCTCATCTTGGTTGCTTTTCTTTGGGAATAGCGATGTTTAACCCAATTAATATAGAAAATTTTAGTTCACTTTGGCATGCTGTACCAGGTTCTTAGATGAGATCTATGCATGCAGAGGTAAAAGTTAGTTCCTTTAAATTCATTGTCTTAGTCTGACCATAACGAAGGAATCTGCCTTCAGTTTATAACATGGTAAATTTGTTTTTATGATGAATAAATAGGCACTTAGCACCAAAAACTTGCAGGCATCATCCAGATGTCGCCGAAGTTGAATGAGCACATGGAACTGGTCACATGGAGGCTTCTGTTAACTGAATGCACAATCTGGAAAGAAGATGCATGTTTTTTCAAAGTCTGGAAACTTTAATGGTATCTGGCAGCTACTTCATTGTCAAGATAATCCTGTCACTGTTTCTGGTTATAGGCAGGGGTGAGGGTGGGGTACCAAAGACAATAGCTTGGTGGCTTGCTGAAACTGGGTGGAGATGTTGTCATGTTGGCACTTGAAGCATGAGCACAAATAAGACCTAGAGGAAGGGACCTGTGATTGGGTTACTTTCGGTCACTTAAGGACCTTATTGGTGTGGGGGTGATGAAAGAGGGAGAGGAGAAAGAAAAAACAGGAATGAAGAAATGAGCTCTGTGGATACAAAAGCAATTGGTTAATTCAGTAGACTTTCACTTTTGAATAAAAGTTTGGTTATGTCCTTAATCTTTAGCCAAGTGACTCCCCTAGAACCTATTAACTCATTGTTTTATCTTTTAAAGATATGTCATCAAAACAACCATTTCTAAAGTTACAAACCCATCCTCTCATTCAGCCTTGACTTGACCTATAAGTTTTGATAAACTGACTAGTTTGTTGTTATGGCTCCCCAGGGCTGTTGTGTTCTGTCTGTCCTTGCCTCTTGCCACTGGTGGCAGGGAAGTAGAATGTCACCAAATATTACCAATGCATGCACTTAAAAAAAAAAGAAAAGAAAAGAAAAAAACAAACAAAAAAACCCCCCAATACTGCTGAGCAAATTATTTTTCAACTTTATTTTCTTTGAATTGAGAGATTCCCACTATTCCACTTTATAGAACAGGCAGAAGCAGAAATAAAGAGGTTAATTCCAGATGGGTTTAACTCCATGACCATTGTGATCATGATGTTAGTCCCCTTAAATGCCATTATATATTTTAACCATTTAAAACCAATTTATAACAGACATGGAAGAATTTTGTCTACAGAAGAGTTGGCATATAGCACTTCCTATGTCAAACGTTTCCAACAAGCCCCATTCACTCAGCAACCTTGTGTTGGTGAATTTTCTGAGATTTCCTTCTGTGGTTCACTTACAAGAAGACATTTCTAAGGGAACACAGGGAGTATAATTACAATCCACCTCCAATTGAAGAAACCCTTGGGAGTCCCTGAAGTTCTCCCTGTGTTTTAGGAGGCTAGCACATTAAAAAATAGCAAAGAACTTCCTAGTTTAACCTAGACAATGATCCACTTCCATTTCAGAGTTGAACCTCTTAAATTTGTAATAGCTCCTCTCTCAGCAAGGCTGCAAGGGAAACACAGTGAAACAGCAAGATCTGATTGGATCACTGGGGAGGTGTAGGAAGGGGCCATAGAAGGAGGTTGCCCAAGGCAATGGTAAACAGTCTAGGACAGGACTGGCTGAGAAGCTGAATGCCTCCAGAGCAAATGGAATTATGGGCTAGAAGATTTAAAATAAAAAAGAAGGCTGGATCTCTGGCTCTCTTCCTTGAGGATTCCTGGATGATTGTGCTGCAGCTGCCTGTGTTTCCCAAAGGACAATATTTTGGAAACTTCTGGTGCAGCCTGGAATCATGATGGCCTGACAGAGGGTGGCAGGGTTATTCATCTTAAGGTGTTCTAGAAGGTCTGGGCTCTGAGGTAGAAGCCTGTCATTCTTCCAAAATTGTGTAGCTTTTGAATCTTATGTTGTTTTAGTTTGTAATCTAATCCTATAGAAATAAGGTAATTAAAAACTAACACAGGGAATGATAGGGGAACTCAGGAGTTAAAGATTTTAGCCTTAATTGATAGGCTTAAGTGATTAAAGCTATGAAGAGTTAAAGAGTTTAACCTTAATTGATAGACTTAATTGGCTAATGGGTGTGGAAAGCTGTTTGCCTCCAATATTTTGCCTAGAAGTTAGTGGTGGGGAGCAGGACCCCACTTGCTGTTCAGTAATGATAAGAGTAAGGAGATCTGGATTATTTGCTCCTCTTGGACTTCCACTTTTCACTGGTCTCAGAATTCTGGAACATTTTCTTATAGTGTTGCCATCCCTTACCTCCTCCCTCTCTCCTGCCTTCATCCCTTCCTTCTTTCTTGGCTTTTTTTTTTTTTTAATCTTTTCCCATCCTCTTATCCCCTTTATATCACATAAAACAAAGAACAATGTAGCTATGAAAATTTATGTGCAAATTTAAAGAAGCAAACTGAGAACTACTTGCATGAACATAGATCACAACCTTCTCAAAGTTCTTCCAAATGAAATAAAATAATATATTTAAAATCACAAGCTTCAGATTTTGCTTAGACTAGACATGTTTCTTCAAGGTCGGAAGCCATCTCTAGTACTTATGGTTAAGTTCTATCCACCTATTCTCAACTTTGCTCAATATGTATGGATAACAATTGACCACAGAGAAATTATCACACTGGCTCCTTCAACTTCCCCTCTTTTTTGTAAATTATGAAAACTCAATTTTTTATTTTATCTTCTAACTGCCCTGAGGAGATTCACTGCATAAGGAAAAACCATGATTCACTGACCCTCCATTAGTTTAGGGTTGTCCTATGCTGTCCTCATGTTCCATGGTCCACTTACTATTTTATTCTGGAGTGAGCATTATGGTTGCCATCCCAACAGGGATATTTCATTCCCTTGCTAGACATTGGTGAAAAGTTAAGAAGTCCCAGGGCTGTTTGGAAGAGAAAGATATAAGGAGAGTCTTCCAGTAAGGAAAAGAATTCTACTCTCCACCTCTCCTGCCACCATGTGAACAAGAAAACATGTTGCTCCATTGCTGCTGGCAGCTATCTAGGATCATAAAGGAATCAATGATAGGATAAAGCTGATGCCCTGCTGAGCAGAAGAAGAAACCAGAATGAAATCGTACCTTGTCTGGGCACTGGTTCACTCAACTCTGAAACTTCCTGTTATATGAAATAATGTCTATTACATGAAGCCAGAAACATCCAAATTGATATTTTTTTCTGTTTTAAAATAGCTTTTTATTTTCCTTCCTTCCTTGTTCTCTTTTTCCTTCTTCCCTTCCTTCCCCCTTCCTTCTCCCCTTCCTCACATCCTTGCTTCCTCCGTTATTCATTTCTTTTCTTTTTCTCTCTTTCATGGTATTGGCTAGTAACAAGTATCTAGGGTGACTAACTCTTCTCATTTTCTTGAAACTACGCAGTTTTTTGGGATGTGAACTTTCAGTGTTAAAAACAGGATGGTCCAGTGCAAACCAGAATGGTTAGTATAAGATTAAGAAATACTTTTCGTATGCACATCAAAGGTCACATACCTCTGAAAATTGGGTGCTATTTTTTGTGAGGGCAAGCTTTTCATCAAAAGTTGCAATCTTTGCACTGGCTGGGTAGCTCAAGTGATTAGAGCATTATCCCAATACACAAAGGTTGCAAATTTGATCCCCAGTCAGGGCACATATAAGAATCAACCAATGCATGAATAAACATGTGAAACAAATTTTTCTCTCCCCCCTTTTTCCCCCTTCTCCCTCCCTCCCCTTCCTCTCTCTTAGGATCAATGATAAAAACTGCAATCCTTTTTGTTATTTATGAATAATGAGGAGAAATAAAACAAATACTTGGATTCTAAATCCTGATATTATGACTTCCCTCAACAGGAATGTTAAAGGTCCTGTGATGTAAGTCCTTTGTACTTGGGAAATAGAGAGAGAGAGAGAGAGAGAGAGAGAGAGAGAGAGAGAGAGAGAGAAAAGAATGAGAGAGACTGAGAGCAGACTTACCAAAGATAATAGTACTACTAAATGGCAGAGCCAAGGCAAAATCAGAGTCTCTTACCTAAACTTTATTCTTTTCACATTTTCAGAGACATTCATCAGATCTCACACTTTCTATAGTATTCCCATTCCTCTCATATACTTCTATTCTGAGGAGAAAATGGTCTAATGATTGAAAGATGTGGGAAGCCATGTGACTCTGCATCCAGATGATTATGGGAATGCCTTTCAATACTCCCAGCAAAGAAAACAGGTTACTAATATCTGGTTTCTCTCTCACATCAAAAAGTCATATTCCATTACCTGCCTTCTTGCTTTTCTCTGCTTGTGGATGTCTAAATAGGCACTTCAAAATGAGCACATTCAAATATTCTGTTGGCTGTACCTGAGAAGCATACACAAAAACACTCTACTTCTGTTTTTACCTTGATTCAAAACACAGCTACTCTTGCCTCAGAAGAGCAATTGCTTCCTAATGCCTCCCAATGCCACGCTTGTTACCCAGGTCTAGAAGATTCTTCACACAGAAGCAGAAGGACCTTTGAAAGCCTAGGTCATCCCTGCCATATCTTCTCCATGAAGCTTTCCTTGATCAGTCCCTATTCCAGCCTGCTTTATTTTTTCCACATTACTTGTTACCATCCAGTAGCCTATATATTTGATTTATACATGCCTATACAGGTTTATACAGGTTTACTAGGATATAAACCTGTGAATTCAGATCAGTATCTAGGAAAAAAGTCAGTGTTTAATTTGTTGAACAAATAAAAATAATTTTTCTATCTAGAACCCTCCAAAAGCTTTCCACTTCATTCAGAATAAAAATAAAGTTCTTAAATGACCACCCACATTTCTCTCTCCCTTGTTCACTCAGATCTGACACTGAGCCCTTCCCAAGTCTTGGGCGTGCCAGGCAACTCCCACCTTAGGCTTTGACCCTCTCTCCTTCTTGCTCCTGCTGCTAGGAAGTTCCTTTTGTGACATCTCCCCAGCTTTCTCTTTTATGTTCTTCAGGTCTCTCTGCTCAAATGGAGGTGGCATCAGAGCCTTCCCTGGCCACCTGGCACTAAATAATATTGTCCCCACTCTGCACTTCCCTCCCCGCTAGCCAGTGTTCTCTTTCTCTACAGTACTACCAAGATCTTATGTATTTTCTAATTATTGGTTGGCTCATTGCTTATGCTCTACTCCTAACCTGTCTGAATAGAATGTAAGCTTCATGTAAGAAACAGTCTGGTTTGTCTCCTGCTGTATTCTAGTCTTGCATAGAGGAGTTGCTCAATACATATTTTTTGAATAAATAACTAGATAGGTAAATGAGTGAGTTGATATTCATAGGTTTTTCATTTTTAGTAATTCATTTTTAAAATTTATTGATAATATTTTCCCAGTTTCACATTTGACTTACACTTTTATAGATTTTTTTGTGGAGAAGTAACTAATTTTTCTGTAATTATTCCTTCTTTCCTTTGTAAATGCACTTGCCTGAAAAGCCCTTCCTGACCCAAACATCTGTTAAGGACACAGTTATATTTTCTTCAAATATTATATGGCTTTGTTTTTTGCTTTTAATCTTTTGCTATACCTGGAATTCATATATCATTGCTTATGTGACAAGCTAAGTTTATTTTCTAAAACATATGCATATTATGTATCTATTAGTATTATTGACTAATTCATTTAATACTTATTTTATCTACCTCTGTCTTTCTATTCATAGATGATTCCAAGATACTTATTGTATTTAATGTGTCCTTAGGATACTGTTTTAATTACTATAATTTTAGGAGATAAACTAAGTATTGGGGGAAAACCCCAGAAGTCTAAATTCAGGATCGATTCTGAAACACTAACACATAACTTTATTCAAATTTGTAAGAGTTTTAATAAGAAAAAGTTATATATATGGGAAAAGCTACTGCTTGCTTCTAGTGGTGTCTGACCAGAAAAGAAAATCCATCTCCTCCCAGGACAGGATCTCTTTTTTATAGGGGTTAATAGTAAAACTACACTGTGGGTAGTTACATAGACCACCAGATAGAATAATGATTTTTAAGTTAACAGATAATATCAGGCAGTTAGCCACACTCTATATATTCATTAACCTCTTTCCTGGGTGCATAACATTTATCTTCAGAAGGTATTCTGGGTTTCTAGGTAGTTATCCAAGCCTGAGGCTATAAAGAGTTAAATAATCATAAAAGGTTAAAGAGTCCAGCGTTTACCAGGTACCTTTGCTGCTGGAGCCATATTGCATCCCTCATTTCCCCTACACTACACCCCAGATGTAATATGGGTCCTTCCATTCTATGCGCCAGTCTTTCACAAATTCCCTCAAACCCTTTGTATCATAAGAGTTTGGAATTAAAGGGCAACAGTATACTCCTCAGATTCATAGTGTATTTAACAAATAATAATAATGCCTAACAAAGCTTCCTTCCAAGGTAGTAATAAAGAATGAAGCCACATGGACAGAGGATCAATTCCTAATTGCTGAATAGTTGATATTTGGTTGGTCTGTGGAAGTCTGTTGCCAGCAGAAGAGGGCATTTCTCTGCAGATCCAGCAGTTGTTCTCATTTTTGAGTGCCACCAACATGTGAGCCAAAGTGGCAAATAGGTTATATTGCATGCTATGGCCAGAAAAACAAAGAAGTTACAGGCACAGGCAACAGAAAATCATAAGCTTCAGGCAAGATATAGGCTACTTTGACATCTGTACTAAGAACTGTACTAAGACTGGGAGCAGTTTCTGTCCTGGATTGCAATACCACGCTGAGTTCTAGCAGAGGATGGGTCAGTTGGAGGCACTAACATAACAGGAAGAGTGATTATACTACAAATAAGCACAAAGCACTTAGTCAGTGTTTGGTTTGATGGATTCTGCACCACCAGCTGACAAGGGGGTGTTAGAAGCAACGAAGGAGTTATCTGAGAGTTAAGATTTTGTCCCTCCCTGTAGACTCCAATGACCTCAAACCATCTGAGGGGAACCTGCCATAGGTAAGGTACCTATAAATGACTGGTCCCTGGCCCTAGGTCATGTGAAGCTAACAACAATATGGCATATGTGGTCCCAGTTGCAGAGATCATTCAGCAGTGGAGCTCTTCAGCTGAATCCTCATTGCTATCAGTTGTATGCTGGTTAAGAGGTGATATGCACTAGGATGTGCTTGTCTGGCATAGCTGTTGAGTTCTATCTGAGATTCTGGCAACCTATATTTCTACCCCTTTAAAAAGTGGGTTTCTCTTCTCAGAGCCAACAGTATGTTCATCCTCTCAATCAATCCAGTGGCTTTAGGATTATAGGGCAGAGGGAAGTGCCATGTTATATTGTTGCCTTTGGCCAATTTCTGTACCTTGTGACTAATAAAATGAGTTCCCTTAGTCACTATTGTTGTCCATGGGCATCCGTTCATAACACATGGCTTCCTAAGTCCCTATATGGTAGTCTACATTAGTTGCTTTCTTACTAGGATATGCTTGCAACAAGCCAGTGGCAGTATCAACACACATCAACATGTATCTGCAATTCTGATACAGCGCAAGGGTCCAATGTAGTCTACCTGCCATCTCATGGCTGGTGCTCCTGCCCTTGCTATCTGTTCAAAGTGCCATGGCAATTGTCTTCTGTGTTTGTGAGAACAAGGAGTACACTCCTGGCATGCTTTCATAATAAGGGCATGAGTGAGGCTCACATCCATCTGTTTGGCAATTTCCCAATGAGTATGTATCCTTTTGTGTCTAGTCTTTCTATGTAGCCGGTGGGTCACTTCTTGATGGCCACTGCATTCCTCTGTGTATTGGACCTGGGCCACTTGATTCACATCCTCATTTCTCGGAGACTTAACGCTGTGACCTGGTACATGGTACACTGTGACCTCCAAACCTCTTGTCTTTTCCCACATCTTGCTCCACATTTTAAGTCCCCATAATGGGTGATGCTGAACTTCCCAGTTGTCCTTTTTCCATTGTCTTATCCACAAAACAAGGCCTTTGTTAATAGCTGAACTCTCAGTCACCAGAGCAATAGGGCTTAGTTCATGCATTAGTATAATACCATCCAAGCTGCTTGCAGCTCTGCCCATTGACTAATTGGCTGGTTTCGTCCACCCAGCCATATATTGTCTGTACTCATCTGTATAGCCACTGCAGTCCAGTGGGACAGGTTGCTCTTAGCAGACCCATCAATATACCAGACAGTTTCAGGGATTGGTGCCTGACCTTCTTCAACATGCAACTCTAATGGTGGATGTGTCCACAAACCCATGACTGGGACAAAGGTGGCATGCAGCTCAGCATTAAGTGGACTAGTTGATAGAGCACATTGTTGCTGCAGGTAGACATACCACTTGTGCGGATTAGTGGACCCCACAAATTCGGGTTTGACAAATTCCCGGATCCATCCAGCAATGGGGTATTGTGTTCTTAGTGTCACTGTCAAGGCTTTTGTGATGCTCTCTGCATGCTATCAACTAGGGTATGCTGCAAGCAGTTGCTTCTCCATAGGACTATACTTCTATTCAACTCTCTTCTATCACTGAGACTGGAAACATAGAGGCACCTTCTTCCCATACTTTTTTGCCACGAGTCCCAACCAAAGCCCTCTGGAGAGACAAAAACATCTAATTCACAAGAGTTGTTTGCATTCACTACCCTCAATTCCTGATTTTGTTTTACTGCCACCTTTGCACTCATAAGGGCATCAGTGTACTCTTGTCTCCAATCCTAAATTGCTTCCTTTTAACTAGTATATGCAAAGGATGTATCAGTTGAGCTAGATAGGGAATAAAAGGCCGTCCCAAAATGTTTGCAGTTGTTGCGCTGATTCGGACATAGGATAGTTCTGAATCTTGATCCAGCATAGCATCTGGAATGGCTTTTGTCTTACCAGACCAGACAACTCCCAAGAATTTGACAGTGGACCCAGGCCCTTGCACCTTGTTGCAATTTATGACCCATCACCATTCTTCTAGGTGCTCCTGCAGACTCTCTGATGCCTTATGTAAAATAGCAAGGTCATTACCAGTTAGCATAATGTCATCAATATAATGATGTAATGGTACCCCTTCCCATCTTTCCACATAGATATATCTTTTGCTACTAACCATGGCAGATCGTGGGGCAATGCAGGTAGCCTTGTGGTAACACCTGAAGTGTCCAGTGTTCTCCATTCCAGCTGAAGGCAAACCGGTTTTGGCTTTGCAGAACTTGTCCTGGGAATACTGAAGAAAGTGTTAGCAAGATCAAATACAAAATATGTTCCCATAGACCCACTGTCTTCATTTGATAATTGGCTGATATTAGGAACTACATCATGGATTGAGGGGACTACTTTATTAAGCTCCCAGTAGTCGAGTCATCTACCAGGACCTGCCTGGTTTACAGACTTGCCAGACAGGGCAGTGAAAGGGACTGTGAGTGGGACAAATTATGCCCACTTTATATAGCTCTTTAACCACATTGCTGATCTCTGCATGCCCCCAAGGTAAACAGTACTGTTTCACTGATATAACCCACCTCCATGTGGGGAGCTTCACACATGTCCATTTCACCTGTTCACTGAGCATGGGCTTAATTGCTTGTATTCCACAAACGTAACTCTCATCTTGTTGTGGATGTTTGACCTAATTGAGATAAGATGTCAATGCTCAATATAAATTCAAGTAGGGGTGAAATAAATACCTGATAGGACCTCAGGGGCAATCAACCAATCTGCATGAAGAGCAAGGCTTGCTTCATCTTTACAGAACCCCATAGCCATCTATAGCAGTAATATAGCCTGTAAACAAAATTATCACCATAGATCAATGTGTGGATTTGGCTTCAGTAGCTACTATAGCCAGCAGCTGTTATTTATTTTGTAGTGTCCAATGGGTGTTTATCTCTAAATGGGGTCTCCAGTCTGCCTGCACCATCCTTACTGAGGGATATGGGCCATTTCCCTAGTCCAGCTGCTCAGGCTCCTTATAAAGAAGGAGCAAATGACAATGCTTGGTGCACATCTCTATGTGGTCCCTTCTTAGGTGATAGCTTCTGAAATTGCTATTCAGATTTTAGTTTTGCCACAATTGTACCAAAGCAGCATTCAGATGTTTGTCGATTCTCTCTAATGGTGTGCCTGCTTTCATTAAATTAAAATTCAGACCACAATTGTCTGCAGAAGACCCAGATTGGGCCCTTCTCTCTGCACTTTTTACCCTTCTCGCTGGTTGCTTAAGTATTAGCCCATCTTCTGGCTTTCTCATCTTCTCCTAAATCTGAAAGAGTTTGGGCCACTTGATTTACCACCAATCTAACCATGGGGTTTAGGATTGACACCAGGGGTCCTTATTATTGGTTAGGGGCAGACTGCAGGATTATGTCCTTCATCCCAGAAGTAAGGATTCATTATCTGGCCCTCAAAAATGGAGCATAAGCAACATTCCACATTCCCAATTCCCTGATTAACTCCTGCAGTTCTTCTATGGTCTGCCAGCAAGGAGATCATCAGCTCTTTCTTCATAGCTCCATAAATGTGCTTTCTCAGAATTGTGTGGTTATTGAGGCAAATTTTGACATTTCTTCCCTAGTCAGAAAGATGACTTTGGCACCTGAATTCCACAACTGCAGCATCCATTCACCTGTAATACTCCTTGCCTTTCTGCCTATACCTGTTTCTTAACTTTCCTAACTCAGCTGAGGTATATTTCCTCATGGAAGTAGACTGACACCTCTCTAGCCCTGGAAGATCTACCGGGTTCACCCACAATGGTTGTGGCTGCTCTGCTTTAATTTTTGTGACCATTAATGGTCATACTTATAAGTCTGGTATCTCTATCATGTCCCTCTCTTCCTCCTCAGGAAGAGAGAGGCAAGTCTTCTGTTGGATCCCAAATATTGGGATCCCAATTTGCTCTGATATGACCACGAGGCCAGGAGCACAGTACTAGCTTTCCTTTCAGTTTTGCTACACTGCATGCTAAGGTTTCTGCTTGCTCAAGACAATTCTGCAGACATTACAAAAGCTCTTGTTTAGTAGCCACTAGTGCCAGGCAGGCTTCCTTTTTCAACTGGAGGTCCCCTTCCAAATGGCAATTCCTGTGGGCCAAACCTAATGTCTCTTCCCAAGAAAACCTCCAATCACAAAGGAGGGGCCAGGCTACAGTGGCCACTGTAATCTGAACATTTTCTTTTTCTTATCTTCAGCCTCTCCCATAACTCTGCTAATTCAGCAGGCATTTTCAGAACATCCACATACTCACACACTGATCTTTAAGCCCCCAATGCTTGTGCCAACTGACCCAAAGTGTGAGTGCTTAACCATTTTGGAATTTCCCCTGTGGAGCTGGTTTTGCTTCCATTTTGCCCTGTTTTTTGTGGGTTCTTCGGGATGCTGCTCAGAGTGCCAGTTTTTTAGGGAAAGCCCCTAAAGTCTAAATTCAGGATTGATTCTCAAGAACAGACATATAGCTTCATCAAATTCATAAGAGCTTTAACAGGAAAAATTTACATCCATGGGAAAAGCAGCTGCTTGCTCCCAGTGGTGGCTGGCTAGAAAGAAAAAAAAAAATCCACCCCCTCCTAGCCCAGGGTCTTTTCTTTAAATCTTTTTAAAATCCTCACCCAAGGATATGTTTTAGAGAGAGGAAGAGAGATAAATAGAGAAACATCAATTAGTTGCCTCACATACACTCCTTGACTGGGGATTGAACTTGCAGCCTAGGTATGCTCTCTGAATGGGAATCAAACACACAACTTTTAAGTGTATGGGATCACACACAACTGAACCACCTGGCAAGGGTGACAGGGTGTTGTTTTTGTTTTTTTAAATAGGGGGTTAATAGTAAAACCATATGGCAGGTAGTCACATAGACCACCAGGAAAAAAAATACATTTCTAAGTTAACAGATAATATCAGGCAGTTATCCACACTATATACATTCATTAACCTCCCTTGTGGGAGAATGACATTTACTTTTGGGTGGCATTCCAGCTTTCTGTGTAGTCAGCCAAGCCTGAAGTTATTGACCTTTCCCCAAATGACAATATTTCAGAAACTTTGAAAAAACTTGGTATCTCAGCAAATGACACTTCAATTCTAATTGTTTAAATTGGAAATGGAGAAAAACAAATAAGAAGACCTAATAGCTCAGATAAAAAGTCATCAAATTTTTCCGAAAAATCTTCCTGAACAATAAAGTACAGAAAAAAAGATATATAAATTATCCTCACAAAAAGACAGTGTTGGAATATTATTGGATAATGCCATTTGGAGAATGTAAACAAAAGATGTTTTGTGAAATGACAGAAATATTTAAAAATGTCAGCATTTATAAAAAATATTAATTACAATTTTATGATGTGGTTTAATATTGCTCTTAGGTTTTGTATTTAAACCTTATTTGTTTTCTCCTAATTTTAAGGCCAGTTCTAGAATTATGTTAGCAAAGTTCTAAACTGATATTATGAAGACTTTGATTTAAAATGTGTTGAATATCATTATTAAGGAGAGAGATCGTGGAGTTAATTACAATATTCCATGTTCTAATACAAGATGGTCACTTGGTGAAGGTGTAGTCTGCCAGATTTCTCCACTGTTTACTAACAATTTTTCCCCATGTAATTTTAGCATCCATGAGTGGATATTGCCTGCAGCAATCATTACTGTGGTACCCTAATGGAGATGTCTCTGATTTTTTCTGCACTTACTGATTATAATTCTTCTGTAAGGAGGAGTGTCTCTCCCCCATTTATGTATACGATTATATATTTATGACAGTAGGGGCTCATGAATAGTTATTTTAGCCTGTGGATTATAATCCAATACTATTGTTACTTATTTTGTTTTTCATATTGTTCCAGCTTTGGACATTGTGACATTAAGTTGGCTCCTTGGCCCTTTGTCATGCCTCCACCTTTTTAAGCATATCTTTACTCTCTGATACTGCAAGGTGCTTTGGGTTCATCTTTTTTCTTTTTCTTTTTAATAACTAGCTTTAGAATTGACATTTTTGCCAATGAAAAATGTAGCTAATTCTTTTTTTAAAAAAACATTTGCTAAATAGTTTACAGAATGTAAACTCTTTTTTCATTTGTAACAATATTTAGGCTACAGGAATTCTGATTAATCTACTATGACAAAGATCAAATAGTGCAAGAATCAGAGAGAATACCAATTTTTATAACATCTTCATATGCTCATTTAAAAACGTGGTTCCTTTAACTGATTACTTTGGTAAAATCTAACACAATGCTTAGTGATTACTTATAAATACCAATGATATAAGTTGCCAATTTCTATGAACAATCAGACAGCTGCTGTATATACAACAAAATGAGCTGCAAGAGATCCTGTCTTCCCTATTTCTCTCCCTCACCCACTCTGCTCCACCCTAACGTTGCCTGAGTCTTTTCTATAGACTTAAGGATCTATATAACACTGTTACTGGAAAGTGGACCAAGCCAAAACAGGTCTGCCTAAGGCTGGCCAGTAGTATGCAGGTTCTTGACTTTGTGCAGGAAAGATTTCACAGCGGGAATCCAGGTGATTATGAGAGTATGTTTATTAAAGCTGGGACAGTAAAACAAGGAAGGGTCTAGGGCAGAAGCAGCAACAAGAGAGAGCCTAGGTGGGGCTGCTTTGGCTCACTGGGAAGCCAGAGAAAGGGGGGCCTTAGAGACAGGTTCAGGGGGTTAGCCTGGGAGGAGCTGCCACTGCCCATTTCTCCCCTGGTTGCAAGTCTCATGCGGACCCTTAGATTTTAGGGAAGAAGAAGGGAAATAAAAGGCACAAGTGTGCTACTGGGAAGGAGAGCATGCACTGCGTTCTTAGTCTTGAGGGTTTTAAAGACTGGAAGTTTAGGGGCGGTCGTAAGGGAGGGTCTCAATAGAATATTCATCAGCTTTCCCAGGTGTATTCTTTCAGGGTTGTGGTCTCCACTGATTGTTCAGCACCAGGGCAGGCAGTAAGTAGTCACTGCAGCTGGTCCTCACTTCACCCACCTGGTTTTCCTGTTTTTCTGGGCTAGAAGCTGAAATACAACTGAGGTCTGAATTTATCTTCAGAGAAAAAAGATCAGGAGGTCTAAACTGCATGACCAGTGATTTGCCAGGGGAGAAAGGCCACCCAAGGGTCAAGGTCTGGTGCCAGTTTTGCCTACTGCTAGGCACCCAGTGCTGTAGACCCTGGTGACCTTCTGTACCTGGCTGTAAATTGCTCAGCCAGTTTGTTCAGCTCTCTGTGTCAATTTCCCTATTCCACTTTTCAAAGAATTTTTCTAGCTACTTAGTATCATGCCCCAACACTATTTGTAAACTACTGACTTGGGAGGAGCCCAATAGCCTAACTTTACAGATAACCACATTGGGGCTGAGAGTACAATGAGTTCTCCAATATTATAGAGTTGGTAGTGGCTCAATTAGGAACCAACATCTATGTTTGAAACCCACTTGAGTGTCCTTTCAGCTTCACCACAATGCTAAAGGAGGCAGTATTGCATTTTAGGTGCTGAAAGTCTCAAAAGAGTGAGCCCCACAAATGTCAGCTAAAATGGACAGAACTCTAATTAGACAACCAAGAGAACTCTGTTAATAATAAACTGCTTCAGGGAAAATTCTTTAAAGAATTCTTTAAAGAATTTAGAAATTTTACAGACTAAAACTATAGATAGTGGAAGAATTTTAAGTAATATATATTATATTGGGTGAGAATCTAAAGACAGGATCTCTTGTCCTTGTGGCTTATAATATGAGGTAGTGTTGTTAAGGTCTCTACAAACAAAAGAAAACAAAACAAAAAAAACCCTCTAACTCTTTTTCATTTCAAAGAGTTCCCTATTACAGAGATACATTTTGACATATATGTACACAAGATTAATATTGTAGAATAATTTCCCCACCATCCTTCTGAGCTTGATAAACTAACTCAACTTTACTTAATATTCTCATCTTTATCTAAATCCAAGCTAGATGTTTTATCTCAGTGGCAAACAAAATCCTGTTCAATTTCTTAAAATTTAACCTATCTTTCTCACATAGTTGACTTTTGGACCATTATCTTCTATTTTGCTCTAATGACATTGTTATGGTTATTGCATTTTATTTTATATATCATATTAATTTCATTCAGATAGTAAACTGTAACAACATGTTTTAAGTTGGTAAAAATATGAGAAATAGCAAAAGCTGGGGAGTGGTGAAGGAGTATTTCTCTAGAATAAGTAATACATTATTTGAGAAAATGTTTATCTTTAGGAATGTTCACAAACCTGGAGTTAGATGGTATTAGCCCAATGAGGCACATTTCAGACCTTGATTTCTAGAAGTATATGACAATAAATTTGTACTGTTTTAAATACTAAATTTATTATAATTTTATGCAACAACAATAAGAAACAAATATAATTTTAAACCAATCCGACCAACAATGGAAATAAAGCTGTGTATAGACAATGACTGTGAAAGGATGGTTAGTGTATTAGTCAGGGTTCTTGAAAGGAAAAGAAAAAATTGGTTATATATACAGGCATAGACATATGTGAAATGAAATTTGTTGTAGGAATTGGGTCACAGAGTTATGAAGCCGAGGAGCCCCACAATCTGTTATCTACAAGGCAAAGAATCAGGAAGTTTGGTAGTGTAACAGATTGAATTCTAAAATTTGAGAATCAAAGAAGCTGATGATATAAGTACTAGTCTGCATCTCAAAACCTGAAAACCAGGAGTACTGATGTTCAAGCTAAGAAGAAAATTGATGTGTCTGCTCAAGCAAAGAGAGTGAATGGGTCTATCCTCTCATCCTCTGCCTTAGATGATGACCACACACTTTGGACAGTATGATCTTCTTTAGTAATCAAATGATTCAAATTCTAATCTTTTCTGGACACACCCTCAGAGAAACAATGTTTTACCAACTATCTGGATATCTCTTGGCTGAGTCAGGTAGGCATTGATCACCACAATTAGAGATTAATGAAATGAATGAGTTTTCTGTTTAAATTTGAAAATCATGTTTATTCTATTATGGTAGTCTCAATTTTTCCATCTTTGACTTCTTCCACCCATCCGACCCCACCCCCCTCTCCCACAGTTAATTCCCATTCTGTTGTCCATGTCTATGGGTCATTCATACATGTTCTTTGTCTAGTTCCTTCTCCTTTTTCCCACCATTGTCCTCCTTCCTCTGGTCACTTTCAGCCTGCTCCATGTTTCCATGTCTGTGGTTTATTTTGTTCATTAGTTTATTTTGTTGAATAGATTCCATTTATAGGTGAGATTATATGGTATTTATCTTTCACCAACTAGCTTATTTCACTTAGCATAATATTCTCCAGTTCCATCCACGTTGTTACAAAAGGTAGGAGTTCTTTCTATATTTTTAAAAATGCAGATTGATTTTATTTATGTATTTGTTTTAAATGTCAAAATCCATTATAAAATATTAAGAAATTTAAATCCATTACAAAGTCTCCACACAAAAACAACCAAGTAGATAAATGAAATAAAATGAACATACTAGTATATATTGTATATATTTCTCTAACAATGTAATATATGATTAAATTGATATTTCGAATCAATGGTGAAAATAAGGTTTATTCAACAAATAAGGTGCATGGACCACTATTACTTGAAATAAAAGAAATATAAAATAGAGCCCTATTTCACACACTATACAAGAAATATTCAGGTGAGTTAAAAATGAATATGTAGAATTTAATGAGCTTTAGGAGAAAATACAAAATTATATTTTTCTTATCCTGAAGTAAAATATTCAAACCCAGAAGCTTTAATGTAAAATATGGACAATATGACTATATTAAACATTTAAGACTAGTGATATACATGTAAAAAAGTTAAAGAACAAGTAATAGAATAAGAAAGTATTTGCAACACATCTAAAAAAGGGTTAATAGGGTTTTTTAGGGAAAAAATTATATAAACATTTAGTTGAAAAATGGATAAAGAGTACCAAAAAGTCATTTAAAGCTTTTAAAAAATAATAGAAATAGGTGAGAAATATACAGAAACAAGTTTACATTAAACAAATAATAAAGTACCAATTAAAATAACACATCATTGTCACAATCAGATTAATATGTATTAAAAATATTGGTAATATCAAGTATTGGCAGCTGTGAAAAGAACTGGATATTCATAGACTCTTTTTCTTTATCTTCTTAAAGCTGTCCCTTTAGCATATCTTGCAATGGCTTGGTGAAGGTGTATTCTTTTAGACTTCTTTTGTCCGAGAAACTCCTTATTTTGCTTTCCATTTTAATTGAGAGCCTTGCTGGACAGAGCAGTCTTGGTAGCAGATCTTTATTTTTCATGACTTGGAATATTTCTTGCCATTCCCTTCTGGCTTTCAGTGTTGCTGTTGAGAAGTCAGCTGCTAGCCATACCGTGGCTCCCTTGTATGTTACTACCTCTTCATCCTTTGCTGCCTTTAGGATTCTCTGTTTGTCTTTGATATTTGCCATTTTAATGATGATGTGTCTTGGAGCAGACCTCACTTGGTTCCTCATGAATGGGACCTTCTGTGGTTCCTGGACTTGCATGACTTTTTCTCTCCTCCTATAAGGGAAATTTTCCTTCATTACTTTTTCAAAGAGATTCTGTATCTCTTGCTCCTCTTCTTCTCTTGGTATTCTTATTATATGGATATTATTATGTTTCAGGTTGTCCTGCATTTCCCTAAATGCCT
Organism: Pteronotus mesoamericanus; assembly: GCF_021234165.1. NCBI lineage: Eukaryota > Metazoa > Chordata > Mammalia > Chiroptera > Mormoopidae > Pteronotus > Pteronotus mesoamericanus. The sequence goes on along the minus strand of NW_026555329.1, from coordinate 45,457,642 downwards.
CTTCATGCTCTTTGAGTCTTCTTTTCATCTTCTTGCTCTTTCTGGGAGCTTTATTCTACTTTGTCTTCCAGCTTGCTGATTCATTCCTCAGCTTCATCTAGCCTGCTTTTGATTCCTTCTACTGTGATCTTCAATTCAGAAATTATATTCTTCATTTCCTCTTGCTTCTTGTTGATAGATTCTATGTCCTTTTTCATGCTTATATAATTTGCAGTAAGTTTCTTGTAGTTTCCCTATAGTTTTTCCTAATTTTCTCTGAGCTCACTGAGCTCATTGAGCCTCCTTAGAACCATTGTTTTGAACTCAAGATCTGATAGTTTACTTGTCTCTATTTCATTTAGTTCTCTTTGTGGGGAACCCTTCTTTCCCTTCTATTGGGAGGTGTTTCTTTGTCTTCCCATTATTTATGAGACTCTTTTTGCTTCTGCTTCTTAAATTGACCTGTCTGGATTTCCTGACTTTGTGGTATGAACATCTATGATAGGAGACCACTGTTTTTTTCTTTCTGGATCTGACTCTGTTGTCGTCAGATGTTGACCTTGTCTGACCTTAGTCAGTCTCTTTGAGACTTTTAGGGATCTACTGTCTCTGGTTGCCTCCTTCAGCTGTTAATCTCATCACTTTGCACTCAGCAGTCACGTTTAGGCACTGCAGGCTTAGGGCCAGGGCTGAGTCCCTCCTGTGAGTGGGGCTATTGTGTCCTCTCTGGCTGTTGCTGCTCAGGGGAGTAGTCTACCAGAGCAAGATGGCTCCTGCCCTATGGGGGATGAGTCAGCACCAGGATACCGCTGGTCACTTTCCCAGTTCTCTTCCCAAAGCCCCCATCCCCAGTTTCTCCTCAGGTGTCTCCAGCCCACTCTGCCTTGCCTTTGCCAGAGACCAGTGTAAGTGGCTACAAATAAAAATGTATGGGTTGGCCCTTTAAACAGCTCTTTGCATCTTCCACCTGTCTCTGGCAGAGAACAACTCTGCTGCTTTTAACAGCTGGCTGTTATCTGTGTACTTTTTGGGCTCTTGTGCTGTAGCCTGGAGATCCCCACTTATGGTTTAGACCCAACTCTTACTAGGGTGATCAAACTGGCTATTTCAATATTCTTTTTGTGCTGCTACACATGTGCACCTCACTCACCTTCTTGTTTCTCTACTGTGGTTGTGCTAAAGCTCATTCTTCTGTCTGTCCAAGGTTATAAGACTCCTCTCTTGCTGTTGTTCAGTTGTTTGTTCCAGGTGATTTCTCCACAATTTAGTTGTAATTCCAGATTGGTCCTGGGAGGAGGTCAGAGTGACTTTCACTCACTCCTCCACCCTCTGGATTTTTCTATCAAAATGAATGAGTTTTGAGAACTTGTCATATGAGGATGTGGGTTATCCAAAGAAAAGAAGAATAAACTCTGAAATTTAGAAAGTAGAGCTTCTAAAAGTTCAGTGAAAAGTTTGTATTACTCTATAACATGAATTCTTGAAAGGAAATATAACTTTAGAAGGTTGGAAAGTTCTCAAAAGATGCAATTATGACTGTATAATTCTATAGATTGAATTGTATGAAGCTACAGAAGGCATGCTTATCAAATATGTAGATGACATGAAGCCTGGCAAGAGAATGAACACATTGTATGTCAGAACCAGAATTGAAGCAACAAAAAAATCTTGTCAGTCTGTAGCAATGGGATGAATCTCAAACAAAGATAGAAGTACAGGGATTAACATAAGATCCTAAACTTGAGTTCAAAAACCCAGTTGCCCAAATGAAGTTATAAGTAATATAGCATACCAACATGTGATAAAATGACTTTCAAGTTTTAATAAACCAAAGATTTAAAGAGATTTAAAGATTTCTATGGAATAATAGAAATAGTAAATATTTAAAAAGTTTTTTTCTATCATTGTCTGCCAGTCAGATCATATAAGGTAATTGTCTAGCTTTGGATCCGTTATAGGAAAGGGATCAGTAAAGAAAACATGCTTGACACTTAGTAATAAAACATAGTTGAAAATATCAGCGGGAGTGGGGGGCGGTTACTTTGAAGAAGAGACAACTCCAAATTAAGGGTGAAGAGGGAATTATAGTTTTCTTCAAATTTTTTAAAGACTTTTGAGTCAAAGATATTAGGTTTATTCTAATGAGGTTCAAAGAGTAGAGCTAAAATTAGTGAGTAGAAGCTTCAGGAAGGTAAATTCCAGCCAAATACAAAGAAGTTACAGTCAAAGTTGTCTAAAATTCAGATGGACTGCCCTGGCCAGGGGGTTCAATTGGTTAAAGTGTCATCCTGTACACTAAAATGTTGCTAGTTTGATCCTCATTCAGGGCACATATGAGTATTTAGGTTGTAGGTTCAATCTCCAGTTGACGCATGTACAGGAGACAACGAACTGATGTTTCTCTCTCACATCGATGTTTCTCTACCCCCTCCCTTCTCTCTCCCTTCCTTGCTCTCTCTAAATATCAATAAACATATCCTCAAGTGAGGATTAAAAAGATTAAGGTGAACTGCTTGAAGAGTGGGTTCCCCACCAATGGAGCCATTTGAACACAAATTAAACCACAATTTGGTAGATAATGTAAAATTCATTCAAACAGTGAAAGAAAATGTAGGTCAGATTACCTTAAAGTATTTAAAGCTCTGTTTGAAAACTATTGTCAGGAATAATTACTAAGTCAGACTTATTTCAATTCATTTATAGGGGCAACATTTATTTTCTGGATAATATGTCTATAACTTGGCAGTGATAAACTATATTATATCAACATGAAAAATGTTCCTAGAAAACAATTAAAAACATTAAGTTTCAGGGAATTTTGAAAGATTTACTTAATCTCATTATAGTTCTTACTGTTGACATTTGCTGTAAAAATGGAATCATTGAATACACTAGGAGCCAGCTCATCAGAAAACCTAATTAAAACCTTACTGTCTAATTATAGAGGAAAAGAACCTGACTAAATGGCAGATATTCTTTACTCATGTAGTAATAGTAACTGATTATCTCAGACATGCTAAACTCTCCTTTCAGAATCCTTAGCACTGCCCCTTCTATCAAACTATCAAAAGTTCTCAACTGTGAACTTCTCATTTGCCAGTGCGCACTGAGGCACCCCAGGCTTTTCAAGCATTTTCTTACTAGAGAAGCCCAGGAAAGACTTTGTTGGCATTCTTAGATCTGTAAATCTTTTTTTCACCTTTCAAATATCCTGCTAGTTCTCTAAGTTACCGCTTTCATCTCTCTCTTTCTACTCTACTTGTTTCATTCTATCAGTCTTCACTTAAATTGCTAAAAATCTCTTACATTCCAAGATGATATGTAAAATTTTTGTCTGAAATCAAAATAAAAAATAAGAAAGGAAGAGGTTATAGAAAGGGGAAAAATGCTTTTAATTTTGATTCAGGGTGTTCCTGGGAAGGCTAACCTAAACTCTCTTTGAGAGTGCTGATAAGATATTAAAGATTCAGTTTACAGACTGTATTTAGAAAAATGAGATTTGAAAAAAAAAATTAGATGAAAGAAAAGAGAAACAATTTAATAGATTGAATTTTTTAGTTTTTAAGTTTTCTCTTAACCAATATGATGGTTAATTTTATGTGTCAACTTTTAATCAAACCGAGATTTGGCTGCTTCTTGCAACAAAAGCCAAACTTATGAGGCAGGTGCTAATGAGAAGGAAAGTGGTTTATTCAAATGTTGACCACATGAGAATATGGGGGTCTCTTGTCCCAAAGCTCATCACATCTTGGTGCACACAGAGGTTTTTATAAAGAGGGAGAGCAAAAGTAGAAGAAAGAGGTCAAGGGGAGAGGGTTGAAAAGTGTTTTACATGCACACCAGCAAACCCATTCTGATAAGGACCTCAAAACTGGTTAAGTGATGGTCTGGTGTGTATCATCCTGGTTTTTTTCATCTAAGTTTTACATCATCCTGGTTTTACAGTTGAAGGTCAGCAAATCTCTCAGAGCTGAGATGATCGAAAGCTAGAGTCTGTATCTTTTGAAGTTAGTTCCTAGAATTCTTATTCAAACATGCCATTTATATAAAAGCTACATATTAGTCAGAGTATCATTTACAGAACAATGTCAAAATAATGGTGCCGTAGGTTATCCCCCACTGTTACAAACTTAGCTAAGTCATGGAACCATAGGTTTTGGTCAAACACCAGTCTAGGTATTGCTGTCAAGATATTTTAAAGATATATTAGCATTTAAATCAGTAGAATTTGAGTGAAGCATACTGCTGTTTATAATGTGAGTAGATCTTAGCCAATAAGCTTATGAGAGCCTTAAGAGGTCCTTCCAGGTAGAAGGAAATCTACCTCCAAACTGCCTTCAGGCTCAACACTGCAGAATCAACCCTCCCCTGGGTCTTCAAGCTGCTGGTTTGCTCTGTAGCTTTCAGCCTCCAGAAATACATAAGCCAATTTTATAAAATAAACTTTTCTCTTGATAAAGAGATAGAGAGATGGAGATACAGATAGAGATATAAAGATATAAGTAAATATATGGCTCTATAGGTTATACATAAATTTGTATTTATCCTATTCGTTGTTTCTCTGAGACCTCTGATTAATCATCAGTGAATTTCTTTAATCTCTTGTCCAACTCATTACATTTTTTCCCTCCTATTTCTGTTATTGAAATTTACCATCTTCTGGGGAATGATTTACTATTCCTCCCCAAACTTTCTATATCAAGCCACTTCTACCTCTCTTCTCACCTCAAAATGATACTTTGTGTAATGATATCAGAGCATCTGTATTCTAATACATTTTGATAAACCATTAACTCATGGATATGTGTATCTTTCTATCAAAAAATAGAAACTATGATAAACTTCTTAAAAACCTCATCCAGGATTTATGGTAAAGATCATTTGAAATAATATATATGACAGAGCTTTTCAGCCTAAAATCTTATCACATTTTTCTGTCTGCCTCTCTTCATTCTCTAACTCATATGTATGCTGCCTACCTCATTAAAGAACTGTCCTAGAATACAAGATACAGAGCAATATGGTAAAATCTGACCTATATTCCCTGTGTGATTCATATACTGTAGAAACTCACAAACTGTTAGAGAGGAGAAACATGTAAATACTTACATAATCCTAGAAGAGCTGGACCTGGAAGAGATGCTTTAAGAGATTTATAAACAATGGACATGCTATACGAGTATAAAATAAATGATTCCTAGAGATATTTAAATGGATTTTTGAAGAAGGTAGAATGTGTTGGTCCTTAATGGAGCATAAGGATTCAGTAAACAAATGTTCAAGGAAAGGGCATTCTAAGTAATAATAGTAACTAACAATTTAGCCTTTATTATATTTTACTCTAGGATGTTATACAGTGTGTGAGACATGGTATTAACACTTTACACACATTCCTTCATTCACTTGTTGTAACAACTCTGTGAGGGCTATACTATTAATAGCCCCATGTTATAGGTGTAAAAACTGAGGCCTTGTAAAGTAAGTAAATGGTCCAAGGTCACATACATAGAGCGTGGCAGAACAAATATTTGAACTCAAAATATTTAATTCCAAAGGCCAAGTTCTTAAGTGTCATGAAACAATACCTCTTATATCAAGAAGAATTAGTAGAATCAATGTCTGAAATTGGGGAAATGTGGGATGTGTTTTCCATGTGACAGAGACATAACAAGATTTGATTTTTACTTATGGCAACAAGGCAGACCAGATATTCAGAAATATATTTCCTGGTGCAATATACCTACAATGCAAATATTGACTGAGGTGATAAAAATAATTAAGGAATTCTATAAGAGGGTGGAATTAATTAATCTGGAAAGGTAAGCAAATTGCAAATTTATTGGTCTACACAAGTTGGGGAAAAAAAAACCAAGCCTTCAACTGGAAAATGGCAGAAAACAGATGAGAGACTTCTGTATGAAAATAAAACACCAGAAGGATGATGCTCCTAATAATTTAACAAGAACAACAAAGTGGATGAAAAAGTTGAAAATAAGAATATGTGCTTTTTCTAGTTTTTGTTTTGGATGAAATGGGAAATTAAAAAAGAAAGCAAAAGCCTCCCTTGAGAATTCTTAATCAAAAACATATATTGATGGGTTAAAGCTAGATTTCAAAGATCTAAGAAGGCTAGAAAACTCAAAGAGATGGTGGACAAAACAGTGACTATAAGGCTGAGAAGCTAAAGAAAGCTTTAAGCAGTTTTAAGAGGCTTATAGATAAGCTGGAAACTCCAGAAAACATCCCAGATTTTGAATTAAGAAACCTAAACTGGCTTCTGGTCATGATGGCAGAGTGGCTAATCACTGTACTTGCTTCCTACCATGACCACATCAAAATTATAACTAAACTACAGACAGCTATCATTAAGAACCACCTGAAGTCTAGCTGAACAAAAGTATAAATAAGGATATGCTGAAGAAGCCATGATGAGACTGGTAGGAGGGGTGGGGTTGTGCAATGGGCTGGTCCCACATACACATGTGGTGGATAAAAATCAGGAGTGATATCTTGGCTGTGGTGTTTGCCCTGAAGAGTGAGGTGTCTCATACAAACACCAGACTCTCTAGCCAAGGGTTCTAGTGTTGGGAAGAGGAACCTTCCCCATACTATCTGGCTGTGAAAAACAGTGGGCATTGCATTAGACTGAAAGCTGCTGGGGTGATAGAAATGCCTACTAAAGTGTCAGAGCCTGGACTTAGTCACAGATGAACTCAAAGGCTCTGAGCTCCAGCAGCTGAGCAGCAGCTCAAAAGGCACCAGAGACATATGGGAAGTAAATGAATTGTTTCGCTTCAGGGTGAGGGCTGGTGGGGGGCAAAGGGGGCAGGCAACTTTCTCATAGATAAAGTGTTGTCTGAAGCCATTGTTTCGTTGATGAGTGTCCCCCTGCAGACATAGAAAGGCACCACATTTGAGTCTGTCAACCTGGCTAACACTGTTGTCTTGCCTGGTGATTCCCTGAGACCCTGCCCAACCCAACTTGCAGGCCCACCCAAGCCTTTCTGGTATCTTTTCCGTATAAACAGTCTATGTTGGCTCATGCTGTAGACTTTTGAAAGATCTCTCAAAGGTTCACAAGTCCCAAATAAGCAGCATCTGGTTTCTTCAGGCCCAGTACCTCTTGCAAAGAAGCCCAAAGTGCAACTAGTGACAGATAGCCTCAGTTGATAGCTTTACTTCTCCCAGCCACTCCTAAGTCCTGAACAAGTGGCAGCAATCTTTAAATAACTTTGTAGCTCACACTGAGGGGCCCCAGGCATGGCACAAGCCAACACTTCCAAAAGCTGCCATAATTAACACACTTAATGGCCAGTTTCAGACAATACCAGAGCACCACCCAACCCCTCCACAAATGCCACACTCGATAGGCAGACTCCAAAGGAACCACACTCTGCTAAAGCAAATCCTGCTCTGTAGGGTAAGCCCATGTACAACAGCTCCTCCACTGCAGCCATAGCCAGTCCTGAGGGTCAGTTCCTTCCATTAACATGCCAACTATAACCAAGGCTCAACTATACCAAGAGGACACACACAACCCACACAAGGGACATACCTGAAGCACTTGCCTCAGATGACCAGGTAGACTCCTTCACTAGGCCCCATAGGACACCCAGTAGATAAGGCTACTTTACAAAGACCAGAAGACATAGGGGCTCTACCTAATAGATAGAAACAGACACAGGAGGCAGACAAAAGGAAAAGACAAAGAAGTATATCCCAAATAAAAGAACAAAATAAAAGTCCAAAAAAAAGAACTAAACAAAATGGAGTCAAGCAATCTACCAGATGCAGAATTCAAAACATTGTTTATAAGGATGCTCAATAATCTTACTGAGAACTTCAACAAAGAGCTAGGAAACATAAAAATGGACATAAAAAAAAGAAACATTCAAAAATGAAGAATGCAAAAACTGAAATAAAGAATACATTACAGGGAATCAACAGTGGAGTAAATGAAGCAGAGTATCAAATCAGTGATTTGGAAGATAAGGAAGCAAAAACATTCAGTCAAAACGGAACAAAAGAAAAAATAATTTAAAAATGAGGATAGTTTAAGTAGTCTCTGGGAAAACTTCAAGAGTACCAATATTCTCACCATGGGGATACAGGATGGAGAAGTGGGAGAACAAAAAAATTGCACACTATCATTCCTGTCATAACCTATTATTAGAAGTGATTCAGTGATCCAGGTCCACAATCAGAGGGAGAACTCCATCTTTGGAAGGGAAAAGTGTCAAAGAATTTAGATATACTTAAAAACTGTCACACTATGTTTCCAATTGAAGTTAAAAAAAATGCCACAGAGTAAATACAAAGCAAGTACAATAAAGAAGTTCATAAGGATGAGTAAAACTTCATAAGAGAGCAAAGCTATTATTGTCTAGATCATAAGAAAGGCAAAAGAAAGAAATCAGATGACTTAAATAAATGAAGTGACTTATTGTAATCATGGATTGGAAATTTCAACATACTAAAGGTACCAATTCTCAGATTAACATAATTCTAACCAAAATATCAGCAGAAAAGTGTATAGCCATATACAGTTAATTCTAAAATATGTGTGGAAAAGCAAAGGATTAGAATAGCCAAAACAATTTTGAAAAAGAATAATGAAGAAAGAACACTACCCAATCTTAATACAGATGGTACCTAACTGATGATGGTTCAACATATGATTTTTTTTAACTTTATGATGCTACAAAAGCAATACACATTCAGTATAAACCATATTTCAAATTTTGAATTTTGATCTTTCCCCAGACTCGCAATATGCGATATGATATTCTCTCATAAGCATTATCAGTGAGATGATTTTGCTCAATTGTAAGCTGATGTGTTTTCCAAACACATTTAAGGTAGGCTAAGCTAAGCTACGATATTCAGTAGGTTATATGTATTAAGTACATTTTGACTTACAATGTTTTAAATTTATGATGGATTTATCGATATGTAATCCCATTGTAAGTTGGAGAGCCTCTGCACTTGCTATAAAGCTACAGTAATCAGGACAGTATGGCATTAAAAAGGTATAGACACATTGATCAGTGGAACATAATATAGATTCCAGAAATATATCCACACAAATATGGTCAATAGATCAAAAGTTCAGAGGTAATTTAAAGGAGAAAAAAATAGTCTTTTGAAAAGTGTGTTGGAATAATTGGATACCCTTTTAAAAATATAAGCCTTGGCTTTATTAAAAAACCAACTCAAAATGAATCATAAGTGTAAAATAAAATTATACTTTTAAAAAAACATGAAAAAATTTTTCTTCATCTGAGGATAAGCAAAGAATTTTTAGACATGATCCCAAACACAGAATCCATTAAAAAAGTGGTAAATTGTTAGGTTTAATCAATATAAAAACAGGTTTGTTTTCTGAAAGACATTATTAAGAGACTAATAAGTAAATTACAGAGTTGGAGAAAATGTTTAAATATTACATATCCAAAAAAAACATATTCAAACTATATAAAGGCCACTCAAACCTCAAGAGTAAGTGTGGGTAAAGTACTTCAACAGAGATTTCATCAAAGAGGATGAGACTATTGTTAACAAGTATAGCAGCCTTTAAGAAAATTCAAATGAAAATCACTTTGAGATACCGCTATACACCTATTACAGTGGCTACAATAAAAACTGACTATATCAAGTGCTATCAAATGTGGAGCAACTGGAACTCTTGATTGCTAAGTGGAAATGCAAGATGGTATATACATTCCAGAAATGAGTTCAGGAATTTTTTATAGAGTTAAAAATACATACACAATATGTTGCATCAATTCTACATTTGAGGATGTAGAGGAACAAATACTTAGGTTGTCACAAAAATCTATGCATAAATGTTTATATCAACTCTATTTGCAATTTTTGAATAATGAAAACAACTCAAATGTTCTGTAATGGGTGAATAGTTAAGCAAACTGTTGTATATCCATACTGTAAAATACTACTTAATAATAAAAAGGAAAAATTATAGATATACTCAATAATGTGGATAAAACTCAAAAGCATTATGTTAAATAAAAGAACCTAGTGTCAAAAAATTACATAGTGTAGGACTCCATTTTTATAACATTCTTAAAAAGGTAAAACTATACTAGTATAGATAAACAGATCAATGGTTGCTAGGGGCATGGTGGTGGGGGGAGTACAAAGGAATAGTATTTGGAGATATGGGACCCTATCTTGATTGTGTTTCTGGCTATGCAAATTTATTAATGTGTCAAAATTATAGAAATTTACAGTAGAAAAAATAAATTTTACTATATGTTAATTTTACAGTAATATAAACAGATCAAGGCAAAAGTTAATTCTTTTATAAGATTAATGAAACAAATTAATCAAGAGATAAAAAAAGTACAAAGAAATCCCCAACAAAATTAATGATGACAATGATATTGAGGAAGTTTGAACTCTAAATGAATATTATGAACATTTTTCCATCAGTGTATTTGAAACCGCAGTGAAACAGAAACTTTGAAAGAAAAATATATACAACCAAATTGACTAAAACTTTTTGAGAAAAGTGAAAATGAATCTATAGATAAAAATAATCCTCCCTAAAAGCACCAAGAAGAAAGTTAAAGATGAATTTTCTCAAATAATCAGAAAATAAACAATTCCAATTTTATTAAAATTCTTTCAGCAATAATAAAAGGGACAGTACTTCCCATAAACTTTATACCAAAGCTTAAAAGGATATATGATAAAGGAAAATTAAAAATCAGTGTCACTTGTGTACATAAATGTGATTAAACTGAATCTAATGCATAGAACAGAGTTGATTTTGAAATGCAAGGTTGTGTCAATATTTTAAAATTTATTATTATAACTTATCACATTAACAAATTAAAGCAGAAAAGTATATAATAAGCCCATTAAACAAGTAAAAATTGATAATTTAAAAATCTATTCAGTAGAAAAATCAATACATTTTAAAGAAAACCAATAGTCAATAGACTAACCAGGGAATGGAAATAAATATTAAGATAAAAGTCATGTAGAAAAACACCTATAATAAACATTATATCAATCAGGATGTATCAAAAACAGTTTTAAAAGTTGTTTCTTCTTAGAAATTGTTTTAAAGATTAACAGCTGAAGGAGACAGCCACAAATAGTAGATTACTGGAAGTTTTGAACAGACTGCCTAAGGTCACACAGGGTCAACATCTGACATCATCAGAGGCAGATCCAGAAACTAAAAACAGCGGTCTCCAAACATAGAAGTTTACACCACATAGTCAGGTAATCAAGACAAATCAACTTAAGAAGCAGAAGCAAGAGAGAAGAGTCTCACAAATAATGGGAAGACAAAGAAACACCCCTCCCCCAACTTAAAGAGAAAGGAGCAATCCCCAGAAAGAGAACTAAATGAAATAGAGGCAAGTAAAGTATTAGATATTCAGTTCCAAACTATGGTTCTAAGGAAGCTCAAGGAGCTCTGTGAACTCAGAGAGAATTACCAGAAACTACAGGGAAACTATGAGACAATTACTGCAAACTACATCAGCATGAAAAAGGACATAGAAACTATCAATAAGAGGCAAGAGGAAATGAAGAATATAATTTCTGAATTGAAGAACACAGTACAAGGAATCAAAAGCAGGCTAGATGAAGCATAGGATTGAATTAGCAAGCTGGAGGACAAGGTAGAAAAAAGCTCCCAGAAAGAGCAGAAAATGAAAAAAGACTCAAAAAGGATGAAGAGGCATTTAGGAAAATGCAGGACAACCTGAAACATAATAATATCCATATAATAGGGATAGCAGAAGGAGAAGAGGATGAGGAAGGGATAGAGAACCTGTTTGAAAAAAGTCATGATGAAAAACTTCCCTAATTGGAGGAGAGAAAAAGTCACACAAGTCCAGGAAGCACAGAGGGTCCCATTCAAGAGGAACCCAAGGAGGTCCACCCCAAGACACATCATCATTGAAATGGCAAATATCAAAGACAAACAGAATCCTAAAGGCAACATGGGAGAAACAGATAGTAACATATAAGGAAGCTCCAATATGGCTAGCATCTGACTTCTAAACAGAAACGCCACAAGCCAGAAAGGAGTGGCAAGAAATATTCCAAGTCATGAAAAGCAAAGGCCTGCAAGCAAGACTGCTCTACCCAGCAAGGCTCTCAATTAAAATGGAAGGGGAAATAAGGAGCTTCCCAGACAAATGATGGCTAAAAGAATACACCTCCACCAAACCAGCACTGCAAAATATGCTAAAGGGACTGCTATCAGATGAAGGAAAAGAATCTATGAATACCCTGTTCCTTTCAGAGTTTCCAATACTTGATATAACCCATATTTTTTAATACTTATTAATCTGATTGTGACAATGATGTGTTCTTTTAATTATTCCTTTATTATTTGTTGAAACTAAAACTGTTTTTGTTTATTTCTTGACTATTTCTATTATTTGTAAAAAGCTTTCAATGACTTTTTGGTAGTCTTTATCCATTTTTTAACTAAATGTTTATAGAAATTTTTCCCTAAAAAGAAACCATTAATCATTTTTTAGATGCGTTACAAATACTTTCCTATTCTATTACTTGTCTTCTAACTTTTTTATAGGTATATTACTGTACAGTCTTAAATGTTTAATATAGTCATATTGTCAATATTTTACTTTAAAACTTCTGGGTTTGAATATTTTACTTCAGGGTAAGAAAAATATAATTTTCTGTTTTCTCCTAAAACTCCTTATATTCTACATATTGATTTTTTACTCACCTGAATATTTCTTGCATAATGTGTCAAATAGGACTCTATGTTTTTTTTATTTCAAATAATAGTGGTCCATTCACCTTATTTGTTGAATAAGACTTATTTTCCCCATTGATTTGACATATCAACTTAATCATATATTACATTGTTAGACAGATATACATGTTTATCTCTAGAATGCTCATTCTATTTCATTGATCTACTTGATTATATTTGTGCTGGTGTCATGTTGGTTTAATTACTGAGACTTTGTAATTGTTTTAAATTTTTTAATATTTTAAAATTAACTTTGACATTTAAAAAAATAAATAAAATCAATCTGTATTTAAGAAAGAAAGAAAAAGAAAGAGAGAGATGGAACTCCTACCATTTACGACAACATGGATGGAACTGGAGAATATTAAGCTAAGTGAAATAAGAGAGTTGATGAAAGACAAATACCATATGATCTCACCTGTAAGTGGACTCCATTCAACAAAATAAACTAATGAACAAAATAAACCACAGACATGGAAACATGGAGCAGACTGAAAGTGACCAGAGGTGAGGGAGAAAGAGGACAATGGTGGAAAGAAGGGAAAGGGACTAGACATAGGACATGTATGAATGACCCATGGACATGGACAACAGAGTGGGAATTGACTGTGGGAGCAGGGGTGGAGGTGGGGTGGGTGGAGGGGGGTAAAGGGAGAAAAATAGAGACAACTATAATAGAATAAATATGATTTATAAATTTAAAAAAATTAAAAAAATAAAGTTAAAAAATTGTTTTGAATCACAAATGTCCAATATTATGTATTGTATTTGACATTGTAATGAAAATTCTAGCCAACTAAATACAAAGCAAAGAAGTTTTGAAGATTCACAAAAGTGCATTGTCTGTCTAAATTTTAGTAATGATCAGCAAACAATTTCACAAAGTACTTAAAATAGCAATAATGTCATATATCTCAGAATAAAGTTCTCATATAATCTCATCATTCATGCAACATAAAAAATTAAATCAAAGGCATACGTGAAAGAGGGACAAAATAAATGGAGAGGCACACCATATTTATAAAGATTATAAAGATGTTCATTCCTCTTCAAATTGCTCTATGGATTCAATGCAATGGCACTTTAAAATACCTACAGGGTGGCTGTCTTAGCTTTTTTCACTTGTCAGTCTGATTTTAAAATTTATGTGGAAAAATAAAGGGCTGAGAATAACCATGAAATTTCTAAATAGGATAGATTATGGAGATTTGTGTTTTAAAGTAGCAAGCGTCATTTTGCATGAGCAGTATAAAAAATTGTTGAATTGCTGTAAAGATGAACAAAGGGACAAGTAAAAAGTATGTGAGCTGAAAAGCAGACTCACACATATATATAATAGGGAAGAGTGAGATATTCAATAAATGAAGCTGAAATTTTCTCGATATAATTGTGCCATACTGTGAAGGATTCAGCACTGTTGTAGGTGAAATAAGTTGGATGTTTGCCTGACTGCACACAAAAGACAATTCCAGGTTCATTACTTATATGTAAAAAGAAAAATTTTACATCTTTTAGGAAAAAACACATGAAAATTTCTTCAAGAACATCGTACAAAGAATAATTTCTTTTTTAAATTATTTTTTACATTTTTTTATTGTTCAAATACATTTGTCTCCATTTTCCCGCCACTACTTTCCTCTGTCCCACCCACCTCCCACCCTCCATCCTCAATCCTTGCGCACTTTGGCTTCATCCATAGGTCCTTTATACATGTTCCTTGATTCGACCCTTCGCTTTCTTTTTCCCGTTACCCCCCTCCTACTTCCCCTTTCTTACAGTTGGTTTGTTTCTTTCTTTCAGTGTTGCTGGTTATATTTTTCTTGCTTGCTTGTTTCGTTGATTAAATTCCAGTTATAGGTGAGATCATATGGTATTTGTCTTTCTCGGCCTGTCTTATTTTGCTTAGCATAATGCTCTTTAGTTCCATCCATGGTTTCACAAAGGAAAAGTTTTAAATAAAAAACTAAGTTTTAAACTATAAAGGATAAAGACTGATAAATTTCACCACAATAAATGACTGATATTTATGAAAAGACCTAACAAAAGTGAAAACACAGCTGCAAACAGGGACATTTTTGCAACAGATATAAGGGTTACATTTTACATAAATATAGATAAAGTGCATTTATCATATATATTGAAGTTCTATAAAATAATTTTTAAAAAATCACTAAATTATGAGGGCTTGGAGACTTAAAAAATATAAATAAATTATATTGATGCACTTTAGACAATTGATTTAGTAGTCCTTTTTTTAAAAAAAAGGTTAAGATAATGTGAAATCCTGAATTAGAATAATAAAGTCTTGTACATCAACAAAACAAAAACTTATTTAAAACCTCCTGCTTTCTCTTCTAATGAAACAGTATCATTTCTTTGAAGAATAGTATCTTTATCTCCTTTTTACACGAACAGCTTTAAACAGATAGGAATATGTGAATATCGTGACTCTTCTTTTAGAATAACTTTGTTTTTGGTGTTTATATACTTATTCCTGTGTAAACTAGATTCATTAATAGCAAAAGCCAGTAGCAACGTATAATAAACATAACCCTCTTATAAAAACAATGAAAGCTATAAAATATTAGGAGCATATATAAAATTATTTAAGACATAAATACAAAAACTTACAAGGTCATAAAAACCATTTAAATAAACAAAAATTTAGTTCATGTTTCTGAACCTAAAGATATTAAACTCTCTTAAATAATCTGTAAATTATTGTACTTTTTTGCAGTATACAAAGACTGATTTTGTCTAACTTAATCTTGTCAATTATCTTTCACATTTTTTACATCCTCATGTAGTTTAGATGATTCGATGTGTCAAAAGCTTAGAGAGGAGCATTAAAAATCTTTACCTTTGGGCTTCTTTCAGTTCTTCCTTTTATAGTTCACACATTGTACTTTATATACTTTGACTATGTTACTAAGCACATATAAATTCAGGAGTCATACTTTCATTATGAATTTGTATCTTTTTACAAAGGAAACTGTGTGTATGCCCTATTTAATGCACCCTTGCATTGATGGAATAAGCATCTGTCAAAGCATATCTACAGTAAAGTTTATAGATTTTATTTTAGATTTTCTAATCCAGACTTACTTGCCAACTTGGTATATCCCAGTGATTTTTATTTTTCAAGTTCAAATAGCCTGGAACATGTTAATATTCTCTAATACATGTCTCTAGTTTGTCCATCAGTAGGTCTCCTGAGTTTTGTGCTACTTATTAGTAATTTTTGGCTTTTTAGTTCTTAAAGAAAGACTTTTTTTTGTAGTTTTCAAATACATTAAACAAATGTGAATGCAATTCCTATTAACAACACTAAGGACATTTTCGCATTAAGAATGTTAAATGCTTCTTTTTTATTTAAATCATTTTTATTGTTATACTATTACAGTTGTCCCAATTTTTCCCCCTTTGCCCTCCTCCCCTCATCCTACCCTCTGCTCCCACAGTCAGTTAGTGATTAGTGCATTTTTGTTTTGTTTTAATTTGATTTTTGCCTCCCTCTTGCAAAGCCCCCTCAAAAAGAGAGAACCTAATTTCTGATTTGGAGGCTCTGAAGTTAGAATTTTTCAATAGTCTTAGCTGACCCAGCTGCTACAGGATCTTTGGCTTGTGAGCTGTCACTTCAGTGTGGACATCTTAGTCTGTCACTCAGCTCCACCTGTACACAAATGGGGGTTTTTTTGGTTTTAGGTTTTGACCTTTCTCCTGCATTTCTTCTATCTTATTATAGCCAGTGGTACCAGTAGAAAGGCATTTGTTTTCAATACCCACCTGGGCAAGATCTCTCTGTCTCTCTGTCTCTGTCTCTGCCTGTCTCTGTCTCTGTCTCTGTCTCTCTCTCTCACACACACACACACACACACACACACACACACACACACACACACACAGCTTGTTTTTAGTAAATTCATTCAGATCAGAAGCTTGGGCAGTAACCTTGATAACTTCTCTTCTCCAAACCCCACCACCAAGTTAGTCATCATGTCCGAATGATTCTTTCACATGAGCATCTCTTGAGTCCTTCCACATCTCTCTTTGTTGCCGTAACCCTCTATCAGGACTCCATGAACTCCTGAATCACTACAGCAGCATCCCAACTTCTTTTTCTCCTTCCAACCCTCCCTTCAAATTGTCTTCAGAGTGAGAGAATCATTCCCTAGGAAAAAGGCTAGATCATTCATTAGATGTGATGAAAAAATATTAGAATTTCAAATTATATTCTAAAATTTCATGTCTTAAATATTTATAACAGTGTTTTTATATTTATATAACAAAATATATTACTAAGTATATACTTATAAATAAGTAAATAGTTAATATGGAGGTGCACTGTCAAAGATATTGTGCTGACATGAGTTAGCAACTAAAAAAAAAGTTTGGAGATCACTGTTCTACACAGGTATACAGTTAGGATAAACTTTTAGAAACACATCCTGATAATAACCCTACTACATTAAGTATTGCCATACCAAATTGGACTGAGGGGAAAGTTTATATTTCTTCTTTTTTTAAAAAAATATTTTTCTTTAGATATTATTATCATACTGTGAAATTCATCTATTTTATGGTACCTTAATGTTTTTTAGTATATTCACAGATATAGGCAATCATTCTATAACACAATCAATTTTACAATTGTTTCATCACCTCAAAAAAAACTACCTCCATTACCTCTCACCTCGCCTCCCTGTCTTCCCATTTCCTCCTTTGAGCCCTAAGCAACCACTAATTTAGTTTCTGTCATATATGTTTACTTATTTTGGGCATTTATTATGAATAGAATCACATAAAAATTGGATTTTTGTGACTGGCTACTTTTATTAGGCTTAATGATTTCAAAGTTCATCCAAGTTGTAGCAGGTATCAATTGATATTTCATTTCTTTTTATGGTCAATTAATAGTATTCCATTGTATGGATAAACTACATTTTGTTTACTATTCTGTTGATAGGCTTTGTTTTTTCTACTTTTTGACTATTATAAGTAATGTTGTAATAAACATTCATGTACAAGTTTTTGTGTGTGTATATGTTTTAATTTTTCTTGGTTATATACCTGGGGGCAGAATTTCTAGGTCATATAGTAACTTTATGTGTAATTAAGGAATTGTCAGACTGTTTTCTAAAGTGATTCACCATTTTACATTATCATCAGCAATGCGTGAGGGATTCCAATTTTTGTATATTCTGGCCAAATGTTATTACCTCACTTTTTTTAAAATTCATTATATGGTACTTATTTCTCAGTTTTGGTAACTGAATTAAGTTTAATAAAGATGATTCTTTTCTGTAGCTATCATCTTTTTTTAAATTTATAAATCATGTTTATTCTATTACAGTTGTCTCAATTCCCCCCCCCCTTTACTCCTCTCCACCTTTTCCATCACTATCCCTCTGTTCCCACCGTCAATTCCCACTCTGTTGTCCATGTCCATGGGTCATTCACACATGTCCTTTGTCTAGTCCCTTCCCCTTCTTTCCACCATTGTCCTTTTCCCCATCCCCTCTGTTCACTTTCAGTCTGTTCCATGTTTCCATGTCTGTGGTTTATTTTGTTCGTTAGTTTATTTTGTTGAATAGAGTCCACTTATAAGTGAGATCATATGGTATTTGTCTTTCATCAACTGGCTTATTTCACTTAGCTTAATATTCTCCAATTCCATCCATGTTGTCACATAAGGTAGGAGTTCCATCTTTTGATTCTAGCAATTCTAGTAGATATGAAGTAATATTTCATTGTGGTTTTGATTTCTATTATTCTGATAGCTAAGGATGTTCAGTATCTTTCTATGTATTCATTTACCATTTGTATATCTTCCTTGGAAAAATATCTACACAGATCTATTACTCATTTTACATGGGTTGTCTTTTTATTATTGAGCTGTAAGAGCTTTTTGTGTATTCCAAGTACAAAACCCTTTACAGACATATCATTTACAAATATATTTGTTTTATTGTGTGAATCGCCTATTCATTTTCTTGATAATGTCCTTTAAAATACACGTTTTTAATTGTGAAGATGTCCAATTTACCTATTATTTTTCTTTTGTTCAAGTTTTTTCAGTTACATGTCAGAATCCTTTGCCAAACCAAGGTCTTAAAGATTTACTTTCCCTGTTTCTTTTTAAGCATTTTATAGATTTGGCACTTTCATTTAGATCTTAGATTCATACAAGTAAATTTTTATATGGTGTGAGGTGAAGGTCAAATATTCTTTTACAGATAGCTATTCAGTTGTCACAGCATCATTTACTAGAAAGATATGCTGACTCCATTGAATGGTTTTGGCACACTTGACAAAAATTAGTTGACTATAAGTGTATGAGTGAATTTCTGGAAGCTCAGTTCTATTACACAGATCCATATGTCTATTTTTGCGTAAGTACTGTACTGCTTTTATTACTGTTGTTTTGCAGTAAAATTTCAAATCAGAAAGTGTAAATTATTCTACTTTCATATTCTTTTTCAGCATTGTTTTGGCTATTCTGAGTCCCAGGCAATTTCATATAGATTTTGTAGTGAGTGTCTGAATATTTGCAAAGAGGTCAGTTGAAATACTGATAGAGATTATGTTGGGTCTACAGATAAGTTTTGGGAGGACTGACATCTTAACAATGTTAAACTTTCCAATCCACAAACAGAAGATGCTTTTCCTTTAATTTAGATTTTCTTTGAGTTTGATGAAGAGAGTAAATTTTTCACCTCTTTTGTTAAATTCATTCTTTTTCTAAAATTTATTTTTTGATTACAATTGACAATATTACTTTATTTTCAAGTGTACAATGTAGTGATTAAATATCCATATACCTTATGAAATCATATCAATAAGCTTAGAATTCATCTGACATCATATATAGATATTGACTGTATTCTCTATGCTGTACTCTATATTTCTGTGACTATTTTTATAATTGGCAATTTGTATTTAATCCTTTTCACCTTTTTCACCTATACCCCCAACACCCTCCCATCTGGCAGGCATCAGTTAGTTCAATATCTATGAGTTATTTCAGTTTTGCCTGTTTATTTATTTATTTATTTATTTTTAAATTCCCATATATGTGAAGTCATATGGTATTAGTCTTTCTTTGTTTGATTTATTTCACTTAGCATAATACCATATATGTCCATCCATACTGTTGCAAATGGTGAGATTTTATTCTTTTTTAAGGCAGAGTAATATTCCATATGGAGCACACATCTTTTTAACTTAGTGTTTTGGGTTTCTTTAAATAATTACCAAGAACTCATATTTTTAGGTAATATGGTAGTTCTAATTTTAATTTTTTAAGAACATTTATGCTGTTTTCCATTGTGGCTGCACCAATTTACAATCTCATCAACAGTGCATGAGGGTTCCTTTTTCTCCACATCCTTGCCAGCACTTGTTTGTTGATTTATTGATGATAGCCACTCTGAAAGGTGTAAAATAACATCTCTTTGGGACTTTAATTTGCAGTTCTCACACAATTAGTGATGTTGAGCACTTTTTCATATGTCTATTGGTCATCTCTATATCATCTTTGGAGAAATGTGTATTCAAGTGCTGTGCCCATTTTTAATAAAAAAATTTTCTTAGTGTTAAGTTGTATGAATTCCTTATACATTTTAGATATTATCCCCTTATTGAATATATTTTTGACAAATATATTTTTCCTTTAATAGGCTGTCCTTTCATTTTCTTCATGGCTTCCATCATTGTGCAAAACTTTAGTTTTATGTAGTCCCATTTGTTTATTTTTTCTTTTGTTTCCCTTGCCTGAGAGACATATCCAAATAGATATTGCTAAGAACAATGTCAGAGTTTACTGCATATGTTTTCTTCTAGGAGTTTTGTGGTTTGGAATCTTACATTTAAGTGTTTAATCCAGTTTTAGTTTTTTTCTTGCAGTGCTCTAGTTTCACTTTTTTTCATGTATTTGTCCAATTTGCCCAACACCATTTATTGAATAGGCTTTTTAAAAAAGATTTTATTTATTATTTTTGGACAGAGGGGAAGGGAGGGAGGAAGAAACATTATTGTATGGTTGCCTCTCAAGCCCCCCCTGCTGGGGACCTGGCCCTCAACTCAGGTATGTGCGCTGACTGGGAATCATCCCTATGAGCCTTTGGTTCCCAGGCTGGCGCTCAGCCCACTGAGCCACACCAGCCAGGGCTGAATGGACTGTCTTTACCCCATTATATATCCTTGCTTCCTTTGTCACTGATCAATTGACCATATAGGCATGGGTTTAATTCTGGGTTCTCTATTCTGTTCCATTGATTTATGTATCTGTTTTACGCCAGTGCCATTCTATTTTGATTACTACTATAACCTTGTAGTATAGTTTGGTATCAGGTAGCATAATAGCTCCAATTCTGTTTTTCTCCATCGAGATTATCACGGCTATTTGGGATCTCTTGTGATACTATTTTATTTTTAGGGTTATTTATTTTTGTTCTGTGAAAAATGCTATTGGTATTTTGATAGGGATTACATTGAATCTGTAGATTGCTTTGGTTATTATGGACGTTTTAATCGTGATATTTCTCCTTATCCATAAGCATGATAATTGGGTTTCATTTATTTATATCTTTTTCAATTCCTTTCTTCAATATCATGTAGTTTTTCAAGTACAGGTCTTTTACCTTCTTTGTTAAATTTATCACTAAATGTTTGATTCCTTTTGTGAAATTGCAAATTGAATGGTTTTCTTAATTTCTCCTTCTGATTGTTAATAATTGGAGAATAAAAACAGCAACCAATTTCTGGATATTACTTTTGTATTCTGTTACTTTACTGAATTTTTTAACCAGTTCCAATATATTTTTTTTCCTGTGGATTCTTTCGAGTTCTTTATAAATAGTACCTTGTCATCTGGAAATAATGACAGTTTCACTTCTCTTTTCTAATTTGGTTGATTTTTATTTCTTTTTCTTGTCTGATTGTTGTAGTTAGGATTTCTAATACAATGTTGAATAAAAGTAATGAGAGTGGACATTTTTGTCTTTTTCCTGATCCTCAAGAAAAAGCTTTCAGCTTTTCACTGTTCAGTGTCATGCTAGCTGTGGGTTTTCCATGTATGGCCTTTATTTTGTTGCGGTACATTCCCTCCCCTTTTTTGCTGACAGGTTTTTTTTTTTAATCATAAATGAAGGTTGGATTTTGTCAAATGCTTTTCCTGAATCTATGACACAATAATATGATTTTTAATCCTTCATTTTATTTATGGATTATATCATATAAATTCATTTACAGATGCAGTTCCAACCTTGCATCCCAGAAATAAATCCCATATGATCATGTTGTCTAATATTTTTAATATATTTCTGAATTAGGTTTTTTAATATTTTGCTGAGGATTTTGCATCTATGTTCACTAGGGATATTGACTTATAATTTTCTTTTTTGTAGTTTCTTTGTCTTGTTTTGGTATAATGGCAATGTTGGTCTCATTAAATTAGTTTGGGAGCCCTTCCTTCTCTTCAAATTTTTGAAATAGTTTAAGATTGTATGTATTCATTCTTGTTTGAATAATTGGTATTATTTGCCTGTGACACCATCTTGTTCAGAAATTTTGTTTTGGGGGAGTTTTTGATTACTGATTCTATCTTGTTAGTAGTCATTGCTCTGTTTATATTTTCTGTGTTTTTTTTAACTCATTCTTGGAAAACTATGTTTTTAAGAATTTACCCATTCCTCCAGGTTTTCCAACTTGTTGCCATATAACTGTAGTATTTTAAAATAATACTTTGTGTTTCTGTGGTGTCAGTTGCTTTTTTTTAATTTCTGATTTTATTTGGGCACTCTCATTTTGTCTTGATGGATCTGGCCAAAGGTATATCAATTTTGTTTATATTTTCAAAGAACAAGAGCCTGGTTTTATTGATATTTTGTATTGTGTCTTAAGACTTTATTTTATTTATTTTCACTGACCTCTCTTATTTCCTTTCTTGAACTCATATTGAGCTTTGTTTTCTTCTTTTTTTTTTAGTTCTTTTTTTGGTGTAATATTTGATATTTATTTAAATTTTTTCTTGTTTCTTGAGATAGGCCTGTATTGATATGAACTTTCCAACTAGGACTGCTTTAACTGTGTCCCATAGATTTTGGGTTGTTGTGTTTAATTTTCATTTGTGTCATGGTACTTTGGAATTCTTTCTTGATCTTATTGTTAACCCATTCATTGTTTAGTAGCATGTTATTTAGCCTACTTGTGTTTGCATGTTTTTCAGTTTTCTTCCTGTAACTAATTTCTAGTTTTATGCTATTGTAATTGGAAGAGATGCTTGATATGATTTTAATCATTTTAAGTTTATTGAGATTTGTGTTTTGGCCTAATATGTAATGCATCCTGGATAATGTCCCATGCAAACTTGAAAAAAAATTATAGTCTGCTGCTTTAGGGTTAAATGTTCTAAAATTATTTATTAGTTCATCTGCTCTAATATGTCATTTAAGACCACTCATTGATTTTCTGTCTAGATGATCTATCCATTGTTATCAATGGGGTAATAAAGTCTCCTACTATGAATGTATTACTGTTAATCTCCTCCTTTATATCTGTCAATATTTTATTTATATATTTAGCTTTTATGTTGAATGCATAAATGTTTACAGGGGTTCTCTCTTCTTGTTGAATTGATCCATTTGTCATTGTGAAATGTCCCAAAACTTTTATTTTAAAATTTATTTGGTCTGATATCAGTATTGCCACCCAACTTTTTGTTTTTGTTTCTATTTGCATAAAATACTATTTTCTATCCCCTTACTTTTAGTCTCTGTGCATTTTTCAATATGAAGTGGATTGCTTGTAGGCAGCATATGTATGGGTCCTGTTTTGTTTTTATTTATTCAGATACCTTAGGTCTTTTGATTGGAATATTTAGTCTATTTACATTAAAAGTAATTATTCATAGTGATGTAGTTATTGCCATTTTATTAATTGTCTTTTAATCTGTTTTTAGTTCTCTGTTTCTTATTTTCTTGCTCTCTTCTCTTATATGTTGATGTTTTTCTATAACATTATATTCGGGTTCCTTTCCCTTTATTTTTTATGGAATTTTGTTTTGTGGTTAATATATACTTCACATATAATAAGCTATAATGTTTGCAGTCTATTTCAAGATAATAGTTGTTCAATTTGAACACATTCTAAAATCTGTACAATTTTCACTTGCACCTTTGATGTTTGTTTTTCCTTCTTTACTGGGTGTGCTTTGGTGTGTCCTTAATTTATTGCTGTAATTTTATATGACCACCTTACTTTAGTGTTTTAATCTTTGTACTAGGTTTGTAGTTAGTTGGTCCACTGCTTTTACTGTTTGCCTGTCAGTGAGGATTTAGTCTTTTCTATATTTTCTTATTCGCATTTTTTAATCTTTTTTACTTAAAGTCTCTTTAACAATTCTTGTAATACTGGTTTAATGGAGATAAACTCTTTTAGCTTTTTCTTGTCTGTGAAACTGTCTCATGTTCTATTGTATATGATTACCTTTCTGGGTAGAGCAATCTTGGATATAACTCCTTGCCTTTTATCACTTTAATATTTTGTGCCAATCTCACTCGTCTGAAAATTTCTATTAAAAAATCAGCTGATAATCTTATAGGAGCATATATATATATATATATATATATATATATATATATATATAACTTTTTATTCTGTAACTTTTAAGATTCCTTTTGAATTTTAACTTTTGGCATTTTAATTATGATTTTTGTTATTTTTTAAACACATTTGCCTCCATTTTTCTGCCAACACTTTCCCCTGCCTCCCTATTCCCTCCCTACTTTGGCTTTGTCCATGGGTCCTCCATACATGCTCCTTGACTTGACCTTTCCCTTGCTCACATCCCCCACTCCTTCCTTCTTGATTCTTGGTTTCTTTTTAATTTCAATGTTGCTGGTTATATTTTCCTTGCTTGTTTGTTTTGTTGACTAGTTTCCACTTATAGGTGAGACATGGTATATGCTTCCATTTATTTGAGTCTTCCTTAATTTTTTTGTTAAGTGTTGCATACTTTTCTGTGTACAGGTCTTTTACCTCCCTATGTTTTTGCAACAAATGAAGTTTTTGGGGGAATCTATAGGGTTTCCTATGTACACTATCAAGTCATTGAAAACAATGATAGTTTTACCAATTTGGGTGTCTTCTATTTATTTTTCTTGTCTGACCATTGTGACTAGGAATTCCAATACTATGTTGAATAGAAGTGGTGAAAGCGGACATCCATGTCTTGTTCCCGATCTTAGGGGGAAAACGTTTAGTTTTTTGCCTTTTGAGTATGATGTTGACTGTAGGTTTTTCATATATGGCCTTTATTTTATTGAGGTGTGACTGCCTTATTCCCATTTTGCTGAGTGTTTTTATCATAAAAGGGTGCTGTACCCTATCAAATGCTTTTTCTGCATCTGTTAAAATGATCATGTGGTTTTTGTCTTTCTTTTTGTTTATGTGATGTATTATGTTTATTGATTTGTAAATATTGAAACATCCTTAAATCCCTGGGATGAATCCCACTTGATCATGGTGGATGATACTTTTTATGTATTGCTGAATGCAGTTTGCCAATATTTTGTTGAGGATTTTAACACCTATGTTCATCAGTGATATTGGCCTGTAACTTTCTTTCTTTGTTGTGTTTTTATCTGGTTTTGGGATTAGGATAATGCTGGCCTCATAAAAAGAGTTTGGGAGTCTTCCCTCTTTTGGATTTTTCAGAATAGTTTGAGAAGGACAGGGGTTAGCTCTTCCTTAAATGTTTTATAAAATTCTCCTGTGAAACTGTCTGGTCGAGGGCTTTTGTGTGCTGGGAGTTTTTTGATTACTGCTTCAAAGTCTACAGTTCTTATCGGTCTGTTCAGGCTTTTCGCTTCTATTTCATTCAGTGTTGGAACGTTATACTTTTCTCAAAATTTGTCCATTTCATCGAGGTTTCAAATTTCTTGGCACATAATTGCACATAGTAATTTCTTACAATTCTTTGTATTTCTGTGGTGTCCGTTGTTATTTCTCCTCTTTCATTTCTGATATTATTTATTAGGATCCTCTCCCTTTTATTTCTTGATGAGTCTGCTTAAAGGCTTGCTGATTTTGTCTATCTTTTTAAAGAACAAGGCCCTGGATCTATTGATCCTTTGAGTTCTTTTTGTCTCTCTGTCAATCAATTCTGCTCTGATCTTGATTATTTTTTTTCTTCTATTTGCTCTGGGCTTTGATTGTTGTTGTTTCTCCAGTTCTTGAAGCTAGAGGCTTAGGTAATTTATTTTAAATATTTCTATCTTTCTTAGGTAAGCCTGTGTTGCTATGAACTTCCCTTTCAGGATTGCATTTGCTGTGTGCTATAGGTTTTGGACTGTTGTGTGCTCATTTTCATTAATTTCTGGAAACTTTTTGATTTCTTCTCTTATCTCATTTTTGACCCACTCTTTGTTTAATAGTGTGCTATTCAGTCCATGAACTTGAATGTTTTTGAGTTTTTTCCTTAATTTTGGTTTCCAGTTTCAAGCCCTTGTGGCCTAAGAAAGTGCTTGTTATTATTTCAATTTTCCTGAATTTGTTTAGGTTTGTTTTATGTCCCATGATGTGGTTTATCTTTGAAAAATTTTCCATGTGCATTTGGAAAGAATGTGTGTTTTGCTTCTTTGGGATGAAAGGTTCTATATATGTCAGTTAAGTCCATTTGATCTAATGCATGGTTCAGCTCCACAATACCTTTGCTGATGTTTTGTTTGGAAGATCTATCCATTTTTGTCAGTGGGGTATTATAGTCCCCTATCACCAATGTGTTTCTGTCTATATCTTTCTTGAAGTCCTCCAAGATTTTCCTTATATGTTTGGGTGCTCCTATGTTGGGTGCATATAGGTTTACAATGTTTATGTCTTCTTGATGGATTCTTCCTTTGAGTATTATGAGGTGTCATTCTGGGTCTCTTTTTATGGCCTTTGTTTTGAATTCTATTTTGTCTGGTATAAGTATTGCTATCCCTGATTTTTTTTTCCTTGCCCATTTGCTTGGAATAGTTTTTTCCATCACTTTACTTTCAGTCTGTGGAAGTCCTTTGTTCTGAGGTGGGTCTCCTGTAGGCAGCATATGTGTGGGTCATCTTTTCTTATCCAGTCAGCTATCCTGTGCCTTTTGATTGGAGCATTTAGTCCATTTATATTTAAAGTTATTATTGATGGGTACTTATTCATTTTTTTCCTTTCTACCTGTGTTCTTCTCTTTCTCACTCTTTTTCTTCATCTTCTTAAACCAGTCCCTTTAGTGTATCTTGTAGTGCTGGTTTGGTGGAGATGCATTCTTTTAGCCTTTTTTTTGGTCTGGGAAACTCCTTATTTCTCTTTCCATTTTAACTGAGAGCCTTGCTGTGTAGAGTAGTATTGGTTGCAGGCCTTTCTTTTTCATGATTTAGAATATTTCTTGCCACTCCCTTCTCGCTTGTAGTGTTTCTGTTGAGAAGTCAGCTAGTAGCCATATCTGGGCTCCCTTGTATGTTACTACCTGTTTCTCCCTTGTTGCCTTTAGGATTCTCTGTTTGTCTTTGACATTTGTCATTTTAATGATGATGTGTCTTGGAGTGGGCCTCATTGGGTTCCTCTTGAATGGGACCCTCTGTGCTTCCTGGACTTGTGTGACTTTTTCTCTCCTCCAATTAGGGAAGTTTCCATCACTACTTTTCCAAACATGTTCTCTATCCCTTGCTTCTCTTCTTCTCCTGGTATCTCTATTACATGGATATTATTGCGTTTCAGGTTGCCCTGCATTTCCCTAAATTCCTCTTCATTCTTTTTGAGTCCTTTTTCCATTTCTTGTTCTTTCTGGGAGCTTTTTGCTATCTTGTCTTCCAGCTCACTGATTTGGTCCTTGGTTTCATCTAGCCTGCTTTTGATTCCTTCTTCTGTGTTCTTCAATTCAGAAATTGTATTCTTCATTTTCTCTTATTGATAGTTTCTATATCCTTTCTCACGTTGATATAGTTTGCAATAAGTTCCTTATAGTTTCCCTGTTGTTTTTCATAATTCTCTTTGAGCTCACTTAGTTCATAGAGCTTTCCTAGAGCCATTGTTTTGAATTCAATATCTGATAGTTGACTTGCCTCTATTTCATTTAGTTCTCTTTGTGGGCATTCCTCCTTTCCCTTCAATGGGGGTTGTTTCTATTTCTTCCCATTATTTGTGAGAGTTTTCTATTTTGCTTCTTCTTCTTACATTTATCTGCCTTAATTTCCTGACTTTTTCTTGTGAACTTCTATGGTAGTAGATGGCTCTATTTGTTTTTTTCTTTTTGGGTCTGTCTCTGATAATGTCAGCTTTGACCGTGTCTGACCTTAGCAATGTGTTCGAGACTTCCAGGAATCCACTTTCTGTGTCTCTCTCCTACAAATGTTAAGCTAGTCACTCTGCCCCCAGTGGTCAGATTTATGCACCACAGGGAAAGGCATAGCCTCCTGAGGGTGGGGCTGTTGTGACCTTTCAGGCTTTTGCCTCCCTGGGGAGTGGCCTGGCTGAGTAGGATGGAAACTGCGGAATGGGGGAGGAGTCAACACTGGGATCTACTACCCTCCCACCCCCACCCCTGGCTACTCCCTCAGTTCCCTCCCCAACACCTCCATCTCCAGTCTCTCCTCAGGCATCTCTAGACAGCTCTGTGTGCCCTTTAGCCAGGTATCCACTATCTGTGACTGCCACTCTGTACTCAGCATCCAGACCCTCACTCAACTCCTGGTCAGGGCAGAGCCTCCTGAGGGCAAGACTATTATGTCCTTTATGCCTGAGCAAGATGGAAGCTGATGAATGGGAGGTGAGTCAGCACTGGAGCCCAGCTGGCCACTGTCTCAGTTCCCTCTCCAAAGCTTCCCTCACCAATCTCTCCTCCTGTGGCTCCAGCTCACTCTGCTCCTGCCTTTGCCCAGAGACCAAGGTAAGTGGCTGCCATTCAAATTTTTTGGATTGGCCCTTTAAATGGCTCTTTGCATCTCCAGCCACCTGTCTCTGGCAGAGAGCACCACTACGCTTTTAGCAGCTGTCTGTTGTCTGTGTGCTTTTTGGGCTCTGGTGCTATAGGCTCGAGATACCCATCCATGACTCAGACCCTGATCTTCTCAGGGGGATCCAACTGGCCATTTCAATATCCCTCTGGCGTTACTGCCCATGGGCACCTAGCCCACCTTCTTGAGCTTCCATTACACTTCTTACTACTTATGTTGTGTGAAAGCCTATTCCTCTGTCTGAGGTTTTAAGGCTCCTTTCTCACTATCATTTTGTTTTTTTTCCCAGGTGATTTCTCTGCAACTTAGTTGCAATTCCAGTTTGGTCCTAGGAGGAGGTCAGTGTGACTCCCACTCACTCCTCAGCCATATTTGGATTCAATTAGAATTTTTAACATGTAAGTTTATCATGTTTTAACATCAAGCTCTCAAAACAGAGTGAATTTTATTTTTACATTGCAGAGTAGAGAAAATTAACAACCACTTTTTCTCCATTTCAAACTGGTGAGTGTGTAGGTATGTTACAGTGCTAATCCTGAACCCAGAGTGCATTTTGTTGCAATAGAAAATGGAATTTTAATGTGTTTTGATGCACCTCATTGGATTCATTTTGTTTTAGACTCTTTTCACTATCTGGACTTGCATATTCTTTTTCTTTTACCAGGTTAAGAAAGTTTTCAGTCATTAGTTTTTCAAATAGATTTTCAATCTCTTGAACTCCCTCTTCTCTTTTGGCACCCTATGATGCAAAATGTGTAAACATATGTAAACAAATGTTTAAATATTTATTGTTCTCCAGAAGCCCCTTAAACTGTCCTCATTTGTTTAAATTATTTTTCTATTTTCAGTTTAAATTGTGTGTTTTCTACTACCTCATGTTCCATATCAGTAATTTAGTCCACTGCTTCACCTCATCTGCTATTTCTTCTAAAGTAATTTTCAAATTTTAATCATTGTAGTCTTCATTTTTTATTTGTTTCTTTTTAATGTTTTCTATCTTCTTTTTTATGTTTTCTACCTCTTTGTTGAAGTTCTCACTGAGTTTATCTGTCCTCCCCCTAAATTCACCGAGCAACCGTATAACCATTATATCAAACTCTATATCTGGTAGATTACTTGTTTGCATTTCATTTAGGTTTTTTTTCTTTCTAAAGATTTAATTTATTTATTTTTATAGAGGAGAAGGGAAGGAGAAAGAAAAGGGAGAGAAACATCAATATATGATTGCCCCTTTCGTGCCCCCTACTGGGGGACTACAACCCAGCCATGTGCCCTACACTGGGAATTGAACCAGTGACCCTTTGGTTCACAGGCCTGCACTCAATCCACTGAGACACACCAACCAGGGGTCATTTAGTTCTTTTTCTGAAGTTTTGTCATGCTCTTTCATTGGGACATGTTTCTTTGTCTTATTTTGGCTATATTTCTGTTTGTTTCTATGCATCAGGTAGATATGCTATGTTTCCTGTTCTTGGCAGAGTGGTCTTATGTAGTGTCCTGTGGGACCCAGTGGTACAGTCTCCCTGATCACATGAGATAGGTGCTCTAGGGATGTCCCCTGTTTGGACTGTGTGTGCTCTCCAATTGTAGTTGAGACTGGATTGCTGTTGATGTCAGTGGATAGAGTTGGCTCTCTGGTTGGCTGGATGTGAGGGCTGTCCATGAATATAGCAGATGATCCATTATCTTGGGGCTGACATCATTGAGTAGGAATGCCTTTTTGGGGGCATTTGTGCCTGCTGAGTCTGCC
Organism: Pteronotus mesoamericanus; assembly: GCF_021234165.1. Taxonomy (NCBI): domain Eukaryota; kingdom Metazoa; phylum Chordata; class Mammalia; order Chiroptera; family Mormoopidae; genus Pteronotus; species Pteronotus mesoamericanus. The sequence continues at coordinate 45,427,158 of NW_026555329.1, read as the reverse complement.
CTTCAGATGTGTCATTTGTGAAGCCAGTTGGGTGTTGCTCTGGTGTTGTCTAAAGCCAGCCATCAGGTGTGTAGGGAGGAGCTACAGTACAAGCCAATGTTAGCCACTGCTTGTGCTGGGCTTGAGGTCTCTTGGTAGGTGCTACAAAGTGATCTGCATTTGTTTGCCATTTGTGCTTGGCTTGGAAGCATTTGGGAGAGGTTATGTTGCATAGTGAAGCTGGCTACAACTTGTGCCAGGCTTGGGACTCTTTGGTCTGCATTATGTTGTGGGCTGAGGCCCCTGCCTCTTCTGTCATAGCTGTAGCTGCTTAATTAAAGCTATATTCCAAGTCAGGACTGGCTACCACTTATGCCAATATTGGGGCAACCTAAAGGGGGTTACAACGCAAGTTGAGACTGATTGTCACTTATGTTGGGTTTGGGGCTGCTTAGCATAAGCTACAAGGCATGCTGAGGTCCACTGCTACTTGTTTGGGGTTTCTGCACCTTTGAGAGTTTTAGGGGAAGTTTGTAGCATGAGCCAAGCCAGGTGGCTTGTGTGAAGAAACCACAAAGAGGCTTGAACTGGGCAGGCAAAAACTGGAGCGAGGTCTCAGGGAAACACCAGGGTGGGGTAAACCATGGTAACCTGGTTAATTGAGAATATATATTTGGTGCCTGCCTATGCCAGACCATCTGGGTGAAGGAAGAGTTAAACAAAGGGACAATGGTGACTGCCAGTGCTTCTGTTCCCAGAGGGAACTGCTTTGACCATGCCCCTCCAGCTCTTGCCCTGAAGTTAGTCAGTTTAGTTCCTCCCCATATGTCCTTGATGTTTTTCAAGCTGCTTGCCCATCACTGGAATTTAGAGAGAGTAAGATTTTAATAGTCAGATATTATGGAGATTTATTTTCTTGTCACTGATGCCCCAAACTGAACAGCTTGGTGTAGGTCTGGGACCTTTTGTTGCTCTGGACCTCCACAGCCAAGATATCTCTCCCAATTCTTTACTACCATAACATGGGCATGAGACTTTCTTGTTCCTCATTCTTCCCCTTCTCTTGATCTCAATATGGCTTCTTCTTTATACCCTTAGTTATAGGAATTCTTTGCAGCTAGTCTTCAGATGTTTTTCAGTAATTTTCATTCTATAATTTAGTTGTAATTTTGGTGTGATTGTGGAAGAAGCAAGCATAGAGTTTACTTTGTGGTATGTTTGGAAATCTCTCTGTTAAATATATTCTTAAGTGTTTTATGATTCTCGATGCTGCTGTGAATGAATTTATTTATTTAATTTTATTTTCTGTTTATTGAAAGTACATAAAAATACAGCTGATTTGTGCACGTTGATAGTGAATCTTGCAACCTCGATGAACTTTTTAATTTTTTTAGTAGTTTTTTGATGGATTCTTTTGAGTTTCTATTCTAAGATTATGTCATTGAGTAGAGATTGGTAACTCTATTTCCTTTTTTCCCAATCTGGACATCTTTTATTTCTTTTCTTTGCATAATTGTCATAGCTAGTACTGTCAGTACATTGCTGAATCAAATTGTTAAGAGCAAATATCTGATTTCTTTTTCAGCATAGGAAAATTCATTCAATATTTCACCATTAATTATAATATGATGTTAGCTCCAGGGTGTTTGTGTAGATCAGGTTGAGGAAGTTTCCTCCTATTCTTAATTTGTTCATTTTTAATCAAGAAATGAGTTGGATTTTATCAAATGTTTTTTTCTTAGTCTAGTGAGATGATTATATGACTTTTGTTTATTATCTTATGGATGTAATGTATTATATTAATCAATGTTTGGATGTTGAACAACTTTTTATTACTGGGATAAATCCCACTTGGTCAGGATGTTTAATTATTTTTTTATGTTGTTAGATTTAGTTTGGTAGGGCCTTCTATTCATAAATGTAAGAAATATTGGTTTGTAGTTTTCTTTCCTTGTATTGTCCTTAGCTGGTTTTGGTATTAGGATAAGGTAAGAGTAGTTGGGAAGTGTTCATTCCTCTTCTTTTTTTCTTTTTGCTCTTTGGATTGAATGTTCTTGATTGATCTATATTCAAGTTCTATAATTCTTTATTCTGCCAGTTCAAATGTACTGTTGAGAATGAAAAAAAAAATTTGTTCTTAACTACAAAATTTCCACTCTGTTCTTTTTAATAATTTCTATATCTTCTTTAAAAAATATTGTATCTATTTATTTATTTCTAGAGAGAGTGAAAGGGAGGGAGAAAGAGAGGGAGAAAAATATCAATGTGTGCTTGCCTCTGGTGCGCTTCCCACCAGGGACCCAGCCTGCAACCCAGGCATGAGCCATGACTGGGAATTGAACAAGTGTCTCTTTGGTTTGCAGGCTGACACTCAATCCACTGAGCCACACCAGCCAGGAATAATTTCTATGTCCTTTTTGATAATCTTGTCAATGTAAGACTGTCCATACTAATAGGGAATTTTTATAAAAATTTATTTCAGCTACACAGAGGATATGCTTGGAAGAAAATCTCAGCAGATTTAAAAAAAATGCCTCAAAGAAAAGCAGTTTGCATCTTCTTTTATGCATCTGGAATTAAGTAGGGACCATACAGAAGATTACATGAAGACAGGAGAAGGCGGCAGGGTTGGGGGGATTAGATTACAGTATAGTTAACAGAAGTAAGAAGGTTAGGCATTCTTTTGGAGGGTTGATACTTCTAGAAAAGAGGCAGTTCAAAAATGTGTTAACCTAGATGTACAAAAACAATAGACAGGACTTGTTTAAGACACAGATAAAACTTTTACTAAAACATTTATATGTCTGAGGAGTGACTACCCACCATCACCTGCCCAGTTATAATTTATGATCAGGTCACCTTGTGAGGTTTTTTTTTCTTTCTATAAAACCATTTTTTCATCCATTCAAGGAAGGTATGATACAATGCCACTCTATTTCATGTGGTATTGTATCATACTTTCCTTTACTTTTTAAGTTATACTTTCCTTTAATTCTATGAACATATTTATAATTGTTATTAATGTATTTTTTCATTTAAACTGAAATCTTGTTCTCACAGGAAGTTTTTATTGCATCCTATTTTTTCCCCAGTGTTTGGGTCATGTTTCTTGTTTCTCTGATTGCCTTATAATTTTGGTTGGAAACTGGATATTTTAAATAATACATTTGAGCAACTCTTGGTACTGGTACCCTTCTACAAGGCTTGTTGTTGTTATATGCTTGTTTATTTTTTAGTGAATTGCTAGATTCTTTCAGTCAAATCAATTTGTGCAAGGTTGTTCAGCCTCTCCTGTTCTTCCTTAGATAGGCTCAACTTTGGTTACCTCAAAGTCTTTGTAGGGCTCTCTTTCTTTTTCCTTGACCATATCTAGCTGTTAATCTTTATTATTTGTCTCTGACTACTCTATTGTTTTCAGCAATACCCTGAGCCATAAATTGTTTTACAAACTAATTCAATCATATTCTAGCTCTCAGGAAGGAATAGTTTCTGAGGTCCTTGTTTGATCTCAGGTCTCCTCCCAGATGTCTTATTCCCCAGTATTCTCCTGCAAACTAGTTGGCCTGCTCTTTAGGCTATATATTCATTAAATTTACAAATCTCTTGTTTAACGCTTTTCACCACAACTTCCATTGTTCTTGAGAGTACCCTTAGGTTTAGATTTCTCTATGCTCTTTTGCAAATTTTGCTTTTTTAAGTTCTTTTGAAAGAGCTTAAAAGCTGTTCTATTACTTATATTTACCCCCAAGGCACATCTCTGAGCCAGGGCTTTGGAGCTGGGGGTGAGACTAATGACATCTTTCTCTAACTTTCCTTTGCTAGGGACTGAAAGCTCAATGGGGTTGGTGGCAGCCTGAGGTCCTCTCAACTTGCCTCTCCTACAATGTAACCACTATTTCAAAAGCTGGGAAAGGGTAATGAGGCTTCAGTACTAACAGCGTGTTGTGCCCAAGGTATAGCCTTTGGATCGATATGAAGAAAGGAACTGGCACCCCTTGACTAGACTCATTCAGGACTTAATCTCAGCAACAAGTATCTGGAGTCAACACAAATGCTGAAGTTCTGTTTCTTGTTGGAGGAAAGCTTCTGACTGAGAGCTGGAGGTAAGGGAAGCCCTGTGTTCCTAACTTCAGCAGTGTGTAGTAGAATGATAGAGTCTTCACCTCACTGAGTTGGAGGGAGGAGATGAGGAAAGGGGCCACTCTTGGTTTAAGTATAACAGACCCTTGCTTTTCTTATAAAATTTTAATGCACTTTACAAGCCTCTTATGACACAAACTTATTCCCATTTAAGAGTTATTCCTCATCTTCAACTCTATGCCCCAGCTATGGGAAACCAACTTTCATTTCTTGAATAAGCCATACTTTCTTTTATCCCCACACTTTTTTCCTATTGTCCTTCAGACTAGGTATTACTTTCTCTTCATCACGTGACTAACTTCTACTCCTACATGGGAAGATTTTGCCATATCGTCAACTCCCAGGTGCCCCTCTATTAAAAAGAACCCCGATCTCCCCACCTATACTATTTATCACGCAATTGTCTATTCACATATGCATATCTACCAGTGGACAAAAAGTTCTGTTAAAATAGTATATTAATTGGAGATTGAGTTTGGCTATAGGTAACAAAATATAAATGACAGTGCCTAAAATAGAAGAGAAGTTTGTTTTTCTTGAGTAATGAAAAAACCATGGGTGTATAAATTGCATTGGTTCAGTAGCTCAAGTTTGATGATCCTGTAATTCTCTTGAACTTTTCCTTCTGGGTTAATGATGGTTTTCCATTTTTAGCCATTATACCTACATTCCAAGTATGAAGAAAAGAGCAGAAGGAAGATGACATAATAATCATTTGTTAAACCAATAGTAAAAAAATAGACTTCTTCTCATGTATTATTTTTCTGAATAAGTCATAAAACTAATTTTTCCAGTTGTAGTGAACCTAGAGTTCTGTTGGTAAGGAAGAAGTCATGGACATTGAGTAGGCAAAAATAGTCCCTGAAATAAACAAAGAGTATATATTATTCATCACTGCATCTCTGGTGTGAAGCAGAGAAACTAACATATAATGAACTCTCAATAAATAATATTATAGGAGACATGGTGTGATCTGTAATAATTCATCTTTACATGACATGGAATTGTTCACATAGTGGGTCAGATTGCAAGGGACCTTATTCAGCCTATGTTATGATTGTTAACCTGGGTTGAGGTATGAAAAATGCATACCAGAATCTTGGGAAAGAAGAACTAAAAGTGTGTTCCTTGCCTCTAGATGTGCTGAAATATTCCCACACTGAGCCACTGATCTGGTACAAGCTCCTTGTGCTCCAGATAAGGAAACTGAGGCACAGTTAAATGACTTGTCTAACATCACAATATTATTAGCACCTAATGAATATTGAATGCAATAACAGGAAAAGAGCTTAAAACAAAATATATTATAAAACTAGTAGAATAAAAAATTAATGTATTATGTTTTAAATTATCAAAGATCTCTAAGAAGTAGTTGAATTTACTTTGCAAAGGTATTTCCTGAAATTTCATGTATGAAATATGAAAAAATCACTTTTTCATTTACAATATAATAGAAATTATAGATAAACATGCACAATAACCCCTATTAAAACATTTCAGTTGAAGGATATCTGAATAGCAGAGGATAATTTGGCATATGTCAAAGATGAAATGGCTTTTCATGTTATTTGAATTAATATTTTTGTGTAGTTAAAGTTTACAAATAAATTTTAAATTTGAGAAGTCCTTCTGGAAATGATATCATAGTATTTTATGGATAAGAAAGTTTTCACACTGTCTTCCCATCTTTGCTTACTTAATAAATTATACTTTTTAAAGGTTACATTTGCTGTATTTGGTTTGGCATTTGTGTTTTTTCAAGTCTAAATTCCACGTTATCTATAATCATTTTGGGGGTCAGAATTGTGTTGTCTCAGGACTAGCAATTTGTTTTGTTCCCTCTTTAACTTAGGCATTTAATTACAAACACCAAGCGAATGCCACTCCTCTAAGGTGAGAGAAGTCAGGTAAATAGATGGTTAATAACCTGACAGAAGCTCAAAAATGAAAAAAACCCCAAAAACCTCTAGTGGGCTCTCCCCTCACAGGAATCTCATTCCTGACCCTCATCCTTCCACATAGTGAGACTTGAACAACAAATCCATAGATCTTCAGTGTTGTCTTTAAAACAGTATGAATAAGTATAATGAACAAATGTACAGCATAACCAGTTCATATGTCTGCACAAGAGATGCCAAGGCTCATCCCAGGTCAACATGAATTAGTCATTTGGTAGGATAGACTTAAACTCTGGTCTCCCTATAATGCTGCATCAATTGCTACAGCTACTTTTTCTTTTTTTGTGTTATTTCCTTCCTTCCTCCTTTCCTTCCTTTCCTCCCTCCTTCCTCCCTTCCTTCCTTCCTCTCTTTCTCTCTCTCTCTCTTTCTTTCTTTTCTGTTGTTCAAATACTTTTGTCTCCATTTTCGCGCCACCACTTTCCCCTGCCCCACACACCCCCACCTCCCCCACTCAGTCCTTCTCCACTTTGGCTTTGTACATGAGTCCTTTATACATGTTCCTTGATTTCACATTTTCCCCTCTTTTCCCCCTTACTCCCTCCCTCCTTCCTTCTCATTACTGTGGGTTTGTTTTTTTTTTCTTTCAATGTAGCTCATTATATTTTTCTTGCTTGTTTATTTTGTTGATTAGGGTCCACATATAGATGAAATCATATGGTATTTGTCTTCCACAGCCTGATTTATTTCACTTAGCAAAATGCTTTCCAGTTGCATCCATGCTGTCACGAAGGGTAATATCTCTTTTTTCTTTCTGCTGCCATTGTGTAAATGTACCATAGTTTTTTGAGCCACTCATTTATTGATGGGCATTTAGGTTGCTTCTAGCACTTGGTTATCATAAATTGTGCTGCTATGGACATTAGGGTGCATAGGTTCTTTTGAATTGGTGTTTTGGGATTCTTAGGGTATAATCCCATCAGTGGAATTGCTGGGTCAAAAGGTAGTTCCATTTTTAGCTTTTTGAGGAAATTCCAAACCGTTTTCTACAGTGGTTGCACTAGTCTGCATTCCCATTAACAGTATACTAGGGTTCCCTTTTCTCCGCAAAATCACCAGCACCTGTTGTTTGTTGATTTGTTTATGCTGGCCATTCTGACTGGTATGAAGTGGTATCTCATTGTGGTTTTAATATGCATTTCTCTGATGGCTAGTAATGCTGAGCATCCTTTCATATGTCTCTGGGCCCTGTATATGTCTTCCTTGGAGAAGTGTCTGTTCAGGTCCTTTGCACATTTTTTAATTGGATTGTTTGTTCGTCTTCCTGGAGAGGAGTAATATGAGTTCTTTATATATTTTAGAGATCAAACCCTTGTCTGAGGTATCATTGGCAAATGTATTTTCCCATATGGTTGGTTCCCTATTCATTTTGCTGATGTTTTCTTTAGCTATGCAGAAACATTTTATTTTAATGAAGTCCCAGTTGTTTATTCTTTCCTTTATGTCCCTTGCTCAGGAGACATATCTGTGAAAATATTGCTGCATGGGATATCTGAGAGTTTCCTGCCTACTTCCTCCTCTAGGACGTTTATGGTATCACTACTTATATTTAAGTCTTGTCAATCTTGAGTTTATTTTTGTGTATGGTGTAAGTTGGTGGCTGAGTTTCCTTTCTTTCAGGTAGCTGTCCAGCTCTCCCAACACCATTTGTTGAAAAGGCTATTTTTACTCCATTTTATGCTTCTGCCCCCTTTGTGAAATATAAATTGACCATAGAGACATGGGTTTATTTCTGGGCTCTTTATTCTGTTCCATTGATCTATGTGTCTGCTCTTCTGTCAGTTCCAGACTGTTTTGATTACAGTGGCCTTGTAATATAGTTTGGTGTCAGGTATTGTGATCCCTCTTACTTTGTTCTTCTTTCTCAAAATTGCTGCAGCTGTTTGGGGTTGTTTATGGTTCCATATAAATTTTTGAAATGTTTGTTCTATATCTGTGAAATATGTCATTGGTATTTTAACAGGGATTGCATTGAATCTATAAATTGCTTTGGGTAGTTTGGACATTTTGATGATGTTAATTCTTCCAGTCCATGAACACGGTACATGCTTCCATTTATTTTGTGTCTTCCTTGATTTCTTTCTTGAGTGTTTTGTAGTGTTCTGAGTTTCTCCAACTTTCACCAGCTTCCTATCATTTAAAGTTGGAGGGACAATTTTATTCTATTTAAAGCTGTTTCTGTTTAAGAAAATTCATTCTAGAAATGGTTTCATCCTCTGTACTATAAGCTTTTTGTGAGGACATATGTCAATTCTGTCTCAAATTTCTTCAACAAATTATCTTTTCTGACAGTGTTTATTCTTTTCCCTCAGTGGAGGAAAGGCTGCAGGCTCCCAATTTTTATTCCTCAATGCTTGTTCATAAGAGACAGCCAAATGTCTCACATGCACTACTATTAAGGGACCCTAATTGATAGCCAGACAGAACCTGTTGCCTTAATGACACTTACCTGAGAAATCTGTAGAAACAGGCCTGCCTTAGTGAGGAATATTAAGGACAGGCCATGTTAACTGCAATTTAATTTTTCACACTTAGTTCTTTGCTTCATTCTGTTTATTTAATAAATCGGGATCAGCTGATTGGTATTATTTTCCTTTCTTTGGAGAAATTAGGTCGGATTCTTTTCCTATTTGTAAAGTAAATAGCTCCTGGATGATTCAAATGTCAGTTTAGCCACTCCCTTCAATTGGTGAGTTTCTAGAGCAGGATTTTCATCTAGGGAACCTTTTAATGGACAAACAACCACTGAAGAAAAAAGTTAAAACAATACCCATAATATCAGTAACAGGGGCTTTTTTCCTAGCAGATTTTTGAGACATTGTTGCTATTTATATCTTAGAAATTTGTTAACAGGCAAGAAATATTTTGTGCAGAAAGTCCTATGAAATTACTGTGAGTGAGGCATGTACAAAATTCTGTCTGGTTGTATTACAGCTAACTACAAGTTCAAGGTCCCCCCTTGGAGACAGACAAGAAACAAGGTAGTGAAATGCAATAAGCTCTGAAATACTAGTACAAGGTTGCTAGGGGTACAATGTAAAGGTCAGATATGGCTTCATAAAGGAAGTTGTTCCTTAAGCTTACTAACTGAAGATCTTAATGTAAAAACTATTTTCTCAAGTCTCCATTTTATCAATTAACAACAATAAATATTCTCATATGCAACAAATTTAAATGTTTTCTATTATAAATCAGGATCATCTTAGGCATTTATTTATTTGATAATTAAACTATCATTCAGTAAAAAACATAGAGTATAGCTTTGGTGTGGGAGAATTGTTAGATATTTAATTTTAGTAGGTTTCTATTTGTAGAGTAACCTAAATGAAATTTTTAACAGATAAGGACAAAACTTTGTGTTATTAGACTTTATAGGTGGCTAGATGGAGAATTTGGGTTGTAGGTAACATTACTATGCAATTTACTGCTCAAGCCAGAACTCTTTGAAGAATAAAAGGGGGCACTATTAAAATAATTATGTTGGGGTAACATGTGTAAAACAGACCTGTCCTGACCAGAAATCCTTTAGGTCATACTTGCACTTCGTGGAGTCTCCTTTACCCACTTCAAATGTGAATGGAACTTCTTTCTGTTTATTCATGTCACAACAAAAAGTATATTGAGAGAGAGAGAATATCAGACAAAGAGTCAAGAGATCTATTTTCTTCTGGGGGCATTATCTTTATTAGAAAAGAATTATCAGTTCATGTTGAGGAGCTTTCTACTTTAATGTTACTCTCCATTCTAACTTTAGAAGTAGAGAAATGTAGAATTCCTAGGGTAATGCCTTGTAATCACATGATACAGTGTTCTGAAGTGTCACAGAAGTCATTACCTTTTTGGTGTTTATCTTCTGAAAATCAATGAAAGCTCCTCGAGGAATGTGAGGACACAGTGAAAAGATCACTGTATGAAGAAGGAAGTGGGCTTTCACCAGACACCGAGGGTTCAGTCACCTTGATCTTGCACTTCCCAGCCTCCAGAATTCACTTAAATTGGGGAATTTAAATAAAACAAAAGAATCACTTAAAATTGGGGTTTCTTGAGAAAAGAAGATGGCAGAGGAGTGACTGGAAGACACACTGACCTCCTCCCAGGACCAATCTGGAATTATAACTAAATTGTGGAGAAATCACCTGGAACAAACAACTGAACAATAGCAAGAGAGGAGCCTTAAAACCTGAGGGAGACAGAAAAATCAGCTTCAGCACAACCTAACTCATAAGGACTGCAGTAGAGACTGAAGAAGGCGTGGGGTGGGGTGCCCACAAGTTGCAGCACCAGAAGGATATTGGAAGAGCCAGTTGGATCCCCCTTCCCCCTGAGAAGAGTGGGGCTTAAGCCATTAGTGGGGACCTCCAGCATACAGCACAAGAACCCAAAAAGTATACAGATAACAACCAGCTGTGAAAAGCGACATGATTGCTCTCTGCCAGAGACAGGCAGCTGGAGATGCAAAGAGCCTGTTAAAGTGCTAACATATAATTTTTATTTGCAGCCACTTACCCTGGTCTCCAACAAAGGCAGGGGCAGAGTGGGATAGAGACGCCTGAGGAGAGACTGGGGAAGGAGACTGTGGGGAGAGAACTGAGAGAGTAGCCAGAGGAATCCTGGTGCTGACTCATCGTCTATATGGCAGCAGCCATCTTGCTCAGACAGACCACTCCGTGGAGCAGCAGCAGCATGAGAGGAACCAATAACACTGCCCTCAGGAGGGACTCTGCTCAGCCCTGTGGTATCTAAGCCTGACTTCTGACTGCAGCATGACTAGATTAACAACTGAAGGAGACAATCACAGACAGTAGATTCCTGGAAGTCTTGAACAGAGTGCCTAAAGTGAGACAGGGTCAACAGCTGACATCATCTGAGGCAGACCCAGAAAGAAAAAAAACAGCAGTCCCCTACCACAGAAGTTCACACCACAAAGTCAGGAAATCAAGACAGATCAATTAAGAAGCAGAAGCAAAACAGAAGAGTCTCACAACTAATGGGAAGACAAAAAAATACCCCCCCGCAATCAAAGGGAAAGGGGGAATGCCTACAAAGAGAGCTGAATGAAATAGAGGGAAGTAAACTACCAGATACTGAGAACAAAACAATGGTTCTAAGGAGGCTCAATGAGCTCAGTGAGCTCAGAGAGAATTACCAAAAACTACAGGGAAACTATGAGGAACTTACTGCAAACTATATCAGCATGAAAAAGGACATAGAAACTATAAGTAAGAGACACGAAGAAAAGAAGAACACAATTTCTGAATTGAAGAACACAGTAGAAGGAATCAAAAGCAGACTAGATGAAGCAGAGGATCGAATCAGCGAGCTAGAGGTCAGGGTAGAAAAAAGCTCCCAGAAAGAGCAAGAAAGTGAAAAAAGACTCAAAAAAGAATGAAGAGGCATTTAGGGAAATACATGTCAACCCGAAACTTAAGCATATCCAAATAATAGGGATACCAAAAGGAGAAGAGGAAGAAGAGATAGAGAAACTGTTTCAAAAAGTAATAACTGAAAACTTCCCTAATTGGAGGAGGGAAAAAGTCACACAAACACAGGAAGCACAGAGAGTCCCATAAAAGAGGAACCCAATGACCCCATTCCAAGACACATCTTAATGAAAATGTCAGACATCAAAAACAAGGAGAGAACCCTAAAGGAAGCAATGGAGAAATAGTTAGTAACATATGAGGAAGCCTAGAAACAACTAGCAGCTGACTTTTCCACAGAAACACTACAGACCAGAAGGGATGGCAAGAAATATTCCAAGTCATGAAAAGCAAGCGCCTGAAACTGAGACTGCTCTACCCAGTGAGGCTCTCAATGAAAATGGAAGGTAAAATAAGAATTTTACCAGACAAAAGAAGGCTAAAGGAATACAGCCCCCACCAAACCAGCATTGCAAAATATGCTAGAGAGACTGCTTTAAGAAGATAAAGAAAAGGAGTCTATGAATACCCAGTTCCTTCCACAGTCACCAATACTTGATATTACCAATATTTTTAATACTTATTAACCTGATTGTGATATTGATGAGTTATTTTAATACTTTATTATTTGTTGAAATTAAACCTGTTTTTGTATATTTCTTGCCTATTTCTATTATTTTTAAAAAGCTTTAAATGACTTTTTGATATTCTTTATCCATTTTTTTGACTAAATGTTCATAGAATTTTTCCGAAAAAACCCTATTATCCATTTTTTTGATGTGTTGCAAATACTTTCCTTTTATTTTCAATTTATAAATCATGTTTACTCTATTACAGTTGTCTCAATTTCCCCCCCTTTACTCCTCTATCCCACCCTCACCCCCTACTCCCACAGTCAACTCCTAATCTGTTGTCCACGTCCATGGGTCATTCATACATGTTTCTCTAGTCCCTGCCCCTTCTTTCCACCATTGTCCTCTTTCCCCATCTCCTCTGGTCACTTTCAGTCCGCTCCATGTTTCCATGTGTGTGGTTTATTTTGTTCATTATTTTATTTTGTTGACTAGAGTCCACTTATAGGTGAGATCACATGGTATTCGTCTTTCATCAACTGGTTTATTTCTCTTAGTTTAATATTCTCCAGACCCATCCATGTTGTAACAAAAGGCAGCAGTTCCATCTTTGTTTCCTCCTCCTTCTTCTTTCTTTCTTTCTTTCTTTCTTTCTTTCTTTCTTTCTTTCTTTTTTTCCTTCTTTCTTCCCTTTCTTTCTTAAATGCAGACTGATTTTATTTTTTTAATGTCAAAGTTAATTATAAAATATTAAAAAATGCAAAACCATTATAAAGTCTCAGAAATTACTCCAACATGACACCAGCACAGAAATAATTAAGTATATCAATGAAATAGACTGAGCATTGTAGAGACAAACATGTATATCTGTCTAACAATGTAATATATGATTAAATTGCTATGTCAAATCAATGGGGAAAATAAGTCTTATTCAACAAACAAAGTGCATGAACCACTATACTTGAAATAAAACAAATATAGAGCCCTATTTTACACATTATACAAGAAATATTCAGGTGAGGTAGAAATCAATATGCAGAATCTAAAGAGTTTTAGGAGAAAATACAAACTAATATTTTTCTTACCCTGAAGTAAAATATTCAAACTCAGAAGCTATAAAGTAAAATATGGACAATATGACTATATTTAAAATTTAAGACTGTACAGTAATATACATATAAAAAAAGTTAGAGAACAAGGAATAGAATAAGAAAGGATTTGCAACACATCTAAAAAAAGATTAATTTTTTTAGGGGAAAAATTCTACAAATATTTAATCAAAAAATGGATAAAGCATACCAAAATGTCCTTTAAAACTTTTTAAAAATAATATAAAAGGCAAGAAATATACAAAAACATGTTTAGTTTCAAGAAATAATAAATGAACAATTAAAATAACACATCATTGTCACAATCAGATAAATACATATTAAAAAATATTGGTAATGTCAAGTATTGGCAACTGTGAAAGGAACTGGGTATTCATAGACATTTTCTTCATCTGATAGCAGTCCCTTTAGCATATTTTGCAGTGCTCTTTTGGTGGAGGTGTATTCTTTTAGCTGTCTTTCATCTGGAAAACTTATTTCACCTTCCATTTTAATTGAGAACCTTACTGGGTAGAGGAGTCTTGGTTATAAGCCTTTGCGTTTCATTATTTGGAATATTTCTTGTCACTCTCTTCTGGCTTGCAGTGTTTTTGTTGAGAAGTCAGCTGCTAGCTGTTTTGGGGCTTCCTTATATGTTACTATCTGTTTCTCCCTTGCTGCCTTTAGGATTCTCTCTTTGTCTTTGATATTTGTCATTTTAATGGTGATGTGTCTTGGAGTGGGCCTCATTGGGTTCCTCTTGAGTGAGACCCTCTGTGCTTCCTGGACTTGTTTTGTGACTTTTTCCCTCCTCCACTTGGGGAAGTTTTCCATCATTACTTTCTCAAACAGGTTCTCTATCCCTTCCTCATCCTCCTCTCTTTCTGGTATCCCTATTATAAGGATATATTATTACATTTCATTGTCCTGTATTTCCCTAAATGCCTCTTCATTCTTTTTTGAGTCTTTTTTCACTTTCTTGCTCTTTCTGGGAGCTTTTTTCTACCCTGCCCTCCAGCTCGCTGATTCGATCCTCTGCTTCATCTAGCCTGCTTTTGATTCCTTCTACTGTGTTCTCCAATTCAGAAATTGTGTTCTTCTTTTCTTCTTGTCTCTTACTTATAGTTTCTATGTCCTTTTTCATGCTGATATAGTTTGCAGTAAGTTCCTCATAGTTTCCCTGTAGTTTTTAGTAATTCTCCCTGAACTCACTGAGCTCATTGAGCTTTTGTAGAACCATTGTTTGGAACTGAATATCTAATACTTTACTTGCCTCTATTTCATTTAGTTCTCTTTCTGGGCATTTCTCTTTTCCCTTCAAGTTGGGGGTATTTCTTTGTCTTCCCATTATTTGTGAGACTCTTCTTTTTCACTTCTGCTTCTTAATTGATCTGTCTTGATTTCCTGACTTTGTGGTGTGAACTTCTATGGTGGGAGACCACTGTTTTTACATTCTGGATCTCGCTAATACCTTCCTATTCTCCTTTAACTTTTTTTATATGTATATGACTGTATAGTCTTAAATGTTTAATATAGTTATATTGTCCATATTTTCCTTTATAGCTTCTGGGTTTGAATATTTTACTTTGGGGTAAGAAAAATATTATTTTGTATTTTCTCCTAAAACTCCTTAGATTTTACATATTGATTTTAACCCACCTGAATATTTATTGTATAATATGTGAAATAGGGCTCTATATTTGTTTTATTTCAAGTAATAATGGTCCATGTGCCTTATTTTTTGAATAAGCCTTAATTTCCCCATTGATTTGAAATGTCAATTTAGTCATATATTGCATTGTTAGACAGATATATACATTTGGTTGTAGAATTTTATTTCATTAATCTACTTAATTATTTCTGTGCTGGTGTCATGTTTTAATTGCTGATACTTTATAATTGATTTAATTTTTTAAATATTTTATAATGGATTCTGACATTTAAAAATAAATAAATAAATGAAATCAATCTGCATTTTAAAAATAGAAAGAGAGAGAGAGTGGAAGGAAGAAAAAACTCCTACCTTTTGCAATAACATAGATGGAAATAGGGAATATTATGCTAAGTAAAATAAGCCAGTCAGTGAAAAGCAAATACCATATGATCTCACCTATAAGTGGACCCTATTCAACAGAATAAACTAATGAACAAAATAAACCACAGGCATGGAAACATGGAGTAGGCTGAAAGTGACCAGAGGAGATAGGGAAGGAGTACAGTGGTGGAAAGAAGAGGAAGGGGCTAGACAAGGAACACGTATGAATGACCCATGGACATGTACAACAGAGTGGGAGTTGATTGTGGGAGTCGGGGACAGGGTGGGATGGGTGGAGGAGGTCAAAGGGAGAAAAATTGAGACAACTCTAATATAATAAACATGATTTAAAAGTAAAAAAGTAGAAAGCTCCTCAAGGGCAATGCTGGTCTGATATCTATTTAGTTCAGTATCAACTGTACCTGCTAGGACCTAGCACATAGGGTGTGCTCAGACAATGATGGTTGAATTCAGGAAGGAATTAACATGGTTCCATGGGAATGAGTTTGAGAGGGTAGAGGGTAGAGATGTTTCTGGAGTCTTGCACACTAAAACATGTCCTACTTCAAAAATGGTAAAAGCTCTCACACCCCTTGCTCTGTCTATATGACCAGTTTTACCACATTCAAAATCTAGAACAAGAGTCAGCAAGCATTTTCACTAAAGGGCTAGGAAACAAATATTTTTTAGTTTGTCAACTGTCTTGTCTCTATTTCAACTCTTCAAGTTTTCTGTTGTAGTGCAAGAAAAGGCATAGACAATATGAGCATGGCTGTGTTCCAACAAACTTTATTTATAAAACTTTTCACTGGGCTGAATTTGGTCCACAGGCTCTAGTTTGCTAACTTCTGATTTAGAACTAAAAAGGACAGGGGAAGTAACAGCAGCCTGGTGGTCATTCTGCCCATCATCCCTGAGTCTTACCTTCATGAGGGTTGCCTTGAGGTCAAACCCTGGGCAAAATGCCAAAGTAAGTAAGTAAAGGTTTAAGTGTCTGTTCCAAATAGAATGTAAAGTTCTCTGAAAAGCTAAACCTGAGAATGACTATATATTTCTACCATTATATCTTTCTGAGATTTTTGAGTTATTTTGTTCAGTTTTAAGAATTTTATGTCATTAGTTTTTCACTATGATTCTGATAGAAGTATATTGGAGATAAGAACTTTCATTCTAGGAGTTTCAAGATGAGGGCAGAGTAGGTGGATTTTGAATAAACCTCTTCCCAGGACCAAACTGGAAACACAACTAAAATGAAGGGTAATCACCCTGAAAAACCAGTTAAAGACTAACTGAAGAGAAATCTTATAACCAAGGATTTGCAGAAGACACAAGGCCGGTAGGAAGGGCGATGATGCAAAAAGGGCTGGCCCTGCTACCATGGGCAGGCAGCAACTTAGGTACAAGAGAGATATATTAGCTGCAGGAGGTTCCCAGAGAGAAGCGTGGGGCCCAGGCTAGATTCCCCAGCCCAGAACACCAGAGCCAGAAACAGGCGTGCACTTAGCGTCTGGTGGGGTTTCTGTTCACCAAGGAAAGGCAGAGTCTGCTGGAGACACAGGCATTCTCTTACAGGACCAACATGCAAAATTTCATTTGTAGACACCCACCTGGGGCTCTAGCAGAGAAAGGGAGGTACAGATTAGAGTTGCTTAAGGAGAGCCTGGGGGATTGTGGCTCTGGAGAGAGATGTTGGGGGACAGCTGCCAGGATCCTGGTGTTGAGTCATTCTTGGATATCACAGGAGCCATTTTCCCTCAACAGACCAATCCCCTACAAGTAGCATCGGCCTGAAGAAAGGCAATCACTCCATCTTCTGAAATCTTTCTTGCCCCATCCGGTAGATCTTAAGCACAGTTGAGGAGTCACTAGCATAAGCCATGGCATAGTAATCTGGGCAAGCTCAGGGGATTTCAATGACTGGCTTTGGGGCAAGGCCATTCCTCCTACTTTCCTGTTAATCTCACTGGCACTTCCCCTTCATAGGAAATCCAATGGAAACACCCTCCCAGCTTCTGGCAGACACATTCTCAGGGCTCTGGAGGACCCACTTGCTTAAGGGCTCTGCCCTGACACAGTTATGGCAAAATATGGGACAGACTCAGTCATGTGCTTCTGGGGCAGGAGATTACACCCACCACATTTCTGAAATCTGAATTGCACCTCCCCATCATGAGAGATCCAGTGGCTAAGCCAATCTGGCAACCAGCAAGCAGAGGCAGGCAAAGGCACCTAGGTTGCCTAGGGACATTTGCTGACATGACCCCTGGGCCTGGTGCTGGTAAAGCCGGCCTTGTGGCACAGCTTGGTCCTTCCTTGGTGCAGTCAGGCCCAGCAGAGGCTGCTACAAACTGGAGTGCTTACAGCTTCAAGCAGGTTGCCAAAGGCCGGGCACAAACATCATTGGATATCGGCCCATCCCAGAGTCCCTCACAAAAGGTGCAAAAGCAAACATGCCAAGTAGCCAGCTTCAGACAACATTGAAGTAGGATCCAACAAACTTTACAAACAACATATCCAAAAGGAGATCACAGAGACCACTAAACTCTTCTGAGGTGAATCCTGCTTTTTTGTTTTAAATTTTTTTCTTCTTTCTGTTTTATTTATTTTTTCTTTACTTTCACTTTTCTTTTTTTTCACATTCTTTTCTTATTTTTTATTTCTTATTCTAATTTTCTTTTTTAAACTTTCTATTTTTTTAATTTAAATTATCTAGTTTTTTATTTAAAATTTTTATTATTTTTATAATTTTTATTTTTTATTTGTGTTACATATATCTTGGTTTTTCTCTCTCTATCTCTGTCTCTCTCTCTCTCTTTTTTGGTCAGTATTTGCACAGCAGCTCACATTCTCTGATTAGGTTTCAGCCTCCCAGTCAGCCTGAGGGTCATTCTTGTACTTTAATGGGCCAATAGCAATCAAGACTCAATTACAACAAGAGACTTCATTTAATCCACATAAGGAACATTCTTATAGCACCCAACTCAGGAAATTAGGAAGGCTGCACCACTGGGTTCCACAGGGAATCTACTATTGGGCTGGCCAAAAAGTTTGTCTGGTTTTTTTTTGTTTTGTTTTGTTTTGTTTTTTTCCTATAAGATGGTTCTTGTAATGTTTAGTTGTCTTTAACTTCATTTGAAATAACCTTGTTAGATTGTACTGTGACAGCTGTCATATCAGTGTACATTTTTAAAAAAACTTACTAAATTTTTATGTAGCCATTTTAATATTGAAGATAATCAACATTTTGGGAATATTATGTTTTATTATTTTAAGAAAGGTAAAAACAACTCAAACACAAAAAAATGATTTGTGCAATGTATGAGAAGGTGCTGTGACTGACTGAATGTGTCAAAAGTGGTTTGCAAAGTTTCACGCTGGAGGTTTCTTGCTGGATAATGCTCCATGGTCGGGTAGACCAGTAGAAGTAGATAGTGATCAAATTGAGGCATTGGGAACAATCAATGTTATACCACATGGGAGACTGCCAACATATTCAAAATATCCAGATCAATGAAGTTATTGATGAAAATGAAAAAATTGTCTTTTATTTTACAGAAAATACTAAACAAAGTTTTTGGCCAACCCAATATATAAGGCTATTCCATAAAGACTGATAGCAGATTTATCTAATATATAGAAGCAAATACAAAAGGACAGTCAAAATAGGGAGACAAAAAACAGGCCCCAAATAAAAGAAAAGAAGGAATCTCCAGGAAAAAAAGCTAAATGAAATGGAGGCAAGCAACCTATTAGATATAGAATCCAAAGTAATGGCTGTAAGGATGCTCAAGGAACTTAGTAGGATATACAACATCATGAAAAACAACATAGAAGCCATGAAAGAAAAAGTTTGGGAAAAAGAATACCATATCTGACATCAAGAATATACTGGAAGAAATAAAAAGTAAGTTGGATGAAGCAGAGGATCAAAGCAGCAATTTGGAAGGGAGAAAAAAAATACCCAGAGGACCAAAAAGAAAAATGAATTAAAAAGAATGAGGATAGTTTAAGGGAAATTTGGGACAACACGAAGTATAAGAACATCTACATGGTAGGGTTACCAGGAGAAGAGAGAGAAAGGAATTAAGAACCAATTTGAAGAAACAATGACTAAAAATTTCACCAACATGGTGAAGGAGAAAAACACACACGTTCAGGAAGCACAGAGAGTCCCAGACAATATGAACCTAAAGAGGCTCACACAAAGACACATGGTAATTAAAATGGCAAATGTTGAAGACAAGGATAGAATCTTAAATGCATCAAGAGAAAAGCAGATAGTGACCTACAAGGGAGTTTCCATAACACTGTCAGATGTTCTCTTAACAGAAACATTTCATTCCAGAAGGGACTGGTGTGAAATATTCATAGCAATGAAAAACAAGGACGTATAACCAACTGCTTTACCAAGCAAGGTTATCATTTAAAAATTAAAGGAAAAAATAAAAAGCTTCTCAGATAAGAAAAAGCTAAAGGAGTTTATTACCACCAAACCAATATTATAGAAATGTTTTAAAAGCCTGCTCTAACAAGTACAAGAAGAGGAAAAAAAAAATGAAGGAACAGAGTTAAAAGAATAAAATGGCAATACATATGTACTTATCAATAATCACTTTAAATGTAAATGGCATATATTATCCAATCAAAAGACATAGAGATAATATGGCAGAATGGATAATAAACCAAAACTACATATAAGGTTGACCAAAAAGTCCATTTAGTTTTTTTTCTGTAAAATAAAAGACACATTTTATATTTTCACCAATAACTATATTGATTTATATATGTTGAGTATGTTGGCTATCTCCCCCTATTGGTTTCTAGTGGGTAGAGGCCAGGGGTGCATCTAAGCAACTTCCAATGCATAAGACAGCTCCACAGCCAAGAAATATTTGGCCAAAATGTCAATTGTACTGAGAAACTTTGCAAACTACTTTTGACAGGTTTGATCAGTCACAACACCTTCTTCATACACTGCACAAATCTGTTTTTGTGCGTGTTTCAGTTGCATTGTTCCATTCTTGAAACAATAAAGCATAATATGCTGAAAGTGTTGGATATTTTCTCCCATCTTCAATATTAAAATGGCTGTTTAAAAATTCACTAGTTTGGATTTTTTAAAAAATTTACGCTGATATGACAGCTGTCATAATACAATTTAACAAAATTGTTTCAAATGAAATTAAAGACAACTAAGAGCTAGTAGAGCCTTCATATGGAAAAAAACTAAATGAACTTTTTGGTCAACCCAGTATATGCTGTCTACAAGAGAAATACCACAGAATGAAGGAAACACACAGACTAAAAGGAAGAGGATGGAAAAGACATATTTTATGCAAATGGAAATGAAAAAATTCTGGGTTATCAATACTTTTATCTGACTAAATAGATTTTAATACAAAGGCTTTAATAAGAGACAAAGAAGGACACTACATAATGACAAAAGGAACAGTCTAACAAATGGATATAACTCTGATAAACATTTATGAACCCAATATAGGAGCACCTGAATATGTAATACAAATTTGATGGACATAAAGGGAGATATTGACAATAATACAGTAGGAAATTTTAATACCCCACTGACATCAATGGATAGATCTTCCATGCAGAACATCAACAAGGAAATGGTGGCCTTAAATGACACAATAGATCAGGTGGATTTAATTGATATCTTCAGAGCATTTCATCCCAAAGCAGCAGAATACACATTTTTTTCAAGTGCACATGAAACATTTTCTAGAATAGATCACGTTAGGACACAAAAAAGGCAATATATTTTAGAAGATTGAAATCATATCAAACATCTTCTCTGACCATAAAGGTTTAAAACTAGAACTCAACCACAGGAGAAAAACTGAAAACAAAGACATGGAAGCTAAATAAAATGCTATTAAACAACAGAGGGGTTAACAATAAAATCAGGAAAATATCAAAAGCTATCTTGAAACAAATGAAAATGATAACACAACAACTCAAAAATTTATGGAACATGGCAAAAACAATCTTAAGAAGCAAATTCATAGCATTACAAGCTTATCTCAGAAAACAATTCAAATAAACAATCTAACTAAACTTAAAGAAACTGAAAAGAAAACAACAAACCAAACCCTAAGTGAGTATAAAGAAAAAAAAATAATAAAGATTAGAGCAGAAATAAAGTATAAAAATATCAACAAAACCAAAAGGTGGTTCTTCGGAAAGATAAACAAGACTGGCAAATCTTTAACCAGACTTATCAAAATATAAGAGAGGACACAAATAAATGCAATCAGAAAGCATAACAACTGAGTCCAGATAGATACAAGGTATTATAAGAGAATATTACAAACTATATGCCAACAAATTGGACAATCTGGATGAAAGGGATAAATTCCTAAAAACATACAATCTTCAAAAACTGAATCAGGAAGAGTTAGAGAGTCTGGACAGACATTAGAACTAATGAAATAGAGGTATTAATAAAAATACTCCCCCAAAATAAAAGCCCTAAACTGGATGCCTTCACAGGTGAATTTTACTAAACATTTTGAGAAATAACACCTATCTTTCTTAAACTATTCCACAAATTCAAGAGAAGGGAAAACTCCCCAGCTCATTTTCCAAGGCCAGCATTATATTAATTCTAAAACCAGATAGAGACATTGTAAAGAAAGAAAATTATAGGCTAATGTCCCTGATGAATATAGATGCTAAAATACCCAATAAAATAGTAGCAAACCAGATCCAACATTATATGAAAATTATCATACATCATGGTCAAGTGGGATTTATTCTAGGAGTGCAACATTGGTACAATATTTGAAAATCAATAAACATGGTGCACCACATAAACAAAATGAAGGCTAAAAACCACACAATCTTATCAATAGATGCAGAAAAAGCATTCAATAAAATCTTGCACTCATTTATGACAAAAACTCTCAAAAGCGGGAATAAAGGGAACGTACCTCAACACAATGAAGCTATATATGACAGACTCACAGCCAATATCATACTCAATGAGCAAAAACTAAAAGCACTTTCCTTAAGATTGGGAACCAGACAGAGATGTCCACTTTCACCACTCTTATTCAACATAGTACTTGAAGTCCTATTCAGAGCAATCAGACAAGAAAAAGAAATAAAAGGCATACAAATTAGAAAGGAAGAAGTAAAACTGTCAGTATTGCATGTGACATTATATTCTGCATAGAAAACCCTTAAAACTCTACCAGAAAACTCCTAGAACTAATAAATGAATTCAGCAAAGTAACAGGATACATAATTAAAATTCAGAAATTGGTAACTTTCTATATACCAATATGAACTATTGGAAAGAGAATCTAAAAAAAAAAAAATCCCATTTACTATTTCAATGACGACAACAACAACAAAAAATGATGTACCTAGGAAGAGATTTAACCAAGAAGGTAAAATGTCTCTCTAAAAAAGTATAGAATATTGAAAAAAGTAATTGAGGAAGATGTAAAAAAGTGGAAGCAAATAATATGTCCATGGATTAGAAGAATTTACATCATTAAACTGTCCATGCTACCCAAAGCAATCTATAAATTCAACACAATTCCTATTAAAATACAAATGGCACATTTCACAGATCTAGAATAAATATTTCAAAAATTTATATGGAAACAAAAAGACCCCAAATAACCTCACCAATCTTGAGAAAGAAGAACAAATTTGGATGGATTACAATATCTGATACTAAACTATACTACAAGGCTTTTGTAACCAAAACAGCCTGGTACTGACATAAGAATAGGCATATGTCAATGTGTTGTCAATGGAACAGAATACAGAGCCAAGAAATCAACCCATGCCTGTATGATTAATATTTGGCAAAGGAAGCAAGAACATGTAATGGAGTAAAGATAGTCTCTTCAATAAATGGCATTGGGAAAACTGGTCAGGTACATGGAAAATGTACAGGTAGATGACCAACTTATGTCATACACAATAATAAACTTCAAAATGGATAAAAACAAGTGCAAACCACAAAACTGTAAAAATCCATAAAGAACACATAGGCAGTAAAATCTCAGATATCTCTCATAGCAATATTTTTGCTGATATGTCTCATATGTCAAGGGAAATAAAGGAAAAAAAATAAACAAATGAGTGTACATCAAACTAAGAAGCTTCTGCACTACAAAGGAAACTATCAATAAAACCAAAAGGGAACCTATTCTATGGGGGGATATATTCACTAATAATACATTGAATAAGGGATTAATTTAAAAAATATGTAAAGAACTTATACAACTCAACACCAGGAAGATAAATAATCTGATTAAAACAGTGGACACAGGAATTGAATGGACACTTCTCCAAAGAGAACACACAGAGAGACAACAGGTATATGAAAAAATGTTCAATGTCATTAATTAAATGCAAATTAAAACCTCATCAATAAGTCAACAAATTACAAGTACTGGCAAAGATGTGGTGGGAATGCAGACTTGTGTAGCTACTGTTGAAAACAGTATGAAATTTTCTCAATAAATGAATAATGCAACTGCCATTTGGCCCAATGATTCCACTTCTGGGAATATATCTTAAGAATTCTGAAATGCCAGTTATAAAGAATATATACACCTCTACTTATGTTCATAGCAGTGTTATTTATAACAGCCAAGGTCTGGAAATAGCCCATGTGCCCATCAGTAGATTAGTGGATAAAAAAACCATGGTACATTTACACTATGGAATACTACACAGCTGTACAAAAGAATGAAATACCTTTTGTGACAGTATGGATGGACCTGGAGACTATTATGTTGTTGAAATAAGTCAGTCACCGGAATACAAATAACATGTGATCTCACTTATGTGTGGAATGTAATAAAAAAAACTGATGAACAAAATAGAAATACTCTGTTTCTATGGACACATGGAACACACTGACAGCTGTCAGAGAGGCAGATAGAGGGGGGAAGGACTGGAAAAACCGTGATGAAGGAATTAGCCAAAGAACTTATATGCATAACTTATAATACAGGCAACAGTGTGGTAATGGGTAGAGGAAAGGTAGTGCAGGGGATAGGTTGAGGTGGACAAAGGGGAGAAAAATGTGGACATCTATATTAATGTCAACAGTAAAAGTAAAGGGAAAAAAAGAACTTTCATTCCAGGAGAGTAGGTCTGGGCTAGCACAATGGTACAGACAGACCTCCCTGAGAACTTGCCATTATGTTCAGAACAGCAGGAGAATAGTAATGGAAAGGAGGGGCACGTGAACACCTATTGAAGGCTTATGAAGTACAAGGGACTTAACACTGGTAGCATCTAAACTCCTTACTCTAAAACACAGGGACACAAGAAGTATCGTACTTCAGGTTGTTCTTTAAATCATTTAAAATTATATTCTCAGTCACCATCCTACCTGCTTGGTAGATAAATATGTTCTTACTCATTACTATGGTTATCCTGCATAACAAAAAACACCTCCAGCCCTCTGTCTTCAGGCTATACTGATTGCTGCTGAGACCTTCAGCTTTCAGCAGTATATTAGGGGGCTGGGAATGTTTGGGTAGGCTGAGAGTCCTTCCATCTATTTTGCAGCTTTTCTTTGGGTAGTCTCTGAGATCTTACTCAAGGCACTGTTTCACAAATGATTGTGATTTCTCTTTTATCTTTCAGCCTCCAGCTCTCTCTGCCATCCATGCTTCTCTTTCACTCTGATCTCCTATAGTGGTATCCCTTCTGGGAACTTCGGCAATGAAGAAGGACAGGAGTGTTTTTACTGAGACAAAAAGTTCTCCATGAAATGAAAAGCCCTGGACTTAAGGAAATCTACATATTATATTGTGTGTAAATGTGTGTGGGAGAAGAGATGCAGAGAGGAAATACAAATTAACATCTCAAAAATTAATATGACACACATTTGTTGTTTTATGACAGAGAAGCAGATGAACCTGTAATTTAGAGAGGTTAAGCAACCTTCTGAGGTCACAAGACTTCTTAGGAAACTTAATCTTGGACTTGTCTACCTTCAGCAGCCAGCTGTTTCCACTAGGCTATGCCGTCTTCTCACTAATTCTTTGGTCTATTGCTAAAGCAGCCTGGCTCCCCAAGGGAACTTTCCTTACTCTGTGTTTCAATAATCATAGCTCCTGGTAGCTTAGGCTGTCAGCAGCAAAGATCTTATCTTCCTCTACATCCAGATAGACACCTGGTCCCAAGGGTAATTACTGGCAGAAAAAGCTGGCTCATGTGGTCATGGATTGGACCAGAAAGTAGATATTCTGCTTCTAATATGAAGTTCATCAGCTCTTGAGTGTCTCCAAATTTTCCTGTAATAGTCTCTTTAGGGATCTGGAACCTGTCTTGAAAGAAGCAGCGTCATTTACCACTGGCTTTTTGAGGGATTAGAGACTACATAGAGTACAAATGGTAGCCAAGTGTGGTTACATTTGTAATTTAAGAGAAAAAGAAGCCAAGTAAGCCTTAGTTCTGTGTTCCTAAGATAAAGGGAACTATAAGAATTGAGTTTGTAGTGAACAAAATAAAGTAACAAACAGAATAGAAACAGAGTCATAGATACAGAGAACAGATTTACAGCTGTCAGAAGAGAAGAGGGTTGGGGACTAGATGAAAAAGGTGAAGAGATTAAGTGAAGGAAAAAAAACCCTCATAGACACCGACAACATTATGGTGATTACTAGAGGTAAAGGGGGGTTGGAAGAGATAGAAAAGGGGATAAATGGCAATGGGATGAGACTTGACTTGGGATGGTAAACACAATACAGTATATAGATGATATATCATAGAATTGTACACCTGAAATATACATAATTTATTAATCAGTGTGACCCCAATATATTCAATATTTTTTTTAAAAAAAGAATTGGCTCTGTTTACTCATATATGTATATTTTTTCTGTAGGGATCTACTTTCATTGTTTGTATTAAGATAATGATTCAGAGCAAAGTCAAAATGCATTAAAATTATATTTTTATATATTCCAGAAAAAAGGTTGAAAGTGAATGACTGAGCAGAATATTCAGTGACTATTTTGTCTGGTGTGGTTCTAGCTAAGGATCTGTAGATGTGGAGGTATAATTGGAAAAGTAAATTGAAGCCAGATTTTGCAGGACTATAAATTTTATTCTGTGAATAATGGGCAGCCACTGATGGATTCTAAATAAAATCATTAGTTTTGTATTTATAAGAAGGGAAAAATATAATAAATAAAACCTATTTAGTGAAAGTATATAGATAGGGTAGAAGAGAAAACTGAAACTAAGGAAACTAGATAGGAGAAGAGACAGTAGATCTGGTGAGAGAGAAAAAAAAGAGTAGTAGGTATTTAGTAGTCACCATGTATTCCACGTGTCTCCACATTTTCTAGCTTTTCTCGCAGCTCCATTAGATTGTGTGACTAATTCTAGTTAATGATCTAGCACTTTTACTTCCAATTCTCACTCCCTGCAAAAGGCATGAAGTGCTGGCCTGTCCCTCTTTTCTCTTTTATCAGAGCTCACAGAGTCATTTGTTGAGACGGCAGAGTCACAGATGAAAGCAGAATGAATCCTGAATGACCACATGGAGGAAAGCCACTTCAGAGATCAGTTGTGTCAGATTTGAAAGAGTCCATAACAACACCACCTTGTTATTGGAAGCCATTAGGATTTCTAAGTTTGACAGCTATAGTGATTAGGGTTGATTATTTTAATTAATAAAAACGACTCAAGACATAACAACAGGATTTGGAAAAAGAAAATAATTAAGAGATGAAAACTACAGGAGACCAAGACTGGTGCTGGGAATAAGAAATAAGGAAAAGAGAACAATGACCATGAGCTTTTAGCTTCAGAGGACAGCAGTGCCATTAACAAAGACAGATACATAGGGAGGGGCTAAAAAATAGGTGTTGAGTTTGAAGTGTCTAAAGAACATCCAAAAAGAGGTTTGGAACTGCCATTAGAGAATATACACCAGGTGCTTAGGACAGGGTTAACTGCTGAAGATAGGTTTGGGAACCATACTCTTTGAGCAAGTAGAGTAAGAAAAGAAGAGGGACAATGGAAAGGTCTGAGGGTAAGATGCATAACAAGAAAAATTATCCAAACTAGGAGAAAAAGGGGGAAGTATGAAAAGAGAATCAGGAGAGTATAAAGGGAAGAGAGCACTTCAAAAAAGAACTATAAAGCAAGCCCATATGCCATATGTGATATTTTCTACAGCCTTAAACTGTCTGGTTACTATTAGCATTTGCATCAAGATTTATGTGAATTAATTGGCTGAAATATAAAATTATATATTAAGTGTAAATAAAAAGGAGATATATGGTTATGGACAATACAGTTATCCATTCTCTGACTTCAAATCTTTCTGCCTAGACATTTTTAAAAAAGTATTTGTTAGAACTATGGTCCATGTATAAGAAACGCATTAGAAATTGATATCATAAGCATCATTATCAAGGAGTATTAAAGCTGTACATAATTTCAGAGTACTTCCTGATATCTGAAAACTTTTTTTTGCTAATCCCAGAAACAAATCACACACATGAAAAATGACCAGACTGAAACAAGTGCCAGGTAGAGGTTAAGTGCCAACTAATAATTTAACTAATCACTCCAGGTTAAAAACAGGGGGAGATTAGAGAGGGGAAACCTTTCAAGAGGAAAGAATGCTGAGCTGAAGTTTGACAAGATGAAAGGAAAATTAATATGAAGAAGAAGTAAAAGGAAGAGGAAGCACAAAGTAGGCAAAAGTCTGGAGAAAGAAGTGTGAATGGCCTTCGGCATTGCACATTACCATGCCACAGAAGGATTCATATCAATAGCATCCTGTGGGATTGCTCGGTACAATGGTTCAATCCAGTATCTATATAAATATAAGACACAGGTTGGGTGTGAGGACAGTAGGTAGGGACCATGTTGTAGGAGACTCTAAATGAGATTGTTAGTGCATTTATTTAGAATATGAGGAACAATAGGAGATTTTTGAACAGAGGTGTAAAACAGGAAAAATTGAATTAGAAAGATTTCTCCAGGAGCAGTGTATAGGGCGTCTTAGAAGGTCTAAACAATAGAGACGAAAAGAAAAACTAGAAAACTATTACAAATGCCCAGATTTTAAATGGTGAAATTTGTAGTCTATGGTTGTAATATTGGGCTTGGAAAGTAAGTAGGTCAATAGCCTATAAGTTATCTAAGGTCAAAATTCAAAAACTTGAGTCAGCAAGCAGAGAAATTCAGAGTCAACCATAATTTGGGTAAAAATATGACTGATTTTTCTTTAGAAATGCTGATTGGGGGAAGGTAAGAAGTTTAATAGGAGACATCCTATTAGAAGTTGGAGATATGGTACTGAAATATGGGTGTTTGCTTGGGCTGTAGAGGGGTAAAAAGGATACCCCCAAAAATGAGGATTCAGGAAAAGAAAAAGAGTGGAAGATAACCTGTGGTGCTACTATGTTTGAGAGTTAGAGAAGAAAGTGTTGTTGTGGGAAGTTGTTGCCCAATGGAAGGAGCCCAAAGGAAAGGACACACAACAGTAGACTTTGAAGGAGACAGAGCTTTATGTAGGGGTAAGTGGTCACAGCGTCAAAGTACCAGAGAAGATCTCTTGAATTTTCTAATTCCCCTACCCTTGGAGAAGTTTCAGAACAGAGGCTGAGATAGATGACAGAGGGTCAGGGCCACCAGGTGCTTCTTTCTGGAAATGCCTTCTGGAGATGGAAAGAAGTGACCTTCAAGCCAGTTCCCCACAGAAAATTGTCTATTATGCTGTGAAGCAGTTACATCCAATGTCCTTGGCTCAGAGCTTCCAGCGAGCTAAGCAGATGGCAGCTCTGTCAACTGCAGCTGCAAACAACTTCATCTTCAGTTTATTTCCAGGAGCCAGAGGAGCTCAGGTATACTTAACAGCTGTCTACCTGTAGGGACTCAAATAATCTCTAGGCCTTCAAGTCATCATATACAGAATAGTGACTTAGCAGTTTATACCAATACTTCCTAGGGGCCTGAAAGAGCTGGTCAAAGGCCTTCTTGATGCCCTTAAAAAAGAGCTTTTGTTGGTTCAAAAGAGAATAGGGTAAATATATCCTTTAATGAAGACCTTCCATGAACAAAGAAACACTATAAAACATGACTGTTTAGTTGTTCTCTCTGAAAGTAGATGCAATTACATATTTGAAGGTTTGTTTTTTAACAGCCTCCTAAGAAAATATTTGTCCTTTTTGTTGAAATCTATAACCTAATTCATGGCATTTATAATAAGAAATAATAACCACAAGCTAGAGTCACTGCAAAACTCAAGTCCTGCAAACTATTGTGGAAATTTGTAAATATTTGAAGGCAAGCAACTGGGTGTAAGAAGTATCTGGCTTGCACATGATGTCACTTCAGACAGGATATAGTGTTAGGTCATTAGATCAAAAACACAGAAGCAGCTTCACTCTTGAATTCATTCTTGAGTAAGCAGTATTCTATCAGGAGCTAGATTCAAAGTCAACTGCCCACAATCCCAAAAGATATTTCCAAAAAAATAAAACATGGCTGGCTCTGATCCTGTGTACTCTGTATCAGCTGCTGCCCTGATAATTCTCCACGGATGGGAGTAAGAAGTGTTACATTAGAGAATTCAGGAAATCATCCCCCAGTGGTATTTACTCTTGAACCCCTTCAATTAGCAATTGAAGGGGAATCAATGTCTTTGCCAGTATTCATTGAAATAAATATATAGCAAGTACTAGCACAATGCAAAGCATATGGTAAGCATTTGTTTCAGAAAAAGGGGGAATATTTTTTATCACAAATCACCCCAATATTTAGGTGGTTAAACAACAATGATTTAGCACTTACTGTTGTTCCTCGGTTTGCCAGGGCTTAGCTGGTTCATCCTTTTGCTCCACATGGTGTTAGCTTGGAGGCAGGGAGTGGTCCAAAAATGGCCTCCTTTATATAACAGTATGTCTGGCACCTCATTGGGGGTGACTGAAACAGCTGGGGGATGGCTGGGTCTCTCTCATTGTCTCCGTTTCTCTCTTGATGTAGGTAGTTGCTCCTCTTATGCTGTGTCTCAGGGCTATAAGAGCGCAAAGAGAAACCTATTAGTCCTTTTAAGGAATAGGCCTCAAACTGGCATGTCTAGTGGTCTAAACACACCAAAAGGCCAGTCCAAATTCAAAGGGAGGGGAAATAGATTCTTCCTTTTACTAGGACAGGCATGGGAAGAATTGTTGGTGTCCATCTTTGGAAGCAATCTATAAGGTACTACATAATGGTTAAATAAATGAAAATATTTTTTCAAATATACTTTCCAAGAGCTTAAATGAAGAAAATGCTAGACTTTCCCAGGGTACAAACCATGCCCTTATACATTTTTTATCACTAAAAACACATGAACACTGCCATGCTTGCTCCTGGGTAGTACTTCTTGGTACACTTGGGTTGATAAGACATTGTGATGGGCTCAATACTGAGGAATGCTGGGAAAATCATAGGTGAAATGGAACCAGACCTAAGTGGGGTCCTGTTGCTCAGGCAATGGGTAGACTTAAGGAGAATTATCCTACCTACAGAGGTGGTTTATGATGAGGTTGACCTGATCTTTGTGGGTTCATGTTTAAGCTCATGAACGATTCTGGTTATTATTAATATCTTGGGAGCCCAATTTTACAGATAGGAAATGGGAAGGGTGATATCTCAGGTGGAGATACAATTACCAAGGCAAGTGAAGGTGGTGCGTATTGTTGGGAAGTCTTTTCATTAAGCATGGCTTTTGCTAGTGGTTGAGTTGTGGAAGGGGGATAACAGGAACCATAGGTAGGAAGTAGGGCCTGAGTTACTGCTTAGGTTTCTGGCAGGGTCTAAGGCTTGGAAGACATTGGAGTTAAGACACATCTCAAATGAGTAAGAAATCATGAAAATACACAACACTATAGAAGATGCCGAGACACCAGAGATTTCCCTGGATTGAATGTCCAAACTTTCAGAAACCGTGTGTGTGTGTGTGTGTGTGTCTGGAGAGATGGAAGGTGGGGGAAACTGGCATGCAAGCACTCAAAAGCTGTAGTTAGCCATGTGTGCCCAGGGAAGAAAGATGGTAGAAAAGAGCATGCCTGGAGCCTGATGGGTCTGGTTCATATCCTATCATCTCTAGTTAATGAGAAAGTTATTTAACCCCCAAAGTCATAGATCATCATCAATAAAAGGAAACAACTGTAATAATAGCTTCTTAAGGGACTTTTTTTGAGGAATAAGGAGCTAAGATTTATATAGTACTTAATATTTTGCTTGGCATGTACTAAGTCTCAAATTCATTAACTACTCTTTTTTCTTTCTTCTTTCCCCCCTCCACCAACTCACCATTTTCTGTGAGATTTTTCCTGAGCCAAATCCCTTTTTTTCCCATGAACATTAGCTTAGGAGCTTAAGGGGGAGTGGGGGCAGGTCCATTAGCAGGCATATAGTTTTGGAGAACTACGTAAGACAACTGGAAGACGATGAAAAAAAGTGGTCCAGATTGCCTTTCTGCAGGAGAGTAAAACTCTGGACAAAAAATATGTTTTTGAGGTCAATATTTTACTTGGAAATTAGGAAGGAAAACTTTTACTCTTTCTTGTGTCAATTATTTGAAGAAGCTCTACTTATTTTATTTCTCTAAATACAAATTATGTTGTTGCTGTGTTAG
Source organism: Pteronotus mesoamericanus (assembly GCF_021234165.1). Lineage (NCBI taxonomy): Eukaryota > Metazoa > Chordata > Mammalia > Chiroptera > Mormoopidae > Pteronotus > Pteronotus mesoamericanus. The sequence goes on along the minus strand of NW_026555329.1, from coordinate 45,395,321 downwards.
ATTTGAACCTTGACCACTTTGATAATACTTGACTTTTTTTACACTAAAACACTTTACTTTAAAATAAAATTGGTATTTCAAAATACTTGCTTGCTGCCAGAAGATCATGGTGGTTCTAGTAGCCTGCTCCTATACCCTGTCCAAATATTGTAGCTTGCTAAATTCACCAGCTTTCAAAATCATGAGTTTCTTCCACATTTACCTTTGGAGACTAAACTGTCACTTGAGTAACCTTTGTTTTCATATGTCTTCTCAAAAGATGGTTCCTTAACCATCTGAACTGTGAGGATAATTTTATTAGATTATCCTGAGAATTGAAAACCACTCTCCTACTCTAATAGTATGAGTGCATAGACATGGCACTATGATTAATTTAATTTAATTTTATTAAACATTTTATTTAATTTAACATTGATGTGCAAGAGAAACATCAATCGGTTGCCTCTCACACTCCTCCAACCAGGGACCCGGCATGCAACCCAGGCATGTGCCCTGACCAGGATCTCAGTCCATAATCTTTCAGTTCACAGGCCAGCACTCAGCTTGCTGGGCCACACCAACCAGGGCTGATTAATTTTAATTATGGAAAGAATTGAACTTTTTTTGTGTCTTATCTTTGGACATTGGCTTCTAACAGAGTAGGAATTCCACAGACTAGTAGAGAGTCCATCCACAAATAAAACAAGGAACCAGATGCCCTTTTCCCCAGATTTGTATGGGAAAAAGTATAGAGTGTTAGCACGGAGTGTGCTTCATGCCAAAACTTTGTAAATATATTATGCCCTGTGCTCAGTAAACTCTAATCACACTGCACATCACTTATGCAGCCTCAGCTATTTATGGGGGTTGGAAAGGAACATATGATTAACTCTGAGCAGACATTTTTGGCTTCAAACCTCTAAATGATTCCTCTATCCTCAATATTTATTCCTATTAAAAAAAATGTTTCTTTGAAGACACGTACACACAGACGAGTCTCTATCAATAACTCCACCAAAAATAAAAGTGGTTTTTAAAGAAGTTTACCACATAATTAAGTATAAAATTTTATCTGCGAAGTATGCAGTGTCCATAATGGAATGGAAAATATGAGAGTTGTTAAATTATACAATGTGTACATATATTTTACTTTAACATGAGATCCTTAAAATAAGGTTCACAGGTAACATTTCTTCAGTGTCATTACATGTTGTCTGTAAAACATTTAAGCACAGCAGAATATGCAATAATAAATATCTGGTGGATTCTTACTGCAAATTGAGAAATAACTGTGCCTGTGCCAGAGGTGATCAGTACTTCCTATGTTGATTGTCTCACACTATGTTCCAAAAATTATAGTACTTAAGAAAACATGTTATTAATAAAGTATTTAAACTCTTCATGACTTGAGATAATAGGCAGCACAGGTTTTTCTTCCTAATGAAGACTGTGCCCTGCTCTTTAATTCTCTTCTAACTTGTCTCTCTGAAACAGCTCATTCATTCTCAGATGTCAGGATCCTCTAGACTGGTATGTGACTTGCCATAAATAATACTAGTGGCCACAATAGAGTACTCCCTTATTTTAGTGGCTTAGCCCAACCAAGGCTTATTCCTTGTCTACAGAAAGTCCCATGTGGGCCATGTGGACTTGCCTTCACCTTGTAGTGACACTCTTTGGAGCATATTAACCCTGAGGTTGTCATAAGAGGATAGATAACAGAAACTTGGAGAAGATAAACTGCTTTAGGCTGAAAGAGATATTTCTTGCTTTTCCAGTCCACCTAACAGAATTGGCTGCATGGCTCTAACTTAACCACATGGAAGGCTGGGAAGAAGAGGAGAGCACATTGATATTTGGGAGCATTTTGTCTATGGCCCAAGTTCCTTGCATTGTAGAAACTCAGAGAAAAAAGCAGTGAGGACACAGTAGTTGGCTAAGGTCAACTAGGGTGTCAGCTGAAGGAAAATTAAGAAGATGGATAGGAGATTTGCACACAGAAATTTAAAGCAAAATAAACAAAGAAATACTTGTTCATATACACCACAGCAAGAAGGACAAGAAGCATGGGAGCTTGGATTTAAGGACACAATTTTAATATTAAGGTAAAGAAAACTACTTTAGTTCTACTTCACTTCTCTCAAAGAGCAAACTTGTTTGCCTGATGGGGTAAGGTTTAAGGTTTTTCATCAATGTCCTTCATCTGGACTATGCACCTTTGTGGCTGAAGTCACCTGATGTGCTGCTTTGTTTTAATGTCATAATGTTACCTTAAACTAACATGATTAAAACAAAATTCAGTACCTCACTCTTCACGGTGACTCTTTTCCAACTGGTTTGCTGAGGACATCATGGCCTACTCATTTAGACTTAAAGCTTAGACAGCTCTGACTCATTTCCCTCATCTTCCCTCTCAGCCAGTTATTCTCCAAGTACTATTTCCGTTCTTGGTTCATATAGTAGTTTGATCTGAAAAAATGGAACATGTCTTGAATTTGTCCCTTTTCTCTACTCTCTCTTTCATCATTTTAGACTTGGCCCTCATCATCTTAGCTGTAGATGATTCTTAAACCTTGCCGAGTTCAGTTCCAGTCTGTTCCATACACCATTGTCAGATTAACTTCACTCAACACTGCATTTATAAAGTTGCACTAATGTACAAAAAGCTTTAATTATCCCTATCTTTTTTTCCCCACATTAAATCTACATTCCACCCCTGTGGTTATTTCACTCACCCCTGCACAGTGAATCTTCTTACCTAATTGGTCCCCTGTATACCTTTTACACTGCTTTCCTTAATATATTCATATTTGGATATCTCACAGCAATTTGCAGTATGCCTGGAAAGTATTGAAGCCTTGTTAAATATTTTTTGAGTCAACAAAGAGTAGCTGTTCAATAAATATCTGATTCAGGAAGGAAGAGCAAGGATTAAAGACTAATGGAACTGATATCCTGAGATAGAGAATATTTCAACATCTTTTTAGATTTGAATGATGCGGACTGAAAATCAATACAGTAAAGTCTATTGAAACTTATTATTTAATTTACTACTTTAAAGTAGTTAGTATTCACTGTTAATTTTCAACTGTCCTTATATATTTATAAATCTATGTAAAATTAATAATTTTATGTACACATATGTCTATTTTATCACCCAAATTTAATAAGTGTTTAAAAACACTCTGGTTATTTTATCATATGGTATTTCTCTTCTTTACTCTGAATAAAGTACTACGTCATATTTTTTCTCCTGTAAATTTAGGGACACATCAGGAGATCATTTCCTTTTCTACCTTTCATGTATCCCTATAAATTCTTCTTCCCTGACAATGCCCCAGTCTTTAATTTATCTACCCATTCCATTTCTTATGATTATATATAGTTTTTTAATAAATAAAACACAATTTTACCCACCAGTTCTGCTATTTCCTTTAATAATAAACTAGTGCTTATTGAGCAAATAGGAACAATTTAAGTGACTGGAGAATTGGCGAGTCTTCTATAATCATATCAAGTAAAGAGTAAATACAATAACTTGAAAAGTAACTTTTCAGTCAGGGCGAAACCAGAGCCCTGGGTCTGGAGGCAGCCTGGCTGTAGAAGAATTTCAGAAATATTTTGTAATAACAATATGACCTTGGACAAGTTACTTATCTGTATCATACTTTCTTTGCTTAAAAAAGATAATAATAATTTCTGCCTTATATGATTGTTCTAAGATTTGAATCTCAGCAGAGTGCCTAACATACCTACTAATGGTCTTCAATACCATCTGATTTTATTTTTATATTATTGAAGCATTGGAAATGTAAATGACAATTTTAGTCAATATCATGTTTTTTTAAATTCAGGAAAACAATAGCTTCTTAAATAGCACCATGTTAGATACATCCTAGCTTCTGGATTGATGGATGTAAATGTACAATAATCAATAAATGAACATAATAAAGATATAGGAATATAAAGCATTATCAATATGGAGCATTATGTTCCAAAAACTGATCCTGATTGATGCTCATCAATAAAAATAAAATAAAATAAAAAAGTGTTTCTCAAATTACTTTATCACAAATCTGAGGGTAAGAAACATGTTAGAACATTTTTATAAGAATTATTTGAGCTAAATTGGTGACAATTGTTGGGAAGCAAGATCTTAAATGCTCAGAGAATATCAGCTTTATGGTTTCTTTTATGCATTTGAAATTAAGGAGAGAACATTAAAGAAGATAACATGGAGAGATGGGGGAAAGTAAGGTGGGGATTAGATTACAGGACAGTTAGCAAGATTATATGCTCACTTAAATATTGTATATTCAACAAGAGCAATGGACAGGGCTGGTTTAAGGCCAAGATAAACCTTTTACTAAAGAAGCTATGTGCCTCGGACATGAGTACCCAACATGAGTTATCCAGTTCTAAGAATCTATGATCAGGTCATCCTGTGAGGTTACTTTCTGTAGAACCACTTCTCCATGATAATGTAGTAGGTGCTCAATAAATATTGTTGAATGTATACAAGGGGACTATGTAGGAGAGTGCTCAGGAAATGTATGTTTGTTCTGACTTTGATTTCCTCTAGAAACCAAAGTTTTAAAAATGAATTAAATTTCTCACCAAGCCCTATGTTAGTAAAATATTTGAAAGAACACATTCAAAGCCAATAGTGATTATTCTCCAACACATGACAGGAATGGGGGCCCTTTGGTTTTAAAAGATGATTCTATATTCTGAAGATAGCAGTCATATTCTGAGAGACCAATGTGTATAAGAAAAATTCCAGAAGTTATCCTTGTAACAGGGTGTAGCCAGGGCCTCTCAAAAGGGGGGATCTGTAACAGGGTCCAGAATGTGGGGTGTACAAGAAAAATATGAGATATTCTCTACCCGCACCCCACACACAAAGTGGGCTGCCATCGGGGATGGGAGACATGGAGCAGGGTCATTGAGAGTCATTCTGCATGTCAATAACAGCAGGATGGTTTCATACCTCATATGCAAAGACAGTATTTTTGCATATCAACAAGGCTAACAAGGAGGGTTTGCATAACTTAATCCAGGATGTAACTTGGAGGCAGCTCCTTTCCCTTGCTTGAGAGGTCAGAAGTGGTTCACTCCATGCCTAGAGGGAACAATGCAAAGACCTTGCTGGAAGGAAAGGGGAGAAAGGACTCCTGCTAGTGGGCCATGAGAAGGTGGGACATGGTTCAGAATTGATAGCTAGAGATCATGATGACATAGTGGATGGTGCTCGGAACAGTGAGAGGCCTACCAGCTGAGCTCTGGACTTCTGTACTTTTTCTTCTGAAGGGTGGTACCGCTGACTGACCTAACTGGCCTGACTGGGCAAAGGGGGCAAAAGGCAGGACTATGTGTATTGCTGGGTGTTTTAAGAGGATTTTGAGATTTAATGACAACATTTAGCTATTATTCAAAACCTGTATAACTTTTGAATAAATAGTTCCTTTCCTTTTCACCAGACTCTCCCACTAAGAGCCATAATTTCTAAGGGTGGCAGGCAATGAACCTAGAACAGAGGAACCCTGGGGAAGGGTAGGCATTGTTTTGGTAATAGTATCTGGCCCCACACAAATGAGTCCATTTTTTGGTAACATCCTCTTCCATTTTGCTGGCTGGAACCAGTGTAATCTGAGGTGTCAAGGAATCAAAATAGAAGAAAAATAACAATCAACTAAGCAGTTCATTTTTTTCTTTTTGTGAAGGAGGTTGGATCATCACCATCCCTACAAACCTCTACCTGCCCCATGGCACCATGAGGGAAGAAAAGACAATAAATAAGTGCCATCACAAAAATTTCAGGGCTGCAGTGGCAGACCTTTGCTTACGCACAACCACACCACAACAACTACACCAAAATCCTTGCTTGTAAATTACTTTGGCTGCTTCATTAAGTAAAATATAAAAAGGAAACAAGTCATTTTGCTGATACATGATCTCACTGCTTATCTAAAATCGGTCACACACAGCAAGCATGCTCTTTTAAACCTGTGTAGTGACTCACATTGATACACAAGGTAATTTCACAGCTAGGATTTGGAGAACTTTCTGGAAGAATTTTAGGTTGAAATAGTGAAGTAGAGGGTGGCAAAGGTCTGGTTAATTTCAGAATAGTGAAGTGTTGGAATTAAAATGTGATGACAGGATTCATCAGAGGGATTTATTTCTTCGGGCCTGTGGCCTAATGAATTGGAAAATATTTTTCTATGTCTTCTCCTTCAGCTCTAAATTAAACTGACATATTTTATTTAAAAATGTCATTTTTACATATTAATGTATGAGTTGTGGTATGGTATATATGACAACAATGTCATCTGGGTGAAACATTCTAGTGGTCTCTCACATTTATTTTCATTTCACTTAGAAGTGAGAACATAGAATGAAAAATATCTATGGAAAGCTTTATGATGTGTGTATGTTATCCAACTACACTGTGTAAACATACAGGGCTTTTTTGTGATGGCTCCTATATATATCTGCATAGGCCTTGTGCTCGGAGACATAATTGCATGAACTCATACCGCACTGTAGGGCAAAGAGAGAAGAGGAGTAAAATAAAATCAGTTGCATGTTCAGTTTAGGGTCATAGTAATAAATCACAAAATGGCACCTGAGTTAATTTTGCATGTCTTATCTAAAGAACGGTGCTGGAAAAGTTTCCCATGTTTCATTCTCAGATACATTTGGGAATTCTGCTACCGGGTCATTTTCAGCACACCATGTCAGAATGACATTGCTACAGTGCCTACACACATTTGCAATTAAAAGATTGTATCAATAGCATGAGTCATACTCACTAGATAAACAAAGCTAGAAATATTGAGACAAGTATGAACTGGAAGTTACCTGATGGTGCTAAATCAATTCTTTTTGCATTAAAAACACAAAAATTGAAAGATAGAAAGTCCTTTGAAGAGACAACTCCTGGTAGATATAAATATTCAATTATATCTGTATCTACACGTACACCTATAATCTGCATTAACTCCATATATCTACGTCTATATATCTATGTCCCTTTTGCTAGATTTTACTGTTTTTGTACTTAATAATTTAAGCAAATATTAAGAATATGGCTGCTTTAAAAAGATAATGTTTATCTTTAATGAACCTATTAAGATCATATTTCACTAGGATTATTAAGATTGTATTTCACTAGTATCAGTGATATCAGTTTTATTAATGATAGTATCCAGCATCAGTTACTGCCTAAATAATGCTACCTAAACAATGATTTTGACCATTGAACTTTAATTTGTTCCAACAGTCTAATTCACGACTATAAATCAAATGGCCTGGATTTTTGAATTAGCTGAAGTTCCATCCTTGGTCCTATCTTCTTCAAGTATGTTATATTCTTTATGGGTAGCCTCTTTCACTATATTACCTTCAACTGGTTTGTACACACCTTTGACTCTTAATTCTAATTCATAATTCTTTTTTATTCCTGGATTCTCTTCTTCATTGCACAAATCTATTGGACATAAGTTTTTATCATCTGAAACTCAGTTTATCATTTTAATCTCATCAAGTCCAATAAAATTTTCCCAAATTTGCTATCTTTTGGCTTTCTCCTTAATCTGTTCTTCTTTTAGTATTTATGTAGTTAAGAACATTCGTATTTCACAGTTGCCAAAATCCCATCCCTCCATCAACCCCCACATCCGAAAGCTCTTTAAGACCTACAGTTCAACTTCCTGAAACAATCAAATGCATTACCTCCTTTCATTCCTTTGCTCCTGCCTCAGTTCAGCAATGCTTTCTATCTTTCATCTACAATATTGCAACAGCCTCTTTGCTTTCCTCTTTTCACTTGCTACTATGTCAGTGTGTACTTCAGCTTCTTTCAAATATTATCTTTCCAAAAACCAAATCTAATCTGTCACTTACTTGCTTAAAGTTCTTTGGTGGAAATCAGTTGCAAATAATTTGCAATTTATTCACCACCTTCTTTTCCAGTGATTCCACCTCTCTCTCCCTCACAAGCATTCCGTGCCCCATTTAGTCTGAAATGCTTGGTTCTTCAAACTTTGTGGCATTTACACATGCAGATTACTGTGTTTGGAATGAGTGCCTTTTCCCTTTTTTCCTGACTGGTGGATTTCCCCTTCACCCAGTTTAAATGCTATTCCCTCTCTGCAATCTTCCTAGGCTCTATTATATAGACTTAAACATTTTTCTTGAGTTTTTAGTAATGTGCCTATCATTCTGAATTTTCTAAGTAAATGCTGACTATTTCAGCCAATAAACGTACTCATTCAGGGTGAGAGTGGTATCAGTAATGTCTATTCCAGTGTCTGGTACTTAATAGGTGTTTGATAGATGTCTGTTGAGTGAAGAAATCATCAAATGGATGAACTTTTTAGCTCTTCTAGATCCTTGGGATGATAAAAAGGGTGAAGAAGAATATAATGTGTATTAAATATAACAATTTCCAGATTAGGCAACAGTCAGTCAGGTTATTATCCAGATTGCATTTTATGTCATATAAGATAAATCAGTTCCTCTAAGTTATCATTTTGTGAATTATTAACAAAAAACATCATTACCCAGGTCTAAGTTGAAATCCTCATGACATGATTTTTAAAAATTTACATTTAATTTTTAAGGATAGTCTAAATTCAGTGATCAAACTGCATTTAATACACCAGATCTTGAAGTCTGTTGCAATTTCAAAACACTTAACATTTGTAATATATTTGGGCTCTGTTTTACTGTATATGATGATAAGATATGTACTTAATAACAAGATAAAAACTGGTACTGACAATCTCTATAAAAGGAATTACAAACTTTTTAAGAAAATATTGCAAAACTCTTCTTTATACTTCTTTGGATTTCCACTTGCTATTAGAAATAACCATTTTATGAGTGTTGTGATTTAAAAAACACAAATAAATTCCTATAAGCTGAGTAATAATGAAATAAAAGAAATTGCAAAATTCTAACATTTATTACATTCCCTGGTATCAGTAACCTAATAAAATGTCAGAGCCCATTGTCTTACTCTTACAACTGATAAGTAGGATCTACAATGAAATAGTCCTGTCTGTGCGTAGAAGGCAGTTAATATCAAACAGAGCTAAGCATATCAGTAGTTCAGAAGTTTAACCTGAGATTACCTTACATTTTTGACCACTACGAAACTATTAAGTTATTTTGTTTGGAACTATTAAGTTATATTGTTTGGGATTGATAGTCTGCAAAAAGATAAACACCTTTTGCAGATGAAAGTCAGTAGCCTTGGTTGGTTAGAGGTAACTGCCAAGGCAATACAGGCAGGTCACTCAGTGTCTGCTGTGTCACACATTTTCTCCCATGAGTCCAGAACGACATTCATCTTCCACTGCTTGAGGAATGACCCATAATCAAGCTCAAGGTCTAATCTTGAGTCATGTACATGGCTATCACCGGTTTATCAAAAAGGTTAAACACAGTAGTATAAAAGCTGGAAACAACAATTATTTTCTGTCACTGCCTTCAAGTCCCTCTTGTCAATGTCCCTTCCATATTGATTTGGCAAAATTGTAAGAAGATAATAACATTCACAATTTACTTTCAAGTTTTATAAATCCAGTACAAACTAAATTTTTATAAATTAATCTTACATTCAATTTAAAACTTCACCCCTCTCCACAGTTCAGGCTTAACTTTAGATTCTCTTTCATTGAAGTAGGTGGGAGAGACACAATCTTACTTTTGTTTCCTTAACTTCTGTCACTGCCCTCTGGCTCTTCTGGGTTAGAAGAAGGGAGAGAGGTAGAGGTTTAAAGGAATGGAGCAAAGGAATTTATTCTTACCACGTGCTATCTGAATTCTTCCCTAAGCCTTTCAATGCCCATTATATTGCTGGCACTATCATTTATAGGGGTTTATTGGTAGGTTCTTTTGAATTGCCCTTTTCTCTACCCACAGATATTCAGTGGCCAGTGACTCCTGAAGTGACCTCAGGACATCATTGTTTTTATTTCCCTTGTTGCAGCAAAAAGCCTTCTTGAGCATTTTTCAAGATGGCTTAAGACTAAATCTACTCTGTCTAGTGGAAATCTCACATATTTGCACTATACTAAACTCTGCCATCCACTGATCCTGTGAATGGTGTAGACCATCAGTGACTGAGATTCTGTAAAGGAGAGGCCAGTTTTTATCCTCAGATATACCCCCAGTCCTTGGGGGCACAAGTCCATCTTGCTGTAACCTCTCTCACTCTATTCTGGCTAAAGACCTTCAGACATTGTGCTGAACATTTATTTAGCCTGCATAGAGACACATATTTTTCCTTTTACAGACTATCGAATAGCTGCCACTGTACCTGCAGGATCTCCAATGTTTGGGTTAAAGATGAGAAAAGCAGGGAAAGAAACAAAATGTCACATTCCTTTGTAGTCTTTTGGATTGTTTTCAAAGAAATGGCTTCTCATCTCTACTGAAAGCCTACTGTTTTCTTCTATGGACTACCTTAGTGAATTAGGATGGTTTAGATACTGTGGGAAGCTAGACCTGCAGGGAGTATCTAATCTAGTGCCTCCCTTTGGAATGCAGAGGCACTTTGAAAACCATAAGGCTAAGCTTGAGCTTTTAGTTAAAACTCCCAGACAGGAGGAAACATTGAATCCATAACCTGTTGCCATGTCCAAGAGCCAGACATGTGCTACTTGGCTTTTTCTGTACCACCACTTTAGACTCGCCAGCATACTAGCTGATTGAAATATAGTTAGACATCATTTGAGGAGTTAGTGTTTGCTCTAGTACGCACTTTCTTTTTTCCTCCTCCAAATAGCTCAGAGCAGCACTGCAAGAGGATGATTCCTGGTTTCAGGGAAGAAAGGGGCAATCCCAAGCCAGCAAAGTAAAAAGCCACTGCAGAGACTTTGCAGCCAATGGTCACCTAAAAACCCCTTCACTTTTCCTCAGATGAAGAATGCTACTTATTGCCATGAAAATATCAATGCTAGGCAGTTGCTAGAAAAGTCTAGAGAGTGCTAATGTTATATCAGAAATAACTATAAAAATGATAATTGAACCGTCATAGAATGAGACAAAGAAGGTAACAGGAGTTATTATCTTAGGAATTCTAGACACCATAGAGTTTCCCTGGAAGATACAGCCAAAACTGTGGTCCTTGACTTAGGGTCATACCTGCCTTCCATAGAATGGTATCACCAGCACCTGGTAGGGGAATGGGCACAGAGGAGGTGTTCAGGAGATAATGGTTGTTAGATTACTGACTTAGTCCTTTGTATAGTGTCAGAATAAACATATTAAAAGATTTTGGTGGTTATACTGAAGAGTTTTTGTGAAGAACACAATGTGCTGTATGTAAGGTGTAAATCTTCCTTTCATTTAAAAAATACTGTATGAGAGGGGACCCCAAAAATGGAATTTATTTATAGTGTTTCTGTTTTTTGTTTCACCTCTTCCACATTGGCAAAACATTTCTCTTTGAGGACTTTTTTCATCCAGGGGAACAAAAGAAAGCTATTTGGGGTGAGATTGGGTGAATAAGAAGGGTGGGGCATGGGGGTAATGCCATTTGTGCTCAAAAACTTCTGAACACTCAGCATGGTGTGGGCAAATCACCCATGATGAAATGGGCAAATGTGTTGAAAGAATCTTCAAAAAAAATTCACTGAAGCCAAATTCAGCCTCTTCCCAAAATGTCAGCTGGTACGTTGATACTGGTTGGTTCCTACAACACTCACCTAGCAGGGGAAGCCCATACTACAAGGGGCCTGCCCTACAGAAAATAATTCTCTTTTTTGGGATTCCCCCCTCATATGTAAAAGATTCTCAGATATTTTTGTGAAATGTTGAAAGAACTTGGGAACATAAAAGGGAAAATAAAATACCTGCTTCATGGGCCTTACATTGTAAAGACAAGACAAAAAGCTGACTTTAGAAAACATGATTATTACAAGGGGAGGGAGAAGGCACTGTTTCCTGCCTACAAATTGGGGAGGAAAGACAACAAATACATAAACTTGAGGGACACTAGCACTTTTAATGCTATTGGATCCTGATGGTAAAGGACTGCAAAGAATGTTGTTCCTAGACATACATTGATTGGGGCCTTCTCTGATAAAAAATAGTTATGTATTAAAAAAACAATTATTTTTCAATTACAGCAGACATTCAACATTATATTATTTTTGGGTGTACAACATAGTGATTAGACAGCTCTATAACTTATAAAATGAACACCTCAATAAGTCTAGTACCCATCTGATGATATGCATAGTTATTACAATATAATTGACTATATTCCCTATGCTGTACTTTACATCTCCATGACTGTTTTCAACTACCAATTTGCACTTCTTGAACCCTTTCTCTTTTTTATCCATCTCCCCTATCACCCTCCCATTTGGCAACCATGTTCTCCGTATCTATGAATTTGTTTTTGTTTTGTTTGTTAATTTATTAAATTTTTATATTCAACATATAAGTGAAATCATATAATATTTGTCTCTTTCTGACTTATTTTATTCAGCACAATACCCTCTAGAGCCATCATGTTGTTGCAGATGGCAAGATTTCATTTTATTTATAGTGAGTCATATTCCAATGCATCACTTCTTCTTTATTCATTCCATCTATTGATGGACATTTAGGCTGCTTGAATATCTTCGTTATTGTAAATAGTGCTGCAAAGAACATATAGATGTATATGTATTTTCAATTTACTGCTTTGGCTTTTGTTGAATAAATGGGTGTTGTTCACCGAGGAGTGAAATTGCTGGTTCCTTCTTTGTCTCGTTATAATCTTTGTTTTAAAGTCTATTTTGTCTGATAAGTATTGCTAACCAGCATTTATTTTTTTATCTTAATGAACTACCTTTATTTATCTTTTTACTTTCAGTCTGTGTTTCTTTCAATCTGAAGTGAGTTTTTTGTAGACAGCATATGTAAAGCTCTTCTTTTCTAATCTATTCAACTACCCTAAGTTTTTTTTTATTGCAACACTTAACCCATGTACATTTAAAGTAATTGTTGATAGATATGTAGATTTTGCCATTCTATTTTTCATATTTTTGATCTCTTTTTCCCTTCTTCTTCTTAAATAAGTCCCTTTAACATTTCTTGTAATACTGGTTTGGAGATAATAAACTCTCTTAGCTTATCCTTGTTTGGGAAACTTTTTATCTGTCCTTTGATTCTAAATGTTAGCTTTTCTGGTTAGAGTAACCTTGCTTGTAGGTCCTTGTTTTTCATCACTTTGAATATTTTGTTACCATCCCTTCTGGCCTGCAAAGTTCCTGTTGTGAAATAGCTTATGGGAGTTTGTTTATAGGTAACTAATTGCTTTTCTCTTGCTAATTTAAAAATTCTCTCTTTGTCTTTAACATTTTCCATTATAATTATGGTGTCTCTAAATGGACCTCTTTGAACTCATGTTGTTGGGACTCTCTGTGCTACCTGAACTTGTGTGTCTTTTTCTTCACCAGGTTAGAGAAGTTTTCAGCCATTGTTTCTCCAAACATGTTATCAACCCTTTGTTCTCTCTTCTCTTTCTGATATCCCTGTGATGTGAATATTGGTGCAATTGATGTTATTCTGGAGGAGCTTTGATTTTTTAATCTTTTTTGCTGTCCTGTTTGGGTGTTTTCTGCTATCTTTTCTTTTAAATCACTGATTCAATCCTCTGCTATTTCTAACTTACTATTGATTCCATTTAATGTATTCTTCATTTTAGTCATTGTAGTCTTAATTTATGACTGGTTCTTTATAATGTTTTCTATTTTTTTTTATATTTCCTATTTCTGTGTTGAAGTTCTCACTGAGATCATTGAGTATCTTTATAAACAGTGTTTTGAAATTTTGCATCTGGTAGATTGCTTGTCTCTGTTTTGTTTATTTCTTATTCTGGAATTTTGTTCTATTCTTTTACTTCAGACATGTTTTTTTTGTCTCCTTATTTGGCTGACTCCTTGTGTTTTTTTCTATTTATTAGGTAGAAATGCTACATCTCTCAATCTTAATGGAGTGGCTTTATATAGAAGCTGGCCTGTGGAGCCCAGTGGCTCAATGTCTCTTCTCACCTGAACTAGTTGCTCCAAGTGGGTCCCTTGTATGGATTGTGTGTGCCCTTCTGTCATAGTTGAGCCTTGATTACTGTTGGCATGTTAATAAGAAGGATTGTCCCTCAGACTGATTGGCTGTTAGGACTAGTTGTTACTACAGTGTAGGAGCTTTTATTAAGGGCTGACCCCATAAAGCAAGACTCCTGTGATGGAATTCTTCTCAGAGAGAGCCTGTGGAGTCTGCCTTTCAATGCATCATTTGTGGAGGTGTTCTGGTGGTGCTCTGGTGTGGTCTGATGCTAGTCACTCAGTGTGTTGGTTCTGAGATCTCTTGGGAGGTTCAGGCCTAGTTCAGCCATTGCCTGTGTGGTGCACAGAGTAACTCGGTATGAACTACAAAGTAATTCATACATGTTTTATAATTTTTCTGGGTTAGGGGCTAAGCTGTGAAGTAAGGCCTGCTGTAACAGGTGTTGGGCTTGGGGCTGCTAATCAAAAAATATGGGGCATGTCCAGGTCAAGTGTTTCTCTGTTTGGGATTTGTGAACCTTTGAGAGATTTTAGGAAAGTCCCTAGTCTAAGATAAGACAGGCAGTTTGTTTGGGAAAGTGAATGGAAGTGGCTTGGGCCCTCAGTTGACTGGGGCAAACAAGGTTAGCCAGGTTGATAGAAATGTAGATGTGGTACCTTTATGCACCTGAAAGGGAAGGGCTCAGTGAAGGAAAAATGGTTTCTGCCAGTACTTCTGTCTGGATAAAGCTGCTTCTCCAGCCTTCACCCTGAGACTGGACAATTCAGTTCCTTCCCATATGTTATTGGCGCCTTTAGAGTTTCTGAAGCTCAGAAAATGTAAGTCTGTCTGTGCACAGGCCCTTTAAGAGGGTTGTCTGGGGGCTATAGAAGCCCTCCATCACTCACCCACAATCTCGGCTGCTATTTATAGCCAGAAGTTATGGGGCTTCTCCTCTTGGCACTGAAACCCTGAGCTGGAGAGCCTAGTGTGGGGCTGGGACTCCTTGCTCCTCAGGGAGGACCTCTGTAGCCTCGTACATGGTTGTGGGACCAGCCCATTCTACATGTCCATATCTTACGAGTTTCAACATGACTTCTCTATATTCTTAGTTATACTACTTCTGTTTAGCTAAACTACAAATGGTTCTCAATGATGATTGTGCTGTAGTTTATTTGTAATTTTGGTGTGGTCATGGGAGTAGCCAAGTACAGTGCTTACTTACTGCACCATCTTGACCAGAAGCAATAGTTACACATTTTTATTGAAAGTCAACCATTGCTAATTGAAATTTAGAATGCAGAAAAATAATATCTATCATCAGTGTTTAGGGACAGAAACAATTGTTGCAACCCTGGATCTCTTGGTCACATTCTCAGGCTTACTTTGCAACTCAGACACCAGAGCATAAATGAAATTCAGTGGAAATGTAGCCCAGCCTACAATT
Source organism: Pteronotus mesoamericanus (assembly GCF_021234165.1). Lineage (NCBI taxonomy): Eukaryota > Metazoa > Chordata > Mammalia > Chiroptera > Mormoopidae > Pteronotus > Pteronotus mesoamericanus. The sequence goes on along the minus strand of NW_026555329.1, from coordinate 45,379,846 downwards.
CCAGTGCAGGAGCAAATCACAAAGTCTCTGGCTGCCATCCTGACCAGGATGTGACATTATAACAAAAGGGTCTGATGGATACTACAACTGAGACAAGAGGGAAAACATTTCTAATGTCTGGGTTTTAAACACATTCCAAATCTTTGAAAACACAGTTACAGTTTGTCTTTAAGCCTTGGTCAACTTTTTGGTCCAACAACCAAAAGTAACAAAAAAAAAGGGGGGGGTATTATTTGAAAAGTTTAACAGACCAGAAGACCAAATAGGCCTTTTGGACATAATGTCTTGCAGATAGTATTTATATGAGTTTTTTTTTTACATTAATCAAAAGCACATAGATTATAATTATTTTTTTCTATCAAAATGCTCATGTATCTAAAATCAAAGAAAAATTTGTTTGGTATTTGATATTGCCAAACCCCAAGTATTTACATATGACTGACAGACACATTCCCAAACCAAAAGTAGTGGGAAGCTATTCTAAATAAATGGTAAGTGGAACTAGAGTCCTGAAGCATGATTTTTCCAACTCTGATGAGAATCTAGATCCTCATGTGCATTTTTCAGAGGGGAACCATGCACTCAATGATGAGGAAAACCAGAGCTGAGTGGCTTACCTGGAGCTTTAATTCCCTCAAGTTGGCAAAAACACTGTACTCATGAGCTACCTAAAGTAAGCTTAAAAGTAAAAAAAAAAAAATAAACTTTTCTTAAATCCAAACCCTCAATAAATATAAGTATTTGCCATTTAAAGCTAAGATCTATAATTTTTGATAGAATTAGTAAAAGTTTTATTATTTTTTAAATAAAGCCTTTCAGTTAATATGTTTATTGGCCCATGGAAACTAAAGCATAAAACCGTACAGTAACTTACTGATAAAGCCTCAGTTTGTTTACTCCTTCAACCCTCCTGTTCTTGGTTACCCTCCTATCAGATACTTTTATAACATACATCATATATGTTAGAAAACATCATATTAGAATCTTATCATTATAACATTCTGTAAAATTCTAAACACTGTAGCATAAATATTGGTAGATAAGACAAAATTAAATCTTAAAGGGCATAAATGCTGGGTTTGATAAAGGAAATAACCAAAAATGTTCTACTGTGAAAAGGTGACTATAAATGATAATAATTTGGCTTTAAGATTTATGTTTTATCGTTTTTGCTTATAACTAGTGAAAAAGAAATATGAATGATCTCTAAGCCTTTCAGACTTTTATGATAGGTTTAGCAGTCTCCAAAGAATTAGAATGGAATATAGCAAAACAGCTTAAGAGCTTCAGTGAAACAGGAATGGATTTATGTGTAGGTTCCTGTTAGCTGTGTGTTCTCATGAAGATTGCTGAACTTATTTAATCTCCCAGTATTTTGGAATTTTCCAGCTATCATTCTGTATAAATTATTAGTTTATTGTCTGAGAACCTACTTAGTGTGTCTTCTGTTCTTTTAAATTTGTTAAGATATATTTTATGGTGCTTAATATAGTCTGTCTTGGTTAATGTCATATGTGAGCTTGAGAAGAATGTACATTCTGCTGTTGTTGGATGAAGAAGTCAATAGATTTCAATTACATTCAGTTGATCGATGGTGCTGCTGAGTTCAAATATAGTCTTACTAATTTCCTGCCTGCTGGATCGATCTGTCCACTTCTGATAAAGACGTGTTGAAGACTTTGACTATAATTTTTCATTCATCTATTTTTCCTAATAGTCCTACCCCTTTTTCTCTTACGTATGTTGATGCTCTGTTGTTAGGGGCACACACATTAATAATTGATCATTTATCTTTATATATTGTCCCTCTTATTATGGGGTAACTTTCTTTGTTCTGAAGTGTGCTTTGTCTAAAATAAAAATGTTTACTCCAGCTTTCTTTTGATTAGTGTTAGCTTACTATTGTTCTCTATACTTTTACTTTTAATCTATCTTTGTCTTTATATTTAAAGTGGGTTTTGGCTCTGGCTGGGTAGCTAGTTGGTTAAAACATGCCAAGGTTACAAATTCGATCTCTGGCCAGGGCACATGCAAGAAGTAACCAATGAATGGATAAATCAGTGGAACAACAAATTGATGTTTCTCTCTTTTTCTCTCTGACTTTCTCTCTCTCCCCCACTTCTTCTCTCTCAAATCAATTAATAAATATAAAATAAAATTAGGTGGATTTCTTGTAAGTAAAAATAGTTGCATTTTGTTTTTTGTCCCCACTCTGATAATCTCTGTCTCTTAATCTATTTAGATCATTGGTGTTTAAAGTGATTATTGATATAGTTGGATTTATATCTACCATTTTGTTATTATTTTCTATTGGTGGCTGTAGTCTTTGTTCCTTTTGTCTTCTACTCTTTTTTTGCCTTCTTGTTTGAACTGAGTAGGATACATCATTCATTTTCGGTCCTCTTTTTGTGTTATCATTTCTACATTTTAAAAAAGAAAACTTAATTTTAATGGTTAGAATTTACAATATACATTTACAACTAAATCAAATCTACTTTCAAACAATGGCTTTGGAAATACTAAAGGTATATTATAACAGAATGTTACAGATTCCTCCCATCTATCCCTTTTAACATTGCTGTCAATAATTTCACTTATGAGTAAGCTATATTCACTGAATATATTGTTGTATTTTAATTTAAAACAATTTTCTACTTGATCATTTAATGATAGGAAAAATAAAACATTTATTTTGCATGTATTTATTTCTTATTAATGCTCTTCCTTTCTGTATACAGGTCTAATATTTGACCTATCTAATTTTCTTTCTTTCTGAAAAACTGCTTTTGCCATTTCTTGCAAGGCATGTCTACTAACAATAAGGTCCTTTCATTTTTTTTTGTCTGTGAAAGTTTTATTTTTTCTTCACTTTTGAAGGATAATGTAACTTGATACAGAATTCTAGGTTAGTGGTTTTTTGGGGAGGCACTTAAATATTTAAAGTTAAATATTTAAACTCCACTTTCTTCTTGCTTGCATGGTGTCTGAAGAAGTTCAATGTAATTTTTATCTTTGCTTCTCTATAAGTAAGATGTTTCTCCCCCTCTGGTTTATCTCAGGATTTTCTTTTTTACTTTTGATTATTGGCAGTAAAATATAACATATCTAGGTATAAATTTTTTTTTCTTTTAGTGTTTCTGGTTCATATGTTATACCATTCATAATTGTCCCATAGTTCTTGGATATTCTCTTCTGTATTTTTTTTTCTTTTTGTATTTTGGAAACTTTCTACTGATCTCTAAGTTCACTGATGCTTTCTTTGGCTTTGTTTTTTCTATGATGTGCCCATCAAAGCATTTTAAAATTTATGTTACAGTGTATATGGTTTCTATCATTTCCTTATCATTCATCGATTTTAAATCTCTTTGCCCATGTACTTTTTTCATGCTTTCCACTTTTTTCATTAATACCCTTAGCATATTAATCATAATTGTTTTAAATTCTCAGTTTGGTATTTCCAATATGTATGCCATATCTGAGTTTCGCTCTGATACTTTTTATTTTTTGAAACTGTGTTTATTACCTATTAGTATGCCTGTGATTGATTTCTTGTTGTAAATTAGACACAACATATTGGATGAAATGGACTGAGGTAAACAATCTTTTAGTGTGAGTTTTTATATTAATCTACCTGTGAATTAGGCTGTGTTTAGTTACTTGTTGTAGCTGTAGATATCAGAGACCAAACTTTCTATTGCTGTTCATTGTTTTCTTTCTCACATTGTTTTTAAGTTCCCTAGAGACATTGTAGGTAAGATCTGAAATATGATGTTCTTTCACTTGTTACCCCCGGATGTGGTGGTAAGGTGTGTGAGGAGGAGAAAAACTCTATAATCTTATGATTTGGACTCAGAATTTTATTGAGCCTGTGTCACTGGACTGTGACCTTCACAAGTGCTTCTCAGAATTTTTCCCCCTTAGGTGAGACAGGAAGTCTAGAGGGAGATGGAATTAGGTATTTTCCTTGCTCCAGCTCAGTTAATCTCTGGAAAAATTTCAGTGGATTGGGGTCTGATGAAATAGTTAAGACCTGAGTACAGGTCTTATTAAGGAGAACAGAACACTCTAGGCAGATTCAAAGGCTAATTTCTTTTCTTCCTTGTAGCAATATTAGGAGATTTTTCTCTGATTTTCATTGTTGGGATCTGGTAGGGTTCCCAGAGCTAAAATTAATGATGGTATAGGGATTCCCTTAAGAATGGTCTTCCCCTTGTAGTTTTTAACTCTCAAGCTTTCTACACCAAGCCTCTTGCAGTTTGTCAATTGCAGATTAAGTTTTCCTACTTCTGTGCTAACTACAGTGGTTCCTAGGCATCTGCCCAGGTAAACTGTGATTCTCTATATTCATAGTTTATTCTATATTCATAGTTTTTTTTCTACATTTACATATACTCTGTATGTTCTCCAAGTATTAGGGGAAGAAATTTGTCCTGTGATCTCAATCCTATGGTGGATCTAAGAAGAGTGGTTGGTTTTCATTTTGTTCAGCTTTTTTCGAGAATGGGAGTAGTGACTTCCAAGCTCCTTATATGCTGGACCAGAAACTAGAATCTGCCTGTGCATTCTGAGGATTTTGTTTTTGCAAAAATGTCTTTTATAAGTGCCAATATTTTTCTCTCTCTATGGGGTAATAAAAAGATCTAATATTTTTTTTTTATCAGTGATTTAAAATTTGTAATGTAACAGCAAAATGTTTGGTCTCTCTGACTCTGTCATATTCAAGACTGCTTTGTTCCTGTAGATTTCAGGCTAATAGCTTCTTCTTAGTCTTGCATATAGACATGACAATTATTGCAGAAACTCAGTTTGTGGCTTGAGTTTGTATTGTTTATCAAAGATTTTCAGAAACCATGTGACTAAACTAACATCAAATAGCACAATCTTCCTAGGAGCCTTGCTGGAGTTCACAAGTCTATGTAAGTCAATCACCTCTTGCTCTTCCCATTTCCCTTCATGTAAAAGAATCCTGAGCTTTGTACTTTTTTAAAGACAGATCTGAGGATTTGGTCTCCCATCCTCTTGGTTGGTGCCTTCTCTATCAGTAAACCTTTCCTTACTCTGAACTCTGACGATTTAAGTTTTGGCCCTTTGAAGCATTGATCATTCAGACTTTGGACTGGTAATAATAACCTAATCAATTTTTAAGTCATAAAAACTGCTTTTCACTATAAAATGCTAATCAACAACTTAGGCATTTGCAATTAGTTGAGGTTACCCAATATTTGTCATTGGGTAGCATATATAGTTTTTAAAATAGAAATCAGAGTAGGTATCCCACCTAATAACATGCATCAAATACTGTTTACACAATTTTGGTGGTGGCTTATACACAGATAGCCTCTATAATAATTCAGATACATTAGAATTAGGCTGGTATATGGGCATAAGTAAACAGTTTTCGTTAATAGATGGATTAGTTCATTCAAATATGTCATCTTTACAGATAACTTATTTGATTAGTATTTCTAATTAAACTTATGGAATGTTTACATTTGAATAAATTTGAATCTTTATAGTGGAGATTTTTTGATGGTTATCAAATTTTTGTTTGCTAAAATAAGTTTATACATACATATGGCTATATATCTTTATACATTTCAAAGTCATCTAATTCCAAATTAGATTATTTTTGTCAAGTTTCAAATCATGTAAAGTATATAATTTTTGAAATATTGTAAGTGTTGTAATTTTAAGACAAAATTACCTTTAAAACTCTTTAGGAAAATACCAAGTACAATCGATAACCATTATAAATTATTTAAAAATAAAGAAAAATAGCTCAAATTTTGAAATTCTACATCTTTCTTTTTTCCCTTTAATTTTATATTTATATTTCATTTCCTCATATATTTTATTTTAATTTATTTACTTATGTTTGAAACTCTTTATCACATATCATTGCAAAAATCCTATTATTTTTAATTTTATATTTTAATGTAAAAATTGTACAATTATGATTATAGTGAATAGTAGACAAATGATTACAAAGATAAACATAACCTTAATAATTACTCAATATAAAAAACAAAATATTAATTGAAGCTGCCACTCTTATAAGAATAAATGGAATTATGAGTTCATGTATCTGTGGGTAATACTTATCATTAGAGTGTGACAAGTTTTCACTAAAATTTCTATTCCTGTTTCTCTTTTGTGAAATTGTTACCAATGGTAAATGAATTCTTGCAGTGTCACAAGTAAAAGAGTTTCCCAAGACCCATGCAGGAGAATGGGGTTTCTTAGTAAACTTTATTAATGGTGTAAAATTAAGGGAGTTTTCCTCCTAACATCCCAATGCCTCATCACCGTCCATCTCGCCATGGAAAAAGTCTAACTATCTCCTCAGCAAGACCAAGACAAAAGCCATTATCCAGAGTTTCTGCTCCATATTAAGGTACAGTCCAGTCCAGCATCCAGCTATCTTTGTGTGTGTTCCCAGCTGCAACCCATTGTTGTGCTGAGGTATTCAGGTTCCCATCTGAAGCCTGAATGTGGAGTCTGTGTGGCTGCTAAGGCCATATGGTTATGAAGAGAGGACATGTGAGTGCATGGGCAAGCATGGGTTCCCAAGTGAGTGAGCATGAGAGAGAGAGAGAGAGAGAGAGAGAAACAGAGAGAGATCAATCCTTTGTTCCCCTGAAATTTTATTAGCTTGGGCTTGAGACAAATTAAGTTCTTTTTCAAAATGACCAGCTACCCAAGTTTTCATGAGCTTTTGATAGGTCCATCTCCTGTTAGACTAACAAGCCTTTTTGGTCAAACACCTCCCCCTCTGTTTCCCAACAGTCTGGTACCAGAGGGGAGAAGGAAAGAATGTTAATCCCCTTGGAGGTGCAATGCTGTAATCACCTGGGGTGTGAAGTAGTAGCTTCCTGGCTAAGCAAGTAGGCTCATGATGCCCATTTTATTAAGCTTGATGTCCCTTTGCGCCCTTTAAAAAATTAATAATTAGTTAAATATCAATTGTAACACAACTTGGTTTACAATAGTAGTTATTGGGTATGAAAGAAATTTTGTTGTGTGTCACTTAATTCTTTTAACTCTTTCCAAGTTATAGTTTTAATTATCTGAAATCAATAATTATAGCCCTGACCAGTGTGGTGCAGTGGTTAGAACGTAGTACTATAAACTAAAGTTTGAAGGTTCGATTCCTGGTCAAGGCATATACCTAGGTTGTAGGTTTATCCCAGATTCAGGTGTAGATGTGTGCTAAACCCCCCCAGTTCAGAAGTGTACAATCCCTGGTCCTGGCAAGGATTCCCAGTTTGAGTGCATACAGAGGGAAATGATTGATGCTCCTCTCACATTGATGTTTCTGTCTGTCCCTTCCATTTTCCCTCCCTCTCTCTAAAAAAGCAAATGAAAATGTCCTCAAGTGAGGGTAAAAAAATCAAATCAAATCAATAATTACAGTAGATCCCCCTTCAATTTTGTTGAAGGCAAAGATTTGGAAACCGCTTGACAAGCATAGGAATTTACTAAACAATCATATGCATAATTAATTTTCTCAATATTTAGAGTAATATTTTGAATCTTACTTGAAAATTAGAGAATTGAATGTCTTAGAGATTTCTATTCCTTGAAACAATGAAACTAGCGAGATTCAAGATGGGCAAGAGCTCTGCCTTTCTTATCAAAAGCGAGAAGTGCAGTTGGGAAAGGGAGATGGGAAAGGAATAAGGTTGGCATTTACCCCAGGTTCATTCTCAAATAGACGAATTTTAGGAAAGAAAGCATGGAGAAGTTAAGAATGTGGTAATTGATTTCATTAAAAAGTATCACATCTAGGCAGTCTTGGAAAATCTTCACACACCCTCTGCAGTATTGGCCTCTCCCAGTTTTCAAGATTTTGGCTGAGAATGAAGCATTTAATAGTTAAACACACACACACATACACACACACAACCAGAATTTCACATATAAATCTAATAATTCCAGTTGCAAAAGTACTAAATTAAATGCTAGCAATTTAGAGCCAACAGTATATTAAAGAAAATAACCATTGGATTATTCAAAGCATAATTTAAAAGGAAAGAATCTATTACTAAAAATCACAAATTAATAGGTTGGCTTGTCATAAATGTAATGCAATTCTAATACAAATTTCAATGGCAATATATCTTAAAATTGACAAGGCATATGATTATTTTGATCAATCTCCAAAAAAGCATTTGTTAAAGTTCATAATCCTTTTCTAATTTAAAAAAATTTTAGTCAAGACTCACTGATGGATGCTGAAATGAGTGAGTGAAAGTTTGAAGAAAACAAAATGTGAAATCTAATATCACCTCCTCCAAGTTATTTGTTAGCTAAAGAGGGAAAATAGTTTAGAGTGGAGAAAACCTGTCAGAAACCATTCTAATTCTCATGAGCCCTGCTCATTGAAGGAATATAATGCACAGGGAAGGACACTGCATCACCTCTGTGATATTCTTACCTAATATGGGTAATCTCCGTCATGCAAAAATACTATACAGACTCAAATGGAGCAACATTTGGCAAAACAACTGACTAACACTGTTCACTGTGTTGTATTGTCAAAAAAGACAGATTGAGAAATTATGATGTAGGTTACTGAAAAGTATCGCAGAACAACAACAAAGACATCTGTTAAAAAGCAAACTTGGTGAAATTTGAATAGGTCTTTAATTAATGGTACTGTACTATTGTTAATTTCCTGGTTCTGATAATAGTAATATGGTTATGTAACATGTTAGCGTTGAAGGAAGCTGAGAGAGGGGTATATGGAAACTCTACTACTTTTCACCTTTTCCATGTCAAAAACTAGTTCAAAATAAAATTACAAAATAAATGCAGTGCCAGGAACATATATATAATCATTTCTTCAGCACGATAGGAAAGATTTCCTTAATATGATTTTTATTTTTATTTATTTATTTATTTTATTTATTTTTAAAAAGATTTTCATTTTTATTTTATTTTTTTTAAATTTAAAACTCATGGTTATTCTATTATAGTTGTCTCAGTTTTTCCCCCTTCACCCCCCTCCACCTATCTCACTCCCACCACCCGCTCCCACAGCCAATTCCCACTCTGTTGTCCATGTCCATGGGTCATTCATAGATGTTCTTTATCTAGTCCCTTCCCCTACTTTCCATCATTTTAAAAATACTATAGCTATCACAAATCAACAAAGGTCAATCTCATGTCTATGGTGAAACACCAATGACATTAAAGTTCAGAAAATATGCCTCTCATTGTCATCATTACTCATGATTTTTATAATTTTTGGGAAGGAGATACATTGCTGTTATTTATGGATGATATAGTTTGCAATTTATAAAACATAAGTGAATTGCCTTGGCTGGTGTGGATCAGTGGATTGAGCACTGACCTGCAAGTTGAAAGGTCACTGGTTCGATTCCCAGTCAGGGCACATGCTTGGGTTGTAGGCCAGGTCTCCAGATGAGGGTGTGTGAGAGGCAACCATTCAATGTTCCTCTCACACATTTATGTTTCTTTCCCTCTCTCCCTTCCTTCTCTCTCTAAAAATAAATAAATATTTTTAAAAATAAGTGAATCAATTGAAAAGTATTAGAATTAATAGTGATTTTGAAAGGTAGTCAGTTACAAAATAAATAAAAATCGATTGTTTTTTATTTTTAAACTCAAAGTACTATTGAATAAAATAAACTCAGTGTCAGACAAAATATAAACCACATATTAATAAAATTAATATCTATTTGAGAAAAACTGTAAACTTTGCATAGTGACATAAAATTGTGATTTGATTAAATGAAAACACAATATTTTTCCTCATAAGAAAACCAGCTATTAAAATATGTATTTTTTCTACATTTCTTATTTATTTAAGGCAGTTCCAACTGAAATTAGAATCAAAGTATATTTAAAACTTGAAACATGATTCTAAAAATAACAATTTAAAGTAACAAAAATAATGAAGAAAGTGGTACAATTTTTAATACTACAATGTAGCATAAAGGTACAATGGAGCAGAAGAGAAAACAGTAAAAAAGAGTATTATAAATAAACATCCTAATATCATGACTGTAGTATTTTAAGTTAGGGGGTAAAATAAATTATTTATTAACTGATGATGGAAAAGTTGATAAACCATTTGGAAAAAATAAGCAAGACATTTTACCTCACATTATACATAAAAATATATTCCAGATAGATTGCAAAATTAATCTATTGAAGAAATGAAGGAATACAAAGGAGTTTTTGACTAATGAGGGGGATGTTCACAGTGAAGAAATAATCAAGTTATATGTGATTGCATGCAATCTATATTTAACATCAAAACAAGCTGAAAAATAGTAAAAGAAAAAATGACCAATACATGTCACAAAATGTGAGAAAAATGAATTATTAACATCTTCAACAAATATAGAAATCTTATAAATGAATTTGAATGAGGGCGAACTTCTCAAGAGAATAAGAAAACATAAATGGTCAATAAACATATCGAAATTATACAGCCTACTAGAAAACAAAGCAATGTAAATTGAAATACATAGCAAAAGGCCATTATTCATTTATTAGATTAACAAAAAAATTTATGTTTTAAAAGTGTAAAGAAGTTAATGAGTTAGGCATTTCCACACACTATTTAACTTATTGCAACTCCCTGGAGTATGACAAATCAGTAACTTTGAAAATGCTTAAATTCTGGGGTCTAGTAAATCCAACAACCCTAAATCCTAGCCATAGGGAGTTGGTTAAACTCTTTTTATCATCCATGGAATACTATGACATTATTAGGCATGGCTTCTAATAGTGGTTTTTAAAATGAGAAAATAGATTGTATATCAAAATTACCCAAAGTGGTCTTAAAAATATACACTTTTTCATACTTCTCAAATCTTGATCCAAACCCCTTCTTTCTGATTTTTAAAAATTCTAGTGTGAGATTTGGGAGTTAGAATTTTTATGTAGTCTCCAATGAAATCTGATGCAAACTTTCTATTGCACAACATTGCTCTAAAACAATATTCAACAGTTGGATATTACTCTCTGTATAAAGTGAAATTTAAAATACACATTTATTTGCTGGCAAGAACCTAATTTTAGAGTACATAGTAGATGGTATTATGTGTGTATTTATGTAAAAGAGAGTGATTTTCATACTTATTCATTATTTCCAAGTTTTATGATCACTCCTTAAGAATAATGACTAATAGTAAATATCATTAAAAAAATATGTTTAAAGGAGTCGCTATCTTTTTTCCCATCTCTCTTGCTGCCAGAGATACCTATTCACCCTCTGCTTGTGCTTACTGAAATATGCCAGGTCCTCAGAGAGCACCTCAAATTTACCCTTAGACAACTATGGCATTATTTCCATGTGAATACTGGAGAATGAAAGGAAGAGAGAAAAAGTAAAACATTGTGCACCAAGTGAAATGTAGTTTAGCTATTATCTAATGAATTTGATCATAGTAGACAGCCAATCTTGATAATTGTTTCAAAAGATTTTTCCTAAATTTCAGCCCATGGGGGTGGAATACAGGCTAGGGTGGATTGAGTAGGACAAAGGTGGTTGGTGTAAGGGATCTAAAACTAAGAAAAAAAAATCTCTCAAAACCATAAAAACAACAACACTCACATATACAGAACAAAAATCCAAATTTCTCCTGGATTTGAAGGTAGAGGACCTAAGACCTCTAAGAAAATTTGCATTTTCCATATACTAAAATCACCTTTGAAAGATATATACAAGTTCTGTCCAGAAGGTATCCAGCCACATAATATGAAAAATAAAGACATTTACTGAAGAAGATCTAAGATACAAGAAACATTAAACATAAGACAAGGGCTCTTCAGTCCCCTTCAAAGTAGGTATCTTGGGACCTCACATAGTTCTCCTAATCACCATCAGCTATCCTGTCTTATTTTCCTGAATCTCATTGATGGTCTGAAATCTCTTCTCTTTCAAAGGTGATTTTAGTTTTGGGAAAAGCCAGAAGTTGCCAGACACCAAATCTGGGCTGTATTGGGGCAGAGTCACCCAGGTGATTTGATGTTTCACAAAAAAACTCTTCGTAAGATGGGATGCATGAGCAGGCACATTATCACGATGAAGCTGCCAATCACCAATTGCCCATAGCTGCAGCCTCCTGAATCATCTGAGTAGTTTCCATAGAAGAATGTTCAAGTGTGACATGAAATTTGATGCCGATTCATTGCATTTCTTGCTCAGTCATTTTTTGTTTTGTTTTATTCTATTTTATTTTTGCTGTTCAAGTACAGTTGCCTCCATTTTCCCACCACCACTCTCCCCTGCCCCCTCACCCCCACCTTCCACACTCAACCCTTCCTTGCTTTGGTTTTGTCCATGGGTCCTTTATACATGTTTCCTGATGACCTTTCCCACTATTTTCCATTATCCCCCTCTCTCCTCCCCTCTGGTTAATGTCAGTTTGTTTTTTATTTCAATGTTGCTGGTTATATTTTTCTTGCTTGTTTGTTTTTGTTGATTAGTTACCACTTACAGGTGAGATCACATGGTATTTGTCTTTCACTGCCTAGCTTATTCCACTTAGTATAATGCTCTCCAGTTCCGTCCATGCTGTCATGAAGGGTAGTAGCTTTCTTTCTTTCTTTCTGCTGTATTGTATTCCCTTGTGCAAATGGACCATAGTTCTTTGATCTACTAATTTACTGTTGGGCTCGTAGGTTGCTTCCAACACTTGGATATTATAAATTGTGCTGCTATGAACATTAGGGTACATAGGTTCCTTTGAATTGGTGTTTTGGGATTCTTAGGGTATAATCCCAGCAGGGGAATTGCTGGGTCAAAAGGTAGTTCCATTTTTAGTTTTTTGAGGAAATTCCATACTGTTTTCCACACTGGCTGCACTAGTCTGCATTCCCACCAACAGTGTACTAGGATTCCCTTTTCTCCACAACACCACCAGCACCTGTTGTTTGTTGATTTGTTTATGATGGCCATTCAGACCAGTGCGAAGTGGTATCTCATTGTGGTTTTAATTTGCATCTCTCTGATGGCTAGTGATACTGGGCATCCTTTCATATATCTCTGGGCCCTCTGTATGTCCTCCTTGGAGAAGTGTCTGTTCAGGTCCTTTGCCCATTTTTTAATTGGATTGTTTGTCTTCCTGAGTCATGTAAGTTCTTTATATATTTTGGAGATCAAACTCTTGTTCGAAGTATCATTGGCAAGTATATTTCCCATATGGTTGATTCCCTTTTCATTTTGTTGATGTTTTTGTTTCACTCAGTCATTTTCAATGTGACAGCCACACAGTACACATTCTCACTCAATGCCATCTACCAGCCTTGCTCACTAGAACAATGAAGCTGCCATTGTTCACACATGTACATCAATGTCATGCAAACCATTCTCATTATATTAACAATGGATGGACTTTTTTGGACAGTATATATATATATATATATACTATATATATATATACACACATATATATATGCTGTCCAGTTCAGGCTTCCTCTTAATATATATATAATATATAAATATTATATATTATATATAATATATATTAGGGGCATCTTTTCCACCAGACAGTATGGTGGCAGGAGAAGTTTCTTGCACCAAGTGCTCCAGAAACCAAAGAGATGAGTGAATAGTTCCTGAGTGTGCTGAAAGTTAGAAAGATTTAAAAAAAATGAATAAGGGAAAAAATGAACCATAGAGGTCAAAGTGGCAACAGGGAAGGTGTTCTGCCGAAGAGGCCTATCATTCTACCCTTGGGGAGAGAAGGGATGGTGGGGAGGAAGACCTGACTAAAGTGTATGAAAGTCTGAGAAGTTAATTGGGCTTTCTGAGACAGCACCTGGCCCATCCCTCACCCAAAACAAATATAGCTCCAGCGGAACTAAATAACGCTCTCTCCCTTGCTCATGGCATGCTGACAGAATTTGAACTGGGACAATGCCCTGGCCTTTCCTCTTCAGGAGGGAGACTACAGGAGGGAATTTGTCTTTCTTGCTGGCCTGGTGAAACATTTATGAGTGTGTCCACATGCTCTTCCACCTGGGAGCATGAAACTGTGTAGCCCTTGCCGTCATATGGCCACTGTCACTGTGTTGCCTTCATACGCAGCCTTCAGGAGGAAGCCTGAACTAGACAGCAGCTGGGAACCAGCTAAGTTACCTGAATGACTGGTTAGCAGCTGCCTCCAGCTACAAAGAATGGTACTTTAAAATGAAGCAGGAACTCTGGGCACTGCCTTTTGTTCTGGACTTGCTGAGGATGGCTGGGTTTTGTCTGGGTTTTACAGAGGAGATGAGCTTTGAGATAGGAAGTCCCCGATTCTCCAAGATGACACAGCATCCAAGTAAAACACTTTTCCTTTTGCATTTTGCATCAGCATGCACCTCATGAATTTGGTTTTTGTGGCAATAGTCAGACAACCCCCTGGTTTTTATCTATTTGGTTGTTTGTTTGGTAACAGAACTACATGGTCAGATTTTTCTTTCACCAGTATCATAGGCTGAAGTGCAGGTTATAAAATGAGGAATGAAGGGAGATGTAGGAACAACAGTTTCAAAGAAAAAAGATAGTGGTCCACTCTGCAAAATCAAAAATCAGTAGATTATGGAGGAAATTTAGGCAATGGAATTCATCAGCCTGTCAGATAAATGACATTGAGAGGAAGACACAAATCAAAAACTCAATAATGAGAAGACATTTTCAGCTTGAGTATAATATGGATGGTGTGTCCACAGACTTGTGAAATGTTTCCATCTTTGGGGGAACTACTGCACCAAATCAATGATGTTCTAGAAATTTCTAATAAGCTCAAGAGTTTTCATGACATTAAAGAACTGAGGTAGTATGAGTTCAATTGATCCACCCATCAATGTATAGAAGTAAAGGGGGAATTAAGTTTTTGACTTATGAAAGCCTTACCAAATGGTTTAAACTCTGCAATCTCATGACATATTTATATGTGATGATATCTCAGGTTTTTAAAGAATTTATTTTTCCAAATGCTAATGTCTCTGCCAGAAGCATAACAAAATGAATAAGATTAGACAGGCTACATAAATATATATTTAGAAAAGGATTCAAGAAAGGGGAGCTAATTTCCTTTTTATTCATTAAAGTGGTTTAGCTGAAAAAGGTATAGTTTGGTATATACACAAAGAGAACCTGATACAGAAGAATCCCAAATGAAATATTAATGATGTGTTTGCCAGCCAGAGGGCATACACATGGTTTGCCTCAAAGTCTCCAGTAAAGCTAGAATTCATGTTCACAGCTTTTTCACAAGACTTTATTCCAAGTTCAGCTGCTCTCCTGTAATTTGGATGTTTTTCAGAAAGGTTTGGAAGAAACTCTATTCTAAAGAGTATGAGGTCCAAGAAAAGAAAAGAAAATATTTCTGCAACTAATATCTTTATAGAGAAGGTACTAAGAGTGTATGCTGGTATGTTTGTCTAAGATGGGACTGTGTTCCAAAGCCCAAATCCTAGGCTGAATGGACAATGCAACCAAGAAGAAGAGGAGGAGGAAGAAAAGGTCAAAGAAGAGAGTTCCATTGAGAATATGGCCTTGCATTTTTAAGAAAATTTGGGATGTTAGGAGCATATTCAGAGTCAGTCAAGTAGTTTTCAGAAGAATTGATTAGAAACCAAAGTCTCCATTCCCTCTTTTCCTTCATCTGAATCTGCCCAAGGGAGGTGTGCAGTAAGCTGATGCTGTAGGGAACAGGCCTAATAGAGCCTGAGCCCTTTGATTGTGTGGCCTGGCCCTGGCCCTGTCCCCACTCATATTACAATGCTGTAGTGTGCATTGTCCAGACAAAGGAGCAGTCGCTCCTCTCTGAAAACTGCCTGGAGCACAGCCACCTCCATGCTATCTGCTCCAATCCCCAGCCAACTCTTATTTCTTCCTTGGGCCCTCCCCTCTGAGTCTTTTGAGTAAAACACTTTGAAATCAGTAGTCAGCGCTGCAGTGGACTTAGCAAAGCCCCCAGACCTGGATCACCCAGCTTCCCTCCCTCTACCCCAATCTCTGGCCAGTGGATTTCTATTTCCCCTTCTGAGTAGAGTGTGTCCCTGCTCTCTGGAGACAACCCTGCGGAGACAAGAGAGGGAATGACTTTTATTCTTAAGAAGAGTCTTAGGTACCTAGTAACATCCTGGTGCTTTTTTTTTTTTTTTTTTTTTTTTACCATTGTAATCCCAGTGTCTTACCTTTCTAAACAAAGATTTGTTGAGTGGATGAAGTTGGATAAAGTTAACAATGTTGCATGGCTTTAAATGATGATACTCTTAGATTTTGGAACTTCACTTGTGCTTATGTTAGGCACTGTGCTAAAATTTTGTATCTATTTATACATTTAGTCCTTATGATGTAGTACATCATGAGGTAGTACACTTTTCTCCTCACATCACAGATAAAGAATTATATGCACAGATGTAAATGCCTTGTTCTGTGTCATGCAACTAGACAGACACAGAGCTGAGCTGAGTTTGAATTCAGACCTCTGGACCCAGAGCCTATGTTTGTAAACACTGTACTGTAATGTGGACAAGAACATGACTAGAACTTAACTGATAAGAAAAGATGTTTTTCCAGTTAATTTTTCCTTTTTAAGTGATTAGTTATTGTCTGACAATTTTAAGAATTATATCCCTTTTGCTGAGGCTGTTCCCCATTTGAGCTATAGAATCTCTAGTCATTAGGGTTTGGAAGATGGTGAGTGAAGGATGAGGGAGAAGTAGAAGAGAGAGAGGGAATAAAAGGCAGAAGCTCTAAATTGTCTAGTCAGAGGTCCCAAAGTTGAATGTACATGAGAATGAGCTGGAGGTCTAGATACAATATAGATTGCTGACAGCATTGTGAATTTCTCCTTCAGCAGGCCTTGGGTAGAGCCTAAGAATTTACATTCTAGTACTTACCAAGGTGATACTGATATTGTTGGCTGGGAGTCTACACTTTGAGAACCACAGGCACAAGTAGTTGCTTGATTTGGTACTCTTAAACCTATATCAAACAGGCCCTGGGGAAAAGCTCTGTGCAAATCCCCATCCAGAAGCTCCTGTTTTTCTTTCTGCCTTTTCAGAGTTTCAGACATTTTTGTATATTGTGAACCAACATCTGGACCCACTTCCATAATTCTGAGCCATTGCAAATGAGAGAATTTTACAACCTTGCTCTCTGTTTCATGTGTCTTAGACCTAAGCAGAGGTATAAAATACTAACAAAAAACTTGACAACATTGATTTTTTTCCCCATGACTTCAATATATAATGTAATAGTAGGAAGGATATAGAGGGGAGAACAAAACCATTCAGAGTTTGTACATAAATCTTCATCGTACCTATTCCTAACTTCACATACCTAAGACAGACCCCTACAAAGGATCCTTTCTAGTCAGATAAACTCAGGGCTTATTAGCTGGTGAATATCTGTTCTTAACTAGAGATTAATCACATTGAACCCAAGATATTAAAGAGTCTGAAAGGGGAGCTATGCCTTTTGACAAATGTCCCACACAGAGGATTAACTATTGTCTACTTGAGGCACAGCTGTGAACCAAGTGCAGATCACAGCTTAGTGTTTAGAATGTTCAGGAGACACTGCTCTCTTTTGGCCATATCTTGGTGCTGAATTTTCCCTAAAGAAAAACATGTGGGCCTATTTGAAGATCACAGTTCAGATGTAAAAGTCATTTCTACAAAGAAAAGTTAAGGGCAGTATAGCTCTCCAAGAGCAGCAGCAGAGACAGTGGTGGTGGTAGTAATGTCCTGTAGAGCCTTGTATGATAATGTTCTATGATAGATAGTGGCGACCATATTGGACAGCACATAAGAAAAGCATTTATGATATAAATGAATGAATCTAGAAAAGTGGCATGGCAGACGATGTGGTTGGTGTTTCACAGTGGAGTTACTCAGATCATATCTTAAGCAGCTACCAATACGTTAGACACGTATGTGTGAGAGAGATAAGTCAAAATACTCCCAGTCTACATGTAAATATCTGCTGCGTGATCCATGCTTTGCTGGGCACTACTGAGATACAAAGAAATAAAACAGTTATTTGTAGCCTTTATGACTCTTCTGATTAAACAAACAAATGAACAAAGAATAGGAAGAATAGGTATTAAGGCTAAAATAGGGCCCAAGTTATAACAGAAGAGATTAAAACAGAGAGGTTTTATTTCAACTTCCATGTTAGCTACTTCCTGCCTTGGCAGGGAGAAGGGAAACAAGAATTATAAGCAGGGAAACTGGAAAAAAATTTAGACATGATAATCTTGTGTGATGACAGTGAGAGTCCTGGAGATGATGGAAGAGAAAGCTAAATACATAAGATGGTGTTAATTAATGGAGCCTGAATTATTGAGCCTGAAAATAAGGCAAGAAGGAGCTACTGCAGAGTTTTCATCCATGAAATGACAAGAAGAAAATAGTATTTTAGAAAGTTAATTAGGAAGCAGTTTTCAATGTGGGCTGGAGATAGAACTACTAAAGTCAGAAAAGCAGAGGCTCTTGCAGACCTCTCCACTCCTGAGGGCAAGAAAGAACTCAGCACTGGGGTTGGCAAGGAAAGAACAGAAGGAAGAGAGAAACTTCCTCTGGCTTCTATACTTCATACTTCTGAGAATTCGCTTTGCCTTTGGTCCTTGGCCTCTATGATGTTTTAGCCTCTGCTTTTCTTTCTATCTCTTCTCTCTTCTTTGGTCTTCTTTGCCAGACTCTTTTCTTTGTCTCACCATTAATGTAGGAGTTCTCTGAGATCATTTCCTTGGTCTTCTTTTTCATTCTATACTCTCTGCTTCAGCCATTATCTACATACATATTTATCACAAATTTTTGCCTCCATTCTTAGTCTCAATCCAACTATCATCTTGTATATTTCCAACTAGCTCTTGAAAATTCTCACCTAAGTATGTCACCAGCACATCAAAATTAATGGCTAGAACATTCCACATTATTGTCTATGTCCAAAGTGTCTCTGCCTCAGATTTTCCTCCTTTTGTTAATGGAAACAAGATCCACATACCTCACAGAACCTCAGGATTGTAGAACCTGATCCAAAGTAACTTTCCTTCCTCTTTGCTCTGAGGCCATAGTTGCAGAATAACATAGATGCAGAAAAGATTCACTTTTTCTTTGCTCTCACTAACTGTCTTTGCTCCCTCTCTTCTCCTCTTCTCCTGTTTTTACATCTCCACAATGTTCTCATTCTGACCCTCAGTCCTTCTCACTGACTCTTTGACACTATTACCAAAACATTCCTCTTATCATAGTCCTGCTCTGCTCCAGAACTCCCCCAAGAATACATGTTCCCAGGACAGCCTTTTCAGATTTTTAGGCTACAACTCTCTAGCTTTTTTACTATACTTATACCCGTGCCTGACCACCACATAAACCTCCTTTATGCACCAAATTTCTACAACCACATCTTTGCCTCATCACGTTTCTTCAGACACAGAATTTCTGCTTTTCTTTCACAATGTCCACTTAAAGAAATCATGTTCACATTTTAAGATCCATTTCAAGTCTTGCTTTCTTTATAAACATTTCCTGAGAGAGACATCTTCTTTCTGTGAAGCTCATTCAGTTGTATTTTTTCAGCTTTCTACTGTAGTTTACTTGGGTTCTCATTATAGCTTCTCTTTTAGATTATACATTTCTCGTGGATCAGGGTGGTGTCTCAATTATTTTTGTTTTCCTTGTGGTTACCAGGATTCCTTGTACACTATATCAATAAGACCAAAAATAAGTGAATCCAAATAATCATACAAAATGGAATTTAACAAAATGTCCATAAAGTTCAAAGAACCAAAGAAATTGCAACATTGTGAGACATCAGGTGGTCATCAGAAGAGGTGGTCATTTTCTGGAGCATATTTAAAGTAGTTGTAGAAGTTTTTCACTCTAGTTCAGTGAATAGCTGAGCTTTGAGGATGTAGATATAATTGGCATTAGGTAAGAAAATACTTCTAGTTATAATCTTTGATATTATTCTGTACTTCCACTCCAAAGATCATATTTGTATGTTTGTCATATGTAGCTTACAGGAAACTCTGCTTTTTCTGTAATAAACCAAAACAGAAGATTCTACTTCATTTTATCCACAAGACCTTTTGTCTGTTTTATTTTGCATAGGAAGAAATAATGTCAGCATAAGTGGGCTTATTTCAAAACATGTGAGCTGAACAGTAATTCTCTTTCATTCATTGTAGTCTTCTCCTTACCCTGCTCTGGCTATTTTGAACAAAGGAAAATATAAGGGCTGAAGCAATTCTCCTTCTGGTTTATGAATTAGTAAAGCTCTAACTGTATTGGGCAAGTGAAGGCAGAGCTCGTGCCCCACAGGTTTGCAAGGCCCTGTATAATTTTAAAATCTTCCTGTGTTTTGGAAAATAATCTGGCAATTCAAACAACTTGTTTTAAAAGTTTTTCTAGGTCATCTTACCCCTGTCTGCCTTAGATAATGGAAATTAAGAAACTACATTGCTGTTATAAAGGCCATGAAGATATGAATATAAATACGAGACACATATTTTTGTATTGCAGTGGCTTGAGGAATTTACAAAATTATAAGTCTTGGTGTCCTGAACAGAGTTACTACCTCTCAGATTCTTAGTGGAACCCTGTAAAGCATAACACCGAATGTAACTAAATAGCAAGATGGATGATTTTAAAGCATGGTGTCAATAATTAGCTAAGTAATCAAACCTCTTTTCTAAGATAAAGTTATACTTTCTTAAATTTAGCCATGTAATCCTCCTTAATCTCCTGACACCACTTTCTTTCCTAATTCCAGTAGGATTTGCAAATAGAATATTACTTATAACTTTAATATTACTATATCTTAGAGGACAAAGACATCTTTTGTTATAAAAATCATTGAAGTCAAGGAACATATATCAAGGACTCATGGATAAAGCCAAAGTGTGGAAGGATTAAAGGAGGAAGGTGGGGGAGGGGGGCAGGGGAAAGTGGTGGGGGAAGGTCAAGACAAATGTATTTGAACAAAAAATTAAAATTAAAAAAAAATACTGCAGACCATTGATAGAGAAATAGAGAGACAATACTTCTCAGAAATTGTGTCATTTCAGGATAAGATAATTATTAGAACTATTTGGAGTGAATAATTAGAAATAGATAAATTCTTACTGGATAAGAGTCAACCTAAACATGAGGCTTAATTGACCCCAGAACCCCACATCTTTTGAGGGTCAACCACACATTTTATTATTGTCTTTTTTGGTAAGTAAATGTTGATTAATTATCTCCTTTTTAATGCTTTTATTTTGTGAGGATAATTAGTAAAGTATCAAGTAAGATTTCATGAATGAGTGACCAAAGTAGCAATTCTTAAATTGAAGTGGAGTGGGGAGTAGATATAGTTGAAACAACAGATATGGGAAATGTGACATAAAACAGTTTAGCAAAAGAATATGCCTGGAGAATAGATATTCATAAATTATGCTCAGCGCTAGCTTTATTTGGACATAATAATATGAAATATCTTCTAGAGATCCCCTTATTCAGTCTTACATTAAGGTAGAAATCTTGCTGAGTATGGTTAGCTAAGAAATAAAATGAGATTCTAAAGAAGGCGTGATTGAACTACATGATGCCTAGGGAAAAAATTAGACACTACTTGCTCTGCTCTCTCTGTTCCATCTACCCTGGACTCTTCTAAATTATCTTCTCTCTCCCAACCTCCATCCACTGGACTGAGCCTATTACCATCCTTAAGCCTGAAGTGTTTTTCACTCCACCTACTTCTCTTGCCATCCTTCAGATCTTAACCAATGTGACCTCAGGAAAGCCTCCTTTGATCCCCAACTCTAGGACAGTCACCTTTTGAGATGCTTCCACATTTCCTACTTATCTCGACACTTATCATGATGACATTATCACTTAAAAGTTTAATGGGTTAATTGATGGTCCCCAAAAAGATGTGTAAGGACAAGGTCTTAATCCCCAGAACCTGTGAATGTGACCTTATTTAAAACAAGTCTTTACAAACATAATTAAGTTAAAAAATCTTGAGATCATCCTGAAATTAAATCCAATGACAAGCTTTTTTATAAAAGAAAGACAGAGGGAGATTTGGGCCATAGACACAAAGAAGAAGGTCATGTGAAGACTAAGGCAGAGATTAGAGTTATGCAATCCCAAGCCAAGGAACACCTGGGACTACTATAAGCTAAAAGAAGCAAGAAAAAGGTGCAGCTCTGCTGATACCTTGATTGTGGTCTTCTGGCTTCTAAAACCATGAGAGAATATATTTCTGTTGTTTTAAGTAACTAAGTATGTGGTAATTTGTTACAGCAGCCCTACGAAGTTAATACAGCAAGGAAGATACACCTTTCCTGTTGGACTATAAGCATCAAGATACATAAGCTATGCCTGTTCATTTTTGAGCTTGCTACACCAGACCATTTAGATGGCTCATTCTCAGGTACAAGTAGACAAATTTTAGTTAAGGGTAACCTATGTTTATTCAAGAGGTAGCCCTCCATACATGTCAGTTTGAAGAAAGAGTAGAACTTCTCATATCAGCTTGTAGTAGAGTGTCACTATGGTACTGAAGAGATTAGTGTTATCATGTTTCTTAACTGTAATTTTAATTTCCTAGACTATAAAGAGTCATGATTTATTCTTCTATTTCCTTGGGCTAGCTCAAAGTTTTCTTGTTTTTTGTTTTTATTTTTTACTTTTTTGCTTATTAAGTGACTGAAAATAATTGACTTTCTTTTTTAATTTTTCAATTATAGTTTACACTCAATATTATTTTGTTTTAGTCTCAGGTGTATAGCATAGTGGTTAGACAGTCATATAGTTTACAAAGTGATCCCACTGGTATTTCAAGAACCCAGCTGGCACCATCCATGATTATTATGATATTATTTTATATATTCCCTATGCTGTACTTTCCATCCTCATGACTATTTTGTAGTTCTTAGTATCTTCACAGTTTTCACCCAGCACCCCACCCTCTTCCCCTCTAACAACTATCAGTCTGTTCTCTGTATTTATGAGTCTGTTTCTATTTTATTTTTTTCTTTGAGATTCCACATATAAGAGAAATCATATGGTATTTCTCTTTCTTTGTCTAACTTATTTTACTTAGCAAAATATCCTCTAGGTCCAACCATGCTGTTGTAAATGGTAAGATTTTGTTTTTCAATGGCTGAGTAATATTGTATTGTATATATGTACCCTCAGTCTTTTATCCAATTGTCTATTGATGGTCACTGCACTTAGGGTACTTCCATATCTTAGCTATTGTAAATTTTGCTGCAATGAACACAAGAGTGCATATATTCTTTGAATTAGTGTTTTGGTTTCTTCAGATATACATTAACCCAGAAAAGGAATCACTGCATCATAAGACAGTTTCATTTTTAAGTTTTTCCAGAGTGGCTGCCTCAGTCTCCATTCATACCAACAGTGCACAAGGGCTTCTTTTTCTCCACATCGTCACCAACATTGTTTGTTGATTTATCGATTAAAACCATTCTGACAGGGGTGAGGTGATATCTTGTTGTGGTTTTAATTTGCATCTCTCTGCTGATTAGTGATGCTGAGCATCCTTTCACACATCTATTGGCCATCTGTGTGTCCTCTTTGGATTAGAGCAAATGATTGGGCAAACAATTGGCTTCCATGATTTATTCTTTAAATCAAAACCAATTTTTGTGAAGAGTCATCGTTAATGGGATAGGTCATAAAATATTTGCTTTTTCTGAATACTTAGATTGAGGGTCATTGATAAAATGGTATGGGTTTATAACAGAGATTGATTTTTATTACAACAGAGTAACCTAGAGGTTGACCTACAATAGAATTTGTAACTTAATATCAGTTTCTTTCAATAATTTGTATAAAACATAACTAGTATGTGCATAGAATTCAACTTATTAAGCACTTTCACATCTTATTTTAAGTGATTATAAAATTATTTGAAACAATTCTTTGAGATAAAATATAAAATTATCTGTTCAAAATTTATAAGGATTTTTAATATTACAATATCTCTCCAAATTTATTTGGTTCCTGAGTTTAGTGAGTGAGAGTTAGATAGTGTGAGATAACCATTATCTAGTTTTCACTAGTACATTGCCAAGTTCTTATTGTAAGATGAATAAATTTAGACTGAGAGACAGTAGGTGACTTTTTCTAGGTCACACATTTATTAAATGTCAGTCTCACATTGGAAGCAATTCTTTTAACTCAACATTTAATTTTCTTATTATTTATTTCTATTGGAGTTAATAATCCCACTTTGCTCATGAGAAAATAAGCCCAGAGAGGCAATTTATAGCATGGAAATTCAGAAGGTGATGAAGCTGGAAAAAATAAAGTATAGAGTATAAATGGTCTTTGACATTCAGTTGGTCCTGTGTTTTGGCTTATATAAAATCACTGCTAGTGACTTGGAAGGAATGCACTGGAACCATTGAATGGATAGAACGCAGGGTCCTTCTCCCAATTTCATCCAAAGCTGTATTGATTTTATTTATTTTGTATCACATGTGTCCTTCTAAAATCTGATTTCAGGAAAAGATCCAACTCTTAAAAACACCAAATAAAACAAAACACAGTAACATAATGAAAATCACATATGCATTTTCTAATTTCAAATATAGTGACACACTGAGCCTGTACAGAGATACGACTAGAACTCAGGTCTCTGCATTCCTAGTCCTCACTGCAAGATCTGCCAGGACTTTTTTTTTTTAATCTCTGTGCCCTCAGGAAATGTGTTCCCAGGGTATATGTTCTTGTGGTTTAAGGACAAGGCCTTATGAATTGTCTTTTGCTTATTCCTCACCAAAATCTAGAAGCATTAAATTTGGCTGAGAGAGACAATGTCATAGTGGCTGCTGAAGTCTGCATTTTCTGACGCAAACTGTAATTTTAGTCTCAGCTGTGTCTTCCCCAGAAAAGTAGACAGTGAGGTCTGTGGGGGAAGATCTGCAGTGCTTTTCTTCAACTGCCCTAAGCTCTGCTTTTTTGATGCATGAAATGGACCCTATTTCATTAGTAGAGGAACCTTCCAACGCAAAGCACTTCAACTTGGGATTTTCTGTGTGTTGCAATTTATCTTCAATGCCAGCTGAGTTTAGAACTAGACCAAGGTATCAGGAAAGGGAACAAAACTTTCTCCCTGCTTCCTTATTTGGGAGGATTGTTATGCAGATAACTTAGGGAGAAATATAGGCCTGACAGGAGAGCACAGCTGCTAAAATGAGCTTAAAGTTTGTCTTCTTCAGTCTGAGAATAATCTAGGTAGGCCACATGTATGCTGCTCAGTTGAAATTTGGCAAATATGATCCATCTTTCCTAAGAAATCTTAGGGAACTTTTAATTACTTGATATGGGCTTGTTTGAACATCCTTAGAGCACTCTGAATTGATGATGCATGATATGTGATTTTTTCCCAAAGCTTTGAAAAATATATGTCCAGATCCATACTGAAATTATTTGTATTTTGTCAGTAAAAACTCCACTGATTAGCAGAAGTTCAAACTGAATAAGAGATAGAATTAGAGGTTTATGAGAATATTCGGCAGTATTTCTGTTATTAGAAGGTGGACCATCCTATAGCTTTAAAAACCAGAAGAACATCAGTTTACTTCAAAGATAAGGGGTGAGAATATAAGGACAAGGTCTATAGCAAGTCATCTTGGAAACAATATGCTTTTTGATACTGAGGATATTTTCTATTAAATTTCATATTTGTTAGCATAGCTATATGAGACCTAGATTTCTTTTTAACATTTTTTGAACTCTCTGCATCTTTATAACTGACTCTGCTAAACATCTTTACCAAAACTGACTCTGTGCCAACATTTACGAATTACTGCATTGGACAGCTAATGAGAAATCTTAAAAACAAATGGCAAATGAATAAACTGAAAAAGTCAGCTCCATTGGATAGAAGTGAAAGAAAATTTTCTTTTTTGTTCTCTTATCAAATATGCAGTGTCTTTTCTTGTTGCCTGTCTCATTAAGGAATAGCAGCTATTCTTACAAAGGATCTAACATTTACTTGAAAACAATAGTTTCCAGTAAAGCGTTTTTAGGATAAATGAGCTTACTAGTAAATATTGGTTTAATCTTCAGAGAAAATGAAAAGCTTGTGGTTTGGGGCTGATGGCAGAAGGCAGATGCATTAGGACAAGGGACCGAAGCATTGGTAAAATTCCTAAACAGTCCTCTTTTCCAACTCCGGGCAAAAGAACCAGAACATACTCATTCATTTTCTCTTAAACGAAAGAATGATCTCAAACCTATGAGTGCGGAGTAAAATTCAATCAGGCTTTTCAATGCTTTGTTTAGTAGTGCTATATAGTGAGGTCTTCTCATAGTTTACCTACTGAAATGCCTGATAGAATAGAAATCAGAAATGGTATTTTGTGCTACTTTTTTGTGGCGACTGTGTCTCATAAACTGAGCATAATAGCATATTTTGTGACTCCATTTATTGCCCAATTATATCTCATGTGGGCATGTTTAGCTGAGCAGTGTTAGTTGTTTGATTTCACATACAGCTTTGCTGGAACTTTCCAAAGTTTTTGCTGATCACAACTTAGCAATTGCTTATGCTTTATTCAATTCACTTGTCATAAGTACAAGTTACCCCATTTACACTAAGTTCTTAGTCTCTTCTGTTGTTGCTTCTTTTTTCCATATTCTTTTTTTGTACATTTGTTTTTTTTTTCTTTTCTGAAAGAGTTCAAAATAAGATACCAGCAAGCACTGATCTCTGCTATCTGTTTTGAAATGGAATTCACCTGTGATGAACCAGCAGCAAGGGACAGAAGTTAGCCCTCAAAAGTCTCAGGCTGCCCTCTCATCTTCTCTCACTGACCTCAGAGGAGAATATCAAACACCTGAAAAATGAACCCACAGGTGCACCGTCTATATATGGTAGGAGATATTGTTTAGCTAGCCACTCGAAGAGGTTTTCTCTAACCCTTCATCAAAGAGATTTTGTGGTCAGCAAAATGTGTGAGACAATAAAATTTCATATGGAAGGATTTAATTATCACTGTTTGTGGTTCAATTCATGGTCTTTTCTTCTTCTGTGAAAGTTCTACAAGCAAAATAGGTTAAATTTCATAATGTAGTCCCCTCAAAAGCACATGAAACAACACCAAACAGGAATGTCTTTAGCAGAAAGCTTCTATTCTTTTAGGGAAGCCTGAGGGTTTTTGTGTCTTGGAAGCTGTATATTGGTGGGCTCTCTGAGGCCAGGGAATCCTGCTGTCCTTTTGGCTAGCAAGGGTACACCAAGAGGCTGTTTTCTCCTATTGGTGGTGGGTGGAGGGTTCCCTCAAGGTGCAATCCCCAACAGTCACCACGCAAGATGGTTCCTGACATTGGTACAATGTAGACAGGTTTTTCTGCTTTTGATCTTGCCATTGATCTATAGAATAAAAAATAATAATATTTTGGGATAGGGAGTAACAGAGCACATTTACCAAATGAAATAGTCTCTTTGACTTAATTGTTCTGTGTATTATACCAGATGGAAGGAAGATATTTTAGATTATAGTTAATTTAATAAATATCTTCATAGATTCAGAGAGACAGAATACATAGAATCATTCATTATTTATTATATTGACACTGATTTTACTTTGTTACCTGAATTAGTTATATCCTAATTAGTTTACAGTTATTAGTTATGCACTAATAGAGTATGGTTGGGTATCCAAATACTTCATTTCTACCTATTAGATCCTGCTTTTCTCCCTGTCTTCCATCTTCTTTTCTGCCTTTCAACCTAAAAAATAGGCCTCATTCATATCTTTAAGAAAATACCTTAACTTCAGCAAGATAAACTTAGGGGAAATGTAGCCAATTTTCTGATATTCAGTTTCTATATTGTTATCTGGACTTTTTCCTTTATCTTGAGACCTGGGCACCATACTTTCCCTGGCCTGGTAGTAAATATTCTTCTTATCTCTGTGCCAATGTCATCTCTATCTTGGGTTCTGATGATGATCCTAGTTCTTCCTGAGTGTGAAACACCACAGACTTTGCCAGAGCTCTTTGTAAGACCTGTCCCTGAGTTCTCACTGGGCTGTGGTTACCTCTTAGAGTTTTCCAAGTCTTCCCATTTTCCTGAGTATTACCTGTTCCTGAACTCATAATCCTTGTGTTTACCCCAACTGTGAAGATGCCCTTATCTTCCAATAGGCTTGATAACACTGTTCATTGCCTTTCCCCTCTAGCCACACCATTTAGATACTCACATCCACCTTGTAGAGGGGACTTCCTCTCAACATCTGTGCTGTGGCTTCAGCTTCAGGGCCAACCTAACCCAGGAAGTATGTTCTTACCACCGTGTCCTTCTCTGTCTGCTCTAGTTTGCCAGGCCAAGTCCTGAGATGGAGCGTGAGGTGACATCACTGAGAAAGAAATATCATTGTAAAACTGTATAAGGGTGACATTAGTGATGCTTTAGACACAATTTGGAGCTGCAGGCAGATATGAAATAACCAGCTTCCTGTAGGAGAGATGCCTCAGGACTGAGTAGGGAAGTTAGCTGAGTTCTCCAAAGAAAAGAGCTACCAGGCACATTCCATGTTAGGAGAGCCCAAGGGCTTCCCAGGCACATATATTTAAATAAAGGTAAAGAAATTTGCCTTCTCTCCTGTGGAAAATGCACTTGAATTTCAGACAAACTGAGTAAAACCATTGGAGCTGGTGATGAGTATTACTATATGAAAAGATACTCATTAAGCCTGAGATAAATTATGCCCATTATCTAATTCTTATTTTCCAGTGTGGAAAATCCCTGGATAAAATTTACTGGCAAGACTAAAAAATAATAACTAGTAGTAATGTTTTGTTATATGCTAGGGTCTAAGAGGAATGCTTTCATGTTATGTTATTTAATTTTCATAAAACTGTTGAAGGTAGGTATTATAATACTCCTTGTTTTAAGAAAGAAACCAAAATTCAGAGAAATAAACATCCCTCTCAGGGTCCCATATCTGAAAAGTAAAAATTGGGGGCTTGGCTTCCAGTCTTCCCACCCTAAATGCATTGTAAAGTTGGCACAAGATGTGATATTAGAACTTGCTGTTTCTATTCAAGATATTATAACAAAATTTTAGCCTAGTGTTTTTCAAGATACTAAGGTAGGTTTTCAAGCCAAACTCTGGATTCTGCTGCTTCTGGGCGTATGGCCTGTAAGGAGAGGAATTCAGTATAAACACCCAGGCTGAGAGAACAGTATGGAGCGTCAGAAATCATAAGTAAGAAAAGTAAAAATTCTTACTTTTTATTAAAGCCTTACAAGGTTTTTCTTACAAAGTTTAAAAAAAACCTTGTAAGAAAACTTAATTACCTATTACTATCAAAAAGTAGGCACAGGGTTAACTTTTTTGCTACAATGAAATAGTATTTGTGTCATATTTCCTGTATACAAATTGTTCTGAATGCAGTATTTTTCATTTTTCTATAATATCCTTTGTTCTCTTGACATTATTTTTGTATATAAATAAAACTCCTTGATTACATTACTGTTTCAGAATATTTGGGATAGGAAAAGAAATAATTTTCTTAAATTATTCCACCATCAAATCATGCCACAGTTAAAACAATAGAATGGAGAGAGCAGGGTGGCCCACTCTATCCTGCACAATTTTGACAATAATTGAAAAAAATTATGGGGGTAGAAACCAAGACCATCACAAAAAATCTTCATAGGAAAAAATATTGGCTTTGGTTAAAATGGCATCCATGGAGAGTGTGCATGTGATATCAGAGCCAGAGGTGGAAAAGAGGGAAGAGGCCTTTTTATGGTTTCATATTGGCAGCATGAGTAGCTATTTTGAGTCAGCATAAAAGCTTTGGTGAGATACCTACTTGGGCTCAACATGAAGTTATGAGTATGGCCCTGTTTAAAGTACAATTCATCTCAGGGGCACAAAGTCAGGAGAAAGAAAATAGAAGAGTAGAGTGAAACTGTGATGTCCAGGAAATGGGGATGTAGGGCAGTGGATGAGTTTTCTTGGAGGAAGCTGGGGATTACTTGGTTACTGTGTGTGCCAGGCTCCTGACTCAGGACACTGCCTGTCTGACCTTGTGTAACACGTAAAACCCTCTCCATGAGAGGAGTACAATTAACCTATGAAATGTGGTGCCCATTTACATTATGTTTGGAGAGAAGTTCTATTTGAGTTCCCATAGTTAGTTCCCATAGCAGGGGTACCTGCTCAGGTGAATGACACCTACATTTCCTAGAACACCTTCATCAGAGAAACCCTTTTACCCTTTATTCTTAATTTTCTCTTTTTTTTTTTGAGTCTACATCATGCCTTCCCTTTACAACTTCCTCTGTTTTTGTGGCACTAAAAGGGCAAAGAATATTTGTAATGCAATCATGGAAGGACCCAGGTAAAACATTAAAGATATACAGACAAACTAAAGAGCCTAGTCAAAGAAGAGGGGTGAATGTATGGAAATGATCATTTACTGAGAAGGAAAATGAAATAAGAATCAAAGTTCTGGGGTCAGGGAAGAATCCAGCCTTGAACTTGTTGACTTCAAGTTGGTTGTAAGAGACATCTCTTTCCTCCCATGTCTTCCTTGCTTTCCTTGAGTCCTTCCTTCTGAAAGAAAAACTCAGGTCCTGGGGCAAGGGTTACTTTTAAAGGAAATTCAAGGGGGCTTACTGTAGAATTTAGGCATTTTTGTCACTACTCCAGCTTACTTTCAGTACTAACTTGTTCTTGAATTTATGCATTTCCCTTTTGGAAAGCAGATTCTCTCTCCATCACTTTTTCCTTCTTCCCTCTGTCTCTAGCTCCTTCCCTCTTTTTCTCCTCTGCCCCTCTCTCCTTTTCTTCCTTCCTTTTTTCTTCCCTCATTTTTCTTCTTCCTCCTCCCCAACTCTTTCTCTCTTCTTTCTTCCCCTGATTATTCCCTTCCTTCAATCTTTTATCATACCTTATGAGACTGATATAATTAGCTTGACAACCTGCTGAGTGCTGAGCTTATGACATGGGAAATTCTTTGGAATCTCAGGGTTCCAGGAGGAAGCACCCACTATGACTTCAAAGGTTCTGGGATTTCTTCTTTGCTATCAAGTTAAAGATCTTCTTTGGAATGATGACTTATGGAGGGAAAGTATTCACCAGAAATCTAGCAGCAAATTTTCCCTTTCAATCTCAAAGGGCGTACACCATTTTCTGTGGATCAGGAGAGGGCTTTTCTTCACCTGTCTGAGAAATTTTAAAGTTTTTTTTGGGGGGGCATAGGTTCCAAACCTAGATTTCTCAAAGTCAAAACCCTGATCACTAGCAGCAGCTATACCCTTGATCAGACTCTGAAGTCAACAAGATGCCACCACAGGGTTCAGCTCCTCTAAACGTCTTCCTCACCTCTCATTTGCCAGAGCCTCTTGCAAGATAAGATTGATACAAAGCAGAAGATCCAGACTTTGATTTAAGCATATTAGACCTAAGCATATTAGGGAAACTATTAATTATTAATGGCCAATAAACTCATATTTAACAAATGAGAGATACCTTACTGATTCATCTTTAAAAAATTTAGATGTGGATGTTGTCCTATTTTAAGGAGATAAATAAGCTTCTGGACTGAGAGGGCAGGGATTTGAATATATCTGCACTGCCCTGTCTCCTCCCAGTGTCAGGCAATGTTTTGTCCAAGGTTCTGTATTTGAGTGAATGACCTTGAAGCCATGGATGGCAAGGTGCAGAGATGCTTAACTCTTGAGTTCTTAAGTAACCCCTGTTTATGAAGACCGAGTCCCATCAGTTCCTATATCAAAGGGGCAGGAGGTGTAAATGTTTAAAATAAGAAGCTGCCTTTAATCTGTTGTAAATAAATTGCTATGAAATGAAGCTCTTCCATTTAATACATCATTTTTCTCTGTTTATATCTCCATTCACCTCCTGTTTGTGTGCATGTACACATTTATATAATTGCACTCTCATGCACACTCACAATCATAATGTACAACCTCACCTGACCCAAGAATTTCCTGTGGAAGCCAACACTATCTGACCTTCACCTTGGCTGGCCCATCTAGGGACTGGCATGCCTCTTTGGGGTCCTGCAGGGGATGTCAGGTCTGCTTCTGTGGCTTTGACACAGCCTGTGCAGAATTTAACAGCTGATAAACATGAGCTTTCTCTGCAGGCTCCGCGATCTGATTAGACTGTTTCTTTCTGATAATGCTGAAAATGAGTACAGCCCAATTGCGAGAGCTCCAGATCTCAGCAGTCCATAATATTGTGACACGTGCTATTTAAAAGGGCTTAAGGGCTCTGGTGGGGATTAAAGCCAGAGCCACAAAGGTCATTCACATCCAACATCTTTAAAGGTGAAGGAGGCAAGAGAGGGCAGCAAGATCCTTCACCAGCTCCAAGGAGGGCCTCATGGGTGATGAAGCTTGCCCTGTAACACACATGTGCCTTCCTTCTGCTTCCCTGAAAGAGTAATATCACTAATGGCCTAAGAGATGTTGTCCATCTGCTTTTAGTGCTTGCAAATAAACAAATGCATTCAGAGTAAAATTATGGCAAAATATGAGTTTCACTTTTAGATGATCAGTAATTTGGGAACTACTCCAAAATCGTTCACTATAATCTACCAGCTCATACTACTATTCAGTATTCTTGAAAATCCAAATACTGATCTTGGAAAGGGGAAAAGATTTAAATCCTTAAAAAAGAAAAGAAAAATAACACCTTAACTACACAAGATTGAAATTTTTATGACAAAAATGCTCATATATACAGTTAAACATTTAATGCAAACAGAAAAATATTGGCAGAAAATTTGGCAAGAATTAATATTTTAATTACACAAAAGTATCTTCAATAAATAAAATGCTCACATAAATTCTACTAAAATTGAATAAAGCGCATGAACAAGCTATAACAAACAAAAATGTACAAATGTTTTACAAATAGACAACGACTTCAAGCCCATCATTAATGACAAAAATGCAAATAGAACTACCGTGTGATTTCTCCCATATAATTATCTAGAATTTTTAAAGAAATTATTTTGTTCAGTGCTAGGAAGAGGGTCTCACAGTGATCATTTTCATACCAGTTGGCTGGAATATAAGTAAGGATTTTTGCAACAGTTAATTATGTCTTTAAAAAATTACCCTTAGACCCAGTCAATTCTTTTTTGGAAACCTCTTCCAAACATAGCATATGTAAAATTTGTATGTTATGATATTTATTAAAATTATTTATAATAGAAAAAGATTTGAAACAACTTAAAGTGTAACATACAAAGAATGGTTAAATAAAGAAAGGTGCATGCTTAAGATAATACGTAGAGCATCCATCAAAGATGGATTATTTTAAATTTTATTTTTCAATTATAGTTTATATCCAATATTATTTTCTATTAGTTTCAAGTATACAATATAGTGGTTAGATGATCATATACTTTATAAAGTATCCCCTTCTCATATATCCAGTACCCACCTGGCACCATGCATAGTTTCTAAAATGCTATTGCGTATATTTCCTATGCTGTACTTACATCCCTGCAACTATTTTGTAACTACCAATTTGTACTTCTTCCTTCAATTTTTTTAAAGAACATTGAATAAGGTAAAAAACAAAAACAAAAAAAGCACCTCATTATGTATTAATAGAAAATACATATTAGTTGAAAATATATATAATGTATTTTATTTTCTATTCTAGATACACAGTTCAATTTTATTTTTAAAAACATTCTGTGAAGTAAAAGATGACAAATTGCAAATACATAGCTTCATTCATTATTCTGGATTTGGTAACCCATGTCTGCAGTGGCTAGGAAATAAAATCACCTTTTTAAAAAAGATTGAATTATTTAAGAAAAATGAAAAAAAGAAATATAAATATATATATTTATGTAGTTATTATTTATTTATTTAATTAATTATTATTCATTTATTTATATATAAATATAAATATATATTTTAAATATTTATTTATATATTATTTATTTATTTATTAATTATATATTTATTTATTTTATATATTTATACATTAAAAATCACCTTTTTAAAATTGAATTAAGAAAATGAATAAAATGAAATATAAATATATGTATATTTATATTTCCTGGACACCTCAGCTCAGCTAGATCTTAGCTAAAATGACCATTTTTGCCTTTCTGAGCTGCTCTCCTGAAAGTAAGCTTTTCTCTGGAGAAAAAGATTACCTGGGGAACTTCCAGCTCTTTCACCTACAATTTCAAAGTAATGGCAGCATTTGTCAAGGCTATTTGACAGGAAGTAACTTTTGTTAGCTACTCATATCTTTGCAAAATCCTCCCTCTAAAAAAGAATTTAATTGAGTGTAACCTGGTGTCCACTTAGCCTACCACAATGCCAGTGAGGAAATCCTTCCCAATGCCTCTTGTGTTCCCAATGCCTCAATGTTCCCTTGAATCTCTCTGGTAATGGGAAGCTCTCTGGCTCACATAGTTCATTCCAATATTGGCTGTCTCTAGGCCCACATAGGGAACGTTTAGTCCTTTTGTCCCATGGGAGCCTTAAAATTATCTTAGACAGAAAATTACTTGTGTTCATTTTCCATCTTCCTCAAGTGGTCCCTTCCTAACACTTTACCCAACAGTTCCACAATTCTACAGTGTCCTCTCTCCCTTTTCACTTTTTGATTTCTTAGGATTAATGGATTACAATTATAGATCTTAAACTGTTGAGTCCAATGAAACCATGTCCTCTTAATATATCTAATATACTCTGATTAGCAGTGTATAAAATCAAATATTTTTTCTCTTAATAACTATCATGAAACTGATAAGAAATAGGAACATTTGACTATTTTTGTTTCTAAATACTATTCAAGTTGTTTCAATAGCTGAATCAAATATTTAGGGGTGCTTAACTTGGTCTATGAAAACTAAAATAACAAGTTTTCCTAATGCTAGAATATAAGGTAAAATAAAAACCTTAGCCTTGAACCAACTTTCATAATTCTGTGGAAATAAATAGTTTCATTAAATATGATTTTGAGATTCTGTAATGGGGCACAGCCAGTGCCCCCACTAAGAGTATTTGTAACAGGGTCCAGAAATTGGGGTGTCCAAGAAAAATATATTCTCCCCACCCCAAGACAGGCTGCCATGCAGGGCCATTGAGAGGTACTTTGTGTATCATTAACAGGCCAACTTCTTACCTGAAGTGGAGCAAGGCCAGTTAAAGTCATTTTGCATGTTAGTAGCAGGATAGCTTCATTCTTCATATGCAAAGATGGTTATTTTACATCTCAACAAGGCTAACCAGGAAGGTCTGAAAAACTTTTAATATAAAACGTAACTGGGAGAGGAAGGAGGAGAGACAGGGGCCTGCTGGAGAGACAAAGGGGCACAGACTAAGGGGAACAATGAGAACACCATGCAAGAAGAAAGAGAGAAAGGACTCTTGCTAGAAAGAAAGAAAGAGAAGGTGCACGTGGTTTGGATTAAGAACTGGAGATTGCAGTGACGCAGTGGATGGTGCTGAGAACTGTGAGGGGCCTGCCTAGCCGAGCCCTGGACTTCTGTTTCTTTTCCTTCTGAAGGACGGTACCCCTGACTGGCTTGACTGGCCTGACTGGCCTAACTGGGCAAGTGGGGGAAGGCAGGACTGTGTGTGTTGGTGGGTGTTTTAAAGGGATTTTGAGATTTAAAAAGCAACATTTAGCCATTAATAAAGCCTGTGTAACTTTTGAATAAATAGTTCCTTTCCTTTTCACCAGACTCTGCCATTAAGAGCCATAATTCTAAGGGCAACAGACAGAGGTACCGAGGGACCCCAGGGAAGCGGGGGTCGTTGTTTCAGTAATAGCATCTGGGTATTGCCCCCACAACGGGTCCATTTGTTTGGTAACAATTCTACACACATTTTTCCCCCATGATGTAATTATATGGGAAAGAAAACCTAAAAAATTCACACCAATAAGAAGAGAGTCCCCTACAAATTACTGTAATTGCTTACTTATTTCATAATTTTCTTTCATTTCTGTTGTTCTGTAGTCATTCAGAAAACGAGGTAAACTTGGACCACAGATTACTCACTCTGTAATTTCCACCTTTTTAGCTTTATTCTCTGAGCAAGTCAGAGGCCAGCAGAGCCACAGTGGGTCAAGAAAAACCATCTCATTTTCTAGACGATGTAAAAGAGCAGTTGAGGAAAATTGTGCATTTTCTCAAAGACAGGCAATTTCCAAAAAAGAAGGACCAAGCTGAATGTGTGAGTGATATAACCAGCATGAAATTTGGCTGGCTGAATCAAGTCCATATTTGTTGACAGGTCTGCTCCACAAAAGGGCTTGAGCAATTAGAAGATAGAGTCACTGAGAAACATTCCAGAACAAATATTTGGAACGCTGGGGGCATCTGGGTATTTTAAACATTCTGTGATGTGACTGTTTGTGTATCAGGAATGAGTTCATAACTAAAGACATTTTGAGTAATTTCCAAGTTAATGGAATTGTAAGAAAGCCAGCAATTAGCACTCCTTGAATCCTAGGACCAAGTACTTACTAAGATCAGAAGGCTTATTTGAGCCAAACTGATGACAACTGCCATGAACCAAAACCTCAACAGATTCAGAAAATGCTCCAGAGAATGGCAGTTTGACATCCTGCTTTGTACATTACAATCAAAAGGGGCAACATAAGAGGGTTGCATAGAATCCATTGGGGATAGATTAGTAAGTCAGGAGAAAGAAAATTGGGTAAACTTCTGGGATTGGATAAAAAGTAAAATGCTAGACACATACTTCTTTTACATAAGTGGATATAGGATAGTTAACAGTCAACCATTAACTCGATAACAATGACAGGATTTGTGGTCTCCACTCTTGTGCTCTGATGTGGTATCTGTGCTTTGACGGGTCTGGAAAAAGGAAATTACTTTGAAATTCCAAAGGTATGTTATCATAGATGCAAAAAGGCAATAGAAAGGCTTAATTAAGTTTAAGGTTGACTTTCGTCAGGGAATATTTTAGCCTAGGATATGACTATGTTCTAGTAACAAGTTTTAATTTCAGATCATCCTTTGTGGTTACTGTAAGTCTCTGAGTTAAAAGGCCACCACACAAGCCTCCCCTGAGATTTTTATGCTTAGTGTGTGGCCTCTTTTCATCCACAAAGATAACTTTTTAAAAATGTTAAATGCAAAAGCCAAGAATATACAAGAATATATTAAAGAATCCTTTAGTCATAGTATCACCACTAAAAAATGTGAATTGATTTGGTATCTTAGAACTAAGACACCAATGAACTCTATATGAGATCTGGTCTCAATTCAATAAATATTTATTGATCATTCATAGTATTTTCAGCCAGCACTAAAATGAGCATTGGAAGTAATATTTACACAGGAGACATGATCTCTTAACTTAAGCAGCATAAACTCTAGGTATGGGGCAAAGAAAAACACATGTGAGTCCCTACTCAGATTAATAAAATGGAACACTATTTAAATGTTAAATTGTGTAATATAAATTGGTAATATCATAGATATTTAAAGAAGAGAGTGATCAATGAGTAGCAGCTCCTGATGCACAGCCTTTTGGGATACTTCAGAGTACCTAGAGACAGGAAAGTATTCCAAGTACAGAAAAGATACATGAAGAAAGGCTTGGAAAAAGAGAATGGCCTAGATGAGTAGAAATGAGATACAAGCTGGATTTTTGGTCTTTAAGTATTCTTAATTCTAAAAGAAAATTAAGCAAGAGCATGGTGAGATCAGCAGAACTCAAAATCTGCTTTTGGAGAGTTCTGTGACATACATTGAAGAATCTACATGTTTTCACAATAGGGAATTGGTAGAACTTGACTAACAAATTCAGACTAATTAGGCAAAAAAAAAAATGGTCATAGGTTCTTTAAGCAGAAAGGTAAGGCTTTGAAATAAATATTTAGGGAAAGCTAACCGGTGAACTCCTGTGAAGTGTATACTAGAAAAAGGAGGCTAGGGTCAAGGAAGTCACCAGAAATTAGTATGAATTGCCTAATGTGGACTGTGAAGGAGCATTGGGGAGGGGATAGGAAAAAGTGAAAGACCCAAAGCATTGTAAAGAAAGCAGAATATAGAGGAATCAAGATGGTAGAGGAGTGAGTGGAAGTCACACTGACCTCTTCCTAGAACCAACCTGGAATTACAACTAAATTGTGGAGAAATCACCTGGAACAAACAACTGAACAATAGTGAGAGAGGAACCTTGTAACCTCAGAGACAGAAGAATCAGCTTTAGCACAATCTAACTGGTAAGGAGTGCAGTACAGACCTGAGGAGGCAGGCAGCAGCACCAGAAGGATATTGAAACGGCCAGCGGGATCCCCCTGAGAAGAGCGGGGTCTAAACCAAAAGCTGGAATCTCTAGCCCACAGCACCAGAGCCCAAACAATACACAGAAAACAGCTAGCTGAGAAAAACAGCAGGGTTGCTCTCTGCCAGAGACAGGTGAATGGAGACACAGACAAATGTTTAAAGGGCCAACACAAAATTTTTATTTGCAGCCCCTTGCCCTGGTCTCCACCAAAGGCAGGGGCAGGGTGGGCTAGAGACACCTGAGGAGACTGGGGAAGGAGGCTTTGGGGGAAGAACTGAGTGACCAGCGGGATTGCGGTGCTGACTCGTCCCCCATGTGACAGCAGCCATATTGCTCAGACAGAGACCACTTCCCCTGAGTGACACCAGCGTCAAAGGACTCAATAGCCCTGCTCCCAGGTGGGATTCCACCCAGCCCTGTGCTATCTAAGCCACCTGCTAAGTACAGAATGGCAGCCACAGATAGTATATACTTGGCTAAAGGGGATGCAGAGAGGTCTGGAGAGACTTCTTGAGGAGAGACTGGGGATGGAGGTTTTGGGGAGAGAATGGAGAGAGTAGCCAGCGGGATTCCATTACGGACTCCTCCCCCATATGACAGCAATGTGAGAGGACCAAATAACCTCGCCCCCAGGAGGGACTCCGCCCAGCCCTGAGCTGTCTAAGGTGGCCTGCTAAGTGCAGAGTGACTACTTTAATGGCTGAAGGAGACGGCCACAGACAGTAGATTCCTGGAAATCTCGAATAGGCTGCCTAAAGTCAGACATGGTCACCATCTGACATCATCAGAGATGATGAAAGTAAAGTCCAGAAAGTAAAAACAGCCATCTCCAACCATAGAAGTTCACACCACAAAGTCATGAAATCAAGACAGATCAATTTAAGAAGCAGTAGCAAAAGAGAAGAATCTCACAAATAATGGGTGGAAGACAAAAATACGCCCCACTCGAAGTTAAAGAAGGAATCCCCACAAAGAGAACTAAATGAAATAGAGGCAATTAAACTGATATTGAGTTCCAAGCAAGAGTTCTAAGAACTCTCAATGAGCTCAGTGAGCTCAGGGAGAATTACTAAAAACTACCAGGAAACTATGAGGAATGTACTGCAAATTATATCAGCATGAAAAAGGACATAAAAACTATCAATAAAAGACAAGAGGAAATGAAGAATACAATTTCTGAATTGAAGAACACAGCACAAGAAGTAAAAAACAGGCTCGATGAAGACGAGGATTGAGTCAGCGAGCTGGAGGACAAGGTAGAAAAAAGCTCTCAGAAAGAGCAAGGAAGTGAAAAAAGACTCCGAAAGAATGAAGAGGCATTGAGGGAAATGCAAGGCAACCTGAAACATAATAATATCATTATAATAGGGATACCAGAAGGAGAAGAGGATGACGAAGAGACAGAGAACCTATTTGAAAAAGTAATGATGGAAAACTTCTGTAATTGGAGGAGAGAAAAAGTCACACAAGTGCAGGAAGCACAGAAGGTCCTATTCAAGAGGAACCCAATGAGGCCCACTCCAAGAGATATGATCATTAAAATGGCAAATATCAAAGACAAACAGAGAATCCTAAAGCAAGTAAGTGAGAAAGAGGTAGTAACATATAAGGGAGCCCCAATACAGCTAACAGCTGACTTCTCAACAGAAACACTACAAGCCATAAGGGACTGGCAAGAAATATTCCAAGTCATGAAAAGTAAAGGCCTGCAACCAAGACTCCTCTACCCAGCAAGCCTCAATTAAAATGGAAGGTGAAATAAGGAGTTTCCTAGATAAAAGAGGGCTAAAAGAATACAACTCCACTAAACCAGCACTGTAAAATATGCTAAAGGGACTGCTTTAAGATGAAGAAAAGAGTATATGAATACCCAGTTCCTTTCAGAGTTGCCAATACTTGATATTACCAATATTTTGTAATACGTATTAATCTTATTGTGACAATGATGTGTTCTTTTAATTGCTCCTTTATTATTTGTTGAAATTATACCTGTTTTTGTATATTTTTGGCCTATTTATATTATTTTTAAAAAGCTTTAAATGACTTTTTAGTATCCTTTATCCACTTTTTGATTAAATGTTTATAGAATTTTTTCCCTAAAAAACAAAACAAAACAAACCATTAACCGTTTTTTAGATGTGTTGCAAATATTTCCTATTCTATTACTTTTCCTTTCATTTCTTTTACATGTATATTACTTACAGTCTTAAATGTTTAATATAGTCATATTGTCAATCTTTCACTTTATAGCTTCTGGGTTTGAACATTTTACTTCAGGGTAAGAAAAGTATTAGTTTCTATTTTCTTCTAGAACTCCTTAGATTCTGCATAGTGATTTTTAACTCACTTGAATATTTCTTGTATATTGTGTGAAATAGGGCTTTATATTTGTTTTATTTCAAGTAGTAGGGGTCCATGGAACTTATTTGTTGAATAAGCCTTATTTTCCCCATTGATTTGACATATCGACTTAATCACATATTACATTGTTAGTCAGATATATATGTTTTTCTCTAGAATGTTTTTTCTATTTCATTGATCTACTTGATTATTTCTCTGGTGGTGTCATGTTGGTTTAATTGCTGAGACTTTATAATGTTTTTTTTTAAATATTTTATACTTAACTTTGACATTTAAAAAATAAGATCAATCTTCATTTAAGAAAGAAAGAAAGAAAAAAGAAGAAAAAGAAAGAAGGAAGAAAAGGAAGGAAGGAAGGAAGGGAGGAAGAAGAAAGAAAGAAAGAAAGAAAGAAAGAAAGAAAGAAAGAAAGAAAGAAAGAAAGAAAGAAAGAAAGAAAGAAAGAAAGAGGTGGAACTCCTACCTTGTGACAACATGGATGGATCTGGAGAATATTAAGCTAAGTGAAATAAGCCAGTTGGTAAAAGACTAATACCATATGATCTCACCTGTAAGTGGAATCTATTCAGCAAAATAAACTAATGAACAAAATAAACCACAGGCATGGAAACATGGAGCAGGCTGAAAGTGACCAAAGGGGATGGGGAAAGAAGACAATAGTGGAAAGAAGGGGAAGGGACGAGACAAAGAACATGTATGAATGACCCATGGACATGGACAACAGAGTGGGGGAATTGACTGTGGGCATAGTGTGTGTGGGGGGGAAGGGGGGATGAGTGGAAAGGGTAAAGGGGATAAAACTGAGACAACTTTAATAGAATAAACATGATTTATAAATTTTAAAAAATTAAGAAAATGAAAAATAAAATAATATAGAAATAAATAATAAATATAAACTCTGTTTTGCATATTCACAACTGTAAATCTACTTTTGCCCTAGCCTATATTCTCATTCTTTATTTGGGATTCATAGAACTTTACTCTCTCCAGTAAAATAAATACGGCTGAATTTTTCATCTAGGCAAGTGTTCACATTGGTCAAGACTGACCTTTGGCAACTTCTCTTTAAGAAGATAGGAATCCTGCTTTCTTTTTCCCCTGGGAATGAAGCAGGCTGTCACTGTTGTATGTGTCAACCATAAGCTTAATGCCAAGGTGGTCATGACACCCTTGGTTTGCTCAGGGCAGGA
This sequence comes from Pteronotus mesoamericanus, assembly GCF_021234165.1. NCBI lineage: Eukaryota > Metazoa > Chordata > Mammalia > Chiroptera > Mormoopidae > Pteronotus > Pteronotus mesoamericanus. The sequence goes on along the minus strand of NW_026555329.1, from coordinate 45,337,999 downwards.
CTAGATGCAAACCCTTCATCAGGACAGGACCACAGTGAATAGCCCACAAGGTGACACAGAAATGAGGAGAGCTGTGTGCAAGAAGTGAGGAGGATTTCCCCCTGTTTCCAAGGAACATCTGTTTATTCACTTGTTTGTTCATTCCTTCAGTAAATATTTATTGGGTACTTGCCAATTGGGTAAAATGACACATTCCTGAGCTTATACATTTCTGAGTATGTGGCCTGGCTAGGAAGATTTGGAGACAGTTATATGAGTACCACACTATATGGATATATGTAGTCACTGATGTAGTAGAGCTAGGAAAAAAGTGAAGTTGAAAGAGAAGGAAGACCGAAGTTCACCTGGAGAATCAATTCATGCTTCAAAATACCAGACTACTGCTTTGTCTTGTAGAATGAATAGGAATCAATGGACCATTTTGGACATCAGGAAAGGTATGTACAAAGTCCCTGAGGTGTAGGAGTGAGTACGCGTGCCAACCACTGTGGTCAGAACCTATGATATCTTGGAGGAAGGTAAGAATTAGACTTTTATCCTGGAGATAATGGAGGCCCACTGAAGGATTCTAGTAGTCACCCTTAACTTCTTTCTTACTCATATATTATGTTTTAATTTTTTTCAAGAAAGCTCAAGTGTTAAACCTCATAGTTTATGCAGTGCCGACCACTGCTTGGCACATCAGGAGCACACCACATTTAGTGCCTCTGATATTATTTATAAGAATGGCGCACAAGTTGCAGAGCTGTTCTAGGTTTTCTCGCAGCCCATTCACATTTTAGAAAGGTCAAATCTCTGCCCATCTTATTGGTATTTGTTTTGACTTTAAGACCGGCTTGAGCCCATCCACCTATCTTATAGGACCCGCCTTGGGTTCAGCTTCATTGGGAACTGATGGGAATATCAGCTCCCAAGATGTTACTGCATTTTTCATAAGTTCTGCATTCAGTAGGACATTAGAGACTTGCAGATCACTGATCTTATCGTCAGAAGCTAGAGATCTTTCCTTTACTGTGTGGAGAGGTGGGGTGATGAATTCTCTGGTACAGAGTGGTTGAGTGGGCAAAGAAGGATAAGAAAATCCAGCAGCCAGGGAAGGCATACAGTCATTTCTTTAAAATAGGGATATTGTACAAATGAATGAAGTATTTTTAAAGGGTATTTTTAAATGAAATATATAAGGAAGAGTCTAAAGTTTATTTGGAAAATGTGAAACAGCTAAATTTGCTTACAAACCTAGTACATTTTATAGCTAAGACCAGGCAGTGATGAGGAAAGCATGGAGTGGGAAAGTAAAGGAGAGGAAGACAGAAATTGAAAGGGAAGAAAAAAGAATAATACAGGGAGTAGAAGAGGTATGTATTTACTTGATGACCAATAATTTCAAACTCCTCTAAAGGATTCGCTATATACCTCATCATCACATACATCTTCAACCTTCTTTAAAAACCTGTTTCAATAACACTGTCAGTTGTCCCTAAGCATGATCAGGCTTTAAAGGACCCAGAAATCCAGAAAACCTATGAGAAGAAAAACCACAAAATTTTTAAGGAAAAATGAAACTAATTTGTACAATAAAATATACAAACACATAAATATGCATTCATTCAAGTCACTCTATCAAAAATATATAACAGGTATTTCAAACATTAGAATATCACAACTGGGAGAAAGACCATGAAAGGTTGAAAACTACCAGCAGCTCTTCCTAGCTGAAGCACAAGGTAAATGCCAGAGAATAGACTATTATCTCAAGTATAGTACTCCAAAAGGAGATTCTGTGTGGTCAGAGCCTCCTAAAGAGTTGGAAAGAGCTAGGTCACACAATAAGATTTCTATTTTAGGATGATTGTCCCATCAAAGGAGCTGAGCATGCTTGGAGGAAGTTGATCAAGGAGACATAGAGGTCATTTAGACAGGATAGATAACTGGGCCTTAACCAAGGTGGAAACAAGTGATGATTTGAATGTAGTGACCAAACAGAGACTGGGTGAGCAGAGTAAGGGTGATGAGAGGGTGGTGGCTGAAAAAAACTGAAAAAAAGCAGAGTCGTACATGATACCTCCCAGGATAACTAGGCAAACTATATTACCAATTATAAAAATGGGAAAAATACAGGGAGGTGAAGATTTGGCAAGAGGAAAAATGATGAAATTCTTTCTGGACAAAAATTTTCGAGTATCTCACTTGGAAACCAAATATATTTGGGTAACAATTGAAATCTTATATATTGAATTAAGTCACCTAGAGGGAACCTATGAGGACTCAAGATTAAAAGCAGAATTCTATGAGATGATATGTTTTACGGCCATTAATGAAAAAAGAATCTACACAGATTCTAAAAAGAAGAAGTCAAGAGAGCTAGCAACGAAACCTAAAGAGACAGGAAGATGTTCCAGACACAAAATAAGAAAACATCTCATGAATGAAGTGGCAAGATGGGTCAGTTGCTGTGAGAGGTCAAGTGAGATAAGGACCAGAAAAATGTCCTTTAGATGTGACAGATATTCTTTAGTAAACAAATTACTCTCCTAATGACAGCAGTAAATGGGGGAGAGGCTGTTAGTGGGGATATAAAAGTGAGATAGTAAGAGCAATCTGTTCTATCTAGGAAAAGATAATGCCTGCAAAAAGGATACAAAGTGAACTTCTAACACTTAAGAGAGACCAGCTCATGTTTATTAGCTGGTGGGAAAAGACTGATAGAGGGCTGGACAGATTCAAGATATAAGGGAGGAAAAAATATTAAAATAAAAGGTAGTTTAAAGCAGAAAAGATAGGAAGTCCAGAACACACATAAAGGGAAGAATTTGATTGAGAGGTGGAGTACTTCCTTCCCTGAGGCAGTGAAAAAAGTGTTAAACCAGGTTATTTGCTTATATTTTGTGTGATCACAACACTGAGTGTGCTCAGGTTTGAGAGGCAAGTTGGATATTTTAGGACAGTGCTGGTCACTTGGAAAGGGTGATGTGGGGATGAAAGAGAAAGCTAGTCACAGAAAGGATTGCTGAGGAAGGCTGCAGAACCAGCTAAAGCTGGGAGTCCTGAAGCAGCAGTGACATCAATCTGCAGGAGGTTGTGAATTTCTAAGGCAACATTTAGCAGCTTCCCCATGAAAACAAGGAAGGCAGGAATTTGGACTGTTCCAGGCTAGGAGAAATTCTTTCTGTACCTAGGAACTCTGGGCACCTGGCACAGTTACTTGAAGAAACCAAGTGAGCCTTCACTATACATTTGTAAGGAACGTAGGTTCTAAATGCATGGAGACAACATGAGATATGTGTGCATAACCTGAAAGTAAACACTGATGTAGTATTTGGAATGCCTTTACCCTATATAAGTTCTCTTAACCAAATTTACACTTAAAAAAAAAGAAAGAGATATCTGGTTCCCCAAACAAACCACTAAATAACTTTAACAGAAGGGTCTTGCTTTTGATTTCATTGTACTAGTTAAAGTAAACAGATCACTTTAAGAATGGGTTAGATAGATAGCCAAGGAGGTGTTCGATTGTTGTCTCAATTATCCTGAGGGACATGGGTCTGGAAAGCTGATGGCTCATTCTTGATTTAGTAAATCAGTGAGCTCAGGAGCATGGCTGTAAAATCTCAGGGCATTGATGTGTCTCTGAGTGTATGCATATGCATGTAAAACAGCCAGCAAGTTAAGTTTCCCTGAGACATATCCCTTTCATTGGCTTGAGATTCTTCAGAAATCAATGAAGCGCTGCATGTTTTTTCCAGAGATGAAGATCTGGCCAGTTATACTTTCTAGGTTTCTTTAAGAAAAAAAAATACCGAGAGCTAAGATTCCATTTGCTAGACTTTTCTTTTGAGGTAAACACCCTCTATATTATGTATTGGGCATTATGAGCCCCTCCCCCACAAAAAGTCTTTTGTAGCCAACATAGTCCTAGCAAGCCTGAAGTAACTACCCCTGAGTGACCAGCACTGTCCTAAAATATCCAACTTGCCTCTCAAACCTGAGCACACTCAGTGTTGTGATCACACAAAATATAAGCAAATAGATAGCCTAGTTTAACACTTTTTTCACTGCCTCAGGGAAGGAAGGCTAGAATGAATACCCCCAAGAATGTAGAGCCAACTGAGCCATCAATGGTGGTGGTTGTGTGTTTTTTTTTTTTTTTTCTTCTCTTGAGGACAATCTCCTATAACATTTTGATAATATGGCCCATGACTACGTCTTGAAGTTATTAAAATTTTATAGGTAGCCTACTTGTTCAGTGAGTTACATATCTTCTCATTAGATTCTTTCATTATTTACCTTAAAATCTGACATCAAAATCTCATTCCATGACCTTTGAATTTGAGAAATGGAAGAATCTTTTTGATGTCTCAGTCTTAGAGTCATAAGGGAACTTTGAAATCTCCTAGACTAATGGGTCTCCATCATAGAGACAAAACTCACTGTTGAGTCATGACTGAAGGAGCAAACCAAAAATCCATTAAAAAAAGATAAACATAGTTGAATATAAATAAATTTTAAATGGTGCAAGAAGAAACGATACACAAAGTTAAAATATAAACTCAGAAAAATATTTTCAACACATATGACAGAAAATTTATGCCGATAACATACAAAGGACTCTTAGAAACAACCTGAACGTATGCAAATAATTATGAACAAGCTTTTTACAAAGAGCAAATCCAAGGGCCAATAAACATAATAAAAAATGTTCAACTTCATTGTAGGTCAGAAAAATGAAAATTAGAATAATAATAAAATACCATTTTTTACCTACCAAAGTGTCAAACATGAAAAGGAGTGGAAACCCATTCTACACTTGGAGGTGGAGAAAGGAGTCCATTCACACATTGCTGGTAGGTTGGAGAACAATGTGAAAATGCCTATTAAGAATAAAAGCACACGCATTCTTTGACCAAGTAACCCCAACCTTGTGAACCTATTTCATAAAAACTAAAGTAGATATTAAAAATATTAGTACAATGACATTAATTTCAGCATGATTGGTAATGCCAAAAACTGCAAGGGAATGCTCAAAAACAGGAGTATAAGTAAATAATTTGGGGAGCAATTATGTCATAGGATGTTTTCAGACATTAAATAGAATAAGTGAGATTAATATCAGTTGATTTGGCAGCTTTCCATGCATTAAATGGGAAAAAACCAAAAAGTCAGGAATTGTGTATAATACAATCCTATTTAAAAAATAAAGACAAAACCATTATTTATGCATGTATATACAATGAATGTACTTTTGTATATGATTATATAGACATAGAGATAAATTTATCAAAGAATATGTATCAGGTTGATAACATTGCTTACACTCAGGTGGAATGGGAAGAAGTGAAACCCCCCCCCAAATATTAATATTAATATCAATGATAGTAAAAACCAATTTGCTGATGTGATTTAGTTTATGTAAAACTTCACATGTGAGGGATTTGAAAGGGTGGACACTGAATGTTGATGGGATATAGGTGAGATTTCAGGCCAGTTTAACTCTTTTATATTTTAAAACATTTTCTACATTTTCTATTATTTTTATATGTATCATGGGGAAATCGAATATTCCTGGGCCCCATGCCAGCCCAGTGAGGTAAAGTTTTTGAAGGTGAGGCCTGATTATTCAAGCCCTTCAATGGATTTTTACATACTTTATAATAGTTTGGTAGCCAGTGAGCCAACACAAACTGTTAATTGCTGTAGAAAATCCTTCAGTGACTTCCCTGGCAGGTGGTCTTCCAGCCTTCTGCTTGAATGCTTTTATGGGAGAGATATTCACTACCTATAAGGGTAGCTTTTTTCCTTTTGGACCTATTGATACAAATTTTATTCCTGGTAATGAGCTGGAGTCTGTTCCTCATGAGTCTCTGAAGTAACAGTATAGTAGTCTGGTGTTTGGATCAGCTATCATGGTCATTCCATGTTGTCTTCCACCAGTGATAACCTTATGCAGACATAAAGACTTGAGAATCTGGAAAAAAATCAATGCAGTGAGTTTCAGAGAGTGACCATATAATTTATCATCTAGACTAGGATCTATCTGAGAATAAAAGGGGGCTTTGGTTGCATCAGACACTAGGACAACAGATTTAAAGTGTGACTGACCCAAGAAGATTGAGATGTCTGATTATATGGTAAAATATTGAGTTTTCTCTGTGTGGAATACACAAGTATAGGTTTCATAATATGTCTAGCATGTTCCCTGCTTCTAGCAGCTATTGTGGCTGCCTACAGAAAGCCATCCATTGAAGAGTACAACAATCAAAGGAGGATGAACCAGTGTCAGTCTCTGAATGTTAAGTAAACTCAGTTGAAGTAAGTTGCTTTTATAAGTGGCTCTTACAATGGTTATTAGTTACTAGGATACCATCGCTTTGAAAAATATTTCCATTATGGTCATCTTTTTTTTATGTTTGTATAACTTTCTATTTAAAGGTCAAGGGCTATTTTTTCATCTTCATTCTAATGACATGTGAGAACTAGCCACAACCTCAGGCTTCTGTAACAGGCTCCATTGTCAGTGATAATAAGTTCCGACTAGAGAGCTACAAAAAGTAAACCACAGATTTTGGGGCTCTAAGCCTTATGAGTGCATTGGTGGCTCTACAAAGTAAGGATTATTAATGTAAAGACTTCACCAAAGTCTGGGCCCATACAGCATAGTAGAGAGTTGAGACACATGCATATCAAATATTTAATCCACTCTTTATCAGTTAGAATGTAAATGCCTTGAACTCTATTTTACTTGTTTTCCAAGCTACAAACTAGAGAGAGCCAAGTGATAGATTGAAGTAAGTTTTGAAAAGGTATAGACTGAATAGGGACATTGATATCACTGCTTTAACTGTTTCCATTCTAAAACTTGGTCAGATCTGAAAAACAACAGGTCACCAGCCACAACAAAGGTTTTTATTTACACTTGAAAGAAGATTCTGAGCAGTACAATGCCACTTGTATACTCTGGGTATCTGTTTTATGGTATAAATTAATGGTCTTGGTTTGGCTAAGAGTAGTGAATTTCTCTTCACAGAGATACTTTTCCATAGCGAGACAGTCATCTTCAACATATCTTCATTCCTAGGCTAGCAAAAAATTAAGCAAAAAACATAAAAGCTCAGAGGCTTAGAGAAGAATCTCCTTCAGAGCCTTGACCCCACCACTCGTGGTGAGGGGATGTGATAAATATAGCAAATGTGAAATTAGTGCCACTTTTGTCAAGAGATTAATGCCAAGGGGTGAATGCGACAACATGGGTTTCAGGCTTCTCAGGTTCTCGCCTTCCTTTTCATGTCTCCAGAGTTATTTTAGTTTGGATTTATTGTGACCACTCATATTGCATTGGAATAGTCCTCTAACTCAGTAATTGGACAGTGAATTACAATATGCTGTCATTTTATTTCAGCTTCACCCATCACATTTTATCCCCCCAACACTAGACTCATTCTGATGTTCATACCTGGCCCTAGAACTCTAGTATCTCTTTTCTCTCAGCCCTGATATTCTCAACTGAACATGCAAGGAGAATTTTATGTCAGATACAACCAGCACTTCTGTATCATGCAAACAGCCACCATGGCAGCCAAATTTCTATTCATTCTCCTTTGGTCTTCTGTGGTCACACTCAGGCATCTTTTTCCCGTTCATGTGATAAATCTTGAAGGGATCTGTGTATTCTTCTCTATCAGTCCTCCCTCCCACACTTACCATGGTATCACCAAGAAAGTGATACCACATATCACTTTCTTAATTTTAGTTACAACTTTTTAAAAAATTTTTTTATTGTTCAAATATATTTGTTTCCACCTTCCCGTCACCACTTTCCCCTGCTCCCCTCCCACGCCTCCCTCCCTCAATTCTTTCACACTTTGGCTTTGTCCATGGGTCCTTTATGCATGTTCCTCGACTAGACCCTTCCTTCCCTTTCCTCACTCCCCCTTCCTTCTTGATTCTGTTGGTTTCTTTTTTCTTTCAATGTTGCTTGTTATATATAGCAAGCAATGTTATATTTTCATTGCTTGTTTGTTTTGTTGATTAGGTTCCACTTATAGGTGAGATCATATGGTATTTGTCTTTTGCGCCCTGGCTTATTTCACTTAGCATAATGCTCTCTAGTTCCATCCATGCTGTTGCAAAGGGTAGTAGCTTTTTTGTTTCTTTCTGCTGCATAGTATTCCATTTTGTAAATATAACATATAGTTTTTTGATCCACTCATTACTGATGGGCCCTTAGGTTGCTTCCAACACTTGGCTATTATAAATTGTACTGCTTTGAACATTGCGGTGCATAGGATCTTTTGAATTGATGTTTTGGGATTCTTAGGGTATAATCCCAGCAGTGGGATCACTGGGTCAAAAGGCAGTTCCATTTTTAGCTTTTTGAGGAAATTCCAAACTGTTTTCCACAGTGGCTGCACCAGTCTGCATTCCCACCAAAGATGTACTAGGGTTCTCTTTTCTCTACAGCCTCACCAGCATCTGTGTTTTGTTGATCTGTTTATGATGTCCATTCTGACCAGTGTGAAGTGGTATCTCATTGCAGTCTTAATTTGCCTTTCTCTGATGGCTAGTGATGCTGAGCATCCTTTCATATGTCTCTGGGCCCTCTGTAACTCTACCTTGGAGAAGTGTCTACCCAGGTCTTTTGCCCATTATTTAATTGGATTGTTTTTTTTTTTCTGGGTTTTCAAACTTCATTGTTTGAAACCCATACAGACATGGGTTTCTTTCTGGACTTTCTATTCTGTTCCACTGATCTGTGTGTCTGTTTCTATGCCAATACCAGACTGTTTTGATTACTGTGGCCTTGTAATATAGTTTGATGTCTGGTATTGCGATCCCTCCTACTTTGTTCTTCTTTCTCAAAATTTCTGTGGCTATTCAGAGTCATTTATTGTTTCACATAAATTTCTGAAATGTCTGTTCTATGTCTGTGAAATACGTCATTGGTATTTTAATAGGGATTGCAATGAATCTATAAATCACTTTGGGTAGTATGGATATTTTGATTATGTTAATTCTCCCAATCCATGAACATAGTATATGCTTTCATTTGTTCATGTCTTCCATAATTTATTTCTTCAGCGTTGTATAGTTTTCTGCATACAGTTCTTTTACCTCCTTGGTTAAATTTCTCCTAGGCAATTTATTTTTCTTGTTGCTATAGAAAACAGGATTTTTTCCCCTGATTTATGCTTCTGCTATTTCATTGTTGGCATACAAAAATGCCTTCAATTTCTAAATATTGATTTTTCACCCTGCTGTTTTGTCAAATTCATGTACTAGGTCAAGTGGTTTTTTGATGCAGTCTATAGGGTTTTCTATGTACACTATCATGTCATCTGCAAACAATGGCAGTTTTACTTCCTCCTTTCCAATTTGGATGCCTTTTATTTTATTTTTTCTTTTCTGACTGTTGTGGCTATGACTTCCAATACTCTTGAATAGAAGTGGTGAAAGTGGACATCCTTGTCTTGTTCCTGATCTTAGTGGGAAATCTTTTAGTTTTTGCCTGTTGAGCATGATGTTGGCTGTAGCTTTTTCACATATGGCCTTTGTTATGTTGAAGTGTGCCCTCTTTATTCCCATTTTGGTGAGTGTTTTTATCAAAAATGGGTGCTGTACCCTATCAAATGCTTTTTCCACATCGATGGGGATGATCATGAGGTTTTTGTCTTTCCTTTTGTTTATGTGATATATTACATTTATTGTTGCAAATATTGAACCATCCTTGCATCCCTGGGATGAATCCTACTTGATCATGGTGGCTGAACCTTTTAATATATTGCTACATACAGATTGACAATATTTTGTTGAGGATTTTAGTGTCTATCTTCATAAGCGATATTGGCCTCTAGTTTTCCTTTGATGTGTCTATATCTGGTTTTGGGATTGGAATGATGCTGGCCTCATAAAAAGAGGTTTGGAGACCTCCCTCTTCTTGATTTTTTTGGAATAGTTTGAGAAGGACAGGGGTTAACTCTTCCTTAAATGTTTTCTAAAATTCTCCTGTTAAACCCTCCAGTCCAGGGCTTTTGTGTGCTGGGAGTTTTCTGATTTCTGCTTCAATTTCCCCAGCTGTTATCAGCCTGTTCAGGCTTTGTGTTTCTTCTTCATTCAGTGCGAGGAAGGTATATATTTTCTTGAAATTGGTCAATTTCACCCAGGTTTTCCAATTTCCTGGTATATAATTGTTCCTAGTAATTTCTTACACTCCTTTATAGTTCTGTGGTATCAATTGCAATTTCTCCTCTTTCATTTCTGATATTACTTATTTGGGTCCTTTCCCTTTTTTTTCTTGATGAGTCTGCTTAAAGGCTTGTCAATTTTGTTTAACTATTCAAAGAACCATGTCCTGGATCTATCGATCCTTTGAATTGTTCTTTTTGTGTCTATGTCATTCAGTTCTGCTCTGATCTTGATTATTTTCTTCCTTGTAATTGCACTGGGATTTGTTTTTGTTGTTTTTCCAGCCCTTGAGGTGTAGGATTAGGTCATTTATTTAAAATGTTTCTATATTTTTAGGTAGGCCTGTGTTGCTATGAACTTTCCTCTCAGGAGTGACTTTGCAGTGTCCCATAGATTTTGGACTGTTGTGTGTTCATTTTCATTCGTTTCCAGAAACTTTTAGATTTCTTCTCTTATCTCATTATTGACCCATTCATTGTTTAATAGTGTGCTATTCAGTCTCCATGAGTTTGAAAGTTTTTGAAGTTTTTCCTTGCGGTTGGTTTCCAGTTTCAAGCCCTTGTGGTCCAAGAAAACGCTTGTGATTTTTTCAGTATTCCTGAATTTGTTAACGCTTGTTTTGTCTCCTATCATGTGGTCTACCTGTGAGAATGTTCCATGTGCATTTGAAAAAAATGTGCATTTTGTTTCTTTTGGATGAAAGGTTTTATATATGTTAGTTAAGTCCATTTGATTTAATGCATCACTCGGTTCCACAATATCCTTGTTGATAATTTGTTTGGAAGATCTATTCGTTTTTGACAGTGGGGTGTTACAATCCCCTACTATCAGTGTGTTGTTGTCTATATCTTTCTTGAAGTCCTTCAAGATTTTCTTTATATATTTGGGTGCTCCTATGTTGGGTGCATATAGTTTTACAATGTTTATGTCTTCTTGATGGATTCTTCCTTTGAGTATTATAAAGTGTCAATTCTGGGTCTCTTTTTATGGCTTTTGTTTTGAATTCTATTTTGTCTGATATAAGTATTGCTATCCCTGCTTTTTTTTCCTGTTCATTTGCTTGGAATATTTTTTTCCATTCCTTACTTTCAGTCTGTGTAGGTATATTGTGCTGAGGTGTGTCTCTTGTAGGCAGCATATCTGTTGGTCATATTTTCTTATTCATTCATATATCCTGTGTCTTTTGACTGGGGTGTTTAGTCTATTTACACTTAACATTATTATTGATAAGTTCTTATTCATTTTTTCTCTTTGTACCTGTGTTATTCTCTTTCTCACTGTTTTTCTTCACCGTCTTAAACCAGTCCCTTTAGCATATCTTGCAGGGCTGATTTGGTGGAGGTGTACTCCTTTAGCCTTCTTTTTTCTGGGACACTCCTTATTTTACTTTCTATTTTAATTGAGAGCCTGCTGGATAGAGCAGTCTTGGTTGTGGGCCTTTACTTTTCATGACTTGGAATATTTCTTGCCATTCCCTTATGGCTTGTAGTGTTTCTGTTGAGAAGTCAGCTCCTAGCCATATTGGGGCCCCCTTGTATGTTACTACCTTTTTCTCCCCTGTTGCCTTTAGGATTCTTTGTCTTTGATATTTGCCATTTTAATGATGTTGAGTTTTGGAATGGGCCTCATTGGGTTCCTCTAGGATGGGACCCTCTGTGGTTCCTGGACTTCTGAGACTTTTTTTCTCCTCCGATTAGGGAAGTTTTCCATCATTACTTTTTCAAACATGTTCTCTATCTCTTGCTACTCGACTTCTCCTCCTGCTATCCCTATTATGCAGATATTATTATGTTTCTGGTTGTCCTGCATTTCCCTAAATGCCTCTTCATTCTTTTTGAGTCCTTTTTCCATTTCTTGCTCTTTCTAGGAGCTTTTATATACTTTGTCTTCCAGTTCACTGATTCCATCATCTGCTTCATCTAGTCTGCTTTTGGCTCCTTCTACTGTGTTCTTCAATTCAAAAATTGTATTCTTCATTTCCTCTTGTCTCTTATTTATAGTTTCTGTGTCCTTTTTTCATGTTGATATAGTTTGCTGTAAGTTCCTCATATTTTCCCTGTAGTTTCTCATAATTCTCTTTGAGCTTGTTGAGTTCATTGAGTTTCCTTAGAGCCATTGTTCTGAATTCAGTATCTTATAGTTACTTCCCTCTATTTCATTTAGTTCTTTTTACGGGGATTCCTCCTTTTCCGTATTTTGGAAAGTGTTTCTTTTCCTTCCCATTATTTGTGAGACTCTTCTTTTTTTTGCTTCTGCTTCTTAAATTGATCTTCCTTGATTCCTGACTTTGTGGTGTGAACTTGTATAGTAGTAGACAGGTCTTTTTTTTTTTTTTTTTTCTTTTCTTTTTTTTCTGTGTCTGCCTCTGATGATGTCAGATTTGACCTCTTCTGAATTTCGGCAGTCTGTTTGAGGCTTCCAGGAATCTACTGTCTGTGTCTGTCTCCTGCAATTGTTAATCTAGTCACTCAGCCATCAGGCTTAGATAGCACAGGGGCAGTGCCTCCTGAGGATGGGGCTATTGTGTCCTTACAGGCTTCTGCCACTCAGGGGAGTGATCTGCCTGAGTAAGGTGGAAGCTGAAGAGTGGGGAGGAGTCAGAACCAATGTCCCCCTAGCTAGTCCCTCAATTCTTTCCCCAATGCTTCTGTGTCCAGTCTCTTCCTCAAGTGTCTCTTAACAGCTCTGTGTCCCCTTTAGCCCAGGATCCACTTTCTGTGCCAACTGCTCTGCACTCAGCACCCAGGCCTGTGCATAACTCCTGGCCGAGGCTGAGTGTCCTAAGGGTGAGGCTATTGTGTCCTTTATGCCTGAGCAAGATGGAAGTTGCGGAGTGGGAGGTGAGTCATCACCATGGCCCCACTGGCCACTGTCTCAGTTCTCTCCCTAAAGATTTCCTCATCAATCTTTCCTCAGGTTCCAGCCCACTCTGCACCTACCTCTGGCCAGAGTCCAATGTAGGTGGTTGCCACTGCAAATATTTGTGTTGGCCTTTTACACATCTCTTTGATCTCTAGCCACTAGTCTCTTGCAGAGAGTACCACTACCTTTTTCACAGCTGTCTATTGTCTGTGTGCTTTTTTGGGTTCTGATGCTGTAGGCTAGAGGTCCCCACTTATGATTCAGACCCTGTTCTTCTTAGCGGGATCCAACTGGTCATTTCAATATCCCTCTGGTGCCCATGGGCACCCAGCCCACTCTTTCAAGCCTCCACCGCACTTCTCACCTGTTAGGTCTAGTGAAAGCCAATTCCACTGTCTGTCTGAGGCTACAAGCCTCCTCTCTCACTATTGTTCGGTTGTCTTCCAGGTGATTTCTCCACAATTTAGTTGTAATTCCAGATTGGTCTTAAGAGGAGGTCAGTGTGACTTCCATTCACTCCTGCACCATCTTCTCCATTCCCCCTCAATTTTAGTTACAACTTTTGAAAGTTACTTCCTTTTGCCACCAAGGAATCTAAACTCTGACTTGTTTCTGCTCAGATATTTGAGAACAATTTGCTATAGAGTTTGATTATGAAAGAAAAAGTACACTGAATTATTTGAACTCACTTGGTATTACTTAACTATGGACATTAGTTTGGAATCCTACAATATATATTTCAAAAGTTATGTCTACTTCCAGCCTGTCTTCTTGATACCTATTATATTTTCAGTGCATGAGGAATATAGGCTAATTGTAACATGAAATCAAATCAATAGAATAACTAGTAATGCATTCTGAATCAAAAGTAATTTAAAACAATAAATTATCTATTTAAACATTTGCACCATTAGTATTTTCTGTTGTCTAAAAAAACCAGAATTCACTCTGTTTGGGAAATCTTTAGCCACTCTAATAAATATTTTTACCTTGTTTAACTGGTAATGAAATTAACTGAACTAAACATAAGCAGTTGTGATTCTAGGACATTCAGCATCATGGTTAGTATGTCTGACGTATTTAGTGTGGACAGAATTCTCTCTCTGAAAAGTCTTCATACTGGAAACCTCTGTCTTAAAGTTCTTAGAAGTATTTATCTCTAACCCTTCATTTACCTATTACTTTTAGCAGTACCTGCCAAATTTCCAGTTATCCTAAGTGAGGGAGCCGTGAGAGCAGGGTCAAAGCTGAGGATAAGGGAGGAACAAATACCAAGAAAAACATATCAGGGTGCAGCCCCCATGCAGCTGGGCCAGAGTCGACAAGAATGAGGAGGAGGCATAGGGCAACGGTTGAGCCTTGCCTCAGATAAACATCCTGACCAGAGAAAGACAGAAGAGGGGGCCCCAGTAACAGCCTTGAACCCAATCAGCAGAAAAGAAGCTGCCTAAAGTAGCCTATCGCTAACTACCACTTCTCGCCCTTGTATCCTGCTTGCTTGCTCCGCTTATGTATAAAAACCCTAGTGCCTTAGCAGCGGCGCTCCCTTCGTAGGTGGAGGGTCTGCCCCTGCGCAGGTTCATTTGGCCAACTAATAAAGCGCTTGCGAAAAGTCCTGTGTCCTGGAGTAATTCGAACAGCGGGGAACGTAACACTAAGCAAGAAATATCCTAGGACTTTGCCAAAAAGGAGGCAAAAAAAACCTATTTATCTAATCATTCATTTTATATTCATCCAAGATAAATTTATTGAGAAGTTACATCTCAGAATACTAGGTGCTTGATACACAAAAATACATGACATTGTCCTTGTCGTGCAAAAGTTCACCATCATTTACAACTTATTGCATATGTTCTCATTTTTTCTTAAGAACCCAAATAAAGAAAAATCCATCTATTTGGATAGTTATTTTCCCTTTTATTAAGTGAAGGCTCTGACTTCAAATCTTGTCCAAAAATGTCAGTGTGAGACTTATGGTAATAGGCCAAGTTCAAGAGTAAAGCTCATCTGCTTTATTAATCCATGGTTTCCTGGACCTCTTGCTCCTTCACTTTGTACATGAGTATTTCACTCTCCCCTAACTCCAATAGAACTCCTTTAATATGTTGCCCAAACTAAAGTCCACCAAGGTCTGCCCCAGAATCCATTTCTTTCCTTCTCTGTTAGATGGTGCTATCCTTTGTCTTAGGCAAGGCCATTTATTCTACCTGAATGCCATCAATAACTTCTACTCTGTCCTGTCCGTCCAACGGTCCTTTTCACAGGACTATTTCTATTGACATGAAACTTGATTAGAATTTTCCTATACTAATTTGTTAATTAACCTTTCCTTACTTTAACTGTGGATTACATTTCCTCACCTCCCATTCCACAACTCATTCTAATCTGTCTTTATTTCCAACACTGTTGAAACAGCTCTTGCAGAGGCTATCTATGGTTTCTGTGTTTATAATTCCAAAAAGAATACAATTGTTTCAATTTATTTATTTAAAAATTTTCCTCAGAGCAATCCTTGAGTCAACTTTAAATGTCAAGCTGTACTATAAAATACAGCCATTCCTTCAGAATTTATAAGGCATGGATCCAAATCCTTCCAGTTTTTGCTGTGACTGCTGACAAGTCTGGCATCATCCTGATTCCTGTTTTTCTTATCTTTTTCCTTTTTCCCCTCTCTCTGGAAGGTGTAAGTAATTTTATTAGTCTATAGTGTTTTGGACTTTTCTAAAAAGTCTTAGTGTGGTTCTGTTTCTAAGCATTTTGTTGAGCACATTCTGGTTCTCAAAATTTGAACCTCATATTTGGTTTCTGGGAATTTTTCTTACATTATTTCTTTGACAAGTTTCTTCTTTATTTTTCTATATTATCTTTTTCTTATTCAGATGATATAACTATAGCTTCTGTATTAATCAGCATTCTCCAGAGAAATAGAACAAATCATACAATAGGATGTGTATATAAACACACACATACCAATAAAGGATTGGTTTAAGTGACTATGGAAGCTATGAGCTGATAGTCTGAGTCCAAAGGCCTGAGAATTAGGAAGGCAGATGGTGCAATTTCTAGTCCAAAGGTTGGCAGCCTCAAGAAGAAGCAATGTTTCAGTTAGAAGGCAAAGGTAAGAAAATCCCAATGTCCCAACTCAAGGTAATCAGGCAGGAGTTCCTTCTTGACTCAGCATTTTTATGCTATTCAAATCTTTAATTGGTTGAATGAGGTTCACCCACATTGTAGAGAATGACCTGCTTTACTCAGTCTATCAATTTAAGTGTTAATTTCATACAGAAACATCCTCACGGTCACATCCAAAATAATATTTCACCAAATACCTGAGCATCCTATGGCCCAGTAAATTTTATGCATAAAATTATCCATCATGGCCTCCTTTTTATTCACTTTCCTATGCTCTATTTATATTTTTGTTCTAATTTCTCAAAGATATTTTCAATTTTACCTTCTACACTACTTTGGAATGCTTTTATGTCTATCATTATATTCTTAAGTTCCAAGAACTCTTTCTTGTTTTAGAAATCTTTTTTTAAAGACATCACTTTCATGGATCCAATATCATCTATGATAATAGCCGGGATCAAGACAGAGAGCTTAGCCTCCTGCTGAGGTCTTCAATTGAGAAAGAAAGTTTAGTCCCCACCTGCAGTCTGGTCTTGCCCCAATCCCAATGGGAGGCTCTCTTGATCTATCCCCTGAAGTCCAGCACTGCTGATCCCCCTCCTACAAAGAGGAAAGATGAATGTACCCATCCTAAAACAACAGTGAGCCCCCCTGAGGAAGTAAGAGATTGAGTCTCTGGCAAAGACTGAAAAAGTTGTCTCTAAATAGGGGCTCTGTAACTGAGTGCCTTACAGACTGCAGTTCCAGCAAATTGGAATCCTGTTAGCCCTATTTCAAAAGACTTGGTCACCTTACAGACACAAATCAACCATCTTCCATGAAGTCTGAACAGGTCCTCCCAAGGGGGATCCAGGGGTCTCATCCTTCTGATTGCACCAGAAGCCTTCTAAGAAACAGACAGGTCAGCAGCTAGGCTAAGACTAATGGCAGGACTTTAGATAGGGGCAGGCAGAGGTGCTACCTTGGTGCTTGCAGTTATTGGGTGACACATACCTGGACCTTGTGCTGATAAAAAGCCAGCAGTGCAGAGCAGTGGGGACCATACCAGATGTAACCAAACCTGAAGGAGATAGCCACAACCTATGGATTGCTTGTAGCTTCAAAGAGGGTGTCTAGAGCTAGACAGGGACATCATCTGACATTGGCTCAAACAACATCAGAATTGTATCCAGATGGAGAAGCCAGCAGGCAAGCATTAAACTTTGCTGAGACAAATTCCACCTCATTTGTTCTCATTATTTGCATTATTTTATTCTTTATATAGTTTTTAAAGGTTGTTTATTTTTCTTAATATCGTTCTTATTTTTTTACTATTTTTAATCTCAAAACTCATATTTTACTCTTCCCTTTTCTTAGTCTATTTTGTCTTTTCTTTCCCTTTCTTATTATCATTTTTAAATTTAATTTTTCTCTTTCTTTGACCTCTTGTAGTGACTCCTTGTTTCTAGTCCTTATTATTTCTTCTCCCTTTATCTCCTCACATTTTTTGGGGGAGGGGAATCTCATGTTCTTTTCTTTCTTTATTATAACATCTGGGTGTTTATAAGAAAGGTGTTATTTTCCTTCCATCTTTATTAATTTTTGCTCACTTGTCCTTGATATTGCCTTTTTTGGGGGGATATTTTTACTTGCATGGATTTTTTTTTCTGTGTTGTTTTGTTTTGTCTTGTTTGTCAACACTTGTACAAGAGCATGCAAGACCTGATGGAGATCAAGACTATCAGTCAGCCAGTCATAGGGGAGAATCCACTGACAAATGGGCTAACAGTAAAAATCCATACACAACAGAAGACCCCACAAAAACTGCATAAAGGGCATCCCTATAACGTCCAGCTCAAGAGGTCAAGGAGACTGCACCATGGAGTCCCAAAGGACTCCAAACACATGAGGCCAACACATGAAGATAGAGAGTCAAAGAAATTCGATCTAATATACAGAAAAAAAACCCAGAAAGAATCATCTATTATGGGGAGACAAAAAAAAAAAAAAACAATGCCCAATAGAAAAGAAATGAGGAATGCCCAGAAAAGAGCTAAATGAAATTGAGGCAAGCAACTCATCAGACATAATGTTCAAAGTAATGGTTATAAGGATGCTCAAGGAACTTAGTAAGAACTACAAGAAATTTTAAGGGAGCTACAAGCAACTCAGAACTATATTAGTATGAAAAAGAATCAGGTGGAAATGAAGAATACAATATCTAAAATAAATAATACACTGGAAGATATTAAAGCAGGCTAGATGAAGCAGAGGGTTGAATCATTGAGTTAGAAGACAAGGTAAGAAAAGAAAACCCAGCCAGAGCAACAACACGAAAAAAGATTTAAAAAGAAGGAAAGTAGTTTAAGGGAGTTTTGGGACAATATGAAATATAACAATATTCACATGATAAGGTTGCCAGAAGAAGAAAGGGAGGAAGGGACAGAAAACATGTTTAAAAAAATAACAACAGAAATCTTCCTTAAGTTGGTAAAGAAAAAATCATATAAGTTCAGGAAGCACAGAGAGTCCCAAGCAATGTTCACGAAACTCAATAAAAACATTCAAAATCACTGAAATACACGGAGGCTGAAAAATATGTAATTAAATAATAAATGGGCTATCAATGAGATCAAGGAAGAAATAAAAAAAGTATCTGGAAATGTATGAAAATGAACACGCAACAACCCAAAACTTATGGGACACAGTGAAATCAGTGTTGAGAGGGAAGTGCATAGCATTACAGGCCTACATAAAGAAGATAGAAAAACCTAAAGTAAATAGACCTAACCCTATATCTAAAAAGAACTGGAGAAACAACAAATCCCAGAGTAGAAGGAAGGAAATAATCGAGGTCAAAACAGAATTAAATGACATAGAGACAAAAAAAAAAAAAAAAAAATCAAAGATCACTGAATCCTAAACCTGGTTTTTTAAAAAGATAAATAAAATTGACAAACTTTTAACCATACTCATCAAGAAAAAACAGAAGACCCCCTCCAAAAAAAAAAACTCAGAAATGAAAGAGGAAAAGTTACAATTAATATGCAGAAATACAAAAAATTGTAAAAAATTACTATGAACAAATTGGACAACTGAGGTGAAATGAATAAGTTTCTAAAACATATGTCTTCCAAAACTGAATCAGGGAGAATCAGAAAACCTGAATACCAATAAGATATAATGAGGTTGGATCAGTAATCAAAAAACTCCCAGCACAAAAAAGTCTTGGACCAGATATCTTCAGTGGTCACCAAACATTCAAAGAAGAAGGAACAATTATTCTTCTCAAATTATTCCAAAAACTTAAGAAGAGGAAAGACTCCCAAACTCTTTTCATGAGGCCAGTGTTATTCTAATTCCAAAACCAGGTAAAGACACAGCAAAGAAAGAAAATTACAGGCCAATGTCTCTGATGAACATAGATGCTAAAATCCTCAAAAAAATATTAGCAGAGAGGATCCAGCATCACATTAAAAAGGTAATAACTCATGATCAAGTGGGATTTATTCCAGGGATGTGAAAATAGGATACTATCCACAAATCAATAAGTGTGACATATCACATAAACAAAATGAAAGACAAAAATTACATGATTATATCAATAGATGCTAAGAAAGCATTTGATAAAGTCCAGCACCCATTTATGACAAAAACACTCAGCAGAGTGAGAATAGAAGGAGCATGTATCAATACAATAAAGACTATATATAAAAAGCCTACTGTCAACATCATACTCAATGGCAAAAACTAACACTGTTTCCCTTAAGATCAGGAACAAGACAGGGGTTTCCACTTTCACCACACTTATTCAACATAATACTGGAATTTCTAGCCACAGAGATCAGACAAGAAAATAAATAAAAGTCATCAAAATTAGAAAGGAGAAAATAAAACTCATTATTCACAGACAACATGATTGTGTATATAGAAAACCCTATAGGCTCCACCTAAAAATTACACAATCTAAGTGAATTTGGCAAAATATTCAGAAATCAACACCATGTTTGTATATTAACAATGACATATCAGAAAGAGAAACTAGGAAAAAATCCCATTTAGGAAGAAAAATAAAGTACCTAGGAATAAACTTAACCAATGAGGTAAGGACCTATACTCAGAAAACTATAGCACACTGAGGAAAAAAATAGAGGAAGATACTAATAAATGGAAACGTATGCCATATTCATGGATTGGAAGAATTCACATCATTAAAATGTCTGTATTACCTCAAACAATCTATAAAATCAATGCAATTCCTATTAAAATATCAATAGCGTATTTCACAGGTCTAAAACAAATATTCCAAAAATTTATATGGAACAAAAAAAGACTCTGAATAGCCTCAGAAATCTTAAGAAAGAAGAGTAAAGTTGCCTTGTTACTACAAGGCCACTGAAATCAAAACAATCTGGTAATGGCATAAAACATACACATAGATCAGTGGAACACAGTAGAGAGCCCAGAAATGAACAAATGCCTTTAAGGTCAATTAATATTTGACAAAGTAGCAAGATCATACAATGGAATAAAGATAACCTCTTCAATAAATGGTGTTGGCAGAATTGGACTAGTACATGCAAAGAATGAAACTAGACCACCATCTTATACCATATACCAGAATAATCTCAAAATGGATAAAAGACTTGAATAGGAGTCATGACACAATAGAATCCTGGAGGAAAACATAGATGGTAAAATTTCAGATATCTCATGTAGGAAGATTTTTTCCAATATATCTCCTAGGGCAAAGGAAATAAAAGAAAAAATAAAATATGGGACTACATCTAATTAAACTGTTTCTGCACAACTAAAGAAACCATGATCACAATTAGAAAGTAAGTGATTTCATGAGAGAGCGTATTTGTAGACAATACATTGGACAAGAGTTTAATATCCAAAATATATAAAGAGTTTATATGACTCAGTACCATGAAGAAAAAGAATCTAATTAGAAAATGGGCAAAAGATCTGAATAGACATTTCTCCAAGGAGGATGACAGATGTCCCATGGACATGTGAAAAAAATCCTCAACATCACTAGCTAACAAGGAGGTGCAAATTAATACCATAATGAGATACCACTTCACACCTCCAAAATGGTCATCATTATAAAAATAACAATCAAGAAGTGCTTGTGAGGATGTAGAGAAAAGGGTACTCTAGTGCAGTGCTGATGGGAATGCAGACTCATGCAGCCACTGTGGAAAACAGTATGGAATTTCCTCAAAATACTAAAATTTGAACTGCCTTCTGACCCAGCCATTTCACTGTTGGGAATAGACCCTAAAAATCCCAAGATAAAATTCAAAAGATTTTATGAAACCCTCATATGCATAGCAGTGGTATTTACAATAGCCAAGGTTTGAAAACGGCCTCATGCCCATCAGCAGATGAGTGAATTTAAAAAAAAACAAACAAACTGTGGTACATTTATACAATGGAATACTTTGTAGCAGAGAGAAAGAAGGAATTCCTGCCTTTTGTGACAGCATGAATGGAAGTGGAGACTATTATGCTAAGTGAAATAAGCCAGTTGGTGAAAGACAAATACTATATGATTTCACTTGTAAGAGAAATCTAATGCACAAAAGAAACTAATGAGTAAAATAGAATCCGAGGCACAGAATCATGAAACAGACTACCAGTTGTAAGAGGGTAGGGGAAGGCTGATTGAAAGAAGATGAAAGGAATAGTCAAAGAACATATTTGAAGGACACATGAACATGTTTAACAGTATGGTGATTGACTATAGAAGTGGTGAGTGGGGAAGGTGGAGGGTGGCAAAGAGGGAAAAATTGGGATAACTGTAATAGCACATACATTCTATTAATATGTTTAAAAGAATTATAAAATAAACAACCTAGTACCCACTATCCAGTTAAAAATAATGCACCTAATAATTTATTAATGAGGTATATTTATAGTTATTTATTTCTGAAAGTATTAAAATATCCAATATTACTTCTTCTTTGAATCATGAGTTTTTATAAATCTAACTTTTTCTCTATTTTTAATATATTTTATAGATTATACTATTACAGTTGTCTCAATTTTTCCCATTTTGCCTTCTCCACCCAGTATGACCCATTTCCTCCAGCAATCCTCCCACCCCTTAGTTCATGTCCTTTGGCCATGGATATAAGTTCTTTGGCTACTCCATTTCCTATACTGTTCTCAACATCCCCTTGTCTATTGTGTACCTACCAATTTGTACTTCTTAATCCCTTTACCTTTTCCCCATTTTCCCCACTTCTGCCTCCCAACTGATACCTCTCCAAATGATCTCTATATCTATTATTCTGTTTCTGTTATTCTTGTTTACTTAGTTTGTTTCTTAAATTCAATTGTTAATAGTTGTGAATTTATTACCATTTTAATATTCATAGTTTTGAATTTCTTTTTCTTAAATAAGTCTCTTAAACATTTCATAAATAAGGGCTTGGTGATGATGAACTTTTTTAACTTTACCTTGTTTGGGAAGCACTTTATCTGTCCTGCCATGCTAAATGATAGTTTTCCTGTATAGAGTAATCTAGGCTATGGGTCCTTGCTTTTCATAATTTTGAATACTTCTTGCCAGTCCCTTCCAGCCTACAAAGTTTCTTTTGAGATATCAGCTGACATTCTTATGGGAACTCCTTTGTAGGTAACTACCTGCTTTTCTCTTGAAGCTTTTAAGATTCTCTCATTATCTTTAACCCTTATTATTTTAATTATGATGTGTTTTGATGTGGCCCTCTTTGTGTCCCTTTTCTTTGGGACTCTCTGTGCTTCCTGAACTTGTATGTCTACTTCCTTTGCCAAATTACAGAAGATTTCTTTCAGTATTTTTTCAAATATGTTTTCAATTTCTTGCGCTTTCTCTTCTCCTCATGGCACCCTTATAATTTGAATTTTAGTATGTTTGAAGTAGCCCCAGAAGCTTCTTAGCCTATCCTTATCTTTTTGGATTCTTCTTTCTTCTTGCTGTTCTGATTGCATATTTTTTTCTTCCATATGTTCCAAATCATTGATTTTATTCTTGCCTTCATCCAATCCACTGTTGGTTCCCTGTAATTTTTCTTTATTTCAATTAATGTAAATATTCACTTCTGCCTGGGTCTTTTTTATGCTCTTGAAGTACCAATGAGATCCTTGAGTATCCTAATAACCAATGTTTTGAACTCTGTATCAGATAGATTTCTTATCACCATTTTGTTTCATTCTTTTTCTGGAGTTTTATTCTATTCTTTCATTTGAGCCATATTTCTTTGTCTTTTCATTTTGACAGCTTCATTATGGTTATTTCTATGTATTAGATAGAATGCTTTGACTCCCTGTCTTAGCAGCATGACATATTATAGAAAAGCACAGCAGTAATTTGGAAAGGGCAGAGCCTTAGATAATCACCATGTGTGGGCCAACCCTGTGAACCATGTTAGTGGGGTTTGTGATATGGTGGTGGTGTTCTTTGGTTCTGTGTGGGGGAGGGCTCAGAATAGGGACAATGCTGCTGCTTAGCCTCTGGAGTTTTGTCTGGGAGAAAGCTGTCTCTTAGCACTCACCCTGATAGTAGACATTTTAATTTATCCCCTTATGACACTGGTGCTCTGGTGCTGAAGTCAAGAGGGATTTAGTCTGTGTATGTCCTAAGTCCACTATGGGCCCTTTAAGAAGAGACTCCTGAGAATCCAGCAATTTCTTCCACTGCCCCAACTCCCACTGGTTTTGACAGCCAGAAGTTGTAGGGATATATCTCCCTGGCACTGGGACCCTGGGCTGGGTGGTTGTGATAACCTCACTCCTGAGGCATCCTTCCCAATTCTTATCAACTACATATGGTGTAGGACCACACATTATGCATTTCTGAATCTCTCTGTACATCTCCGCCCCTGCTGCCCATCTGGATGAATATGGCATCTTTTTTTTAAATATATATATATATATATATATATATATATATATATATATGTATTTTAATTTAGATTATAATGAAGATTTTACAGTGGTCTACAAATTTCAACATTCATCAAATTATTTACCTTTTATATGTGAAATTTATTTATTTATTTATTTATTTATTTAAATTTATTTACTTTTTAAATACATTTGTCTCTGCCTCTCCCCGACTACTTTCCCTTGCCCCCTCCCTCCTTCTCTCCCTCAGCTCTTCCCCTTTGGTTTTGTCCATGAGTCCTTGCTATATGTTCCTTGACTTTCCCCTTCCCTTCCCTTTCCCTGCCCCCTCCTTCCCTCTTGTCTCTGTTGATTTCTTTTCCTTTCAGTGTTGCTGGTCATATTTTCCTTGCATCTTAAATCAACCTCAAAGAGAAACTTCAAAAACTTGCAAACTCATGGAGACTGAACAGTACACTATTAAACAATGAATGGGTCAATAATGAGATAAGAGAAGAAATCCAAAAATTTCTGGAAAGAATTCTGGAAATTCTGTTCAAATGAAAATGAACAGACAACTGTCCAAAACCTATGGGACACAGCAAAGGCGGTCCTGAGAGGGAAGTTCATAGCAATACAGGCTTACCTAAAAAAGATAGAAACATTTCAAATAACAGACCTAACACTACAACCTCAAGAACTGGACAAACAACAACAAATAAATCCCAGAGCAAGTAGAAGGAAGGAAATAGTCAAGATTAGAGCAGAACTGAATGACATAGAGACAAAAAGAACAATTCAGAGGATCAACCAATCCAGAAGCTGGTTCTTTGAAAAGATAAATAAAATTGACAAGCCTTTAAGCAGACTCATCAAGAAAAAAAGGGAGAGGACCCTAATTAATAATATCAGAAGTGAAAGAGGAGAAATAACAACTGATACCACATAAATACAAATGATCATCAGAAACTATTATGAACAATTATATGCCAAGGAATTTGAAAATCTTGATGAAATGGACAAATTTTTAGAAAAGTATAATCTTCCAACACTGAAGGAGGAAGAAACAGAAAGCTTGAACAGACCGATAACAGCTGGGTAAATTGAAGCAGTAATCAAGAAACTCCCGGCACACAAAAGCCCAGGGCCAGACGGTTTCCCAGGAGAATTTTACGAAACATTTAAGGAAAAGCTAACCCCTGTCCTTCTCAGACTATTCCAAAAAATCCAAGAGGAGGGAAGACTCCCAGACTCTTTCTATGAGGCCAGAATATGGCGTCTTTAATTCCTTGGTTGCTGGACTTCCACACAACTTGATTTTCTGATGATTCTGGGTGATATTTGTTTTGTAGAATAGTTTTAATTTTGCTGTGGTTATTCAAGGAGGTAAGCTGTGTTTACCTACGCCTCCATCTAAATGTAGCATACTTTGAAGTGTATTTTTCCTTATTGATTTTTAACTTGATTGTAGTCAATAAACATAATTTGCTTGATATTAATGTTTTTTCAATTTTTCAGGATTATTTTTTAAGGTCTGACACATACAGAATAAATCCAAAGAAAATAAGAAAAAAATATGATGTGGTATATTACACAAAGAAATATTACTTTGCCATAAAAAATGAAATTTTACCATTTGTGACAAGATGAATGGATCTAGCACTTATTATGCTAGTTGAAATAAATCAGACAGAGAAAAACAAATACCATATGATTTCACTTATTTGTGGAATCTAAAAAACAAAATAAATAAACAAAACAGAAATATGTAGACTCATAGACACAGAGAGTAAACTAATGGTTGCCAGATGTGAGCAGGTTTGAGAGACTGGGTGAAAAAGGTGAAAGGATTAAAAAGTACAAATTGGCAGTTATAATACAGTCACAGGGATATAGAGTACAGTATAGGGAATAGAGTCAATAATGTTGTAATAATTGTATATGGTCTCAAGTAGGTACTTGGTTTATAACTTTGTAAGTTATATAAATGTCTAACTACTATGCTATATGAAACTAATACAATATTGCATGTCAACGGTAATTCAAAAAAAAGATCTTTCTTTGAAGTGTTTACAAAATGTCTGTGATTCATTTTCTTGGTATGCAAGTTGATGAAAAGCAAAAAAAAAAAAAAAAAAGAAAAGAAAAGAGTGAGAGAGAGAGATGAGTAAAAACACTGTTTTGCACCCAGTAAGCATTCATTGAATGTTAGTTCTTCTTCTCTTTCATTTCTTCTCCTTCCCTCCTTCGCCTCCTCCTTCTTCTTATTCTTTCTTCTTCTTTTTCTTTCTGTTATTGAAAAGAGTCTGGGGAAAATAATAAAAAATGCTGTTCTAGCTTAAAGAGAAAGCCTATGAGAAAGCATGAAAATATGAGAGGACTCTAAAGAAACTGAAAGTTTTAAGCTTGGGAGTGTTTGATAAGGTTGGAAGAATTCCAAATTAGGACAAGACTGCATCAAAATGGGCCCCAGAGGCCTAAAAAATTTGGACAATGGCCTCTGTTTTAGCAAGGGCATGATGGTCATTTTGATGGAAATGTGAAGAATAGATTGAGGGATGAGAGCAAAGGCAGGGAGAACAATTAGGACATTGTTGTAAACATATAACTACCTAGTAATGAGGTATTAATGCTAGCAAAGGTAGTTGATTTAAGTGTTACAGAAGTAGAATCAAGAAGGCTTGAGATCCATAGGCTGTGGGAATGAAAAAAAGGCTTGGACAACAAGGTCATTGAGTGAAGGTCATCATTGACTCATAGGAATATAGCTGGATTTTTGTTTGTGTGTGTGTTTTTTAAAATTTTACTTATTTTGGGTATTTCGGTTGAGAGGCAATGAGATAAGTTTTTATTATTTTAAGTTTAAGTATGCTTGTGCAATATCCCTTAAAAATACCATATAAGAAGATGAACCTATAAGTCCATACAGAAGAGAGGGAGAGAGAAACAATATAATACTGAGAAAAAGAGAACATTTAAGTTGGGAATAAAGATTGGAGAGACATGATTGTGGAGATAGGAGTTGAAGAATGTTACTTCTGAGAGGATGGTAGACTAAGGTCACTAGCATCACAACAAACTAAAGTGCTTGTTTAAAAAACATGGTCCTGGGAAAAATCTCAATATTGTGTGGGTGTATTAACTTTTTCTAAATATGCATTTGATTCTACATATAATGCTTAGATCCAGATCTAAGAGTCTGAGAGAGATGTGGGGAATCTGCATGTTTTACAAGTACTTTGATGATTCTGAAGTACACAAATGATTGAGGCCTGTTAAGAAAGGGATTCAAATCCACAGAGAAGGTTGGAAAAAGGTATCTAGAAGAATGAAGGGAAAACTGGGAAAGTAAGTCATAGAATAATGCCTTTGTCAAGGGAGTGGCCAAAAGGATGGTGTGCCATAAGGATGGAGTGAAAAATCTTTCCGTGGATTCAACAAGAAGGAGATTCACAGTGACACTGGCAATACAGATTCAGCTGCATAGAAGGGTTTAGGGGGTGAGGGAGCAGAGAAAGCATTTAGTGTTCTGACCATTTCAAGAAAGTGTGACTGAAAGGCAAGAAAAAGCTAAAATAAGAGCAAAAACAGCTATATGAATGAAAGAGTTGAGATCAGTAATTTTGTTGTTGTTCTTCAATGAAAAGAGGTGAAGAATAAAGAATTTAAGCCACATGCCCAAGAAATTTTAAGCTTTAGAATGATGAGCACACTGATGGAGAATTAAGGTGCATGAAAAAAGCAGCTCTTTCATGAAGACATAAGAGAAGGGGGAAAGGATGAGCGTATGGAAGATGGTGGGGGGAGAGGATGGGGCAAGATAAAGCAAAATTTTCCCTAATTTTCTGAAACCTCTATAGAAAGGGCTTACTGTCACAGACTCAAAGGAGAAAAGAAATTAAAGATGTACAGTAATTACTGCTAATTGTTATTTAAAGACAGTTTCTTGTGGCTTGTACAGTAGCGATAAACAGTCTGAGTAGTACTGTGGAGATAAGGAAAAGGTTGCATTTAACTTAATTCTACAGTCAGATCTGTGTTTTCTGGGAAGTCTCTGTTTTTATTAGTGACTCCATGGTCCTGAGTTAAAGGGGAATTGATAGAGTGCTGTATTAAAAGGCTGAATTGGTGGTAACCACTTGGAATGCCATGATACTAGCAATTTTTTTCATTCATTTCTGGGCCCTGAAGTGATTAACAGAGCTTGCAAAAGCGCCTTTCTTCTAATTTACAGCTAATGTTTACTCTAGGAGACTGACAACAAAGCTAAGTTCACGGAACCTGTTGATTTTCGTACCACTTCAAATGGAGCCTAAATCAGCTGTCAGATATTTACAGGTAATTTTCCTCACTGTTCAAAACTCTCTGTGTTTATTTTACTTGGGCAATACTTGCATTTATTTGCACATATAAGCATGTCAAGGTAGGGAAGAAGGCTCCCTGAGCTGTGCCAGAATATGTCAAGGCATTCCTGTGTTACCCAAGATTGAATGGGATGAAATATTGGGCTCTTCCCCAGAGCTTGTCACCACAGTTGCTCAGGTACATCAGCTTACCATTTCCTCCTACAGACTTCCTTTACATACCCCATACTAAAAAGGCAGAATTCTGCCTGTGTTATTTAAAAACCTCCATGAGGTCTTAAGACTCATTGACGGTGCATATTTCAAGGGACTATGGAAATTCATGTGTTTGGGAGACAGGAACATAAAATTAAACGAGCTGGAAAAAGACACCTCCTGTCCAAATATGGGTGACCAGGAACACCAGACAGATGACTAATAACCATAGAGAGAATGGGTCCTTTAACAGACTACGTGAGTCCATCATAAGGTCTTGTCAAATGACTTAAATGAAAACAAAAGATGAAAATGTTTGCAACAGCTCACCTTTTATTTTATGAATTAGGAAACAGGCTAGCAAATGGGAGGGTGTGTTTACCAACCCATTTTGGCTTGAATTTTTATCTTCCAAGAGCAAAATTAATATATTTGAAGACAATTTGAGTACAGGATGCAAGACATGATGTTGTGGGAAAAATTACCCAGCTTTACAGCCAGACAAATGAGAGTTAAAATTTTGGCTCTGTTACCCACTAGCTACATGACTTTGAGCAAGTTTTTGAGTTAGATCTCAACATTATTATGAAGATTAGCATACTCAACTCACAGATTATTATGAAGATTATGAGAAAATATGAGTGTCATAAGTAAAAGTGGACTAATACTGTGGCTGGCTTAATAGAGTCAATTCAATAAGTGATGTAAGGCACACATATCATAGTGGATAACAGTGAAGTCTCTGGGCTCACTCAACCTGTTCGCAAAGGCCAGTGTGTCCAACTTTCTAATATTTATAATGTGACAAGCAATAGCACTTTTGTAAGGATTCAATGAGAAGATGCTTATAAAGTTCTATGTAGAGTATCTGACACATGGTTAATATCCAATAATTGGAAGCTATTACTATTATGAAGGGAAACCACAATTGATCATTTTTCTTTACACCATGGTTATCAGCAACTCCTTCCATTTCACTAGCCCCTGCCCTTTCATCTTATTCATCTCTTTTTTTTTTAAACCTATTATAGGTGCCTACCACACTGGGATTTAATGGGTTCTTAACAAAATCATGTTAAATATTGAATCAATAAATATATTAAATCCTTTTCACTTAGGAAATAGTGTCATGAATGCTTTTTCCTTTCTGACATTAGCTTCCTTTTCACTGATTTGAATGGCAGAAAATAACATTTCAGCTTGTCATGCTGTATATTTTTGGAAAAAAAAATGAACTACTTCTATGAACAGCAGAAGGGTTTAGTGAAAGAGAATTTAAAGCCAACAATCTGGCAATTCTGAGGGTATAAATTAAACTAGTTAAACAGCCTTAATCCAGGATATTGGCAAGATAACTATCAGACTCTGGCAGTTTCATTTCTTTCTTTCTTTTTAATTTAATTTAATTTTTTATCACAATTTATTCCCCTATACTCTCTATCCTCTTCCACCTTCAGCCACCCCTCCCTCCTGCAATCACCACACTGTTGTATGTATTCATGAGTTCTTTTCTTTTTTCCTTTCTTTCTTCCTTCCTCCTTCCCTTCCTCCCTCTCTCCCTTCCTTCCTTCCTTCCATTCTTCCTTCCTTCCTTCTTCTTTCTTTCTTTATCTTTCCTTTCTCAATCCCTCCACGACCCCAGCATCTCCCGTATCCCCAGCCAGAGCTATCAGCCAGCTATCAGTCTGTTTCTGTTTATTTTTCTGTAAGGTTAGGGCATAAGATTTTTACACAAGACATCAGAAGTTTAACAGAAGAAGCTATGATAACATAAAGTAATTTAAAATAGTTCAGTACCCAAGAACAGGGCAATGACTGTCAGCAATCTCTAGGTTTTATACTGCTAACAGATGAACATTTATACAGACTTGCACCTAATTTAGAGTGAGAATTTCTCTGTCTCTGTCACAAGAGGCTCTAATTAATAGATTGGACATTAGACCATATTAAAATTCCAGGTTAACATCTTATTTGTTAACTTAGATTGAGTTTATGCCTTACAGTGACCAAAATTGCTTATTGAAACACACATGAGCATGCACACACTAAAAGAGTAACTCTCTAACTTTCTTCTGATCTATGGGGATCAAAATAAGGATTTTTCAAAGTCCTCTAGAGAAGGGCTCCAAAAATTTGTTGGATATCAAGTAACTCCTTCAAGACAACATTTTGATGAGTTAAGTGTAAATGAATCAGAAACATATGGATTAAGTTTTCCTTGAAATACACAATGGCTTAAAAATCAAAGAGGTAACAGGGCCTGGCCCAAGGTCTTGCAGGTTGTGCCAAAACCAACACATTTGAGCAGAAGTTCAAGATACTTGAGGGATCCAAAGATGGGGCTCTCCTGGCCCATGCTTAGTTCCTATCATATAGGAATGGAGAACATAAGTCATGCCATTTATATTGCATTATTACTAAAAATCCTTTCTTCCTTGTGGTTTGAAAATTAAGTAAACGTAGACTTACAAAAGAAAACCCTGTAAATGGTGTCTGCAGCACAGAAAACTCTCTAAAGTCTAGAAGAACAAGTTCAAAATGTTCTCAGACTGGCCAGCTGTTACTGTCTGACAATGCAATAGAAGTTGGACATCAGCATAGCACCAAAGACTGTCAAAAGCTATATAATTTTAGGTTTGCATATCAGACGTTCTCTATAATATTGCCAAAAAGAGTACATTGGAATAAAGAGTAATTAGTTCTGAAAATAAATCATACATTAATCAGCATTTCTAATCACTCCTTTTATTGTTTATAGATAGTGGATTTTAAAAACTTCTAATTGGTTAATCAGTAAATTGCCAATGCTGGAAACTTTGATTTGAATCTCATCACAGGACACACATGCCCCAAACAGATTTGATCAGTTAAACACATAAATGCTAAGTCTAATTTTAATTAGCCTGCTTTTATCACTTGTGATAAATAATAAAAACATAACTTACTTTGCTAATTTGGTGTTATCAACCACATAACTAAGTCTAGAAGTCAGCAAGATCATGTAGATTTATGGATCTACTTGGAAAATAGAAACACAATTAATTATATCAAATATAAAAAGTTACAAGTAATATATGTTCAGAGAAAGTTGAGAAAATATAGAAAAAGCAAAATGTTGGGGAAAGAATCACCAGGAATCTTATGATTAAGAAATATCTTTTAACATTATTGTGCTTTCATATATAGATAGACAAAATGTAAGTACTATAAATACTGTTTTGCATTTCAAGTTTTTCAGTTAATATATTTCAAACATATTTCCAAGTCATTAAACATATTGCTACTACATCACTAATTATAGCATGAAATTCCATTGTATCAACCTACTTTGATTTATTTAACAAGATACTTTTTGTTGTTCCTAATATTTAACTACCTAAAACCAAACAGATGAACATGTTTTATGACTAGCTTTGACTTTAACCTTAAGTTCCTAGAAGTGTAATTTCTGCATATAGGTAAGTTGTGCCTTAAGAAATGACCTGGAACTGGGCTGGTAACTGTGACTGACTATTTGGTAAATGATGGAATTACACCCAGAAAGGCAATAACAATGCCCTCCTCTATGAGAGAAGATACAAGTAAGTCTTCCTTCTCCAACCAAAATGAAATATTACTGATCTTTTGAATCTGTTCATCATAACATCAAAAAAGCATATGTCCTTGATTTAATTTGCCTTTCCTTGTCACGAGTGAACTTGGACATAAATCCTGTTTATTAGGCAATTATATTTCTTATTTTGTGATTTATTTTTACATGGCTCATGTTTGTTTTTCCTTTGGTATATTTATCTCATTGATTTGCAGGTGTCCTTTATATTTTAATATATTAACTCTTTGTCACATGGGTTGCAACATCTTGACATTTACAGTTATTTAGGTTTTTATTTAAATCCATCCATCAGTGTTTTCACTACATATTCTAATTTTAGTGTTCATTTTTAACAATGTTCCCAAACCCAAACTGATATACACATTTTATATTTATTGGTTTTTAATGACTTTAATGTTTACCTTTTATTAATTTTATTTTTAATTTTATTTTTTATTTAATCTTAATTGTATTTTCCCATTACCATTTAGTCCCCTTATACCCTCTTCCCACCAGCAATCACTGCACTGTTGTCTTTGCTTAACTCTTTTTTAAGTATGCTTTATTGATTAGGCTATTACAGTTGTCCCAATTTTGTCTCCCCTTTATCCCCCTCCACCCTGTATGCACTCTCCCTCCTGCATTCTACTGAACGCTTTGTTCATTTCCATGGGTTGTACATGTAAGTTCTTTGGCTTCTCCATTTCTTATACTATTCTTAACTTCCCTTTATTTTTTGCCTACCAATTATGTTTCCTATTCCCTGTACCATTTCTCCTATTCTCCCCCTCACCCTCCCCACTGATATCCCTCTATGTGATGTCCATTTATGTGATTCTGTTTCTGTTCTAGTTGTTTGCTTATGTTTGTTTTTGTTTTTTTAGATTCAGTCGTTGATAGCTGTGATTTTGTTGTCATCTTACTGTTCATAGTTTTGATCTTCTTTTTCTTAGGTAAGTTCTTTTACATTTTATATAATAAGGGCTTAGTGATGATAAACTCCTTTGATTTTACCTTATCTGGGAAGCACTTTATCTGCCTTTCCATTCTAAGTTGATAGCTTTGCTGGATAGAGTAATCTTGGATGTAGGTCTTTACCTTTCACGACTTTGAATACTTCATTTCAGCCCCTTCATGCCTATTAGGCTTCTTTTGAGAAATCAGTTGATAGTGTTATGGGAACTCCTTGGTAGGTAAATGTCCCCTTTTCTCTTGCTACTTTTAAGATCGTCTCCTTATCTTTAATCTTAATTATTGGGTAACAATTATTATGTGTCTTGGTGTGTTTTGTCTTGTATCCAACTTCTTTGGTACTCTCTGAGCGTTCTATACTTGGATATCTAGTTCCTACCCCAGGTTAGGGATGTTTTCCTTCATTATTTGTTCAAATAAGTTTTCAATTTCTTGCTCTTATTCTTCTCCTTCTGACACCCCTATGATTTGGATGACAGAGCATTTCAAATTGCCCCACAGGTTCCTCAGCCTCTCCTCATTTTTTTTTTTTTTAATTCTTGTTTCTTCAATCTGTTCTGGTTGAATATTTATTTCTTCCTTCTTTTCCAAATTGTTCATTTCGGTCATAGTTTCCTTCTTTTCACTCTTGGTTCCCTGTATATTTTCCTTTATTTTGCCTTCATAACCTTCATTTCTTCCTTTATTTTTTGGCCATACTCAATCATTTCTTTGAACATCCTGATTACCAGTGTTCTGAACTCAGCATGTGATAGGTTGTCTATCTCCTCATAGCTTAGTTCTTTTTCTGGAGTTTTGATCTGTTCTTTCATTTGGGCCATATTTCTTTGTCTCAGGGCATCTGTTTTGTTGTAAGGGATGGAGCCTTAGGTATTTGTCAGGGTAGGATAATCCTCGACACTGCACTGTGGTACTGAATATGGGGGAGGGGTCAGAGACAGAACAATGCTGCTTGCTAGCTTGCTTAGCTCTGTTTCCACCAGCAGACTGTACTCTTTTGGATGCAGATACGTATCTGGGGCTTGTGTTCATCATAGCAACCCATGAGCCTCTCCAACAGATTCTCCTGTGAGACAGAGTTTCTCCTGTCACCACAACCCCTACAGATTTTTATAGCCAGAGGTTTGGAGGCTTTATTTCCCCATGCTGGAAACCTGGGTAACACAGTCTGTCTCGATCCCCAGTTGTTCCTCTGGGCTTATTTGCATGCAAATGTGGGATATCCAGGTGTACCAGCTGCCACTTCAGGGCCCCCTTCCATGTACACCAGCACGTGCTTTGTCCCACGTCCAAATACACATCCAATATTGAATTGAAGTGTTGAAAGCAGGAATACTTTTCTTGTTCCCAATCTTAGTGGGAAAGGTTTCAGTTGTTGCCCATTGAGTATGATGTTGGCTGTAAGTTTTTCATATATGGCCTTTATTATGTTGAGGTATGCCCCCTTTAGTCCCACTTTGTTGAGTGTTTTTATTATAAATGGGTGCTGTACCTTCTCAAATGCTTTTTCTGCCTCTATTGATATGATGGTGTGATTTTTGTTTTTCCTTTCATTTATGTGATATATTACATTTATTGATTTATGAACCATCCTTGTGTCCCTGGGATGAATCCCACTTGATCATGGTGGAAGATCTTTTTAATGTATTGCTGGATGTGGTTTGTCAATATTTTGTTGAGGATTTAAACGCCTATGTTCATCAGCGATATTGGCCTATAGTTTTCTTTCTTTCTTGTGTTTTTGTCTGGTTTTGAAATTAGGATTATGCAGACCTCATAAAAAGAGTTTGGGAGTCTTCCCTCTTCTCGAATTTTTTGGGATAATCTGAATGGACAGGGGTTAGCTCTTCCTTAAATGTTTTGTAAAATTTTCCTGTGAGAACGTCTGGTCAAGGGATTTTGAGTGCTGGTAGTTTTTTGATTACTGCTTCAGTTTCACCAGCTGTTACTGGTCTGTACAGGCTTTCTGCTTCTTCTTCATTCAGTGTGGGGGGGTTATATTTTTCTAGAAATTTGTCCATTCACCCAGGTTCTCAAATTTCTTGACATATAATTGTTCATAATAATTTCTTACAGTCTTTTGTATTTCTGTGATGTCAGTTGTAATTTCTCCTCTTTCATTTCTGATATTATTTATTTGGGTCCTCTCTTTTTCTAGATGAGTCTGCTTAAAGGCTTGTCGATGTTGTTTATCTTTTCAAAGAACCAGTTCCTGGATTTATTGATCCTTTGAAATGTTCCTTTAGTGTCAAAGTCATTCAGTTTGCTCTTGATTATTTTCTTTCCTCTACTTGCTCTGGGCTTTGTTTGTTGTTGTTTCTCCAGTTCTTGAAGCTGTACTGTTAGCTTGTTTATTTGAAATACTTCTATTTTATTGAGGTAGGCTTGTATTGCTATGAACTTTCCTCCTAGGACTGCCTTTGCTGTGTCACTTAAGTGTTGGACTGTTGTGTGTTCATTTTCATTTGTTTCCAGAAACTTTTAGATTTTTTTCTCTTATCTCATTATTGACCCATTCATTGTTTAATAGTGTGTTATTTAGTCTCCAAGAGTTTGAAAGTTTTTGAGTTTTTTCCTTGAGGTTGGTTTCTAGTTTCAAGTCCTTGTGGTCTGAGAAAATGCTTGTTATGATTTCAATCTTCTTGAATTTGTTGAGGCTTGTTTTGTGTCCTGTCATGTGATATATCTTTGAAAATTTTCCATGTGCATTTGAAAAGAATGTGTATTTTGCTTCTTTCAGAAGAAAGGTTCTATATTTATCAGTTAAGTCCATCAAATGTAATGTGCTGTTCAGTTCCACCATATCCTTGTTGAGATTTTGAAGATCTACTCATTGTTGACAGTGGGGCGTTAAAATACCCTACTATCATCATGCTACTGTCTATATATTTCTTGAAGACTTCCAAGATTTTCCTTATATATTGGGCTCCAATGTGGGGTGCTTATAGGTTTGCAATGTTCTGTCTTCTCTATGGATTCTTCCTCTGAGTATTATGAAGTATACTTCTGTGTCTGTCTTAACAGCCTTTGTTTTGAATTCTATTTTGACTGATAAAAGTATCGCTACCTTGGCTTTTTTTTCCTGTTCATTTGCTTGGAATATTTTTTTTGCAATCCCTTTACTTTCAGTCTGTGTTGGTCCTTGGTGGTGGGATGGGTCTCTTGTAGGCCGTATATGTGCAGGTCATGTTTTCTTATCCATGCAGCTACCCTATGTCTTTTGATTGGAGCATTTAATCTATTTACATTTAAAGTTATTACTGATAGGCACTTACTCAGTTTTTCTCTCTGTACTCGTGATCCTCTCTTTCTCACTCCTTTTCTTCATCTCCTTAAAGCAGTCCCTTTAGCATGCTTCTGCCACTCGGAGGAGTAGTCTGCCTGAGCAAGATGGCTGCTGCCATAAGGGGGAGGAGTCAGCACCAGGATCCCTCCACCTACTCTTTCAGTTCTCTCCCCAATGCCTCCATCTCCAACCTCTCCTTGAGTGTCTCTAGACCACTCTGTGCCTCATTTAGCCAGGGATCTACTATCTGTGAATGCCAGTCTGTACTGAGTAGTCAGGCTTGAGCATCACTGGGCCAGGGCAGAGCATCCTGGGGGTATAACTATTGTGTCCTCTCACACTGCTCCCCTGCAGGGGAACAGTCTGCCTGAGCAAGATGGTTGGTGCCCTATGAGGGAAGACTTAGCACCAGGTCGCTGTCGGCTACTCTCTCAGTTCTCTCCTCAAAGCCCCCTTCCCCAGTCTCTCCTCAGGTGTCTGTAGTCCACTCTACACCCATCTTTGCCACAGCCCAGGGTAAGTGGCTGCAAATAAAAATTTATGTTTTGGCCCTCTAAAGGTCTCTGTGAATCTCCAGCTGCCCATCTCTGGCAGAGAGCTGTCCTGCCACTTTTCGCAGCTGGCTGTTATCTGTGTACTTTTTGCACTTTGGTGTTGTAGGCTGGAGATCCCCCTCTTATGACTTATAACCCACTCTTCTCATATGGGATCCAACTGGTCATTTAAATATTCTTCTTGTTCCATTGCCCATGGGCACCCAAGCCATCTTCTCAAGTCTCTACCTTACTCGTTACCAGTAAGGTTGTGCTGAAATGGATTCTTCTGTCTTTCCAAGATTTTAAGGCTCCTTTCTCACTATTGTTCAGTTGTTTGTTTCTTGTGATTTCTATACAATTTAGCTGTAATTCCAGATTGGTCTGGGGAGGAGGTCATTGTGACTTCCATTCATTCCTATACCATCTTGCCTAGCCTAAATTAGTCGTTTATTTCTTTTGGTTGTATCAGGAAGGAAATTGTATCTACCTAAAACTCCATCTTGGCTGGAACTCTCCATGTTTAACTTTATGTCTTTTTTTTTTTTAATTTTGTTGAATATTGTACAAAACACATATTTCTAATTAATTCATTAATTCAGCATAAACTTATTCATGTGTTTAGCATTTAGTTAGGAATTGGTTTTATAACAATAACTCCTGAAGTATACTAGGTATGGTGGACAGAGTCTAAATTGGTCCGCATGATCCCTACCTCTGGGGGTTCATGTCTTGTATAATATCATTCTGTTCCCTATGACTTGCTTTTAAGCAATCGACTTTCTCAAAGGTGATGAGATGTCACTCTGTGATCACCTTACACTATATATGACTCTGTCATGTCAGTTGACTCATCCTAAGGACTGTCATGTCAGTTGACTCATCCTAAGGACTTTGCTGGCATGAAGTAAGCAGCCATCCCAGGAAAGCACATAGCAAGGCACTATGCATAACCTCTATGTGCTGGGGTGGCCTCCAGTGGATAGCTAGCAAGATTTTGTGTCCCTACATAACATAGCTACAAGAAAATGAAATTTGCCAACTTGAGTGAGCTGGGGAAAAGATGGTTCCCCAGTGCAGCCTCCAGATGAAAGCCCAGCCCAACCAAAATTTTGATGGCAACTTTGTGAGATATTGACAGAAGACCCAGCTAACTTGTGCCCAGACTCATGACCTATAGAAACGGAATAATAAATGTTTCTTGTTTTAAGCTGCTGCTAAATCTGTGGTGTTTTATTATGCACCAATCAAAAGCTAATACACCAAGCATTAGTTATTGAAAATTTGTTATTTCTCTTATAATTTTAAATACCACTTTTAGCATAAATAAAATGTATAAGTTAGGGGATAATGTATCTAGGCCTCTGAATTCCAGAAACATTTAAACAAACTGTCCTAAAGTGATTATTTAATAATTATTAATTTAAACATTATTTCACTTTAATATTTGAAGAATAAGTTGATACATGTGTGGTAGTAATGTTATTCATTAAACTAAGCAAGAGAGTAGTTGCTACAACAGTGGTCCATTGGCAAATCATGGATAAAGTGTGCTGATCCTATGGAGACCCTATTCAGATCCTACATAATTTCAAGCTGAAACAAAAGAAATTTAAAACCCTAATGGACTAAGATCATTGAGTATAGATGCAAAAACCCTCAAATGTCTAAGAAAAACATAGAAATTGAAATAAAATTTTAGAAAGGTAAAGGAGCTCTCACTATTTTCTCCTTAAAGGCTTTGCATAGCCCTCTTCTGTGGTATACCTTCAGAACTACTTCTGGGTAAGTAAAAACTTTATATAAAAATTGTAGTGTTTTATTTTTTACCACTTTAAAATAGACTGTATTTTTTAGAGCAGTTATAGATACACAGCAAAATTGAGGAAAAGCTACAGAGATTTCCCATATAACCCCTACTACTCACATCCTCTACTATCAAAATTTCCTACCAGAGTGTTTTGAAAAGAGTTTGTTCGTTTTGTCTAGGTTATCAAATTTGTGGGCATAAAGTTGCACACAGTGAGCTTACCCAACATTAACAAGCAACCATCACAGGATCAAGCAGGGTGATGTGTGCGAGGCAGGGGACTTGTTTTATCTCATCAGTGGCCTGTTTTCTCAAGGTCTCCTTGATTATTTCCAGCCTTGGGGCCCTCTCACCTGTCAGTGGGGCTATAGTCCCTGAAACCAAATGGGGTGGTTCCCAACAACTTTTGCTTTCTTTTGATTACTGTTAACATGGTATATTTTAATTCATTGTTCTACTTTTAATAGAGGTGCTCTTTTCAATACACAGTGGATTTATTGTGGACAACATATAATTGGGTGTTGATTTTTGGTCTGGTCTGACAATGTCTGCATTTAGACCACTGATGTTTAAAGTGAGTATTGAAATGGCTGAATTAATATCTACCTATTCATTACTGTTTTCTCTTTGCTGCCTTTGTTTTCTGTTTCCATTTTGTCTTCCACTCTTTTTTGACTTATGTGTAAAATTGAGCATTCTATTATCCCATTTTGTTAGCTTTTCTTAGCATAACAGTTATACTTCTTTTTTCACTTTTTAAACTAGTTGCCCTAAAGTATGAAAAAACAAATTTATAAATAATTCAGGTTCACTTTCAAATAAACTGTATTGCTTTACAGTTAGTGCGGGTACTCATAATAACAAAAATTATCCTAATTTTTCCTCCTGTACTTTGTATCATTGCTGTCATACATTTTACTTACACATAAATATTAATAAGCTTATATTGTTGGCATTATTCTTTTAAATACATTGTTATCTGTTAAATCAATTAAAAATAAAATTTTTATTTCACTTCCACTTATATCTTCTCTGATGCTCTTTCTTTCTTTATGCAGATCATAGTTTTGGATGTATATAATCTTTTCCAAAGAACATCTTTTAGCATTTTTTATAAGTCTAGTCACAGGCTACAATTACCCTCAATTTTTGTGTGTTTGAGAAAGTCTTTCTTTCCCTTTCATTTTGATGGATGATTTCTCCAGGTACAGAATTCTAGGTTGATGGCCTTTTTTTTTTTTCTTTCCCTATTAACACTTCTTGTGTAGCTTCTGGGGCGAACTTGGATGTAATTCTCATCATTGCTCTTTTATAGGTAAGGTATATTTTTCCACTGGTTTATTCAAACCTAGTCTTTAACTTTGATTTTCTGCAGTTTTAAAATGATATCCTAGATGGAGTGGTTGTTTGTTTCTTTGTTGTTATTTTGTATTTATCTTGTTCGTGTTCTTTGTACTTTGTAGAGCTGCAGTTTAGTGTCTGACACTGATTTGAGGAACTTCTCAGTCATTGCTTTAACTATTACTTTAGTTTCTTTCTCTTTCTCTTCTCCTTCTAGGATTCTTATTAGGCATTTAGGCATGTTTTATACATTTTATAATTGTCCCATAGTTCTTGAATATTTGGTTCTATTTTTTGTCTTTTTTCTCTTTGCATTTCTACAATATTTAGTAAGTTTCTATTGACATAGCCTCAAATTCAGATATTCTTCCCTCAGCCATATCCAGTCTACTAATGAGCCATTCAAAATGTATCATGCATTTCTGTCGTAGTGTTTTTGATCTTTAGATTTCTTTTTTTATTTTGTCTTGGGATTTTCATCTCTGCTTACACTGTCCATCTGTACTTGCATGCTGTCTACTTTACTCATTAGAACATTTAGCATAAATAGTCATAGTTTTTTTATTCCCAGGCTGATAATTTCAACATTCTTGCCATATCTGGGTCTAGTTATGATACTTACTCTGCCTCTTCAAATTGTGTATTTTGCCTTTCCTTTTACGTCTTGCAATTTTTCTCTTGATATCTGGACATGGTGTGCTCGGCAAAATAAATTGCAGTAAACAAGACTTAAGTAATGTGTTAAGTTTTAAGGAGGGAAAATGTCTCAGTCCTTTAGTAAGCCATATCTCTGAACTGTGTATTTCACAAGTACTTCTAAGTTCCCCTCCTGTTTGGATGGAATGGAATGGCTGGAGTTGAGAATTTCTCTTTTCCCGTGTAGAGGACTACGATCAGCTGGAGTTTGTTATTTCCTTTCTCCTAGGTCAGTTAAATTCTAATAAAACCCCATTACTTTAGGCCCTAGTAAAATAATTTCTCTATAAGACAGTTTCTCTAGAAAGCAGGATTCATTAAAAAGAATAGAATGCTCTGGCATACAAGGTCTGTCCAGAAAGTATCCATCTGTGTACTATGAAAAATAGAGGCATTTATTGAAGAAGGTACAAGATATAAGAAACATTGTATGTAGGACAATGACTCCTCAGTCCCTTTCAAAGTAGACACTTTGGGACCTCACGCAATTCTCTCATCACCGTCTGCTGCCCCACCATATTTTCCTGAATCTCATTAATTGTATGAAATCTCTTCCCTTTCAAAGGTGATCTTAGTTTTGGGAGAAACCAGAAGTGGCAGGGCACCAAGTCTGGGCTGTAGTGAAGGCCGAGTCGCCTGGGTGATTTAATGTTTCCCTAAAAATCTCTACCAGATGTGATGCATGAGGGGGCACATTGTCCTGATGAGGCTGCCAATCACCAATTGCACATAGTTGTGGCCTTCTGAATCATCCGAATAGTTTCCATGGAGGAATGTTTGAGCTTAATGCAAAATTTGATGCAGATTTGTTGCTCTACTTGCTCAGTCATTTAGAATGTGATGGCCACACAGTATATGTGCTCACTCAATGGTGTCTCCCTCTCCCACTGACTAGTACAGTAAAGTAGTTGTAGTTCACACGTGTGTTCCAGTCAACTCTCCTTGGCAGCCAGGTTAAATCCTTGGCTGCCAGGTTACATCAATGTCATGCAAGCCATTCTCATTATATTAACAATGGTTGGACTTTTTTCCAGACAGGCCTCATATATCAAAATGGTTCCTTTTCTTTTACTACCATAAGACTGAGAGTATTTTTTTCCTCTGATATCCACTGTGAGAATGTGGTTGAGCTCTTGGAGCTAAAACTCATTGAAGTAACTGAGGCCCACTGGGTTTTTATTTCTCAGACTTATTCATACTAAACCTCTAGCAGTTCATTAAATGCAGCTAGCTTTTCTTACCCTGGCATTGGTCCCCATGGAGTTTTGTTCATGGGTTCCTGCTCCAGTAAATTTATTGATCTTTATCTGGCTTTCTGTTTTTCCAGTTTTGGAGACAGCAGTTTTCCCTGTGACCTCATTTCTGTTGTATATAAGAAGAATTGTTAATTTTTCAATTTGTTCAGCCTTCTACTTGTTAAAATGGAGTGACATCTTCCAAGCTCCTTTTATGTTGGACCAGAAATTGAAAGTCCCTTCTTACCTTTTTTTAAGGAATAAAAAAATATTGTATAATCTATGTTCAGTGAGAGAACAGATAAGTAAAAATGTTCTAATTTGCTAGTCAGTAAATATTTAGAACTTTACATAATTAAATACTTAGGATTAATGCAAAATACTGCTATGCTTACTATGATTTCAATTGATACATAAAATATATAACAAGCAGAAGTGTCTGAAATATACATACAACATTTATAAACTATGTTTTTTCCCATAATATGTATCAGTGGTTCTCAAAGTATAATTTAAGGACATTAAAGCTAGTTTCATAATAAAATTAAGACATTGTTTTCACTGTTTGCCTCATTCTACCATGAAGTGATGTTTGATATTGCAAAAGATGAAATGTAGAAGCAATTATAAAGAGTAACTTTCTTTTTAAACATTTTTTCCAAAATTAGAACAATTCATTTTTTAAATTAAATTTATTAAAAAATGTATGTTTTAATAAAATATTTGTTAATATGTAATTGGTTTATTTGTTTTAAAATAATAACTAGGATTTTTAGAATTGTCAATTAAAATTTCTAATATGTTAAATAACAATACATATAAAATACATGTAATACACCTTAACAAAGGTCTACAGGGTCCTCAAGAGATCCTAGTAGCAAAAATTTGAGAATTGTAGCTGTATATTTTGCCTGTATAACATAGGTACCAAAACAACACTTTTCTCCTTTTTTAAACATTGTAATCTT
Source organism: Pteronotus mesoamericanus (assembly GCF_021234165.1). Classification (NCBI taxonomy): domain Eukaryota; kingdom Metazoa; phylum Chordata; class Mammalia; order Chiroptera; family Mormoopidae; genus Pteronotus; species Pteronotus mesoamericanus. The sequence goes on along the minus strand of NW_026555329.1, from coordinate 45,294,980 downwards.
TGAAGCTCATGTAATTAAGCTTCAGAAATATTATTAATTTAGAACAGATCATGTCCGAGATTTTCTGGGGAAAAAGTGTTAATGTCAATATATGTAGTTCTGACATTCAAGTACATGTAAAAGTATCTACTTATATACATTTATATATTACTGCTATATATATGTAATATACATATATATATGTAAGAGAGAAAGGGAGTTCAGGTTTTAAACTTTCTATTCTCTTTCAATGATTGCTTCTAGACCCAGTATTACAGGTTTATAATAAATTGCAGTGTTATATTTCATAGAGTGAATGGTATCCATTCTACCAACACTCAATTCTGCTTCTTTTAAAGGAATTTCTTGGCTACTTTAGCATATGTATTTTTTCAGTTCAGCTTCAGATCTTTTTGTTAAGGCCCCCCCTGCCCTCAAATATCTTTTGGGGATATTTCATTTCAATTTTTTAAAATTTATCATGTAATGGGAAAAATTGACATCTTTATAATACTATGCCTTTATTTCAAGGAGTGTTGTGTGTTTTTCTAGTTCCTTAAACATATTTTTTCCCCTCATTAAATTTCTGTAAATGTACCGTGGGTAACGCATATTTCTTGAAAAATTACCATACTTGCTTTTTCATTTACAATTGCCAAGAAGGTCTTGTATACACTGTTATATAAAGATACACAAACACACATTCATACATATAAATATATTATTGTTGCTGGGATATAAGAAAGCTATTAGTTTTCATATGTTTATTTGTTACAAGAAGTGACAATAAACACTTATTAATTCTCATAAATACAATAATAGTTGACTGTGTATTATTAAAATAATTATACGCAAATATTTATATCTCTACTTATTCTATTCTTTGATCTTATTCTTGTTTTTCCTAACAAGATTCATTCAAACTCTTAGAAAATAAGAAAAACAAAGTGTCAATAAAGGTCATACTTTTGGTATTTCAAATGTTAATAGGGGTATATATATTCTTTACCAATTCATGTAATGTTGGCTCCTGGGCTGGTTTGAGATTAATGTTATTTATCATGTTTAAGAATTATTCTCTTCATTAAGATTATTTTCCTGTTAAGTTATGTGTGGATGCTGAATTACATCAAATATCTTTTGAAACATAATAATAAAAATAATGAATATTATAGTGGTTATGCTTCATTGTGGGTGGACAATTTCTCCTCCTTTTTCTTCTCTCTCTTTTTTCACTTTCACACTAGCATATGACCATGTGGCCTAGGCCTGGTCAACACCAGATATTGAGAGCAAGACCTGTGAAGACAAACTAAAATATTGGACCTTCACATGGGTTTAGCAAGAATATGCACAATAACCAGCAAACAAAGGCAAACTAATGAAATAGAAATTTTCTTCTTTTTTTCCCAGTTAAATAGGAATTGATTTATTAGATTTTTTTAAACTTTATTTTAATTTATTTTTTCAATTACATTTGTCTGTGCCTACCCCTCACCACTTTCCCTTGCCCCCTCCCTTCTTCCCTCCCTCAGCTCTTCCACTTCGGTTTTGTCCATGAGTCCTTGCTGTATGTTCCTTGACTTTGCCCTACCCTTCCTGGTCCCCACCCACCCTCCCTCCTTCCCCCTTGTCTCTATTGATTTCTTTTCCTTTCAGTGTTGCTGGTCTTATTTTCCTTGCATCTTTGAATTGTTGGTTAGGTTCCACTTATAGGCGAGACCATATGGTATTTGTCTTTCGCCTCCTGGCTTATTTTGCTTAGCATAATGCTCTCCAGTTCCATCCATACTGTCGCGAAGTTTAGTAGTTCTTTTTTTCTTTCTGCTGCGTAGTATTCCATTGTGTATATGTACCATGATTTTTTTATCCAATCATCTACCGATGGGCATTTAGGTTGCTTCCAACACTTGGCTATTGTAAATTGTGCTCCTATGAACATTGGGGTGCATAGGTTCTTTTGTATTGGTGTTTTGGTGTTCTTAGGGTATAGTCCCAGCAGGGCAATCACTGGATCAAAAGGCAATTCCATTTTCAGCTCTTGAGGAAATTCCACACTGCTTTCGACAGTGACTGCACCAGTCTGCATTCCCACCAATAGTGGACTAAGGTTCCCTTTTCTCCACAGCCTCGCCAGCACCTGTTGTTTGTTGATCTGTTTATGATGGCCATGCTGACCTGTGTGAGGTGGTACCTCATGATGGTTTTGATGTGCATTTCTCTGATGACTAGTGATGCTGAGCATCCTTTCAGATGCCTCTGGGCCCTCTGTATCTCCTCCTTGGAAAAGTGTCTGCCCAGGTCTTTTGCCCATTTTTTGATTGGATCGTTTGTCTTCTTGGAGTGGAGTTGAGTGAGTTCTTTATATATCTTGGAGATCAAACCTCTCTCTGATGTATCATTAGCGAACATATTTTCCCATACGATTGGCTCCCTTTTCATTTTGCTGATGTTTTCTTTAGCCATGCAGAAGCTTCTTATTTTGATGAGGTCCCACTTGTTTATTCTTTCCTTTATGACCCTTGCTTTAGGAGATATATCAGTGAAAACATTGCTGCTTGGGATATCTGAGAGTTTCCTGCCAATGTTCTCCTCTAGGACTTTTATGGTGTTGCGACTTATATTTAAGTCTTTGATCCATCTTGAGTTTATTTTTGTGTATGGTGTCAGCGGATGATCCAATTTCAATTTTTTGCATGTAGCCGTCCAGCTCTCCCAACACCATTTGTTGAAGAGGCTAGTATTGCTCCATTTTATGCTTCTGCCCCCTTTGTCAAATATTAGTTGCCCATACAGACCTGGGCTTATTTCTGGGCTTTCTATTCTGTCCCAGTGGTCTATAGGTCTGTTCTTGTGCCAGTACCAGATTGTTGTGAGTATAGTGGCTTTGTAGTAGAGTTTGATGTCCGGTATAGTGATCCCTCCTACTTTGATTTTCTTTCTCAAAATTTCTGCTTATATTTGGGGTCGTTTATGGTTCCATATAAATTTTTGAAATGTCTGTTCTATTTCTGTGATATATGTCATTGGTATCTTAATAGGGATTGCATTGAATCTATAAATTACTTTGGGTAGTATGGACATTTTGATGATATTAATTCTTCCAATCTATGAGTATGGTATATGCTTCCATTTATTTGTGTCTTCCTTAATTTCTTTCTTCAATGTTGTATAGTTTTCTGCTTACAGGTCTTTTACGTCTTTTGTTAAAATATTTCCTAGGTACTTTATTTTTCTTCTTGCTATATCGAATGGTATTTTTTTTTCTGATTTCTTCTTCTTCTCTTTGATTGCTGGTGTACAAAAATGCCTTTGATTTCTGAATGTTGACTTTGTATCCTGTTGTTTTGCCAAATTCACTTATTAGGTTGAAGAGTTTTTTGGTAGAGTCTACAGGCTGCTCTATGTACACTATCATGTCACCTGCAAACAATGATAGCTTTACTTCCTCCTTTCCTATTTGGGTGCCTTTTATCTCTTTCTCTTGTCTGACCACTGTGGATAGGACTTCCAATACGATGTTGAAAAGAAGCGGTGAAAGCGGGCATCCTTGTCGTGTTCCCATTCTTAGTGGGAAAGCTTTCAGTTTTCGCCCATTGAGTATGATATTGGCTGTAGGTTTTTCATATATGGCCTTTATTACATTGAGGAATACCCCGTTTATTCCCATTTTGCTGAGTGTTTTGATCATAAATGGGTGCTGTACCTTATCGAATGCATTTTCTGCATCTATCGAGATGATCATGTGGTTTTTGTCTTTTCTTTTATTTATGTGATGTATCACGTTTACTGATTTGCATATATTGAACCATCCCTGCATCCCTGGGATGAATCCCACTTAATAGTGGTGGATAATGTTTTCAATGTATTGCTGGATGCGGTTTGCCAATATTTTGTTGAGGACTTAAGCATCTATGTTCATCAGCGAAATTGGCCTGTAGTTTTCTTTCTTTGTAGGGTCTTTATCTGGTTTTCGGGTGAGCGTGATGCTGGCCTCATAAAAAAGAGTCTGGGGGTCCTCCCTCCTCTTGGATTTTTTGGAATAGTCTGAGAAGGACAGGGGTTAGCTCTTCCTTAAATGTTTTGTAAAATTCTCCTGTGAAACCGCCCCGCCCTGGGCTTTTGTGTGCCGGGAGTTTCTTGATTACTGCTTCAATTTACCCAGCTGTTATCGGTCTGTTCAAGCTTTCTGTTTCTTCCTCCTTCAGTGTTGGAAGATTATACTTTTCTAAAAATTTGTCCATTTCATCAAGATTTTCAAATTTATTGGCATATAATTGTTCATAGTAGTTTCTGACGATCCTTTGTATTTATGTGGTATCAGTTGTTATTTCTCCTCTTTCACTTCTGATATTATTAATTTGGGTCCTCTCCCTTTTTTTCTTGATGAGTCTGCTTAAAGGCTTGTCAATTTTTTTTATCTTTTCAAAGAACCATCTTCTGGATTGGTTGATCCTCTGAGTTGTTCTTTTCATCTCTATGTCATTCAGTTCTGCTCTCATCTTGACTATTTCCTTCCTTCTACTTGCTCTGGGATTTATTTGTTGTTGTTTGTCCAGTTCTTGAGGTTGTAGTGTTAGATCTTTTATTTGAAATGTTTCTATCTTTTTTAGGTAAGCATAGATTGCTATGAACTTCCTTCTCAGGACTGCCTTTTCTGTGTCCATAGCTTTTGGACTGTTGTCTGTACAATTTCACTTGTTTCCAGAAATTTTTGGATTTCTTCTCTTATCTCATTATTCACCCATTCATTGTTTAATAGTCTAGTGTTCAGCCTCCATGAGTTTGCAAGTTTTTGAAGTTTCTCTTTGAGGTTGATTTTCAGTTTCAAGTCCTTGTGGTCCGAGAGAATGTTTGGTATTATTTCAATTTTCTTGAATTTGCTGATGTTTGCTTTGTGTCCTACCATGTGGTCTATCTTTGAAAAACTGCCATGAGTATTTGAAAAGAATGTGTATTTTTCTTCTTTGGGATGTAAGTTTCTATATATGTCAGTTAAGTCTCTTTGATTCAGTGTGTCATTCAGCGCCACAATATGTTTATTAATGTTTTGTTTGGAAGATCGGTCCATTTGTGACAGTGGGGTGTTGAAATCCCCTACTATCAGTGTGTTGCTGTCTATATCTTTTTTGAAGTCATCCAACAATTTCCTTATAAACTTGGGGGCTCCTCTATTGGGAGCATATAAGTTTACAATGTTGATGTCTTCTTGATAGATTCTTCCTTTAAGTATTATAAAGTGCCCCTCTGGGTCTCTCTTTATGGCCTTTGTTTTGAAATCTACTTTGTCTGATACAAGTATGGCAACCCCAGCCTTTTTCTCATGCCTATTTGCTTGGAATATTTTTTTTCCATCCCTTTACTTTCAGTCTCGGTAGGTCTCTTGCTCTGAGGTGGGTCTCTTGTAGACAGCATATGTGTGGGTCATGTTTTCTTATCCATTCAGCTACCCTGTGTCTTTTGATTGGGCATTTAGTCCATTCACAGTGAGAAATATTACTGATAGAAACTTACTCATCTTTTCTCTTTGTACTCGTGTTCCTCTCTCTCTCATTCTTTTCCTTCATCTTCTTAAACCAGTCCCCTTAGCATATCTTGGAGTGCTGGTTTGGTAGAGATGTGTTCTTTTAGCCTTCTCTTGTATGGGTAACTCTGTATTTCCCCTTCTATTTTAACTCAGAGCCTTTTTGGGTAGAGCAGCCTTGGCTCTACGCCTTGCTTTTCATGACTTGGAATATTTGTTGCCATTCCCTTCTGGCTTGTAGTGTTTCTGTTGAGAAGTCAGCTCCTAGTCATATCGGGGCCCCTGTGTATGTTACTTTCTCCTTCTCCCTTGCTGCCTTGAGGATTCTCTCTTTGTCTTTGATAGTTGCCATTTTAATGATGATGTGTCTTGGAGTGGACCTCCTTGAGTCCCTCTTAGGTGGGGTCCTCTTTGCCCCCAGGATCCATGAGAGCCTTTCTCTCCTCAAATTAGGGAAATTTTCCATCATTACTTTTTCGAGGAGGTTCTCTATCCCTTGCTCCCCTTCTTCTCCTTCTTGTATCCCTATTAAACGGATATTATGGCGTTTCAGGTTGTCCCGCAATTCCCTAAATGCCTCTTCATTCTTTTTGAGTCTTTTTTCCATTTCTTGTTCTTTCTGGGAGCTTCTTTCTACCTTATCCTCTATCTCACTAATTCGATCCTCGGCTTCATCCAGCCTGCTTTTGATTCCTTCTGCTGTGTTCTTCAATTCAGAAATGGTATTCTTCATAACCTCTTGTGTCTTCTTGATAGTTTCTATGTCCATTTCCAGGTTGATATAGTTTGCTGTAAGGTCCTGATAGTTTCTCTGCAGTTTCTCATAGTTCTCTTTGAGCTGGCTGAGCTCATTGAGCTTCCTTAGAACCATTGTTTTGAATTCAATATCTGATAGTTCTCTTGCTTCTATTTCATTTAGCTCTCTGTGTGGAGAGTCCCCTTTTCCACTCATTGGGGGAAACTTCTTTTTCTTCCCATTTTTGTGAGAGTCTGTTAAGTAATTTATTTATTTTTTTTTATTTATTTTTGCTTCTGCTTCTATTGGGCTGTCTAGATTTCCTGACTTTGTGGATTAAACTTCTATGTAGTAAGTGGGTCTTTTTATTTATGTTTTTATTTATTTATTTATTTTTGTCCTTTACTTTTCTTTCTGGGCCTGCCTCTGATGATGTCAGTTGTTGACCCTATATGACCTTGGGTTGTGTGTTTAAGCCTTCCAGGAGTCTACTGTCTGTGTCTGACTCCTGCTTGGGGCAGTTCTGTGACCCCTTCGGTCAGGGCTGAGCTATTTTTGGGGATAGCTCTGCACTCTCACGCTGGCTCCTTGAGCGCGCTCCTGGTGCGGCAGGATCCCCCGCCTGCCTGGGCTCGCATGTGCTTGCCCCAGAGCAGGGGGCTTATTCATGACCTCGGGTACTCATCTGGCCACCCTGGCCGCCGAGTTCCCAGCACTGATCAGTTTAGGGTCTTCTATTGTGTGTTTTCCCCGCTTTTGGCTCTTTGGGTGCGTTGCTTGCCCTCGCCAAATGGGGACTAAGGAAATGGGAAGAAGTCAGCTCCAGGACTGTCCAGTTAATCCTGTCTCCAGTCTCTCCTCCAGGGACTCTGGGCAGCTCTGTGACCCCTTCGGCGGGGGATCTACTAATTGTTTTTGGGCCGCTCCGCAATCGCGGGCTCAGCTGGTCAATTCACGCCTGCCCTTGCCACTCTGTGCAGTTCCTTGCAGGCCATATCGGTGCCAATCTGTGGGAGGCCTTGCAGGCTGGTGCAAGCGTTCGCCATCCCGCGATGGTCGCACACACTCTCGCCAACCCTCGCGGGTTACTCGGTGCAAGTGTGTGCGCCTGCACTGGGTGTTTTTGGGGGGGTCTATGTGTGCTTTTCAGCTTTTGGCTCTTTGGGGGTGTGGCCTCTTCCAGCACAATGGAGACTACGGCAAGGGGGAGTCGGGATTCCCTGGTTCCTCCTCCCGTTCTTTCCCCAATGCCTCCATTTCCAGACTCTCCTCAGGGGCCTCCGGGCAGTTCCGTGACCCCTTCGGCCAAGGATCCACCCCTTGTGCGGACTGCGTTTCAATTGCGGGCAGTCTGGTTCATGCTCGCCCCCCCTTCTGTCTCTTTGGGGTCGCACCTTTCCAGCCCACAGTGGAGACTACAAAACGGGGAGGGAGTCAGGACTCCCCAGTTCCTCCTCCCATTCTTTACCCAATGCCTCCATCTCCCGTCTCTCCTCAAGGCTCTCCCAGCCAGTCTGCGCTCAGTCCCCCAGCTCACATGCACAAGCTGTGTGTGGAGCACACAAAAGGCAGGTTAATTGATTCCCTTATGTCTGAGCGAGATGGTAGCTGCAGAGTGGGAGGTGCGTTATCACCTGGGCTCCATCAGCCGCCCTCTCAGTTCTCTTCACAATGTTTTCCTCACCAGTCTTTTCCCAGGCAGCAGCCCACCCTGCTGCCGCCTCTACCCAGAGATCAAGGAGGGTGGCTGCCACTGCAATTTTTGTGTTGGCCCTTTAAATATCTCTTTGCATCCCCAGTCACCTGTCTCTGGCAGAGAACGCCCCTAAGTTTTTCAGGGTTGCGTTTTGTCTAGGTTTTCTTGGTTTTAGCTGCTGTAGTTTAGAGGTCCCTGTTTATGATTCAGACCCCGTTCTTCTTGGGGGAAGCTAACTGGTCGTTTCAATGTCTCTCTGGTGCTAGGGCCTGTGGGCACCCAGCCCACCCTCTCAAGCCTCCACCGCACTTCTCACCCGTTGGGATGTGTGAGAGTCGAATCCACTGTATGCGGCTCCAAGGCTCCTCTCCCGGTATCATTCCATTGTTTTCCAGGTGATTACTCCCCTATTTAGTCGCAATTCCAGTTTGGTCTTGGGAGGAGGTCAGCGTGACTCCCATTCACTCCTCCGCCATCTTCTCTCTCTGAAAGAGAAATTTTCATATCTCTAATGTTATTCCAGCTTTTACTGGATTTTCCTTCCTTATCCCCATCTTCTCTTTCCATCTACAGCTGATAATATGACAAAAGAGACACAATATGACAAATGTCTATTTATTTGTAATAAGTATTGTTCATACCTATTAGTTGAGGGAGGTAACACATGTGTTTCAAGGGTAAAGTGGGGTGAATGGCCAAGACTGTAGGATTGTCTACATGGTCGCTATCCTTAAAAAAGCCAAACAAATATTTTTATCAAAATGTGTTGGTTTCTCATACTTAAATTGGTCAATTAATTTAATGGTTACTATCTTTCTGATGTCTTTTCAGTCTATCTCTATCCCTCTGTTCTTTTTTTTTCCACATATCTTTCTCTTAGCAATGAGATGTAGTCACATTTTTACACTCAGAGGACACTAGTATTTGAACCCCAAATTTTACAAGGTCTTAATTTTTTTACTTGATTAAGGTGGTGTTTTTTAGGTTTCTCCACTTGTAAAGTTTGCTCCTTTTTCATTTATAATGAAGAAGTTTCATGGGAATATACACTGGAATTATGTAAATATCCTATTTAACCCAATTTTTATTTATTACTTATTTAATATTTCTATGGATGTAGTTTTTTTGAATTTTTATTCAATAGGTTATAATATATTACTACTATAATTTATTTTAATGCAAAAAATGTACCCCCTCTTAATAATGATAATGGGAGTTCCAGCACAGTAGGAATTTCCATGCTTATCTTGTATTTTCCTTGCTTTAGTCCTAAATCAGCCATGTCCCTAAGGAGCTATTTTAGTTGAAAATGGTATTTGGAAATCAAGATCTGAGTACTAGGTTGGTTCATTATTATTGTGCATTGCTACTCCAAATCCTGCTTATTGGACAGAGCAAGGAAATACTCATAGGTGTACACACACACACTCACACACACATTTTTAACCTGTAGTATCTGATGACAGAATGACTTTAACAGAATATCTTTAGTAGGGGATGAGGAAAGAAGGAAGCCAACAATTTACCTTGTCATAGTAAGGAGCATGACTTAGAAAAGATCCAGATAGATTTGCAGAGCAACTTTTCTGGGAGGTTTGAGACCTTACCAGGTGAATCTGTCTGGAAGTCCCTTGAGGTATTCATAGAATTGGAAAATACAATCAGTGATGTGGAGGGCAGGACCAAGTTGAAAAACAAACACTGGGGAAAAGAACAATCAGAGAAAAATCGATCATTTAAGAGGATAGACAACAGAGATCTCATGGAAGAAAGACCATAAAAATAAAACAAATAATACAGAGATAACAACAAAAATTATCTTGTCCCAGAAAAGAACCTGAATTTGGATACTGATTATCAGTGAAAGAGTAAATGTAGACCAACACCTAGAAATCCAAGTAAAAATCTTCTGGTAGTATCAGTGCTACTAGCTACATACACATACACTTCTAAATATATATGTAAGTACTTGATATCAATATGAGACTCTAGTCCTTAAACTAAGAGGTGTTTCTGGGTTCTACAATCTCCTGCTGATTTCTGAAGAAGCCACATTTTTTCCTTGGCTTTCTGGGAGGTATTTCATATCAGCCTTGGTATCCTTTCAAAACTTCTGTAAACCATCTGTAAAATATCTAGTAGAAACTCTTAAAATTTTCAATCATTAGAGAGACACTCTTCTCTAACTTAAAACATTGAGTCAAGTTTTATGATCATAGTGATGATGATTTTACTTTTCCCTCATTTTGAATGTTCTTTGGGAAATGATTTATTTTGTAATTAGGAAAGAAAGGGTTAAATTTTCTTCTCATATTCAATTTTGGCAGACATCTATTTGATATATGTACAATGTTTCCTTTTAACTCCTCTGGTATTATGAAGAAAATGTCACAGCCAAGACATCCAAAAGTAGATTAGTCCTAATTTTGCTCTTCTTGTACTGTATTTTTCACAACAGATTAGCACCAATCATCATCCACTTGTAAAAAGTTACTCCATGAGGACAAATGGTCACTGGTTATTTGGTTTAAGTTTCACCAAGGTTAAGCCCTGAACAATATACTAGGCATACAAATAAAAACCCCTTGTTTTACTCTGACCCATTTAGAATGGTAGATATCAAATATTCCCAAGGTGTCAATGGCAGTTTCACTTTACACAATGTTTCTGTCCTTCTTTTAAAAACTCTGCAAAGTTTTGCTTTGTTTTTATTTAAGTAGCAGCATTGTGATTAACACAACATTGCTAGTGATTAAAAACAGGAGTTGACTTCAAGGCCAAAAACTGAAATTCTAATAGCGAAAGTTCACCAGAGTACTGGATTTCTTAAAAATGATAATGAATTCTTGTGAAAATCCACATTTCAGAAAGGGTAAAAAAAACTGTACTCTGAATATATTATTTTCTATGCAAAACATTAAACTGTAGTTTAAAAGAGACATATGAAAAGAAGCTCTAGAGTTTTCAGCTGTTATTACAAAGTTGATTCACTAAGGTTATATGGTAAAGAAAATTTACTACATCAAGGGTCCAAAACCTTAGTTTTGGGGCATGTATCCATTAATTTTTACTTACCTGAAATTTTATAAAATATATAATATTCTATGTCTCAGTTTACATATTTGAGCAATGAAATTATTTTATCTGTCCTGGTGTCTTCATAGGACTGTTTTGAAATCAGACATAATAAGGAAAATTAAGATGTTTTGTTAAAAAAACACTACATAAATAAGTGGTCTTACTTTGATATTTTTATACTAGTATCTTCCCAAGATTTATGCTGTGATCTATTGTAAATTTCAGTTTATGGGCATAGAAATCAACTCTGCAATTTTTTGAAATGACAGTTTACCCCCCAAATCTCAGAAAGAGTTATATTTAAAAAAAAATGTCCTGAGATTAGTTAAGAAATGATATCACAGTTGGTCATGTAACACAAAGTCAGATAAATCTAATAACTGAACTAGATTTGGGCAGTGAATTAATCCAGTGGTCTCAACATTTTAGCTGTGTAATACTTCATATGAATGAAATTCATTCAGAAACCAACTACACGAAAGAGATTGTGTCAGTGGCTCAAATGAAGCAATGGACTCAGAGTAACCTTACTTGGTTTCCTCAGCATCTGTGAAAGAGCTCAGTTTGGAAATCACTCATCTTCAAAATGTTTTATTTAGCCATAGGATCCTTGTGTAAGTATGCCTTGCATAGAAACATAGTATCAACAATATATAAAGGAGTCATTGACTTCTGATCAAGATGGCAACATAGGTAAACATGGCTCACCTCCTTGCACAACTACACCAAAATTACAACTAAACTATAGGACAACCATCACTCAGAATTGACAGAAATCAAATTGAATGGAAGTCTGATAACTATGGAATTAAAAAATATATATATATCCATCCAGACTGGTAGGAGGGGCAGAGACATGGAATGGGCTGGTCTCACATCCATGTGTGATGGAAAAAAATTCAGGAGGAATATCTCAGGAATGAGGAGTACCAGCCTCACACCAGGCTTCCCACCCCCAGGTTCCAGTGCCAGGAAGATAATTCCCCATAACTACTGGCTTCAAAAACTAGCAGGGATTGAGTCAGTAGAAGAAACTTCTGGAGTTACAAGCAGTTCTTACAGAACCCATACATGAACTTACTCAGACTTACTCCCTCTGTGCTCCAGCACTCAGGTATCAGCCTGAAAGGGACCAGTGGCATAAGGGAGGAACTGAAGTGTCTGGCATTAAGGAGAGAGCTTGGGAACAACTTTCTCCCAGACAGAAATGTGAGCAGAGGTAATTGTCCTTTTTCTGAACCCTACCCCCAAAGAGACACAGAGTTGACAGGCAGGTGCCATATTGGAGATTCCATTAACCTGGCTAATAATAACTTGTCTCTCTCTGAGGGCTGAACTTTCCCTGCACCACTCAGGAAACTACAGAGCCTGTATACCCAGTGGGCAGCTACAGACTTGCCCTTGATCCTACATGGAGGACTAAGGATTGGTCCCAGCCAGTCCTTGTAGCTGACTGGCCTACGTAAATCTCTCCCATTGACCTGTAAGAGCAGTCAAGGCTCAACTACAAGAAGAGGGTGTACTCAGCCCACACAAAGTGTGCACTTGAGTACCCAGCTTGGATGACAAGGGAAGCTGTGCCACTGGACCTTATAGGGCACCTACTACATTAGGCCATGTTATCAAGACAGGGAATCATAGCAACATTACCTGATACATAGAAACAAATACAGGAAGCCTGCCAAAATGAGGAGACAAAGAAACATGGCCCAAACAAAACAACAGATCAAAACTCCAGGAAAAAAATAAACAAAATGGAAACAAACATTCTGTCAGGTGCAGATTTCAAAACACTGGTTAAAAGGATGTGCAAGGAACATAGTGAGGACCTCAACAGCACAAAAAAGATCCAGTCAGAAATGAAGGATATACTAATTGAAATAAAAAATAATTTATAGGGAAATAACAGTAGAATGGATGAAGCCAAGAATCAGATAAATGATTTAGAACATAAGGGAGCAAAGAACAATTAATCAGAATAAGAAGAAGAAAAAAGAGACCCCCAAAATGAGGATAGTGTAAGCAGCCTCTGGGACAGCTCCAAGAAGTCCAACATTCACATCATAGGTGTGCCAGAAGGAGAAGAGAAAAAGCAAGAAATTGAAACTTTATTTGAAAAATAATGACAAGTAGTTCCTTAATTTGGTGAAGGAAATAGATGTTCAAGTCCAGGAAGCACAGAATCTCAAACAAGATTGATCCAAAGAGGCCCACACCAAGACACATCATAATTAAAGTGCCAACAGTTAAAGATAAAGAAAAAAAATCTTAAAAGCAGTCAAAGAAAAGCAGTTAGTTAGTTACTTACAGGGGAGTTCCCATGAGACTGTCAACTGATTTCACAAAAGAAACTTTGCAGACTAGAAGGGATTAGCAAGAAATATTCAAAGTCATGAAAAGGAGGGACCTACAGCTAAAGTTGCTCTACTCTGTAAAGCTATTACTTAGAATCAAAGAGCACATAAAGAGCTTCCAGGATAAGAAAAAACTAAAGGAGTTCATCATCACCAAACCATTATTATATGAATTGTTAAAGGGACTTATTTAAGAATAAGAAGATCAAAACTATGAACAATAAAATAGCAATAAGTACATATCTATCAACAATTGAATCTAAAAAACAAACTAGAGAACAGTTTGAAGAACAGAGATAGAATCATGGATACAGAGACTGTTTTGATGGGTGCCAGGTGGGAGGGGAGTGTGGAGGAATGGGTGAAGAGGTGATGGGATTAATACAAATAGGTAGTTCCAGAATTGCCACGGGGATGTAAAGTACGGTATATAAAATGGAGTAGCCAAAGAACTTATATGCATGACCCATGGACATGAACAATGGTGTGGGGATTGTCTGAGGGAGTTGGGAGTGCTAGGTGGAGAGGAGCAAAAGGGGAAAAATTTGGACAGATGTAATAGCATAATAAAAAAAATGTAATTAAAAATGAATTTAAAAAAGAGAAACAAAAAATATTTAACAACCAGAAGCAGAAGGGAACTTCCTGAACTTGATAAAGGGAATCTAAATAAAACCCACAGATAACATCACACTTAATGATGAAAGACTGAATGCTCTCTGCCTGAGATCAGAAACAAAACAAGGATGTCTGCTCTTGCCACTTTTGGTTAACATTATACTGGAGCTTCTATCAAGGGCAATTACACAAGAAGAAAACTGTAACTAAAATTAGAAAATATGAAAAATTGCTTTTGCAAATCATGCAAAAAAAATTGACAATGAACATTGCCATGGCTCCACCCAGAGCCTTGGAAGAGGTCTGTGAAGATAAGAACCCTTGAACCTAAGGGTTAGATTCACAGTATATTCTACTCTGAACTATAATGTAAGGTTATCACACAATGAAGTCTATATGGCAATTTAAAGGAATAAGATATAGTTTCATTCAACAATATGGATAAGTTTTAAAAATATAATGTTGAGGAATTGGCCAGGTTGCTCAGCTGGTTGGAACTTCATCCTAATATGCCATATTGTGGATTCAATTCCCTCTCAGAGCACATACAAGAATCAACCAATGAATGCATAAATAGGAGGAACAACAAATTCTCTTTCTCCTCCTCCTTCCCTCTCTTCATCCATCTCTTCCTTCTCTATCTAAAAATTAATCAATCAATAAGAAATATAATGTTGAACAGAAGTCAAACACAAAATAATACATATTGTACTGAGTTAAATAGTGTCCCCCCAAAATTCATACCTACCTGGAAACTTACAATGTGTCCTAACTTGGAAATAGGGTCTTACAGATGTAATTAGTTGAGTGTCTTGAGATGAGGTCATGCTGGAGTTAGAGTGGCCCCTAAATCCAATGATTATCATCTTTATAAGAGAAAGAAAAAGAATATTTGGACACACAGAGGCAAAGGGAAGAAGGCCAAGTGAAGATGGAGGCAGCAACGGCAATGATGCTGTTGCAAGTCAAGGAATTCCAGGAGACCCAGAAGCTGGACGAAACAAAGAAGGACCCTCCACAGAGTCTTTGGAAGGAGCATGGCCGTACCAACACATTGATTTTGGACTTCTGGCCTTTCAAACTGAGAAAATAAATTTCCATTGTTTTAAACCACTGGGTTTGTGGTAGTTTGTTGTGGCAGCCCCAGGAAACTAATAATATGTATAATTGCATTTCTAAACACTAAAAAATAAAAATAAAAATAAAGGGGTCATTGCTACAGTTGGGGGATGGTTCGAGTCCATTTGACTTGTGCCTACCAGTTTTTAGTAGTCCTTAGGGGAAGGGTTTTGTAGAGCCCAATTTGTAAACTTTTGATCTAGTTCACTTTTTCACCCAATCCCAGAATCACTTCTATAACATCTTTGTCCATAATCTGTAGTCTACTGTTTTCTCTCCCTTCTTAAAGAGACAGTATGCTCTAATGTTCAACAATCTGGTTGTTTGAAAATTAATCCTTAGGTAGGGTTGAAGATTCAGTCCCTGCAGTGTAGGCTTACTGCTTCTAGTTCTTTTATCAGGGACAACTCAATCTCCCCTTTCTTCTCCATGGCTGCTTCCCACTGTGTGTGGGCAGCAGCCATGGATCCTCTGCAACTCTTCTTATGTGCAAAAATTTCTAGTTTCCTCATTTTTTCAACCTCCTCATTACCTTAGCTACTTTCCATAGGATTAACATTTATTTCCCACTATATTTCTTTATACTCTATAAAATCTGGGACCGAGCCTTGAACCTAACACTGCAGATTTTGTCTCCTCAGCACATATTCAATAGAAGTATTGCAACTCACAGAGTGGACTATATCAACTACTGAGGCAACTTACTATAGTCTAGAGGTAGTTTCTGACTGAAAGTGGTTCAATAAATAATACATTGGGCTATGATTTACAACTAAGTATTGGAAGCCTAATATTATTATTAAAGTATGTTACTAGGGGATGATGCTATAATATTTCTTTCCTGTTCATTTTAATTTTTTTCCTTGGGTTTGCTTTATCCTTTTCACTCTACTTTAACTGTTGCTGAACTGCCTATTCACTCCCCTAATAACTATCAAGGCTGCCCGTTAACCTGACTAGATGTTGGCATTTTTCATCCTTAGTAATCAGATAGGGACAACATTTTATCACTAAATTTTTTACTGACCAGTGGAGTTTGTCAGAGTCCAAATACTTGATAATCAAGCTAGCATTGTGGAAAAGCCTAGAACATGTGTAAAGACATTTTATCATCTTAAGAGTTCTGAGCTCCATCAAATAAATAAATAAATAAATAAATAAATAAATAAATAAATTTTAGAATTTTCAAAGTAGGAATTTTTGCCTTTCACAATATAACCACTCAATCTTCTTTTAGCATTCAAGATGAAGATATTTTGAACTAATCAAATATTGGAATTATATTAAAGAGTTTAGAAGAGTCTATGAGTATAGTAGCAGCTGACTGGTATTATATTTTCTAAAGTTCCAAGTGTATAAAAATATTTACACTCATTTTAAGCATTCTTTCTTGAGTTTCTGTGGAATTTGTGAGCTTTGAAACAGAAAAGAAGGAAAAGAGAAGTAAATAATTTGTACAGCGTGTCAAAAGATGGCTCTCATTCTCCTATACAATGACAATTGAAGCCACTTACTGAAAACCTATAGCAGCTTGAATAACAGTTGAACCATCTCAGTTTTGTAATTATCTTTTCTTCTTTTTTTTCCTGGATCACACGAAGTGGTAATTCTAAAACCTCTGAATGGAAATTACTGCCATTATTTGAGATCATTCTGTAATTCCTCTAAGTTATCAGTGGCACCTTCAACTTTGTATCTTTTTATAATTTTAAATCAACAATCATATGAGTGATAGCATTAGATGAGATATCCCCAAATAATCAAATAGAAGGAGAGGATGTCCATCTACAAATTTGGCTAATGCCAGAATCTTCTTCTTGTTGATCCAGACATCCATTCCTCCATCTGTCTCCCTTCCTGTCAGTCCAGTAGCTATCCCATTAAAGCAGATGTTACCTTGTGACAAAGGGACACAACATTTTATCTATAATGAATAGCATAATGTGAACATTTAGAATCCACATGTAGCTTTCAGTATGTCAAATCTAGAACTTTTCACTGTAGCATATCAATAAATCAGAAGGAAAAAATCAGTGAAAAATGAATTTGGGGTGTAAAAATATTGAAAACATTTCTATAGTAATGTTGAAACATTTTTACTTTGTCGGTTTTCAAGAGATAGATGTATGTGTTGTGTAACAACCAAAGACAAACTGCACGTGTATGAAACCTTACTATTTCTTGTGGTTGTGTCCAGCATAGATGACCCTGAATTCTTCTTTCTACTTTTGTTTTTCATAAAATTAATTATCTCATTTCATCCTCAGACTCTCTTCTTTGGAAGTCAAAGTAGGTGGTCCTTGTTGTGGGTGAACTGGGGGTGGGGGCAGGGAACCAGTAGTACTTTGGTAGGAAGGATTCTTAAGTAGTAGCTCTCAGGGAGACGACAAAGATGGAGCACTTGAACTGTTGAAATTGAAAGGAAGTGTGGAGAGGAAGGTACCACCTTGTCTCTATTCATGTTTTTGTTTTACTTAACTCTTACCTTTCCTGAACAATCCTGAAACAGGGCAGCTAACCATTCTGATCCTAGGAAATACCTGAGAACCACATGCTTCTTAGGACTGGGCATGAGCTAGTAGTTTAATAAACAGATATTGCACTGACATTGGTTTAATGATAATTGTGTTGCAGAGTCTGGTTTAAGTTGTACATGCATTAAATTTTCCAATGCTCACCACAGCTCCATAAAGTGCATGATATTATTACTGAAAGGTAGCATAGTATAGTAAATAATCCCACAGTTCTAGAACAGGAATTCCACTAAGGGCATTCCTAGGGGTATAAACTAGGGGTATAACCTCATCCCTCAATGACAGATTCCTCTTCAGCAGAAGCATCAGCTCTCACTTTTTCCCCCCAATTTACAGACAAGGTAACAGAAGTTGAAGACCTTGCTCACAGTCATGTGATAAGCAGGCAGTCAAAATCTGCATATTTGACCTCACTCTACCTTGCCTCTGTCAATTACATTTCTAAAATATTGTTTTCTCCTTTTTAATTTCTCCTTGTGAAATGGTATCTGTAACTGTATTTCTGCCATTAGGATATAATCAGATGGTTCGAGCAGAAAATAGCAGTTGTCCATACATTGGTGGTTCCTAAACTTTTCCATATTTTAGGCCCCCTCCCAGAAAAGGTTCCTGGCATAGATTCACTGGGTGTGAAGAATGCGAAAGTGGTTATCCAAGACCAAATCATGAAGGATTTTGTATGTTACACTGTATGATTTGTCTTGTAGGCAATGAGAAGCTGGAGGATTTCAAGTTAGTAACATTACAATAATTATGTTGTAAAAATACCACTCTAGCCATGGTGGAATATGGCTTGAGGAACACAAGGCCAGAGCCGCCGATAACTTAGAAGTCATGGAAACTATGTAGGCAGATATAGGGCTCCCAGCAAAGGTAGAGCTAGCAGTGATGGAGAACATGGGGTAGATTTACAAAATGCTTAGGAAGAAGGACCAACTGAATTTGCTAGCTGAGTAGGCCAGGAATATGGAAGAGAAAGTGAACATAAACTAAATCTTAAAATTTTGATTTCTTTAATTAGAAAGTTGTTTCTAATGTCTTTCAGTGTTCTTATAAAAAATTAGAGAATATGTGGGAAATTCCTAGTGCATTGCCTGGCATGTGAAGACACAATAAATTGTAGCTACAAGTAAATATAAAGAAAGAATAGTAAATAAGAATTATTAGAAAGAACACTCCTCTGTGTGTATATATATGTGTAAATGTATGTATACCAATGAAAAATAGCACACATATTCTGCCTCAAAACTATAGAATTTATTTTAACAATACTAATATCATTTATTGACTATATGAAAGGAATATTTTTCCAGAAAAAGCACCATGCTTGACAAAGCCACAAATGCCAAGGTTCAGGCTTAATAGAAAACAGAAAATTAGAATAAAAATAATAAAAATGGCATTCAATTTACAGGATGTCCATAAAATTTGGAAATATAGATAAATATGCCTAACATTGTCAAAGACACATTCAATTTGTGAAAAAAAATTATGTTTCCAGACTGTCTAGGCCCCTTGTATGTATGTGTGTATATTCTACTACTAATAAAATATGAATATATAAAGCAGATATAAAATATAAATAAATATATATAAAGCACATTAAGTAAAAATTATAGAAGGAATCTACTCTTAAAACAAGCATAATATGTTGGTGTTGAGACATTGCTCCATTATATAATCTTCAAAATTCTACTCTTCATTTTTTAGAAAACTCCACTGCATTGACATGGAAATTGGTTGAAGAAGATTTTCTCCATAATTTTTTTTGTTATTTAGACTGTACCTCATTTTAACTTCTGGAACTAGCCCTAACTGTTTGAAATGTAATGTGTTTTAGACTTGTGTTCTTCCTTGTTTCATTTTTTCTTGTCTTGGAAAAATGGGTAGCATATAAAATGAATTCTGTCTCTTTGACGTTTTCAAAAATTATCTCCATACTTTGGAGCCCATTTTGTGCTGTCTTCAATTTCTCTGCACAAGCTGAGTGGATGGAGTTTGCCTGCTTTGTTCTCCCTGTTCTAAGCCCTCCATTTGTTCACATGTCCACTGTAGTGGGGACTATACTCAGCTGCTCCTTTTGGTTAAGGGTACTAGACTATACCATGCACATAGCACACAAAGATAAAAATGTTAGTCCGTAGACTGCCAAGGAAAAACAACTGTAGTGGAGGGTTTTGCCATATTGCAATTTCAAAAGAAATGCTCCGGCTCTTTGCCGCCAATGGTTTTAATGCCATATAGTAGAAATCAAAAGGACAAAAGCCTAGACGATCCTAGCAGGGGCCATTGCCTCTTCAAGAAGTTGGGTTTCTTGAACTTATCCTCCTGTGTGTGTAAATCTTGATTTCTTGATATTTTTGCTTTGGGCCCACTTTTAAAAATAAATCATCAAGAATATAAAATGTAACCAGCTGTTTGGCATTAATAATATGTGGGGTTTTTTTTAAATAAACCAAAAAATTCAGGGAAGCAAATTGTAGGTATGTAGTTTCATTTCAGATCTGAGTCCTTCAAGCTTTTCTTTTCTTCTTCTTGTCTCCAGTTTCTCATCTTATTACTAACTCAATTATTTCCCAGGTCTAAATTAATTTATTTTCTTTCTAGCTCCTATTTACCTCTAAGGAAGCATGTCTGTTTTTCTTAGCCTGTGGAATTTTATTTCCCTTCCAGGTATACTCTTGGAGGCTTCTGAACATCTTTAACAGCATAGGCATTGTGGTTTTCCTGGGCCAGAAATTCCCCTAACTGCTTCTGTTAGGAGGATGACTTGCTCTTCTGGGACAACTCCAATTTATGTGTTGTTCTGAAGTGATTATTAAGAGTGATCCATTTTAGTCTCCAAAATGTTCTGGTTTGGGCAATAAATTATATGGTCATTTTATTCATAAGGACATCTGTCTTATCAGCTTTAAAACCTTAGTAAGGAGGGAGTTGTGGGGGTTACTTACTGAGAATTCACGTCCTGTTAAAATAGAACATGGTGTCATATGTCATGAAAAATTCTTATCCATTCACGCTTTGAGGTTATTATCATCTCTGTTTTTCTATTGAAGAAGCAAATTCTCAAATAAAGTAACTTGCCCAAGGACACCCAGAAAGCTAATAGGAGAACTGTTTAACTAGAGCCAAGTCTTCCTTACTTCATAGCCTGTTCCTTTCACAGGTCTTCGGCTTCACTGTCATTCTAGTCATCATGGGTCCACAGCCAGATTTTTCCTTGGTCTATGGTATCCTACTTTTTCTTTTTGCTACATTTTCTTCCCTTGTTTCTCTAAATTCTAGATATAACCTTGGAGGTATGCTATTTTTCCCTTAATTTCTCTAATCTGTGGTATGTAGGATACAGTGATGCATATAGAGTTCTGTCTGTGTGCAAAGATCTAGGAAAAATGCTCAGGGGAATCTTAGTTGGAAACAAGGTTCCTGCCCACTCTCCTGCAGCCACTTAGCTCTGCAGAACTAAGAAACACCTATAAAAGGAATTCCAAAATTGGGACCCTCAGCAATCTCAACTATAGTAATTTGCAACAGAGGTAGCAAAGGACCTATAAAAGGTGAGACAACACGTTGAGTAGTGCTAAAGTAACTTAAGTAATTTTTTTCCTAACTTCTTCATCTGGTAAACAGGAATAAAAGCTATAGCTTACACAATGTGCCCAACACAGCGTCTGGAATACAGGAAGGGATCATGCCTCTATTTCCATCTTCTTTGAGAGGTTTGGGTAAAAAGAGAGAAATATGAATTGTGAATTTATCAATAAAATTAGAAAAATTTTTTTTCATTTAAAACAATTGCACTTGGCCTCGTGCAGTAAATATGTACCCTAATATCAGTAAGTATTTAGCCCTTCAAGCTCTGGAAAGATTATATCTACTCAAGTGTAAAGACAGCTTTCCTGTGGAATACAGCAGGGTGATTCCCTAGGTGTTATTTCCATTAGGTAAGACCCACCGAGCCTAATACAGTGAAAGGGTGACACTACACTTTTTATCCTAATATCCAATGACCATGTTCTAGGTTGGGTATGCCGACCTGGTCTGAGCACATTGACAGTGCCTTAACACCCAGAGGAAACACTTTCTATTGAGCCCATGGAGATAATGGAAAGTGACGCTAGCCTGCCTAGGTCAGGGCTGGTGAGAAATCACCTCCTTTTCTTAAGGTTGCACAGAGGCTCAGGAGAAAGTGTGCATTAGGTTGAATCTCTCTATCCAAGAGCAAGGAGTAGGCAGTGCACGTGGCAAAGCAGAAGCAAAGAACAAAGCCTGGACAGAAGTCCAGGAAGTTGGCAGCCAGTCTGGGCAAAGAGGGAGTGCAGCCATCAGTGCTCTCTCCATTCTTATCAGCACTTCCTGTCTGATGGCCTCTTAAAGGCTCCCGGAAACTGCAAACCACAGCTAAACCTTAGAGATGGAGAAAAATCTCATTTGCCAGAATTCCTCTAAGGAGGCATTATCCTGTTAAGAGAAAATTCTTTAATAAGGCTTTGTGGAAGAATTTGAACCTAAGACCTGAATATGCGTTAGACACAATTTTGTGAGCATTAATGAGATATGTGTCAAGTACTTAGAACAGTGCTGGGCACTACAGTGAATGCTATGTGTTTGCTATTTATTGTTGCTGTTATCATATCATTGCTATTGTATTACCCTTAGTCACAGACTGGTGTGCCAAATTTTCTAAGTTTCCTCTTCTAACTTTTTTACTGCTAATATGAAAACACTTCCCCCCTTCTGTTTTCCTTCATTTTTTCAGCTTTAATAAGAATAATTAAATAATTGGCATATAACATTGTGCAAGTTTAAGGTGTGTAAATGTGATGATTACTACAATAAGGTTAGTTAACACATCTATTACCCCACATAATTACTTTTCTGTACATGTATGGTAAGAACATTCAAGATCTACTCTCTTAGAGACTTTCAAGCTTACAGTACAGTATTGTTAATTATGATTACCATGCTATGTACTAGATCCCCATGATTAATTCACTTCCTAACTGGAAGTTTGTACCCCTTAACCAACATATCCTCATTTCTCTCACCCCTAACCTCTAGTGCCACCATTCTACTCTTTGTTTCTATGATTTTGGAGTTTTTACATACTACATATAAATGAGATTATATAGTCTTTGTCTTTCTCTGTATGACTTATTTTACTAATTTTCTGTTTCTTTTTAATTAATTTAAATTATGCAAAGTTTATGAATAATATTCTTGTAAAATTCTTAAATATTAGAGGTAAGGCAGAAGCTCTTACTACCCCAAGTCTAGAATTTCTCCTTTCTTTACAGAAATAACGATGGTTTTCAACTTGTATATGTATCTCCAGAGAATCTATTCATAGAATACTCATATGGATACATTTACAATCTTACATTCCAGTAAAGAAATAAAGAAATAAAAGAATACATGAACACATAGGTCTGCCCAGAAAAGCTCCAGTCATTGTTAATATAATGAGAACTTTGAGCAACATCGATGTAACCTGGCAGCCAAGGAGAGTGGACTGAATGTGCATGCATGAACAATGACAACTTCACTGTACTAGTCAGTGGGGGAGGGTCATAAATACCACTGAGTGAGCATGTGTACTGTGTAGCTATCACATTCAAAATGAGCAAGTAGAGCAATGAATCTGCATCAACTTTTGCATTAAGCTTGAGCATTCCACCATGGAAACTGTTCAAATATTTCAGAAGGCTACAGCTTTGGGCAACAGGTGATTGGCAGCTTCATCACAGCAATATGCCCGCTCATGCATGACATCTTATACAGAGTTTTTTGGAAAAACATCAAATCACCCAGGTAACTCAGCCTCCCTACAGCCCAGATATGGTACCCTGTGACTTCTGGCTTTTCCCAAAACTAAAATCACCTTTGAAAAGGAAGAGATTTCAGACCATCAATGAGATTCAGGAAAATATGATATAACAGCTGATGATGATGGGAGAACTGTGTGAGGTTTCAAGGTGCCTCCTTTGAAGGGACTGAGGCATCATTGTCCCATGCACAATGTTTCTTGTCTCTTGTATCTTCTTCAATAAATGTCTCTATTTTTCATATTATATGGCTAGATACTTTATGGACAGACCTCCTATGTTTCCAGAATCTGTTCTTAATCTCTCTCATTCATAGGAAACATATAGTATTGTTACTTGCATATATGTATTTTTATTATTTTTTGATTTAATCTTATTTGCATTTTCCATTACCATTTAGTCCCATAATACCTCTTCCAAGCAATCACCACTGTTGTCCATGTCCATGAGTCCTTTTTGCTCAATCCTTCCACCCTCAACGTTCCCCCATGCACTAGCTGTCATCCTGCTCTCCATCTATGGGTCTGTCCCCATTTTAGTTCACTTTGTTCATTAGATTCCACATATGGTGAAATCATGTATTTGTCTTTCTCTGACTGGCTTATTTCACTTAGTGTAATGTTCTGTAGGTCCATCCATACTGTCGCAAAGAGTAAAATTTTCTTCTTTTTTACAGCCTAGTAGCATTCAGTTGTGTAAATGTCCCATAGTTGTTTTATCCACTCATGTATTGATGGACACTTGGGCTGCTTCCGT
Organism: Pteronotus mesoamericanus; assembly: GCF_021234165.1. Classification (NCBI taxonomy): domain Eukaryota; kingdom Metazoa; phylum Chordata; class Mammalia; order Chiroptera; family Mormoopidae; genus Pteronotus; species Pteronotus mesoamericanus. Next base: position 45,270,761 of record NW_026555329.1, on the reverse strand, counting down.
GTCTTGGTGATTCAACATCAGTATGATTATGTTCTTTTGAATTACTGTTTTGGGTTCCTTCAGATATATTCCCTGAAGTGGGATTGCTTGGTCAAAAGCCATCTATTTTTAATTTTTTGAGATATTTTCATACTGCTTTCCACAGTGGCTGTACTAATCTGCATTCCCATCAACAGTGCAAAAAGGGATCCCCCTTTCTCCACATCCTCACCTAGTAGTTGTTTTTTATGGACTTATTGATGATAGCCATTCTGACTGGTGTGAAAATGGTATTTTATTGTGGTTTTAATTTGCATATCTCTGATTAATAACATTGAGCACCTTTTCATATGTCTATTGGCCATGCCTTTTCAAGCAACAATAAATTTTGGGTGTATTTATATATTAATAAAAATAAATTCACTTCATTTCTTTAAACTATTACAGAGCTGCCCACAGAACGGATATCATGTAATTTAATTAGCTACTCCACCACTGAAGGAATTTAAGTTGTTTCACCCTCCCCATTTCATTAAAAGTTACACTGACAAAAACCAAATATCCTTGCTCATGTGAATGAGAGTTTCTTTAGAGAACTTCTGTACAACACAAGACATCTTGAACTAAGTTGAAATATAAATGATCAGTAAGGGAAAATCTTTGCAGCATATATAACAAGCTGCAATGTATAATAAAGTTCTGAAGTATGATTCGGAATTATATAAAGAACTTCTCCAGATCAATTTTTTAAAAAAAGGACAGAAGAAAAAAATCAGAAATGAGTTGAAGATATAAACAGACAAGTCAGAAAAATTGAAATAAAAAAAGTCAATAAACATATAGAAAAATATTCTTTCTTTCCAGCAAATAAGGAAATATAAAGGTAAATGGAAAGAGAATATCTTTCCTATGATATTTTGACAGAGATGAAAGCATTTGATGATATTAGTTGCAGGTATAAGGAAGGAGATTTTTTCAAACCCTGCTAGTGGTAGTACAGTAGGACAACCCACTATATTTTAAAACAGGACACCAAGGGACCCAGGTAGTTCACTGTGGCCACTGTCATGTCCCCTGGCCACAGATTCAGGGCTCCTTTCAATGTCCACTTCCAGACTGGGTATTGTACTGTAGGACCCAAGGAGTGGAGGGTAAGTCTGACTTACCCTGGAAGCGAATACTGAAACACCTGCTGGAATGATAGTTTTCCTCCCAACCTCAGTCCTTGTGGTGTATGTCTGGCCAGAGCAAATCATACCTCTTTCCTTTCCCTGAGGATGGAATTGCTCTCCAGGTTACTTCAGGATCCCATTATAACTTAACTTCTGCTTAGCTTCCCTTGGATTCTACCAGTTCAAGAGAGTTCAAATCTCACCTGTGGTCACTTTAACTAATTTGCTTCCATCTCCTCTACTTACCTACCATAGAGATACTCAGAGTACCTGCCTCACAGGGTGGTGGTGATAACATGATAAATACATTATTAAAGCCTTAGAAAATGGCCTGGCAGGGGTAAGGATTCATCAAGCAATCAATTGTTATTAATTACCTGAAGTCAGTCTGTGGACAAAGTTTAAATTATTATCCAGGAAACTCCTAACCTGCCTCTTCTCAATGTCTTTCCCCCAAACCCCATTCATGGAGCTCTCCTAAACACTTCTAGTTTGGCACTGCTCAATTCAAATCAATTTTGCTAAAAAAAAGCCTTAAACTTTTAAGTATGCCTACATTTATATTTTAACAGTTCCAGTGTCAGAAGGTGGGCTGAAGGAGATCCAACACTTTCTGGTCGCAAGAAGCAATGAGCAGGCTAGTTGCCAGCTAAGTCCACTGAACTCCCTAATTTTCACTATATCTGAAAATCCCTCTCAACTAATCCAGCTGTACAGCTTTTGTGTTAAAAGCTCTCAGACTTTATTTGAGCTTTATTTTTTATCAGACTAGGGCTGGAGTTGGAATGAGTCTCACTTAAACTGGATTGGATCCAGTGTGTGCCCTCAAGCAAGTGTGTGTGTGTGTGTGTGTGTGTGTGTGTGTGTGTGTGTGTGAGAGAGAGAGAGAGAGAGAGAGAGAGAGAGAACGCGTGAGAGGGAGAGAGAGATAATCTAAAAGAGAAAATGGGTTCTTCCAACTACAAAATGTGTGGGACTCCTCCTCAGGGGCCCTGGCTAACAATAGGTATAAAAACTATGGGTCCAGACCTTTGTCTGACCAAGTAGGTTAAACTTAAACAAATTTAATCTTGAATTATAATAGCCAGAGTGGGAATCTTTTGACATAGATAAACTTATTCATTTACGAGGGGACCTAGGAGAAAAAAAGGGTCTCAGTGTAGAACTCAGATGTGTAGAGGTAAAATGATTTTTCCACCTCTAGAGTTTCTGGCAACACAGATGGAATACTTTGGGATACTCAAGTCACTCTGGAGCTTGCAGATGGGATCCTGGGAAAACTAGTAGAAGCCAGTAAAGGGTGAGAATTATCACCAGTCACCTCTCCCGGATCTCAGCCTATAGTGGCCCAGTGAAGAGAGGAAGGTAAAATTTTATTTTGTCCCTTTCTTTCCAAATTAAGATTCCTGTGAATTTGGTTTGACAGTACCTATTAGTTATTGGTACTTTTCCTTCCAGGGACAGATATTGCATTCTTGTTTGTCTAATGTTGCGTCCTGAGAACTGGCTTGGCTTTCTGCTGCCTGGGACATGCCTGTTATTAGACTTTGCATGTGCAGTCAGCTCAAACGTCATGTTTGGTTCCCTGAGAATATGACAGAAATGTGCTTTACACCAATTTATATCTAGAATCTCTTACCTGTGAGACAATAAGACCTTGGTTCTTGTCTTCTTGAAGGAAAAATTTCAGTCAAGAGGCAAATTGCAGGAAGTAGACAAAAGTTATTGGCAGTGTGTAAATTCACTCAGAAGAGACTGAGTAGGAACGTCGGAGTGAGAGTGCCTTGATCATTTACTAAGCTCAATTTATGGGCTCTTCTTCCTGGACTTCTGTGCTTCTGTTTCTTCAGTTCTCCCCTGTCACTTATCTGTCTGTGCACATGCTATATGACTGGTGATCTATGTGGCTGAACAATCTCCTAAGATTGAATCAGAGATTTGGTGACCACAAATCCAGTTGTGGTGAGGCCTGTTCCAACTTAAAGATTTACCTTGGACCCTGTAGATATGCAGGAATGCACAAGGATAATCTATCCCTTTTCCTTCCTATGCCTTCCCCAGCTTATGTCTAACTAGTTACCTAGTCTAATATATCTATCCACTGTTGACAGCTCTCATGGGAATTGTCTAAGTCTTTCTTTCTGTTGGTTATATTGGCAGTGCTTCTGGATCTTGGCAGGGATGCATCTTTTTTGCACCCTCTTTGGTGATGCCTCTTGCATTCACAGTTAAGCTATAAAAGAGTCATTGGCTTTGGTTTCCAGTCCATAGGTAATCTTTTGGTTTTAAAAAAAAGAGTTCAATATTGTCATAAATATTTGCTGTTTAGGCTAAAACTTGATACTAAGATATTTGAAAAGACTTTTCAAAATTAACCAGAAGTTAACAAAATTGGAAGTTGATAATTCAGAACATGTTCGAAATTTTCGTTCAGACCTTTTCCCTAAGTTAAAATGAACATAGCAATCTTTTGACTCCCATCTTAGTTGGAATTTCCCTGATATACAGACGCAAATTGAGGATAATGTAGTTATATGGGTATGTCATTCCCTTGACATCATTCTGGTTGCAACCCAAGTTTGAGGAATTAAAAACAACTATTTGTTTTGCAAGTGTAGACTATACAAGAATAAGAATACGGCACTAGAAACAATTTAAAGCCCACCTATCTTTTCTATTAATCTCATAGCTTTCCCTATTCACCTCAAAATGCTTGCAGAAATTGTAAAATATCGGGACATTGGAAACAAACCTTGGAGAAAACTCACATCTTTCTCTCTGACTATGAGATATAGATGTTCTTCTACTTGCTCTTCTCTAGGAACCCAGAGTAATGCCTTTGAAGTCAAACTTCAGGGAAATAATTCCTATCAGAAGGGGGGAAATGATATTTGAGAACTAGGGGAATAAAAAATATTAAAAGTCTTTTCCATAATTATTAGTAAAAAGTTTAAGTCCTCTGAGCAGTTTAACTTAATTTGTCTGCCAGAAACACAATTTAGATCCAACTGTTCTTTTGTAATCTAGTAAGGTTTGTACTATCATGCCTGTGTCAACTATAATTTTAAAACAAAAGCTAGAATATCTCTATTTATATCTGTCTGTATGTTTATGTATGTCTATATATGTATAACATCTGATTTTTCTACTTCCAGATAGTATTACTGAACTCAAGTTGTAAAAGAGGTCTACTAATTGGCTTAAAGAAAAATATTTGCTTATATAAATTTAGTATTCTTTCAGAAATATAGAAATTAACCCAAGTGTTTTTTAAGTTCATATGATCTAAGATAATCTTCTGTAAATAAAAGCTAGTTCAAATTTTGTTGGTTTATTTAAAACAGGCATATCTTCAGAGTTATTAATTTTTAGTGCAATGCAGAAATACAAATTTTACACTACTTGGGTTTACTAAAAGTCAAATAAGCTCATGTTATTTCTGTTACAGAATTTGTCAGCAAAAAAAATAGCAAGATGGTGGTTAGATGTTTAATAGTGAAATGATCATGAATTAGCTAAGCATAATTGTTAAGAACAAGTAAATTAAATAGATGTAAGTAGTTTTCAACAATAATTGTTTTATGCTAGGCCACTTTAAAAATAGTTTCCAAAATTATTTTGGTAACTGGAAATATTAAAGTTTTATATTAAACTAAGATAAATGATGGATATTAATTGACTATCTAAATCACTTCCAAATAAAAAAATTAAACATTACTACGCAGCAGAAAGAAAAAAAGAAGTACTAAACTTTGCGACAGCATGGATGGAACTGGAGAGCATCATGCTAAGCGAAATAAGCCAGGGGGCGAAAGACAAATGCCATATGATCTCACCTATAAGCGGAACCTAACCAACAATGCAAAGAAGCAAGGAAAATATGACCAGCAACACTGAAAGGAAAAGAAATCAACAGAGACAAGAGGGAAGGGGGGGGGGGCAGGGGAAAGGAAGGGAAGGGGAAAGTCAAGGAACATATAGCAAGGACTCATGGACAAAACCAAAGGGGAAGAGCTGAGGGAGGGAAGGTGGGAGGGGGCAAGGGAAAGAGGTGGGGGGAAGGCAGAGACAAATGTATTTAAAAAGTAAATAAATTAATTAAAAAAAATTAAACATTAATTCCTAAACATATGTTTATCTATTTTTGGCTTCTTATTACAAAACCACTAAATATATTTGGGTCTACTAGTAAATATGTCTTGTGCCACATTGAAAACTTTACTATGAGGAAGAATATACTTCTAGAAATTATAAAGTATACTTATAAATTTGCTAATTCACAGAATAATAGTGTAACAGACAGTCCATAATTGCTTATCTTAGCTTTTAACTAGAAATTAAGGTATCTAAGTTTCAAGGATTCTAATGAACATATGTAATTAAAATTACTTAAAATAATAAAGGTAAAGTGAAACAACCATGTATGGAAAGCAGGAAAGGTCAACATGATATGTTTTCTGAATAAGAAAAGGTATGCCAAACATATTTTTGTCTTGGAGGAAAAAAACAAGTAATTTTATCCTAAAATAGAATGACTGGTTGTGACAGAATGAGAAAGAAAAATTTAGGGCAAAACCTGAATGGATACCAAAAAGTTGTAGATTTGTGGAAATGAAATCCTGGGAAAAGAATTTTATGTGTGGTCAAACTGGCTAAGATTGGAATGCATTTATTTAAGTTTTCTAAAGAATGAACCATCATATGATCTCACCTACAAGCAGAACCTAACCAACAATACAAAGATGCAAGGAAAATAAGACCAGCAACACTGAAAGGAAAAGAAACCAACAGAGACAAGAGGGAAGAGGGGGGGGGGGGAAAAGGAAGGGAAGGGGAAAGTCAAGGAACATATAGCAAGGTCTCATGGACAAAACCAAAGGGGAAGAGTTGAGGGAGGGAGGGAGGGAGGGGGCAAGGGAAAGTGGTAGGGGGTAGGAAAAGACAAATGTATTTGAAAAAAAAAAAGAATGAACTTTAATATCAAAAGTACACTGGGACAAAATTATATTTTGGTTTATAGATATATAATTGGATTATACGATACAAAGATTCTACATTTACCAAAATATTTGGCATTTTAAATTACATTGGACACATTATCAAGTAAGAAATGATTATAAACTTTCTTAGGTTTATACATATGGATATAGTAACTAATATAGATATTTCAGAAATTGAAGTTCATAGAAACTTGTCAATACACTCAATGTTCAATTATCTTTAATTGTTATATGCCACAAGAATAACTAAATTTTCTTAGCAAGCGAACTTTTATCAGATCTTTAATTATAGCCGTTTTTCTTTTTGTCATTTACAGAAAGTTATAATTTTACTTTGATGCTTGCAAAGTGCTTTGTTTTCAGAAAGATCCTTTGAAAAGATTCTAACAAGTACCCTAGAATACAGGTTTCTGACAACTTTAAGATCATGTCACTGACCTGGGTAAGAATTTTCAGAACACTAATTGAAAATCAATGGAAGCAGAATAAGAATTAATAAACATTAGAGAGAATAAACTGATGACAATAATTATAATTTTTGTTAGAAACATTGTTGATTCTTTAATGTTTTGGTTTTTCAAGTTTAAGAAAACTTTTTTTCTTTTAAGCTATCTATGACTTACAGCAATTTGGTAAAATATACCTTTGTAAACAGAATTAGACCATTTACTTTTTCTTTCTACCTGATACCCCCAGAATCTGGAAACTCAATGAGTATTATCATTTTCATGTCAATATATTATTTGCATAAATCCAATAAGAATCAGTTCTTTTCATAATAGGGCACAATTGGAAACATTGGTTATGTTACTAAGGCTTTGGCTGGAATGTCAAGTACAATAAATAATGTGCATAAAATCAGATATGACAAGACAGTTTTAAGGAACTAAGTTTGATGTTATGGAATCAACAAAACTACCTCATATCTTGCTTACAGCATTCCAAGCCTTATCAAGTGAGTAACAGGTGACTTCCTGGCAGGCCCAGGAACATTGGGAAATTTGAGGACCTCAAAAGAAAAAGCAGAATTCATCCAAATCTATATATATTCCAGATGAAGTCTGATGGTCAGTCTTTGGTTTGGCTTCCTAGGCTTGAGAGGCCTTTTAAAAGTCCAATCTTGGATTCCATATGAAAATTTCCATCAAAACTAAAAAAGAGCCAATATAGTCAATTACCACTCTTGCTGCACTTATGTAAATAATAAGGCCAAGTTTAATTAAACTAGACATATTTTATTAACAAATTAGTCTTACTTTGATTAACTTTGATAGAAATAGAAGTAACTGTAGAAAGAAAAATTTGAGGGGGCAGGGGTAAAACGGGGGAAAGAAGGGGAAGGGCCAAGCAAAGGAACATGAATAGAAGACTCATGGGCATGGACAATGGGAAGAATTGATTGTGGGAGTGGAAGGGAAGAGGGTAGGAGTGAGCAATGGGGAAAAAGGCATAGCAACTGTAACTGAACAAAAACAAATAAATAAATAAATTTTTAAAAGAAAGACAAAATTTTATTCAGTAGGACACTATAGCATACTCTTGTGGGTATTAAATTCTAGTCCTATTCACTGTTTTTGAGGGTTTATTATCTACTTGTAAACTGGGCTGGATCCAGACTTCTAGTTTTCTTAAATATCTGGCTATGACTCTCCAAACTAATATTTCCAATTTTCATCTACCTCCTGACTTGGAATCACTAAGATCAAAGAATGCCCTTGAACCTTGTTGAGAAGGACCAGATGGTAGTCAAACTTCAAGGCCTTGAAACCTGGGTCCATATCACCCAATTAAAAAGGTATCTTTCAAACTCTTGGAACTGCACACCAGCTGGGATCTAAAATGAAAATTGATTAGGAAGGTTCCTCCCCAGAAGCAGGTGACTTTGAGGTGGACAGCTTTCTCAAGATCACAGAGTAAGATCTTCATCTCTAATATAAAACCTTTATTCCTTTTGCCTTTTTGCTACTTGCTTTTTCTCTGTGTTAATGCATGGGAAGACAATGCCCCTTAACTCTGGCAACTATTATTGAATGAACTAATAAGGCCATAGCTGCATAACAAAGACCCTAGTCTTTCTTGGTAAGGTGGTTTTAGATAAAGAATTGTTTAGAATGCTAATTTGCTGAACAAGAAAGAGTCTGTGCCACAACAAGTACCTTCTGCTATACCTGAATTAACATCTCTGATATTGTAGCAAATACAAGACATTAACAAACACTCCACTTGGGTAAAACAAGCTGATGTCCCTTCAACAACATTCTTTGTTTTATTTAATGCCAACTGGCTTGGTTTATGACATTATCTTCCCCATAATCATTACTGAAGTCTCCCTGGTATTTTCTCAAGGGTCTGAAATACATGTTCACAACCATTAGCAAGAATCTCACTTTACTTGGAGAAACAGAAACAAGATGAATAAGTTGAAAAACAAAAACAGTTCTCCCTAACACTATAACAAACAAGTTTCGCAATGAAACAAGAACAACTTAACCCTGATGGTGACTGAGAGTGGCACTAATACCCCAATTTTAGTCAATCTCTCATGTATGAGAGGATGATCAAAAGAGGTGAACTGTTAAATTAATTCAACTGAGGTAGCTCTAATGCCTTAGTAGCCTACTCAAGAAGATCAAAATCTAAGCTTGAAATACCTCAAGATCAAGAAACAAAAACAAAAGGACAATCCATTACAAACAGCTAACTAGGCTCTCCTAAACAAGACAACTGCTTAAGCTATTGGCAATCAAATCATTTCTTTGCTTTTCTCCAGCCTCTTCTATATAAAAGTATCTCCCTGAGCTCCTGTCAGTGGAGCACTCCTAACAACTTCTAGTTTGGTGCAGCCTGATTTGAATCAATTTTTGCTCAATAAAAATCTTAAAATTTATAGCATGACTCAGTTTAAAAACAAAAACCAGAAAACCTTAAAGTCTCATCTCTGACTGATTCCAAATCCCCTGTGGTCCTACTATACTTATTTTTAAATGTTTCATTTTGAAATTCTTTTTGTGAACTCTAAGTAGATGACTAGATAATAGGATTGCATGTAAAACATTAGAATGAAAAAAAAAAAGAGTTAAGCTAAGTCTCTGAAAATGTGAAAAAAAACTCTTTTGTGCCCCAGTGATTTGTAGATGATTGATTCACACTACTTGGAGTGCAGAAACATTTATGATTGTTGATGGAAGAGGAGAATGGACAACAGGTCAACAGAGAGAAGCAAAGATGGAAAGGAAAGGAGCTTTGCAACAGTTTACTAAGAAATCTATAGAGGAAAGAGAGGAAATGCAAAATGCTCCAAGCAGTTTCAGGAAAATTGGAAGCAGAACCTTAAGAGAGCAAAGAGGTGTGTAGGAAGGAAAGTGGTCAAGCGTGTCAGGAAAATGAGAATAGGCAGCCACAGGTTTGACCTGGGGACCCACTCTAAATGCTCCCTGGTAATCTTACCCTTAATGAATACCACCTAAAGTTTATGTTCGTTACAAAGAACAAAGAATCTGAGTAACTTTATAGCCAGAACTGCATTCACAGATGATGTTATTTTAGATTTATGCTATCATTTTGCAAAACAATAGTATAGTACAGGGCTGAGAAATGGAGTTTTCCAGAAGACTCTCTTTTTCAGCAGTATTGTTTTCCCTGGTACTATAATAATTGAACAATGGGATCTTATACTGAATTTACCTAGGTGAACAAATTGTGGTTACTTTCAGAAGGTAAGACGCTGACAACATTAGATGTGCATCTGTAAGGTTTGTCTGAGAAAAGTCCAGCCATTGTTAATATAAGGAGAACAGTTTGCATGGCAGCGATGTAACCTGCTGCCAAAGAGAGTGTACTGGGATGTGCATGTGTGAACTACGACTACTTCACTGTAGTAGTCAGTGGGGGCAACAGACACCATTGAATGAGCATGTGTACTGTGTGGCTGTTGCATTCTAAATGACTGAGAGAGTAGAGCAATGAATCTGCATCAAATTTTGCATTATGAGGCTGAGAAGATGGCGGAGGAGTGAATGGAAGTCATGCTGACATCCTCTCAAGACCAAACTGGAATTGTGACTAAATTGTGGAGAAATCACCTGGAAAACAATGGAATGATAGAGTGAGAGAAGCCTTGGAGCCACCGACAGACAGTGGAATCAACTTTCACACATCCTAATGGGTGAGAAATGTGGTGGAGGCTCGAAAGGGTGGGCTGGGCGCCCACGGACACCAGCACCAGAGGGACATTGAAATGGCCAGTTGGGTTCCCTTGAGAAGAACAGAGTCTGAATCATAAGCAGGGACCCCTAGACTACAGCCTCTGAAACCAGAAAAACACACAGACAAAACACAACCTGGAAAAGCTTAGGGGTGCTCTCTGCCAGAGACAGGTGGCTGGAGATGCAGTGACATTTAAAAGGCCAACACAAAAATCTGCAGTGGCAGCCGCCTTCCTTGATCTCTGGGTAGAGACAGCAGCAGAGTGGGCTGGTGCCTGAGGAAAGATTGGTGAGGAAACTCTGTGAAGAGAACTGAGATGGTGGCCCCGGTCATAACTCATGTTCCACTCTGCAGCTACCCCCTTGCCCAGGCATAAGGAAATCAATAAACCTACCTCCTGTGCACTCTGCCCAGAGCCTGCTCGCCCGTGGACTGGGGTTCTGAGTGCAGAGTGGCTGGAAGAAATAAGAGGAACCCTGGCCAAAGGGGACACAGAGCTGCCTAGAGACCCTGGAGGAGAGACTGGAGTCAGAGGAGTTGGAGTAGCTGGGGATTCCAGAGCTGAATCCCTCCCCATTCTGTAGTCCCCATTTTGCGCAGGCAGGCCATGCCCCCAAAGATGCAGCAATGGGAAAGCACACAATAGCCAGCCTTAATCTGCCCAGAGCTGGTGCACGCTCGGACCTGCATGCCAAGTAAAATGTGGTCGGCAAACATAGTGGATCCCTGGTCAAAGGGGACACAGAGCTGCCTAGAGACTCTTGAGTAGAGACTGGAGACGGAGGTGTTGGGGAAAGAACAGGAAGAGTAACCAGGGATTCCCGGAGCTGACTCCTTCCCCCATTCCATAGTCTCCATTTTGTGCAGGCAGGCCACACCTCAAAGAGGCAGCAGTGGGAAAAGAAATAATAGCCCTTCCTTCAGGACAGTCCAGGCTGGACAGGAGTTGTGTGCTGGCCTTGGTGCTGAGTGCAGAGCTGCATGCAGAGATAGTAGACTCTGGGCTAAAGGGGAGATAGAGCTGCCTAGAGACTCTTGAGGAGAGAATGGAGGCAGAGGCATTGGGGAGAGAAATAAGGGAGAAGCCAGGGGGGATCCCAGTGCTAACTCCTTCCCCAGTCCACATTCTCCATCTTGCTCAGCTACACCACTCCGCTGAGTAACAGCAGCCTATAGGGATGCGATATTCCCGGCATCAGGAGGCACTGCCCTGCCCTGTGGTGCCTAAGCCTGACAGCTGATGGCAGAGTAACTAGATTAACAATTGCAGAAGACAGACACAGACAGTAGATTCCTGGGAGGCTCAAAAAGCAACCTAACGTCAGACAGGGTCAACAACTGACCTCATCAGAGGCAGACCCATAAAGAAAAGAAAAAAATAAATAAAAAGACTCACCTACTACCATAGATGTTTAATCCACAAAGTCAGGAAATCTAGAAGGATCAATTGAAACAAAACAAAACAAAAAAAGACTCTCACAAATAATGGGAAGGAAAAAATATACCCCCTAAATGAGGGGTAAGGAGGAATCCCCACAGAGACAGCTAAATGAAATAGAGGCAGGTGAACTATCAGATATTGAATTCAAAACAATGGCTCTAAGTAAGCTCAATGAGCTTAGCAAGCTCAAAGAGAACTATGAGAAACTGCAGGGAAACTATCAGGAACTTACAACAAACTATATCAACCTGGAAAAGGACATAGAAACTATCAAAAAGACACAAGAGGAAATGAAGAATACCATTTCTGAACTGAAGAACAGAGTGGGAGGAATCAAAAGCAGAAGAGATGAAGCACAGGATCAAATCAGCGAGCTGGAGTACAAGGTAGAAAAAAACTCCCAGAAAGAACCAAAAATGGGAAAAAAAGACTCAGAAAGAATTAAGTGGCATTTAGGGACATGCAGGACAACCTGAAATGCATTAATATCTGCATAATAAGGATACCAGAAAGAGAAGAAGAGGAACGAGGGATAGAGAACCTGTTTGATAAAGTAATGATGGAAAATTTCCCCAGTTTGGGGAGAGAAAAGCTCTCACGGGTCCAGGAAGCACAGAGGGTTCCATTCAAGAGGAACCCAATGAGACCCACTCCAAGATACATCATTATTAAAGTGTCAAATATCAAGACAAAGGAAGAATCATAAAGGCAGCAAGTGAGAAACAGGTAGTAACATACAAGGAAGCCTGATACAGCTAGCAGCTGACTTCTCAACAGGAACACTACAAGCCAGAAGAGAATGGCAACAAATATTCCAAGTAATGAAAAACCAGGGCCTACAACAAAGACTGCTCTACCCTGCAAGGCTTTCAATTAAAATAGAAGGGGAAATAAGGAGTTTCCCAGACAAAAGAAGGCTAAAAGAAAACATCTCCACCAAACTAGCACTACAAGATATGCTAAAGAGACCAGTTTAAGATGAAGATAAAGAGTGAGAAAGAAAAAAACACAGGTATAAAGGGAAAAAATGAATAAGTTTCTATCAGCAATAATTTTCAATGTAAATGGACCAAATGCCCCAATCAAAGACACAGAATAGCTGAATGGTTAAGAAAACATGAGCCACACATATGCTGCCAACAAGAGACCCACATCAGAACAAAGGACCTACACAGATTGAAAGTAAAGGGATGACAAAAATATTCCAAGCCAATGGGCAAGAAAAAAAAAGCAGTGGTAGCAATACTTATATCAGACAAAATAGATGTCAAAACAAAGGCCATAAAAAGAGACCCAGAAGAACACTTTATAATACTTAAAGAAAGAATCCATCAAGAAGACATAAACATTGTAAACTTATATGCACCCAACATAAGAGCACCCAAATATATAAGGAAAATCTTGGACAATTTCAAAAAAGATATAGACAGCAACACACTGATAGTAGGGGACTTTTACACCCCACTGTCAAAAATAGACAGATCTTCCAAACAAAACATCAACAAGGAAATGTGGAGCTGAATGACACATTAAATCAAATGGATTTAACTGACATATATAGAACCTTACATCCCAACGAAGCAAAATACACATTCTTTTCATGCTCATGGAATTTTTTCAAATATAGGCCACATGATAGGACACAAAGCAAGCCTCAGCAAATTCAGGAATATTAAAATAATACCAAGCATTTTCTCGGACCACAAGAGTTTGAAATAGAAATCAACCTCAAGAAGAAACCTCAAAAACTTACAAACTCATGGAGACTGAGTAGCACATTATTAAACAATGAATGGGTCAATAATGAGATAAGAGAAAAAATCAAAAAATTTCCAGAAACAAATGAAAATGAACATACAACAGTCCAAGCCTATGGGACACAGCAAAGGCAGTCCTGGCAGGGAAGTTCAGAGCAATACAGGCCTACCTAAAAAAGATAGAAACATTTCAAAGAAATGACCTAACACTACAACTTCAAGAACTGGAGAAACAACAACAAATAAATCCCAGAGCAAGTAGAAGGAAGGCAATAATCAAGATCAGAGCAGAATTGAATGACATATAGAGGAAAAGAACAATTCAAAGGATCAACCAATCCAGGAGCTGGTTCTTTGAAAAGATAAATGAAATTGACAAGCCTTTAAGCAGACTCATCAAGAAAAAAAGGGAGAGGACCCAAATTAATAATATTGGATATGAAAGAGGAGAAAGAACAACTAATACTATGGAAATACAAAGGAGTGTAAGAAACTACTGTGAAAAATTATATGCCAAGAAATTAGAAAACCTCAATGAATTGGAAAACTTTCTAGAAAAGTATAAACTTTCGACACTGAATGAAGAAGCAGAAAGCCTGAACTGACTGATAACAGCTAGGGAAATTGAAGCATTAATCAAGAAACTCCCAGCACACAAAAGCCCTGGGCTGGATGGATTCACAAGAGAATTTTACAAACCATTTAAGGAAGAGCTAACCCCTGTCCTTCTCAGACTATTCCAAAAAATCCAAGATGAAGGAAGACTCCCAGACTCTTTTTATCAGGACAGCATCATCCTAATACCAAAACCAGATAAAGGCCCTACAAAGAAATAAAGCTATAGGCCAATATCACTGGTGAACATAGACGCTAAAATCCTCAAGAAAATATTGGCAAATTACATCCAGCAATACATTGAAAAGATCATCCACCATGATCAAGTGGGATTCCTCCCAGGCATGCATGGATGGTTCAATATTCTGAGATCAATAAATTTAACACATCACATAAACAAAAGGAAAAACAAAAAACACATGATCATCTCGATAGATGCTGAAATGCAGATAGATGCAGAAAAAGCATTCGATAAGTTACAGCACCCATCTATGATCAAAACACTCAGCAAAATGGGAATAAGGGGGTCATACCTCAACCTAATAAAGGCCATATATGAAAAACCTACAGCCAACATCATACTCAACAGGCAAAAACAAAAAACTTTCCCACTAAGATCAGGAACACAAGGATGTGCACTTCCATCATTTATATTCAAGAGAGTATTGGAAGTCCTAGCCACAGTGATCACACAAGGAAAAGAAATAAAAGGCATCCAAATTGGAAAGGAGGAAGTAAAACTGCCATAGCTTGCAGATGACATGATAGTGTACATTGAAAACCCTGTAAAGTCCTCCAAAAAACTTCTCAACCTAATAAGTAAATTTGACAAAACAGCAGGATACAAAGTCAATATTTAGAAATCAGAGGCATTTTTGTACACCAGCAATGAAATAGAAGAAGAAATCAGAAAAAATGGACCATTCTCTATAGAAACAAGAAAAACAAAGTACCTAGGAAAAAATTTAACCAAGGAGGTAAAAGACTTGTACACAGAAAACTATACAACATTGAAGAAAGAAATTAAGGAAGACACAAACAAATGGAAGCATATACTGTGCTCATGGATTGGAAGAATTAATATCATCAAAATGTCCATACTACTCAAAGCAACTTATAGATTCAACACAATCCCTATTAAAATAGCAATGATGTATTTCACAGAAATAGATAAGACATTTCAAAAATTTCTATGGAACCATAAATGACCCTGAATAGCCAAAGCAATTTTGAGAAAGAAAAACAAAGTAGGAGGGATCACAATATTGGACATCAAATTATACTACAAAGCCACTATAATCAAAACAATCTGGCACTGGCACAAGAACAGACCTATAGACCATTGGGATAGAATAGAAACCCCAGAAATAAGCTCATGTTTATATGGTCAACTAATATTTGACAAAAGGGGCAGAAGCATAAAGTGGAGTAAAAATAGCCTCTTCAATAAATGGTGTTGGGAGAACTGGACAGCTACATGAAAAAAATTGAAAGTCAACCACCAACTGACACCATACACAAAAATAAACTCAAGATGGGTAAAATACTTAAATATAAGTCACAACACCATCAAAGTCCTAGAGGAGAACATTGGCAGGAAACTCAGATATCCCACGCAGCAATATTTTCACCGATATGTCTCCTAAAGCCAAGGACATAAAGGAAAAAGCATCCAACAGAGTCAAGAGGGAAGGAAGGAGCGGTGGGCAGGGAAAAGGAAAAGAAGGGTTAAGTCAAGGGACATATAGCAAGGATTCACGGACAAAGCCAAAGTGGGGAAGGATTGAGTGTGGGGGGTGGTCAGGGGAAAGTGGTGGTGGGAGGGCAGACAGAAATGTATTTGAACAAAAAAATAAATTAAAAAATACAAAACAAAACAAAAAATTTTGTGTTAAGCTTGAACACTCTTCCATGGAAACTATTCAGGTGATTCAGAAGGCCACAGCTATGAGCAACTAGTGATTGGCAGCTTAATCACAACAATATGCCTGCTCATGCATCACACCTCATGCAGAGTTTTTTCGTGAAACATCACCCAAGCGACTTAGTCCCCCTACAGCCCAAATTTGGTGCCCTGTGACTTCTGGATTTTCCCAAAACTAAAATCGCCTTTGAAAAGAAAGAGATTTCAGACCAGCGATAAGATTCAGGAAAATACGATGTGGCAGCTGATGGTGATGGGAGAACTGTGTGAGGTTCCAAGTTGCCTACTTTGAAGGGGACTGAGACATCATTGTCCTATGTACAACATTTCTTGTCTCTTGTATCTTCTTCAGTAAATATCTCTATTTTTCTTATTACATGGCTGAATACCTTCTGGACAGATCTTGTATTTCCTCACTTGAGCAATTAATTATATCTCCTCTATCTTTGACATTACAATGAGGAAATCACTAATTTCCACTGGCATTGTGAAATTTTCTCAAACTCTAAATTGGTTCTCTTTGCTTCTTCCGTTAAAACTTCACACAGTCACCTTCCAAATTTCACTTTGCTGGGAATTATTTGCAGGGCAAAATGTCCCAGGACAAATTTTCATGTTTATGTAAACAAGACCCCATTTCTATTATCTTCTATTTAGCCATGAGCAATTAAGCTGGAAACACAAATGTGAAGTATATTTGTGATAACTTTGCATGTTCTCTGACACAAACCTCATGCTCTCTGGAATCAGCAGAACCCTAACAGGTATGTGCAAATATCTTTGTTGCACTCCTCTACGCTTGCATGACTAATTTGTTAACTTGATAAAATGCAGTTTGCCAACATCAGGCTGGGGTTTCAATCCTAAATTAACCTTTTTTTAAAAAATCTAAAACAAAACTGCAAATGATATCTGCTTGTTTGAGGACCCAGCTCTTCTCCATGTCAGATCCTTTTTGGGTTATTGGTGTACATGTGGGTGAGAAAGAGCTTAGGGAGGGGCAAAGATTTCTTTTCTACTTCTAGTTCAAAGCTGCCCTTTAGAGACTATGACGTGGGATTTGGAAGAAGAATGAGGAGGATGTCAAGAGGATATGAGAAGAGAGTGAAAAAGACAAAAAATTTGGAAAGACTACAGATAGATTCACTTTTATTGTCAGTACTGGAAGGTATCTACAAATCTTCCTGCAATATCTTGGAAATACCTGGAATTAAACTGCCATCAGAAAAAGGAATAGAGAATGCTTTAAAGATTATAGAAATATCTTAAAGAAAAAGATGTCTCCTTGTCCTTGTCCTCATTAACTCCTTATCTGATTCATATTGACATGACTAAAGACAAAATATATCCACCTTGAGGGGATGATGAGGGAATTGACCAGCAAAGAAGTAATGAGTTACTAGAAACTATAGTTAATGCCCATTGGAAGAATGAGTGGGGAGATGGAATAGTAATCCGAGGACTTTAATGATTCCAGACCAATTGTTAGGATCACCCTTCATGTAGGGATAGATGCAGAGTATTGTAACCAATGGAGTTCAAGTATTGCCATGCCTTTAGCAAGTCCTTTGGTGAAATAGATTAGCTAGATCCTTTCAAACATTCCATTCAAATCACTCTTCTTTGTTTAGTTCTATGTTTACCTCAAATCTCCCTCTGATTATGATCTTCCTTCCTGTGAAACTCAGTCTACAGAGTAACTGCACCGACCTACAGACTTTGAACATGGAAACCCTGGTAGAGTCATTTACATTTTAAATTAGTATGTTGACAATCTCTTCACATTGTTGTATTATTACAATAATTTAATAATACATGTACCAAGCTATATATTTTACAAGGATACCTCTATCTATGACTTTCTAGTGTATACAAGACTCTGCCCAGGAGAAATGAATACATCATCAGAGTGTTTACAAAATCAGGTGTCTCAGCCTAGAAGGTTTGGGCTAGACCCAGAATCATGCAAAAGTCCCTGAGATAATGAATACTTGCCTGCTAGATTTATTAGGAAACAGCCTGATGATACTTCAAACTGAAAGCAGAGTAAAACTATGCCCACAAAAGAGCTAAAGCATTGTTTCTTCTAACTCATTTAAGGGACTAGATTTTCATAAGTATATGTGATACTGTATAATTGCAGTCTGTGTCAGAAAAGCATCCATCCTTCTCCCAGATTATGACTAATTATATAAGTTGGTAGCTTACAGCTAAAGAACATTTGTCATGTGCAATACACAGCACAAAGGTCTTATGTATAATTTCATATATATCCTCATAACAGTTATGTGAGAAGATTGTGGCATTGCCCCATTTTATAAAGGAAGAAACCAGGACCTAGATAAATTGAAAGCTTTTTTTAAGTCACACAGTGGTATAGCCAGGGATTGAACACTCTAGGCTACCTTTATCCAGAGCTCATATGTGTACTGAATCCCTTGTTCTAATAACTCATTTATTTTCTTTTAAAAAATCCCCTGCTTACAAAATGCTACCATTGAAGCCAGTGGCTTATGGCAAACCTAACTGGCTAAACCACTCAGTACCAGGAGGATGTTCTGTTATCTGATTATTGAGTATAACGGCACTGTAGTTCCACAGTGCCTGCCAAGGATCATTGAGGCTGAGACTATGCTGCCTATAAAATAGAATGTGGCTATCCTGATTGATGCACATTTTACAGTTGAGGCAGAATGCAAAGAGCAATATCACTTTATATGAGGACTATAGTACCATCATTTTTACCTCCATTTTAGATCATAATTTCATTGTGATCAGGAGTTTCTTACCTCTACTTTAAACATAACTATTATCCTGTGCAATTTTTAATTTTGTTGCTCTTTCTCTTTTTACAGAAGTTAAATATTTATCTTCATTTAAAATTCTCCCATTGTAGATACTCTGTCCTAGTAGACACTCTGCTCTCAATTTCATATGACTTTTACCTGTTACATTCTTTTTATAGACCCATACTGTCCTGGAACCCTAATTTTATAGAACATTCTTCAAATACAATTCCAGGTTCCAATGTGTTTTTATGAACCTTTGAACGACCAGTGAATGGGCAGCTTTCCAAAAATTGTGTTGCTATGACACAGCTCCAAGCCAGGCATCTCCCAGCTGTAAATAACTAAGACCAGAGAGTATACCCCTTCTCAGGGACAGAAATTTGACACTAGAAAGGTCTATAAAGGGCAATTTATTTCATAGGTAAGGAAATAGGGCCACAGATGCCATTAGCTAGTTGATAGCTGAGTACATAGAAAACACTCAGTACATGTTTATTAAATGAGTAAATGAATGATAAATGCAAAACTGACTACTGCCTCCATCTACTGCATTCTAAAGTATAAATTAGGGCAAAAGTCTTCTTGCTCACAGTGTTTTCCTACTATTCTTGACATATAATGGAAATACTTTACTACAATCTACATTTGTGATCCTTACTTGCTCTTCAAATTCAACCTCCTACCATTGCCTTCCTTAATCACCCCATTTCAATTCTATCGACCATGTTATTCCTCAAATAGGCCAAGTGCATTTCCATTTCAGGATAATTGTGAGTGTCAGTACCTCTGCCTGGAATGATTTTCCTAAAGATTCATGAGACTCACTATTTTACTTCATCAGATCTTTCTTCCCAGCAGTTCTTCACACAAGCATTATGTCTGTCTGCCTGTCTCCCCTTCTTGAACTAAAGACCAATGATATGGCCATGTATGACCATATATCTAGCACCTATACATGTGCCCAGGGCATGAAACATAGTGATCGCTCAATTGAATGAATTAATGAAACCATAGTCTCTCTACAATAAAATATTGTATGATCTTCTGAGACAATGGGCATATCAACTTATAAATAAATATAAAACATTAATACAAAACAGAGTGAGCCCACCAGATACTAAACACAGAAATATGGCCTCTTGTATCTTATCACAGAAATATGACTTCTTATAACTTATCAGTGTCTTGGTGAGACAACACTTTAGTTTGAAGCTGTTGTAAGATTTAAACCTTAGAAATGCGTATCTTCCTTCAACCCTGTATATTGTGGTGTATAATGGCATGCATTACATGCTGAGAGTGATGATTAGTAAATTTCCCACCTAAATGCCTTTTAAAAAAAATTATATAATAATAACACTTAAAATGAGACCTACCCTGTTAATGAATTTTTAGGTGTACAATACAGTATTGTTAACTATAGGTAGTATATTGTATAGCAGACCTCTAGAATACATTCATATTGTATCACTGAAGTTTTATACCAATTAAAAAACAATCCTTTATTTCCACTCCCACTTCATCCCCAGGAAAACAACCATTCTACTATCTGTTTCTATTATTTTTACTTTAACTATTTTAGATGCCTCATAAAAGTGGAATCATGTAATACTAGTCCTTCTATA
Organism: Pteronotus mesoamericanus; assembly: GCF_021234165.1. Taxonomy (NCBI): domain Eukaryota; kingdom Metazoa; phylum Chordata; class Mammalia; order Chiroptera; family Mormoopidae; genus Pteronotus; species Pteronotus mesoamericanus. The sequence goes on along the minus strand of NW_026555329.1, from coordinate 45,250,253 downwards.
ACTGGTTTATTTCACTTAGTATAATTTCTGGGTCCATATTGTTGTATAGGTCAAGATTTCTTTTTTTTTTAAAGGCTGAATAATATTCCATTATATATATGAATATACATATATATATATATATATTCTCTTTATCCATTCATCCATCAATACACATTTAGTTTGTTTACATGTCTTGGCTATTGTGAATAATGCTGCCATAAGCATGAGGGTACAGATCTCTTTTTGAGATATGGATTTTGTTCCCTTCAGATATATAAACTGAAATGGGATTCCTTGATCATATGGTAGTTCTATTTTTAATATTTTGAGAAATCTCCATACTGTTTTTCATAGTGGCTGCACCAATTTACATTCCCATCAACAGTGATCATGGGTTTCTTTTTCTCCTAGTACAGGACTTAGATTTCAGCTACAACTGGGTTTCTAGCCTGGCTCTGCTTTTTCCAACTGTCTGACTTTGGACACATCACTTTTCTCTGGGATGTAAAATTGAAATAAAGCCTGTCTTGTAGGCATGCATGTAAAGTGCCCACTACAGCCCATACTCTGTGATGATTAGTTACTAATACTATATGGTTTTTGGTATTCCTGTGGTTTTCAGAAACAAAACTCAGAAGATTCAGTAGTTCACAAACTAGCATATCACTTACTTACCATTTCCATTGCAAAAAGAAACCCTGGATTATCCCCTTTTTAGAGAAAAATTAATATTTTGGAAATAGATCGGCTTTAATTCAAAACATGTCTCTTATTCCTGTTCAGAAACAGTTGGTCATCTAGAGACTGATGACCATTTGTTCATTAAGCTCCTTTCTCACTAATATTATACTCTAAAATGGAATGGACAATGGGAAGTTAAAAATGGAAAACACTTGAATATTTACAATCTAGCCTGCTCTACACTGGGCAATTATAGCTCCGCTTTGACATTTTCATGCTCATTTACTGACCTTTGAAAGACAGAAAGAGAGAGAGAGATCTTAAGCAAGCAATGTTGCACAATGACCAGTATTTACTTTAACTGGAATTCATACCTCACTTTAATAAGTGTCCTAGAATATGAAATATACAGAAAAGGACAAAAATAATATAACAAATATTTATAGCACCACATCCACAATAACTGTTAATGTGTTGCCTTATTTGCTTCTAACCGTAAAACATAATGAGAATGTTATTCAGTGTTTCCTTTGTACTAGTTTCCTTGCACCCCTCTAATAAAAGCTCCACAACCGATCCAGAGAGGAAAGCCAGCTTAAGTTTATTTTTTAAATCCTCACCCAAGTATATGTTTACTGATTTTAGAGAGAGAGGGAGGGATGGGGAGAGAAAGAGAGAGAAGAACTTCAATGTGAGAGAGAAACATTTGATTGGGTGCCTCCCATGTATGCCCCAACTGGGGATCAAACCTGCAACCTAGGTATGTGCCCTGACCTACAACCTTTGGCATATAGGATGACACTCCAACCAACTGAGCCATCTGGCCAAGGCACCCTGCATACGTTTTAGATAGGAATTTTAGGGGTCTGAAAAGGTGCCTTTTACTTACGTATACATATACATATACATATATATATATATATACACACACACACACATATACGTATACGTATATAAACATAGATATTTGTAAATAATTTAGAGTGATTTGTGTCTGTGTGTTAAAAGCTTTTGAATACTATTATATTATATCTACAAGGGGCAACCTAGCTTTTTGAATGAACATCATGGGTTGATCTAGCCTTGTTGATATAAAGTTTAATTTAATTTTTAAATTAATTCATTTCTTTCAACTGCTGTGTTAGTCCATGCAAATATATTGTATTTTGTTTATCTATTTCCATACAGATAAACATCATTACAAATCATGCTTCAGTAAACATTTTATGCCTCTTGAGATTTTCATTAGGTTATTAATTTAGGAGTTGAAATATTATACTCATTTTTATTACCAGACCACAAAATTTTCTCCAAATCACCTATGGCACTTTAAATGAGCTACATTGCAGAGAGAATTGCAAAATGAAGTAATCATTATAGAAGGATAATATTAATAGTTACCAAAATTACAAAATGCACTTACTCTTTGACTCAGTGATATAACTTCTGAGAAGCTGTCCTACCCACATTTCATAGTGTCTGAGTAAGATTACTCACTGCAACATCATACTTGTTTTACAAATAAAAAATGTTCTTTGATATCTATTTTTACATTAAGTTTTTGTTTGATGGATCTGTTGATTTTTTATGATGCTAGAGTTCCTCATTTGCTTTGTAATTCTCATTTCAGAGTTTACCTATGAAAATTTTTTCCAGTTTAATTGCTTTAATTATGTTTCTAACTTAGTCTTATATGGTATGTAGCTCTAAACTGGATCCTACACTCTCCTGCGTAAGGATGACAAAAACTTAATCCTTTTATGCATGGCAAGTCTTAGCTTCCAGTGGTGAGTCTGCTTCTATTCCAAGGGGTGGGGACTCATCCAATCCTCATACATAAGAGGAAGCTTGCTACTAACACCCAGCTTCGTGTAGAATCTGTACCATATGCAATTGGGTGGTCAGCCCCTACTCTTATCTGCATAAGCACCCTAGCACCCAAGGCAATAACCTGATTTAAGGTCCTTCTTATTTTTACCCCTATTTCCTGATGTACGTTTGCTTTCTGGTCCTCGTCCAGAGCATGTCTTTAAAAACTTTTGATCAATTATTTGCGTGTGTTTGTGTTGGAAGCTTTAGGTTTCAGTGAGTATTTTATTTTCCATCTTCAACCTTCTTTTCAACATTATCCCAATGCCTTCTTTTAGAAGAAAAATATTTTAGATGAATGATTATAATGAAACTGGTGTGATTGGAGCTGGGATTATCTTTGTCAGGGTGTTTATGGTAGAGTGAAGACAAGTCGAAGACACACAAAACATCACTGCAAATCTTTCTCTGTTTCTGTGCCTTTATTCTGGGTTTGTACAAATAGAAACCTCAAATGCATCTTCTTGGTGTACAAGGGGATCATGCATGCACCCATTCACTTCAGCCCCAATGGCTCTTAGCATTCCTATTTACCTCATGGTAAAGAAATAATTCTCTGTAGCCATGTCTTTAGCAAAAGTCAAAAAAAGGAAACCAAAATTGCTTCAAGAATATATTGCAAAAAAAAAAAAAAAGTGAGAGCACATTTCTGTGTAGAAGTGAAGGGGATATGTGTGTTCCATGGAAAGAGTTGTATTTACCTATATCAAAAGAATCATGCCTCCTGCTATGCTCATTGCTATTACTGCCTGTCTTTGCAGGCTTTCTGACACTATTGTAGACTTACCTTACATGCACAAAGCTGCCTATCAATTAGCCAAAATTTTGCTCCTAATGGGAGAGCTTCATGGAGATTGAGAAATGTGAGTTTTATTTCTTTTTTATTATAACCTGAAAATGGGCTTTCATGTGAACACATGTGTACATAATGATAGAACTCACTAATTAACAGTCTTTGGTACACACTGCACTTAGGAATGGGATTATTTAATTATGTCTTCTTTTCATTAATATCCTAATTTTTTTTCTTCAAGTATGGTTGGGTCTAATTAAGACCAGTACATGGTAAGCATCCAAGAATTGCTACTAAGCAGGGAGAGTAAGAAACAAAAATGACCAAATGAAGAAACATTCAAAGTAAATGACTTTATTTATTCCTGTTTACAAACCCTCAGTGACCCTTTTCAAAAGGGTGTTGACAGATAACCACAGGAACCCGCTGGGAATTTTCTCCTGAAAATGAAAACTTTGCTGGCAAGGCAGGTGAACTGAGGTAACATGTTGGCTCTGCCTCCTCACAGCCACATGAAGAGAGATGTTATTTCACCTCTTTAAACTCATGTTCTCACACATAAAATGAAAATATTGAAATCAGCTGTATAGTGTGTGGAGTGTCTGACACACAGTGGGTGCTCAAAATCAAGATTATCACTGGCACAGTGTTACTCAATGAGGTCAATTCACCTTGCCCAATTTAGCAGTAAAGTAGCTATTTAAATTGAACAATAATATAAATAAATATTTTTTTTACTTGATATATTTTTTATTTTATATATTTATTGTTGTTCTGGTGTAGTTTTCTCCATTTCCTGCCACCAGTTTCTCCTGCCCCACCCACCCTACCTCCCACCCTCAGTCCTACCCTCTTTCGGCTTTGTCCATGGGTCCTTTATACATGTTCCTTGAAGTCCCTCCCCCTTCTCTTCCCTGTTACCCCCTTCTCCCCTTCCCTCTTGTTACTGTCAGTTTGAGTGGAACCTAATCAACAAAACAAGCAAGCAAAATATTACCAGAGACATTTAAATAAAGAACTGACAGTAAATAAATATAATTTAAAATATACAAACAATGTGCTTCCCATGGGGTGTTTATGAACTTTCTCTACCTATGCTGAAATAGAATTAAAAATTAGCCTAAGTGAGATGGTGGAAGTTTTCTAAACTTATTGTGGTAATTATTTACACATACACTGAACATAAAATTATTATGTGCTACACCTTAAATGTATACAACATTATATGTAAATTATAACTCAATAAAACTAAAAAAAGAATTATACTATGAAAACAAGAGAAGAAAATTATAAGAACCAATAGGTGAGAAAAGTGGTGAGCTACTAAGGAAAGTAGTGGACTTTTTCTAAAAATCACTAGAAAGGTGTCAAGATTGTATAGACACACTGGGTCCGTGAATGGCTCCTTGAATCCCATTTTTAATACAACTTGTTTCTCTCCAATTTTATTACTGTTTTCAGACCCAAACTCTTTCCAACATTAAATCTGCCTCTTCTTAATTTTATTCCAGTTTTTGGCTTTTGCTTGTATTTTTTTCTGCTTTATCTCTTTCTGTTTATTCATTCAATATTAACAAATATACTATATATATAATATAAATACAAATATACAAACATGCAAATATAACAACATACAACATTAATAAATAATAGTGGTTATAGCAATAATAGCAACACTACTACTGCTACTACTATTAATAAAATCAAACAGCTAACATGATTGATGTTTACTATATACTTAACATGTATTATTTCCTAACAACCATGAAAGATGGGTATGATTCTATCACATTTGGACATAATGAAACTGAAACTCGAATAGGCTAAGTAACTCGTCATTGTCATGTAGTGGCTGGTAGTAGAGCTAGGAATTGAGCATAAATTGATTGTTCTAAGTCATCTATGCCCTATGCTTAACTTAGCAGGGGTGTCCAACATTTTGGCATCTCTGGGCCACAATGGAAAAAGAGTTGTCTTGGGCCACACATTAAATACACAAATACTAATGAAAACTGATGAGCAAAAAAATGGGTTTTAAGTCAATTTACAACTTTGTACTGAGCCATTCTGGGCCACATATGGCCTGCGAGTTGGACACCCCTGCTAGATGTTAAACTAGTGCCTCTCATAAAATAAAATAATAACACCCACTTATTGTGCCAGAAATTCTTACATTCCTTTGTTTATTAAGTGGGCACTTTTCCCCACTCTATGGATAAGGAAACACAGATCATTTAAGTAATTTACTTAAGGTCAAACAACTAGTAACTGTCAGAGTTAAAACTTAACCCCAGCTCTTCCTTGATTATAATGCTACATATTTTTCACCATATTGAACCTTTGGAGTTCAATACGTAGTTCAGCATCTTTGGAGGTTTAATGTTTTCCAAGAAGTCATCTCTGTATTAGACTTTTTTTCCCAGAAATTTCATAGTGTGTGATTTATTTACATATTTTAGCCATTGAAAATAAACCATTTGGAATTTTCTTCAATATTTCTTATGTTTTATAATTTCCAGGTTTTTAAAAACTCTTTATTGAGACTGAGAACAACCTGAGACATACACAGAGTTTGTACTCCTTTTGTATTGCATGGAGGGCCACTGGGCACAGGCATAGGAGCTCAGTTTATTTTTTGGCAAATCACTTGGTTCATTGATTCAGTATTGCTAAATTTCAGCAAGTTTGCTGATGCTTTCCTCCCAGGGGATTTGGATAAAACAAATACGATTAACACACTTTAGATGTAACAACTATATTCCTGCATAAATAAATACAACAAACATTTATCACACTAACATCAGGAGAGGAAGAAGGCTGCTTTTGTAGTTGAATCAGAGGGACTATTACAAGGGGCCTCATTCCTGGCAGGCTAGAGCTCTACAAAGTGCTAGCTGACATCTCAGATCAGGATGTGCCAAGTGCACATTTACACATAGGATAACGACAGGCATTTCTTGAGCACTTCAGTATATGTGAGGCACTGGGCTGAGTTCTCACAGGAATCATATCTTTTGTTCCCCACATCAGACATTTTACATACAGGTAACTAAATCTTTAAGAGGTCAATGAACTTACTCCAGTCATAAACCTATTAAATAGCTAAGCCAGGATTTGACTTTCTACTTGTCTCACTTGACAACCAAACAACCAATATATTTACCATGTACTTGGAAAAACACTAATGTTTTACCTGGATTGCATGATCAGAGAAGCGAGGAGAAGGGTGTATGTATATAAGGGCCAGGTCAGATAGGGGAACAGGTTTATGAGGCCACTCTCAGAAATATTTAGATGTGAAAGGCTCAGTCTCTGAAATCCAGGATAGGAAGATGATTATTAACTATTGCACAAAAACCACAACCAGGGCACATATGTGAGTCTCTCCAAAGCCTCCATGTTTCAGTGTCATTTCGTAGGCCTTTTGACTTCTACCCTCCAGCTACATTAGAACACAAGTTTTTGCACCTGTGTTTCTTTTTTTTTTGTAAACATATTTATTTATTTATTTATTTATACATCATGTTTATTCTATAACAGTTGTCTCAATTTTTCCCCCTTTACCCGCCTCCACCCATCCCACCACCACCCCCCACTCTCACAGTCAATTCCCACTCTGTTGCCCATGTCCATGGGTCCATACATGTGCTTTGTCTAGTCCCTTCCCCTTGTTTCCATCATTGTCATCTTTCCCCATCCCCTCTGGTCACTTTCAGTCCGCTCCATGTTTCTGTGCCTGTGGTTTATTTTGTTCATTAGTTTATTTTGTTGAATAGAATCCACTTATAGGTGAAATCATATGGTATTTGTCTTTCATCCACTGGCTTATTTCACTTAGTTTAATATCCTCCGGTTCCATCCGTGTTGTCACAAAAGGTAGGAGTTCCATCTCTTGCTCTTTCTTTCTTTCTTAAATGCAGATTGATTTTATTTATTTTTTAAATGTCAAATTTAATTATAAAATATTTTAAAAAATTAAAACCATTATAAAGTCTCAGCAATTAAACCAACATGACACCAGCACAGAAACAATCAAGTAGAACAATGAAATAGAATCAGCATTCTGGAGAAAAACATATATATCTGTCTAACAATATAATATATGATTAAGTTGATATTTCACATCAATGGGTAAAATAAGGCTTATTCAACAAATAAGGTGATTGGACCACTATTACTTGAAATAAAACAAATATAGAGCCCTATTTCACACATTATACAAGAAATATTCAGGTGAATTAAAAATCATTATGTAGAATCTTAAGGAGTTTTAGAGGAAAATAGAACTAATATTTTTCATGAGCTGAAGTAAAATATTCAAACCCAAAAGCTATAAAGTGAATATTGACAATATGACTATATTAAACATTTAACTATAGAGTAATATACATGTAAAAAAGTTAAATGACAAGGGATAGAATAGAAAAGTATTTGCAACACATCTAAAACATGGTTAATAGGTGTTTTGTTTTCTTTTAGGGAAAAAAATTTCTACAAACCTTTAATCAATAAATGGATAAAGAAAACCAAAAAGTCAGTTAAAGCTCTTTTAAATAATAGAAATAGGCAAGACATACACTAAAACAGGTTTAGTTTCAACAAATAGTAAAGGAACAATTAAAATAACATCTTGTCACAATCAGATTAATGAATATTAAAAATATTGGTAATATCAAGTATTGGAAACTCTGAAAGGAACTGGATATTCATAGAAACTTTTTCTTCATCTGAAAGCAGTCCCTTTAGCATATTTTGCAGTGCTGGTTTGGTGGAGGTGTATTCTTTTAGCCTTCTTTTTTCTGGGAAACTCCTTATTTCCCCTTCCATTTTAATTGAGAACTTTGCTGGGTAGAGCAGTCTTGGTTGCAGGCTTTTGCTTTTCATGACTTGAAATATTTCTTGCCAGTCCCTTCTGGCTTGCATGGTTTCTGTTGAGAAGTCAGCTGCTAGCCATATTGGGTCTCCCTTATATGTTACTACCTCTTTCTCCCTTGCTTGCTTTAAGATTCTCTGTTTGTCTTTGATATTTGCCATTTTAATGATGATGTTTCTTGGAGTGGGCCTCTTTGGGTTCCTCTTGAATGGGACCTTCTGTGCTTCCTGCACTCGTGTGACTTTTTCTCTCCTCCAATTAGGGAGGTTTTCCATCATTATTTTTTCAAATAGGTTCTCTGTCTCTTCGTCATCCTCTTCTCCTTCTGGTATCCCTATTATATGGATATTATTATGTTTCAGGTTGTCGTGCATTTCCCTCAATGCCTCTTTATGCTCTTTGAGTCTTTTTTTCATTTTCTTGCTCTGTCTGGGAGCTTTTTCTACCTTATCCTCCAGCTTGCTGATTCAGTCCTCAGCTTCATCTAGCCTGCTTTTGATTCCTTCTACTGTGTTCTTTAATTCAGAAATTGTATTCTTCATTTCCTCTTGTCTCTTATTGATAGTTTCTGTGTCTTTTTTCATGTTGATATAGTTTGCAGTTCGTTCCTCGTAGTCTCCCTATAGTTTTTGGTAATTCTCTCTGAGCTCACTGAGCTCATTGAGCTTCCTTAGAACCATTGTTTGGAAATCAATATATGATAATTTTGCCTCTACTTCATTTAGTTTTTTCTCTGAGGATTGCTCCTTTCCTTTCAAGTGGGACATATTTCTTTGTCTTCCAATTATTTGTGAGACTTTTATCTTTTGTTTCTGATTTTTAAGTTGATCTTTCTTGATCTCCTGACTTTGTTGGTGTTAACTTCTATGATTGGAGACCACTGTTTTACTTTCTGGATCTGCTTCTGATGATGTCAGATGTTGACCCTGTCTGACCTTGGACAGTCTGTTTGAGACTTCCAGCAATCTATTGTCTGTGACTGTCTCCTGCAGTTGTTAATCTATTCACTCTGTACTCAGCAAGCCATCTTTGACAGCTCAGGGCAGGGCGGGGTCCCTTCTGGGGTTGGGGTTATTAGGCCAACTCATGCCGCTGCCATATGGGGGAGCAATCCACACTGGAATCCCGCCAGCAACTTTCTCCGTTCTCTCCCCAAAGCGTTTCCTCAAGTGTCGCCAGACATCTCTGTTGCACCTGTGTTTCTTATGCTTGAAACTCTGTTTTGTATCACTCCCACCACACATGCTTGTGCACACACGCATGCACACACACACACTTTTACCTAGTTAGCTCCTCTTTCATCTCACACTCTAGATTAAGATTACATCTTCAGTGAAGCGTCCCTGATGATCACCCACCTAGCCCTGACCTCACCCAGTAGAGGTCATGTTTGTCTGTTAAATTAACATTCCTCTTTGCTTACCAGAATACAAATCCCTTGTAAGTTAAGACATTAACTATTTTGGTCTTTATTCTGTGACCATAATGTGGCAGTATAAAGCTGCAGATGTTTAGTAACTATTTTTTAATGAATGAATGCATAAATTAATGAAGCTTTTTAAAATCCCAAGCAATCCATCTCATGAATAGAGATGATAATTCTTAGTTTATAGAATTGTGATGGCAGTAAAATGAGATGATCAGTAAAGTGTTGAAAAGATGCTGTTGAGTACATGAGGGTTCTCTTTTCCTTCAGTACCAGCCACCAGATCATGTAATCCAGTGCTGGCACAATAAGGAGCCTCTCACTGCAGTGAGTGATATTACAGGAGGTAACAATAGCACACAGACATAAGTTTAAGTTTCAAGTTCTGTATTCTCTACATACAAGAGTATGGAATTACCCAGCTGCTCTCTGAGCTTCACTTTCTTGTTTTTAATTTTTTTAGCTTGTATTTATTTATTTTTAGAGAGAAGCAGAAAGAAAGGGAGAAAAACATCAATGCATGGTTTCCTCCTGCACACCTGCTACTGGGGACCTGGTCTGCAACCCAGTCATGTGCCTTAACCAGGAATTCAACCAGAGGCCTTTGGTTTGCAGCCCGGTACCCAATCCACTGAGCCACACCAGCCAGGGCCACTTTCTAGTTTTCAATATGGAATTAATACTCCATATAAAAATCTTAACTTGCCTGGCAAATAAACACACCATGTAGATACTTTTATCATTTTTATTGCTTTATCTCTCTTTAGAACTACCTGGTAGCAAAAGCAACCTTCATGGCTTTTTTTTTCTTTTTCTATACTTATTTCTCCGTATTACTTTCCTTAATAATTGTTTCTTTTTACCCACTGACTTTTCCCACACTTTCAGTAGGGTAGGGCATGGGCTGTCAAGCCAAAATACTGTAGGGACTATGCTGGGGTTACAGGAAGTTGGGCAAAATTCTGAGCTCTATAATTTGTTAGCCCCAAAATTCAGACTCATATTCAGGAATCATTATCAAGGCTAATACTTTTGCCTTTTCCAGAGCCTAGAGGCTACTGAGAATTATTTTAAGATTTCTTTTATATTTGAGACAGGAGGAAAATGGTAGAGGGGCATCATTTGTATTGGCATCTGTGGATTATTTTAAGACCTTATAGTTGAATTTAAAGTTCTTAGCTGGGCAAGCTGAGGTAACCACATATTAAGGGCCTGATCTGTTTGTCTCCCCCATCCTATCCCCATCACCTCTTGTGCACACTTGCATGTACATACACACACGTCTTTTGTGACCTTATCTATGAATATTTGACAGGTCTCTTTCAATTCTAATCTTAACGGTCAAGAAGTGCCATCATTAGCTTTCAACCTGCTTCCCATACCTGTCATCTCACTTTAAGACCTCTTGGATAGCATATTTTAACCCAGCAAGATTAGCATGGAATCTGAGCAAGGCTTTAGAAAGTTATGGGACTATTACTCTAAATAAATGCCGATTTAATTTTGGTGTATTGTAGATTTGTACAAAAATCTTTGAATCATGGAATTTTAAGTTGGGTAATATAAAAGAAAGAAAAACACAGTTTTTAAATTCCCTAACATAACAATTATTATTACCTTTCTAACATTTGCATTTTGGTCACTTTACCATTGTTGTTTTTCCATTCCCTAACATGGTACATTTTTCTTGACATCTTGTTTTAAAAACTTTTTTAATATAATGCCTCCTTAAATTGATTTTGTATATATAGATTTGAGAGAGTGCTAAGGGATTGTGACAAGACTATCATAACCATAGAGTGTTTTAAAATTTGTCTAGCTAGAGTTTAGTACTAAAATTTTTTTTTAAAAATCACAGTTTATAAACTCTGTTTATTTCCTCATTCTTCCATGCTTATTTCTAAAGAAAAAAAATGACAGTTTTTGCTTGCTGTAGTTTCAGTTATCATGGCTGTGCTTGAAGATCCACAGACACTGTATTTGCTCTACTGACCAGACATTTCTGAAATAGTGCCACTATCAGGTAGATCAGATTGTTGGCAAAAACTTTGGCACCGAAGAAACTCAACAAATACATTTCATCACACTGACCCAGTAGTAACAGCAACTTGATGTGGATAACCTCATGGGAATGGAAGTTGAGAAAGAGTTATTTCAAAGCTGCCAATGCCTTAATCTCTACTCTGTTCAAAATGCAAACATGTTACTTTTTATGCTCACAGTAGTAAAACAAATCTGGGGGATTTTATAATCAACAGCATTGGAAGGTAGAGAGAAAAGTGAACAAGAAGAATCTCACAAAAAGTATCTATAGTTACAATAGGGAGAAGAAAATGAACAAACACTGTCTTTTTAAAAAAGGAAAATACATATTAAAATGTACTCAAACTCATTTATAGGATAGCAAAAAATAACTTATATTTACAACCCTGACACTCCTTTCCTTATTAATAAAAACTAGAGCAACACCCTGCAGACATTAAGACTCCTAAGTTATCAGGGAACAATTTCCTGGGAATATACTCACTTGTTCCATGCAGCCTGCTTAAAAAGGCAGAATGAGCAGTACAAACAAATTTCATAAAACAGATGAGTGTTCCATGCTTCGTTCTAAGAATTATGATATTGATGTAATAGAAATTTCAGGATATGTCTGATCAGCTCTGTACAAACTGGCTTTGATGGCTTTGGGGTGAAGGGGGTTTACCAAACTAGTTTACCAAAGCAAAGGTCTCTCTTGTCCCTCAAGCCTTCTGTGAAGTAACCTGCTGGAATGACTCACCCTCTACTCAGAATGCAGAATAGGGATATCACAATAAGATAGGGAGGTAGGCTAAAATCACTAGGAGGACCAAGACTTGCGCATCTTGACATTGGTTCTCCACAGTAGCAACAGAAAGGATGTCATGGCCTTGGGCTCCTGTCTGTCTGTTGCGTATCTCTGATCCTGAGCTCTTTTTGTCTCTTCTCATCCATTCTCCTGTTAGCGGGGGATCAGAAGAGAATGGGACTCAAAGTGTTTTTTAGACCATTGGAAAAGAGGCCCTTAGTCCCCACTCTCTGTTAGTCATTACCAAATGGTTCTCAACAGGCGATTTAAAAAATGTGGTAGCTTTGTTATGGCTATATAGAGTAATTCCAAACCTATTGAAATGATTTTTATTGTGATTTATTTGTGTTCCTTAATTGAAACAAAATGGTACAGCATTCTATAACAATGCTACCAAGCCCTACCGCAAATAATAAACTGCAATGCCACTTTTTTTTTCCTTTAACAGAGTCTGGCTATTTAAGTTCATCCTAACTATTTGTATGTTAGAATGTGGCATTTCAGACTGGATACAACCTAGAAAGCCCTGCAATGTTCATTTCTAATCCAATCCTCACAGCCTTGTTGTTTTCATCAGAACAACCAAGTAACTGCTTCCTCAATGTTTTACTTTAGATTTCTGAAATACACAAGGAATTTAGATATTATCCTCCTCCTACCCCACCTTAAAAATGTAGCAGTGCCTCACTGTTTCTAGGACAAGCTAAAAGGGAGCAGATCAGCAGCAACAAAGCCCTGTAATGTTATTCTAAGTAGTTTTCAGATTTCAGTCCTTCTGCATAGTAGCTGGGCCTCACTCAAGGATATACTGGTCAAGAAAATAGTTATGCCATGGTCAAAGGGTTATGATGATGTTCCTATAATGATAAACAGAAGGCCACTAATTGTTTCAATTGTTCTAATTCTGTAGTTTGGGGAGGGGGGTTGTAAATGAAAAAGAAAAATAACAATTTCTATTTCTTTTACTGTAAATCTCGAAAACAAACTTTTTTCAAGGCCCTTGCACAATACATCTTTTCATAATTTCTTCTGGAAAAGCTAGTGCGATATGAATTTAGGTTAAAAAACTGCTTGGGTGGGATTAAAAAGGATACCAAGCCATCCTATGAGTAGAAGCTGGAAGCTTTCTGGATGAATAATGACTAGTCTTTGCTTGCCAAGATTTATATAGCAAAAAGTCATTGTAGCAATTTCATCCGACCATGCTTGGATTCTAAAACACATTTGTGGCCCTGTCCAGGTTAGCTCAGTTGACTAGAGCATCATCCCAATACACCAAGTGTACAGGTTCAGTCTCTGGTCAGGGAACATACAAGAAACAACCAACAAATGCATAAATAAATGGAACAACAAATTGATGTTTCTCTCACTTTCTCTCTCTTTCCCTTCCTCTTTCTCTAAAAAAAATCAATAAAGATAAATAAATAAACAAACACCTTTGCATTTTCCCCCCTATTTTGTTCTTGAGAAAGTCAGGTGTCCATGGTTAGTGTATCTGTACTAAACCAGATACCCAACCCAAATGCAGGAAAGACAAAGAACTATTGTGATAGGTAAATGTTTCTTTTTGAAGCAGCCTTGCAGTTTCACTCTCTTTGTTTCTCAATTCACTGCTTTGCTGAGGTCTTTAGCAGCTAAGAAACAAAGCCTAAAATTTAAAACTATCTGTAAAGGTCAAGTCTGCTTTCCATGGACCTTTTGTGAAAGAAAAGACTAGGCATCTTGCCTTGGGAATGTAGCAAAACAAAACAAGTGGTTTAAGCATTTATTTAGTGAACTTCTTTTGCATCCTCAACAAAAGCCTTGTATTGGTGTTTTTGTCACATTAGTGAGGCCCATTGTCAAAAGGATCTTCCACAGTGTTTTGGACTCTGAGAGCTCAGGGTATGAAAAAGTAGAAGTTTTATGTCAAAAAGAAGAAGGAATGAAGGAAGGAAGGAAGGGAGGGAGGGAGGGAGGAAGGAAGGAAGGAAAGAAGAAGAAAAGAAGAAGGAGGAGGAAGAGGAGAAGAAGAAAAGAGGGAGGAGAAAGAAAAGCAGAAATCCAAACAAGAGAGAGAACAAAAAGAGTGGGGTAACAAGAACAAAAACATGACACTTGTTTAGTCAACTTCTAAAGTGTAGATCACTCCAAGTTAATTTCAAAAGTTAATTGCATGCACGATTATCATGACCTTTGCAGGAAAATCCAATAAAACTTCCAAAGGGCTTCAGTATTAAGGGCTTTGTGGTTCAGGAGATAGCAATTTGTTTGCTTTTGTCATTTGGGTGGCCTTTTTTGTTTTGACAAATTAGACTTTTTTGCTTAAACATAGTCATTTTTTTCATTATTTAAACAAAGGACACCGTTATAGTTTCTACACATTTTGGGAGAGAGGGTCAGCAGGGAAGAGAACACCTATTTTCCTTCAACTTTCTCCTCATTCTGTAACCGTATCCTTTCAATTTCTTCCCAAAAGTATTTCAGGTTGGGAACACAGCAATCAATTTTTTTTTTTAGATTATTGAATACTTCTTTGTAAAATAAGATTTTCCCCCACCCTTAATTTCAGTCACTTAAGTCTCACCATACAAGTAGGACATGTTTGCCTATGTGTTGCAGCTAGAACACCCACTTGGAGAAGGTGCCAGGTCAGAATGGCAGGGATCAAATCCCATGGTGAAAAGAAGTAGAGAAAGAAGAGATCTCAAAATCAAAGGTCTTTTTCTGGGGACAAGGTTGAGAATTATGGAGAAAGAAGGGAGTCCTTTTGAAAAGAACTTTTCTTTTTCCTTTCCTTTTGCTTATTAGAAAAGGAGAAGGAAATATCGTTTCACTGAGACAGTTCATAGGGCTACATTTGCTGGCTGCTCAAGGAGGACAGCATACATGGCCTGTGGACATTCTTACTTGATGCCAGCATTATACTTGTCATTTCCTAAGGGCTTTTGTAATTTCTAAAGATAAAAAAATGAAATTCTGTTTTTTATACAGTTTCTGTCATTCTCTGTATGGGCTATACGTTCAAGTCTTTGGCTTTGCTCATGTGCCATGGACACAACTCACTAAAACTGTTTCTGAAATTATTATCACTATCCCTTGTATGATCATATGATGAATAGAAAATATATCTTTTACTCTAGTATATAAACTGTATCAGTGTTATTTCAGATACTTAAACACTTTGCATATTACTTGTTTTTACTAGAAATTGGAAAGCACAGTCACTGGTGTTGCAGTATCTAGCCCAATGCCACAAGAAACCAGGCACGAATTATAATGGTGAATGAGTGCCCAGGGCATATAAAAATGATTTTTATTTAAGTATAAATTCTTAGAAATAAAATGCCAATACTTAGAGGAAAAGCAATGTTCAAGTACATTTTAAAAATAAACTACTTTTCATCATTCAGTGGTTTCTTGGTTCACCACTTTAGTGGAAATCTCATCTGCTTGCCCAGTATCCATTACTCTCATTTTGGTAATACCTCCCATTTCCATAGGCGACTATCTCCCACAGTGCTCCACTCCACTGTCTCCAAAGCCCCTTCCACTCCTACCCACTGTGTGGTTTGAAGGAAACTGTCTCCACTTCTGGCCAACAAGATGAGCTTATAACCTAGTATTGAGCAAAATACGTATTTACTCACTGGTTCATAGAATAATATTAAATCCAGTCAAAGCAAACTAAACCCAGCATAGGTTTCTGAGAGAAAGACTAAGAAATGTTTTTATGGGCTTTGAGCTGTTAGGAAGTTACCTTGTCATCAAAGAGAAAATAGACTAGAAAGAAGTGGAAAGTTTCAAAATATTTTTGGGAGGTAGTAACAACAAAAGTTGCTGAGTTAACAGGATATTCTTATGGTTTTGGTGTAGGTAATTGAGAGAAGGGAGGAATCTTGAATATGTCCAAAAAGTTTGGCTAAACACTGGGTAGAGGGTTTTGCCTTTACTAAAGTGAGAAAAGATCGAATGAGACACAAAATTTTGGTGGGAAAATGGAGACAAATGTACTTGAACAATAAAAAAAGAATACTTAGCAAATAAATGTTATAAATGAGGCAGACACATGCTCTAAAATAAACAATATATTTTTCTATTTAAAAAAATTACATAGAAGCAGTCAAATATTCTACTCTTGTCAAGTTTGAAATATCTTTTAGACATTAAGCAAAGTTGCCAATTTGGAGATCTGGGGAAGAGGCAGGTTTTAATAGATAAATTTGGGGACTATCAGCATGTGGTTGACACTTAAAGTCATTGAGTTGGATGAGATAACTAAGCTGAGCTCTCAGTCATACCCATATTTGTGTCCAGGATGAGAAGGAAGATTTGACAGAGCAGTTCTTGCTGAAATACTTCAATGGCTCCTCCTGGCTCTCAGAATAAAATCCAAACTTCTTTATATATTAACAATTATGATCTGTCCCTTGGCATCCTTGCAAACTCTTCTTTCACTAGTTTCTTCCTGAAGCCTGCATTCTGGACACTTTAACCCTTTGCAAGCCGTTGACTAACTTGGCTCAGTTTTCCTCTAGGACTCCAAATTACCTGTCTCATCTCTTGGGAGGGTTCCTCCATCCCACTTTAATGTATATTTGGCTTTTCACAACTTAATTTAGAAGTCACTCATTTTCCTGACTCTCTTCCCAAATTTGGATTTGGTCCCACTTAGGTGTTCTTCCTTCCAGTGTGTTATTATTTTTGTTTACTTGTCTGTTTCTTCCACTAGACTTTAAAGACACTAGGATTTGTTCACATTAGTATCCCCAGAATACTTAAGGGTAATTAGCAACTTTTAAGTGCTGGAACAATATGCACTAGTCTGGTATAGGCCTGACCTTTGAATTACTGCCCCAATGATTTTTTCCCTGAAGTAGTCTAGTACTCTGGGGAGATTCACCTGGTACTATGGGTCTCAAACATTACTGCCTTATGCATCAAAATTATATGGAAGACCTGATTGGGTAGGTCTGTGGTGGAGGAACTAAGAATTTCATTTCTAACAAGTACTCAGGTAGTACTGAAGCTACTGGCCCAATTAATACACATTGAGAATCACTGCCCTAGGAACTTTCTCTAGTAAATCATTTTCGTTGTCCACTCATCTTTACCCTTTTTCTATTAAGTTAGCCCTAAAACAGAGATGTTTCTATATGAACTAAATGAAGCAGTGCAAAGGTAGCTTGATCTTCTACTGTAACACTAGATATCCATATGGTAATGCTCTTTTGTTGTCTAAAGTGACACAGAGATATGCCTAAGTGAAATTTACCTACTCTATGTAAAAGCTCTCCAAACATCTGCAATGTAACGTTGCATTGAATCACTCCTTAGACCAAGCCTGAAGAAAAACTTGTATACTCTCTTCCTGTGTCTCAGATTGTGCAAAGAGTACCCAGTGCTAAACATTGTGTTGTTTGCGCTACGAAGGGAAGTTTGGCAAACACATATTTCAGAGACTTCCAAAGACTAGTTCTCAGTGAATAAATGATCATATATACTCTCTTTGGAATCTAATCTGTATCAGATACTGCATGTATGCACCTTAACCTCTCACCCTACTTCTTAACCCTGGTATTGCTAGAGTAACCACTTTTGTGTAGGCTTCAACCTAGTTTGTTCAGGTGCAAACTGACAAGTCTAGGTCACTCTCATTTCGGAGACTTGCTGACGCTATGGTTAGGGATACTGCAGGATATTATTTTGTACTTATGACTTTACAACTTTGGAGTTCATAGATCCCATGAATACACTTTTCCTTTTGTCCTTGGACACATGTTTCAGAAGTCTCCTTAAAAGTTCCCCTAGAGAGGACTTCAAGATGGTGGAGGAGTGAGTGGAAGTCACACTGAACTCCTCCCATGACCAATCTGGAATTATTAATAAATTGAGGAGAAATCACCTGGAACAAACAACTGAACAATAGTGAGAGAGGAGCCTTAAAACCTCAGAGAGACAGAAGAATCAGCTTCAACCTAACAGTAAGAAGTAAAGTACAGACTCAAGAAGGCAGGCTGGGCACCCACAAATAGAAGGGGAAGAGGGATATTTAAATGGCCAATTGGATCCCCTGGAGAAGAGAGGGGTCTGAACCATAGGTGGGGATCTCCAGCCTACAACACCAGAGCCAAAAAAGAACACAGATAACAGCCAGCTGAGAAAAGCAGCAGTGTTGCTCTCTTCCAGAGACAGGTGAGTGGATATACAAAGAGCCTTTTAAAGGGCCACCACATAAATTTTTATTTGTAGCCACTTAGCCTGGTCTCTGGCAAAGGTGGGAGCAGAGTGGGCTAGAGACACTTGAGGAGAGACTGGGAAGGAAGCTTTGGGGAGAGAACTGAGAGAGTAGCTGGCAGGGTCTTGGTGCTGACTGATCCCCCATGAAGAAGCAGCCATCTTGCTCAGGCAGACCACTCCATGGAGCAGCAGAAGCATGAGAGGACATAAAAGTCACACCTCCAGGATGATCTGCCCTGGCTGAGTGGTGCTCAAGCATGACTGCTGAGTACAGAGTAGCAGCTACAGATAGTAGATCTCTGGCTAAAAGGGGAACAGAGTAGTCTAGAGACACTTGACAAGAGGCTGGAGACAGAAGCTTTGGGGAGAGAACTGAGAGAGTAACTGGCAGGAACCTGGTTCTAACTGTTCCCCCATATGGCAGCAGCCATCTGGTTCAGGCAAACAACTCTCCTGAGCAGCAGCAGCATGAAGGGACACAATAACCCTACCCACAGGAGGGACTCTGCCCCACCCTGTAGTGCCTAAGCCTGACAGCTGAGTGCAGAGTGACTAGATTAACAACTGAAGGAGACAGCCACAGACAGTAGATTCCTGGAAGTCTTTAATAGACTCCCTAAGGTCTGATGGGGCCAACAGCTGACATCATCAGAAGCAGATCCAGAAAGAAAAAACAATGGTCTCCTATCATAGAAGTTCACATCACAATGTCAGTATATCAAGACAGATCAATTTAAGAAGGAGAAGCAAAGGAGAAGAGTCTCACAAATAATGGGAAGACAAAGAAACACTCTCCTAATTGAAGGGAAAGGAGGAATCCCCACAAAGAGGACTAAATGAAAGAGAGGCAAGTAAGCTATCAGATACTGATTACAAAACAATGGTTCTAAGGAAGTTCAATGAGCTCAGTGAGCTCAAAGAGAATAACACAAAGACTACAGGGAAACTGCGAGGAACCTACTTCAAACTATATTTGCATAAAAAAAGGATACAGAAACTATCAATAAGAGGCAAGAGGAAATGAAGATACAATTTCTGAATTGAAGAACACAGTAGAAGGAATCAAAAGCAGGCTAGATGAAGCTGAGGATTGAATCAGCGAGCTGGAGGACAAGGTAGAAAAAAGCTCCCAGAAAGAGCAAGAAAATGAAAAAAAAAAAGACACAAAAGTAATGAAGAGGCATTTAGGGAAATGTAAGACAACCTACAACATAATAATATCCATTTAATAGGGATACCAGAAGGGGAAGAGGATGAGGAAGGGACAGAGAACTTGTCTGAAAAAGTAATGATGGAAAAAGTCCCTAATTGGAGGAGAGAAAAAGTCACACAAGTCCAGGAAGCACAGAGGGTCCCATTCAAGAGAAAACCAATGAGGACTACTCCAAGACACATCATCAGTAAAATGGCAAATATCAAAGACAAAGAGAGAATCCTAGAGGCAGCAAGGGATAAACAGGTAGTAACATGCAAGGGAGCCTCTATACACCTAGGAGATGACTTCTCAATAGAAACACTAGAAGCCAGAAGGGAATGGCAAGAAATATTCTAAGTCATGCAACCAAGACTCTTCTACCCAGCAAGGCTCACAATTAAAATGGAAGGGGAAATTAGGAGTTTCCCAGAAAAAAGAAGGCTGAAAGAATACAGTTTCACCAAACCAGTATTGCAAGATATGCTAAAGCAACAGCTCTAAGACAATGAAGAAAAAGAGTGAGAAAGAGAAGAACAGAGGTACGAAGGGGAAAAATAAATAAGTACCTATCAGTAATAACTTTAAATATAAATGGATTAAATGCTTCAATCGTAAGTCATAGGGTAGCTGTGTGGGAAAGAAAACATGACCTGCACATATGCTGTCTACATGAGACCCAACTCAACACAAAGGACCAACACAGACTGAAAGTCAAGGGATGGAAAAAAAAATGCTAAGCAAATGAACAGGGGAAAAAAAAGCCAGGATAACAATACTATTTTCAGACAAAATAGAATTCAAAACAAAGATCATAAAGAGAGACACAGAAGTACACTTCAAAGGAAGAATCCATCAAGAAGACATAAACATATAAACCTACATGCACCCAAGATGAGAGCACCCAAATATATAAGGAAAATCTTGGAGGACTTCAAGAAAGATGTAGACAGTAACACACTGATAGTAGGGGATTTTAACACTTCACTGTCAACAATGCATAGATTTTCAAAATTTCAACAAGGATATTGTGGAACTGAACAACGCATTGCATAAGATGGAATAAACTGATATATATATATATATATATATCAGTATAACTGATATCTATCTATCTATCTATCTATCTATCTATCTATAGAACCTTTCAACTTAAAAGAGGAAAATACACATTCATTTCAAATGCACACAGAACATTTTCAAAGATAGATCACACAATATGACACAAAACAAGCCTAAAGAAAATCAAATAAAATGAAACCATAATCAGAATTTTCTCAGACCACAAGGTCTTGAAACTGAAAATCAACCTCAAGGAAAAAACTCAAAAACATTCAAACTCATGGAGACTGAGTAGAATGTTATTAAATGATGAATGGGTCAATAATGAAATCAAAGAAGAAATCAAAAAGTTTCTGAGCCAAATGAAAATGAACACAGAATAGTCCAAAACCTATGGGACACAGTTAAAGCAGAACTGAGAGCAAAAGTCATAGCAACACAGGCCTACCTAAAAAAGATAGAAACATTTCAAATAAATGACCTAACCCTACAGCTTCAAGAACTGGAGAAACAACAAGAAACACAATTCAGAGCAAGGAGAAGGAAGGATATAATCACGATCAGAGCAGAACAGAATGACATAGAGACTGAAAACATTCAAATGATCAAAAAATTCAGGAGCTGGTTCTCTGAAAACATAAACAAAATCAACAAGACTTTAAGCAGGCTCACCAAGAAAAAAAGGGAGAGGACCTACATAAATAATATCAGAAATGAAAGAGGAGAAATAACAACTGATACCACAGAAATATAAAGGATTGTAAGAAATTATGATGAACAATTATATGCCAAGAAATTTGGAAACCTTGATCAAATGGACAAATTTCTAGAAAAACATAACTTTCTAAAACTGAATGAAGAAGCAGCAGAAAGTCTGAAGTGATCAATAACAGCTGGTGAAATTGAAGCAGTAATCAAAAAACTCCCAGCACACAAAATCCCAGTAGCAGATGGTTTCAGGAGAATTTTATAAAACATTCAATGAAGAGCTAACCCCTGTCCTTCTCAGACTAACCCAAACATCCAAGAAGAGCAAAACCTCCCAAACTCTTTTTGGGAGGACAGCATTATCCTAATCCCAAAACTAGATAAAGACACAACAAAGAAAGAAAACTGCAAGCCAATATCACTGATGAACATAGATGCTAAAATCCTCAAAATATTGACAAACCCCATCCCACAATGCATTAAGAAGATCATCCACCATGATCAAGTGGGATTCATCCCAGATATGCAAGGGTTGTTTAATACTTGCATATCAATAAATGTAATACATCACATAAACAAAAGGAAAGACAAAAACCACATGATCAACTCAATAGATGTGGAAAAAGCATTTGATAAGGTACAGCACCCATTTATGATCAAAACACTCAGCAAAATGGGAATAAAGGGGGGCATATCAACATAATAAAGGCCATATAAGCGAAACCTAGAGCCAACATCATACTCATTAGGCAAAAACAGAAAACTTTCCGACTATGGTTAGGAACAAAACAAGGATGTCCACTTTCACTACTTCTATTCAACATAGTATTGGAAGTCCTAACCACAGCGATCAAACAGGAAAAAGAAATAAAAGACACCCAAACTGGAAAGGAGAAAGTAAAACTATCATTATTTGCAGGTGACATGATAGTGTTACATGGAAAACCCCATACACTCCACCAAAAAATCTACTCAACTTATTAAGTGATTTGGCAAAAGCATTTTTGTACAAGAACAATGAAATATCAGATTCATGAATCAAGAAAAAAAAATTCCATTTGCTATGGCAATAAGAAAAATAAAGTACCTATGAGTAAACTTAACCAAGGAACTAAAAGATCTGTCTCAGAAAACAACAAAACACTGAAGAAATCAAAGAAGGCACAAAGAAGTGGAAGCATATACCGTCTTTATGGATTGGAAGAATTAACATCATCAAAATATCCACATTACCCAAAGCAATCTATAGATTCGACACAATCCTTATTAAAATACCAATGACATATTTAACAGATATAGGACAAGCATTTCAAAAATTTATATGGAACCATAAATGACCCTGAATAGCTTCAGTAGTTTTGAGGAAGAACAAAGTAAGCGGGATCACAATACATGACATTAAACTATATTACAAGGCCACTGTAATCAAAACAGTCTGGTACTGGCATAAGAACAGACACATAGATCAATGGTAAAGAATAGAGAGCCCAGAAATAAATCCATGTCTCCATGGTCAATTAATATTTGCAAAGTGGGCAGAAACATAAAATGGAGTAAAAATAGCTTCTTCAACATATAGTGTTGGGAGAGCTGGACAGCTGCATGCAAAAAATTGAAGTTCAATCACCAATGTATACCATACACAAATATAAACTCAAGATGGATAAAAGAATTAAATATAAATCACAACACCATGAAAGTCCTAGAAGAGTACATAGTCAGGAAACTCTCAGATATCTGGTGTAGCAATATTTTCACCAATATGTCCCCTAGAGCAAGGGGCATAAAGGAAAGAATAAACTACTGGGACTTCATCCAAATAAGAAACTTCTGCATGGCTAAAGAAAGCATCTGCAAAATGAAAAGAGAACCAACTGTCTGGGGAAATATATTTGTCAATGATATATCAGATAGAGGTTTGATCTCCAAAATATATAAAGAACTCATACAACTCCACTCCAGGAACACAACCAACCAATTCAAAAATGGGGAAAGGACATGAACAGACACTTCTGCAAGCAGGACAGAAACAGGGCCCAGAGACTCGTGAAAGGATGTTCATCATCATTAGTCATCAGAGAAATGTAAATTAAAACCACAATGAGATGTAACTTCACACCGGTTGGAATGGCCATAATAAACAAATCAACAAACAATGAATGCTGGTGAGGTTGTAGAGAAAAGGGAACCCCAGTACACTGTTAGTAGGAGTGCAGACTGCTTCAGCCACTGTGGAAAACAGTGTGGAATTTCCTCAAAAAGCTAAAAATGGAAGTGCCTTTTGACCCAGCAATTCCACTGTTGGGATTGTACCCTAAGAATCTTAAAACACCAATTCAAAGGAACCTATGCACCCTTAAGTTAATAGCAGCCTAGTTTCTAATAGCCAAGTGTGAGAAGTAACCTAGGTGCCCATTAGTAAATGAGGTGATCAAAGAACTATGGTACATTTACACAATGGAATACTATGCAGCAGGAAGAAAGAATGAGCTACTACCCATCACGACAGCATGAATGGAACTGGATAACATTATGCTAAGTGAAATAAGCCAGAGGGTGAAAGAAAAATACCATAAGATCTCACCTAATAAGTGGAACCTAATCCACAAAACAAATAAGCAAGGAAATTATCACCAACAGAACTGAATGAAATAACAAACCAACAGTAACCAGAGGGAGGAGAGGATGGGTAACAGGTAAAAGAAGGGGAAGTATCAAATCAAGGAACATGCATAAAGGATCATGGACAAAAACAAAGTGGGGAAGGAGGAAGTGGTGGGAGATGGGGGTGGGTGGGAGATGGGGGTGGGTGGGACGGGGAAAAGTGTTGGTGGGAAAATGGAGACAAACATATTTGAACATTAAAAAAAAAAATAGAGGGGAAAAAAAAAGTTCCCCTAAGACTGAGCACCTGTCTCTAGACGTGGCTACCCAGATCATCCATCTCTGAACTGGTTTTTCCTCCTTCCGTTACATACTCCAGACCCTCACTCCTGCTCCTTAGGGTCACATTCTCAAATAAAATACTGTCAAATAAACTACCATATTTTGTCATGCATAATGCACAAAATACCTGACTTCACATTATATATGGCAAAATATGGTACTTGTCTTAGTTTTGGGGGGAAACCTAGCCAGGTTATAACCCAAAGTGAAAAGTTGTATCAAGAGGTGAGGGAATTGCTTCAGGAGGCCTATAAGACCCACGTGTATTGCAAAGCCATATTATAGATAAATGTACAATAGAAATAAATGTGATCACTATTCACTTAACTACATGATTGCTATTCTCTGACTTGAATGGTTTGAAAGCTTTGGAAGTAATAATCCTCTATCCAAGTTTAGAGTATTGTTGAGGCAATTAGATGTTGGTTTGAGAGGACATGTAACAGATTTACTGGTCAGAGAGAAAATAAAATCATCCCTTTGCCAAACTTTTGAGAATTGGAGGGCAATGAAAAAATCCATGTCTAGCTAAATGTGGGTATTGTTAACAATAATAAAAATAATGTTATTTAATGATATGTGTTTGAATTAACCTTGAAGGATTTTCTTACTTAAATTGTAACTATAATAATTATTATTTCTTTCATTTGTACAACAGTGTATACAACCTCAAACTTTTCAAAACATGCTGAAATTTCTGTTGAAATTTGATCAGACTTTCTTAGCTAGTTTGGGAGTTAGATAAGGCAGGTGGTAGTTTTTATCATTTGTGAAATAAAGTAGCAGAAGCTGAATTAGGATACCCTCACCCCTGCCCCCAACAAGGTCCTTTCTAGTTTTTAAAACTCTGTGATTTTATTTTATAGTTAATGAAATTTAGAAAGTAAGTAGCTTACTTAAAATTCCAGAGCTGTTTCATGTAGGAGAGAAGGAGAATCAAGGTCTTCTGTCTCCTAGGTTAGCAATCTTTCAACATTATCACTCTAGACAGCGATTTTCAACCTTTTTCATATTATGGCACACATAATCTAATTACAGAAATTCTGTGGCACACCAAAAATGTATTATAGTTTTTGTCAATCTGACAAAGAAATAGGCATAATTTTGATGAATTCACACTATATGACTACGGTTGTGTTGGACTATTGTCATGGCTAAATAGTTGAATATCACATGTTTTAAAAATTCTTGTGGAGCATTGATGTGTGCCACATAGCATAACTCACTGGTTGAAAATCATTGCTCTAGGCAGTAGGTTGGCAATACCCATTTTGCCCTACAGAGATGATTCCTGGACCCCACTGTTTTCTCCAGAGCCTAAAGGGTACTTGTTTTGCATTTCCAAAATATTGCTTGTAAATCAGCACAGCAGGTTGTCCAGAATTGCTAGATTAACAACTGCTACATTAAATTACTGAAAATAAAGCAAAAAAATCATCAAAAACTTTAAGTTGAATGCTTGCTTGTCTTGAAAATTATTTTATATAGGCTGAATATTATTTGTTTGCCTGTTAATACTTTCTAAAGCAAACATAGCCTGTGAATGAGATTTGTCACTATAGTCATTTTTAATTGGCTTTATTTCCATGGCAGCCAGATCTACACATAGGATATGCCCTCCTGCTTAGACTGGAGGGCACACAGAATAGGTTTTCATATGGGGTGGCCAGGTGTCCTGGATTAGATAGAATGGCATGGAGGACGGAGCTACTGTCTGTTAGGTTGCGTGCAGATATTCTGGAGTGTCCCTCAGAGCAAGGTTCTTGGGACTCTTTGAAGGCAAAACACTCTTGCATTTTGGTCTCAGGAGGGTAAGGAATGAATCTCTCTCAGCCAGCCCTGGGGAGTACTTGATTATTTTTGTTTGAGGGGAAATGTTTCCAGTTCTACAAAGGGCTTTCCTTTATTCATAAGAAGAAGGTAATGATACAAGCTTACACATTTTGTAAGTCTCTTAAAGGGAGCATTCCTTTGAGTAGATTACTAAGAGACTCTACAGAGAGAGTAGGGGGAGGGAGAGATAATAGGTACAGACCAAGAGGAGACATTGTCTTCCGTACTTAAAGACAGGACAGGGTTATCAGAAACCAAGGGGAAATTTGGGACTGTGACAGAAATTCTGGCAAATGTCTAGAGTGCCATATATTAACCGTATTTCCACAGAGCCCAGAAGGCACTTGGAGTCATCACTAATCATTGCTTCTCTTTCCAGAGAAGAAATGTGCTTTCTATAAAGCAGTTCTTATAAATAGGGCTGATTATAGAAATGTAAGAATCAGCCATGCATTAGTGTAGAGTCTACAAAGTCCCTGATTGCCACACCAGGGCAGGAGTTTTAAGTGTAATTATAACTTTTGTAACTAGCATGACACAAAATTCTGCATTTGCAAATCTGAGAGAATATCTGAATTTTTTTTTTTTTTTTGTTATCTGCATACTCACCAAATGTAAACCCTGCTTTGGCATATGTCAGAGAAACTGTAAAAAAACCTTTTAGAATAATGGAAGTAAAAAAAAAATGTTAACTGCAGTGTAAACAGTTTGGCCAAAGTGTTCATAAAGACAGTGACACTTTTTAAAAATTATTAGTTTATTGCTCTTAGCACCATCCTTTCAGTAAAAAAGCAGTTTGGAAAGAAAATGTCAATTACCCTAACTTATTAGGGAGATTCTGCTCTAATTAAATGATAGAGCTAAAACTTTGAGCCTATCACATTTTAGCACCAGTTTAACTCCTGCTGGGTTCTGATGAGTGGTGGGTTATCTATAAGCTGAAATTCATATGAAGAATCCACCCAGCACCACTGCTCATCCTCCACTCATTCCAGTTCCTTTCTCCAGAAGCCTATGAATTGTAATAGGTAATTTATTTTTTCTAGGTTTCAGTTAATGAAGGATAGCAGGCGCATTTCCTTTTCTTTTACTGCTATCAAGTCTACAACCCATGTTGTTAACATAAAAGTGCTACGGGGTAGTTGGATAGCAGGGCAGTTAGTTGAATTTTGATCCTCTCTCCACTTTCGAATTAGGTTTCCGGGCATATAAACAGTAAACTCCTAGGGAACAAAGTTTAAGACTCTTTTGTACACCCAGAAATGGGCACCAAACAATATTATTTGAATGAATAATAATAAATTTGGCAGCAAAGTGGAAGCAAAGGTAAAAAGCCCACCTTGATAAAATGCCTCTTGGGACCTTTGTACCTCAATACCAATTGCAATCTCCAATTTGGGTGTGGTGAAGAAGGAAACTCTACTCAGTGCAAAACAGCTCATTACATACCCCCTTTTTTGGGGTCCACACTATTTACTGAGCATGTGAGTATCACATGCCTCTCATGTGCCAGGTGCTATTCAGAGCACTGTGGATATGAAGAGAAATCAAATTCAGCTCCTGTATTTAAGAAGCTAATTACCTCTTGAGGCAAAGTCACATAAATAGTTCCAAAAGTTATGTAAATAGCTGGATGTTCAGGACCATAATGTATGAGAGGACAAGAGTTACAGAGCACCTCTCATGGACCCCAGCTGGGCACTGAGCAATTCAGTCACAAAAAGGATCTTTTCAATCTCTAGCTCTCACTTCTGCTACCAGGAAACCCTTGCTTTTTCTTGGAACAGAGGACATGATTTGTAAAGCACCTGAACCCAGAGCTTACATAATATGCAGGCCTATGTTCTACTGACACTATTTTTAAAAGAAGCTATTTTAAAAATAACCTTTCCCTTAATTACAAATGTAATGACATATAGGTTCATTGTAAAAAACTTGAGGTTATTCAGATGGTACTGCCTGACCCTGGTACTCTTTCTAACATGCTTTATAAGTTTTAGCAATTATCACTAACAGTGTTAACTGGGCAAAAAGTATGTCCAATCTATGGACTAAGTAGTTGCCCTAGGTGGTGGTCTGTGTCAAAGGTCTGCCCAGCAAACATGGTTATAATTAACTGAATAGGAATTTGACCTATAGAGAGAGTTGACTGCTGATATTGAGGGCAGAAACTGAGAGACACAGAGCAAAGCACAGGTCAGGCATTAGCTGGGCTGGTATATGGGAAAACATAAAAAAAGGAATAAAAAATAACACTAATGATAGCTAAAAATGATTGAGTGTTTATATGCCAGGAACTGTTCTAAGTGTACTTTACATCAATCATCTTACTTAAATCTCACAACAACTCTAAAGGGTAGAATATTTTTTTTTCCAATTTCTAGATGAGGAAATGGAAGAATAGAGAGTTTAATTAACTTAGCAAGGTAACATTGATAGGAAGTGGCATAGCTGAGCTATGAACCCAAATAGCCTGGCTCTAGAGTCCAAGTTGTTATTACACTTCAGTGTTCCAGAATGTAGTACATATATACACAATTATGTATTTGTGTGAATATGCATTTATTGATTTTGATATATTGTCAGTAGAAACTGGTTGGGGAGAGGATGACCAGATATCTCAGTCAGTAGATCCAGAGAAGTCCTGAGATTCCTCAGTCATGTCTTATGCTTTGTATAGCACCTACTGTTCCTGCCTGAGTCATGGGGAGATGACCAACCATCCTGCTTACTCAGGATGTTCCTGGTTTCACCACTGAAAATCTCATTTAGTTGAATTTTGATCCTTTTTGTTTCTCTCCACTTCTAATATAGGATTCTGCTAATTAGAAGAGCATGACTGTCTCGCTTCCCTGTAACCTTAAGAATACTGATAAATATGTGTTTCTGGTCACTGGACTCCCTTTATAAATCCTCTCTCCTCAGAACCTCATTTTCTGTCCCGTCCTTCTGATGGTATCTACCAGGGGAATATAAGAATCCTGTCTCTCTACCTTGTCCATCTCAACAAGATTACCTGAGATTTTGTTCCCTCACTTGGTAGCAATAATAATTGACCACACATGGGCAAAGTCTGTTCCTAACAGGTCACCTCATCTAATCCCCTTTGAGTTATTGAGGTAAACATGGGAGGGAACCCACTTGGAGAAGGAAACTAGGATGTGTTAATTCCATCTTCCCAGTCAATGCAGAAATTCCCTTATCTTTTTTTCCTCTCTCCCAACTCCTGTATTCTGAATTGTTCTTTTCATTTTCCACAGCTTTCATTTCTAGAAAGTTCTCCACTCCATTAATGTGCAATGTAACAAATCCCAGTTTTCCTTTTTGAAGTCACCAAGAATAAACCTTGCACAAGTAGAATAACAATCTCCTCGAAAAAGGCAGAGATCATATGGACTGAGAGGAAGGATAAATCTAGAGGATGTGATCCAAAGGTCATATATATGTAAATGGAGGTTGTGGTTTTCAGAAAGAATGTGAGAGCCTCAGAGAAAACTGTAGGTAGCAGAACAGCTTAGAGGTCAACATACTTATTTTGCAGATGTATTGTCTGAGGTTCAAGATAAAAGCAGGATTTACATCTTGGTAATGATGCTCAAGTTAAGAAACAGTACATGCACAGCATGGAGCATGGGTAATAAACAAAGTGTGTTGAAGACTGGAGTCAATTTGACAAATCACAAAAATTGTTTGAAGGGACTCATAACCAGATGATCGCAGTGGAATGTACACCTTCTATTAAACCAGCTGGGGTAAATTTCACCATCAATAGCATGTGCAGTTGGGTATCCAGGGGATGAGAGGGCAAGAGACACTATGGCACATGAAGAAGAGAAAAAGAAAACTTATTAAAATAAAAAGTATATTTGTTCATTATTTTAGTGCTTAGAAACCTTGAAAAAATATTAAAACTTTGAGAAAAAGTGACTTTTTCCATCTGGGAGTAACACTATTAACATTTTATTTAAAATTTTCCAAGTTTCTTTTATGTATTACATATTTTTAAAGTTGGGATCATATTGCATATTCAATTTTCTGTCTTATATACTCAATGTTATGCTATTCACACTTCTTTATGTCATTGAAAATTTGTCATAAATATAATTAAAATTAACATAATATTGCATTATATGGGTAATCCACAATTCATTTCATTATTCTTGTTAGGTATTTGAGTTGTTTCCAGTCATTACTGTAATGACATTGTAATGAACATAATCATACATTGATCTTTGTTTGCTGTTAGTGAATAATTTTCTTAGTGTATAGTTTAAAAATAGAATGAGTTGGTTAGAGAATAAGATTGTTTTAAGGTCTTTTTAAATAAAATTGCAAAAAAAAGATTTTCATAAAACTTGTAAAAATTAATACTGCCCCAGCACTGATATAGGTATCCTTTTTATACAAACTTCATTTACAAAAGACATTATCATATGAAAAATTGGCTAATTTTGTAGATGTGCTTTTTAATTCATTTTTAATTCTTGCCTTCTCATCTCCTGGATACCCATCTGCACATGTTATTGATGTTGAAATTTACCCCAGTTGGTAAATTTTTAATTCATTGATCATTAATGAAGTTGGTAGTCACAATATATAAGAACAAATGTCATGCAAGAACACATAGAAATTCTACAAAACTAATACATAAATATAAGTTTTAAATTTTATGAACTACTCAATTTTTCCTTCCACTCCCAAAAAGTACTTTGTTTACCCATATTAGATAGAACCAGAAGTAAACTATTTTAAATGTTCAAAGGAAAAATTACTTGAATGCTTTATTAATCATGTAAGAACACAAAATTTGAGAAAAGATTCACACCACAATTTATTTTTACACTAGCAGAGACATGTTACAAACACTTGAAAATGTTTCAAACATTTTGTGTTTCAAACACAAAAAATAAAACTGAAGGTAATTTCACCTATTAATATAGTTTATTACTAACACCAGAAAAATACAAAAGATTGTAAGAGAATACTATAAAAAGTATATGTCAAAAAATTGAACAATCCAGAAGAAATGGATTCATTACTAGAAACTTACTAGAAACATATAACTTTCCAAGACTAAATTTTGAAAAAAAAAAGAAAAGAAAATCTGAACAGACTGA
The DNA here is from genome assembly GCF_021234165.1 of Pteronotus mesoamericanus. NCBI lineage: Eukaryota > Metazoa > Chordata > Mammalia > Chiroptera > Mormoopidae > Pteronotus > Pteronotus mesoamericanus. The sequence continues at coordinate 45,218,722 of NW_026555329.1, read as the reverse complement.
TTATAACCAAAAAAATTGAAGCAGTAATCAAAAACCTCCAAAAAAATAAGTCTTGGACCAAATGGCTTCACAGGTGAATTTTATCAAACATTCAAATAATTAACACATCCTTCTTAAACTATTCTAAAAAATTCAAGAGGAAGGAATATTTCCAAACTCATACTACGAGTCCAGCATTATCCTGATTCTAAACCCAAATAAAGTAATTACAAAGAAAGAAAATTATAAGCCAAAGTCCCTGAGGAACATAGATGTAGAAATATTCAATAAAATATTGGTAAATTGATTTCACAAGGACATTAAAAAGATCACACACCATGATCAAGTGGGATTTACTCTGCAGATGCTAGTTCAGTTCAATAACTAGAAATTAATTAACATGGTGCACCACATAAACAAAATAAAGGATAAAAATCATATGATCATATCAATAGATGCAGAAAAGACATTTGTTAAGATTTAACACCCATTTATGATAAAAAAAACTCTTAGTAAAGTGGCAATACAAGGAACATACCTCAAATTAAAAGCATTTTTCTTGTGATCAGGAACAAGATAGGGATGTGTGCTCTCACCACTCTTATTCAAAACTGTGCTGGAAGTGCTAACTGACAAGAAGGAAGAATAAAGGCATCCAAATTGGAAAGAAAATAGTAAAGCTGTCATTATTTGCAGATGACATGATACTACATATAGAGAACCCTAAAAATTCCACAAAAAGAAACTACTAGAATTGAAATGTTAATTCAGTAATGTAGCAGAATACAAAAGAAATACTCAAAAGTTGGTCACATTTTTACATACCAATATCAAACTATCAGAAAGAGAAACTAAGAAAACATCTCATTTACAATCACATCAAAAAATAAAATACAGAGAAATAAATTTAACCGAGGAGGTAAAAAAAACTATACTTAGAAAAGTATACGATATTGAAGAAAAGAATTAAAGAAGATACAAATAAATGGAAGCATATCCACTGTGTTCATGGATAGGAATAATTAACATTAAAATGTCCATAATATTCAAAGCCATCTGTAGATTCAACACAATTCCTAACAAAATACCAATGGTATTTTTCAGAGAACTAGAACAAATAATCCAAACATTTATTTAGAAAAGACCCTGTATAGCCCTACCTGGTATAAAACTATACTACAAGGTTATAATAATCAAAACAACATGATAAGAACAGATATGTAGATCAATGGAACACAACAGAGAACCTAGAAATAAACCCACACCTGTATGATCAATGAATCTACGAGAGGAGGCAACACTGTGCATTGGATAAAGATAGTCTATTCAATAAATGTAGTTAGGAAAATTGGATAGATGCATGCAAAAAAGAGAAAATAGACCACTTTTACACCATATAGAAGAATAAAGTTAAAATGGATTAAAGACTTAAATGTAAGATTCAAACCCATAAATCTCTTAGAAGAAAACATAGTCATTAAACTCTCTGACATTTCTTTTAGCAATATTTTTTTTCTGCTGTATCTCCTCAGGCAAGAAAAAAAAATAAACAAATGGCACTACATCAAACTAAAAAGTTTTTGCATAGCAAAGGGAGTCATCAACAAAATGAAAAAACAGCACCCTAATGGGAAAACATATTCACCAATGATATATTCAATAAAGGGTTAATATCCAAAATTTATTAAAAACTCAAACAATTCAACACTGAACAAACAAACAATCCAATTAAAAGGTGGGCAGAGAACCTGAATAGGTACTTCTTCAAAAGGACATACAGATGGCTCACAGACATATGAAAAAATGCTCAACATCTCTAATCATCAGAGAAATGAAAATTAAAACCACAATGAGTATTTTATACCTGTCAGAATGCCTATCATCAACAAATCAACAAACAACAAGGATTAACAAATATCTGCAGAAAAGAGAAACCTCGTGCACTGTTGGTGGGAATGCAGATTGGTACAGTTACTATGGGAAACTGTATGGAGTTTCCTCAAAAAATTTCAAAATGAAACTGCTTTATAACCCAGCAATTCCACTTCTGAGTATACAAGAATACCCAAAGAAACCCAAGACAATAATTCAAAAGGGTGTATAAACCCCTATGTTCATTGCAGCATTATTTACAATAGCCAGCTATGGAAGCAACTCAAGGGCTTACCAACAGATGAGCAGATAAAAAAGTAGCGGTATATATACAATAGAATATTACTCAGCCATGAAAAAAATAATATCTGGTCATTTGTGCCAGCACAGATGGACCTGGAGGATATTATGCTAAGTGAAATAAATCAGACATAAAAAGACAAATACCATATGATTTCATTTAAATGTGGAAACTAAAGAAACAAATAAAGGAATAGATGAATAGAACAGGCTCATAGATACAGAAAATAGATTATGGGTGATAGAGAAAAGGGGATTTGGGGATCTGGATGAAAAAACTAAAGGAATTAAGTATAAATTGGTACTTAAAAATAGTCATGGGGTTGTAAAGTATTCTATAGGGTATATAGTCAATAATATTGTGTTAATTATGTATGTTGCCAGGTGGGTCCTTGGAATATCTCAGTGGTCACTTTGTAAAATATATAATTGTCTAACTACTATGATGTACACCTAAACTGATACAAAATAATGTAGTATAAACTATAATTGAAAAATAAAATAATGCAAATCCAGCAATGTCTTAAAGGAAGAATATCCCCAGTGACAAAAGATTTATACAATCAGACAAGAAAATTTAATAATAATGGTTTGATTAATTAGATTAATTATATTAGTCAACAGAAAAAGTCATATAATCTAAATTGATAATGAGAAAGCGAGAAAATCAAGATGGTGGAGGAGTGAATGGAAGTCACACTGAACTACTCCCAGGATCAATCTGGAAATACAACTAAATTGTGGAGCAATCACCTGGAACAAACAACTGAACAATAGTGAGAGAGGAGCCTTATAACCTTGGACAAACAGAAGAATCAGCTTTAGTACAACCTAACTCATAAGCAGTGCTGTACAGACTTGAGTAAGTGGGACGGATGCACATGGGTGGCAGCACCAGAAGGGTGTTGAAATGGCCATTTGGATACCCCTGAGAAGAGTGGGGTCTAAACCATAAGCAGGGATCTCCAGCCTACAACACCAGAGCCCGAAAGTACACAGATAAAAACCAGCTGCAGAAAGTGGCAGGGTTGCTCTCTGCCAGAGATGGGGGCTGGAGATGCAAAGAGCCTTTTAAACAGCCAACACATAAATTTTTATTTGCAGCCACTTATCCTGGTCTTCGGCAAAGGTGGGGACAGAGTGGGTTAGAGATGCCTGAGGAAAGACTGGGGAAGGAGGCTTTGGGGAGAGAACTGAGAGAGTAGCTGGCTGGATCCCGATGCTGACTTATCCCTCATACGGTAGTAGCGCTCTTGCTCAGGCACACCATTCCACTGAGCAGAAGAAGCATGAGAAGACACAATAGCCCCGCCCCCAGGAGGGACTCTGCCTTGGCCTGGTGATGCTAAAGCCTGACTGCTTAGTACAGAGTGGCAGTCACAGCAGATCCCTGGCTATGGGAAGCAGAGTGGTGTAGAGACATTTGAGGAGAAACTGGAGATGGAGGCCATGGAGATAGAACAGACAGAGTAGCCAGCAGGATCCTGGTGCTGACTCATCTCCCATATGGCAAAAGTCATTTTGCTCAGGCAGATCACTCACCTGAGCAGTAACAGTGTGAGAGGACCAAATAATCCCACCCACAGGAGGGTCTCTACCCTGCCCTGTGATATCTAAACCTGACTGCTGATGCATAGTGACTAGATTAACAACTGAAGGAGACAGCCACAGACAGTAGATTCTTGGAAGTCTTAAACAGACTCCCTAAGATCAGACAGGGCCAACAGCTGACATCATCAGAGGCAGATCCAGAAAGAAAAAACAATGGTCTCCTACCACAGAAGTTCACATCACAATGTCAAGAAATCAAGACAGATCAATTTAAGAAGCAGAAGCAAAAACGGAGAGCCTTGCATAACAACGGGAAGACAAAGAAACACACCCCAGTCAAAGGGAAAGGAGGAATCCCCAGAAGGAAAACTAAATGAAATAGAGGCAAGTAAACTATCAGATATTGAGTTCCAAACAATGGTTCTAAAGAAGCTCAATGAGCTCAGTGAGCTCAAAGAGAATTACAAAAAACTACAGGGAAACTACGAGGAACTTACTTCAAACGATATCAGCATAAAAAAAGGACACATCAACTATCAATAAGAGGCAAAAGGATATGAAGAATACAATTTCTGAATTGAGGAACATAGTAGAAGGAATCCAAAGCAGGCTAGACAAAGCTGAGGACCAAATCAGCAAGCTGGAGGACAAGGTTGAAAAAAGCTCCCAGAAAGAGCAAGAAAATGAAAAAAAACTCAAAAAGAATGAAGAAGCCTTGAGGGATATGCTGGACAACCTGAAACATAATAATAGCCATATAATACAGAAATTAGAAGGAGAAGATGAGGAGGAAGGTATAGAGAACCTATTTGAAAGAGTAATGATGGAAAATTTCCCTCATTGGAGGAGAGAAAAAGTCACCCAAGTCCAGGAAACACAGAGGGTCCCATTCAAGAGGAAACCAATGAGGCCTACTCCAAGACATATCATCATTAAAATAGCAAATATGAAAGACAAAGAGAGAATCCTAAAAGCAGCAAGGGAGAAATAAGCAGTAACATACAAGGAAGCCTGATATGGCTAGCAGCTGACTTCTCAACAGGAACACTACAAGTCAGAGAGGAATGGCAAAAATATTCCAAGTAATGAAAAGCAAAGACTGGCTACCAAGGTTACCCACCCAGCAAGGCTCACAGTTAAAATGGAAGGTGAAATATGGAGTTTCCCCAGACAAAAAAATGTGCAAAAGAATACACCTCTACCAAACCAGCATCGCAAGACATGCTAAAGAGGCTGCTTTAAGAAACTGAAGAAAAAGAGTCTTTCAATACCCTGTTCCTCTCACAGTTACAAATACATGATATTACCAATATTTTTGATATTAATCTGATTGTGACAATGATGAGTCATTTTAATAGTTATTTTATTATTTGTTGAAACTAAACCTGTTTTTGTATATTTCTTGCCTATCAATTATTTTAAGAAGCTTTAAATTACTTTTTGGTATTCTTTATCCATTTTTTAATTAAATGTTTAAGAATTTTTTCACTAAAAAAGAAAACAAAACTATTAACCCTTTTTTAGATGTGTTGCAAATACTTTCCTCTTCTATTATTTGTTCTTTACACTGTTTTACATGTATGTTACTGTATAGTCTTAAATGTTTAATATAGCCATATTGTCAATATTTTACATTATGGCTCCTGGGTTTGAATATTTTACTTCAGCATAAAAAAATATTATTTTGTATTTTCTCATAAAACTCCTTAGATTCTACATATTGATTTTTAACTTAACTGAATATTTTTTGTATATAGTGTATGAAATAGGGCTCTATATTTGCTTTTATTTCAATAGTGGTCCATGCACCTTATTTGTTAAATAAGCTTTATTTTCCCCATTGATTTAAAATATCAGTTGAATCATATATGACATTGTTAGACAGATATAAACGTTTGTTTTCTAGAATTCTCATTTTATTTCATTGATCTACTACAATATTTCTGTGTTGGTGTCATGCTGTTTTAATTGCTGAGACTTTGTAATGAATTTAAATTTTTTAATATTTTATAATGGATTTTGATTATTAAAAATAAATTAATTAATTAAATTAATCTGCATTTAAAAAAGAAAGAAGGAATTTCCACCTTTTGTGACAACATGGATGGAACTGGAGAATATTATGCTAGTGAAATAAGCCAGTTGGTGAAAGACAAATACCATATGATCTCACCTAGAAGTGGAATCTATTCAAGAAAATAAACTAATGAACAAAATAAACCACAGGCATGGAAACATGGAACAGACTGAATGTGACCAGAGGGAATGGGGAAGGAGGACAATGGTGGAAAGGAGGAGAAGGAACTAGACAAAGAACATATATGAATAACCCATGGACATGGACAACAGTGTGGGAATTGACTGTGGGAGCAGGGGGCAGTGTGGTATGGATGGAGGAAGGCAAAGGGGTAAAAATTGAGACAACTATAATAGAATAAACATGATTTTAAAAATAATATAAAAAAGAAAGCAGAGGACTTTAAGACAAGATGGAGGTGTAGGTAGATACACTTTGCCTCCTTGCACAACCAAAGTGGAGCAAATTTAAAAAATGGAAAACAACCAGATCTGCCAGAAAAGCGAACTGTGTGGAAATGCAGCAACGAAGAAGTTAAAGAAGAAACATTCACCTAGACATGTAGGAGGGATGGAGATGGGCACCTGGGGCAGAGAGGACATGAGGCAAGGTGGTGTGGCTAGAGGACTGGGCATGTGAGCCAGTAGCTGGCAGACCAGGCAGTCCCACATTCACATGCAGATAAAACAGGAGAAAGAGCAGGAGAGTGAGACAGACAGCACAACCCAGGGTTCCTGCGCAGAAAAAGAAGGCCTCAAAACCTCTAGCTGTAAAAATATGTGGGGCTTGCGGTGGTGGGAGAAACTCCCAGCCTCACAGGTGTTTTTCTTGGATAGACCTTCAGGGTCCTAGAACATACACAAACCCACCCACTTGGGAATCATCACCAGAAGGGCCCAGTTTGTTAGTGGGTAGCAGGGGAAGTGACTAAAAGCCGGCTGAGAATCCAGCAAGTGGCATTGTTTTGTCTCTGACCCCTCCCCTACAGACAGCGCCACAAGGCAGCTGCATGAGTTGCCTTGCTCTGGCCAATACCTAATGCTCCACCCCTTACAATGTAAGAGGTGCACCAAGACAAAGATATATGACCTGAATGAAAGAACAAATCAAACTCCAAAAAACCAACTAAGCAAGGAACAGCTAGCCAACCTATCAGATGCAGAGTTCAAAACAATGGCAATCAGGATGCTCACAAAAATGGCTGAGTATAGTCACAAAATAGAGGAAAAAATGAAGGCTATGCAAAGTGAAATAAAGAAAAATATACAGGGAACCAACAGTGAAGAGAAAGAAACTGGGACTCAAATCAACAATTTGGAGCAGAAGGAAGAGATGAACATTCAACTGGAACAAAATGGAGAAACAAAAATTAAAAAAATTGAGGAGAGGCTTAGGAACCTCTGGGACAACTTTAAATGTTCTAACATCTGAATCATAGGGGTGTCAGAAGGAGAAGAGGAAGAGCAGGAAATTGAAAACTTATTTGAAAAAATAATGAAGGAGGACTTCCCCCATCTGGCAAAGGAAATAGACTTCCAGGAAGTCCAGGAACCCCAAGGCGTACCATAGATATTGGACCCAAGGAAGCACACACCAAGGCACATCATAATTCCATTACCCAATATTAAAGATAAAGAGAGACTCTTAAAAACAGCAAGAGAAAAGGAAAGAATTGCCTACAAAGGAGTCCCTATTAGACTATTAGCTGATTTCTCAAAAGAAACCTTTCAGGAAGAAGGAGCTGGAAAGAAGTATTCAAAGTCATGAAAGGCAAGATCTAAGTCCAAGATTACTCTATCCATTCAAGCTATCATTTAGAATGGAAACGCAGATAAAGTGCTTCCCAGATAAGGTAAAGTTAAAGAAGTTCATCATCACCAATCCCTTATTATATGAAATGTTAAAGGGTCTTATTTAAGAAAAAGAAGATCAAAACTATGAAGAGTAAAATGACAACAAACTCACAACCTTCAACGACTGAGCCTTAAACAAAAACAGACACAAACTAAACAAACAACAAGAACAGGAACAGAATCATAGAAATGGAGATCACATGCAGGGTTATCAGTGGATTGGAGGAGGGGAGATAATGGAGGAAAAGGTACAGGGAATAAGAAGCATATATGGTAGGTACAAAATAGAGAGGGGGAGGTTAAGAAGAGTATAGGAAATGGAGAAGCCAAAGAACTTATATGCATGACCCATGGACATGAACTAAGGTGGGGGGAATGCTGGATGCAGGAGTTCAGGGCAGAGGGGAATAAAGGGGAAAAAATGGGACAACTGTAATAACATAATCAATAAAATATACTTTAAAAAATAAATTGATACTGAGAAGGTATTTGGTTAAATTTAATTTTTTTTTTGTAAATTTTCAATTAGGAATATAAGAATAGTCCTGTAGCATTGTAAAGAATATATATTTCAAACCTATATTCAATTTAAAAATTAATGATAAAATATTCAAGATGCTAACATTAAATCAGGATAAAAGATATTTATTCATCACAATTTGATTTGACAACAAGCCCAAATAAAATTACAAGTATTAGAAAGGAGAAAACAAATGTATTTTTAGTCTCAGATAGTTGTCTACATAGAAAATGAACTAGAATAATGTGAAAAAAAAAACAAAGAATTAGCATGAGTAGTACAGGTAAATAAGATGACTATTTATATTGTAGGTCTTGAGGAAAAGAAGTAGCTTCTGGTTACCTGAGCTCCAGGGTATTTTGCCAAGCTATATTCCTCTATATTAAAGAGTAGCTGGTCCTCACCATAATAGCACTTTGTTCAGTGACTAGAATAAAAGTCACTCTACTCACACAAAGTCTTTTTAAATGTTGCCACCTCATAGGTTGGTGGCCAGTCTATAGATTTCTCTCTAATCCCTTGACCAATGGTCAAACAGTGGCGAGGAAACAGTCTTATTTGGAATAGTAAAAAAAAAAAAAATACAGAACACCAAGGCCTAAACTCTAGATATATGAATGAGATACACTTGAAACTTAAATATAGAGAGACATGTTTTATTATGCATAGCAAATTCTCTTATCTGAAGAAAAGAAATGGTAAAGAAAGGCAGAAAATATTTTTTGAACAATGTAAATAATTACATCCTCTAGAGCTAGAATCATTGTCCTTTAGTACGAGGTCTAAAAATGATAATAAACTCACACATTGTGCCAAGCTGGTAATAGCCACACTATACAGCCACATGGGTGATAAGGAGAGGGGTAGATATGCTTCACTGTGGGCAAATGGAAAAAAAATAAATTTATAGAAAATCATCTAAACTTGACTCATAAAATAATAAATGCCAAAACTATCAACTATAAACCAAGAAAAAATGTTAAGAAACATGAAGTTTTTCTTAATTCACTGACTAGTGTATTGAAGCCGCATGCAACGATCAGCACAATGTTGGGCAACACTGGGAAGGGCACAAGGAAATAAATAAAAAGCACACATTCACTGCAGAGACATTTGGGAAACATCTAGTGAACATTTACATTGTACAAGGAAGTCCACAGTACAGAGAGGCTGCTAGAGTAACAAAGAGTAATAAAAGAAGCAAAGAACATCTTTGGTTATGAGAAGAGACCAAAACCAATAGAACCAGTTGAGAAGAAAATCAGTATATAAATTAAGTATGTTAGATACTATATGAGAAGATAGTGTAAGTGCTTAACAGAAAAAAAATAAAGCAAAGAAAGGTAAAAGAGTGAAGGAAAGAAAGGGTATCAAGAGGTTGGATTTGGGAATTTTTTAACAAGAGAATCAAAGGGATGTGCTGATGTTTTTGATGTAGGACATGAAAGAAGAGAGACATCAAAGATGACTAAATATTTTGGCTTAAGCAACTGGAGAAAGTTTGTTTTTATTGAAATGAGGAGGTCTAAGGAAGGAACAGGTTTGAAAATGGATCATGAGTTTACTTTGGGACATGTTAATTTTGAAATGTCTTTATATAATAAAATAAGATATCAAGTGGGTAGTTGCATGTCTGTATCTAGAATTCAAGGGAAAAACCTGGAATAAAGATATAAATATTGGAGTATTTGGCACAAAAGTGAGATAATCAAGAGTGCAGTTATATACATAGAAAAGCAAAGGTCCAAGTCTTCCAACATGACGTTGGAACATAAGGAGGAACTAACAGAGGAGGTGGGGAAGAAGGGGTGGAAGAGGGATGAGAAAAACCAGGCAAATAGTGCACCTGAAAGCCAAGCAAAGCTAGACAATTTCAAGGAGAGAGTTGGCTGTGGCTGGGTAGCTCAGTTGGTTAGAACATCATATGGATATGCCAAGGTTTTGGGGTAAATCTCCAATTAGGGCACATACAAGAAGCAACTAAGGAATACATAAATACTGATGTTTCTCTCTCTCTCCCCTCCTTCCTCTCTCTCTTTATTAATCTCCCTTTCTCTCTCTCTCACTCTTCCTTCTTCTCTTACTTAAATCAATAAATAAAATTTTAAAAAAGGAAGAAGAGAGAGTCATCAACTGAATCAAATTCTGCTTATGGATCACCTGAGATGAGGATGAAAGACAACAACTGATTGGACTAAACAAAGTAAAAGTCATTTTCACCTTGATAGGAGAAATTTCAAAGGAGTAGTCAAGGTGAAAGCCTAACTGAACTGGGTTTAAAGGAGAATTGGAGGAGAGAAATTAGAGACAACAAGAGACAAATCTTTCAAGGAGTTTCTCTTTGAGAGGAGGGAGAAAAAAAGGACAACAGATGGAGTGTGAAATGGATCAAGAGAGCATTTTATTTAAGGTGTACAGAAATAACAACCACTTTATATCCTTGGAACAGTCTGAGAGGAAAAGATTGCTGATGCAGAGAAAAGAGAATGCTGGATAAATGTCTTTGTGTAAGGAAGAGAGGGCAGTATCTAGTGCACAAATAGAATAGTCTAATCCAGTGCCATGGACAGTTCATTCAGGGAAACAGGATGAAAATGAAGAATAAGGTTACAAATAGCATAGAAAAGCAGATGCAGAAGAGTTTGTACATGGAAGTTCTCCCCTCATTGTTTCAGTTTTCCTCATAAAGCAGAGAGTGAGGTTGTCAGCATAAAGTGAGCATGATGGAAGAGGAATGTGAAGTTTGCAGGGAGGAAGAAAAAAACAAAATAGCAGTCTAATAGGTGGAGGAGTAAGTTTACTTGAGAGCAGGGTCTGGTAGTGAGAGTTAAGGCTTCATATGAAGTTTATGGTCATGAATTACAAATGAGCCCACTTACCATGGCTGTGTGTATTCATTCTGCTCAGAGCATTCCAATGCCTTAACTGTCTTCAGAAAACTATTAAAGGCACGTAATATGACTGACAACGGTCTTTGAGACCGTGCCAGAGCTATCTCTTTCCACACATGGCTTCTCAGTCCTCACAAGTGCACACTTTTTTTTCTAGCTGGTTCCCCAACTACTACTACTTCGGTACTTGGATCACCTTCTCCCTACCTGTTTCTTCAAGATTTAGTTCCTACATTGTCTCCACATGGCAGGGAGTCTTCTCTAGAAAGATTTCAGTGGGTTAGGTGTTCCTCATGTAATTTAATAATTGTTCCATCTTAACATTTTTCATATAAGAATTTTATGATTTAGGTATTACTATCCTCCTTTTTTTATTGTTAACAAAGAAGAGGTGCAGAGATGTGGAATAACTTCATGGGCTCCTATGAGTAGTAAAGGTCAAAACTGGGAATTGAATGGCAGAAGATCAGGTCCAGAGTCCATGCTCTTAATGACCAGGTTATGCTAACTGCTTGTTTTAGGTTAGATAAAGGTGATACCATTGCAACTGAACCACTTGAACCTATATTTTGTAGCTAATGCAGATCATCTACAAAAATTTATTGAATGTCATGTTATGTTATAAGGCTAAATACAACACCATTAAATTTGAATTTTTCTTTTGCATTTTCTTTGAGATTGTGAGTGTTATGTTCCCTGGAGGTAATTCAACCTGTGAGATTGTAGTGTGCTTTGATGTCACTCCATTTAAAAGTAAGAATTTTATTAACATTCTATTTGTTAAACCATTGACAAATATGTATTTGGCTTATATGTTTTGATTAAAATGTAAGTATTCTGAATACTTCCCTGTGAAAATTTTTGAGCATAGATGATTAAAATTCTTCTGGCAGTGGTTACCTAATTTTCTGAGCTTATTTTAAATAAAAGGTTTTAAGGGCAAGTAAAATTTCCTCATAGTTAGTTAAAATCAAAACTGCACTTAAAAAAGCCAGCATACTTGACACGAGTACTTACAAGATTTACTTGGAAAGGAGTGTTTCTTAAAAGCTTTATCCAATAGTATTTCTGATATAGTGAATATAAACTATTTGGCTTCTTTAGGCAACTTCTTAATGCATTGTCTAATGGTATTTAGCTCTGTTTGCCCAGCCCATGTATATTCAGCACAGCCAAAGCTATATTTAGCAGTAACTTGCTGTTCACAGCTGTGTCCTATTAGTATATTCACCTACAAAATTATCTTGCCTTCCCAGAGGCCACAAGTCTACCAGTGAGTATGTGTCTCTAGAGTTATTGGGATCACTATGATGTGATACCAAAGGGATCAAAGGGCTGGCTTTCAATTTAAGACACTAGAAAGAAAAAAAAAGAGAAAGATGCATGGGTCAATGTGCTTGCTGTGTGGGGGTAGGTTAGGGCCAATGCTGTCTGTTTTTAAGATACTGCTTATCATTTATTCCTTGCCCCCTTTTAGACACAGTATTTTACATATATTATTCCATTTTATCTTTATATCAACATTCAACCTCACATATTTTGTTTAAGATTTTCATTTGTATGTATTGAGAGTAAATATATCCCAACACTTTGCTCTGCACTTGAATGGATATAAACCTCAGTAAAAGGCATTCCTCACTTTCATAAAACTGCTAATCTAGAAGGGGTACAAAGGAACTTTCACTGAGTAATGTACAAGGTCTGTCAGAAGGTATCTAGCCATGTAATATGAAAAATAGAGACACTTATTGAAGAAGATACAAGATACAAGAACATTGTACATAGGACAATGATACCTCAGTCCCCTTTAAACTAGGCACCTTGGGACCTCACACAGCTCTCCCAGTTGCCATCAGCTGCCACATATTTTTCTGAATCTCACTGATGGCCTGAAATGTCTTCCCTTTCAAAAGCGATTTTAGTTTTGGGAAAAGCCAAAAGTTGCATGGCTCCAAATCTGGGCTGTAGTGGGGACTGAGTCACTTGGGTGATTTGACATTTTGCCAAAAAAACTCTCCACCTGACATGATGCATGAGAGGGCATCTTGTCGTGATGAAGCTGCCAATCACCATTTGCCATAGGTGTTGTCTTCTGAACCATTCAAATAGTTTCTGCAGAGGAATGTTCAAGCTCAACACAAAATTTGATGCAGATTCATTCTTCTACTTGCTCAGACATTTTGAATGTGATGGCTACACAGTACACATGCTCATTCAGTGGCATCTACCACACCCACGTATTAGTACAGTGAAGTCGTCATTGTTCACACATGCACATTCCAGTCCACTTTCCTTGGCTGCCAAGTTATATCAATTTTGCACAAACTGTTCTGTTTACATTAACAATGTTTGTACTTTCTCTGGACATACCTCCTATGTCCACAAATTGGAAAACCTGGATGAAATGAATAAATTCCTGTAAATACATAATTCCAAAACTGAAGCAGGAGCATTGAAAACCTGAATAGACCAACTACAGCTGATAAAATTGAAGCAATATTCAAAAAGACTCCCAGCAAACAAAAGTCCTGGACTGGATGGCTTCACAAGCAAATCTTACTAACCAATCAAGGAAGAACTAACACCTATTTTCTTCAAACTTTCCAAAAGAATTGAAGAGGAAGGAAGACTTCTAAATGCTATTTAAAGGGCCAGCACTATCTTAATTACAGAACCAGAAAAAGATACTATAATGAAAGAAAAATACAGACGAATATCCCTGATGAACATAGATGCTGAAATCTTTAACAAAATATTAGCAAACTCAATCCAGCAATACATTAAGAAGATCATGCACCATGATGCATTGGGATTTATTCCTGGGATGCAAAGTTGATACAATATTTGCAAATCAATTAATGTAATACATCATATAAACAAAATAAAAGATAAAAACCACATATCTATACCAATAGAAGCAGGAAAAGCATTTGATAAAATCCAGCACCCATTTATGATAAAACTCTCAGGAAAGTATAAATAGAGGCATCATACCTCAACATAATAAAGGCCATATGTGAAGACCCCACAGCCAACATCCTACACAATGGGTAAAAACTATAAGATTTTCCTATAAGATTAAGAAAAAAACAGGGATATTTGTTTTCATCACTCTTATGCAACATAGTATTAAAAGACTTAGCCACAGCAATCAGACAAGAATTAAAAATAAAGGCATCCAAATTGGAAAGGAGGAAGTAAAGCAGTCATTCTTTGCAGATGGCATGGCATTGTATATAGAAAATGCTAAAGACTCTGACAAAAAACTCCCAAATCTAATAAATTAAAATGGCAAAGTAGCAGGATACAGAAATCAATATTCAGTAATTGGTGGAATTTTTATACATCAATAATAAACTATCAGAAATAGAAACTAAGAAAATAATCCCATTTACTATTGCAACAACAAAATAAAATAATGTACTTAAGAATAAAGTTAACCAAGGAGGTAAAAGAACTGTATGTGGAAAACTATGAGATTTGAAAACAGAAATCAAAGAAGATACAAAGATGTGGGATCATCTTTGTGGGAACATATACCGTGTTCACAGATTAGAAGAGTTAACATCACTAAAATGTTCATTCTACCCAAACAATCTATTAAAATACCAATAGTGCATTTTAAAGATCCAGAGCAAATATTCAAAAAATGTATATGGAACCAAAAAAGACCACAGATAGTCTAAGCAATCTTGAGCAAATACAACAAAGTTGGCATTATCATAATACCTGATATCAAACTATACTACAAGGGTATTGGAATCAAAATAGCCTGGTAGTGGGATAAGAACAAGCATGTTGATTAATGAAACAGAACAGAGATCCCATGAATCAACCCATGCCTTTATGGTCAATTAATATTTCATAAAGTAGGCAAGATCATACAATGGAGTAAAGATGGTCTCTTTACTAATTGGAGTTTGGAAAACTGAAAAGGTACATTCAAAAAATGGAACTAGACCACCGGCTTACACCATACATAATAACAAATTTCAAAATGATAAAAGATTTAATGTAAGTTGTGAAACCATAAAAACCCTAGAAGAAAACATAGGCAGTAAAATCTCAGATATCTTTGGTAGCAATATATTTGCCAATATATCTCCTAGGGCAAGGGAAACAAAGGGAAAATCATCAAATGGGACTACGTCAAACTAAAAGCTACTACACAGAAAAAGAAACCATCAACAAAATGAACAGGGAACCCACTATATGGAAGAACATATTTTCTAATGATACATCTGATAATGGGTTAATTTCCAAAATATATTAAGAACTTATACAACTCAACGTCAGGAAGACAAAGTACCCAATTAAAAATTGGCAAAGGATCTGGCTAGGTATGTCTCCAAAGAAGACATACAAATGGCCAGCAGACATTAAAAAATACTCCATGTCATTAATCATTAGGCAAGTGCAAATTAAAACCACAATGAGATAGCATCTCACACATACCAAAGTGGCTACTGTCAATAAATCGAAAAACAAGTGCTGGCAAGAGTGTGGAGAAAAGGGAACCCTGATACATTGTTGGTGGGGATGCAGATTGGTGCAGCCACTGTGGTATACAGTATGGAGTTTTTCAAAAAAGTAAATATGAAAATACCTTTTAACTCAGTGATCCCATTTCTAAGAATATATTCTAAGAATCCCCAAATACCGATTTGAAAGAATATATGTACATATATATATATATATATATATATATACAACATTATTTACAATAGTAAAGATCTGAAAACAACCCAAGTACCCATCAGTAGATGAGTAGATAAAAACTCTAGTACCTTTACACAATGGAATACTATTCACCTGCAAAAAAAGAAGGAAATTGTACCTTTTATGACAGCCTGAATGGACCTGGAGATCATTATGCTAAGTGAAATAAGCCCATCAGAGAAAGACAAATACTATATATGTACACTCTTATGATCAAAATAAACTGACAAACAAAATAGAAACAGAGGCATGGATACATGGAACAGACTGACAGCTGTCAGAGAAGAAGGTTGAAAGAAGGTGAAGGTATTAGCCAATGAGCACGTATGCATGACCCTTAGAAAAAGACAACAGTGTGGTGATGGCCAGAGGGAAGGGGGTTGTAGGCTGGGTACAGGTGGTCAAAAGGAGGAAAAATGGGGACATCTGTGATAATGGCAACAATAAAAATAAAGTAAAATAAAATACTGGTATAAATAAATTGATACAGGCATTTTGAAAGGTAATTCTAAAAGATAGATATAATGGTTTAACTCTATTTATGATTCAGTATATTTCACTTGGGATATTCTCTCTCTGAAAAAAAATAATCCATACCTGAAAATAAATTTTAAAAAAAGAAAATATTTATGAATAATGACTCAGTCTGTTGATTGCCAACTTTCAGAGTTATCAACTCTACTTCTAAGTTTCTTCCTCGCCTACCACAACATGACTGATACTCTGAACAGGAGGGGTAGCTGCAAATGAACTCAACTTTGGAAGTTTCCCTGCTCTGTGGAAATTTGCCCAGTCCAGGATGGGTTCCAAAGTAAAGTGCAGGATACTTTTCAGGTGGTAAAAAATGCAAAAGAGAGAAGTGTGGTGCTTTGGCAATTTGCTCAGCAAGGATTTGTCACAAATTCCTCAAGCACTTTTAGCTAGAGTGAGTTATGCTGACATTTTTCTTTTCACTGTTTTCATAAGTTTTGAATGCTGAAACAGATTTTCCTGGGAATAATGAAAAGCAGATTTGGAACACCTTTTTTTTTTAATCTAGATCACATCTAGCTATTTGATGTAGGACTAACAATAGGAATATAATGAAGCAGGTGAGTGGGATTATACAAATTGTTTTTGTTGGTAGTATCCAAAAACATTTTCACTTCAAACCATTTTCTTAAATATTTGAAGATCTAGCCTCTGCCAAATGTTTCCCAATAAAAATTTGCCTGTTATTTATTTACATTATGGTTGCAATTTTATTTTCTGGTCATTTGAAGAATGTTCCAAGGACATTTATTATCTGATCATCTTTGTTTCAACTACATACTAGAAGACAATGGACAAGAATCACTGGAATGATAGTTTGAGCTCAGTAGAAAAGGGTGTTCAGGTTGCTTAAACCAAAGAAAAGTCCAGATTCATAAAAAACAGCCATGCTGGACCAGTTATTACTTCAAGCACTCTAAATCTACCAACAAACGTAATTCAAGCAACACCCTGTAAAATAGGGTTATTATTAATAATCCCATTTTAAAGATGAGGGAACTGAAACCCAATGATTAAGTAACTTGTCTTGGGTTATATGATCACCAAGAGATAGAGCTGCCTTTGAAACAGGTAGCCTTAGCCAGGATTCACATCTTAACCACTGTCCCATACTACCTATGTACTTACATGACCAAAATATACATCTGAAAAAAAGTCATTTTCCTAAGAGTAGCCATAAAAGATGATGTAATTTCTATTATTTATAGCATTCCTTAGATTTCTTACCTTGAAAACTTGAGGACATGCGTGAACCCCGGTGTGAGTTGGGTAAGCACTTTAAATCTAAAAGCCTTTATCTCTTTATTTATAAAATTAAGTTGTTACAATAACAATTTCTCAAGTTTCTTCCAGCTCTGCAATTTCATTTGTTGGCTCTACAAGTGCCTTGAGTGTGTGTATTTGTGCCTGGAAGACAGTGCATGTCATGTGAGGGAGGTGGGTATGGGATTAAAAGGGTGAGTGAAGAAGAATGTAGTTTTCAAAAAGAAGAGATGGAATTAAATAATTCATTTAAATGACTGCTAAAGAACATTGTTAATCCATTGTGAGCAGCAGGACCTTATAAACTGACTCAAGGCCTCATCACTTGGAAGTTTTATAGCAGGTATTTACTGGTGAAAATTATACTTGTGACCATTTGTAAGTGGTTCAGATACATAATTTTTTAACCTCATCAGACCTACACATGAAAGCAATTAGATTTTTCCAATTAAAAGGACATTCTGTTTAATAGCATCACCTATGTTTTCCCCAAAACAATTATCAGATACTAATCCGCTTTTTTGAGGGCATAAAGTATCTTGAGGAATGCACTTACCCACTCTCCTTGAGGATACTTAGAAATTATTTTATATGGTTTATAGGATTAATAAATAAGAATAACAAAAATTACAACAATAGGTGCTATTTGGTGGGTGCCTGGTGCACATGCAAATTGATACAATCATCCCAACAGTGATACGTGATAAAATTATTAGTCGAAATCAGTATATTAGAAAAATGAGAATCACTGCATTGGGTATAGCAGAAACAAGAATTCACCCCTGGGACTATATGCTTCAACCATGCAACATGCAACTTAAGTTCACTCCAGGAACCAGTAACTGATAATGTAGGAACAGCAATTGCTATTATTATTAATTTTTTCATTAGTAATACTGATATTTTCATCCTCTGGTCCTTTCAAAATTATTTTCCTTTCCATTGTCACTGTTAGCCCAAGAGCATCCTTTAATCCTGACCAGATTCTGCAACAATGGCCCAATTTTAGCCACTTAGTGTTTTCACGGCACAGCAACAAGAGACCATAGCCGGATGTTCTTAGAAATTCAGACTCTAGGTCCCACCATAACTACTGAGTCAGAATCTGCACTTTAACTACTTCTCCAAGTGATTTAAATAAACATTATTATCCAGGATCCTTGGATTGACTGATTCCCAAAAAGGCTGGCATTTAGTAGAGCTCCTGAAGGTTAACCTGCTTCAGAATTTAGCCATGTCTGATCTTTCAACTTTTACTATTTCCCAGGGTCAATTGGTCCCTTCACTGGAGCAACCCTTTCCTCATGATCAAGACTACTTTTGCATAAGTCGCTTTTCTTGTGCTAGTCCACCCTGCCTGATATTCCCTACTCCTCCTTGCCACATAATCAAGGACTGCTTGTTTCATGATCTGAAAGGAATCCCAACACTGTGTTTCTTCTGATATGTGTTGTTTAAACCACACATGATGATATTTATGTTACTTATTAGCAGCCTTCTTTATGCAAAAGTTCCATCAAAATAAAATTGCCAGTTCAACAAGAAGGGTGCAATTAGGACCTAAAGCAGAGAAGTGCATTTTGAAAATTATTAAGTTGATCTCCATTCGTCCCTCTATGTCTTATAGTCTAGAATTTTACATTTGAAAACACCTTACAGCTGTATCTCTGTGTTGTATTAATCACTGTCCTATAATGCCCCATGCCCAGTGTGTTGTAGAAAACCATTAAACTAGATGTGTCCTGCACAGCTGATAATTTAATCAAGTAAAATGTAACTAAATAATTTGACTTTTGTTCTCCCAAAATCTGTACCAATATTTCAAGTGAATTTGATTGAGGGTCAACAGCAAGTTGGAGAAGGTCCTAAAAATTTTGAGTATTTGGAAATGTGGTTTAAAGACAAGATATAAAAGAAAGGGGAGATTAAATTTTGTTAGTTACTTTTTATCATTTTCAGTGATTTAATATACTTTAAACAGTTCAGCTTATTTCACCAATTGCTTTTTTATGAATTATAGCAGGAAGTTTCAAGTCCAGGAAAGAGTAATATGGGGGAATCAAAGAATTTTGTACTTTTGATTGTTTGTGTTACTTTATTTCACAATTTTCCTTTATTTAAAAAAAAATAAAGCCAGCAATTGAACACATGCAAATAATGAAAAGATTAACATATACTTTTCTAGTTTGTATTTATTTAATATTATTATTTTTTTGCTTTCAATAAATCTCACAAGGCTGTTAACGATAAAAGATAAAAAGTAAGGTTTTGCCAGTGAGTGACCAACTTCTTATAAGCAGATTCTGATGTTTTTTACACAAGTCCAGAAATTCTAAAATCACAGTTAGATATTATATTTAGTTGGGATGTATGTGGGAGTGAACAATGGAACATTCAATTAATATGGCTTACAATATATAGGATTTGTTATTTCACATGAAAAGATATCTATAAGCTGTATGGTTCCAGAGTTGGCAAATTCAGAACCTCAAAAGTATCAGGGTTTCAGGTTGGAATCTCAGCATTTTTTTCGTCTTTTGGTTTCATGATGGCTATGGCAGGTCCACAGACCATGTTCTCACAGACTAAGTCCAAACGTAGGAAGTATCCAGTGTCTATATTGGGTCATAGTTTAAAAGTAAAGAAAATGTTGTTAGAAATTTGTGCAGTAGAACACACTGGAAAGAAGAAGATCACATGCTTATGTGCAAGCTATTCACTAGCAAGAAGTAAAAAATGTACATAATTGTTTAGATTAATAAGTACCAACTGTAATGTACATTTGTTTTTAACCACTTTGCTGTACCTCTAAAACTAATACAGAATAATACTGAATGCAAACTGTAATTAAAATAAATTTTAAAAATGATTTGGTTTAATCAAATTATAGCATTTTGCTAGACAAAATAATTTAAGTAAGTAATCTGATTTTAAGGGGAAAGCACTATCAAGACACAGTATGAAGAAATCAATATGTGCCTGGATCAGTGTGATTCAGCGGGGCATCATCCCATGAAGAGAGAATTTACCGGTGTGAGTCCCAGATAGAGCACATGCCTGGGTTACTGATTCGGTCCCTGGTTGGGGCACATTCAAGAAGCAACCAATTGATGTTTCTCTCTCACATCAATATTTCTCTCCCTCTCTTTCTCCCTCTTTTCCCTTCTCTCCTAAAGTAAATAAATAAAATATTTAAAAAATAAATCAATATGTTTATTTGAAGAATCAGTCAAATGGGCTAAGAATTATTAGATATATCTGGCTGTTCCAAGTCTTACAAGCATGTCAGAATTCCCTATAATGACTGATAGGAGTAGTGGAAATGATGCTGGCCCATCAATCCATTTGAAATTATCAGTAGAATTTTGGCTCCCATTTTATTCATTTATTCTTTAATGCGATGTTGATTAAAAATAATGTAAGAATAGTTGCACAATAATGTTAATGCACTTAATGCCTGTGAGTTATACACTTCAGAATAATTAAATTGGTAATTTTTATATTATGTATATTTTACCACAATAAAAAATAGCCCTAAAAGTAAAAAGAAAGAAAGAAAGAAAGAAAGAAAGAAAGAAAGAAAGAAAGAAAGAAAGGAAAAGAAAAAATTTACCCTCACCCTTGCCCCATCTGTAAAGGAGATCCCTGAAACATATGGCAGCCTAATATCAGAATAAAATTGAGGATCAATTAGGAAAAACTATTGCCTAAGCAATCAGCATAGCTTGCCCCAGATATCACTGGGAAAATGCAACCCTATAGTTTTATGACAAAAAATATTTACACAAAAATATCACAATAGCTCTCACTAAAAAGCATGATGATGATCTGTACAAATGACCTGAGGGGCACATGGATTAAATTTCACCTAAAATATACATTGGTTTAGATTGTGGAAGGATGTTCTTGGGAAAACATGTGAGTTTTATCAAATTCAAACTTTGGGGGAAAACAATGGTCTCAGACAATTGAAAACCAAAAACATAGTGAGAGTGTCCACAGGGAATTCAATCCTAAGAGTGGTTTGTTGAAAATTTTGAAAACCCTGTGGTATGGCCCATGGCCACCTACGGTTTATTGAGATTGAACCAACCTACAGCAAAACCTCAGACAGGAAAAGGCCAGGCTAAGTGGGTTCAAGTTGATTAAGTAATTAATCCATGTGTTCATTTATCCATACCATAGATTTTTTTGCTCTTCCAATATGTAGCAATTGTGCATATTGTGTTCAAGTGATCTAAAGAGAGAGTCTTTGTTTTCTATGTCTCAGAGAAGAACAGCCAACACTAAATGATAGTTAGTGTGCCACAATGAAACATCTCCATGGGTAATGGAAGCTGAGGAGTGCCTGCTTATACCTGCACGGTAGTTTCAATCATAGTTTTCCTGCCCAGTATATTTAAAACTACAATTCAAATGCATGAGAATGGATAAAACCCCAAACACAGGTCTTCAAGGTGTTTTCTCCTTTAATATTTAAACTTACATGTATGTGAAAGGAAATTTAATCCATGTGTTTCTGAATCACTCATACTTAAATCATCATAATTTGTTATGTAAGAGCTGTTTAAGGTCCAAGAAGTCCTGGGTTCTTTTGCTTGTTTGTTTGTCTTTGTCAACAGGAAGTTGATTGACCCCAAAGAGAACAACCTCCCATGACCAGCACAAAGAAAAAAGTCATCGAAGGTCCAATACTATAAATCCATGAAATTCAAATGGCCTGTGAGCTTGGCAGACCCTGCAACAAACTCAAACATGTTGACTCTGGTGCAATCACATGACTCTCTTCCAGGGTATGACCTTTCATCAAAAATCCTGCTGGGAAGCATTTGGATTATCTGTGCCCCAATTACATCTTCTTTGTGTGCTCATATGGCTTAATGGTCCAAAGGCTGACAGAACCAAATTGCTGGTTCAATCCTGAACCATCAATCAGGCCTTTCTGAAAATTGAAAAACCTGTCTTTCCCCACTTGTATATGTTACCCCTAATTCCCCCCAAACAACTGTTACAAAGTTTTCTTTGGGATTTAGCTAAGATTCCTGGGGCTTTAAGACACCAGCTTCCCGATTGTTAAAATGCATTAATATTTATAGTGATTATGATTACAAGAACTAATAATAAATACTTGCATATACCTGGAACAGAGCCCAAATCCTACTGTTTCAAAAGACAGACTCAGTGAAAAGCCACTGCTCTTGGGAAAGCTGAATACAGGAAAATCTGAGACCAGTCTAGACCCACAGAACTGCTGCTAAATGCCAGAAGCAGGCTAAATTCTCCCTAGACTCCTTCTAATACTTTAAAAAAATAAAAAAGAAAAATGGCTTTCTTAATTGTATCTTTTCATTACTACCAATTTAGGTAGGCTGACTGTGTAAAAATATTGCTTTTCTGGTTGCTTCAAACATAGCACAAGAAAAAGAAATTGTTGCAGTTAGAAGTTTCCCTAAGTGCTACTGTCAAAGACACAGTTACTATGTACCCTTTAAGCTGAAAGGCTGAATTGTAGCTAATTTCATCATGCTTCAGTTAGCCTGGATGGTCGACTCAAGTGGTCATCTTGCTGGTGAATGAGGATATGGTGGGAGGGAGGTCTGATACATTGTGGGCCTGTTAAATTCTTCTGAACTACACAGGTCACATCTTAAGTGGGGTCACACCCCAGGATGGAGTCACAGGTTCCGAGAAACCAGGCACTCCCTACTACTGGGAAAGCAGTTCCA
This sequence comes from Pteronotus mesoamericanus, assembly GCF_021234165.1. Lineage (NCBI taxonomy): Eukaryota > Metazoa > Chordata > Mammalia > Chiroptera > Mormoopidae > Pteronotus > Pteronotus mesoamericanus. The sequence goes on along the minus strand of NW_026555329.1, from coordinate 45,195,440 downwards.
GGTATGTTTAATTGCAAGCTAGTGGCATTGCTGGTTTGTGCCAGGGGCAGCCTGATCTCCACTTTAATTCTAAAGTTCCTCTGTCACAGTAGAATCTAATAGGACATACTAGGCCGCCCTAGAAGCAACAGCAAAGGTTGCTGATTTCTTTGTTCATAACAGAAGAAAATGTTTTCACACCTTCTGATAGTAATCTTAATACTCAGGTACCATTCAGGGTATTTTTTTTCCTTTCATGATCATAGAAAAGGTTTTCATTGTAAAATAAATCTCACCAGGGAAGATGATAAGGAGAGTGAAAATTACATAAAGAGAGGAAAATGTAGTTTTCAGAGTCAACAGAAGGTAAAAATCAAATTTATCCTAAAGAAACACTTGCTGCACTAAAGAAAAAGAAAAAAAGAAAAGGAAAGGAAAGGAAAGAACTGAGAAACTGATGAACTTTTAAAGCTATTCTAATCTCGGGGGTATTGTGTGTCCATTTTATAGGACAAAGGGTAACCTGTACCCATGCATAATACCAGGAACTATATAAGGCAAGTGTTTACAAACTGCACTGGATTGTTTAATCCAAAACGCTTTCCTCCTGCCTCGGGATTGTGTGTCTACATGAGGTTTAAAAGGCTTTTAAAGATAAGAAGGGCCAGCAAGCTCTTGAGAGCCAATGGAGTGGTTTTTTGCTCATTAACCTGATATAGACTGATCTACTGATAGCCAAGTCACAGCTTGAAAAATGATGAAAGAAACTCCAGCAGAGTAAAAGTGTTAGTGCAAGCCCCAGAAAAGATGATCGGCTTAAGCCAAAGAGTAAGACACAAAGAACAGTGGCAGAAAAAGAGCCTAATTTATGATTTCACACTTTACCCACACTTCTAAACAATTTTCTAGAGTGACTAGTTTTTTAGAGTGATTACTGAACTTAGAAGATCACAGTCAGAGTTTGGGCATCTGGGACAAATCTCCCTGTTCTCTAACTTCCACTTGTCTGTGTAACAGTCATGCACTGCCAAAGTAATAGGGGTAGGCAACTGTTTTTGGCTAATATTTCCTCACAGATTCATTTATCAGATTTGTATCTCTAGCTGATAGAATATTTTTAGCCTTATTTTTATTTTTGACAGGTTTTTAAAATGGTATAATTGATATGTAATAAATTACTCACATTTAAAGTATTAATTTGCTAAGTTTTGACATCTGCATATACCTATGAAACTTCACTACAACTAGAAATATGAACATATCAATTGCTCCAAAAAGTTTTCTCAATCTGCTTTGAAATCTTTTTTCCCCACCCCTTCTCATCACCTTTTTCTTATGCTTTCTAGATTAGTTTATGCTTTCTAGAATTGTATATATTTGGAACCATATAGTATATATACTATTCTTTGGTATGGTATTTGTCACTGGGCGTAATTATTTTGAGATTTATTCACACTGTTGTGTGTGTTAATGGCTTATTCCTTTTTAGTGCTGAATAGTATGAACATGGTATGAACATATGACATTTTGTTTATCTATTCATTTATCAATAAACATTTGGGTTTCCAATTTTATTCTATTTCAAATAATGCTTCTATAAACATTCACAAACAAGTTTTTGAATAGACACATGCATTCGTTTCTCTTGGGTAAATACCTAGGAGTAGAAGACCTTGATCTCATGGTAGGTATATGTTTAACTTTAAAAAAAATTGTGATCTGTTTTCCAATATGGAAAGTTCTAGTTGCTCCATATCTTCATACTTTGTTATGATTAGTTTTTAAAATTTCAGCCCTTCTAATAAGTATATAGTAGTATATCATTTTAATTTTATTTGTATTTTCCTAATAATAAATGAAGTTCATAATTTTATGTGCTTATTTGCATTCATATCTCTTCTTTGGTGAAATGTTTTTTTCAAAACTTTTCCTTTTTTTTGTTTTGAAAGGGGAATTGTTTGTTTTCCCATCATTAAGTTTTGGAAGTTTTATATATTCTGAATATAAGTCCTTTGTCAGATACATAATTTTAAAATATTTTCTACGAGTTTGTGGCTTGCCTTTTCATTCTCTTTAACAATGTCTTTTGCAGAGAAAACAATTAATTTTGATGAAGTCTAATTTATCAGTTTTTTTCCTTTTATGAATAGTGTGTAGCTAAGAAATCTTTTTGTAACTCAAAGTCATAAAGATTTTCTCCTATGTTTTCTCTAGAAGTTTCATGGTTTTGTGTTTTACATTTATGGATATGATCCTATATGAGTATGTGATTGGGGCATGAAGTGGATTTTTTAAATATAGATATAAATAGATAGAGTCTTTAGCCAGATAAATGCAGACTGTATATATGGAAAATGAGAATTTTTAAGTGTATTGAGATAAGGTTGAAAACAAAAGAAAAAGTAACTCAGAGTGATACAATCACGTATTTCTTTCTTTATCTGAATCTTCCTAATGTGTATGTTTTGGAAGTAGCTTTGGACTCTATAGCTGCTTTAACTAATTAATTATTGAGTATGATTTGTAAAGTAAGTCAAAGGCAAGTAATATCAATAAAAAATTCAGCAACCCGGAATCCGTTAGAAGTCTTGGCTCTTATTGAATCACACTGGGCACAAATTAAGGAAAGAAAAATCTGGGAGGATAAGTTAAAGCCCCCACCATGGGGAAAAAATAAAGAAGAAAAAAAGAGAAAAAGAAAAGATTATGCCCTGTGTCAGACAGTAAAAGTATCCAAAACCTGGAAAAAAATCATCCCTTAATGATTGTACTTGTAGTTTTGGCTGCTGAGTCATCATTAGTGAGACAGTTTTCCAGCCCTTGCAAAGTGTGAGGTTTGAAAGAACAAAGGAGACTGTTGGGAACCAATAAGAAGTACCTTACCAGGCAAAATAATACCTTCCCTTACCTATCATTAGGACACTACCTTTCCCATGGCTCTTAGAACCTGATCTGTCTGAAGACAAAGCTAACCAAGAAATGAAATATGAATTGATTTATATTAATGACTAAAAGGCATTATGATAGGAGTTATATTTGTTGTCCTGCCTGGAAATCCCAAAAGTTCCCTTAAATACTGTTATATCACTCCTGTAACAGGGTAATGAAGTTTCTCTCCTTTTTAGCTTCAGAAAGAAAGACATTATTCATTTCTTGGGTTCCACCTGGGAAAACATAAAAGGGCAAAGAAAAAGGCCTTAGGCTGAATCATACTAATCCCCTCTGTCCTGTCTTCAACCTGTTCCTGAGACAAGGGCTGTTGTAGTACCTACTTGTAGACCTTGGAAAAAAATTGTATTCACACTAAAGTTGATAGAGAAAGAAAGAGAGTAGAGTGGTGGTGTCTGAATACAGAAGCCAATGAGGATGGCTAATAAATTATAAATTGATCAAACCTAGAAATCTCTTGGGACAAATCTTGCCTTTTTTGAAAGTATGACTACATAGCTCATTTCTACCAGTATTTGAAAGTCACTGAGGTTTTTTGAACATCTTAGCTCTTCTTCATAACAGTCAGAAAGTCAGATAATATTAACATTCTTATTTTTCAGCAAAAGCCACAGAAACTCCAAGGAAATTAAATACTCAGTCAAAATAATCATAGTCACATACTTACGATGACAGCAGACTTGAACTCCAATTCACCTGACTCCAAAGCTTTGGTTTTCAAGCATATAAGTACTGCCTCACAGCCCAATGGAGGCCAAATTCTGCAAAAAGTCACATTAAAGGAAGTTCAAACTATTTCAGACTAATGGAATTAAGTTTCTTTTAAAAATTAATCAAACTACTTTTTGACAAATGTAAACATATTCATTATACAAAAGTTTACCTATATCATTTCATTTTGTGAGGATTAAAGTCTTTTTATAAAAGGAATAAAAAACCAAAGAGAAAAAAAATCCAAAAGATTCTTTCTAAAATGTAATCACCTAAAAATAAAATAAAATTACAGTTGTACCTAAGGAGTTTTACAACTTGAGAATTAGCTTGATCAATTAGAGGTTAATAAAAGGCATTTAAATATTTCCTGCATTCAGGTCATTGTGAAGAATGCTGAAATATGAACCAAGAAACCATGGTTGCATTTCTGCCCTGCCTCTAATGCTATGAAATTTTGTGTAGGTCACTCATCATTTCTGGGATTCTATTTCCCATCTGTAAAATGAGAGTTGGAACTATATGATCTTTAGTATACCTTTAGGTTGGACATCCTGCAACAAGGGACAAGCTCTTGTTAGGTTTACCATTCACGATTTATTGTTTTATATTTTTTCAGGAGATAGGGCAGAATTTGCATGTTGTTCCCCAACCCCACAACCTCCAACAATCTCAGACCTAATTTAAACCCTCTAAGTAAAGTGGAAAACTCTACCTGTAGGGCTCACTTGTCCCCATCAACAGGTGTTTGGTTTCCCAGGTTTCTCAGCTGCCACTTCAGGATTTATGTCTTTGCCTGTTTGCAACATTACCTTTTCTCAAACATGGAGAAGTCAGGGAAGAGTGTACTGAATGCTGAAACACTTGACTAAGCTGCAATCTGGAAATAGTGGTCCCTGCTTGGATCTTTGCTGGCCAATGTGAATTTAAGAATAAGATAGCTTGCCACAGGCATGGTTCTTTCCCCGACCATGTCCCCCCCCACCCCCTGCTTGTTTATTTGACATCTTTGTTTAGCAATGCCATGTTCATTTCTTTGGGGCATTGTATGGTGTTTTATGAACTTATTTTTTCTCTCTCTGCCCATTTCAGTGACAATTTTTATTAAAAATACGATCCTGAGGAACACCAGTCTACAGAAGGAAACTGGAAGGCCACCCTGACTCAGCAGTATACACAAGCGCAAATGGCCCAACCTGCCTTCCTAACCTCCCTAAGCATTGGGAGACATGAGTAGATATTAATCTTCACAGCTCCCTCAGCACTGGTTATATGCTTTATTTGTGAACAATATCTGAATGATTTAGATGTGTAACTATGAGTCTAGCAGAGGAGTAGAGAGAATAAAGGTACACTGGGAATTGAGCAATACAACATTTACATAACAACTGTTTATGACTTTAGGGGATACAAAACAATGGAGAGAATTCTCAGCACAGGGCTGAGGTTTCCTTTGCAGGATTCCCAGGACCATTAATGAGAATCATGTGGCTGAATTCTGTCACATCTGCTGAGAATGTAGCCTGAAGTGTTTTCATTGTGCTAACTTTGGGAGTCCACAAATAGTAGATTGAGTTGGTTTGCTCATTTCCAGGTGTCATATGCTTGTTCATTTTCTTTTTGTCCCACCCATTGCAACATGCAGCTTTCCTTCCATCTTGCTTTATTTCCTTCAGGTTATTTTTGGGCCTGAAATGGGAAAGGCAAAGGGAAGAAGAAGAATATAAGCTAATGATGCATGTCAGCTCTGTCAGATCTGCTGTGACTTGTATGGTGCTGTCTTTCATAGGAAGACCGATTTAATTTGGGTTTTATGGTATTACAGAATTAAATTTCTATCCTTTTGAGCATCTGAACTAGATTTGCCATGAGAACATAGTCTTTATCAAAGAGTTCCTCCTAAGGAGGCATTAAGAAGGGTCCATGGTGTGGCTCCCAGCACAGGATGAACCACTCTGCCTTGTCCACCTGTGAGTCTTCATTCACAGCCTGGGGTGGAGCACTGAATCACCCTCCTCATACTCCTCTGCCAGGCTCTCAGAGGGCCCATAGGATGGTGCTTATGAAGTGGCTTGTCTTGTTACCATGTGCTTTGAAAACAAAGAGCACTATTTAGCTCTTTCTTCTTCCCTTGAAGTTTGTATCTTTCATCGTTTCTGATGCCTCATGTTGCACTTCTCACATTGGCACACCCAGCCGAGCAACAATGGGGAAGGGCCCTGTTCAATAGCGCACCAAGTTTCAGAGAATTTAATCGCATCGCAAATGCTGGGACCTGGCTCCAAAACAAGTAGAAACAGCCTACTCAGGATCTGAAGTGCTTTTCTTTTCCCCACCAAGTTCATTTCAGTTTTAGAAGTTATAGCCAAGGTTTATCTTTTGTGTGGTTATGTTCTTAGCATAGTTAGGACAATAGTCAGACAACTCATTATCTAAATGCAAAAATGCTTGGTGATATGCACCTTACTTTATTTGCTTTAAAACACATCATAGCTGATGCTATTCATGAAATTCAGTTAAAAAAGAAAAAGTCTGGTCATTCCTTCCTTTTAAAAATTTCTTGAATTCATGATCTATTTCATAAAGTCCAAAAGGGCAACACAGGTAGGAAAGATGCAAGGTTCTGAAAAGGTATAAATGATAGGCCAAAACCTAAAAGAAAACCTTTTAAACAACCCAAAGGATACAATGACACCTAATTATTTATCTGGTGAATTGAATATCCAGAGTGGAGCATCAGATTTAAGAACCACAGCTCCAAGTTTTGAGGGGAGAAGAAGGTTTTTAAATCCCTAACTTCTGGTTTACAGTATTAAGAAATAAAAATAAAATGAAAGAAAACAAATAAAACACTCCAAGAAAGCAGATTACTAAATAGTTAGTATCAAATGTCCTTATTTTTCAAGATCTACAAGAAACTATTTTAAAATATATTTTGTTAATTTGTTTTTTTTTTTTTTTTTGCTAAGTGGAAAAGAATTAATATTAAAAATAGGTTCTTACTTGTAATAGACTATTTGGGTATTTTCATTTTTTAATTTGATGATTCATAATAAAGAATTTAGATTATCTGGCTGTGTTATTATGTTTTGTTGGAATATCTTGATCTATAGGAGACTTAATTCTGATTTACATAAAATCCTAACTTCCCAGCAACCCACTACTGTCTCTTCTTCTTATGTAATCCTTCACATTGCATCCATAGTCACTTTTCTATAATAATAATCCCCATGATATTTCTTTCATGAATAATGATCTCTACTGCTTCTCCTCCTGTTTTGTGTGTTTGGGTTGTATGTGTGTGTGTGTGTGTGTGAGTGTGTGTGTGTGTGTGTGTGTATTTTCTTGTTTGGCATCTATACTTTTTTATTTATGGTATTACAGTTGTCCTAATTACCCCTCTTTGTCTCCCTCCACCCACCCCACCCCCACTTCCATAGTCACTCCCACATCATTGTCGATGTCCAAGGGTCTTTCATATATGTTCTTTGACTAATCCCTTCACCTTCTTTCAAACAGTCCCCACTTCCCTTCTCCGTTCTTAAAGCTGTCAGTCTACCCCAGGATTCTATGCTACTTGTTCTATTTGGCTTATTAGTTTATTTTGTTCTTTAGATTCCTCTTATAAATGAAACTGTATGGCATTTGTCTTTCAACAAATGGCTTATTTCATTTAACATAATAGTCTCCAGTTCTATGCTGGTGCAAAAGGTAGAAATTACTTCTTTTTTTATGTTGCATAATATTCCATTGTATAAATGTACCAACCTTTTTTAATCCACTCATCTACTGATGGGCACTTAGGCTATTTCCAAATCTTGGCTATTGTAAATAGCCCTGTTATGACATGAACATTGTGGTGCATAAATTCTTATGGATTGGTGTTTCAGGATTCTTATGGTATATTCCCATCAGTGGAATCACTGGGTCAAAAGGCAATTCCATTTTTAATTTTTTGAGGAAATTCCAAATTTTTTCCACAGTGGCTGCACCAGTCTGCTTTCCCACCAACAGTGTACTAGGGCTCCCTTTTCTCCACATCTTCCCAAGCACTGTTTTTTTTTTTTGTTATTTATTAATAATAGCCAGTTTGGCAGGTATAAGATGATATCTCATCGTGGCTTTAATTTGCATCACTTTGATGGCTAGTGATGCTGAACATTTTTTCATATGTCTATGGGTCATCTTTATGTCCTTCTTGGAGAAGGATCTATTCAGGTCCTTTGCCCATTTTCTAATTGGGTTGTTTGTCTTCTTGGTATTGAGTTGTATGAGTTCTTTACATATTTTGGAGATCAAAACCTTGTCCAAGGTATCATTGGCAAATATGTTCTCCCATACAGTTTGTCCCCTTTTCATTTTGATGATAGTTTCTTTAGCTGTGAAAAAGCTTTATAATTTGATATAGTCCCAATGTTTATTTTTCCCTTGCCTTAGGAGATAAGTTGGTAAAAATATTGCTACTTGACATGTCTGAGATTTTACTGCCTATGTTTTATGCTAGAATTTAGTCCATTTTGAGTTTATTCTGGTGAATGGTGTAAGTTGGTGGTCTAGTTTCATATTTTTGCATGTACCAGTTTTGAGTAGAAGGAAGGAAACAATCAAGGTCAAGCAGAATTAAATGACATAGAGACTAAAAAAAAATCAAAGGATCAATGAATCCAAGAGTTGGTTCTCTGAAAAGATAAATAAAATTGAGAAATCTTTAACCAGATTCCTCAAGAAAAACAGAGGAGCCAAATAAATAAAATCAGAAATGAGAGAGGAGAAGTAACAACTGATACCACAGAAATACAAAGAATTGTAAGAAATTACTATGAACAACTATATACCAAGAAATTGGACAACCTGGGTGAAATGGATAAGTTTCTAGAAACATAAAAACTTCCAAAACTGAATCAGAAAGAGGCAGAAAACCTGAAAAAACCAATAATAACTAGTGAAATTGAAGCAGTAATAAAAAAAAAACTCCCAGCAAACAAAATCCCTGGACCCGGTGTCTTTACAGGGGAATTTTACCAAACATTCAAAGAACTGATACCTATACTTCTTAAACTATTCCAAAAAGATGAAGAAGAGAGAGACTGCCAAACTCTTTTTATGAAACTGTAACATCATCCTAGTCCCAAAATCAGGTAAAGACACAACAAAGAAAGAAAATTACAGACCAATATCTCTGATGAATATAGATGCTAAAATCGTCAATGAAATATTAGCAGAGAAGATCCAGCAATGCATTAAAAAGATCATACACTGATCAAGTGGGATTTATTCCAGGGATGCAAGGATGGTACACTATTCACAAATCAATAAACATGATACATCACATAAACAAAATGAAAAGAAAAAAAATCACATGATCATGTCAATAGATGCATAAAAGCATTTGATAAGGTTCAGCACCCATTTATGATAAAAACACTCAGCAAAGTTGGAACAGAAGAAATATACCTCATCAGAATAAAGGCCATATGCAAGATACCTGTCAACATCATACACAATGAGCAAAAACTGAAAGCATTTTTGTTAAGATCTGGAACAAGACGAGGGTGTCCACTTTCACCTCTCTTATTCAACATAATACTGGAAGTCTTAGCCATGTGATCAGACAAGAAGAATAAATAAAAGGCATCCAAATTGAAAAGGAGGAAGTAAAACTGTCATTATTTGCTAGAGATATGATAGTGTACATAGAAGACCCTGTAGGTTCCACCAAAAAAATACTTGACCTAGTAAGAGAGTTAAGCAAAGTAGTAGGATACAAAGTTAACATTCAGAAATCATCGGCATTTTTGTACACCAACAATGAAGTATCATAAGGAGAAACTAAGGAAAAATATCCCATTTACTATAGCAACAAAAATAAATAAATATAGTATCTACTGATCTTTTTCAATGAACAGTGTACCAGACTCCCAGATTCACAGGCAGGCTTCCCTCACAGCTCTCCTGTGGCTTTCTGCTCTCACTTAGATTTTTCCTTGCTCCCTGAAAACACCACACCTCTTCCACCTTTACCTGTGCTCTTTCCTCCGACCAAAATACTCATCCTCAATCGTGCACCTAGAAATTGCCTTTGGTCCTTCAAACTCATCCAAGATGTAACTCCCTCCATGAATCTTTCTTGATTCCTCAAGCAGAATTAGCCACTCTGTTCTCTATCTTGTAGAGTGGTTTATGTTTTTAATTTGAATTTTGTAATCTATTTGCTTTTGTAGTTTTTTCTCGGAATATAAGCTCCTCAATTTAGGGAACTATGACTTCATCTGTTATTTCTTGCCTTGCACATAGTGGGTGCTCAAAAAATCTGTGTTAAAATTGTAAATGAATGAATGAACATCAGTATTTTGGAATCCTGAAGATGAAGGGCAGAGTCAACCCTTTATCCTGCTTTAAATCATTCATCTCTGTTTTGACATATTCATGATTTTTAATAAATTTTTGTATATATGTTACAACCATTTTTTTTAATTGCCTTAATAGATCATGACCACTTTCTGAAGTGAAAAGAAGGGGACACAGAACTTTCATTTAACTGAGGATCTTATTCACTCTGGACCTAGAAGCTGCTATCTTCTTATCATGATGGTTAGTGAAATGGACACTGGTATAAAAAAAAAAAAAGAGTTTCTCTGCCAGGTTTTAGAAAAATAAGACCATTGGAACACGGGGCCTTCTGATTATGTGATATAAAGGACTAAAACATTTTTTTCACTGATAAATGAACTGAGAACCATTTACATATAGGAATAAATTGTAGAATTATTAATGCATTTAAACTAAGGTGAATTTTTAAAGAAAGAAGCCACCTACCAGGACAGACTAGAGAGTATTACTTCTAAGAGTCCAACATGTTTGGTGTTAAACCCAGCGGGAGCCACTGCAAAGTATGTGCCTGCTGTAGCTTAGTGCTTTGTACAAGTCACAGACTCAGCCATGGTTCTCTTCTTTTTGCTTCCCCTTCAGCAAAATGATGAGAACAACTTGTAGCATATGGAAGCATTTCCACACTGCAAGTTATTCTGAGGGGAAAAAATGTGATTTGCAAATTCTGTCAAATGAAACAGGCATTTCCAAATGCTACTACTATGTTCAAACACATCCTTGTGTGTCAGAAGTGTCCTGCAGATGTTTTTCTTTTTTCTTTTCTTTTCTTTTTTAAAAATCTGCCATGGCTGCAAATGTGAAGCATGAAAAAGTACAAAATTCATTGTAAGCTTGTCCCCAGTCATTGCTCCAGACAGACAGGAAGACCTTCTTCAGCTGCTGCCTCTGTATGATCAGTCTCATCATAAAAGGTTGCACAATTATCCTCAAATAACATGTTGCAAGCAGCTGCACACCAGAAAAAGGACTGCAGTAACGGCATTTGTAGAAAAGATGATACCTGAAGATCAAGACAAATAAATATCGTTTTTGCAAATGCCTCCATTTCCTTTTGCTTGTCTTTGTCAAGACTGACAGGGAACATTTCAATACTGAGGCAAGGAAGCAGTATTCCCCATAGAGAATTTGAAGTGGGTCTCTCTGAGCATTTAAACATGAATACCTGGTGATGTGGGTAAAAGGAAGAATAAAAATAGTGCTGCTGTAAAGGTTAGTTTTGAGGTTAGACTGAGAAGGTCACAGATAAATAGTTATACAATCTTATAAGAATGGATCCTTAATTCATTTTTATATAGATGAATAAAATGAGATAGAGAAAATTCATTATAGGGTATATCAGTCTACCAACAGAAGATATAGAGCAAAAAGAAAAACGAAATTTGTTTGCTTATTGATGGTGTAATAGAATTAAAGTCATTTCTCAGTGGACAGAGAACCATGCCTTTTATTGGAAGGCAATCAAATCTTCTCCAGGATATTGAAAGGGCTTGTTTCCCAACAGATCTATGAAAGAAGAAAAAATAATCTAAAATAGATAATATTTACTGTTGTAACAACTGTTTCCTATTTGAAGCAAAAAGAATATAACACAAAGTAAAAACTAATAAAACTGCTGTTATCATCTCAACACTGGAGAGCCCCTTAGGAGAACTTCTTTATTAATAGCCTTAATAAAACAAACTGACCATTCTACCTGTGTGTTTCAGACAAAACTATTTTAATTTATGAGTTAGGAAGATTCTGTAACAAACTACTATATTAATAACTGATAAGGAATTTGCTGTGAGCTATCTTATGCTGCTAAATAGATTCAAAGGCAGAAATGTAAAGATAGATAACTTTTTTTTTTAAATAAGAAGGCTGATTGCAGTGTAAGAAGTACACTTAAAGACTATAGGAAATGTTATTTCTATTTTACAAGGCAAAGACCATCTTCAGGTGTGCAAAATAAGTTTGCCTGGTGTTCTGAGCAGACAACTACACCTGCTAAAAGACATCACAAGTGTTGGGCTAGGGGTTTATGTGAGTTATCTCAATTAATTCTCACAACAACCCTATGAGATATGCATGGTATGTTTTTCTTATTCAACAGTTGAGGCATTTGTAGCTTAGGGAGATTAAATCACAGAGCCAAGAGGTGAATGGGGATCGAATTCTCACCTAGGCTTCCAGGAATTCTCACCTAAACTGGTAGAATCCAGACCTCCCACTTTTGACGAGCCTACAATGCTCATCACAGGACATTCTTGCTTCTTACCAGTGAGGGTTATTGCTTACAACAAATAAAAAAAAAACTTGGTCTTAATCTGAAAATATTTGTACAAAATTAAAAACTGAGCTAACATATGAAAGAGAATTAGTGTCTAAATGAACTTTGACTTTCCAGAGTTCAAATACAAATGAAATATCAGAAGAACCAGGAACTGATAAAAATTATTACTAAACAAGTAAGACTCATTAGACAAAATTTTGTGTGTCCTATGCTTCAACCAGGCTAACTTTTTGTTTTCTTTTCTTTCTCTCCCACTCCCTAGATTCCCTGTGAAAACCATTGCTTATATGATGGAGGACACTAAAACCCAGAAAATAAATGTTCCTTGTGTTACTAATAATGCAGATGGTTTATTCTCTTCGATGTATGTCTGTTTCCCATAATTTGGTTTAGGAGAAATGAATTTAGTAGCATGCATGTTCATTTGTAAAACAATTAAAAACATATAACGAAAAATTTCTGAGTACATTTTAAAATAATTGCTGAGTTAAAAAAAATCAGATTTTAAATGTAATAAATGATCATTTATCAACTAAGTCATGTCAAATGTACCTTGTTTTACTATAATAAAGGGTTGAGTTCAAATTTCCACACTGCTAACTTTTCTCAAACTTCCTCATTTTTTAATGTTCTATTTTTTGAAATTTCAAAATTTCTAGGAATTTATAAATCATTAAGATCTGATAATTTCATCTCTAGCATATCATTTTAGACAATATCTTCTAATTTGATTCTCCACTTTATTCTCCCATTTCAGTCTAGTTGTTACTTACCATGATGATAAAGAATTCTTTCAGTTCTCTGGAATATAAACCATGACACTCTTTGTTGAGTGTCTAAAGAACTCTCCCTTATCTATGAATTTGAGTCTCATTGAATCTGCCTATTTTAAAGGCCCTGAAATTGTAGCTGAAACAATCCTAAAACTCCTCTCCAAAAGTATTTCAACATGCTTTCTAATATAATTTTAACTTTAGCCAAAACAATATTCTCATGGTTGCCTATTTAAACCATATCTATGCTTCATGTTTTGAGTTTTTACCATTGTTGTGGTACTCAATGCATTTTTCCCTCTGCAAATTATGCTCATTTTTTGGGGTTCAAGCAAACTCTGCCTTTTCCTGGAAACATTCAGTCAACATTGACTTATTGATATCTCTCCTCTCTCTGAATTCCTATAACACTCTACTGGTTAATGAACATAGCAGAAGGTCATATTTTAACTGACTTAGATTAATTGACCACTCTATCCCTTATCCTTAGGACAGTTTTTAGGGTTTGTCTCCCCTAACCTATTTTGTCTTTACTTCACACTAGGGTTTTATGGTCAGGAGTTTACAATATTTTACCAATCTTGTGAAATTTAGGTGAGAAATACTAATATCACATATTTTAGTAGTAACAATAGACTAATTTTAGTGATTTCATGTAGATTCATGAATGATAGGCATACCATTTCAAAGGTCTTTCAAGGCAGAGGCTTTGTTTGATATCCTAAATATCCTGATGCATCCAAGAAGGAGATATTTATTGAAAGCTTAGTTTTAACAGAGAAAGCCATATCATCTTTCTGAAGTAAATATTTATGTCTCTAAAGATGTCACAATCTGGCTTTTGACTTTCAAGATCTAGGAGAAATCATCCATGCATATCTCTGCTTTTTAAATGAGATAGAGTTTAGCAAAGTGATTTCATACACACACATGTGTATATGTGTGTATGTATATATGTGTCTATGTATATATGTATAGGTATTTATATATGTGTGTGTACATATCTTTTAAACTTTTAACTTTAAAAGTTTAGCTTTAAAAGTTAACTTTAAAAGTTTAAAAGATTATATATATATATATATATATATATATATATATATATATATATCTGTGTGTGTGTATATATATATATTCTCCATCCTGTGGGAAACCATGTAAATCATATGGATTTTTTCAATATGGTTATCTATTATTTAATAGCTTTGTGGTTTTATTATCTCAGTATTCAACAAACATATATTGAGCCTTTATACAAATCAGGCAGTCTTCTAGGCACTGGAGGTAGAAAAGAAACAAAAATCCCTTTCCTTATGAAGTTTATATTCTAGGAAGGGATTTCACAACAAACAAGTGCAGAGCCATAGACAAAGTAAGGCTATAGGAAAAATTAAGGGGATGGTTTTGAGGGAAGATAGTTGAAATTTTAAGTAGGATGTTCAGGAAAGACCTTATTAAAAGATAATATTGAATGAGGCCCAAAACTGACAAAGAAACAAAATCAGTTAATCCCTGAGAAAAGAGAATTTCAGTAGAAAGGCAAAACAAGTGTGGAGGCGGTGACACAGGTGTCTGCCTACTGTAAGAAAATATGACAATTAGACCTGTATTACTGGGGTGGAGGTGGTAACAAGAAGACCAATATAAAATAAAACATAAAGTTAGAGGGGGCAGAAGACACAGGGCTGCATAAGCCATTGTAAGGTCCTTTAGCTTTCACTTGACTGAGTTGGTGCTCTACCGCAGAGTTTTTAGTAGAGGAAATATATATTGGGCTTAGGTTTTATTGACAGTAATCATCTGGCTATTGTATTTAGAATATCACATAAAATTTAAATTTAAAAATTCTTTTAAGATTTAGAATATGAAAGACTACACTGGGTAAAACAGTGGGAGAGAGGGTTTGGAACTAGAAGGACTGGCATAAAAGATTGAGTAATAAATGGAAAAAAAGGTATCAACAATTTATACCTACATCTTAATCTGAAAATGAGCATTCTATTCTATCCATTCATCTCGAACTGTTATTGTACTTGTCAAATCAAGAATGGGATTGCCTAGAGCTCTAAAGCTTAAAACATGAGGCAGAGTGGACTGGCTTTAGCCTGGTTTCTTTTTTTTTTTTTTCTCTTCACAATTTTTTTTTTAAATTAATTTATTTACTTTTTAAATACATCCGTCTACGGCCATACCACCCTGAACGCGCCCGATCTCGTCTGGTTTTAATCTTTTATTCTGTGGTTAGCTAAAAATAGTTGGGATACAGAGTCAACATGTTACAGAATCAACCCATTTGGAAGCCAAGATACTATTACCAAAACAAGCTCCCTCTTGGGAAATCTTTCTGTTCTAGGTTCATCTTTGCCTGCCGATGATCTGAACTGTGGTTCTCTATGCCAGAGTTTCATAAAAAGGAAAAGATTTATTCAAAAGTTATACAGGTTTAGAGTAATGGCGGAATGTCACTGTTAAATTTTGAAGTCCCTTTAAAACACCCACAAACACACACAGTCCTGCTTCCCTTTGCCAAAACAGGCCAGTCAGGGGTACCATTTCTCAGGAAAAGAAACATAAGTCTGTAGCTCGGCTAGGCTCCCAGTTCCTCCCAGTAATCCATGCTCAGCTGGACAGGCCTCCCGTGGTTCCTAGCACATCATCTGTGTCTCAGTGATCGCCAGTTCTTAATCCAAAATCATGCAGCACCTCCTCATGGCCCACCAGTGAGAGTCCTTTTACCTCTTTATTTCCTGCATGTACTCTCACTGTCCCCCATCCCTTGTGGCAGCCCACCTTTTAGTTTAAATCCCAGCCTGGAATCTCCTCGGTAACCCCATTTCTGACTCTTCCCACAGTTGGCTACACCTGCTAGCACTCCTGGATTGTCTGCCTTTCTTGGCCGTCACAGTTAGTCCTGGCAGGCGTGGTGTGCAGCATGGAGTGAACTAACTGCAAGCTCTTGCTCAGGCACTATAACCAGGGGAGCTGCCTTCCAATTACATTATGGGTCAAAGTCCCGAAGTCATGCCTATCTTCCTAGCTAGCTTGTTGTTACTGATATGCAAAATAATCGTTTTTGCATATAGGTCTGAAGCTAGCCTGCTGCTTTTCCCGGTCCCCAAGTTAGGCTTGTGGAAGACCCTGGGGCCTCTCAGCCTATGCCCTGTTACAAACATATTTATCTCAGTTTCATTAAAGTTCTGATGTTAACATTCTACTTTAAGGTTATAAGTGTAGGAATGATAATGATGTAGGTTAGTATTTAAAATAAAAAGAAAGTAATAATTTTTATCCTGGTATGTGGTGAGAAGTATTACTATAAAATAAATGAAGATTTGACATCTTAGTAATTGTTTTCTAATTTAGTGATATATATTTTTAAAGTTTTTGTTTCATAGGCTACTTAATTTTATTAGGCCAAGTGTTTCTTTTTAATAAGTGAATCAATTCTTTCAGCAAAAGCCAATGGAATAGGACACTCAGCAGCCCAGAATTTCCAAGGATGATGTTTTGCCAGAGTCATTGTTAGTTCAGTCATTTAGGTCCTTTGAACATATGATAGGAGTTACCAGTGAGGGCATAAAACTGTGAAGTTAGTTTAAGGGTTTATCAAGTTAAAACATGACATTCAGACTTTTTATGACTTGAGGGTTATGATGTCTACGAGGTGATTGTTTTAATTCTCAATTCTCTATCAAAATATTCATGAAACCTATGGAGAGATTGAAATTTGCCAAAGAACAGTCCCTGAGAGAGCTCATTTATAATTTTTCTCTATCTGAAATCAATAGAGTTACATGAATAATGGATGGGATTGAGAAGCTGTCACACTTTCCTTTTGAAAGAGAAAACATGATACAACATGATGTGAATCAAACAGAAAGACACTTACCAGCACATTGCTGCATGTTACAAACATAAAGCATTACTGGAGCAAAGAGTCCTCAGAAACACTCTAATTTATGAGAGAACTGCTTTCTGAGGAAGCCAGTGACAGCTTTCTGTCCTCAGTCCATGTTCATCTGTATACTTCTTCTATTACCCACTTGGAGATTACAACCCCCATGGATGAAAATGGCAGAGCAAGGATGGGCACAGGCCTTCATGGAGTGAGAAGATCACTGAGGTTCAGGTAGACACAGGAAGAGCAACAGAGAAATCAACACTTAGGAAATCAAAGATTTATGCCTTCATTATACATTTTATGTTATAAAAGGTAGCTTTAATAGCAAAGACTCACCCACTGCCCTCTTTTATAAAGGTATAAATTATTTAATCAAAGTGACAAAGTGTAGCTGTGGCAACAGAGGACTATTGTTAGTTTAGCAGAGGCCATCCATGGACCATGACTACACAACTTTTAAGTTAGAATAGGGCTGGGGAGAAAATAGGCTGCTAAATGAAGAATAACTATCAAGTTTGCCTTGGACTGCCCACTAGTGTCAATAGTCAAGAGGTTGAGGGG
The DNA here is from genome assembly GCF_021234165.1 of Pteronotus mesoamericanus. Classification (NCBI taxonomy): domain Eukaryota; kingdom Metazoa; phylum Chordata; class Mammalia; order Chiroptera; family Mormoopidae; genus Pteronotus; species Pteronotus mesoamericanus. The sequence goes on along the minus strand of NW_026555329.1, from coordinate 45,177,907 downwards.
GAAAGGTATGTAGAATTGGGAAAAAGAAAAGAAGACAAAAGTGTTCATTCTGTTAATTAAAATAAAATCAACGTATTTAATAAAATTAATACAATATTTAACTTCTTGAATTGCTCACTATTTAGAAAACAATTAAAATGGAATAAAAACACTGCACAAGGAATATTGGGAATGTGACAAAGCTCTTTCCAGAGGTAAAATGAAAAAATAATATTATTACTGAAAGTGAAAAAAATAAAATTAACTGAGTTTTAGAGATGTTTAAAAATATATAAGAAAATAAGACTAAAGGAAATTGGTACTAGAAAATAATGAATAAAAAACCAAAATTAGTAGAATAAGTCATAGAAAAATAGCCAGCTGATAAATTTAGACCTAGCTCTTCATAACATAAAAACAAGATAAGACACATTTTTGACAAGTTTGATCACAGGCAAGACATACAGCTTTATTATGGAAGCACCCATAATAAAGAATAAAAAAAGAGTATATTCTTTATATATGGATAATAATCTTAAGATAAAATAGTAGAATGTGAAGTTTGTTAATTTGAAAACTTTATTGAAAGAATAAGTTCCTGGGAAAACATAAGTCACCAAAAAGAACATGAAGAAACAGAACATTGATGGGGTCAATAGGAATAGGTAAAAGAAAAAAGTTTGCCAAGAAGTTATCTCCGAAAACAACTCCAGGTCCAGACAGTTTGACCGGGGTATTCTTTCAGACTTTCAAGGCAGAAGTGATTGCCATACTTTTTAACTGTTGCATGAAAAAAATATGTGAAAGCTTTTCAATTCTTCCTAAGTGTCTGTTATATTGAAAGCTGAGAACACACATATCTAAAAATAATAATAATAACAGAAAAAATATAAATGTGGATATAGACATATAGTAATTAATAAAATGATTAAAATGTAATTAATACTAGATTATCCCCTTATGACCAAGTGAGTTTTATCTCAGAAGACAAGAATGTGTGAGTACTATTTAATCAATTAATAAAATATATCACATTAATAGGTCAAAGGAATAAAACCTCCTAATAACAAAGTTTTTAAAAGTCCATCACAATCACATATATACAAGAAAGATGAAATATAATCTCAGTAGTACTTGAAAGTGACAGAGGTTTTCATCAAGAATTTGTATTCTGGGGAAATAAGTCTAAATGAAAACCACTAATAATGAATATGGTTATACCTTTGAGGAAGTAAAGCAAGGGATTATCTGCAAATGTGTCAATAAAGGGTTGGAGGACATCCCTGGACCATAATTAACAAAGAACTTAACATTTTCCAGAGGAGATAAGTACGCCCAGGACACCACCTCCTTTTGAACCATCTTAGCATCTGACTCAATCAGGAGGGAAACTTCTCTCTCTAAGGGGATTATAAACCTTTTAGAAGGCTCAATTGAACGATATCTCTAGAGGTGCCATTTTGCCTCCTGCAAGCAAGATGGGAGCCAAAGGAAGGACAGAGGACTTGGGGACAATAGTCCAAGGGATTGGTGTTTCAAATCTCTTCATGGTGGTTACTCGGGTTTATCTCTTTTATATATTGGAGTCCAATTTAAGATTTTGTTTGGAAAGTGGGGCCCCTGTGCTAATTGCAAAGAAATAACTTTAAAACTTAATTCTTAAACAACTCATTTAATACATGTATTTAAAAAATAAATAAAAATTTTTAAAAACTTGTTTTACAACATTTGAAAAAAATAGAAGTTTTTTTGGACAATATTAGCAAGCACATATCCTGATAAAGTTAAATATACAGAATTATTTTATTGATTCATATTTCAGCTATCTGTAATTTCTGTTCTCTTTCTCTTTGTGTTTGTGTGTGTCTCTCTGTGTCTTTTAGCTTTTCTCTCTTACAAGCTTACACAAAATATCACATGATCTGTGAAACATCATGCATGTGCAAGAATATTAAGTGGTGAGCCATTGTAAGGGGTCAAGGTTGGGAGGTGGTATTGACCAAGGCAATTTTGGGGGATGATAGAAATACTGTAAAACTAGATTGTAATAATAGTCCATTTATGTGTAAATTTACTAAAACTCATTAAAATATAGATCTAAAATGAATGAATTTTATGGTATGTAAATTATACTTCAATGTTGCTGTTTAAAAATTGAGGAAATACACTGCATGGAATAATCCAACCACAGTGTGTAAAAGCATTTCTTTCCAGCTTTATTGAGATATAATTGACATATAACTTTGCAAGTTTAAGGTGTACTATGTGATCATTTGATACAAGCATGTATTGTGAAATGATTACAACAATGAAGTTAATTAACACATCCATCACCTGACATAATTACAATTTATTGTGTGTGGGGTGAAAATATGTAAAATCTACTCTCAGCAACTTTGAAGTATGTATGCAGTATTGTTAACTATAGTCACCAATGTAAATATTAGATCCCCAGAACTTATTCATCTTAAAACTGAAAGATTGTACCCTATAACCAACATCTTCCAATTTTTCTCATCTCCCAGCTCCTGGCAGCCACCATTTTACTTTTTGTTTCTGTGAGATGACTTTTTTTTAGGTTCCTCATATAAGTGAAATCATACAATATTTGTCTTTTCCTCTCTGACTTATTTGATTTAGCATAATGCCCTCAATGAGGTCCATTGATGTTGTCTAAATGGCAGGATTTTTTTCTCTTTATGGCTGAATAATATTCCATTTTGTGTGTGTATGTGTCTGAATATCGAATTTTCTTTATCCATTTATCTGTCAATGGAAACAAGCTGTTTCCATCTCTTGGTGATTGTGAATAACACAGCAATAAACATGGGGATATAGATATATTTTCAAGATAGTGATTTCTTTTCCTTTGCAAAAGTATTCACATGTAGAATTGCTGGATCATATGGTAGTTCTACTTCTAATTCTTGAAGGAACTTCCTGAATTGTTTTCTATAGAGACTACATCAATTTAAATTCCCACCAACAGTGCACAAGGGTTCCCTGTTTTACACACCCTTGCCACCATCACTTATTACCTCTTGCTCTTTTTATAATAGCCTTTCTAACAGGTGTGAGATGAAACCATATTATGGTTTTGATTTGTGTTTCCCTGGTGACTGATGATGTTAGACATCTTTTCATGTGCCTGGTGGCCTTTTGTATGTCTTCTTTGGAAAAATGTCTATTCAGGTCCTCTGCCCATTTTTTAATCAGATTATTTTTTGTTTTGTTTTTTCTGTTGAGTTGTAAAAGTTCCTTATATATTTTAGAGTTTAACCTCATATCTGAAAGATGGTTTGGCAATATTTTCTCTTATTTTTGTAGGTTGTCTCTTCATTTTGTTAATTGTTTCCTTTTCTGTTCAGAAGCTTTTTAGTTTGATGTAGTTCCACTTGTTGATTTTTGCTTTTGTTACTTGGGCTTTTTATGTCATAGCCAAAAAAATATTGTCCAGACCAATGTCAAGTAGTTTTCCCCCTGTGTATTCTTCTAGGAGTTTTATGGTTTCAAGTCTAACACTTAGGTCTTTAATCCATTTCGAGTGAATATTTTGTGAGTGGTCTAAGAGAAGGGTTTAATTCCATTAATTTACATGTGAATTCTGTTTTCTAACAGGGCATTTTTACTATCCATTGACAATTTCTAAGTGAAGATAGAAAACAAGTCAAATTTATCATCTCTTCTTCTTTAGGCCATATGAAACTTTATTTCACATCACCTCAACAGATATTTTAAAAGTTTTGTAAGGCATTATGTCTTCTTACATTTCAAGTATGAGCCTCAAAAGTCTTAAATATTTCCACTTTGGATGTAGATTCAGAAATCTGTTATAACCAAACCCCATGTTACAACTCATCCTTCTCTTATATAAGGGTTTTTTTAGTGTATTTCTAAACCACAATTCTATTACATTTTGGACCCTGAGAAAGAAGACACTTACTGAGGAAAGCTCTTGGTGGATCACTTGGTTCAAAAAAAAATTTTTTTAAAGGTCTCTCATTCAAACCACATTCAGGGAGAAGCCTGCCCTAAGCTGCCTGCCTCCTGCACTGAACGGCCTACCTGCACTCTTTCTGCCATCTGAACCAGCCCTTACAAATGTATTAGTTTTTGGAGTCTTAGCCCAACCTATAAGACTTAGATATTCTCTATCCAATTGAAGGTGCACAGCTATATCCCCATCTGCATCTTTACTGACCAATCAGAATGACCATTGTCCATTCTGATCAATCAGGACAATGCCTTTTGGACCACACAAACTACAAGAATTTGGAGTCCTCATTTGCATGAGGATGGACCAATGAGGGACCAGGAGTGAGGACTTCTGTCTATGTAAATCAGCTCACCTCTGGTTTAGGAGAGTACATGAGGACTAAAGAATACATTTTCTTGGCTGGAGCTGAAGCACCCAAAGATGTCTCACTGGAGCAGAGCAAAGCAGAATAGAGCCAGAACAGAGTGAGGTAGACTGGTTTAGAGGGAATGAATCAGAGCAGGTGGAGCAGACCAGACCAGGGCAGAGCTACCTAGTTGAAGAGAGGTTTCACAACAGGGCCACCGCACCTCAGGGCCTCTTCACAGCTGTGCTGCTTCATAATTGATCTGTAACATATTGAGCTGTTCCACAGCTGTGCTGCTTTCAAAGCCATGTTGTCACAATTGAGCTGTTTTGCACCAAATAAAATTTCCTTCTTTACTGTACCCCAAATCAGAGATCCCCGATGGCATTGAATTGGTGCCAATGACCTTGAGCTGACAATATCTTCCCTGTTCTTCAATAGCCTTTTATTACTTAAAATTACTAGTTGCAGTTTTCAAAAGTTTTTTATTGGTTAAATATATAATATAAACCATTTCACTGTCTTTTTTCAGCTTTTTCAGCTTTTTCTACTATTTCACTTCATATATTTTATGCTCAAAACTAAATTATTTACAATTTTGTTTGCCCTATGCACTTGAGAGAAATCTTAAAGAGAAATTTGGAATTTTCAAGCTGTAAGTGGCAATGGAGGTCAGCTCACCTCATCTCTGTGGAATGGAAGAACCTGCACATCCCCAACACTTTGGTGAATACTTTTGGTTAGATGGAGCCCATCAGTTACCAGGAAGCCCATGGATCTATACTCATAAAGATCAAGAATGCAGGTAGATCAAAGGAATAAAATATTGATGCTTCACAATTGTATGATAGAACTCATTTCCATTCTTTCCAAATCCAACATTTATAAACTGGAAGTCAGGATCTAAAAGCTCTGAAAATTTTAGCAGTAACCAAAGCTGCAATGGGTCAACAATTATGTAGAAAGTAAATTCTACTCTCCTGATAATTTACCTTCATAATAACTTTCTGAAGCTTAATATAGATATGAATTGAAATAAAATAGGTTCATTATTCTATTCAAAAACACTTGTATGCTTCCTCCTCAGTATGAAATAGGATCAAGTATTTCTTTTGAAGACTATAAGAAGGTAGTCAGGCAGTGAGTTGAAGATTCTGTAAAATAAAGAACATTGTCAGATATGATTTAAATTCCATTCTTGATTTGGTTATGTGACTTAAATTTTCTCTATCTGCAAAGTAAGAGTAGTAACATCTTCCTGGAGCATTGTGGTGAAGGTTTGTGATAATCTATAGAAAGAACCTACCTTAATGCCTGGTTCACAGGCATCCAATAATTGATGCCCAGTACTGTAGATAAGCCATCTTCTAAGCTTACAGTTTCAGAATGCTGTTTTTTTCTGTTTGAGAGACTCTGGTTTCCACAGCCCTCTGTAATATGGAAATTCCTAACCTAGGAATTTGTCTAGGCAGTGTGATTTTCTACATTTTTTCCCATTGAATCCTTGCTTCCTGTCAGCTGATTGCCATATCATTCTCTGCCCTTTGTTCATGCTCTGTATAGCATCAAAGCATTACCACACCCAGGGTATCACCCACCAATCTCTCAATGTTTGAAACCCACCCTTCTGTCTTTCAAGGTCCACTTCAAGAGGTTTCACCTGAGGAGTAATCTATGCACTCCTACACAAATTGGGGGCAAGATGCTCAGAAGAGCACCAAGCAGGAATCTAAAATGGAGCTTGGAGACAGCATTCATTCATTCATTCTTAAATTCGAAACATATTTGTGAATCTTACTATTTTTCAGACACTGTTCTTGGTACTGGAGATGCAACAATAAATTAAACTGGCAGAAATCTTGCTGTTATGGAGTTATTTTCTTTATTAGTCTATTGTGGGGAGAGTAACAAAAGAATGATATTAAAAAGGAAATATATACTATGTTTAATGTTGATGGTCAATAAGAGAAAAATAAAGCTAGAAAAAGGTATAGGGAATAGGGAGGGCAGCATTATAATTTTAGATAGGGCAGTCAGGGAAGACATATTGAAAAGGTGATGTTTGAGTGAAAACTCAAAGAAGAGAAGGAAGGAAGTCAGAGATATCTGGAAGACCCCACTGAATTCTAGAGAGGGCAAAAGGTCCAGTATGAATGGAGCAGAATGAGGAAGGAGAAGGGCGGGAGGGCATGAGATCAGAAGTAAGGGGCCAGATGGTGTGTGCACCTTGGATGCCATTGACAAAATTTTGACTTCCACTTTGAGTGCCACCAGAGGCCATTGGGGAATTTTGAGCAGAGGCATGTGGTCTGACACATTTAACAAGATCTTTCTTGCTTTTGTTTATAGAATAGATCATAGGGATTGAGTTCTCTAGAATCCACAGGTGATTCCCCAGTGAACCACAACCCCAGAATTCATACCCTTTCATAATTCCCTTTCACTCTGAATCTTGCACAACCCTGTGGCTGGCTTTCACCAAAGAATCCAGTAGAAGTAAAACTGCTTATGAAGGCCTAGTGGTTTTGTATTTGGAAACTTTAGGAGGCCTAAGACTCCATGTTAAAAGTTTGGCTACCAGGATGGAGAACCCATGTGAAAAGACCATGTGGAGAGGGAGAAGCCTGAGATTATGTGGAGAAAGAGGCTGGGATGTCCCAGCTGAACCCAGACAAGCTAAACCAGCTAAGGAACCAGATATATGGAAAGCCATCTCCAACAATCTATGTGGCTTCCAACTGATGCAGTCATAGGGGAGACCCTGAGGGAAACCAACAGGAAGACCATTTGGCTGAGTACCAGTCAACCCCACAGACTCATAAACAATAATAAAAGGGTGTTGTTTTAACCCACTAAGCTTAGGTTGGGCTTGTCATACAACTACAGATCTCTAGAATACAAGGTAGCAAGAACACAAGCAAGGAAACCAGTTCAGGAGATTATGGTGGCTTTGGTCAGAGTAGATGGGAAGAAAGTGATGAAATTTCCCAGGTGTCTTAAAGGCAGATTTTCTGAGGCTTGGAAGTGAGCTGTGAGAAGAAGTGGAGTTACGGATGAATGGAGGTACTATTTGGAATTTAGGTGAGGAGAGACCATCCATATATGGGATCTCAGGGCCTCACCTGGAGGCCTGGCAACCTTCAGGTGGTGTCACACAAAGGATGGGCAGGGAGGTGGAATCACATACCAAACAGTGAGATTCTGACAAGATCAGAAATTAAAGCAGATGGTGGCTAGGCCTCACAGGAATCCTCTGAGCCAAGCAATCTGGCTCCTGGGTTTTTAAAAGGTACCAGTGGCTTTAGAAATAGGTCTTGAAGGAGCCCTTAAAGCAACCAATCTGACCTGGACATTTTCAACTTCTGTATCACCACAAAGCTTAAACAAAAGCCTTCATTTTGCCTTCGAGAAGCTTAATTTCTTCAAGCCAGGTAGGCAGGCTGTTTCTTCTTCAAATCCTCACCACACCTACAAAAGGCCTTACACATAAAAGAACTCAAATAAATTTTTCTCACATTTATACAGGAAGCCTGGTAGTGACTTCCTACTACCAGAAAAGCTGTACAGATCTTTAGCCATTTTTTTCCTTCATAGATTCATTGGTTGCTCAGAGATAAAAGATAGTATTTTTATGTGTGAAAACCTGCCTTACTAAATGTCCCACTTCCTTGGGAAGCAATGCATTATTTTCCCCATCTGGCATATGCTAAATGGTTGTGAAAACACAAGGAAGTTCTGTGAATTTCCTCAAGAAAATCTTGACAGTCTCTGCACTATTTTGAACTATTCTGATTTGTATTATGACATTCAAACTGTGATCAAATAATATAACATGATATAAAATAATAAGGAATTTTAAAAAAGAAAAGAAAAACCTGGGCAGGCTATGAGGTTTTCTTTACCTACTGTCGTAACACATAAGAACATTTATATAAACAATAAACAAGAATGAAAACAAAAACAAGGGAAGATCTCATTTTTGAAATGCGTGGACTTGAAATTAACACAGTTGATTTAATTTGTTTTATCAACGTTTTAGGAACACTTGCTGAAGTACTTGGTTTGTTTATATCATAGAATCATGGAGAATCTAAAGTGTGTGAAAGCTTAGTTTTATTCTAGGCTAGTCTCTTTACAGATGAAGAATCCTAAGTTCAGAGAGGTTATGACTTTTCCAAGGTCACACAGCTGGTGAGAGGCACAGTAAATTCTAGAACTAATTTTCATAATACTTAACCCAGTTTTCTTCCTGGAGAACTTCTAAAGTGTTCCCTTGTTACCCAAATGGCCACGTATCCAGCCAAGGAGGGAGGAGGAAACTTTGAGGAGGCAGAGTTAAGAGTCAGACAAAGGACGGTAGGAAAAAGATGAGAACAATCCCCTTTTGTCTCACTTTCTTCTTTTCTTGCTATAGCGTGCCACAACAATGGAGTAGCATGAAGAGAGGTCAGCAAGTCTTAGTCTGAAATACCTGTACCTCCTGACTGTAACTAAACTCACCTTCTGTTAACCGGACCTGGCTTTGGGTAGGGAAAAGCCATAACGTCAGTTAAACACACATATTGTACTGATTCCTTTCTTGACTCCATCAATTACAACTGTGTGACCTTGGGCAAGTTATGTTACTTTTTTGTTTGTTTTTTTTTTAAATTGTCATTCAATTACAGTTTATGTTCTTTAATCTCCTCAGATGAAAAATAGGAATAATAGTAACACCTAACTCACAAGGTTGTTGTGATGATTAAGGTGAATATTTTAAAGAGCTTAGAAGACTGCCTGGTATATTAAGTACTATATAAGTATTTGATCAATAAGTTCACAAAATAATTAAATTTATTTTATAGTATCATGCTCATCTTCCTTGAAATTTTCCTATCATGCTAAGATTATTTATGAGATAGTTCCTGTCTTGTGATCTCCTTTTTCTTGGCTATCTCCACTTTCCCACCACCCACTCCTAAACTGGAGGGTCAAAAAAAAAGGTAGGGTACTCATAACTGCAGGCACTGACCCTATGCTATCACTGCTGATGCCCTAAGTTCAGGGAAGATTCGTCATTCAACCCAGTGAAGTGGCTTCTTAAACAGCATAGAGTCCCATGGCAGTCAAGTCTGAGGACACTGCTAACTGAACAGCACCTAGAGAGTATAGGGCCCAGCCAGGGAGGGAGAGTTCCCAGCAGCTCCCATTAGTACAGTTTGCCCAGCACCTTTGCTCCTGGGTATTGCTCTTGTGTTCATGATCTATGAAAAGGTCATTGGATCTCTGCTGTTAGGAAATCCATGCTTTTTGTTTTTATTTTTGTTTTTAACTCAGAATCCTTTCTACATGCAGGTGATTATCTTCTTTCTGCTGGGTCTTTAGGTAACATCAGAAATAACATGAGAATTTGATTATAGTATTTTTCTTCTGGCTTTGTTAGCAACAGAAAACGAACACATTATTTCCTGATGATCTGTTTGTGTATCCTAAAAGAATGTCATTCATTTATGAATTTAAGCAATTAATATGCATTAAATACTTATAGGTGCCAAACCATGTGCTCTTTTTTTAGCCTACATTTTTCATGCTAATTAGCAGGGTCTCAGAGCAGAGATCCAGGCTGGAGTTGGAAATAGAATGTTTTCAAGGACCAAACAATGTCAGTAAATCATGACAGATAAAGAAAATAGGTTAAAAAAAAAGGAATAGTGGGATGTGCAGAAAATTGCAAGACACACCCTAGCTAATTGAAATAGAATTGAAAGACACCTAAATACAGTGTTTGGTTTTTTTTTTTAAATGTAAACATCATTATCCTTGCTTAAGAAAATTTGTTGGATTGGCACAACTCAAACAGGAAGCCAATTAGGGTTCTCCAAGTTCTAATCCTCTTTATTTAGTTCTATCCAGCTATATCTGAGAGACTGGGTTATACCTTAAACTAATCTGCTGTATTGAACTATAAGACAGCCTCCTGGGAGAGACTAATGTGCTCCTCCCTAGAACTTTTTCTAAGATGCCAGAGGGAAAACAGCCACCTCCTAGTCTCAGAAGCTTCCTAAAAGAGAAGACCCTCACCCTGAAGAGAGAGAGAGGTTCAATGATGAAGTATTGAAGAGGGACAATTATATGTTGCAGAGCATGTGAAACTTTGACTGGCTTCTAGTCTTGCCCTATAAAAAAAGCAAGTCTCTGTAACAAATGGACAACATGGAATGGGGGCAAGAGGCTCTTCCTTGTTGCTTTAGCATGATAGGATGTGATAGCAGGTAAGGTTAGTTCCCATAGTGTGATATTTGTAGCAGAACAAAATAGTGCCTACAACAACACAGAAAAATTAAATTAGTTCATCACAAAAGTACTCTGAGATCTCATATTCAAAGGGATAGGAGCAGTGTATTTCACTGGGAGATGAACAATGTGTAGAGGGTCATGAAAAAATAGTGGATAGCAAAAGGTGAAAGAAATGTACTAGAATACTCTGGACATTCTTCAAGGTTGTAGGAAATTTCATGGAGCCTTTGGCTCACAATGGAGAGATCTCAAGAGTCCTTGGGCTACAGAAATTTTGCTGGAGGAGGCTGTACTATATTAACCAGATCATTTTTATTGTACCCCAGTATCTGGCAAAGCTCAGGCTATAGAATGTCTTCTTAGGAAAACACTAAGGAGCAGCCCATTTGGCCCCTGTCACAATGTCACAAAGCAACACAGTGACACAAATTATCAGAGTTGATTTTAAAATAGCCAAATATGTAATAAAAATTAAAAAATGACTAGACATTTTTTAAATAGCATTTCCCCATAGTTGTGACTCAAGTAGCCTGAGAAATCATGTAGAAGTTAACAGTATAATAGGAGAATTTTAAGGAGAACCTCTGGATGTCCCAGCTTATTATGACATTTGCAAAAATGTAAATAGGCATGAAATCAGATGTATTTAACCATGAAGTTTGTTAATTTATGATTTCCATAGGATCCCTCCTTCAGACAAGAACATCAGAACATGGCCTAAAGGCTCTTCTGCTTACCCTTGTAAAGAACAAGATAATTGGTTCTTCTTAGCAAGGCACAACTGGTTTCAATTTAACTGAAGATTAGGAATGGGTTTTGACAGTTGACTAATGATTGACTCTTATTTGGCATTTCCCTCCTCCACCAGTTGGCACCCATCTATCTTGGTTGCCATTCCCTCCACAAACCTCCACACATACCATTTTTTGGCCTCTCATATATAATGTATCCCCCAAAAATAACCTCATGGAAGCTGCCACTTCATCTGATAAATCATCAAAAATCATGGTTTGCTTTAAGAGGCAAGGTCTTTCTTGATCCTTTTAAAAGAAGGAGGTCAAAAAAGTTCAATAGGAAGTATTTCTCTTAGACTCAGTGCATTTCCCCTCATTCAATTACCTTTACATGAAAATTTCAAAAAAGAAACTTGGAGAAATCAGGATTTATTAGTTTTAAAGATGAAACATGAAGATGGCCACAAAAGTCCAACATCCCATTCTAAATAATTCCCAAAAAGAATATTAGAAAACTTACATTATGCTAAAAAACTGAGAATTCTGCTCTCAAGACCCTTTCCTTTTTTAAAAATCTATAATTTTATGACTTTTAATTATCATGATCTTTTTTTGGGCTGTTTTACTCAATAAACAAAAAGAAAAATCAGATTTAAGTTTTCAGCTTTTATGTTTTATGAGTAATTGAACCCCATTAAAGACACAAAAGAAATAGAAAGGAAATCAAGAAGCTCAAGACATTACATCTTCTGTTCAACTCATGGCTGCCATTTTGTCCTCAAGTCCCATATTTTACCAGAAACTTCGAACTTGATATTTCTTTTAGTTTTCCCAAAAATATATCCTCACTTACTTCTGGGGGAGTAGTATTTGGTTGATGCATGAATAAATAAACAAGTGAATGAGGAAATTAATTGAGCTCTTTGAAAATATATAGAATGCACTTATAAGATTATTCCATCATATATCTGAAGATGCTTCTATGCCTGTATACCTTTAATGATAAGGATTCATTCTCTCCTGGGGCCAATGGTTCCATTTGGGATAGAGAAATATTTCATGGTGATTTCAAAAGAGGATGCATGTGGTCCTGCTTGACAATAAATATTCATGTAGGTAAGAAAGAAAATGTCATATGTTGAAGGGTGTCACAGCAGTAGGCAGAGTTCAGGAATGAGATCAAAGAATGAAATTCTAAAAAGACTGGGTCAATGTGCACTAATTTTGAAATTTATTGGCAGCGTTCTCCATTGGTCTAGATTAGAGTAGATGGAAGTCCAATCAAAAATCAGTTTTGGTAGGAAGTATCAGATTCAAATAAACAAATTTGTATCATTGAGAAGCTAATATTATAGATGATACTTATAAAATAAGGCAATTGATGAAGTATATCCTATGGAGATAGAAAATTGGCACATAAGAAAGGTTCAGTAGGGAAAAGTTCTGTAAAACCTCTTTTTCAGAACACTAGGAAATGTTAGCTTTACAAAAATACAGCACCTAGTATGTCTTGAGATTCTTAGATCTAATTTTACCTAACTGATCCCTGGGACTCATAAGTGATGCTACAAAGTGGAAGTGATCAGAACTGAGAAAATGTATCCATGCATCTTGGAAATTTTGATAGAGAGAAAGGAAGAATTTGTACATATTAAGACATCCCATAGTATGTAGCAGAATGTGATGGTAACTCCTTTGTCAGAGCTGACATTTATTGGAGGCTACTTTTATGCCAGGCATTGTGCTAAATCCTCTGCAGTATTTACATTGTTTAATAGTCATAAAAATCCTATGATGTAGCTACTATTGTTTTATGATTCTATACTAATGTAGAGACTTAGATTAAGCTACTTGCACAAGATCACCCAGGTGAAAAGTGGCAGGATTGGAATTTAAACCTAAAGAGTCTTAGTGCAGTCTGTTCTGCTAACCACTTCAGTGGGTTGCCTTACATCCTCCTTATGGAGATTTTACAAAAATAATTCTAATTAAAAATGATCTCAATGAAGGAGAAAAGTGAAAACTGCTATAGTATAGCAAGAATTTTGGCTCTGATATCAGATCGTAACAAATCATTTAACAAACTAGTTTATTGGCTTTGTGATTTGAATACTGAAAAAGTATTATCTAACAAGTTAAAATATCTGAATTCAGTAATGGTGTGCACTATGACTCAAACAACATCTTCATAAAATATGGATTTTATGTGAAAATTTTTTGTTTTCTTCCCATGGAATTTCTTTAAATATTTTAAAAGGAGCCTGTGTAACATATATGTTGTAATTTTCTTGAAAATTAGTGCTAACATGTAAATAGTTGACCATGCTTGATAGAATACCTTTTTAAATGAGTACCTATACATGACCTGATATTTGACATGCATAAAATTTTATGTTCTATTGACAAACTATTTTTGCTCTGTATTATGGAATTAAATATCTCAGGGTGCCCTGTAAAGAGTAATATAATTTTCCAGATTCTCTTCTTCCTAAATGTGTAGAGAACAATTGAAGTATAGAAGATACTTACAACTAACAAAAATCTTTGAACATGTTTGTTGTTATTATTACCCTAAGAAACCAATGGTGTTGAATATGAATTGGCATTTCTGTGAATTCAGATATTCAAAAGACTTGTTATAAAGTTGGGCTCAGAATTTTTTTTAAAATGAGTTTTCTGTAATTTCTGATAGATATGTTAGGAAAATCCAAATGAAAAATAAATTTAGGATTCAAAAAAAAGTTACTGAAAACAATAAGAGCAAAGGTGCAAGATGGCAGAGAAGTGAATGGAAGTTGTACTGATCTTCTTTTAGGACCAATCTGGAATCACAACTAAATTGTGGAGAAATCACCAGAAACAAACAACTGAACAATAGCTAAAGAGAAGCCTTATAACCTAGGACAGACAGGAAAATCAGCTTCAGCACAACCTGACTGGTAAGGGGTGCGGTGGAGACTCAAAAAGGTTGGTTGGGTGCCCAAGTGCGGCAGCACTAGAGGGATATTTAGGCAGCCAGTTGGATTCCTCTGAGAAGAGAGGGGTCTAAAACCATAAGCAGGCATCCCCAGCCTACAGCACCACAGCCCAAAATTTATAAAGATAAGAGCCAGCTGCTAAAAGCAACAGGGTTGCTCTCTGCCAGAGACAGGCACCTAGAGAGTCAAAGAGCCATTTTAAGGACCAAGAAATGAATTTTTATTTACAACAACTTAACCTGGGCTCCACCTAAGGTGGAAGCACAGTAGGCTAGAGATGCCAGAGGAGAGAAAGGAGAGAGAGGCGTTGGAGAGAATTTAGGTATTAGCCAGCAAGATCCTGGTGCTGACTCATCCCCAATACAGTAGGAGCCACTGTGCTCACGCAGACCACTAATCTCTGAGCATCCTGAGGGGAAACAATAGCCAGGGCACCAGGAGGGATTCTGACTCTCCCTTTGGTGACTGAGCCTGAGTGTTGAGTGCAGAGTGAATAGCTTAACAAGTGAAGAAGACAGCCTTAGACTGTAGATCGCTAGAAGTCTCGAACAGACTGCCTAAGATCAGATGAGGGCAATACCAGAGGTGACCCAGAGAGAAAAAAAAGTGGTAAATACAAAAGGCTACTGTGATGAAATCCACCGGGGTCTTCTCCACGATTTGTGATATTTTCTTTACTATGTAGCTTTCTAACGTTCATTTCAGGTCCATCAATTTGTGCATATTAAGTCATTAGATTTTACACTAACAGTTTATTCCTCTCCTTTCTTATAATACTCTGAATCTCTTTGTAACCTTACAATACTGGTTCATTTGCTGTTGATAGTGGGATTGCGGGGGGAGAGAGTTACTTCTACAGATGGGCGTTTGTTTCCTGGGCTTTGTGGTTTTGTTCGGGCAGCGCCAGCACCAAAAAAACAGAAACAAAAACAAAAACAAAAACACACAGGACATGGTAGGCAGAGTGACCCTCAATCAAACAAACTGGACGGAAGGAGCAAAGAATGACCAAATGACAGTCAAAATGCAATCACTTCCAGAAAGCCAACACAAACAGTACGAAAGGATTCCAAAGAGCAGTAAGTTCAGGAGAGCAAGTAGAGTGCGCCACTGAACCTCACAGGTCTCCTACCATAGAAGTTCACACCACAAAGTGAGGAAGTCAAAACAGATCAATTTAAGAAGCAGAAGCAAAAAAGAAGAGTCTGTCAAAAAAGGGGAAGACAAAGACACAACCCCCAAACAAAAGGAAAGGAGGAATCCCCAGAAAGAGTACTAAAAGAATTAGAGGCAAGTAAACTATCAGATATTGAGTTCAAAACGATGGTTATAAGGAAGCTCAATGAGCTCAGTGAGCTCAGGGAGAATTACCAAAAACTACAGAGAAACTATGAGGAACTTACTGTAAACTACACCAGCATTGAAAAGGACATAGAAGCTATCAACAAGAGGCAAGAGGAAATGAGGAATACAATTTCTGAATTGAAGAACACAGTAGAAGGAATCAAAAGCAGACTATATGAAGCAGAGGATCGAATCAGCGAGCTGGAGGACAAGGTAGAAAAAAGCTCCTAGAAAGAGCAAGAAAATGAAAAAAGACTCAAAAAGAAGGAAGAAGCATTTAGGGAAATGCAGGACAACCTGAAAAGTCATTATATCCGTATAATAGGGATACCAGAAGGAGAAGAAGAGGAGCAACGGATAGAAAACCTGTTTGAAAAAGTAATGATGGAAATCTCCCCTAATTGGAGGAGAGAAAGCGTCACACAAGTCCAGGAAGCACAGAGGGTCCCATTTAAGAAGAACCCAAGGAGTCCCACTCCAAGACACATCAGAATTAAAATGGCAAATATCAAAGACAAAGAGAGAATCTTAAAGACAGCAAGGGAGACACAGGAAGTATCATACGAGGGAACTCCGATAAGGCTGGCAGCTGACTTCTCAACAGAAACACTGCAAGCCAGAGGGGGATGGCAAGAAACATTTCAAGTCGTGAGAAGCAAAGGCCTGCAACCAAGACTACTCTACCCAGCAGACTACTCTCAATTAAAATGGAAGGCAAAATAAGGAGCTTCCCAGACAAAAGAAGACTAAAAGAATACATCTCCAAAAACCAGCATTGCAAGATATGCTAAAGGGACTGCTTTAAGTAGATGAAGAAAGGGAGTGAGAAAGAGAGGATCATGGGTACAAAGGGGAAAAAAAGTACCCATCAGTAATATAAATGTAATTGTATTAAATGCTTCAATAAAAAGACATAGTGTAGCTGCATGGATAAGAAAACATGACCCACACATATGCTGCCCACAAGAGACCCACCTCAGCACAAAAGACCAACACAGACTGAGAGTAAAGGGATAGGGAAAAAAATCCAAGCAAATGGACAGGAAAATTAATGCTGCAGTAGCACTACTTATATTAAATAAAATAGATTTCAAAACAAAGGCCATAAAAAGAGACCCAGAAGGACACTTCATAATACTCAAAGGAAGAATCAACCAAGAAGACAGAAATATTGTAAACCTATATGCACCCAACATAAGAGCACCCATATATAAGGAAAATCTTGGAGGACTTCAAGAAAGATATAGACAGCAACACAATGATAGTAGGGGATTTTAAAACCCCACTGACAACAATGGGTAGATCTTCCAAACAAAACCTCAACAAGAATATTGCGGAACTGAATGACGCTATAGATCAAATGGACTTAACTGATATATCTAGAGCCTTTCTTCCCAAAGAAGCAAAATACACATTCTTTTCAAATGCATACAGAACATTATCAAAGACAGACCACATGATAGGACACAAAACAAGCCTCAACAGATTGAAGAAAACGGAAATCATAACAAGCATTTTTGTGGACAACAAGGGCTTGAAACTAGAGACTAACCTCAAGGAAAAAGCTTAAATACGTTCAAATGTATGGAGCCTGAATAGTACATTATAAAACAATGAATGGGTCAACAATGGGATTAAAGAAGAAATCAAAAAAGTTTCTGGTAACAAATGAACACACAACAGTCAAAAACCTATGGGACACAGCAAAGGCAGTCCTGAGAGGGAAGTTCATAGCAACACAGGCCTATGTAAAAAAGATAAAAATATTTCAAATGAATGACCTAACCATCCAGCTTGAAGAACTGGAGAAACAACAACAAACGAAGCCCCGAGCAAGTAGAAGAAAGGGCGTAATCAGGATCAGAGCAGAACTGAATGACATAGAGGCTAAAAGAACAATTCAAAAGATCAATAAAGCCAGGAGCTGGTTCTTTGAAAAGATAAATGAAATTGACAAGCCTTTAAGCAGACTCATCAAGAAAAAAAGGGAGAGGACCCAAATAATAAAATCAGAAATGAAAGAGGAGAAATTACGACTGACATCACAGAAAAACAAAGGATTGTAAGAAATTATTGTGAGCAATTATATGCCAAGAAATTTGAGAACCTAGGTGAAATGGACAAACTTCTAGAAAAATATAACCCTCCAACAGTGAATGAAGAAGAAGCAGAAAGCCTGAACAGACTGATAACAGCTGGTGAATTGGAAACAGTAATGAAAAAACTCACGGCACACAAAAGCCCTGGGCCAGACAGTCTTACAGGAGAATTTTACAAAACATTCAAGAAGAGCTAACCCCTGTCCTTCTCAGACTATTCCAAAAAACCCAAGAAGAGGGAATACTCCCAAACTCTTTTTATGAGGCCAGCATCATCATACACCCCAAACCAGATAAAGACACACCAAAGAAAGAAAACTACAAGGCAATATCGCTGATAAACATAGGCGCTAAAATCCTCACAAAATATTGGCTAGCGGCATCCAGCAACACATGAAAAAGATCATCCACCATGATCAAGTGGGATTCATCCCACGGACGCAAGGATGGTTCAGTATTCACAAATCAATAAATGTAATACATCGCATAAACAAAAGGAAAGACAAAAATCACATGATCATAACAATAGATGCAGAAAAAGCATTAGAGAAGGAACAGCAGCCACTTACGATAAAAACACTCAGCAAAGTGGAAGTAAAGGGGGCATACTTCAACATAATAAAGGCCATATGTGAAAAACCTATAGTCAACATCATTCTCAATGGGCAAAAACTAAAAGCTTTCCCACTAAGATTGGGAACAAGACAAGGATTTCTGCTTTCACCATTTCTATTCAACAGAGTGCTTGAAGTCCCAGCCACAGCAACCAGACAAGAAAAAGAAATAAAAGGCATCCAAATTGGACAGGAGCAAGTAAAACTGTCATTGTTTGCAGATGACATGATACTGTACATAGAAAACCCCATAGATTACACCAAACAACTACTCGTCCTAATTAGCGAATATGGCAAAACAGTGGGACACAAAGTCAATATTCAGAAATTGAAGACATTTTGTACACCAAAAATGAAATATTAAAATCAGATCAGGAAAGAAATCCCATTTGCTATAGCAACAAGAAAAATTAAGTACATAGGAATAAACTTAACCGAGGAGGTAAAAGACCTGTACTCATAAAACTATACAACACTGGAGAAAGAAATTAAGGAAGACACAGAAAAATGGAAGCATATACAGTGTTCATGGGTTGGAAGAATTAACATCATCAAAATGTCCATACTGTCAAAAGAAATTTATAGATTCAACACAGTTCCAATTAAAATGCCAATGACGGATTTCACACATATGAAACAAACATATCAAAAATGTATGTGGAACCACAAATGACCCCAAAAAGTTGCAGCAATTTTGAGAGTGGAGGACCAAGGAGGAGGGATCACAATACCTGGCATCAAACTACATTACAAGGCCACTGTTATCAATAGAATCTGGTACTGGTATAAGAACAGATGCATGGATCAATGGAACAGAATAGAGAGCCCAGAAAGAAACCCATGTCTCTATGGTAAATTAATATTTGACAAAGAGGGCAGGAGCATAAAATGGAGAAAAAATATCCGCATCAATGAATGGTGTTGGGGGATCTGGACAGCTACGTGCAAAAACATGAAATTCGACCACCAGCTTACACCATACACAAAAATAAAAACTCAAGATGGAAAAACGACTTAAATTATCAGTCGCGACACCGTAAAAGTCGTAGAGGAGAACATAGGCAGAAACTCTCAGATATCCCACACAGCAATATTTTTACAGATGTGTCTCTTTAAGCAAGGGACATAAAGGAAAGAATAAACAAATAGGACTTCATCAAATAAGAAGCTTCTGCATCACTAAAGAAAATATCAGCAAAATGAAAAGTGGACCAACCATATGGGAAAATATATTTGCCAATGATACCTCAGACAAGGGTTTGAGCTGCAAAATATATAAAGAAATCACACGATTCCACTCCAAGAAGACAAACAGTCCAATTAAAAATGGGCAAAGAACCTGACCAGACACTTCTCCAAGGAGGACATATAGAAGACCCGTGTTATAAGGAAAAAAGAAAAAAGGAAAAAGAAAGGTCTTTGAATTAATTATGTATAAAACAAACTTTTTTTTTTACATAGTCTTGGGATCAACTTTTTTATTTTTTTCTTTAAAAGAGGGTAGTAACTGTGAACCCGGTGCTGATATCACTGAAATCCACTTAGCCTAAAAAATAAAAATCACATTCTAGGTTTTTCATCTCTGATACCCACAATCACAAGCAAAGTATTGCCAAATAACACTTATGACACTTTTTCTACAAGAGATAAAAGAAGCAGAATTGTTAGCAAATCCATTATTTCAATCTTCACACTTAGCTATGGGAAAGACAGCAATGAACAGCAGTTGAATGCTAGGAAATTCTGGGAAAGGCATATGGTGTTGTGTCAAATGCTAAAGAACTGAAGATTCCATTCTCACAGACAAATCAGAATGCCAAAAAAGCAGCCTCTTTATATTTAAGTAGATTACATGTCAAATGTTAGGAAATGATGAAAACTGAATAGACAAGATCAAGACGTCTGTGAAGTTCAGTGAAGGTTATTTCCAAGGACCCTTCTAATGTACTGAAACTTGAGGGAATAAACTGAAATACTTCTATTCCAAGCAATTCTGTAAAAATGCAATAAAGGAAGCTAGTGACCAGAAAGCTGCCCTAAAATTTAGAACAAAAACAACAGCAAAGCCATCAAGCCATATATATATTCCTGCAATACCATTTAACCACCAGAGACTGGGGGTTAGACAGTTCCTACAGAAAAAGGAAATGTACTAACTGTTGATAAAATAACTGGTCCAGTGGAAATCCCTGTACTGAAACAGCTGGAGGCTGAGACAACGTGAATACCAGCTATGAAAACTGGGGCTTAACTAAGAGCAAAGTTAAGACCTTAGATTATGGAGTCAGACTGTTTCAAACCCCAGCTTCTCCTTGTGAGGCTTTTAGTAATGTCAATAGCCAATATGTATCTATCACTTACTCTGTGGTTGGCTTTGTTCTAGATTTATTGCATTAAATTATCTCAACAAGTAACTGGTAAGAAAGCAAAGCCAGGGTTTCTTTGCAAAAAGTCTGGCTCCAAGCCCCATGGCTTCACCTCTTTGCAACATGTTCCTTGTGTAACCACTAAATGAGAAGCCAAAAGGCCTACATGACCTTGGGCGAGTGATCAAACCTCTCTGCCACTTTAAAATAGGGATGGATAGTAATAGTACTTATTTCATAAAATTTCTTTAAAGTTCAAATAAAATGCTCACATACTCTTAGCACAATATCTGACACAAAATAATCCAAAAATAATTACCATGTTCTTGATAACCATACCATTCAGCTCTACCAGACCCAGATGCAGTCTAGGTTTCTTTAGGCCTCTCCAGTTTATAACTACTGGCAGTGTCACATTAACCACAATAACGAAATTTCACTGAATCATGACTCCTCCATCTCAAATCCCTGCCCTCCTCCAATCTTTGCTTTTCTACCATTCCTAGACTCCCAGTTGCCTCTTGGGCTCTTGGGGACATCTCACATGTGCACACCAACAGACCTCTGATATTTTCCACCTGCCCAAAGGCAATGCCCAGAGCCCAAAAAGCCACTTGAGGGCAGCTCCTCATCCTGCACCTGCTGGCCTGGATGCTTTGTAGATTAGAGTGTAGTCCTTGCTGTTGGCTCCCAGGGTTCACAAAGCTACAGATTACTAGAGGGCACATAGAAAAAAAAATTGTGTTTCTCTCTGAGCCTCACTGTGTCACTTTGGCTCTTAATTGGTCACATCCAGCACTTGATATAAAAAACTCCCTCAGCCTCTGTCTGCAACATCCTTCCATGGGGCTTAAGCCAAGTCAATGTTGTCAGTCTGGAGAACAGATGCCATCTTCTAGGCTGAGACCTTGGCTTAACAAGTGTGGGAATTGCCAAAGATTGCCCCAAATGAGTGAGTTTAAAATAGGATCACCAAATCAACCAGTTTGATCAGGATTTCCCACTTTCTAGCACTGAAAATCTCTTTTCACAAGAACTCCCCACTTTCCCCTCCAAGGATGATTGGCCACATTTATTTTTAAATGCCCAGAACATTTTGGACAGCATCATTGAATATGTCCACCAGTGTGGAGGACAGCTGATGGGAGAGTATCCTACATACTGAATACAAGATCACAGATGACATTAACACTACTTCCTTGGTTTATTCCCTACCAAAATGTTTGCTGTGGTGTAGACATGTGTTTTGTATTGAGTTGCTATGATGGAGAAATAAGACTATTCTACCTGGTTCAGATGAATTAAGATTATTTGAAAATGTCCTTTCTAAAGCCTCCTTCCCTCATTCGTGTCTCTCTCTATTTTCTGAGAATTTCCAATTCTCTACTTCCTTTAACATTGCCCAAAAAGTCAATCTTCTCTGTGTATGTGTGTGTGTGTGTGTGTATGTGTGTGTGGGGGGCACCTAACAGTGTCCCACACTGCTGTTAATCGAGGGCCTGTGGTTTATTCACTCTGTATCTTTTCAGCAGTGTTCCTTTTTTGGCAAGGAAACCTTCTTACATCCCACACTTCAGGATTACATGAGACTCAGACTAGATACATGTAGTCTTCCTGGTTCTTTTTTAAAAAAATCTTTCTTCTCTTTTTTTAAGTTTCATGAGAAGTCATTTTGTTATGAAAGAAATAAATATATTCTTCAGTTAGCCCCATATTTAGCTATTAAAATGTTCTTCAAATCTCCTAAAAAATTTAAGACAGACTTATTGTGTTTGATATTTTCAATCAAGTTACCAGATGTATGTTACAAAGTATCCCCTACACAGCTGGAGATCAACTAACTACTCCATCAGTAGAAATTTGCCAACTTCTGAGCACCCTTTACCTCCTTCCTCCTCTCTTTATTAGTATCAGGAGGTCTAGGGTCCTGTTCCTTACCTATCACTCAGTTGCCGCAATTTGGGGGTGGACTTCCTTGCAGTATGTGCTCCATAGAGGGAATACAGACCTCTGTATGTACACTCTACCCACCCTCAGCTCAGACAGTGCTGGATACCGCAGTCTTGCTGTTTGGGCAAAAAGTGGCTCAGAGACACTGGCAAGGTACATCCCCAAACCTGCAGACTCAAGGCACTCTGACAGAAGTTGCAGAGACACCAGGAAGGACAAGTACAGAACAATCAGAATGAGGGCCTGTGATTCAGGACATGACACTGATGGGTGAGCAGACATCTTTCTCAGCAGTTCTTTGGTGGAAAAAAATTAAGCATTAGCAAAATCGTCAACGCTGGGACTTGGACACTCTCTTTGGTTGAGCCCTAAGCCATGACATGGACTTTCATTTGTAATCCACAATCACTTCCCAGGGCCAGGCTCAGTGAGAAGGGCCCAAAATGCTAGATTAGATAAAATTTGGGAGATTGGCCCCTTCAGGTTTTTCCCCTTAGTGGTGTTCCTTTTTCATTCTGGAAATCCAGTCCTCCCATCCACAGCCATCAGGCTGTGAATAGAAGAAAGGCTGCCACCTGGATTTTCACAGTGCTTCCCCCACCCCACCCCTCCAGGAGAGAAAGCTTTCCCTGGTTATTCCAAGGAGAGGAGGAGCCAGGAGCCCCAGGGTTGTCTTCTAGCAGCCCCAATATTCTTTGATATGAGCGCTTGACACTGTCCTCCAACTCATGGAAAGTGCTTGGCTAATGAATATTTTAGCCATCTCCTTTTCTAACCAGATCATAGCTTTAAATCTCTCTTTTATTCAGGTTCTGAGGTTGTCACTCTCCCCAGATGATTCCCTATTCCCACCATCCCGGTGACATTCATGACAACTCTTCTCACTGTTAGAGCACAGAACTCTCCAGTGCCACGCCTGACGGCTACCTACCCCTGGGCCCCAACTCGATTTATAATATTTTATTGCCAAAGGCATTTTTTAAAAAAAATTAAAGCCATCTTTTGTCTGAGACATCATAATTTCTCTTATATTTGTGACTTTTCTGTTCTAATCCATATTATTGAATATTATAATGCTTATCATCACTATAAGATTTCTCAAATACTGGTATAAATATTTGTTGACTGTTTGCTGTTCCTCTAAACTTTAATCACCATTAAGAAAGGATGAAATGTATTTTGTTCAGTGATGTATCTTTATTTCCTTGTACATGTTTCAGAGCATAGTTAAAGTTCAATAAGTATTTGGTAGATGAATTTAAAAATGAATAAATGATATTATAATTTCATTATAGGATAAATGACTTTTTTAATGAAAACCACATCACACAACTTAAAGATGGTCTACTGATGGATGCGGGAGAATATTTTCTTTTCTGGGGAGCTTCAGATGTTGAAGCAAATTCGTGAAGCAGCCACCATGTGGTTATTTGACCTAGTGAGAGATCAGGCAGGAACTTCCCTGGCATGAGTTTTGTTACTATGTATATAAAACAGAGACCAGTCATAATTTTGCACTTGCAATTATCTCTAGATACTTCATTTCCTTTATAAGGAAAATGAAAAATAATAACAGTAACTGTTCTTTAAAGTAGAAACATTTCTAATTTCTTGGAAAAGAAAAGGGAAATAAGGAACGCATTCATAGAGAAAGAGTCAGTGGATTTCCAAATTGGGAGGTTTTCTTGAGCTCTATGGGCTTTCTTGCTATTCTTCCAACATGCCAGGCATAGTGTTACCTCAGGACCTTTGCACATACTGTTTATGTGGCCGAGAAAGCTCTTGCCCAAGATTTATGTCTTTCTTATTTTTCCATCTTTTCTTCATGAGGACCTTACTTAACTAGCCTATAAAAAAACAGAAACTGCCCCTTGCCCTTCTCACATCAGATTCTCTGTTACTCTTACTAGATTTTACATTTCTCCATGGCATTTCTCACCAAATGATATATGAGCTATTACTTAAGTAATTAATTAAATTGTCTGTCTTCCACCCTCCCCACCTCCTGCCAACTATAAGTTTCATGAATTAAACAATTTCATTATTTCAAACAATTTCATTACTTCCTAGAATAGTGCTTGGTACATACAAATATTTGGTACAAGTGCGTGAATGAAGTTGAAGTGATTGGAGCTTTCCTGCATAAACTATTAGTACAGTGCAAATGCTTATGATTTTCCAGTGATGATTGGAACTGGCTTGTAGCTGCTTCAGAAAACTTATAATATGTATTTCTTTCCAACTCTGCATTCATTGACATCAAGTTGGTAAATTAAAATTGGCAAAGGTGGGAGTATAAACAATACAGCACTTGGGAAATACCACACAGCAAGACATTTCTTTTTCTTTTTTTTCCTTTTTTCCTGTAGAATCAATTGTTAAATATATTCTAGCCTACCATTGGTCTTACCGAGATATTTTCATGCAAAATAATAATGTATGTATAAATAAACAACATCTGTACTAAGTATCCCAAAGCATTGTGCTGAAATGATTGTGCTTATTAACAATTCAATCCACCTAAGGACAAGAAGAATGTTAGAGGACTCTAGAATAAAAGCCAAGCCTGACAAAATTAGTGATAAACAGAAAATTGGGAACTAATGAAAACTTAATCTAAAGCATTGGAGAATATTAAAAATAGATTCAAAGTGTAAAAATCATTGACCACAGTTATGAGAAATTGTGTATCATCTAAGAATATTGTTCAATATAAAGACTTTAAAATTATATCTAGGCACACAAAGAAGACATTGGAGAGTTTCTTAGGCTCAGAAGCTCAGTTTGTCCCTACAGCCTCTGCCTAGTGCCCAGATACAGGGTGTTTCATAAATAATAAAACAAATTGGAAGACAAATTGAAATCAGATTTGCGTTTTTTGCTTGCAAGCTAGAACTGTCAGTACATCTTCCTATGTGACAGAAAAGCATCCATTTCTTATGGTTGAAATTACAGGAAAGCTTCTCACATTCTCTCCTTCACCAAATTTTCATCATCTCCCTTTACTTACTGACTTTAGGCGCCTTTATATTCTAACCATTGAAGGTGCCATTGGTATCTGAAAGTACTTCAAGGTAAGGAGTCCAGGCTCTGGGCTGAACTCACAGGCAGATTCCAGCTCTGATGCCTAATGCTGTGACTCTACACTCACTTCCTTTCTGGCCTAACCGCTACATGGAGTATGTGTTGTGGCACCCGTTAGGAGGGTGCCTCACCTACTGCCCAGGCCTTCTGCCTGGGACTCAGATTCCTCCTTAATGAACAAATTCCTTCTCATCTTCAAGACCCATGTGGAATTCTTGTCTGACTCTCAGTACTTTGGGGATCAAAGTGAAGCTATCCCATTGAAATATTTACAATATACTATTTGTAAATACCAAAAAAAAAAAAAAAGAGAGAACTAAATGATGTAAAGAAATGCATTTAAAGCATGTAAAATCCATGAAGCACATCGAACTTTTTTTAGTATATTTTATTGATTATGTTATTACAGTTGTTCCACTTTTTTTTTTACTTTTACTCCTTCCGTCTGGTCCTCCCCGTTTAATTCATGTCCATGGGTTGTGCGTTTAAGTTCTTTGGCTTCTCCATTTCCTACACTATTCTTAACATCCCTTTGTCTATTTTGTATTTACCAATTATGCTTTTAAATCCCTTCACCTTTTTCTCCATTCTCCCCATTCCCTCTCCTAGCTGATAGTCCTCCAAAAGATCTCCATATTTATGATCTGTTCCTCTTCTGGTAGTTTGCTTTTTTTTTTCTTTCTTTCTTTTTTTTTAGATTTAGTTGTTAGTTGTGAATTTGTTGCCTTTCTAAAGTTCATAGTTTGATCATCTTCTTTTTCTTAAATAAGTCTCTTTAACATTTCATGTAATAATGGCTTGGTGATGATGAACCCCTTTAGCTTTAACTTTATCTACTTTTCCATTCTAAATGATAGCTTTGCTGGATAGAGCAATATAGGTTGTAGGCTTCTGCTTTTCATAACTTTGAATACTTCTTGCCAGTCCTTCTAGCCTGCAAAGTTTCTTTTGAGAAATCTGTTTTCAGAAATCTCTGTTTTTCTCTTGCTGTTTTTTAAGATTCTCTCTTTATATTTTACTTTTGTCATTTTAATTATGATGCGTCTTGGTGTGGTTCTCTTTGGGGTTTTCTGTGTTTCCCAGACTTGTCTATTTCATTTGCCAAATTAAGGAAGTTTTCTTTCATTATATTTTCAAATACATTTTCAATTTCCTTTTCTTCTTCTTCTTCTCTTTCTGGCATCCCTAGGTTTCAGGTGTTGACACATTTGTAGGTCTCCAAGAGTCTTCTTATACTATCTTCATTTTTTTTGAATTTTTATTTCTTTTTTTCTGTCCTGGTTGTATGTTTATTTCTGCTTTATGTTCCAAATTGCTGATTTGAATTCCTGCTTCCTTCCCTTCACTGTTGGTTCCCTGTAGATTTTTCTTTATTTCAGTTAATGTAACCTTCCTTTCTTCCTTTATGTTGTTGCCTTACTCAATGAGTTCTTTGAGCATCTTGATCAATAGTGTACATCTGATAGGTCAGATATCTCTGTTTTGTTTAGTTCTTTTTCTGGGGTTTTGTTATGTTCTCTTATTTGGATTATATTTCTGTCTCCTCAATTTGGCAGCCTCCCGGTGTTTGTTTCTATGTATTAGGTAGAGGTGTTTTGACTCCCTGTAAAAGGACCTATAAATTGCGTGGGGTGGAGCCACTAGAGTGGGGCAACCTGCTTCATGACTTTGTGGCTTTGTGTTGGGGGAGGGTTCAGATAGGGGACTGTGATGCTTCCTGGCTTCTGGGGGTTTGGCCAGCACTTACCGTGTTTCCAGTCACTTCACCCACTCCCCATATTGGTACCCTTCCAGATATTGCCCTGGTGTTTAATCCCAGAGTATGTGGGTTTCCATATGTTTTAAGACTATGTGGGCCCTTTAACTGAAGTTTCCTGAAAATATCTCACTTTCTTCTACATTCCCAACCCCCACTGATTTTTATAACCAGAAGTTATGGGTATTTCTCTTCCTGGCACTGTAATCCTAGGCTGTGTGGTTTGGCCTGGACTAGGACAGCCTGCTCCCAAGATATCCCTCCTAATTTTTATCCACCACATGCGAATGTGGGACTGCCCATGTCTATTCCACCACTGCCACTGCATCTCCACACCATACCATGTCTCCTCAACTCTCTGCCCCATCTCTGTATCTCTGCCTCTCCTAACCATCTAGATGAATGTAATTTACTAAATCCTTGGTTTTCATACTTTTATACATTTCAATTTTCTGACAGCCTTGGGTGTTATTGTTTTGAGATTTAGTTGTAATTCCTTTTTGTGGTTGTGCAAGGAGGCAAAGTGTGTCTACCTATGCCTCCATTTTGACCAGAATTTGTCAAACTTTTGCCTTTCCATGCAGATGTGGGTATTAGTGATGTAGTAATCTCTTTGCTTTGTGCTCCTTTCTTTATATGTCTTGACCCACTAATCATGAAATATGTGAGCTAGGGGCAGATACTCCTATTTTTTTTTTTAAGTTAAAGCAGTCCACAAACATAACTAATTATAAAAATTCAAACAATATAGAAATATTGAGAAAGTTGAAATATTCATTTCACATCTTCTAATCCTACTGCTCTACCCATAAATAATCTCTTTTAAAAAATATTTATTTATTTATTTATTTATTTTTAAAGAGAGGGGAAGGGAGGGAGAGAGAGAAGGAGAGAAACATCACTGTGTGGTTGCCTCTCACATGCCCCCTACTGGGGACCTGGCCCGCAACCCAGGCATGTGCCCTGACTGGGAACAGAACCAGCGACCCTTCAGTTCTCAGGCTGACACTCAATCCACTGAGCCACACCAGCCAAGACCCATAAGTAATCTGTTAAAACAGGTTTTGTCCATCCCTCTAGTAAGTACATGTTTGGAGGTTTATGTGCGTGTGCATTCAAAAGCATATCATTTTTTGTATGTAGTTTGTTATATAATAAAATCATATTATAAAAGTATATTGTGGTATGAACTATTGCAACTTGGCCACTTTTTGTTAGGCCTTAGTGAAAATATTAAATAATATTTTATACTTTATTTTAGAAGCCCTTTGTTAATGGATATCTAGGTGTTTCTAATATTTGATCATATCCTGTGAAGTTGCAAAAGACATACTTAGATACATACCTTTGGGTACATGTATAGGAATACTACGTAGTAGATTTCTGAAAATGGAATTTTTGGGTCAAAATATAACACATTTCAGTTTCTGGAAAGTTTTATGAAACTGGTGTCTAAATAGGGTTCTCCATATTGATTTCTAGCATCAGATTATGAGAAACCAATTCCCCTTAACTTGCTAATAAACAATGAATATCATCAGTATTTTAGCAGCAGAATAGGTTTAAGACCAGGCAACTCAATTGTTCTGTGTTTGAGGCTAAAAGTCAAATTCTCTATTTTCAGGCATGTGTGCATATATAAAGACTGCCGATCCATAATTTCTGTGCAACTGCAGCTGTTTTCCATTCAGCATCTGGTGGCATTTCCTGCTCTTTAGATAGACAGTGGCTGTTGTAACCAGGCTGGCCAAGTTTATCACCTGAGTTTCTGTTGAGTCTATGTTCTGGTGATGTAGGCCATGCCTTTGGGATCCTCCCCGACAAAGATCAAGTGCCCAGGTTGCATGGCACTATCATTAGCAGAGGTCATTGCAAAGAGTAGAGCTTCTGAAAGGGGAAAAATAGGTCTGGTGTCAGCAGCCTGGCTCTCCACACTGGCCTGAATATTTACTCTGGGAGGAAGAAGAGGGCAGGCATAGACAAGCATTCCTTTCGGCACACTCATTAATCAGGACCACAGCTGATTAAGTGTAAAGGGAATGAGTGTCAGGAGCCAGGTGACACTGTTTGTGCTGCCTTTCACCTCTGAGGAGTGAAAGCCAAGTGTCAGTACTGGACATTCTCCAAGGGCCATCTCTGGAGAATTAAGGGGTCTTTTTGGTTGGCACCAGAGATCTTTTGTGAACCACACACACATAGAATGTCAGTTATTTTTCACAGAATGTGGTAAAGCAGAGCATATCCTACATACAATTGCCTAGGTGGTATATAGGGAGATACAGATGTAGGTGATATCTAACTATACAGATATGGGCAAAATTACTCAAACACATGTAGCCATTCATGGGGAGAAGTGCATGGATTCCCATGGGGCCCATTTACTGAGGGAGGCCCCACAGGTATTCTGTAATTGAAGAACAACTTAGTGGAGTATTCATTTCACAAATGTAGTTGAAAGTCTGATTCTTTAAAATATTTTCAAAGGATCTTGCTCATGTAACAAAAAGGCGATCTTAGATGAACAAAGTATAAGAAATGTACATGTAAAAGATGTGAATATAAAGCAAAGAGGCTTTCTTTTTTAAAATGTGGTTTAAAAATGAATTCAAAATTTTAGCTGTATCATAGTACATGATATATAATACATGAGGTCTGTCCTTGATAAGGATCCTGCGGCATCGTTAAGAACCCATATCTCTTTATATCACACTAGTTGTTTACAATAAAACCATTATTACTTTTTTAGAAAAGTAGATTGAGCTTCACAACTATAGGAGAGGGAACTTCACTCTTAACACCACTGTCCCATTATCAACTCGAGGGTGTTGTATCTTCCATCATAGAGTTACACAGCATTCTTAAAGGAACTAAAACTTAGCAAGCATCTCCTGAAAAATAACATGAGTTGTACATTTTTATATAGATATATTGTTTTTTAATAATTATATTATTTTATTTATTTTTATTATTGTTAATAATTGTAATGTACATATGTTAAAATGTATAATTTGATTAGTATATACATGTATATTTAACATAAGACCATACTTCATAAACTTTCCTGAAATTTGTTTTTAAAAAAATTAATAGATTTTATTTTTAAAGTAGTTTAGGTTCACATCAAAATTGAGAGGAAAGTACAGAGATTTCCCATATTCCCCCAGCCCTCAAACACATAGCCTTACCCTTTATCAACGTCATGCACTGGAGGGCACATTTGTTACAACTGATGAACTTACATTGACACATTACTATCTCCCCAAATCCATGGTAAATTTTGTCAGAGTGTACACAAATTTCATCTCTTTTATTCAGGCTGTATTGTGACACTGAACATAAATAGAGGTGTGCTTGTGTAATTTTTTCCTCATAGGCTAAGTAGAAGCTAGAAAGAGAAAAGAGAATTGACAGCCCAAAGAAGTGGGACATTGAAGGTGTTGCTTGGGGTCTCAAACGGTGCTGCTTTTCTTTGTTTGTTTCATTTTTTTATTTTTATTTTTACCTAAGACAGAAAGTAAAGAGCACTTTTTTCCTGAATTTTAGCTAAGACCCCCCCCCCTCTTTTTTTTCTTTTCCACTGAGAATCTAAACACTCTGCTACAGGGAACTTCACACTTTCAGATTGGTTCCAAGGTCCCAGGACAGAGAAATGATCATTTAGAAGCAAGGAAGTTGACAAGGGCTCAGATCTTATGACATCCTCTGCTACTGAGTGCTAATCACATTGTCTTAATTGCATTTTTCCCCATTATTTCCCATGCCTTCTTTGCCCTGTTGCTAGTTTTTTATCTTTTCAAAAAACAAATTCATCATTCAATTCCCCAGCTTGCTAATAGGATGAAATCCAGTTTACCCTACTGCCTAAAAGATGAAATTCAAATCCCCGGGGCAAACAGGCCTTCATCTATTGTCTGTCCCCTAAATGTTCCTGCCTCCCTGAATTGCAGGAAGGCCTTCTCATGCACAGAGATCTTCATACATTTTCTTTCAGTGCAGCACCCATTCCTCCAGACAACTCTAAACTCTTCATCCTCCTCACTGAATCCTTGTACAATTACCCAGGCCGAGATAGTCTGCTGTCTTAAGCCCAACCTCAGCATCACTTGATTTTTCTCTCTGACTGAAACAGACCACATTTTCCTTATTTTTATGCATATGTCAGTCTCTTCTCTAGTCTGCAAGTTTTTGATGGCCAGCATCACTTTCTCCTTGTTTTGTAATCTTGTCATCTAGATTTCAGCACTTTGTAGGAGCTCAACAAGTGGATTAAGTAAAAGAATAAATAATTACCTGCAGAATTAAGAAAAATTGGACTCTAAGTTTTTTTTCAAAGGCCCAGCTGTGGATTATGATGATTGTGTTAATAACTAAATTTATAGTAAATTCTTTTTCATGTAGATATACCTGGGGTATTAGTTAAACATACATATTCCCACAGCCATCAGTAAAGACTCTGATTCAGGATGCCTGTGGTAGGCTCTGGCACTTGTATGTATCACTTGTGGAAGATGGTACTCATGATTATAATATACACATGGGAAACCCTGAGTCGGAATACCCAGTTGTGTTGTTAGGGCAGGTGGTGCTGCTGGCTGCTCCTGAGCCATCTACAATACATTAAACATGTATTTACTCTGTGTCTACTCTAGGCCAAGCTCTGTCTTGATGCTAAAAATTGCCTGAATCATTGGGAACTGGGCTCGTTCATTCAAGATTAGGTGGGTCAATCCTCTCAAAACCATGCTTCCTGTGAGCGAATTCAGAACAAAGTTAATTTAACTGATTAAACCACTTTATCTTTTCATAACATGAATATCTAATGTTCCCCTTTTTATTATATAAAATTGCTGCATAGATTAAATTCTATCAATGGCAATGATAATGTGGAATATTCTTTCTGAAACTCCACATTCTCAGCATATCCTCAAAAGAAGTTCCCTACTCCCTGAGTTTAGAACCTGATACATCCACCACAGTTAAGAATCTCTGATCTGATGCCAGATTCCAGCTGCACCTCAACTGTTCCTTCCTGCAAGAAGTGTTACCCATATCCTGTCACGCTTGAAACATGGCAAATGTTCATTTACACTGGCTTATCAATACGTTACAGGCCCTATTTTTAAAAGTGCATTCATAGTCTCAGGATATTAAAAACTGCTTTTTTTTAATTTTTATTTTTTGTTCAAGTACATTTGTCTCCACCTTCCCGCCACCACTTTCCTCTGCCCTCCTCCCCCACCTCCCTCTCTCAACCATTCCTCACTTTAGCTCTGTCCATGAGTCCTTTATACATGTTCCTGGACTTGACACTTCCCTTCCCTTTCTCCATGACCCCTCTTCCCTCTTTTTCCTTTTCTTTTTTCTTTTAGGTTTCTTTTTTCTTTCAATGTTGCTGGTTATATTTTCCTTGCTTGTTTGTTTTGTTGGTTAGGTTCCACTTATAGGTGAGATCATACGATATTTGTATTTTGCCCCCTGGCTTATTTCACTTAGTATAATCCTCTCTAGTTCCATACATGCTGTCACAAAGGGTAGTAGCTCTTTCTTTATTTCTGCTGTGTAGTATTCCAGTATGTAAATGTACCACAATTTTTTTGATTTACTCATCTACTGATGGGCCCTTAGGTTGCTTCCGACACTTGGCTATTGTAAATTGTGCTGCTTTGAACATTGGGGTGCATAGGTTCTTTTGCATTGGCATTTTAGGATTCTTAGGGTATAATCAGAGCAGTGGAATCACTGAGTCAAAAGGCAGTTCCATTCTTAGCTTTTTGAGGAAATTCCGAACTGTTTTCCACACTGGCTGCACCAGTCTGCATTCCCACCAACAGTTTACTAGGGCTCCCTTTTCTCCACAGCCTGGCCAGCACCTGTTTGTTGATCTGTTTATGATGGCCACTCTGACTGGTGTGAAGTGGTATCTCATTATGGTTTTAATTTACTTTCCTCTGATGGCTAGTGATGCTGAGCATCCTTTCATATGTCTCTGGGCCCTCTGTATCTCTTCCTTGAAGGAATATCTGCCCAGGTCCTTTGCCCATTTTTTAACAAGATTGTTTGTCTTCTTAGAGTGGAGTCGAGTGAGTTCTTTATATATCTTGGAGATCAAACCTCCATCTGATGTATCATTGGCAAATATATTGTCCCATACGGTTGGCTTCCTTTTCATTTTGCTGATGTTTTCTTTAACTGTGCAGAAGCTTCTTATTGTGATGAGGTCCCACTTGTTTATTCTTTCCTTTATGTCCCTCGCTTTAGGGGACGTATCGGTGAAAATATTGCTGCATGGGATATCTGAGAGTTTCCTGCCAATGTTCTCCTCTAGGACTTTTATTGTGTCACGATTTATATTTAAGTCTTTTATCCATCTTGAGTTTATTTTTGTGTTTGATGTCAGTTGGTGGTCGAATTTCAATTTTTTGCATGTAGCTGTCCAGCTCTCCCAACACCATTTTTTGAAGAGGCTATTTTTACTCCAATTTATGCCTCTGCCCCCTTTGTCAAATATTAATTGACCATAGAGACATGGGTTTATTTCTGGGCTTTCTATTTTGTTCCACTGACCTATGTGTCTGTTCTTGTGCCAGTACCAGCATCTTTTGATTACAGTGGCCTTGTAATATAGTTTGATATCTGGTATTGTGATCCCTCCTACTTTGTTTTTCTTTCTCAAAATTGCTGCAGATATTTGGGGTTGTTTATTGTTCCATATAAATTTTTGAAATATCTATTCTATATCTGTGAAATACATCATTGGTATTCTAATAGGGATTGCATTGAATCTATAAATTGCTTTGGGTAGCAATGGAAATTTTGATGATGTTAATTCTTCCAATCCATGAACACGGCATATGCTTCCACTTTGCTGTGTCTTCCTTAATTTCTTTCTTCAGTGTTGTATAGTTTTCTGCGTATAGGTCTTTTTACCTCCTTGGTTAAATTTATTGCTAGGTACTTTATTTTTCTTGTTGCTATAACAAATGGAATTTTTTTCTGATTTCTGCTTCTGCTATTTCATTGTTAGTGTACAAAAATGCCTTTGATTTCTGAATATTGACTTTGTATCTTGCTGTTTTGCCAAATTCACTTATTAGGTTGAGTAGTTTTTTTGGTGGAGTCTATGGGATTTTCTATGTACACTATCATGTCATCTGTAAACAATGACAGTTTTACTTGCTCCTGTCCAATTTGGATGCCTTTTATTTCTTTTTCTTGTCTGACTGCCTTGGCTAAGACTTCCAATACTATGTTAACAACTACTTCTGAGCAGCAAAAGAAATCAATCTTAAACTCCACACCTACTACTCTCCACCATACAAAAGTTAAATCATACATCTCAGAGAGACTGATGATGTTGTTTTCTCCCAGGTCCTGGTGAGCAAAGGATGACATTTTTTTTCCAATCAAGGCTGCAGTACCTGCCAGGACAGCACTCAGACAATAGAGCCAGTATCTTGGAGCCTGATGTGCGGGCTGGGTGTCATCTGTGCTTTCAACATGTGTGTATTAAATCATCTGCCATGTGTGTACAGGCTAAGTTACATGGTTTTCTCTTCACTGTTGCTTACTAACATTTATAATTTCATTTTACAGAGGCTTCATCTATGTAGAATTCATGGGTCAATGCTCTAATCCTATCTCTTGGTCATACATCTATTTATTTTTCATGTATTTAAGTGGAGTTATTTCAGGAATAAAACAACAACAACATCAACAAAAGCATGTGATTATTTTCCAGGAGAAAAGAAAAGAAAGAGTCCTTATAAAGTCTATATATAGAAGCCAGTTCTTACCGGAACCATGAGTGTTGTTCTGATATGGTCAAATTGTCCTGGGCTTGCAGAGGTCACATCAACCAAATGGAAATGCATAATGGAACAGAACTGAGGCTAGCTGCACAACAGAGTTTGAAGTGGAGCTGATGGAACAGCCTTGTTCTTACTCAAAGTAGGCATTTGGTGTGATTTGAAGTCCAAGGAGGCATCTGAATATTGCATGAGAATTATGGTAACTGGGAAAGATTGCTGAAAAAGGTAATCCATTAGTAATATTTGGTCACATTAGTATATTAGATTTGTGATCTGTCATTTAATTGATAAATTCCTGAAGAAAGCAGTCATTGACACATATAAATTCTGATGAAGGTTTGGCACAGATATCTTAGGAGCTTGAATTTAGGTTTGTGAGGCAGGGGTAAAGAATGGGGCTCTTGTGGTCAGCCAGGATATAACCTTCAGACTCTGTACATGTCAGAGTGGGCAAACAAATTTTGGAGGAAACTTCAATAGCAGAAATCAAACTGACTTCATCATTTCAAAAATTACAGCTTGAGCGTGGTCTGTTTGCTTTCTTGTAGACAGCCTTTAGAAAACTTCTGAGCAATCAGTACTTCAAAAACAAAATTAGTTGCTCTATAAAATAAACTTTTTACAGTTGGAAGTGTTTAAATAAGGACTGAGGAGCTCACTTGGAAATGTGTAAAAAGAGAATGACATTGAACAAAATGGCTTCCAGTTTTTCCACAGCTAATTTTCTATGAAACTTAGAGGTGTTCATTTTTTGGTGCCAATGAAGACATATTTAATCTCTTAAATTTCATGTTCAATTTTGCACTCTGTATAATTTATCAAAATAATTCTCAAATATCTA
This sequence comes from Pteronotus mesoamericanus, assembly GCF_021234165.1. Taxonomy (NCBI): domain Eukaryota; kingdom Metazoa; phylum Chordata; class Mammalia; order Chiroptera; family Mormoopidae; genus Pteronotus; species Pteronotus mesoamericanus. Next base: position 45,141,735 of record NW_026555329.1, on the reverse strand, counting down.
ATTTTGTTGGATGTATTTTTGAGACGCCCCCACTTGACTTCTGAAAATTTCATGTCTATTTTCTTTAACTAATTAGTTGATAATATATAACAAAGATGTTTATGACATTGTTCTCAATATAAAATTGTCCATAATATGATAAAGATGTATAATATACAGTTGAGAAATTGATAAAAACTGTTGAAAAGGGTAACATTGGGTTCAGAGCCACATTTCACTCCATTGGACAATTCCCTTGAGGTTGTTTCCTTTCACTTATCTATTTACTGAGTCACCTTACAGAATAAGTATACATTTATTATATTGTATTAATTTAGTAATATATTATAATATATTAACAAATGTTCTCTCCAGTCTTCTCCTACTTTCTTATCACTATTATCCTTTAATTATTTTCAAGAATAAATCAAACATCCATTCTGCAAGTTTTCTTCTTGCCCCATCCATCTATGCAACCCCGTGGCCCTCATATATGGCCATCCATCTAGCAAACCCAATTATTATCAAATAATCAATTAAGTGAGATTCATCTAAACAAAATCTCATTAAAATAGCTCTTATACTTTTTAATTTAATTTTTTATTGTTCAAGTAAAGTTGTCTCCATTTCCTACAATCACTTTCCCCTCCCCACCCACCCCCATCTCCCATCCTCAATCCTTCTACTTTGGCTTTGTCCATGAGTCCTTTATACATGTTCCTTTTCTAGACCCCTCCCCTTCTTTTCCCCCTTCCCTCCTCCCCTGTGGTTACTATCAGTTTTATTTTTTCTTTCAGTGTTGCTGGTTATATTTTTCCTGCTTGTTTGTTTTGTTGATTAGGTCCCACTTAGAGGTGAGATCATATGATATTTGTCTTTCACCGCCTGGCTTATTTCGCTTAGCATAATGCTCTCCAGTTCCATGTAGGCTATCGTGAAGGATAGGAATTCCTTTTTCTCTCTGCTGCATAGTAGTCCATTGTGTAAATGTACCACAGTTTTTTGACCAATGCATTTATTGATGGGCACTTAGGTTGCTTCCAACACTTGACTATTATAAATTGTGCTGCTTTGAACATTGGGGTGCATAGGTTCTTCTGAATTGGTGTTTCAGGATTCTTAAGGTACAATCCCAGCAGTGGAATTGTTGGGTCAAAAGGCAGTTACATCTTTAGTTTTTTCAGAAATATTCCAAACTGTTTTCCACACTGGTTGCACCAGTCTGCATTCCCACCAACAGTGTACTAGAGTTCCCTTTTTTTAACAACGTCTCCAGGACTGTTGTTTGTTGGTTTCTTTATCATGGCCATTCTGACTGGTGTGAAGTGGTATCTCATTGTGGTTTTAATTTGCCTTTCTCTAATGGCTAGAGATACTGAGTATCCATCTTTTCATATGTCTGTGGGCCCTCTGTATGTCCTCCTTGGAGAAGTGTCTGTTAAACTCCTTTGCTCATTTTTAATTGGACTGTTTGTCTTCTTGGAGTGGAATCGTGTGATTTCTTTATATATTTTGCAGCTCAAACCCTTGTCTGAGGTATCATTGGCAAATATATTTTCCCATATGGTTGGTCCACTTTTCATTTTGCTGATATTTTCTTTAGTGATGCAGAAGCTTCTTATTTGATGAAGTCCTATTTGTTTATTCTTTCCTTTATGTCCCTTGCTTAAAGAGACACATCTGTAAAAATATTGCTGTGTGGGATATCTGAGAGTTTCTGCCTATGTTCTCCTCTACGACTTTTACGGTGTCGCGACTGATAATTTAAGTCGTTTTTCCATCTTGAGTTTTTATTTTTGTGTATGGTGTAAGCTGGTGGTCGAATTTCATGTTTTTGCACGTAGCTGTCCAGATCCCCCAACACCATTCATTGATGCGGATATTTTTTCTCCATTTTATGCTCCTGCCCTCTTTGTCAAATATTAATTTACCATAGAGACATGGGTTTCTTTCTGGGCTCTCTATTCTGTTCCATTGATCCATGCATCTGTTCTTATACCAGTACCAGATTCTATTGATAACAGTGGCCTTGTAATGTAGTTTGATGCCAGGTATTGTGATCCCTCCTCCTTGGTCCTCCACTCTCAAAATTGCTGCAACTTTTTGGGGTCATTTGTGGTTCCACATACATTTTTGATATGTTTGTTTCATATGTGTGAAATCCGTCATTGGCATTTTAATTGGAACTGTGTTGAATCTATAAATTTCTTTTGACAGTATGGACATTTTGATGATGTTAATTCTTCCAACCCATGAACACTGTATATGCTTCCATTTTTCTGTGTCTTCCTTAATTTCTTTCTCCAGTGTTGTATAGTTTTATGAGTACAGGTCTTTTACCTCCTCGGTTAAGTTTATTCCTATGTACTTAATTTTTCTTGTTGCTATAGCAAATGGGATTTCTTTCCTGATCTGATTTTAATATTTCATTTTTGGTGTACAAAATGTCTTCAATTTCTGAATATTGACTTTGTGTCCCACTGTTTTGCCATATTCGCTAATTAGGACGAGTAGTTGTTTGGTGTAATCTATGGGGTTTTCTATGTACAGTATCATGTCATCTGCAAACAATGACAGTTTTACTTGCTCCTGTCCAATTTGGATGCCTTTTATTTCTTTTTCTTGTCTGGTTGCTGTGGCTGGGACTTCAAGCACTCTGTTGAATAGAAATGGTGAAAGCAGAAATCCTTGTCTTGTTCCCAATCTTAGTGGGAAAGCTTTTTAGTTTTTGCCCATTGAGAATGATGTTGACTATAGGTTTTTCACATATGGCCTTTATTATGTTGAAGTATGCCCCCTTTACTTCCACTTTGCTGAGTGTTTTTATCGTAAGTGGCTGCTGTTCCTTCTCTAATGCTTTTTCTGCATCTATTGTTATGATCATGTGATTTTTGTCTTTCCTTTTGTTTATGCGATGTATTACATTTATTGATTTGTGAATACTGAACCATCCTTGCGTCCGTGGGATGAATCCCACTTGATCATGGTGGATGATCTTTTTCATGTGTTGCTGGATGCCGCTAGCCAATATTTTGTGAGGATTTTAGCGCCTATGTTTATCAGCGATATTGCCTTGTAGTTTTCTTTCTTTGGTGTGTCTTTATCTGGTTTGGGGTGTATGATGATGCTGGCCTCATAAAAAGAGTTTGGGAGTATTCCCTCTTCTTGGGTTTTTTGGAATAGTCTGAGAAGGACAGGGGTTAGCTCTTCTTGAATGTTTTGTAAAATTCTCCTGTAAGACTGTCTGGCCCAGGGCTTTTGTGTGCCGTGAGTTTTTTCATTACTGTTTCCAATTCACCAGCTGTTATCAGTCTGTTCAGGCTTTCTGCTTCTTCTTCATTCACTGTTGGAGGGTTATATTTTTCTAGAAGTTTGTCCATTTCACCTAGGTTCTCAAATTTCTTGGCATATAATTGCTCACAATAATTTCTTACAATCCTTTGTTTTTCTGTGATGTCAGTCGTAATTTCTCCTCTTTCATTTCTGATTTTATTATTTGGGTCCTCTCCCTTTTTTTCTTGATGAGTCTGCTTAAAGGCTTGTCAATTTCATTTATCTTTTCAAAGAACCAGCTCCTGGCTTTATTGATCTTTTGAATTGTTCTTTTAGCCTCTATGTCATTCAGTTCTGCTCTGATCCTGATTACGCCCTTTCTTCTACTTGCTCGGGGCTTCGTTTGTTGTTGTTTCTCCAGTTCTTCAAGCTGGATGGTTAGGTCATTCATTTGAAATATTTTTATCTTTTTTACATAGGCCTGTGTTGCTATGAACTTCCCTCTCAGGACTGCCTTTGCTGTGTCCCATAGGTTTTTGACTGTTGTGTGTTCATTTGTTACCAGAAACTTTTTTGATTTCTTCTTTAATCCCATTGTTGACCCATTCATTGTTTTATAATGTACTATTCAGGCTCCATACATTTGAACGTATTTAAGCTTTTTCCTTGAGGTTAGTCTCTAGTTTCAAGCCCTTGTTGTCCACAAAAATGCTTGTTATGATTTCCGTTTTCTTCAATCTGTTGAGGCTTGTTTTGTGTCCTATCATGTGGTCTGTCTTTGATAATGTTCTGTATGCATTTGAAAAGAATGTGTATTTTGCTTCTTTGGGAAGAAAGGCTCTAGATATATCAGTTAAGTCCATTTGATCTATAGCGTCATTCAGTTCCGCAATATTCTTGTTGAGGTTTTGTTTGGAAGATCTACCCATTGTTGTCAGTGGGGTTTTAAAATCCCCTACTATCATTGTGTTGCTGTCTATATCTTTCTTGAAGTCCTCCAAGATTTTCCTTATATATGGGTGCTCTTATGTTGGGTGCATATAGGTTTACAATATTTCTGTCTTCTTGGTTGATTCTTCCTTTGAGTATTATGAAGTGTCCTTCTGGGTCTCTTTTTATGGCCTTTGTTTTGAAATCTATTTTATTTAATATAAGTAGTGCTACCGCAGCATTAATTTTCCTGTCCATTTGCTTGGATTTTTTTCCCTATCCCTTTACTCTCAGTCTGTGTTGGTCTTTTGTGCTGAGGTGGGTCTCTTGTGGGCAGCATATGTGTGGGTCATGTTTTCTTATCCATGCAGCTACACTATGTCTTTTTATTGAAGCATTTAATACAATTACATTTATATTACTGATGGGTACTTTTTTTCCCCTTTGTACCCATGATCCTCTCTTTCTCACTCCCTTTCTTCATCTACTTAAAGCAGTCCCTTTAGCATATCTTGCAATGCTGGTTTTTGGAGATGTATTCTTTTAGTCTTCTTTTGTCTGGGAAGCTCCTTATTTTGCCTTCCATTTTAATTGAGAGTAGTCTGCTGGGTAGAGTAGTCTTGGTTGCAGGCCTTTGCTTCTCACGACTTGAAATGTTTCTTGCCATCCCCCTCTGGCTTGCAGTGTTTCTGTTGAGAAGTCAGCTGCCAGCCTTATCGGAGTTCCCTCGTATGATACTTCCTGTGTCTCCCTTGCTGTCTTTAAGATTCTCTCTTTGTCTTTGATATTTGCCATTTTAATTCTGATGTGTCTTGGAGTGGGACTCCTTGGGTTCTTCTTAAATGGGACCCTCTGTGCTTCCTGGACTTGTGTGACGCTTTCTCTCCTCCAATTAGGGGAGATTTCCATCATTACTTTTTCAAACAGGTTTTCTATCCGTTGCTCCTCTTCTTCTCCTTCTGGTATCCCTATTATACGGATATAATGACTTTTCAGGTTGTCCTGCATTTCCCTAAATGCTTCTTCCTTCTTTTTGAGTCTTTTTTCATTTTCTTGCTCTTTCTAGGAGCTTTTTTCTACCTTGTCCTCCAGCTCGCTGATTCGATCCTCTGCTTCATATAGTCTGCTTTTGATTCCTTCTACTGTGTTCTTCAATTCAGAAATTGTATTCCTCATTTCCTCTTGCCTCTTGTTGATAGCTTCTATGTCCTTTTCAATGCTGGTGTAGTTTACAGTAAGTTCCTCATAGTTTCTCTGTAGTTTTTGGTAATTCTCCCTGAGCTCACTGAGCTCATTGAGCTTCCTTATAACCATCGTTTTGAACTCAATATCTGATAGTTTACTTGCCTCTAATTCTTTTAGTACTCTTTCTGGGGATTCCTCCTTTCCTTTTGTTTGGGGGTTGTGTCTTTGTCTTCCCCTTTTTTGACAGACTCTTCTTTTTTGCTTCTGCTTCTTAAATTGATCTGTTTTGACTTCCTCACTTTGTGGTGTGAACTTCTATGGTAGGAGACCTGTGAGGTTCAGTGGCGCACTCTACTTGCTCTCCTGAACTTACTGCTCTTTGGAATCCTTTCGTGCTGTTTGTGTTGGCTTTCTGGAAGTGATTGCATTTTGACTGTCATTTGGTCATTCTTTGCTCCTTCCGTCCAGTTTGTTTGATTGAGGGTCACTCTGCCTACCATGTCCTGTGTGTTTTTGTTTTTGTTTTTGTTTCTGTTTTTTTGGTGCTGGCGCTGCCCGAACAAAACCACAAAGCCCAGGAAACAAACGCCCATCTGTAGAAGTAACTCTCTCCCCCGCAATCCCACTATCAACAGCAAATGAACCAGTATTGTAAGGTTACAAAGAGATTCAGAGTATTATAAGAAAGGAGAGGAATAAACTGTTAGTGTAAAATCTAATGACTTAATATGCACAAATTGATGGACCTGAAATGAACGTTAGAAAGCTACATAGTAAAGAAAATATCACAAATCGTGGAGAAGACCCCGGTGGATTTCATCACAGTAGCCTTTTGTATTTACCACTTTTTTTTCTCTCTGGGTCCACCCTGGTGATGTCAGATATTGCCCTCATCTGATCTTAGGCAGTCTCTTCGAGGTTCCAGCGATCTTGTTATGGCTGTTTACTTCAGTTCAAGGACCTCTCTAAAATTTGTATTATTTGTAGGTAATTTACCTATTCTAAAAGTGAGCAAATGATTTTAATAAATATATATTAATTGACTCATATGTGATAGAAATGTTTCTAAAATTGACATTAATTATGCTCATATTCATAAAGTTTTACCTCATACTTTAAAGAATTAATTTTTCTCATTAGATAATTTTTTGAAGAGGAAAACAACATAGATGAGAAAATAGTCTTTGTAAAGGGCATATTAGCTAGGTGTCATTTTTATTCAAAGCTTTATTCATCAATTTATTGGTTACCGTTAACATTTAAAAATATTTTTCTTTAACTAATGCATAATACCGGCTCCCACAGAAGTAGGAACTTCTTGATTTTGCTGGTAGGGTAGTAATAATTTATAGTTTTAATTTGAAATGTCAGGTAAAATACCATATGGTATGTCAGCATGATATTATTATGTTACAGTATTTCATGCTTATGATTTTGAAATAAAAGATTCTGTAATAGGAATGGGGCTTTATTTGTGCCAGACTGTCTATATTTTAAACACATGTAATCAACCAAATTCATTTTTCCTTTTTTTTCTTTTAGCATAGTGTTAAAGCTATGTAATTTCTAGGTATGACCAAGGCAGAAAACATATTCAAATTCCATTAAAATGGTTTTATTTATCCTGCATGCCGTATTTTAATCTCAATGTTTTCCTTATAGGTTATAAGGGTGTTGACTAAAAGAATGGCTCCTAATGACTGACATATTATGCAGAATTGCCAGTTTTGTTATGGTAAGCCTATACATTTTGCAACTTTAGTGATTTTTTAAAATTGATTTTATTCAACCAAGGACCTAAAAGCTCAGGGAAAACTAGGTAAAACTGAGTCATTTTTGAATATCAATTTGTAAGGAGAATGTTAAGATGGAAATAGACTCTATCTATTCAAGCACTTTTTATGAAGATGAAGTCTATAAGATTTCACTGATGTTTCCATTAATGTACCAGAATAATATTACAAATCCTGATTAAATTCACTTACCTCTTGCGTATTTTTGAACAAGGGGTCAGTAACTTGGAATTCAGCTGGGAATAACTGAAACACTATAGAATGAAATAAAATGAGCACCAGAAAAACAACATAACTATTGGCCCAGGGAATGTGAAGCTTTATCTTTATGAACTATGATATTGCCTTAATGAGTGTTATTGTGGAGTGAATTGTGTCCATAAAAAGGATATATTGAAATCCCACCCCTTGATACTTGTGAATGTGACCTTATTTAGAAAGTTTTGTTGCAGATATAATCAGGTTAAGGTAGAACATGCTGAATTAGAGGAGACCCTAAATTCAGTGGTTGGTATCTTTATATGAAGAGCAGAGGAAATACATGTGACAGCAAAGGTAGATATTGGAGAGACATAGCTGTAAACCAAAGAACACTAAGGATTGTTGGCAACACCAGAAGATATGAGGAGGCAAGGATAGATTTTTCTCCAGGACTTGCAGAGGGAACATGACCCTTCCTAGACCTTGATTTTAGACTTTGTTGCCTTCAGAATTGTAAAAGAATAAATTTCTTTTTTGAGTTATCAGGTTTGTGGTTATTTGTTATGGCAGCCTTAGAAATCTAATACAATATGAAGTTCAAATTTTCATTGTCTATGTAACTAGGAAGAAACTGATTGTAACACCTCATCCTGGGTAAGTGGTACTTTTGGAGTGCCTTGATATAACAAATATAAACATTCTCTAATACCACTTTCAACACACACGCAGACAAGCACATTCATTCAGAAGATAAAGTCACTAACAAAATGTCACAACTACACAGGAAACAATCTCCAATGAGGAGGAGGTTACAAACATAGCATATGAATTTGAGATAAGATGCTACAAAGAGGTAGGTCTTGAAATGATTTAAGAAACAAGAAAAATATATGGCACTGAATAAAGAACAGATAGTTTTAGAAAAAATAAAAAAAATCTAAGCTTTAAAAAATAAGTTAAAATAAAAATTCCACTGATTGAAATGAAAAACTTAATAGACAGGCTAAACAGAAATTTAATGCAGATAAAGAGGGATATAGGTCTCAGTAAATTATAATAAGGAAAAATCATGAAGTTTAAAAAATACTCATGTCCACATATCTTTCCAAGGTATCTTACATACTTTATTCTCTACAATATTGTACAAGAATAAGGAAATGAATATCATTTCTATTCGCTTGGCTTCTACTTTATTTTTAAATGGAAGAAACTCCTAGACAAAATTCCAGTAAATTTTGTGGTTGTAGTTGAAACTGATTGATTCTGAATAATAAGCTCCTTTTCTAGTTTTAGTATGTGTGCTGTTAAATACAACATGATAAGTTCCTTTTCAAGATGCCAGCTTGCATTCTTCCTTCCAGAGCTGTGTATGCAACATGAGTTTAAAGGCAACACAAAACCTCATAGCTAAAGCTATTCTTTCTTTCAGCACTAACATAAAGCAAAAACATAAAAGAAATACTTCTAAAAACTAAGTAGAATATGATTCAATAAATTATTAATTGAACCTCTAACAGAATGCAAAATGTATTATAATATTGGCTTTTGTAAAACTCTGGATTTAGACGATCTAATAGGAAAGGCACCAGGAGTGAGAGATGGCTGCATTATGAGTTCACTCTGGGCTCAGCAACAGCTAGTTAAGAGCTCTAAGTCATTCTGAGAGGTGCTAGGAATTTTAAGCAAGGGAGAGAAACTCAGTTTGTCACCAGCATGGAAGAGCAGCCTTGGCTATGCCCATGTACCAATATTTTTTCCGTCTCTCTCCACTGTTCTTCCACTCTATGCTTACTCATGCATTGACATAGATTATTAAAATATTGACTAAGTAAAAATACAGTTTGAACATAAATATAGTAACAATAAAGTAGGTAATTTAATGACTGAAGTTTGAAAAGCACTGGGTTAATGCTACAAATAAGATATTATTGCAGTCCAATAAAATACTGGATATTTGGTTTGTAAGTATATACATTCTATTTGTAAGTATCTACATAGGGGCAAACATAATTTTTGTTGTTAGTTTAAAGAATGAAGTGATGAGATTTCCCTAGGAAGTATTACCATTGATTAAAATACATAGCATACATGCATACCTATGATTGCAATACAAATTATAGGAAGAATTACCAATCAACTAAAAAAAGATGAATAATTTAACAGTCACATGGGTAAAATGGGTAATTTTGGAAGAAATAAGATTATTCTCTTACACATTAAGCAGGAATATATCCCAAATAGATTAAGAGTTTAATCTAACAACAATAAAGCCCTAGAAGAACATATATATTAGTATTCAAATCCCATTTTTGATCATTAACAAAACACTTTGAATACAGTTTCTGTGGGGATCAGGGATTGAGAAAATGAGGGGTATTAGAATCAAGAAAAGAGTGCTGTGGTATGTGACAATGTAAATATTAGAGAATTTAGTAAAAGGCTAAAGGTGCAATACTCCAAATTAGGTGTTGATTTATATCCCACATGATTCTAAAATTAGAAAAATAAAATAACTTAAAAATCAATTAAAGGTAAAGGAAAATCATTATAATTCTGTTCTTTTTTATATATTAATAAATTATGTTACTTTATAATTAAAATTTATGTTGTGAATTTTGACACACTTTCTAAAAGTATCAGTATGCCTAGACTTTCCCAGAAATAAGTAGGAAGGCTGAATATGGTCATCCATGGACTTTCCGCAAAATTATATCACTATATCTTAAAATCTAGAATCTTCATGTAGATCAGAAATGACTAATTTGAAGATATAATGGCGACAATTTTAATGGTAGCCACAATTGTAACAGTAACAAAAATATCCAAGTTAGGGATGCTTTTTATAAAGAATCATAATATTCAAATACTCTTCAAAGGATACTTGAATAAATAAATAGGTATCATATTATTGATTGGTATATATATTCTGGAATATATTTTGACAGAACATAAAAACTTTAAATAAGTTCATATTCTGCATATGAAGTCCCTTTCTAGGAAACTGTCATAAAAATAATTGTAGATGCAAATAAAGATTCATGTGCAAGGTATATTACAATATTATTTATGCTAGTAAGAAACTGAGAACAAATTATGTGTTCAGCAAAGGAAGAATTTTTATATTAAATCCATTTAATGGAGTATTTTTCAGTCATTGCAATAATGTTATTATAACTTTTAATAAGATATGTTTAAAGCCATTAAGTACAGATGATCTCAACAAAATAAATGACATAAACAAAATAAAAGATATGAGTGTGAATTTAGTGATTAATTTTTCTTCTGTTAGTTTTATACCTTTTTCCATTTTGTTTTTTGTAGGTGCATAAGTTCTTTATTTAAAAACAGTGAATATTTTATTCTGTCTTGAAAAAATTTTCTGTAAATGGGATAGGAGATAGACCAGGGGAGGCAGCCCCTTTCTCCCTCCCTCCCTCCCTCCCTCCTTTCCTTCCCTTTTTTCCTTCTCTTCTTTCCTTCCCTCCTTCCTTCCTTCCCTCCCTCCTTCCTTCCTTCTTTCCCTCCTTCCTTCCTTCCCTCCCTCCTTCTTTCCTTCATCCCTTCTTCTTTCTTTCCTTGGTGGGTGTGTGTGTATATGTGTTTTGGGTAGGAAAGAAAGATTAGGATTCATGCTAATAGAATATGACATTCTAAAGTGTGACAAAGAATTGTATATTTAAATTAAATTTATTGGGGTGACATTGGTTAATAAGATTATATATGTTTCAAGTGTACATTTCTATGATACATGATCTGTGTATTGCACTGTATGCCCACCATTTAAAGTCAAATCACTTTCTGTTGCCATATATTTGGTCCCTTTTACCTCTTACTACCCCTGCTACTGCCTTCTCTTTGGTAACTACCACATTATTGTCTGTGTCTATGAGTTTTTGTTTGTTTTTCTTGTTTGTCCATTTATATCCCACATATGAGTGAAGCATATGGTTCTTAACTTTTTCTGGCTGACTTATTTCTCTTGTCCATTCATGTTGTCACAAATGGCAGTATTCCATCTTTTCTTATGACTGAGTAGCATTCCATTGTACAATATATATGTACCACACCTTCTTTACTCAATCATGTATCAAAGGATACTTTGATTGTTTCTATGTCTTGGTCACCTTGAATAATGCCATGAATATAAGGGTGCATACATTTTTGTGAATAAATGTTTTCAAATGTTTCTGGTAGGTATGCAGAAGAAAAGATTGCTGGATCATATGGAAATTTTATTTTTAATTTTTTGAGGAATCTCCATACTGTTTTCCACAGTGGCTATACCAGTTTACATTCCTACCAGCAGTGAATAAGGGTTCTTTTCTCCACATAACCTCTCCAACACTTGTTATTACTTATCTTATTGATAATAGCCATTTTAAAAGGTGTAACCTCAAAGGCAAGAGAAATTAAGTAAAAAAATAAATGAATGAGACTATATTAAACTAAACAGCTTCTGTACAACAAAAGAAACCACCAACAAAACAAAAAGGCAACCACATGAATGGGAGAAGATATTTGCATTCAACAGCTCTGACAAGTGGTTACTATCTAAAATATATAAAGAATTCATACAACTCAACAGCAAACAAACAAACAATCCAATTAAAAAAATGGGCAGAGGACCTGAACAAACACTTCTCCCAAGATGTAAAAATGGCCAAAAATTATATGGAAAGATGCTCAAATTCACTAGCTATTAGGGAAATGCAAATCAAAACTATAATAAGGTACCACCTCATACCTGTGAGAATGAGATTAATCAAAAGATATATCCTAGAATCATAGCAGATGAAAAGAGTAGACTCACTGCTGAATTAACCTTGTAGAAGGAAATGTTAGGGTGCACACGACTCAGAATAGTTAGGGTGCTCCTGTCAGCCCAGAAATCCTCAGTGAAGCAAGAGAGGACACCGAGATAACCCAGGAAGGCTGAAAAGATAAACAGAAGGCCTTGAGCCTGGGGGTTGATATTTTGAAAAAGTCAGTCTCAAGAATGGGTGATGAAGCTGTTTAGACACCTGGGAAAGGTACGGAAAAACAGGCTGCACTGGAGATCTTAAATTTGTTGTGGTACATCTATTGGGCATGGGTGCAGAGCTGACAAGGCCCTCAATGTAACTGAAGTACAGTGTGGTTTTCTGGACCACAGTGAGGGACAGGGAAGAGGGTGTCAAGTTCAGGTGATGGCAGAGGAGGGAGTAGAGTCACATCCCCAAGTTTTAGGCCAGTTGGCAAAGAAGTAAAATCATGACAGAAAGTCTGGGAGAAGAGAAATGGAAACTTAGAGGAGTGAGTAGCCTCCCAGGAATCCTTGTCAAAATAAAAATGACTGAGTCCCCATCCTCAGAGAGGTTAATTTATCCATAGACTCCAGAGAAGTGTATTTGTATTAATGAGTCATGTGACCTTGGGCCATGTTTTAAGAAATCTTAGTTTCCTGTCAAAATGGCTAGTAAGTAAATACAGTACTCCCATCCTCTCACAATCACATTGTAACTACAACTAGACTGCAGAAATACCATTGTTTAGAATCTCCTGAAATCTAGCTGAACCAAAGTCCTCCAACTAAAGATATAAAAAAGAAGCCACATTGAGACTGGTAGGAGGGACAGAGATGGGGCACCAGCTGGTTCCAGATCCACATTTGATGGTTAACAATCAGGAGGGATATTTCAACTGCAGGGGTCTCCCTTGAGGAATGGGAGGTCCAATCTCACACCAGGCCCCCAGCCCAGGGTTTCAGTGCTGGAAAGAAATGCCCCTATAACTTCTGGCTGTGAAAACCAGCTTGGATTTTGGCTGAGTGAGACAAAGGGTTTCTGGAGTCCCAGGTGTTCCTCTTAAAGAGCTGACAAACTGACTTATATGGATGCCTTAACTCTGAGCTCCAGTGCTGGGGCAATAGCTCAAAAGACATCAGGGACATATGGGGAGGAATGGAATTGTCTGGCTTTGAAGCAAGAGTTGGAGGGGAAACTTTCTCTAGGGAGAAGTGCTGGCAGAGGCCATTGTTCTTTTGCTGAACCCTTCCCTCACAGAGCCAGCAGTCCGGTGCCATATATGAGTCTCCATCAAACCAGCTAACACTTTTCATCCTGTCCTAGTGATTCTCTGAGACCCCACACCATCCAACTTGCTGGCCCACACACGCCATTTTCAGTACTGTTTCGATATAAATGACCTGTCTTGGATCATGCTACAGACTTTCATAAAATTTCTCAAAAGTTAACAAGCAGCATCTGGCCTCTGCATGACCTGTACCTCTTGTTAAGTGGACCCAGGCTTGGAACTAGTGGCAGCTGGGGTCAATTCACAGCTTGTCCTCTCCTGGGCTCTTCCAAATCCAGCATAAGTTGCAGCCATCTGCAGATCATTCTGTAGCTCATACTGAAGGGCCCTGGGCAGGGCACAGGAGGCAGCTGATCTTGGCCTTCACCAGCTGGTCATTTTCAGACAATGCCCAAGCACCACCCAACCACCTCCATGGGTGCCACACTCAAGGTGTGGACTTGTTGGGCACCAGAGTCCCACTGAAGCTCAGAATCCCACTGAATTCTTCTCTGTGGTGTTGCCCCTGCACAGCAACTCCTCTGTTATAGCCACAGCCCATCCTCACAGCCTATTGGCCTGCAGGTAAATCCCTCCCATTGACATGCCAACAGCAATTAAGGCTCAACTACAACAGGAGGATGTACACAATCAGCATGGGGTGCACTGAGCATGGGTGACTAAGGAGGCTGTGCCACTGGACCCTAAAGAATACTTACTAATAAGGTCACTCTACTAAGACTGGGAGACATAGCAGATCTACATAATATATAGAAACAAACACAGGGAGTAAGCCAAAATGAGGAGACAGAGCACTATGTCCATAATGAATGAAGAGAACAAAATTCTAGGAAAAGGACCAAATAAAATGGAGACAAGCAATCTACCAGATACAGAGTTCAAAACACTGGGAATAAAGATGCTCAATGAACTTAGGGAAAGAGTAGATAAACTTAGTGAGAACTTCAAAAAGAGAAAGGAAATGTAAAACTAGAGATAGAACATATGAAAAAAATAAGTCAGAAATGAAGAATACAATAACTGAAATGAAGACTACATTATACAGAATCACAGTGAAGTAGATGAAACAGAGGATCAAATCAGCAATTTGGAAGTGGAGGAAGCAGAAAACACCCAATCAGAACAGAGGAAAAGAAAAAAAGAATCCAAAAAATTTGGGATAGGATAAGGAATCTCTGGGACAACTTAAAACATAACAACATTTGCATTATGGGGTTGCTGGGAGAAGAGAGAGACCAAGGAATTGAAAACCTATTTGAAAAAATAGTTAATGTCTTCCAAACCTGGTGAAGGAAATAGAGACACCAGTCCAAGAAGTGCAGAGAGTCCTAAACGTGAAACCAGAGTCCCATACAAAACACATGATAATTAAATGACAAACATTAAACAGAGAATTTTAAAAGCAGCAGCATAAAGTGGTTAGTTACCTACAGGAGAACTCTCATAAAATTGTTAGGTGATTTCTCAACAGAAATTTTGCAGGCCAGAAAGGTTAGGCATGAAACATGCAAATAATGAAAAGGAAAAACCCATGACCAAGATTGCTCTATTCAATAAAACTGTCATTAGAATAGAATGACAGGTAAAGAACTTCCCAGACAAGGGAAAGGTGAAGGAGTTTATCACTACCAAACTACTTTTATAAGAAATATTAAAGGGTTTTCTTCAAGAAGAAGAAAAAGATTAAACATATGAATAATAAAATATATACTACATATCAATCAACAATCACTTTAAATGCTTCAATTAAAAAACATATGGTGGCTGAATGGATAACTAAACAAAACCTGTACATGTGCAGTCTACAAGAGACTCGATTCAGACCAAAAGACACCCACAGACTGTAAAAGGATGGAAAAAATGTTCCATGAAATTGGAAATAGAACAAACAAGCTAAGGTAGCAATTCTTAAACCAGACTAAGTAAACTTTAAAACAAAAGTTATAACAATAGACAAAGAAAGACCCAATGATTCCACTTCTGGGTATTTAGCCAAAGAAACTCAAAACACTAAATCAACAAGACATATACATACATATATTTATTGCACATTATTTACAATAACCAAGATATGAAAGCAACCTAAGGTCCATCAAATTGTTAATGGACAAAGAAGAATGTGATGCATAGATACAATAAAATATGACTCAGCCATAAAAAGGAATGAAATTTTGCCATTTGCAACAACATGGATAGATCTTGAAGGTATTGTACTGAATGAAATAAGTCAGACAGAGAAAGGTAACATATGATTTCACTTATATGTGGATCCAAAAAAACAAAATAAACCAACAATCAGATCAAAAACAGACTCATAGATACAGAGAATATTTTGAAGGATGCAAGATAGGAGAGGGGGCAGAAGAATGCATGTTACAGGTAAAGGGATTAAGAAATACAAATTGGTAGTTACAGAATAGTCATGAGGATGTAAAATACAGTATAGGTAAGTGTCAATAACATTGAAATAACTATGTATGGTGTTAAGATGGTTACTAGATTATTGGAGTGATTACTTCATAAGTTATATACATGTCCAATCACTGGGTTATACAGATGAAACTAATATAATAGTGTATATCAACTATAATTGAAAAATAAAAAAATTAAAAACAGAAATCTTAGACTAGCCATTTTAAGTCTAATAAGAAATGACATAACACCAGTAAGACTTTAAAAACAAGTGTAGTGAGAGAAAACAGGTGAAAAATGTATCAACCTCTGCTCAGAAATTTAGGAATTGACCACGTGAACTTGAGAGCCAAGAGGTCCTTGATAGTGGCAGGATCCGGATCATGGCTATGGAAGCTCCTTGCTGATAAGGAGTAGGAGCATGACCATATTGGAGATCTAGACACTAAGGGACTCTGCAGTTTGGCTCTTGCAAATCTTCATGCAGTTTGCCAACAAAATTTTCTATGTACTATTTCCAAAACTTGACTTCCATGGAACAAGACTCTGCAGTTATAAGAACTACTAAGGAATAACAGGGACAAGAAAGTATTTCATGGTCAGGTCATTTAGGGAAACACTGGCTTAGTAAAAAGTGGGATGATTTGTTCTTTATGTATTTCCTAGACACTTTTATGTGTCATTGTTTTATAAATGTCTAGTGAAGAGAATTTAGCATACTGCTGAAATGCATTTAAGTAGAGGAAACTTTTTTCCTAAAAACATATTTTAACACATCATAGAACTAAATGTCTGCAAAGAGGGGAGGGGAGAAGAGAGAACGGAAGGGAAGGGAAGGGAACAGGAGGGGAGGGGAGAGGAAAGGGGAAGGGAAGAGAGAGAAAGAGAAAAAAAGCAAGATGTGAATTCCTAAACTCACATTAGCCAAGGTAACGCCACCTCAGTCCTCCTTGTCTGGTCTCCTTCTGTTTCCTGCCTCTCCTCCAGTCCCTAACAGATACTGTCCATTTCTGTGCAGCTGACAGAAATACCGCAACACTGCTCAAACAGCTGTATATTTTCTCTACATCCAGAAATTACCATCAACCCGATTTTTCTAAGTGTGTGAAATAACTTAAAATTTTCTTACTTTTTTGCTAGGGGTTTTGGTATATAAACCTTTTTAGTTTTGTTTTTTAAATCCTTACCTAAGTATATGTTCATTGATTTTATTTTTAGAGAGAGAAAGGTGGGGGGTGGAGAGAGAGAGAGAGAGAGATCCATAGGTTGCTTCTCATACACGCCCCAACCAGGATTGAACCCACAACCTAATTATGAACCATGATCAGGAATCGAACCCATAACCTTGAGTGGGACAATGTTCCAACCAGCGGAGCCACCCAGCCAGGGCTGTTATTATTTTTTTAATTGGTAAACACATATTGAACTTCAGCAAATAATTTTGGGCATTTATTAAGGTAATAATTTTCCTTTTAATCTATAAATAACAGTAATAGATTTCTTTTATTGGGACTTCTTTGCACTTTTTAATAAACTCTAATTTTGTGTTATTATTTAAAAAATATATTAATGGATAGGTGTGGGTAATTTTTTTTCAAAGTTTTTATCTTTGTTCATAAGACTGACCTATAGATTTAGTTTCTTAGGCCGGTTTTGTCCATTTCTTATTAGACTCCTGCTAGATATATAAAGTCACATAATGTGGCTTCTGGTTATTGCGTATGCACTGAAATTAAAAAAATATTAAGTGAGAATTATGATTCCATGAGTGTTAGTGTAGCTTATCAAAACTATCTGGGTCTCCTAGTGCTTTTTGATAACATTTTACTTTCTTCTATATTGGTGTATTTAGGCCACCTACCTCATCTTCAGACAAATTTGTAAATTTTATGTTTCTAGAAAACTATTCCAGAATATTTCTTAATGTATTGAAATAAAGTTGCACAAAATTTTATAATTTCAAAAAGTTTGTTATTTTAAAAAGTAAAATATTCACTAAGTAAAATCAAATTGTTGAAAGGAGGGGTATATCTCTCCTACCCCTACTTACAGTCTCCACTTTTCCCCCTGCCATTCATGAGCTATAAGTTTTACAGGTTTCTTACTTACTCCCCATGCAGGGATAATCTATGCATATGTGTGTATGCATGTGTATGTGTGTGTGTCATGGGACATATATACAAGCACACTCTATATATGTTCTTTTTAAGAATACAAATATTATTAGATTTGAAGATGGTGGAGGAGTGAATGGGAGTCACACTGACCTCCTCCCATGACCAAACTGGAATTGTAACTAAATAGTGGAGAAATCACCTGGAAAGCAATGGAACAATAGTGGGAGAGGAGCCTTGGAGCTGTGGACAGACAGTGGATTCATCTCTCATACATCCTAATGGGTGAGAATTGTACTGGAGTCTCGTGAGGGTGGGCTGGGTGCCCAGGGACACCAGCACCAGAGGGACATTGAAACAACCAGTTGGATCCCCCTGAGAACAGGGTCAGAATCATAAACAGGGACCCCTAGACTACAGCAGCTGAAACCAAGAAAACACACAGACAAAACGCAACCCCGAAAAGCTTAGGGGCACTCTCTGTTATAGACAGGTGGCTATGGATGCAAAGAGACATTTAAAGGGCCAACGCAAAAATCTGCAGTGGCAACCGCCTTCCTTGATCTCTGGGTAGAGGCAGCAGCAGAGTGGGATGGTGCCTGAGGAAAGATTGGTGAGGAAAATTTTGTGAAGAGAACTGAGACAGTGGCCAGCAGAGCCCTGGTGATTACTCACCTCCCACTCTGCAGCTACCATCTCGCTCAGGCATAAGGGAATCAATTAACTTGCCTTTTGTGCACTCTGCACACAGCTTGTGCACATGTGAGCTGGGGGGCTAAGTGCAGACCGGCTGGAAGAAATAGAGAATCCCTGGACAAAGGGGACATACAGCTGCATAGAGAGCCTTGAGGAGAGACTGGAGACGGAGGCGTTGGGGAAAGAACGGGAAGAGGAACTGGGGAGTCCCGACTCCCTCCCCATTCGGTAGTCTCCATTTTGCACAGTCAGGCTGAGCCCCCAAAGAGGCAGAAGAGGGTGTGCAGGAGCCAGACAGCCCGCGATTACAACGCAGTCTGCAGAAATAGTGGATCCCTGGCCGAAGGGGTCACAGAACTGCCCAGAGAACCCTGAGGGGAGACTGGAAACTGAGGCGTTGGGGAAAGAACAGGAGGGGGAACCGGAGAGTCCCAACTCCTTCTCCTTTCCGTAGTCTCCATTGTGCGCGGGCAAGCCATGCCCCCAAAGAGCCAAAAGCTGAAAAGCACACAATAGACAGCCTAAAACCACCCAGTGCAAGCACGCGCACACTCGCGCCGAGCGGCCTGCAAGGGTTGGCGTGGTCCTGTGCAGACCTGCAACCGCAGGGTCTGGCGAGGGCTACTGTAGGTTGGCACCCATGGGGCCGGCGAGGGAGTGTGCAGATTGGCAAGGGCAGGCGTAAACCGACCCGCGCAGGCCCGCGAATGCAGAGCAGTCCATAGAAATAGTGGATCCCATGCGAAAAGGGTCACAGAGTTGCCCAGAGACCCGGGAAGAGAGACTGGAGGCAGGATTAACCAGAGAGTCCTGGAGCTGACTTCCTCCCATTTCCATAGTCTCCATTTTGCTCAGGCAGGCAATGCCCTCAAAGAGCCAAAAGCGGAGAAAGCACATAATAGAAAACCCTAAACTGAGCAGTGCCAGGGCGCCTACCCAGCGCAGGCACCAGATGAGTGTGTGAGGTCAGGTGAATAAGTGCCCTGGGCTGGGACAAGTGCACACACACGCGTATGCGTCCAGGCGGAGGGGAGATCCTGCTGGGCTGGGAGCGCAATCAAGGAGCTGGCATGAGAGTGCAGAGTGATCCACAGAAATAGTGGATCCCTGGCCTAAGGGGTCACAGAGCTGCCCAAAGCAGGGGTCAGACACAGACAGTAGACTCCTGGAAGGCTCAAACAAATGACCCAAGGTCATACACGGTCAACAACTGATCATTAGAAGCAAGCCCAGACAAAAAGTAAAGAATAAATAAACAAACAAACAAATAAATAAATAGACTCGCCTACTCTTGTAAAAGTTTAATTCAAAAAGTCAGGAAATCTAGACACATCAATTAGAGCAAAAGCAAAAATAAATAAATAAATTACTTAATAGACTCTCACAAAAATGGGAAGAAAAAGAAGTTCCCCCAAATGAGTGGAAAAGGGGACTCCCCACAGAGAGAGCTAAATGAAATAGATGCAAGGGAACTATCAGATATTGAATTCAAAACACTGGCTCTAAGGAAGCTCAATGAGCTCAGCCAGCTCAAAGAGAACTATGAGAAACTGCAGAGAAACTATCAGGATCTTACAGCAAACTGTAGCAACCTGGAAAAGGACATAGAAACTATCAAGAAGACACAAGAGAATATGAAGAATACCATTTCTGAATTGAAGAACACAGTAGAAGGAATCCAAAGCAGGATGGATGAAGCTGAGGATAGAATCAGTGAGATAGAGAATAAGGTAGAAAAAAGCTCCCAGAAAGAACAAGAAATGGAAAAACGACTCAAAAAGAATGAAGAGGCATTTAGGGAAATGCAGGACAACCTGAAACGCAATAATATCCACATAATAGGGATACCAGAAGGAGAAGAAGAGAAGCAAGGGATAGAGAATCTCTTTGGAAAAGTAATGATAGAAAATTTCCCAAATTTGAGGAGAAAAAGGTCTCATGGATGCAGGAGGCACAGAGGGCCTCGCTCAAGATGGACCCAAGGAGGTACACTCGAAGACACATCATCATTAAAATGGCAACTATCAAATACAAAGAGAGAATTCTCAAGGCAGCAAGGGAGAAGAAGAAAGTAACATACAAGGGGGCCCCCATACAGCCAGGAGCTGACTTCTCAACAGAAACACTACAAGCCAGAAGGGAATGGAAACAAATATTCCAAATAATAAAAAACAAGGGCCTACAACCAAGGCCGCTCTACCCAGCAAGGCTCTCAAGTAAATAGAAGGGGAAATAAGGAGTTTCCCAGACAAAAGAAGGCTAAAAGAATACATCTCCACAAAACCAGCACTCCAAGATATGCTAAAGGGACTGGTTTAAGAAGATGAAGGAAAAGAGTGAGAAAGAGAAAAACACAGGTACAAAGAGAAAAAATGGATAGGTTTCTATCAGTAATAACTCTCAATGTAAATGGACTAAATACCCCAATCAAAAGACACAGGATAGCTGAATGGATAAGAAAACATGACCCACAAATATGCTGACTAGAAGAGACCCACCTCAGAGCAAAAGACCAACACAACTTGACAGTAAAGGGATGGGAAAAAAGATTCCAAGCAAATAGGCCAGAGAAGAAAGCAGGGGTTGCAATACTTACATCAGACATAATAGATTTGAAAACCAAGGCCATAAAAGGAGACCCAAAGGGACACTTTATAATACTTAAAGGAAGAATCTTTCAAGAAGACATAAACATTGTACTCTTATATGCACCCAACATAGGAGCACCCAAATATATAAGGAAAATCTTGAAGGACTTCAAGATATAGACAGCAACACACTGATAGTAGGGGATTTCAACACCCCACTGTCACAAATGGACAGATCTTCCAAACAAAACATCAACAAGGATATTGTGGAGCTGAATGATGCACTGAATCAAATAGACTTAACTGACATATATAAAACCTTACATCCCAAAGAGGAAAAAATACACATTTTTTTTCAAATGCTCATAGAAGTTTTTCAAATATAGATCACATGATAGGACACAAAGCAAGCCTCAGCAAATTCAGGAAAATTGAAATAATACCAATTTTTTTCTCGGACCCCAATGGCTTGAAACTGGAAATTAACCTCAAACAGAAACTTCAAACACTTACAAACTCTTGGAGACTGAACAGTAGACTATTAAACAATGAATGGGTCAATAATGAGAGAAGAGAAGAAATCAAAAAATTTCTGGAAACAAATGAAAATGAACATACAACAGTCCAAAACCTGTGGGACACAGCAAAGGCAGTCCTGAGAGGGAAGTTCATAGCAATACAGGCTTACCTAAAAAAGACAGAAACATTTCAAATAAAAGACCTAACTCTACAACTTCAAGAACTGGAGAAACAACAACAAATAAATCCCTGAGCAAGTAGAAGGAAGGAAATAGTCAAGATTAGAGCAGAATTGAATGACATAGAGATGAAAAGAACAATTCAAAGGATCAACCAATCCAGGAGCTGGTTCTTTGAAAAGATAGATAAAATTGACGAGCCTTTAACACACTAATCAAGAAAAAAAAAAGGTTGAGGACCCAAATAAATGATATCAGAAATGAAAGAAGAGAAATAACTGATAACACAGAAATACAAAGGATGGTAAGAAACTACTATGAACAATTATATGCCAAGAAATTTGAAAACCTGGATGAAATGGACAAATTTCTAGAAAATTATAATCTTCCAACACTGAAGGAAGAAGAAACAGAAAGCTTGAACAGACCAGTAGCAGCTGGATAAATTGAAGTAGTAATGAGATAAGAGAAGAAATCAAAAAATTTCCGGACACTCCCGGCATACAAAAGCCCTGCGCTGGATGGTTTCATAAGAAAGAAATTAAGGAAGAAAAGACACAAAGAAATGGAAGCATATACCATGCTCATGGCTTGCAAGAATTAATATCATCAAATGTCCATATTACCCAAAGCAATTTATAGATTCAACGCAATCCCTATTAAGATACCAATGATGTATTTCACAGATATGGAACAGACATTTCAAAAATTTACATGGAACCATAAACGACCCCGAATATCAGCAGCAATTTTGAGAAAGAAAAACAAAGTAGGAGGGATCACAATACAGGACATCAAACTGTACTACAAAGCCACTATACTCAAAACAACCTGGTACTGGCACAAAACAGACCCATAGACCAGTGGAACAGAATAGAAAGCCCAGAAATAAGCCCAGGTCTATATGGGCAACTAATATTTGACAAAGGGGGCAGAATCATAAAATGGAGCAATAATAGCCTCTTCAACAAATGGTGTTGGGAGAGCTGGACAGCTACGTGCAAAAAATTGAAATTGGGTCATCAGCTGACACCATATACAAAAATAAACTCAAGATGGATAAAAGACTTAAATATAAGTCGCAACACCATAAAAGTCCTAGAGGAGAACATTGGCAGGAAACTCTCAGATATCCCAAGCAGCAATGTTTTCACCTCTATGTCTCCTAAAGCAAGGGAGATATAGGAAAGAATAAACAAGTGGGACCTCATCAAAATAAGAAGCTTCTGCATGGCGAAAGAAAGCATCAGCAAAATGAAAAGGGAGCCAACCCTATGGGAAAATATATTCGCTAATGATACATCAGATAGAGGTTTGATATCCAAAATATATAAAGAACTCATTTGACTCCACTCCAAGGAGACAAATGATCCAATCTAAAACTGAGCAAAGGACCTGGGCAGATGCTTTTCCAAGGAAGACATACAGAGGGCCCAGAGACATTTGAAAGGATGCTCGGCATCACTAGCCATCAGAGAAATGCAGATCAAAACCACCATGAGGTACCACCTCACACCGGTCAGAATGGCCATCATAGACAGATCAACAAACAACAGGCGCTGGCGAGGCTGTGGAGAAAAGGGAACCCTGGTCCACTGTTGGTGGGAATGCAGACTGGTGCAGCCACTGTGGTAAGTAGTGTGGCGTTTCCTCAGAAAGCTGAAAATGGAACTGGCTTTTGACCCAGTGCTTCCCCTGCTGGGACTATACCCTAAGAATCCCAAAATGCCAATTCAAAAGAACCTATGCTCCCCAATGTTCATAGCAGCACAATTTTCAATAGCCAAGTGTTGGAAGCAACCTAAATGCCCATTAGTAGATGATTGGATCAATCAATTTTTGTACATTTACACAATGGAATACTACACAGCAAAAAGAAAAAAAGAACTACTAAACTTTTCAACAGCAAGGATGGAAGTAGAGACTATTATGCTAAGCGAAATAAGCCAGGGGCAAAAGACAAATACCATATGGTCTCACGTATAAGTGGAACCTAACCAACTATACAAAGATGCAAGGAAAATAAGACCAGCAACACTGAAAGGAAAAGAAAGCAACAGAGACAAGAGGGAAGGAGGGAGGGGACAGGGAAAAGGAAGGGAAGGGGAAAGTCAAGGAACATATAGCATGGTTTCATGGACAAAACCAAAAGGGAAGGATTGAGGGAGGGAGGGAGGAGAGGCAAGGGAAAGTGGTGGGGGTAAGGCAGAGACAAATGTATTTGAAAAAATAAATAAATAAAAATAAATAAAATAAATAGTTGATTTATTAAAAAAAGAAATTTGTAAACTGAGGGAAGAACATATTTAAAGAAATAACTGCATCTTTAGTTTTTTTTCAATTTTAAATTAATCATTCAAGTCATTATTTCACCAATAAAATACAAATATTAATGTATCACATACACTGCTGTGCTTTTCAATCTTTTCTCTTATTTTTGAAGATAGTTATAACAGTACTTACATAAGTGTAATTTTTAATGGAAACAAAATAGGGCTACTGATCTACCCTTATTTATTCAATCCATCTTCTTATTTTCTTTCTCTTTTTCTATAATTAACAGTAGACTCTCATATTTTATACACATACACACACTAATGAGCATATTACAAAATAAGAAGAGATAAGAAATAACAGATTGATGCATTGCATATGCTGATGATCAAGCATACCTCCCCAGAAGAGTAACCCAAGGAAATGGAATAATATGGGCACAGGGCAGAAATTGACCACTTCAGTTACTATCATATGCTATACATAGAAACAAATAAACTACTATACTTATAGAATTAATGGACTCCCTAAAGATATAATCTGCTGAAATGGAATTAGTTGATAGAGAGAATTTAGGAAATTATAAAGCAACATTCTGTAATCCATCTGTATTCAAGGAGATCACCAGTTTTTTGTTCATGCCAAGTTTATCCAGCATGAACTTCCTGAAGCATTGCATTGCATACTGTGGGTGTTATAGAAAAGAACAAATACTCCTATGTACTTTTGGTTTCACAGTCATAACATTATTTTGCACCAAACTGTATTTTCTTCTTTAGGTCTCAGGAATAAGGGAGAAGGAAAATAAAGAAGGCATGTGTAGTGTGAAAGTATCTGAGATGCCATTTATAATGTTAAGATTAAGGGACCTGTGGAGACAGATATTTTTCTGTTGTTTGACTCTATGGTAGTTGAGAAACAATGCCTTAATTACAACAGAGTTGATAGAGTTGTCATTCAACATCATTCATTGATTTACTGGAAGATTAATGTGATTTTTTAAATTTTTATATCACTTGTGTGTACTTGGATCCCATATTTTTGGGATATTGCAACAGTGTAGACCTTTCCAAATGTGCTAGTGAAGCTAGAAGTGTAAGCAAGTCACCCAAACACTATCTAGGTCCTTGAAGGTGTGTAATCAGACCAAAGATGATGATGTTTACTGTGTCTCACCTACTTGTCAGTCAAAGTAATACATTTACTCTACACTATTACAGTGATGCATCTGAATCACTGTGCTTTATACTTGTGTTGGCCTCAAGAAATAAAACACTTAGTAAGAAGGGTTTTTGGTGGTTAACTGGGCTCAAATTTTTAAAAAAGGAAAAAGAAAAAAAGAGGAGTTCATATTCAAACAAGGGGTGAGTCTGTTGCCATCCAATCAAAGCTCCAAAGTTATATCATAATTAATGCCATCACAGACCAATCACAGTGGCTCCAGCCAACCAGAGAAGTAGCTTTTAGACCAATCAAACTATGAGGATTTGGAGACTTTATTTTCATGCTAATGGACTGATCAAGGATGAGGGACAAAGACTTCTCTATATTAGTCAGCACCCCTCCTGCTGGGAAACATTCTTTCTCTTTCTATCAAAGATTGTGTTTTCATGACTGGAGTTGAAACATAGAAGCTGAGTGGAGCTGTCTCTGCTGAATGGGAGTGGAGTGGAATGGAGTGGAGTGGAGTAGAATAGACCCAAGTGTACTAGGCCAGAGCAGAGGATATCCAAGTATTGCAGTTCAGTGTAGAGTGGAGTGGAACTGTCTAACTGGGGAAGAGGCAAAGCTACAACCCAAAGTAGGGCTGCCTCAAGCCCAGAGCCACCTTGACTGAGGGTGGGTTGGCCCACCATTGCTGTTTCATAATTGAGCTATAACACTGTTGATCTGTTCCATAGCCATGCTGTATCACAACTGAACTGTTTTCACCAAATAGTCTTCTCCTTCACCACACCCCAAATTGGGGATTCCTGTTGGTATGAACTGATGTCAACGACCATCATTTTGGAAAAGAGTTTACATTTTGAATCATTTCATGAATTATTTAATGTTACATAGGTTGACTTACACCAAGTTTAGAATTTTTGAACCTTATAAGTTATTATTTTGCATATTACCCAGTTAAATAAAATGTATATTTCTTTCATGACCTCTACCTTAATTTAAAAATTTACTGTTTATATGTTTCTGATTCATTTTTACTTGTAACATCAAAATATAATCAGTAAATAACCATTTGATCTCAGGACATATTTTAAAGATTTTCTTTTTCTTTTATAAGCAGTAAGTAACATTTTGTTAGCTGCAAAGAAGTTAAAACACCAAAGAGTTCAGATTTGATTCTGAAATTTGAACTGCACCTAAAATTGGTCCAACAATTTCTTCCATCCTTTATTAAAGTATATATATTGCTCTTCTAACTAAGTGAGGTTTTCCATTATTTTTAATTGAACAATGCCCCAGTAATGTTTCCAATCCCACAGTGAGTAAACAAAGAGAACGAGGCAGACTCCACCCTCTAAGAGAATGGTTTTTCCTTTTACCACAAACACTGTAAGTTTTAAGACCTTAGAGGAACATCTGTATAGAAACCACAGGTTGCTAACAAATAAGTCATTAAAACTCTATTACTTTGGTATCTCTACAGAAACAGTAATATGTGCATCAGCTCTCTTCTTCGACTGTGGTTCAGTCTAGACTGCTGATAAAATGTCTATTGCTCTAGAAATTAAGGGAATACAGAAAGAGCAAATAACAAATGTCATTAAATATATAACATTCCATTCCAAGAACAATAGGCAACAGGAATATTTTTTGTATTCTAAAATAATCTAATGGACGAAAAGCACAAAAGCATTTTCAGTTTTATGCACCATGATTTTGCATTATCTCTAAGTAAAAGTGGACACTGGAGAGAGAGAGTGGGGTACATAGAAAGAAGAGAGAGAATGGGAACAAAGAAGGGAAGAAGAGAGGAATGAGAGAGCAGAGGGAGGGAAAAGCAGGCAGAAAAGGAGGGAAAGAAGGAAGGAAGGAAGAGTACGGAATGACTAAATCGCATCCTCATTAGGAATTCAGATGATATTACAATGGTACAGTGAAATTATGTGTTATATTCAGAAACCAATGTCACTGAGAATCTTTACTTGTGATTCTTGGAATCCAACACTATGTGCTCACCCCATTAGAACAAACATAGATAAGCTTCCTCTCATATAGACCAATCATAGGAAGTTCCCTAAAACAAAGTGGGATTAAGTTATCTTTTGCCACATCCAGCCGTTCTCAAGTGTCTTTGATGTTTCAGAGCTCAATTTTATCTTTAAATGTAAGAGGTAGCTGTTAGTAAGGAAATGTTTCACAAATTCTGAACAATAGATGTGGCTCTCCAAAGATGCTTAGTACTTACTGTTCTCTGTTAACATCTCTGTTCTTAAATTTAACTTGAAAGTAATATGAATGCATGCATTTAATTAATTCTATGAATAACTTTAAAGACAGAGATAGAAATTGAAAAAAATACAGAAAAGGCAAGGTGAACCTCCATATAAGGATTTTCCTTAAACCAGTTAATCATACAAGCAATTAATTATCCCACAAATTTCCCCTCCTAGTCTTCTCAAAATGATTTCTCTATTTGGCCCACAATTCCATGACTTAAGAGGCTTTTAAGACCCAAAAGACCTTAAGTCAAATGGATTTACTCTCTTGGACTATGAGTAGCTGGTCTCAGTTAGGTGAAAGTCAGGCTCTGAACCCTGAGATAAGGGAGGGCTGGAATTGTCCCAGACATCCAACAAAATCTCTCAGTCTATTAGAGAGTATGTTAAGGCATAAAGAGAGCTCTGTGGTATGACCATGGGTCTCACAGAAAGAGTCAATCAGCAGGGCCCATAAGCAGTTTCTTGACTCTTCCAAATTTTGCTAATGCAAAACCCACAATATTAGGATAAAATCATAATTAGACTTCTAACATCACCAAATAAAAAGTGTATTTATATGAACAATATGGATCTTATTTTCAGTCTTGGGCCTTATTGTTGATTTTGCTTGTGCTTTTTTATAATTGTTTTAATTATCATGGGCTGAGGGTTTTATTTTCCTTTTTCTCCTATACCTTTCTCCACTCTCAACCTTTCAAACTACATTTAAAACTTAATTGATTTATGGTGCATTATTTTTATTGTTTGTGCAGTTTGGTTGAGGTGTAGATAGTTGTCCCCTTTTATAGGTTTATTTAATTGGTTTTTGCCATGGTAACATGTTTAGTAAATTTTTTTAGAAGGTTGAAGGATGCTTTGGGGTTTTTGTGTGGTGGTCTGTTAATCTTCAACAGATCCTAACAGGATTCCTTTGTGCCTTTCCTCCCCTATTTTCAAGTGAATTGACTTCTTTAACCCTTTAGAGGTTAAGTATCATTGCTTCTAAACATCCCATCCTTAGACAGTGGTTGTCTAAGTGGTTGACTGGAGTTGAAGGAAGGTGACCAATCCATAACCACAGAATCATTATCATAAGAGATGAAAATAAAGAGCCCATTAAGAGGCACCTACATTTTTATACTATAATTATAAAATTTATATAGCCTAATGTGGCTGTTTATTTTATATTTCATTGTCAATAAAAGAAAATATATCTTTGTAATTTTTTTTGTTGACACTTTTTGACTTAATGGCTCCCTAGTGGCTACAATTAGTGAACTGCTTTCAGGGAGACTTAGATGTGTCCTTTAAGTTTGAGACAGTAGAAATAAAATAATTCATGTAACATATTTGAATGTTTGTTCACTTAAACATATCCACTCAGCAAAGGACAACTCTGAAATCTGGAAGGAAGTATTGTCCTTCTGAAAGTATTGTCAAATCTGGAAGTATTAGGTTGGCCAAAAGTTTATTATTCTTTTCCTATAAGATGGCTCTAGTAGTGCTTAGTTGTCTTTGACTTCATTCAAAACAATTTTATTTGATTGTATTGTGCCAGCTGTCATATCAACATGCATTAAAAAAATCAAAATTGGTGAATTTTTATGTAGCCTTTTAATATTAAAGATGGAAGAAAATAAGCAACAATTTGGGCATGTTATGCTTTATTTCAAGAACGGTAAAAATGCAATAGAAACATAAAAACAAGTTTTGTGCAATGTATAAAGAAGGTGTTGTGACTGATCGATGTGTCAAAAGTGGTTTGTGAAGTTTTGTGCTGTAGATTTCTTGCTGGATTGATGCTCTATAGTTGGGTAAACCAGTTGACATTGATAGAGATCAAATCGAGACATTAATTGAGAATAATCAATGTTTGCCACATAGGACATAGCCAGCCTACTCAAAATATCCAAGTCAATAAAGTTATTGGTGAAAATTAAAATTGCGTCTTATATTTTAAGGACAAAATAAACAAACCTTTTGGCCAATGACTTTTGAAAATGCAATTTTCATGGTCAGCTACTTTGGAAGACAGATTGGCAGTTCCTTACAAAAGCAAACATGCTCTCACAATACAGTCCAGCAATCATGCTTCATGGTGTTTACTACAAGGAGTTGAAAACTTTTGTCCACAGAAAAACCTGTACAAAGCTTACAGTCAAGTTAGAAGAGCAGATAAATGCTATGTTCACCTCATCCCATGACCACATCAAAATTACCACTGAATTATAGAGCAACCACACTTGAGAACCACCTGAAGACCAGCTGAACAGAACCATAACTAATGATATAATGTAGAAGCTACATTGAGACTGGTAAGAGAGACAGAGATCCAAAATGAGTGGGTCCCACACCCACGTGTGGTAGTTAAGAATTGGGAGGGATATCTCATCTGTAAAAGACCTCCTGAGACACTAGAAGTCCCAGCCCCATGCCGGGCTCCTTAGCCCAGAGCATTAGTGTTGGGACAAGGAGTATGCACAAGAACTGGCTGTGAAAATCAGCAGGGACTGTCATGGTCAGACGGAACACAGCTGTAGACTCAAGTGTCCTCTTCAAGGGCTGGAGCACAGAATAGCTCACCTGAAAACACTTGCCTTAAGCTCCTGAGAATGGACAGCACCTCAGAAAGCACCAGGGACAAACTGGAAGGAAATGAATTGTGTAGCTTCAGGGCAAGGGCTACAAGGCAGTTGTTTCCGGGAATAAATTGCCTAAAGGTACCGTTTCTCCTTTGTTGATCTCTTCCCCCACACAACCAGAAGGTAAAGGTGGGTGACAAGTCTGAGTCTCCATTCACCAGGTTTACATTGCTCTTGCCCCACTTTGGTGATTCTCTGAGGTCCTGTCTGGACAAAACCTCTTTCAGAAGCTAATAGACACAAAGTTGTGGGCCTGGGCCTATGCTGCAAACTTTCCTAAAATCTTTCAAAGGTCCACAAATCCCAAACAATCAGTGGCTGGTCTTGGCATGTCCTGTACCCCTTACTTAGCCACTCAAAGCCAGGAAGTAGTAGAAGCTGGCCTCAGCTCACAGAATAACCACTCTCAGGCTCCAAGAAATTCAGCACGGGCAGCTATCAACTGCAGATCATTTTGTAGCTCCTACCAGGTGGTCCCTGGCCACACAAAGGCATTGGCTGACCTTGAACTGTACCATAGCTCCTTCCAAAAGGTGCAGGACAAATACACTGGGAACCTGCTTCAAACCACATCCAGAGAACCATACAATTACTTTCACAAAGGATACCCCCAAAGAGTAGAGATGGTGGGCACTAGGGTCCTCCTAAAGAGAATCCGACTCCATGGGGTCGGTTCCCACACAACCACTTTTCATGAACCATTCTTCCAGCCCATCAACCATTTTTACAGCCCATCAACCTGAAGGTCAAACCCACCCACAGATGTGCCAACCAGAATTAAGGCTCACTACAATAGAAGAGCACACATAACATTCACAAGGGAAACCCTTAGAGCACCAGCTCAGGGGAACAGGCAGACTGCATCATTGGGCTCCACAAGACACCAACTACACAAGGCTACTGTGCCAAGACTAGGATACACGGGACAGCTATCTAATACATAGAAATAAACACATGGAAAGCATCCAAAATGATTAGACAAAGAAACGTGTCTCTAATGAAAGAACAGGACAAAACTTCAGAAAAAGGATCCAACAAAATGGAGACAAACTGTCTACCAAATGCAGAATTCAAAACACTGATTATAAGGAAGGTCAGTGAACACAGGAACAGAGTGGATGAACTTAGTGAGAACCTAAAAAAAAAAAAAAGGATAGATAATGTAAAAATAGAGATTGACAACATAAAAAAAGCCAATCAAGAATGAAAACTGCAGTAATTGAAATGAAGAATACATTAGAGAATCTATAGCAGATCAGATAGAGTACAGCATCTACAAAGTGATTTGGAAGAAAATATAGTGGAAAACAACCAATCAGGACAAAAAAAAATTAAAAGTAAAGATAGTTTAAAGTACCTCTGGGACATCAAGTGTAACAACTTTTGCATGATAGGGGTAACAGAAGGAGAAGAGAGAACTTGAGACTGAAAACCTATTTGAAGAAATAATAACAAAATTTTCCTAACCTTGTAAAAAATGTAGACATACAAGTTGTGGCAGTACAGAAAATTCCAAAGAAATAAACCTAAAGAAGCCCACATCATGACATACTATAACTAAAATGTCAAAAATTAAAAAGAGAGAGAATCTTTTCTTTAATGATTTTACTTTTCAATTATACTCAATGTACAATTTTATATTAGCTTCAGGTATGATTAAACTGATCACTCTGAAAAATCTAGTATGCATCTGACACCATGTATAGTTATTACAATGTTATTGACTATATTCCCTATGTTGTACATTACATCCCCATGAATATTATGTAACTACCAATTTGTACTTCTTAATTTCTCCATTTTTTCACTCATTCCTCCAAAGCTTATTCCATTTGGAAACCATCAAAATTCTTTCTCTGTATCTATAAGTCTGTTTCTGTTCTGACTGTTGGTTTATTTTGTTTTTTAGATTACACATATAAGTAAAATTATATGACATTTGGATATTTATTTTTCTCCTTCTGGCTAATTTCGCAACATAATACCCTGTGTCTATCCGTGTTGTTGCAAATGGCATTTTTCTAATGTCTGAGTTATATTCCATTGTATATATGTACCACTTATTTATCCATTCAACTTTTGATGGACTCAGGTTGCTTTCATATCTTAAATATTATATGTAATGTTGCAATGAACATATAGATGTATATGTCTTTTAATCTAGTGTTCTGGGTTTCTTCAGAAAAATAACCAGAAGTTGATTGCTGAGTCTTTCTTTGTTTCTGTTATAGCCTTTGTATAAAGTCTTTTTTTTTTTTTGATCTGGTATAAATATTGCTACCTAAGTTTGTTTTGATTTTTATGATATACCTTTTTACATCACTTTACTTTTAGTCCATATGTGTCTTTTGATCAGAAGTGAGTCTCTCATAGACAGAATATGTAAAGATCTTGCTTTGTTATCAGTTCCACCACTATATGTCTTTTGATGAGAACATTTAATTGATTTGTATTTAAAGTAGTTGATTGATATGTACATTTTGCCATTTCACTGTTCATATTTTCAATCTTTTTCTTCTTAAAGGAAACCCTTAAATATTTCTTATAAAACTGGTGTGGTGGTGCCCTGCCTGGTGTTACTTGATTGGTTGGAACATTGTCCGGTACACCAAAAGTTTTGGGGTTCACTTCCTAATCAGGTACATACCTAGTTCGTGGTTCAATCCACAGTCATGGTGCATATGGTAGGCAACCAATCAATGTTACTCTCTCACATCAATGTTTCTTTCTTTCCCTTCCTATCTCTAAAATCAATAAACATATTTAAAATAAAAGACTGGTTTGTTGGTGATTAACTTCACCTTTTTCTTGCCTGGGAAGTTCTTTATTTGTCATTCCATTCCATACAATAGTTTTGTCTTGTAGAGCAACTTTGGTCTCATGTTCTCACTTTTCATTACATTGAATTATTTCATGCCAGTCTCTTTGAGCCTTCAATTTTTTGTTGATACATCAGCTGAGAGTCTCATGGGAGCTCCCTTGTAATTAACTGTTCTTCTGTTACTGCTTTTAAGTTCCTTTCTTTGTCTTTAACATTTGTCATTTTAATTATAGTGTATCTTGGTATGGGACTCTGGTTTCACATTGTTTGGGACTCACTGCACTTTTTGGACTGGCATCTCTATTTCCTTTGCCAGTTTAAGAAACTTTTCTGTTACTATTTTTTCAAATAGGTTTTCAATTCCTTGCTCTCTCTTCTCCCAGTAACCCCACGATGCAAATATTGTGATGTTTTAAGTTGTCCCAGAGTTTCCTTATCCTATCCCAACTTTTTGGATTCTTTTTTCTTTTTCTCTCTTCCAACTGGATGCTTTCTGCCTCCTTAACTTTCAAACTGCTGATTTGATCCTCTGCTTTATCTACTCTACTATTGATTTTCTGTAATATATTGTTTATTTTTGTTAATGTATTCTGTATTTCTGTCTGGTTATTTTTATATTTTCTATTTCCATTTTTTTTTTCTTTTTGAAGTGCTCAGTAAGTTCATCTACTCTGCTTCTAAGTTCATTGGGCATTCTTGTTACCAGTGTTTTGAACTCCCTATCTAGCAGATTTCCTACATCCATTTTATTTAGTTCTTTTTTGGGAGTTTTATCATTTTCTTTCATTAGGGAAATGTTTCTCTGTCCCCTCATTTTGGCTGCCTCCCTGTGTTTGTTCTATATATTAGATAGAGCTGCTACGTCTTCCACTCTAGGTAGAGTGGCCTTATGTAGTAAGTGATCGGTAGAACCAAATGGCACATCCTTGTTTGTCATCCAAGCCTGGAACTCCAGATGTGCACTCTATGCTGGTTTTGTACACACTCTTGTAGTTAACACTTTATTGCTGTTGGCATGTAGTGGGAGGAATTTACCTCCTAGCAAAATGTGGTATGAGCACCGGCCATAACTTTGATCAGTGAATCTGCTGTTCAGGGACTGACCATACTGAGCAGGACTTACTTCAGCAAGTCTCTAGTACCTGTTGAGTCTACCCCTTGAGTGTGTCACAAGTGGAGGTAGTTTGGTGGTACTGTACCATTTTCTAAATCTTTCCTTGGGTGTGTGGCTCTCAGGTCTCTGTGGATGTGTAGGCCAAGATCATCTTCCACCTGTGTCTTTTCTGGGGCCACCCAGAAAGAGCTGCAAAGCAATTGGCACAAATTCTATTTGTGCTGAGACTGAATATTACAAGGAGAAGTTAAGCTGTGAACCAAGGCCAACTCTGTTAGCGCCTGGCCTGAGGCCACTTAGCAAGAAGCACAAGATGCTGCTTGTCTGGGATGTGAGCCTTTGAGAAATTTTAGGGAATTCACAGCATGAGCCATGTCAGTACATTTGTATGGAAAAACCACTGCAAATGGCTTGAGTGGGCCTGCCACTTGAGTAGAATAATGTCTTAGGGCAATAGTCTCCAGTCTTTTTGGTCCCAGAGATTGGATGCATGGAAGTCAATTTTTCCACTGACCAGGGTGGTGGGGGCAAGACAGGAGATGGAACTCAGGTGGTAATGTGAGCAAAGCTTCTCTGGCTTGCCTGCTGCTCACTTCCTGCTGTGCAGCCAGTTTCTTAACTGACCATGGTCCACCATCAGTCTGCCACTTGGGGATTGGGGACCTCTGTCTTATAGAAACACTAGGTAAATTTTGGCACACTGTAGGAGCCAAAAAGCCTGAGATTAATTGCACTGAAGATCATAAGAGGAACAGTTTCTCTATACTGACATTACCATTCCCCCAGGATGACACAGCTCAGTGTCAAGAGATCCTTTTGGTGTTCAATTTCTCTTGTGGGCAGCTGTGAGAGTGAACGGGTGACTGTCCAGCTTCTCCAGCAGTGCAAGAAGCTGCCAAACATGCCTCTTCTTTCTTGTCCAATTCAGCGTACTATGGTAAGCTGCATGACCAAGAGATAGGGAGGGGCAGTGATAATGACAACCAGGGCTCATAACAGTATCAGAAAATGTGAATACTGCTAACCACTTCATGGGCTCCATCACAGAGCCTGCCATGATTTTCTGTGAATGACATTCTTATGGATCACCTCAACAGGCCTAAACACAGCCCAAATTCTCTGTGCACCCAGCTTCTTGTGCCCTCTGCCAACAATAGTAAGTGAAACCTTTGCAAAGAGCTGGGAAACATGTAGAAAGCCATCTCAACTCTGCAGGTTTGGGAGAAAGCACACAAATATAACGATTTAGCACCATTATAAAGCAAGCAAATGTGTAATGTCATCACTAAGCCTAGCATCACAGGTTAAAGGGAAGGCATAAAATATTAAAAATCCTTTCCCCCAAGAGGAAACAAGAAGTGCAGAGCAAGTATATCCATATAAAATCCCCAGTCCTTAATAAGAATGACAGAAGATATTATTCTCTTAAAGCTAATCAGTAAAGAATGGAGAATCTGGTTCTTCAAATGCAAAGATTATAACACAGTCTTCAAGGAAGGTAAAAAGTCAAAGAAATATGACACCACCAAAGGAATGTAATAATTTTCCTGTAACTAACCCCAGAGTAAAGGAGATATGTAATTTTCCCAGAAATAATTCAAAATAGCAAA
Source organism: Pteronotus mesoamericanus (assembly GCF_021234165.1). NCBI lineage: Eukaryota > Metazoa > Chordata > Mammalia > Chiroptera > Mormoopidae > Pteronotus > Pteronotus mesoamericanus. The sequence continues at coordinate 45,105,908 of NW_026555329.1, read as the reverse complement.
CTACAACAAAATGCAGAAAAACAATTAAATAAATTCAGGGGAAAAAAACTATGTGGATAAAACAATAAGTTTAACAGAGATGTAAATCATAAAAAGGACCAAACAGAAGTTCTGTCACTGAAAAATACAATGAATAAAATGGAAACTGCTATAGAGATAAATATTACCACAAAACTTGAGAAAGTGGAACAAAGAATCTGTGAAATCTAGGATAGGCCATTTGAAATTATCCAGCCATAGGAGAATAAAGTTTAAAAAGAGTAAAGAAAGCCTAGGTGAAATATAGAATACTATCAAGAGAAACAATTTATGAACTATTGGGTCCCAGAGGAGAAGAGAGGAGGAAAGGAACAGACCACTTAATTAAAGAAATAATGCATGAGAACATTCCAAATCTTAGGAAAGATGTAGACATTAAAATTATATGATGCTCATAGATCCTCAGACAGATTCAACCCAGAGATCTCCAAAACACATTATGATAAAATTGTCTAAATTCAGAGACAAAGAGAATTTTTAAAGCAGCAAACAAAAAAAAATTTACATTCCAGGAAATCCCCATAAGATTATCAATGGGTTTCTTAGCATAAACTTTGAACGGCAGATCATATATTCAACATGCTAAAAGGGAAAACCTGTCAATGAAAAAGAATTTACCCTGAAAATTTGTCATTTTCACTCAGAAATTAAGAACTAAACATTTCTCGGAAAAATAAAAGCTGAGGGAGTTTATTACCACTAGACCTGCCTTTCTAAGGGAATACTGAAAGACATTCTACATGCTAAAATGTGAGGACAGTAATTAGTAATATTAAATATAAAATATACTTGTAAAATAAGTATGTAGTTAAATTCAGAATGGTAACAAATACTTTAAAATGGTGGTGTGTTGCCTTGACCTGCTAGTTCAGTTGATTAGAGTTAGTTGATACACCAAGGTTGTGGATTTTATCCTTGATCAGGCACATGCAAGAATCAACTAGTGAATACATAAATAAGTGAAATAACAGGTTGATCATTCTTTTTCTGTCTCTTTATCTCTTTCTGTGTGTGTGTGTGTGTGTGTGTGTCTTTTCATTCCTCTATCTCTCTCTAATAAAGTCAATTTTAAAAAAATTTTAAAAGTTTTTGGTGGTATGTTAATCGCTTTACTCTAGCACAAAAGTTAAATAACAAAGGTATTAAAATAACTATGCTTAAAATAATGGATACATGATATTAAAAGATATAAATTGTGACATAAAAATATGAAATGTGTGATATAGAATAAGAGAGTAGACTGTGTGCAATTGAAGTTAAATTATCAGCATAAAATATCCTATTATCACTATGTTTTATATAAGCCTCATGAAAACCACAAAGTAAAAACCAACTGCAGATAATGATAAGGGGATTAAAGCATACAATTTCAGAAAATCACCAAAATAAAGGAAGAGAGAAAGAAAGAAACAAAAGAACTATAAAACAATGCATAAAAATAGCATTAGAAAGTCTTTACCTATTAATAATTACTTAACATGTAAGTTGATTCAATTTTCTCATAAAAATGTATATAATGGAAAATGCATAAAAAACAAGAGCAACTTTATGCTGTCATTAGGAGACTAACTTCTATTTTAAAGACACATATAAGCTAAAAGTGAAGGGATGGAAAATAATATTCCATGCAAATGAAAATCATAAGAGAACTAGAGTACCTATACTTGTATCTCAGAAAATAAACATTAAATCAAAACTGTAACAAGAGACAAAGCAGGTCATTGTATAATAACAAAGGGGCCATTCATCAAGAAGACATAAAAGTTATAAGCATATATGCACTCAAAACTGGAGCACACAAATACTACTAGATTTGAATGGAGAAATAGACAAGAATATAATTATAATAGGGGATTTCATTATCCCACTTTTAACAATAGATAGTTCATTGAGATAGAAAATCAATAAAGATATATAAGGCTTGAACCATATTTTAGACTAATAGACTATCTATCTATCCTCTATCTATATATAATTTATCTATTTATTTATAATTTATCTATTTATTTATCTATATATAAATTATCTACCTATAATTTCATTTAACTTCAGCAGACTATACATTTTCATCAAGTATGCATGGAACATTCTCCAGTATAGGAGGTTAGGCCACAAAAGAAGTGTTTACAACTATTAGATGATTGAAAATATCAAGCACCTTTTTTGACCACAATGGTATAAAAATAAAAATAAATAACAGGAAGAAGAAAATCAAAGATAAATTTTTAAAAATCTTGAAACACAACATACCAAAACTTATAGAATGGAGCAAAAGCAATTTTAAGGTGAAAGCTGATAGTGATAAACACCTACATTAAGAAAAAAATTCTCAAACAATTTAATTTTTCATGTCAAGAAACTAGAAAAATAATAAACTAAGTACAAATTTTGTAGAAGGAAGAAAATAATAAATATCAGTGCAGAAATAAAATAGAAAATAGAAAGATAATAGAAAGAATCAACAAACTAAGTTGTTTTTATCAAAATAATATCGATAAACCTGGGCTTCCAGTCAAGTTGGAAGTATAGGTAAACATGCCTCACCTCCTCGCACAACTACAGCAAAAATTACAACTAAACTACAACACAAATATCACCCAGAATCATCAGAAAATCAAGCTGTATGGATGCCTGACAACCAAGGATTTAAAGAAGCTACATTAATCCAGGTGAGTAGGAGCGGTGGAGACACAGACATGCAGAGAGGCTCAGAGAGGTGGACAGGCATGGAGAGGTGCAGAGATGCTGGACTGGTGGTCCCACACCCACGTGTAGTAGATGTGAATCAGGAGGGATACCTCCAGAATGATGGATCCCAGCCCCAGGCCTGACCACCAACCCAGGGCTGCAGTGCCAGGAAGATAAATCCCTGTAACTTCTGACTGTAAAACCAATGGGTTTGGGGATGGCAGAAGAAACTGCAGGATACTCCTCTTATAGGGCCCACAATGGACATAGGACTTATGCAGACTCCGTTCCTCTGGAATTCACCACCAGGGCAACAGCTGGAAGGGAACCAGTGACAAATGGAGAGAAATTGAAGTGACTGGCATCAGGTTGGGTGCTGGGAGACAGCTTCCTCCTGGGCAAAATTCCAGAGGCTAATAATGGTATTGTTCCCTCTCCAAGCACTACCCTCCACAGAGCAACAGAGCTGTGAAATACATCCTGTCTTGGCGATTAACTAAATCTCCACCCCATACAACTTACAGGTGTGCTTTTCTATAATAGGCTATGCCACAAAGACAGGAGTCAAAGTAGCTTTACCTACTACATAGAAACAAACACAGGGAGGCTGTCGAAATGAGGAGACAAAGAAATAAGGCCCGAATGAAAGGAAAGAACAAAACTCCAGAAAAGGAACTAAACAAAATGCAGATAAGCAACCTATCAGAAAGATGGTTATCAGGATACTCAAGGAACTCATTGGGTATTTCAATACCATAAAAAAGACCCAAGCAGAAATGAAGCTTACATTAAGTGAAACAAAGAAAAATCTACAGGGAACCAATGATAGAGGGGATTAAGCTGAGAATCAAATCAACAGTTTGGAACATAAAGAAGAAAAAAAAACATTCAATCAGAACAGCAAGAAGAGAAAATAATTTTATAAAATGAGGATAGGCTAAGAAGCCTCTGGGATTTCTTCAAATGTACCAACATCCAAATCATAGAGTTGCCAGAAGAAAAGAAAAAGCAAGAAATTGACACTTATTTGCAAAAAAATAATGAAAGAAAACTTCCCTAATATGGTGAAGGAAAGAGACACACAAGTCCAGGAAACACAGAGAGTCTCAAACAAGATGGACAACACAAAGACACATCATAATTCAAATGCCAAAGGTTAAAGATAGAGAATCTTAGCAGCAAGGAAAAAGCAAATACTTATCTACAAAGGAATTCCTGTAAGACTGTTAGCTGATACCTCAAAATGAACTTTGTAGTCTGGAAGGGACTAATAAGAGATATTCCAAATGGTGAAAAGCAAAGACTTTACAACCTAGATTACTCTATCCAGCAAAGCTATCATTTAGAATGGAAGGGCAGTTAAAGTGCTTCCACACAAGGTAAAGTTAAAAGAGTTCATCGTCACCAAGCCCTTATTATATGAAATGTTAAAGAGAATTATTTAAGGAAAATAAGATCAAAACTATGAACAATATAATGGCAATGAATTCACAGTTATCAACAACTGAATAAAAAACTAAGCAAACAAGCAGAACAGAAACATAATCATAGACATGCAGATCATTTGGAGGGTTATCCCACTATAGTTTTCCCAGTTTTTTCCCCTTCCCCCTCTATTTGGAGAGGGAAGGGGGAGAGTGGAGGTAAAGGTGCAAGGATTAAGCAGTACAAATGCATAGGTACAAAATAGACAGGAAGATGTTAAGAACAGTATAGGTAATGGAGTAGCCAAAGAACTTACGAGCATAACCGATGGACATGAACTAAGGGGGATGTTGCTGGAGGGAATGGGGGTATCACATGGAGGGGGGAAGAGGAAAAATTGGAACAACTATAATAACACAATCCATAAAATATATTTAAAAAATAAGATAGACAGACCTCTGGGAGAGCAACTAAAGAAAATAATGAGAAAAGTCAAATAAAATAAAATCAGAAATAAAAGGGTAGACATTACAACTGATATAAAAATACAAAGGATTATAAGAGACTACTATGAACAATTATATACCAACAAATTGAATAACCTAGAAAACATACAAATAAATTATTAGAATTATACAACCTACCAAGACTAAATCACAAAGATTGAAAATCTGAACAGACAAATAATGAGTAAAGAGATGACATTAGTAATAAAAAAATCTCCCAACAAAGAATAGTCCAAGACCAGATGGCAACAGTAGTGAATTCTACCAAACACTTAAAAATAATTAATATCAATCCTTTTCAAACTCTTCCAAAAAATAAAGAGTAGGGAACATTCCCAAACTACTTTATGAAGCAAACATTACACTGATATCAAAACCAGACAATAACATAAGAGAAGACAATAACAGGCCAATATTCCTGATAAATATACATGCAAAAATCCTCAACAAAATATTATCAAACTGAATTCAGCAACAATAAAATGGGACAGATCTGATCAAGTGGGATTTACTCCAGAAATGCAAGGATGGTTCAATATTTGCAAACCAATACATTTGATGCACCATATTAACAAAATGAAGGATAAAAATCATATGGTCTAGTAAATGTAGAAGAAGCTTTTGACAAAAATAAACATTCTTTTGTGATAAAAACATTCAACAAATTAGGTAGAAATGGAATGTACCTTCAACATAATTAAGGCTTCATAAACAATAAGCTCACAGCTTACATCATACTCTATCCTGAAAAGCTGAAAACATTTTTCCTAAGGTCAAGAACAAGACAAAGGTATCTCTTACCACTTATATGCAATGTAGTACTTGAAGTCCTAGTCAGAGCAATTACATTAGAAATAAAAGGCATCCACCTGAAAAAGGAAGAAGTCAAATTGTCTCTGTTTGCATATGACAAGATAATATATAGAGAAAACTCTAAGGATTCCAAGAAAAAAAAAAACAGAATTGGTAAATGAATTCAGTAAAGTTATAGGGTACAAAGCCAATAAACAAAGTTCAGCTGCATTTCTATACACTAACAACTATCTGAAAAGAAATTAAAAAATCTATTTTATTTATAATAATATTAAAAATAAAATACTTAAGAATAAATTTATTCAAAGACATAAAAATCCATACACTGAAAACTATAAAACATTTGATGGAAAAAAATTGAAGTCATAAATAAATGAAAACTTATCCCATCTTTCTGGGTTGGAAGAACTAATATTGTTAAAATATCCATGCTACCCTGTAACGTAAAGTAATCTATACATTACAACAAACTGTATAATAATGTAATGGAATTTTTCATGAAAATAGAACAAATAGTCCTTAAATTTGTACAGAACCACAAAAGAACACAAGTGGGTAGGAGTCTTGAGCAAGAAGAGCAATGCTTGAACATTACATTTCCTGATATCAAGCTATATTACAAAGCTTTAGTAATCAAAACAGTATATTATTTGTATAAAACAGACACATTGATTAATGGAACAGAATACAAAGCCCAGAAATAAATCCATGCATATATTGTCATGTGAGTTTGACAAAGATGTTAAGAATACTGGGAAAAATAACTTCTTTAATAAATGGTGTTAAGTAAACTATATATTCTTATACAAAAAAAAAAATGGATCCCTTTCATACCCCATACACAAAAATCAACACAAAATGGATGAATGACTTAAATGCAAGACCTAAAACTGTAAAACTTCTAGAATAAAACAAGTGAAAATGTCCTTGACATTGGTCTTAGAGATAATGTTTACAATTTGACACCTAAAGCAAAGGCAACAAAATTGAATATAAGCAAGTGAGATTACACTAAATTAAATTCTTTCTGTACAACAAAGGAAACAGTTAACAAAATAAAAAGGCAATATGTAGAATGGGAGAAAATATTTGCAAATCATAGATCAGATAAGGGGTTCTATATTATATATATATATAACCATACATATGTGTGTGTATACATATATACACACGTGTGTGTGCACACACACACACTTACAACTCAATAGAAAAAATACCCAAATAACCCAATTAAAAAATGGGCAAAGAACAGTCTCTGAACAGACATTTTTCCAGTGAAGACATGCAAAATTCAATTAGGTACATGAGAAGGTGCTCAACATCACTAGTCATTGGAAAACTGCAAATTAAGACAATTCACATATCACCTTGCACATGTTAAGATAGCTGTTATCAAAAAAACAAGAGATAACCAATACTGGATAGGATGTGGAGGAAAGGAAATCTGCATACACTGTTGCTGATAGAATTACAAGTTAAAAGATCTAAGCAATGAGGATACAGACAACCTATCAGATGCAGAGTTCAAAACACTGGTAATCAGGATGCTTAAAGATGTCAAGGGAAGGGAACTGGGACTCAAATCAATGGTTTGGAACAAAAGGAAGAAATTAACTTCCAACCAGAATAAGACAAAGAAACAAGAATTCAAATAAATGAGGAGAGGCTGAGGAAGCTGTGGGACAACTTTAAACATTCCAACATCTGCATCATAGGATTGGTAGAGGAGGAGAGGAAGAGCAAGACATTGAAATCTTATTTGAAAAAATAATGAAGGAGAACTTCCCCAATTTGGCAAAGGAACTAATCATCCTAGTCCAGGAGGCCCAGAGAGTCCCAAAGAAACTGAATTCAAGAAGAAACACACCAAGACACATCTTAATTAAAGATAAGGAGATTAAAGATAAGGATAGAATCTTAAAAGCAGCAAGAGAAAAGGAAACAGTTACTTACAAAGGAGTTCCCATAAGACTTACCAACTGATTTCTCTAAAGAAACCTTACAAGCAATAAGGGGCTGGAAAGAAGTATTCAAAGTCATGAAAGCCAAGACCCTACATCCATGATTACCCTATCCAGCAAAGCTATCATTTAGAATGGAAGGGCAGATAAAGTGCTGCCTAGATAAGGTAAAGTTAAAGGAGTTCATCATCACCCAGCCCTTATTATATTAAATGTTAAAGGAACTTATCTAAGGAAAAGAACAAAACTATGAACAGTAAAATGACAACAAACTCACAACTATCAACAACTGAACCTAAAAAAGAAAAACCCAGAAACTAAGCAAACAACTAGAACAGAAATAAGATCACAGAAATGGAGACCACATGGAGGGTTATCAGTGGGGAAGGATGGGGGAGAATGGAGGAGAAAGGTACAGGGAATAAGAAGCATACATGGCAAGCACAAAATAGACAGGGGGAGGTTAAGAATAGTGTATGAAATGGAGAAGCCAAAGAACTTATATGTACAATCCATGTACATGAAATGGGGGGGGGGGATGCTGGAAGGAGGGCAGTGGAGGGCAGCAGGGGATAAAAGAGAGGAAAAAATGGGATAACTGTAATAGAATAATCAATAAAATATACAAAATATAAAATAAAATGATTTACATAATTTGATAGTCTTATTACTTTACATCCAAGCTATAAGGGCTCAGAAATCAAAAGAAATAGAAGATGGTACATGCATCTTCTGCATGTGTGAACAAGACCTCATGTATGCCTCATTCCATTCCCCAGGTGGATTATATTGCATCTACTTCAACCTTTGTAGTACTTTACATTTAGATGCTAGACTTACAGATAGCTAAGCCTCTGAAAATGCAACCTATGTTCTCTCAGTATCAACCTCAGCCCAACATGCTCCCCCAGATTCAATGTCAAAACACATGATGTGGAAGGCAGTTCTACTTGTGTTGACTCGTATATGGGTAGCTGATGAACAGGGCTCCTATGTGTAAGAAACACAGTCATCATAATGCCCTTCCTTCAGTGAGCAAAAGCAACCCAAATGCGACTGGGGCATCTCAAACTCCTCAAGCTATTTTCTAAGACGTTTCTCTGCTCCACCAAATCTAAAACATTCTTTTCCATGTTTTCCCCTTAAAATTTTAAACCCAAGGGTATTTTAAAACAAAACGTTATCCATATGTTTTTCATTAATTTATACTTAAATCATTAAAAGTCTGCTTTGTAAGATCTTTTTGATGTCCAGAGAGTATTTTTTCTGGATCCTTTCTATAAGTCATTCAGTGCTGGTCTCCCTTCTATTTTCCTGTGGCTCTGTTTCTCCCTTGCAAAAGAGAAAGAAGGTGGGGTGGAGAGAAAGGCACGGAAGGAAGGAAAGAAGGAAAGAAAGAAGAGAAGGAAGAACAAAGAGAACTAAATTTATCTGAAAGCAGATGATTTTTAACCCAAGCGGTGGTGCCTTTTAAATCTTCAGCTTACATGTATAAATTTATTACTAAACTAGTATGTATGCACACTCTTTCTCAAAAAGTCAGACACTGGGTAGTTAAACATAATGCCTTTACATGGTCATTTGAAATTATGACCCTTTTGTAAGGAGTCTTTCTTCCAAAATAAATGATACTCTTTAAGGTTTATTTATAATCCCCTCATCCCACACAATTCACAATGCACAAATCATGTTGCCCTCTCCTATTCCCAGGCACCTCAATGACACATTGTCACATGCAGGCTTCCAAGTACTTTTTTTAGTCAGTTCCTCAGTAAGGGTTCTAAACTCAACATAACTGTGTATAGACACTGAAATTGTGCCTGAGGGGCACTGGAAGTGGGGAAAAGAATATCATGCAGATTATTGAGGGTGGGATCTCTCAATTATTTTCCTAAGTACTGAGAAAATTATGTTTTGGAGGGATTTAACTTTGTGGAGTGTTAATTGTTCCAACCATTGCTTTTGTGTATAGACACCCAGGTATTCAATTTTCTAAACCAATGCCACATGAGGCTTTCATACTGGGTTTTCTCTTGTATCTTACCACAATAATTCTGACCAAATTATCTTGAGCCCTTTTGCTCTTCAGAAGATACTATATTATGATGCTGACAAGTTAATGAGTAGTTTTTTCTTTGTGAATATTTTTTTCCAACTGAAACTTCTAAGCAAAACATTAAGGGTAATACTAATGGAAAATGAGTTCTCAAATTATGAACTATTTATAATTAAATAATTGCATATATAACACCATTAGCAGAAGCCAAGAAAATGTACACACCCTTTTACCATACCAATTTAACTTGGACAAATTTATGCAAAGTAATTAATGATAAATTAATACAAAGATTTAGCTGCAAAAGTTTGTTTCTAGTGGTGAAATATTTGAAATAAAAAAGAGTAAGGATTGAAGCAATGGAACAAAGTGTTTCATGTTTTATAGTAAACAATAAAATACAACTATTTATAATATGGTTCTAGAATAATATATAATAATTCAAGAAGTTTATAGTATATTAAATTTAAAATGTAAATTTTATAAGAGAATTACTACATAATTCTCTATTGAGCCTAAATTAGGACTAAAATAACAGGAACTAAGATTAAGGCATTAAAGTTAATTTTAATTTTCTTTTTTATTAAATATATTTTAAATTTTCTTACAATGTACCTGCAATATATTTTTGTAATATAGTTTTATATTTTAAACAGATGTATAGTATCTTTTTGATGTTAAAATCAGGATCTCTAACATTAATTCATAATCTAGGACATGTGTGCCTTTTTCTAAGAAAGTTCAATGTACCGATCCCTAAACCAAATGCTAACCTTTTGCCTTGCCTAATTTCTGTTGAAGATGAACTATATACAAATAATTTTATCTTTTTGTGATCCAAGATAACAACCTGAAGTCTTGTCATCAGATGCTGACATCTGTTGGGACTACCTTAGGGTTAACAGTATTAAAAGAATGCAGAATCTAATCTCTGGCAATATGAATAAGCATAGGACCTTCATACCATATAAAAACCTTAGTAAGATCAGTGAATTAGTGACCGGATAAAATTCCAAATAGCAAGTGCTTGTGTATTAAGTAAAGTTCTCTATATAGCAAACTTGTATTTTTGGTCCTAGTGACATCTCCCTGAATTTCATTATGGATATATAATTTTATAATTTAATAAATCATTTCTCTGTAATGTAATGTAATATAATGTAACTATCTAAATGGTTACCCTTTACACATCACACCATTATTTATTACATCTATAATATTCACCATCATTTCTATTTTTTTTTTTTTTTTGCCATACAATTACTGAGACATGGCTGGGTACATGTATTTGCTTGATAGTTATTGAGTTGGTTGCTCTCTAAATTTAAAAATTCCTTTACTCAAAAGAAAGTAAACTATTTTCCTTATAATGCATCATGATCAATAATTTTTAAATGAAAATATTTACAGATAAGGAGAAATATATTAACATTATTCAATATATCAATATTCAATATATCAGTATATATTGCTCAAAAAATTTGAATATACTTGCTTTTTAAAATTCCCCTACTTTTATTGCTAAAGACTATTTAGTACTCTTTCCATTTGATCCATTCATATTAATTTAAAACTGCACATAAATAATCTTGGCATAACTCTTCTTTATTTTCTTTAACTTTACTATATTTCCATGTCTTTTTATTTTATTTTTTTCATGCCTATGGCTTATTTTGTTCATTAGTTTATTTTGTTGAATAGGATATCACTTATAGGCGATATCATATGGTATTTATCTTTCAAAAAGTTAAAGGACAATTAATATAATAGGAAAGTATTTGCAATACATCCAAAAAAAGGTTAGTAGTTTTGGTTTTTTTAAGAGAAAAAAGTTCTACAAACATTTAATCAGAAAGTGCCTAAAAATACCAAAAAGTCATTTAAGGCTCTTTAAAAATAATAGAAAGAGGCAACCAATATACAAAAACAGTTTAGTTTAAACAGACTATAAAGTGGCAATCAAAATAACACATCATTGTCACAATCAGGTTAATAAGTATTAAAACTATTGGTAAATTCAAGCATTGGTGACTGTGAAAGGATCTGGGTATTTTTACTCTTTTCCTTCAGCTTCTTAAACCAGTTCCTTTAGTATATTTTGCAGTGCTGGTTTGGTGGAAGTGTGTTCTTTTAGATTTTTTTTTTTTTTTTTGTCTGGGAAACTCCTTATTTCACCTTCCATTTTAATTGAGAGACTTGCTGGGTAGAGCAGCCTTGGTTGCAGGCCTTTGCTTTTCATGACTTGGAATATTTCTTGCCATTCTCTCCTGGCTTGTAGTGTTTCTGTTGAGAAGTCAGCTACTAGCTGGCCCAAGGCTCCTATGTTGCTACCTCTTTCTCCCTTGTTGCCTTTAGGATTCTCTGTTTATCTTTGATATTTGCCATTTTAATGATGATGTGCCTTGTAATGGACCTCATTGTGTTCCTCTTTTTTGGGACCCTCTTTGCTTCCTGGACTTGCGTGACTGTTTCTCTCCTCCAATTAGGGAAGTTTTCCATTATTAATTTTTCACACAGGTTCCCTATCCCTTCCTCATCCTCTTCTCCTTCTGGTATCCCTATTATACATATATTATTGAGTTTCAGGTTATCCTGCATTTCCCTCAATGCCTCTTCATTCTCTTTTAGTCTTCTTTTCATTTTCTTGCTCTTTCTGGGAGCTTTTATCTACCTTGTCCTCCAAGTTCACTGATTTGATCCTCTGCTCCATCAAGCCTGTTTTTGATCCCTTCTACTGTGTTTTTCAATTCAGAAATTGTATTCTTCATTTCCTCTTGCCTCTTATTGATAGTTTCTATTTCCTTTCTTATGCTGATATAGTTTGCAGTAAGTTCCTCGTAGTTTCCCTGTAGTTTTGGTAATTCTCTCTGAGCTCACTGAGCTCATTGGGCTTCCTTATAACCATTGTTTTGAAATCAGTATCTGATAGTTTGCTTGCCTCTATTTTATTTAGTTCTCTTTCTGGGAATTCTTCCTTTCCCTTCAATTGTTGCGGGGAGCGGGGGAGTGTTTCTTTTTCTTCCCATTATATGTGAGTTATGAGTACAAATCATATAAAAGATTCTTCTTTTTTGCTTCTGCTTCTTAAATTGATCTGTTTTGACTTCCCTACTTTGTGGTGTGAACTTCTATGGTAGGAGATCACTGTTTTTTTTGTTTTTTGTTTTTCCTTTCTGGATCCGCCTCTGATGATGTCAGATGTTGACCCTTTCTGACCTTAGGCAGTCTGTTTGAGACCTCCAGTGATCTATTGTCTGTGGCTGTCGCCTTCAGTTGTTAATCTAGTCACTCTGCACTCAGCAGTCAGGCTTAGGCACCGCAGGGCAAGGCAGAGTCTCTCCTTGAGGGCAGGGTTATTGGACCCTCTCATGCTGTTGCTGCTTAGGGGAGTGGTCTGCCTGAGCAAGATGGCTGCTGCATGAAGGATGAGTCAGCACCAGGATCCCACCTGCTACTCTCTCAGTTCTCTTCCCAAAGTCTTGTTCCCCAGTCTCTCCTCAAACATCTCTAGCCCACTCTTTCCCCACTTTTGCTGAAACCCAGGGTAAGTGGCTGCAAATAAAAATTTAAACATTGGCTCTTTAACAGGCTCTTTGGGTCTCCAGTCACTCTTCTCTGGCAGAGAGCAACCCTGCCTCTTTTCACAGCTGGCTGTTATCTGTGTACTTTCTGGGCTCTGATGCTATAGGCTGTAGATCCCTGCTTAAACAGACCCTGCTCTTCCTAGAGGGATCCAACTGGATGTTTCAATATCCTTCTTGCCCTGCCGTCCTTGGGTGCCCTGCCTGCCTTCTCCAGTCTCTTCCCGACTCCTTACCAGTTAGGTTGTGCTAAAGCTGATTCTTCTACCTGTCTGAGGTTATAAGGCTCCTCTCTAGCTATTGTTCAGTGCTATTGTTCAGTTTGTTCTGGGTGATATCTCCACAAGTTAGTTGTAATTCCATATTGGTCCTAGGAGGAGGTAGTGTGACTTTTATTCACTCCTCCACCATCTTGATTTTTCAGATTCAACTTTAGTGCTATTTAAATCCAACTCCTCACCATTTTTAACAATGATGCCTATAAAATACAGTCCCAGCCAGACAGAATGTTCCATATCTAAGAATCATAAAGAAGGAAAAAAGAAAAATCCTTTTATTCTCAGTTTTCAGGGTATCTCTAATATCTTCTTAAGTAATTATACAAATAAGGGTATCAGCTCCATTTTATTTCCACATTCAGTAAGTTTGATGTATGATTTCTGACAATATAACTATCATGGTAAAATTCAATTACTATAAAACCATTAGGAGGTCCTATAACCCATTATAATATCCATTATAATGAACTTTAGCTAACTGGAAGGGAAAATTATCTAAACAACAAGTCCCACTAATGAAATTGCTAAGGCACTGCCTAATTTAAAATGTCTCCTTTGGTTTACACAGTTGGATTATTTCATGATAGCTAAGAAAAGATAGTTTTGATAATTGTTTAAGCATATTTTTCATTTCATGACATGAGGTTTATATTAATATTAAATGCAAATGATAATATAGTTTCTCACATTGTTGGGTATTTTATAGCCATTTTATTCACTAAAATGTAATAAATCATAGAGAAAAAAAGTAGAGTTAGATTGCTACATTTTAATAATGAATCATATGTGATCTTTTCTGACTTCTAGGTGCATCAACATTAATAAGGAATCCATGAAAATTTCATTTAGAACCTAGAATATGTCTGTGGCACATATTTCAGGTTATCTTTATTATAAAAATAACATCAAAAACAAAATTTTTCCATGACATTATTTCAATAATTAACATTTATTAATAAATACATGAGTACAAATCATATTTATATTACACTAAGGTGTGAAACTTGCATTTTTGAAAAATTATATATCATTGATTATGCCATTACAGCTGTCCTGATTTTTCCCCTTTGTCCCCCGTTCCACCCAGCACCCACCACTCCCTCAAGCAATCCTTCCACCATTGTTAATGTACATGGGTCATGCATATAAGTTCTTTGGTTACTCCATTTCCTATAAGGTATTTTACATCCCCATGGCTATTTTGTAACTACCTATTGTTACTTCTTAATCCCCTCACCTCTTCACCCATTTGCTTTTTAAAGGTTTTAGTTTTTAGAGCAGTTTTCAATAGACAACAAAATTGAGAGAAAGGTTAAACAATTTTCTATATATCTGCTGTCCCCACACATAGCCTTCACCATCTTCAATATTACTCCCCAAAATGGTACTTTTTATTAACAAAGGATAAAACTACACTGACACATTATGATTACCAAAAGTCCATAATTTACCTTAAGGTTCACTCTTGGTGTTGTACTTTTTATGAGTCTGTACAAATGTAAAATGACATACTAAATCATAATATCATACAGAGTATTTTCACTGTCTTAAAACTCTTCTGCACCCTGCCTGTTCACCTCTTTCCCACACTAATCCCCTGACAACTACCAAGCTCTTAATTGTTTCCATAGTTGTAACCATAAAGTAGGTAGCCTTTTCAGAGTGCCTCATTTCATTTAGTAATATATACTTAAATTTTCTTCATATCTTTTCTTATTTCGTACCTTAGTTCTTTTAAATAATAAATATTTTCATTATCTGAATGTACCATAGTTTGTTTATCCATTTGCCTACTGCAGGACATTTTGGTTGCTTCCAAGTTTTGGCAATTATGAATAAAGCAGATATATATATATATATATATATATATATATATATATATCCATGTGCAGAGTTTTTTTAGGTTTTATTTTTAATTTTTTCATTGTTCAGTTACAGCTGTATCCATTCCCCCGCCCCCGCATTACTTTTCCCCTACCCCACCCTACTACCTCCACCTCTCACATTCAATCCTTCACCCCACCATTGTCTTTTCCATGTGTCTTTTTTATATGTTCCTTGATGATCCTTCCCCTTCTTTGCCCCATTATCCCCCTCCTGCCTCCCCTCTGGTTACTGTCAGTTTGTTCTTTATATCCATGTCTCTGGTTATATTTTGCTCACTTGTTTGTGTTGTTGTTTCACTTCCACTTATAGGTGAGATCATATGGTATTTGTCTTTCACTGCCTTGCTTATTTCACTTAGCATTATGCTCTCCAGTTCAACCCATGCTATCACGAAGGGTAGGAGTTCCTTCTTTCTTTCTGCTGGGTAATATATCATTTTGTAAATGTACTAGTTTTTTGATCCACTCATTTACTGATGGACACTTAAGCTATTTCCAGCACTTGACTATTGTTAATTGTGCTGCTATGAACTTTGGGGTGCATAGTTTCTTTTGAATTGGTGTTTCTGGATTCTTAGGGTATATTCACACCAGTGGAATCACCAGACAATTTTTATTTTTCAATTACAGTTGACATTAAAAATTATATTAGTTTCAGATGTATGCCATAATGGTTAGATATTTATGTAACTTACAAAGTGATTCCCCTGATGTCTTGAACCTACTGAACACCATGTATAGGTATTACAATATTGACTATATTCCCTAAACTGTACTTAACATCTCTGTGACTATTTTGTAACTGTCATTTGTACTTTGTAAACACCTCATCATTTTCACCCATACCCTAATCCCCCGTGATAGTTTCCATTTGGAAACTATCAGCTTGTTCTCAGTAACTATGAGATTGCTTCTGTTTTGCTTCTTCATTTATTTTATTTTGTGATTGTACATATAAGTGAAATCATATGGTATTTTTCTTTCTCTGTTCAACTTATTTCACTTAATTCAATACATTCTATATCAATTTATATTGTCACAAATGGTAAAACTTCATTGCTTTTTATGGTTAAGTAATATTCTGTTTCTCATATATACCACTTATTTTTATCCATTCACCTGTGATTGAAGCACTTAATTTATTTACTTTAAAGTAATCATTGACAGGTATGTAGTTATTGTCATTTTAATAATTTTCTGATTGTGTTTTTTAGTACTCTATTTCTTGTTCTCTTGCTCTCTTGTATGTTGATACCTTTCTGTAGTATTGTGTTCAAATTTCTTTTTATTTAAACCTTTTTTTAAATACAAGCAAAAATTTATTTAGAAAGTCACAGAGGTAGAAGTGAGCCATAGAAGAACTGAGCTAGATAGGCAGTGTGAGCTCAGGGAACAAGTTACAGTGGTGATAAAAGGGCCCTTGAAGCTTATGAGAATGAAAGGCAAAGAAAGTGTGCCTGGAGAGGAAAAGGGTTTCGGAAAGGCATGGACAAGAGAGAGAGGGAGAACATGCGGGGGTCCTTTGTCTTAAGTGTTTATTTTTTTTCCCCTGGAGGTGTTAGGGGAGGTTCTCAATAGAATATTTATCAACTTTCTAGGTGTGCTTCCTCAAGGTCGTGGTCTCCACTGATTTATCAGAACCAGGGCAGGGGATCATTATTCTTTGCAGTTGGTCCTGATGTCAGCCATGACGTTTCCATGCCTGGCCTTGCTGCTTTTTCTGAGCCTGGAGCTGAAACACAACTGAGACCTAGATGTTATCTTGTTTGACCAAAACTCTGTCTCTATGGTCAACAGACCCAAGGCTTTGTTCCTAAGATTATTTGATGTGGGTCAGAACCTTATTATCTTGAGGAATTAATGCTTAAAGGAGTGGAAATGCAAGGGATTGTATGGGAGTCAAAAGAGACTTCTCTTTGGCCTCCTTGTTTGTCCTCTAAGGCAGTCTACAAAATAATTTGTGTCATGCCAGGAAAGAAAAGGTCAGGGGGTGGTCCAAACTGCATGACCAATGATATGAAAGTTCAGGCAGTCTAAACTGCATGACTAGTGATATACTAGGGAAGGAGAGGTCACCCTGGTGGCAAGGTCCCACCTTAAAATTGTCCTATGCTAGGCACCCAGGACTTTTTGCCCTAGTAACCTCCCATACCAGGCCTGTTCTTCCTATTCTGCTCTTATATGTCTAACTGCTAATTATACTCTTCATCTAGTCTTCAGGTGGTTCTCAATGATGCCTGTTCTATAATTTAGTTGTAATTTTGATGTAGTTGTGCGAGAAGGTGAGCACAGAGTCTACCTACTGGATGATGACTGGAAGTCTCAGCTAATAGAGTTTATTACATAAAAATTCAGCATTTATCATCAGCATTAAGTAATGGAAATATCCTAATATCAACATATCCTTTTATTAATTTAGGAAACATCTTTAGTCCTTGGTGTGCTCCCAAATCATTTGATTTAGTTTTAGCAATGTTTATGGAAATATATAAACTATTAGGGTTAGAATGCTTGTTTTCATACTCGGGCCATTATAAATATTAGATATTTTTTTTTCTTCCACTGTAATGTTCTCTATCTCATAGAGAACCTCAGCCACTGTATCTTTCCTTTCTCATTGACTTTCCAACAGTCCAGAATTCCTTTTTTCCTAATCCATCCCAAAATGAAATTGTGATGTCTGGAACTATTATTTTACTAACATGGTCAACCTCACCACTTCTCCACTCCATGTTTCTTCCAATCTCCTCCCACTTCCTGCTGTACTTTCTAGAGGAAAACGAACAAAGAAACACAGACCCATGTTGTATCTATTCTTTTCTATTCCTAAATTGTTGCATTCTGCTGAAGATAATCAGGATGGGGCAGATTGCCATCTCAAGGCATTAATGGTCCTCAGCTTCACCTGAGCCATCTTGAACTTTGTTTACCATTCTTGCTGTCCCAGGCCTTCTTTCACACTTTCACCAACCCCAAGTCATTTATTTGAACCCACAGCCTTTTTCTGAACATGTGATCGTGTCCCCTACTTTCATGTCATCAGGTGTGAACTACTTCAACCTATTGTCCCTTTCCTGTTGGAAATGTTGTTCAACATTGCTCATGATTCCATCTTTTTCTCTTTAAAACCATGATCAATCAATTATAATATTTACTTTTTTATTTTCAATCATCCCTTCTGTCTTAAGTTTTTTCCCTTGGCCTAAATAAATGTTTAAATTTAGCCTACTTAAAAAACAGAACAACCACAGCAGAAAAACCTCCCAGAGTACATGATTCCCCTGTGAATGAAGCCTCTGTCATTTTACCCTTCTTGTAAAAGTCATGGCAAACTTTCCATTCCATTGATTCTCATCCTTTCACTCTGCAGTTCTTCAATCTGTGTCAGCCTCTAAGCACTAACTACTACTGTAAAGGTCACCAAAGACCTTCTTTTTTGTACATTCTGTGATACTGTAGCAGTGCTTTTCTTGCTGGGCCTTCTGGCTGCTTCTGATACTATGGTCCATTCATTCTACATGGAATTACTTGCCAGTATTGACTATACTTTCTGGTCTTCAGTGACTGTTCCTTCCTGTCTAATTTGTGGGAGTCTCTTGAATTACCATGTAGATGGTTACACACTGTTTTCTCTAGATATTCTACTTTCCATTAGATTGTCTCTAGTGCTACCATCCATTTGGACTTATCATCTGTTTGCCAGCAACAGCCAATTCCATTTTTGCTGACCCATCCCAACTTCTTTTCTGTATATCCATACTATTGCTTACTTTTCTAGCTCTTCACATGCTATTTTCCTTTCTCCTGTTTCATTTTAATCATCTGTCAGATTGGGAATATAAATCTGTACTTCTAGGAAGCTTTCTCTAAAACATCAAGTTTCCAGTGCCCCTCTTCCATGTTTCTCAGTTCCCTAAGTACATTTCTCTCACAGTTTTCCTTACCTCATGGGAAATTATTTTGTTCTGTGTCCTCTAGTCTCACCATTCTCTACACTTTTAAAGGACACATAAGCTTGGGACCCAGTAGACACTCAATTTTTTTTAATGGAAATATCAGTTTATTTTCTTAATTGATAAAGATTTATATCATATATAATTTTTATGAACACATAAAATTAAAGCATGAAAGAAAAAATAACTGAAAATTTGCCTTTTTGACTGTATTATGTTTAAACTACATATAGAAAGATGAGAAAAAGAAGGTTTACAATTGGTTGTATGGAAAATAATGCAACACTTAATAAATAATAATACAAGAATAAACTGTGTTTTGTGTACTTTTGCCCACCCATACATATATGGCATGTATTATGATACATATTATATATAAATATATGTCACTCTTTTAGAAAAACTTAATCTTGAAAAATGTGCTGTAATTAGTTGATCATTTCTCTTTATTTCTTCTCTTTCCTCTTTCAAAATGTTATTTCTTCAGAGAAACCTCCTATGACCTCACATAGTCTCAGCACATTCATTCCCTTACTCATTACCTTAGTCTTATTCTTAAATGTATGCATTTAATGTTATTCACTTACCTATGTACCAGTTGCCTCATTCTATAAATATTTTTTGTATAATTCTTATGAATATTTGACCTTGTAATTTTTATTTTTTTAAGAAATTGGTTTTTCCTACCTCATGAAAGTAAGTAGTATTTACCTATTTTGTTCTTCACTTAGTCCCCAATACTTTTCATTATGCCTGGCACATAAAAGAGTAAATACAGCATCTGGCACAAATAATGCCCTTTTTTAATTACAAAATCATAAGCATGTAATTCTGTAGCATACCACACTCAAGCACACTATATGACATTTTTGGTGAAATGTTCAAATTAAAACTGTAAATTATTACACCCATATTATTACCCTACCAACCACATTCAAGCAGGCCTTACTTCTGCCAGATCCTGTGTTTATTAAATTAATAGAATGAATTATTGATTGAAGGGAGGGTAAATTAGTGAAAGACTAAGATTGTCCAGCGACAAAAATGAAGGAGACTGAAGGAAGGTCACAAAGTTACTAGGCTTAAAAATTAACCTTATTGTAAAAAAAGAAAAACAAAACACTTCCACACAGATGTGCTCCTGGGTCAGCAAAGAGCTTAAGTAGGCTTAGGGTTGTTTATAAGAAACAGAACAAAAATGAATCCAATCTTTTTGTTTTGTTTTGTTTTCTAACTTTCTCTTCTTTACTTGGAAAAATGTCCCCATTGAACATGTTTGCCTCCAAATGGTGTCTAAAACAAGAAGCATCAAATACCTTCATCTATCAGTGGTATGAAAACTCAGGAGGGCTGTCAGTCATGGTACATCTCCCAAAAATTGGGCCTTTTCCTCCTGTCGACTATATACCCTGCACTTTGCTTCATGAGGTAAAGAGCTCGGCCTTCCCAGGCCACTCTGGCCAGAGTGCATGTTTCACACAAGGGAGTCATAGAACTGAAGAATATGTCAAAGCTACTTTGAGGATGGTTTCAAAGCTAGGCTACAATATTTACATTTTAGATTTTAGGAGAAAATTTTTTAAATGTTGGAATATATTTAAGCCTGTGGTTTTGAAAAAATTGCTGTCATTCTAGATTACGGATTGAATTTGAGTTTTTCAGAGATTTCAAATAAATAAACCTATTAGGTGGCTGTAGCTGTAATCCTCATTTTAGGGAAGAAAAATTTGCATTACTCCATTTATCACTCTTATTTCACAATGGATTATATAATCCAAAAAAAGGAAAAAGAGGAATAAGTAATCAGAATCAGGGAATATTGATAGAAAAATCACATGTATAACAAAAACGTATAGTAATTAAGCATAAACATTATTCCTACAAGGTAAATATAGCTCAGCATAAATATGCTTTGGAGATTCTTTGAAGCCAAAGTGAAACAGAAAACATAATCACTTACATAGTTTATATTTTACATATAATAACTATTGTTTTCTAACTTTGTGCCAGATTGTTTATGTGTGTTTTTTATGTATAACCATTTCTACACATATTTGAAAATCTGATGTTCTTCAGAGGTAAGTCTATTAATTAAATCAGCTTATTAAAAAGATCATCTACAATGAGGAAGTGAAAATGTATGCTGGAAAGCATCTCCTTTTTTTTTTCTTTAGAAAATAGTCAATCTAAATTAAACTTTTAAATTCTTGATTTAAGGCAGCCAGCTTGTTTTAACAAAGTTGCCAAATATTCTTAAGGGAAAGGAAGCATTGCAAGATATGACAAACAGGAAAGCTAAACAAAAGTCAACAGTGTTGCAAATCATACATTTATGGGAGGAAAAGCTCCAGCCTTGCAGCCAAGCCTGAAAAACCTGCAAGACAAACCATGTTAACATCAACAGCATAGAGTACTGTGGAATGCTCCTTTATATTGAGTTACCAGCAGAACTCCGACCTGGGCATGGGAGCAGCTCATGAGTACAGGAATCTGTAGTGTAGGCCTTCAGAAAGTGAGTTAGAATACTAACTAGCCCATTAGTTGTCTTGTCACAGGCTAGCAAAATTTGGAGGAATCTGGACATGTGTTTGATATTAAACCCAAAGTATGCATTGTACTGTTTTAAATTTGACCCCTAGATATTAGCTATAAGGTAACAACATTCTCAACATTTTTAGAAAAAAATCAGTGAATATTTTTCATAGCTTTCTCTTTTCTTTTTTAAAAGATTTTATTTATTTATTCTTAGAGTAAGGGAAAGGGAAGGAGGGAGAGAGAGAGAAACATCAATGTGTGGTTGCCTCTTGCATGCCCCCCATTGGAGACCTGGCCCAAAACCCAGGCATGTGTCCTGACTGGGAATTGAACTGGCAACCCTTGGTTGACAAGCCAGTGCTCAATCCACTGAGCCACACCAGTAAGTGCTTATAGCTTTTTCTTATAGCACACTGAGGTGTAAATGTTAATGTCCCTTCTTCGAGCAGTAAAACCTAAACTATCTAGGGAGTAACAAATTTAAATGCCTAAGGGATCAAACAAGTAACAAAAATCAAATGTATATTACAATTTAGTAATGTGGGCCCAGTGACACAGGATCTTTTTTTTTTTAAGATTTATTTATTGATTTTAGGGAGGGGGATGGAAGAGAGAGAGAGAGAGAGAGAAATAAAGAGAGAGAGATAGAGAGACTTGTCACTCCACTTATTTATGCATTCATTCATTGTTTGATTTTTGTATGTGCCCTGACAGGGAATTGAACCTTCAACCTTCCTATACTGGGACAACGCTCTAACCAACTGAGCTACCCAGCCAAGGCTGGGATCTTTCTATGTTAAAAAAAAAATAAGTTGGAAATCCAGAATTTTAAATGAATTCTCCCAATTGTTAAACACCAGTAACTATTTCAAATATGTTTAATACCTGCTTCAGGCCAATGCAATTCTCTATGAATTGAAGTCCTCAATTTAAAATTCTTCATAAGAAAGTGAGCCTCTATAAATTAATTATTTGTTAGAGCTTTTAATAAAAGTTGGATAGCAAACCAATGAGAGGAAGATTGGTAAAAATTTCAGGCTTTTGTTTCTCATTAATGACAGATACATGATCACTTGAGTTGACAAAATATGTAAGATCCTTTTGAAAAAATGGAAGTGGCACCAGGATTTACCTGAATCAGGATTAGCCACCTTCAAATGAAGCTAAGCTGAGAGAGTGTCTGTAAATCAGGCCAGGGTTTTCTTTCAGTTAACACTGGGTTTGCCTCAGCAAGTGAATAAATGAATATATCAACAAGGTTCCAAAAGAGAGGAGAAACCACTGTATCATGTGAGAAAAGGTTTGTATAGGAAGTAGAACTTAAATAACTTTGGGAAATCTGGAAAAAGGAGATAAAGAAGAGGCTACTAAGATGTAAGGGAGAAAATCCTTGCCAGCCCACAGGCTTTGGAGACTGGCATTGGAGACAATTTGAATCTTACAGGGAGATCTGAGAAGCCAAGAATATCCCTTGGCCAAAGAACTACTAGCTGAAAGGTCTGTGGAGCTACAATCTCTGTGTAACTCCACCTCTATGAGTCCACAGGCAAGCACCAGAGAGAGCTGCAGCATCTGTTGGCCAGTCTGAAATGCAGAGTAAGACTTATCCATAGAGTTGAGGAGAGCAAAGTCCACCTTTACCCCTGGACACTTCTGCATATCTGTTTAATATATCTAACCATGATCAATCCTTCAGAGTGTAATGGCTCCTGCTTTACCCCTACCTCCCAAATTCCACACAAGCTTCTCTTGTGGCCAACTCAGAACAATAGATGAGAGGGGGTTTTGGGAAGCAGCTCAACCAGGTAGTCTATCGAACAAATTAGTACAATGAATGTGGAGACTTTGATTTCCACAAAACAGGCTATGATCATCTTAGCTGGAACATTTTCAAAACCATTTGATTCTGTATTATAGAGAAAGTCTGTTGGAAAAAGGGAGAGGTTGGTTAGTTACATAGCCTTGAATTGGAATCTTAATTAGTTGCTTTTTTATGGCCTTAAGACAGGTACTTAACCTCTTTGATTCACAGATGCTCTGCCAATAAAGTGTAGTTGATAATATCAGTATTAAAGTTTTGTTTTAAGAATTAGACACAATGTTGGAACAGCACAAAATGTGGTCCATGGGAACAAAAACTATGTTTAGTTTACTCATCATTGCAGCTTCTAGGATCAAGCAGGGCATCTGACACAAGCAAGCAAACAATATGTTGAAATTGCTGTTATTGCTTTTAACAGTAAGAGCGTATCTTGAACCTACATGAAAGTTTCAGAGAATGGATGGGTTGCATAGCCAATGAAGGTTTTCCAAATCTTTTCAGAGGTTGATAAAAATGAATTCCCTCAAACATTTTGCTGTTTCCTAGGACACATTTAAAATGAACTGATTTTTATTCTCATAGCTCAAAAGACAGGAGGAGGCAGAAGCATAACAAATTACATATGTAAGCATTCTTTGATTCTTTGTCCACAAAGCATACATATATGTGATCTCCCTCTAGGTACATCACCATCTCCATGAGCAGTTACATCCTGTCTGAATATAACCTATCTTATATCCAATAAGTGGAAGACAAGCACACTGACCACACACACCGTATCTTTCTCCTTGAACACACATAAATTGGCCTTTGGTAAGAGGCACGGCATAAAGAGGAAGAAACAGAGATGCATTCCAAAAAGACATTAGCTAAACAAAAGTCAAGTCCACCAGGCAAGGCCATCAGAAAATGGGTTAACATATTTTTCTCCCATTCAACAAAAGATAGCAGACACTTGTCTCAATATCTACTTTCATCGCTGAAAGCTTTAAAATTGATTCATGGTTACATAACCACAACAAAGTAACCTTGGATAGATTAAAATCAAGGCTTTAAAAAAAATTTGGATATCAACAGCAAGAATCCCACCCAGGTCTTGCTAAAAACGACTTTGGCTGACATTATGAAATGCTTCCTCAAGCTCTTCTTCAGCCAAATGAGAAGTTGTCTGGAAAGGATTCATCCTTTAGTGTACACAGAAGATCTTCTCCTTGGATCTATAAACTAAGCCTTTAAATTCCACTGTAATTACTCCAAAGACATAAATAGAGCCGATGCTATTTCTGGCATCCCAGCTGGCCCTTTAGACAAGGTACACAGCATTTTCAAATAAAGCTTCCACAAAGTGTGTAGGTATTCTAGCAATAGGCAGATGTCTAAAAATTCTAAAACACAGTGTCCAAAAGAACGGTTTCCAAAAATGTTAGTGTGTGAGACAGGCCCCCTTTTCATTTTAATTCTCATACCAGTTGTTAGGATTGAGTTTTTTACTAAGGACTTAAACTATTCTGTTTTCAACCACTAACTTGGCTCTCTTTTAAAGTTCTGTGTATTGAAGCAATTCATTAAAATACTCATACATAAAGTTTTATTAAGGGAATATGTTATTGCTCTCAGACCCACTCTAGCTATTAACCAGTGCAATTTAAAAGTTTCACTTCAAAAGCTGGATCCTCAAAAAACCATCTTGGTGTTAAAGTTGATTAATGCCAACATCATATCCATTTTCCATGTGAACACAGTCAGTGTCTGGAGTGCTTCATCGATTTGGACAGGAACATTTTACACTTGATCTTTGTGAACAAGCTGGGCTTTCTTTAAAGAGCAGACTCAGACTCCCAAGTCATCCCATGCATTTTCTCTTTGTTGTTTCTGGTCTCGTTTTTTTTGCCCTCTTGAATTTACCAAAATTTGAATTCAGATTAAAGATATGATTGCTACAGAAAAATCAACTGGATTAATTTTCAGACTTCATGGTTATTTTGAATTCTTCATCTAGTAACAACAACAAAAGACCTGAGAATTAACACCTTGTACTTTTTTAAAATTAATTACCTGTGCTTTAGTTTCTTTATAAAATAATGAGCTTGGGTAGCCATTATCTACATCTTCAACATGGAAGGCAAAGAATCTACGTGGGTACCTCATTAGACATTAGTGCACAGAATATTCTCAGCTATCTGCTTGAAGGCCTAGGATAGCATTGTAGTTTCTGGCCCCCTTGTGGTGGGTGGGGTCAAGTGACTAGTTTTGACTGATGAATTATGAGCATAAATGACATGTCCCTTCTTTGCTAATAGTTTTATGGCCAGGGGAGACCTTCTGGAACTTTCTGTCTGCCATGGTGGCAAGCAATATTCTACATAGTAGATGCTTTATCAGTTTGAAACAGCTTGTAATGAGAATGACAAAGATGAGGCACAGAAGCCTCATTGATTTTCAAGGAACATACGGTGTGAATAATAATTAAACCCTTGACTGCAAGCCACTGAGAATTTGGAATTGTTTGATACCATTGTGTAGCCTAGTCTACACTAACTGATATAATTCTTAACCTACCCAGATCTTCCCAAGTGAAGCCAAACTTCTTTTTTTTTTCCCAAAGTGGGTCATGGGACCTGGATGAGTGTCAAAACTTTATTATATCCCATGTTGTCATATTTCTTTGGAGGTAGAAAACTTGAGGAGAGTTTAGTTATCGGCTACTTTTTCAATTAACGAAGATGATGCTCATCATACTTTACAGGCACATGATAAAAATTCATTTTGAATAATGAGTACAAGTGTTCACTGCCTATCCACATTCTATTTTTAAGTCCTTAGTGGGTAAAGATCTCTATGCATATGATACTTGAGCACAAGACAAACCTGCAGCTTCAGAAAATTGTCATGTAAGTTTGTTCATGGAGAGGTTCAGCTTATCCTCAGTCAGCTTCCTAACCTATATGGATTAAAAGAAGAGGCTTTCAAGTTACCCAGACCTGGTTCCAATAAAAACTTTTAGTGACTACAGTACGTTCCATAATTCACTTAAGCTCTATGAGTGCTAATGACCTCTTTTGCCAAAAGGAAATCCCATATTTTAATGTCTGGCACAGTGCATGAGTTGTTAATATTGACAACTTCAGTCATTGTGTATACATGCTCATATATAAAGTCTCTGCCTACAGGGAAAACCAAACACTGCACACAAAAAAATGTAGACACAATGTGACAGGCTTTTACCATTGCATTGTTCCTACCTCCTGGTGTTTAACTTTGTTCAATTCCCTCCTCTTGAGGTGGGTCCTACAACTTGCTTTTTTCTAATAGAATATGGCAAAGGTAATGGGATATCACTCTATAAGAGTCTGTCTTAACAGACTGGAGCTAGAGACTTTCCTGGGGACTTAAAAAAGTGAGAGGCTGTATTGGAGACATGCATGTAGCAGGGAACTGCAAGAGGCCACTAGGAACTACAGTGGCTAAATGAGTTTTACCAACAACCTGCATGAGCTTGTTGGTGAATTCCTCCCCAGCCATGCTCCCAGAGAGAACACATTGTAGTTCTCACCTTGGTTTTAGTCCTGAGAGGACCTGTGCAATGCCTGGATGAACTGTGGCCAGACAACCAACCCATGTCAATTTTGAGATAATAAATACCTGTTTTTTTAAGCCCTTAAGTTTGTGGTAATTTTTCACATGGCAATAAAAAAACTAATGCAAAGGCCAAACTGAAAATTTTGGGTTTATTTAAATCAGTTATTACATTTCTTCCTTTTGATATCTCTTCATTCCTAAATCAAATAAAATATTTGCAATTTCAGAATTTCACCTACAATCATATGTTTATACAAGAAGATGGCCCTTTAAATTTAGTTTAGATAGTGTCTGTTACCAGCTTATTGATACTTCATCAAATAAAGAACCCAGTATAAAGAATCCTTCAATGAAAATTTTAGTCAACAATCTTTGTTATGAAAAGAACTTGAGAACATTTTCTTCTAAGAAGAGTGGTAAATAATCATTTATTCACTGGCCCAGTCCTGATCATCACTAAAGATCAGCTTTTTAAAAATTGTTTTTGCAATTACAATCATCCCCACTTTTTCTGACTTTGCCAACCTCTTCCCAGCCCACATCAATCCCTCCTTCAGTCAATACCCATATCATTGTCTGTGTACATGGATCATGCATAAATATTCTTTGGCTAATCCCTTCACCATCATTCATCCAGTCTCCCCCATCCCCTCTGATAGCTGTCAGTCTGTTCCATGTATCTTTGCTTCTGTTTCTATTTTGTTTGTTAGTTTATTTTGTTCATGAGATTCCATATATGAGGTCATGTAGTATTTGCCTTTCACTGACTGGTTTATTTCACATAGCGTAGTATTCTCCAGGTCCATCCATGCTGTTGCAAAAGGTAAGAGAATAAGAGGAGGCCCTTTTTTCTCTCTCTTTTTTTCTGCTGTATAGTATTCCATTTTGTTAATATACCACAGCTTTTTTGTCCATTTAGGCTATTTTGAGATCTTGGTTATTGTAAATAACACTGCTCTGAACATAAGGGTGTGTGTGTGTGTGTGTGTGTGTGTGTGTGTGTGTGTGTGTTGGTGTCTCAGGATTATTAGTATATAGTCCTGGAAGTGGAATTGCTACATCAAAAGGCAGTTCCAGTTTAAATTTTTTGAGGATACTTTTTTCCACATTGGTTGCACCAGTTTGCATCCCCAACAGCAATGCACTAAAATTTCCTTTGCTGCCCAACCTTGCCAACACTTATTGACTTATTTATGGCAGCTATTTTGACTCTTGTGAGGTTTTAATTTGTATCTCTCTGATAGCTAGTGATGTTGAGCATTTTTTTTATATGTTTATGAGCCCTATGTCCCCTTTGGAGAAATGTTTATTCAGGTCCTTTGCCAATTTTTTAATTGTATTGTTTGTCTTCCTGGTGTTGAGTTGTATTAGTTATTTATACACTTTGGAGATTAATACCTCCACCCCTGAATAGCCTCACCAATCTTGTGAAAGAAGAACAAAGTTGGAAATACCACAATACCTGATATCAAACTATACTATAAAGCCAGGCCACTGTAATTAAAACAACCTGATACTGGCATAGGAACGGGCATATAGATGAATGGAACAGAACAAAGAGCACATAAATCAACCCATGCTTTTATGGTCAATTGATATTTGACAAAGGAGACAAGAGCATACAATAGACCAAAGATAGTCTCTTTAATAAATGGTATTGAGAAAACTGTACTGGTTCATGCAAAAAAAACCCCAAAAAACCAAACAAACTAGACAACCAACTTACCCATACATAAGAATAATCTCAAAATGGATAAAGTACTTACATATAAGTTGGATAAAATACTTATATATAAGTCAAGAAACCATCAAAATTCTAGAAGAAAACATAGGCAATAAAATCTCATATATCTCACATAGCAATATTTTTACTGAATTGTCTTCTAGGACAAGAGAAACAAAGAAGAAAATAAAAAAATGGGACAACATCAAATTAAATATCATTTACTTATGGATGAATTGTTCATGTTTCTCCCCGACAGAATTCAGTCTTTTCTTTGGGTTCATTAAAGACCTTAATTGTAAAACATCTTGCCCTGTGTATAATTGCATTTTCTTATAAACTATCATTATCACTAGTCCAGGAGTTGGCAAACTATAACATGGGTCAAATCCCACCTTCTACCTGTTTAGAAAATAAAGTTTTATTCAAACAAACCATATCTATTTGCTTGAACAACGTCCTATGGTTGTTTTCTTGGCACAATGAAGATTTGAGTGATTATAACAAAAAGCTTAAGTTTTACAAACATGAACTATTTACTACCTGGTCAGTTACTGAAAAAGTTTACTGATCTCTGCTCTAGAACATGAACTTCATGAGGTAATAGACTAGGCCTTGTTCACCTCTGAAGCCTCAGAACTTTGTTGATAGTAGAGCCTAAATTCATAATTTAGTGTATGTGAAGATGCATCAAACACTTGAAAATCAAGCCTCTAAATTAGACTTACTTTAGAAAAACCCATTTTTGTTAAGACTGACTGTCATAGAAAAACAGTCTGTCTTCACTCTTTGTATTACCCTGAAAGCTGAAAACAATGAAGAGAGATGGCTATAAGAAGACATTTCTATCCTTCATTAAAAGTCTGCATTTAGACCAAATTAATATCTATTAAACAATTTTCACATTACTTACCAAGCCAATGTGCCTTTCAGGTAATAGTTATTCTGTTTTCAGATTTGCTTAGGACCAATTTCCAGAATACTGATGGTGTATTTGCTGTCCAATAAACCTTTTAATTTTTGTTTATAAACATTGTTTGATGTTGTTCCCTTGTCAAAAACAGGAAGCAATTATTTTTTCAGGAGTAAACAAATTCAAAATCAAGCGAGCCACTCAATTCACCAAATCAAGACTGGGTTTTGTATATATGGAAAAAAAATTAACTTTCTAATCTTTAATGACTGTATCAAAATTCTCAAGGGAAGACCAAGAACTTCAAAATTTTGTGGGAATCAAAGCGTTTAGAGTCTCGCACCCCTGCCAGATTTGGTTCTTCTTCAAACCCAGGGAAACCTTTCAAATCTCTTGTGATTTACTCCTCCACTATTTCTCTTCCATGAGATCTGTCTGAATGCTTTTTTCTTCATTCATCCACCCACGATCCTTTAACTCCCATATGGAATGTATACAGAACACTAACCGCCAAGACCAAAGCAGAGCAAGATGTTTGCCATGGATATCAAGTCTCAAAAGAGAAAATTAAATTGATACAAATCATTACTTCCTGAATGGCTATGGATTGCTGTACTGTAGAATACGAAGGAAGTCACTATAAAGCATCACCTAAATGTTTTGTAAATAATTGTATTAAACTCATAGGGGAAGCTTAATCAGTAGGAAAGTATTTCCTGGTTTCATCATGATGTTTAGAAAACTCCAACTCACCTCATGAGTGCCTCAAAGATAAAGCGCCTTCAACCTCCCTCCCACTGGGGTCAGTAAATAAGGACTCTGACCCCTTCCTGGCCCTTGACTTTGTGCCCTGGGATTGGCCTCTCATCCTTATCACCATTCACACTATCTAATCACCTATTCATCCTCAGCTCAGATGATTTTCCCCTGTGCTACAGAGTAAACTTAGAAAAAGAAATAGAATTGCTACATTAGAAGCTTTATTTATATTTACCTACCTTCACATGTTCTTTTATTATGTTTTCCCACTTAATCCTGAGGAATATGTTAAATTTGTTTCATTTAATAAAATATTAATGTATTATAATAGATTAATAATGTAAAATTTAGTATAATAGATTATAAATTTTCAAATGTTTCATCTTTACAAAAAAATAAAGCTGTTATTCTTTTATCAGTTCCCCCAATTTTTTAAACTGATCATGAAACCACAAAGGAGCTGTGGACTTAGTATGCTGAGGAGTCATTGGCTTGGAGAAGAGGAAAAGATATTAGAGAGTATTTATGACTCACAGAAATCAGTGGCTTATTCAAGGTCACCCAGCTGGTTAGAGAAAGTGAATTTCAACCCAGATCCATGGTTTCTGGGCCAGTGTTTCTCTTAATATTAGGTGGGGAGTTGGCTGAAAGCAAATAAGTTTGGGACTCAATTTCTATTTACCCATAAAGGCTACAGCTATCCACAAAAATATTGGCTCAGGTTATCTTGGACACTTCTCTCGTCCATGGCAGCCCCACTGTGAATATTCATTTTAGGTCCCTGAGAATATATAAAGATAGTTTGTAAAGGCTAAATAATCGACATAAGAACTAGATATTTGTAAATACTATTTGCATTCTTAAACAGTGAAGAGATGTGTAGATGCCTATTTTTGTCATAAGTGACCAAAGTGCTGCTGGAGCCCTGGTGCCACTGCAGGAGATACCTATGCCGGGTGCTCCTCAGAAGGGCAAAATTAGAATCTCTAGGGTTATGCCCCAGGCTTTGGAATTTTTGAATATTTCCAAGAGTTTTTGGGGATTCATAGGTTGGAGGCCCATTGATCTACTCAAGAGTAGCCAGAAGGGGACATGCATTGAGAACTGGCCAGAGCCCATTTCAGTCATGGTGCTGTCAGAGCACTGGGAATGGCTGCTGCTCCCTGCAACCAAAACCTCAGCACACAGGTGTCCCTCCCACCAGGATGCCAGCCAGCTTTTTCTGTGCCATGACCAGTGCAGAGAAAGCAGTCTCATTTACACTTGTACACTCCTGAACCTGCTCCCCCCATTTCCTGGGGACCTCATTCTACATACCACCACATTGCACCTGGCATTTTGTGACACCTTCTGTGACACACATACCATTTCCTTGGTCTCCCATGGGAAGTGGACTAGTGCAGTGCAAAGGTAAAAAATAAATTTTATTCTGAAGAAAAAATTTAACCTTATCTAAGAGAAGCTCAAAAATTTAACTGAAGAACATTCCCATCCATCTTAAGAGAGCACAGCCTGTCTCACTGTCAAAACTCTGCTCTCTATTGATAGGGTCTCTATCCTAATAGAACTGGGGAAAATTAATCAGCCATTCTCTCTTTCTCATTCTCACCCTCCAACCTCACCCCATAACTATGACAAGGTGCTGTGGTTGCCAAGATGGGACTAAAGCCTATAAAGGCACCTTGTGAAAGAAATCACCCAAACTCTCTTCTAGTTCTAAGAAATAACATTACAAGTCATACTTTTATATTCTCTGCTTTAATGACTCCCCCTCAATTTAATCTCTTAGTTGTCTAAACCAGCAATTTTCAACTGGTGTACCACAAGAATTTTTAAAGCATGCAATACCTGACTATTTAGTCAGGGGCACTGACCTCTTTTCCCTTAGATTGTCAAATAAAAGAATGACAACAGCCAACACAAAAATATCTGTCTGGTGTGGATGAATCAAAAGTATACCTATTTTTTGTCATATTGGCAAAAATATATCTTTTGATGTGCCACAGAATTTATGTATGCCATGAGATGAAAAAAGATTGAAAATGGCTGTTCTATACCCAGGCAGAACTATTTTCCCACCACCAAATACAAACAAAGAAGCCAGGGTTATAAGAAACCATTTGTTAAAAATCCATTTTGCAGATTTTAATCACTGTTGTTAATTTCAGTCATTTGGCCATCTGTTTCTCATTATATTGTCTCTTCATGTATCTTAGCTTCAAATTTAATGATGGTCCAGGATTCTGCTTGTAATTAATTGAGAATTTACAGAAGGAGGTGTCAGGAAGCAACTGAGAAAAGGGAGATAGGAAAGGTCATAACAGTAGCTGAGGGGGCCACGCCTCTTTTTTTGTTTTGTTTTGTTTTGTTTTAAGAGTTCTTTATGTATTCAAGATACAAGTCTGTTACCAGATACATGATTTGACTTTTATGGGTTATCTTTTCAGTTCTGAGATGTCTTTTGAAGAACAAGAATTTTTCATTTTGATGATATCCAGTTTATTTTTTCATTTGTTGCTTTGTGCTTTTGGTGTCATTACCTAAGAAACCATTGCTTAATCCAAGTTCACAAAGATTTGTTTTTTTTTTTCCCTAAGAGTTTTATGATTTTAGTGATTTCATTTAGGTCTTTGATCAATTTTGAGTTAATTTTTATATATGATATGAGATAGAGGTCCAGATCCAGTCTTTTGCATGTGAATATCCAGTTGTCTGAGCACTGTTTGTTCAAGAGACTGTTCTTTCCCTATTAAATGGTTTTGGCATGCTTGTTGAAAATCAATTGGCAATAAATGTAAGGGTTTATTTCTGGATTTTTAATTCTATTCCATTAATCTATATGTCTCTCCTTATGCTAGTACCACACTGTATTGATTTTTATAGGTTTATAAGTTTTTGAATCAGAAAGTGTGAGTCCTCCAACTGAATTATTTTATTTTATTTTTTTATTGTTTAAATACATTTGTCTCCATTTTCCCACCACCACTTTCCCCTGTCTCCCTTCCTCCTCCCTCCCTCAGTCCTTTCCCACTTTGGTATTGTCCTTGGGTCCTTTATACACGTTCCTTGAGTTGACCCTTCCCTTCCCTCCCCTCCGCCCCCGCCCCCCTGTCCCCCCCCCCCCGCCCCCGGTTCCCTTCCCTCCCCCACTGCCCCTTCCCTCTTGATTCTGTTGGTTTCTTTTTCCTTTCAATGTTGCTGGTTATATTTTCATTGCTTGTCTGTTTTGTTGATTAGGTTCCACTTATAGGTGAGATCATATGGTATTTGTCTTTTGTCCCCTGGTTTATTTCACTTAGTATAATGCTCTCCAGTTCCATCCTACTTAGTGAAGGGTAGCAGCTCTTTCTTTCTTTTTGCTGCGTAGTATTCCATTGTGTAAATGTACCATAGTTTTTTGATCCACTCATTTACTGATGGGCCAAGCTTCTACTTTAGTAGTGCTTAGTTTCAAATCTCAGATTTCCTAGGAATACACCCAGCCCTAATAATTTCTAGGTCACCACTACCTTTAGGATAAATCAGACTGAAACCTTTAGTTAAAAATTTTTAAAAAGGCAAAAAAAAAAAGAAACAAAACAACAATAAAATAGTTCCTTAGGTGTAATTATCAGCAGCAAGAATAGAATGGAACTGACCCTGTTTGCTTACTCTCCACCTCCATCAAAAGGAGCCTTTCATCATCACCTCTCCCTTTGTCCACTGCGTCTGTCCCTGCTAGAAAAACATGCAAATAAAAAAGACTTCAGACACCTGGAGATGTTTTCGTTCTCATAAGTTTTAGTAACTTTTCAAAGAGAGAGATAAAATTGAGTGAAAAGTCAAACAAAGATTTTGGTTTCCTAGAAGGGTAAGAACCTTCCTTCTATGACCCTGTTCATCTCTCATTTGATGGGATTACCCAAGAAATGAATTGCTATTTTGATTTTAAATTGCTCTCAAACATGTGATTCCATAAATGCAATACAGGTAAATCTCTGCAGAAAAAAATGTGAGAAAAGACGGTTATTTTATTGCATTTGTTCCATTCGTATTTTGCTCCTTGTATGGTCATAAAAACCCTTCAACTGTGTTAACATTTTAGAAAAAAAAAAATCCCTGAAAATGCTATTTGAATTGTCTAGCAAGCCTTGGGCAACTTGGCTGTCAGATGTTGGCAATAATCAAGGATATATCAAAACAACAACAACAACAACAACAAACAAGTTGTAATATTATCCACCAGTCTAATAATTACTGAAATTAGTAAAATAGATAAAGGGAATTTACACTGTGTTCTTTTGACTAATTTTCTGGTGTTTAAGCTTATTCTCCTTGCCATCAACAAGCTAGCACATTGCCTTGCACATAGAAGATTTTCATATATTCAATTTTCTGGGTCCAGCTCTACCCTGAGCTAGCTGACTGCCCCTGAACCTCACTTTTCTTTTCTCCAAAAGTAAAGGTAATAAAATAATAGTGGAAATATCATTATTATTTTCATGGGTTGATTATGAAATGTATATAAAACAAACCATGAAAAGTAATTCGCCTAATGTCTAGCATATGATATAATTATAGTTGTTAGAACTGAAAGTTTTGAGAGCATCTACCCTAATGACTGACCCTCAAAGAAATTTGCAAGTTTGAAGCTTCAAGAACTTAAAAATCACCTCTCAGTTTTCTTATGGATTCATCTATATACTCATATTATTTGTTAAAATGGAAACCTGGGCCTGGAAAGGTAAAGTGATTCCTCAAAATAGCATAGCTCCTTAGCTGTAGAATAAGAACCAGAGGCAAAATTTCCCAGTGACATTCCCAATAGTCTACCATATTTTCTAATTGTTAAATATACACACACACACACATGCACACACACACATGCACACACACATATATACACACACATACAAATATACACACACATACACACATGCACATACAGGGTCCAGCAGAAGTAACACCTGCTTCAGTGTGGTTGGTAGGGTAATAACATGGGTGTAATAATTTATAGTTTTAATTTGAACAT
Source organism: Pteronotus mesoamericanus (assembly GCF_021234165.1). NCBI lineage: Eukaryota > Metazoa > Chordata > Mammalia > Chiroptera > Mormoopidae > Pteronotus > Pteronotus mesoamericanus. The sequence goes on along the minus strand of NW_026555329.1, from coordinate 45,070,380 downwards.
TTCACCTATAATGTCATATGGTGTGCTTGAGTATGATATTGTTGTTATAGAATTACATGCTTGTGATTTTGTAATAAAAAAAAGCATTATTTGTGCCAGACCCTGTATATCTGTATCTATATCTATACCTTCCATATATATATATCTATATATATACATATGTGTATGTGTATATATCTATATCTATATAGATATATGTATGTGTGTGTGTGTGTGTGTGTGTGTGTGTGTATATATATGAGAGAGAGAGATAATAAAGTAAGTGAAAATCATTTAGTAAAAACCCACAAGGGAAAGGCAATCCAAAGAATGGTGCTGGCCTGTTCTCAGGGATCATTTTAATTAATTTCAGTCACAGAAATAGAAGCAAAAAAGTTCCTAAATGGAAAAGTCATCATTCTATATTCATATTATCTGTAATCAATCTCAATGAATCTATCATAGTCTCTACAAAAGGGGTAAAGCAAAGTCCCTGCCCTCCAGAAATCTTCTGTCTAGGTAGCACTAATATGTATCACACAGCAAGAGAATTACTCTCACAGAGGCAAAGAGGATGAATGGAAAGCAGGAGAAGGTAACATTCATTCCTACTGAGGATGAGGGCTTTTTTCTCATGGGGCTGCATAAGAGCGAGAGAAACAGCATTTAAATGTATCACCTTGTTTCCAGGATCATTTGTGATGACTGCTTTCCAGCACCATAAAAATGTTCATTTTAAGGTAAGGTAAGAAAAGAAAACCTCAGAGTTAATGTCCTTATTGTCTTGTCAATTCCCCACAAGTGCTCTTCCCCTTAGCACAGAAAAGTACATATTTCTAATGATGCGTGTGTACACATGGCCTCAGCTCCTGCCTCAAATCTTGTTGGCCTAGGATTTACACTTCAAAGAAACCTGTACAACGTTGACCATTAAGTCTTTTCTTTAGATCCTAAATTATTTTCAGGTAAAGGACTTTTAAGAAATGTTCCAGTGCCTGACATATTATAAGATTATATAATAAGGTTGAGATTATGATCAATAAACTTGACCATTAGAAAATATAACAATAAATGGCCTTTAAGATTACATTTACATCTAAAGTAATTTTCACAGTAAATCTAAGATAATACTAAGAAAAGAAAAACCATAAATCAGTGACACCTACAGTGTCCATTAGCTTTATTAACTTCATTGAGTGTGGGCAAAGGTAGGTTTAGAGTCATGAGTACAAAAACACAGAGTTTATCCTTGTATTATTACTTATTACTTATTATATTATTTTTCACAGGAACAACTGTAAACCTCTTTTTGCCTATCCCTATATATCACAATTTAATTTTCTCATGCCTCTATCGATGACTAGTTGTTTCTGTTTTTTCCATATATATACAACATATATATATATATATATATATAGTATAAGATTGTCTTTGGATAAGTTCTTTTTGCATGTGTGCCAGAACTTTCCAGAAAGTGGAATTGCTGAAAAGTATGATTTACATAATTATAACTTTACCAGATAATGCCAAATGACCATCTGAAAAGGTTAAAGTAACTCAGATTTCCACTAGCAATGTATATAAGCTGTCTTGCCCCATGTCCTCATCCACACTAGGTAATACCAGACTTTGAGATGTTTGCCAGATAGGCAGGTGAAAATATATGTGTATGTACTGTTTTCCTTTTCAGGTATCTGAGTGTTAGTGATGTTAAGCATAATTTTGTATGTTTGGGAACATTTGGGTATTTTATTTTATAAAATACCTGCTCATATACTTTATCAATTTTTCTAAAAGAATCTGGAGACCAATGATAAATTAATTCGGTTTGTGGCATTTATTTGAACTTTGCTCATGATGTCTTTCCTAAGTGAATTGCTTTCTAAATTTTTCAAATTTATCAATATTTCTGCTCTAGTTTGTGCTTTGTTTCTTGTTTAAAAAATATTAGCCAACCAGAAGTAATAAATATATTCTCTGGCATTTTTTTTTAATTTGAAGTTTTGCTCTTCTTTATTAAGTCTTTAAACCACTGGTATTCATTTTTCTATATGACATAATTTACTTTTTTCCATATAGAGTGGTAATTTTCCCAGTGTAATTTACTGAATCTTATATTATTTCCTTCAGTGATTTGTAATGTCACTTCTCTTTTCTCTCATAAAACAAATTTTTGTATGTAAAGGGGTTTATTTTCTGGATTTCTGCTCTTTCAAATGGTATGTTTGTGATTTTTACACAAACTTTAAAAAAATCTTGATTCTATACCATGAATGATTCATCATCATCATCATCATCATTATTAAAAGGTATCAGAGAATCAAGATGACGGAGGAGTGAGTAAAGTCACACTGACCACTTCTCAGGACCAACCTGGAATTACAACTCAATTGTGGAGAAATCACCTGGAACAAACAAGTGAACAATAGCGAGAGAGGGGTCTTGTTACCTTAGAGACAGAAGAATTGGCTTTAGCACAATCTAACTGGTAAGGAGTGTGGTAGAGACTAGAGAAGGCAGGTGGGGTGCCCACTGGCGGTAGCACCAGAGGATATTAAAACAGTCAATTGGATCCCCCTGAGAAGACTGGGGTCTAAGCCAAAACCAGGGATCTCTAGCCTACAACACCAGACACCAAAAAGTACACAGATAACAGCCAGCTGTGAAAAGCAGCAGGGTTGCTCTCTGTCAGAGACAGGAAGCTGGAGATGCAAAGAACCGTTTAAAGGGCCAATGCATAAATTTTTATTTGGATCCATTTACCCTGGTCTCTGGCAAAGGTGGGGCAGAGTGGGCTAAAGACACCTGAGGAGAGCCTGGGGAAGGAGGCTTTGGGGAGAAAACTGAGAGAGTAGCCAGCGGGATCTCAGTGCTGACTCATCCTCCATGCAGCAGCAGCCATCTTGGTCAGGCAGAGACCACTCCCCCTGAGTGGCAGCAGCATCAGAGGGCCCAATAGCCCCGCCCCCCTGTGGGATTCCACACTGCCCTGTGCTGTCTAAGCTGCCTACTGAGTGCAGAGGGGCAGCCACAGAGAGTAGGTCCTTAGCTAAAGGGGGCGCAGAGTTATGGAGACACTTGAGAAAAGACTGGGGATGGAGGCTTTGGAAAGAGAACAGAGAGAGTAACTGTGAGATCCCCATGCTGACTCCTCCCCCACAGACAGCAGCGTGAGAAGACCTAATAACCCTGTCCCCAGGAAGGACTCCTCCCTGCCCTGTGCTGTCTAAGGTGGCCTGCAGAGTGCAGAGTGACTAGATTAACAGCTGAAGGAGATAACCACAGACAGTAGATTCCTGGAAGTCTCAAACAGACTGCATAAGATCAGTCAGGGTCAACATCTGACATCCTCAGAGGCAGATTCAGAAAGTAAAAACAGCAGTCTCCTTCCATAGAAGTTCACACCACAAAGTCAGGAAATTGAGACAGATCAACTTAAGAAGCAGAAACAAAAAAGAACAGTATTACACATAATGGGAAGACAAAGAAATATGCCCCACTCAAAGGGAAAGGAAGAATCCCAATGAAGAGAACTAAATGAAATAGAGACGAGTAAGCTATCAGATATTGAGTTCCACACAATGGTTCTAAGGAAGCTTAATGAGCTCTTTTAGCTCAGAGAGAATTATAGTAAACTACAGGGAAACTATGAGGAACTTACTTCAAACTATATCAGCATAAAAAAGTACATAGAAGCTATCAATAAGAGGCAAGAGGAAAAGAATAATATAATTTCTGAATTGAAGAACACAGTAGAAAGAATCAAAAGCAGCCTAGATGAAGCTGAGGACCGAATCAGCAAGCTGGAGGACAAGGTAGAAAAAAGATCCCAGGAAGAACAAGAAAATGAAAAAAGATTCAAAAAGCATGAAGAGGCATTGAGGGAAATGCAGAACAACCTGAAATGTAATAATATCTGTATAATAGGGATACCAGAAGGAGAAAAAGAAGAGCAAGGGATAGAGAACATGTTTGGAAAAGTAATGATGGAAAACTTCCCTAATTGCAGGAGAAAAAAGTTACAACACAAGTCAAGGAAGCACAGAGGCTCCCACTCAAGAGGAACCCAATGAGGCCCACTCCAAGACACATCATCATTAAAATGACAAATGTCAAAGACAAACAAAGAATCCTCAAGGCAGCAAAGGGAGGAACAGGTAGTAACATATAGGAGCCCCAATACAGCTAGCAACTGACTTCTCAACAGAAACACTGTAAGCTAGAAGGGAATGCCAAGAAATATTCCAAGTCATGAAAAGCAAAGGCCTTCAACCAAGACTGCTCTATGCAGCAAGGCTCTCAATTAAAATGGAAGGTGAAATGAGTTTCCCAGACAAATGATGGCTAAAACCATACACCTCCGCCAAACCAGCACTGCAAAATATGCTAAAGGGACTGCTTTTAGATGAAGAAAAAGTTTCTATGAATACCCAGTTCCATTCAGAGTTGCCAATACTTGATATTACCAATATTTTTAATACATACTAATCTGATTGTGACAATGTGTTATTTTAATTGTTCCTTTATTATTTATTGAAACTAAACCTAGTTTTGTATATTTTTGCCTATTTCTGTTATTTTTAAAAAGCTTTTAAATGACTTTTTGGTATTCTTTATCCATTTTATAATTAAATGTTTGCAGAATTTTTTTCCTAAAAATAAAATCAACACTACTAACCTTTTTTTAGATGTGTTGCAAATACTTTCCTATTATATTAGTTGTCTTTAATTTTTGTATATGTATATTACTGTACAATATTAAATGTTTAATATCATCATATTGTCAATATTTTATTTTATAGCTTCTGGGTTTGAATATTTTACTTCAGGGTAAGAAAAATATTAGTTTGTATTTTCTCCTAAAACTCCTTATATTCTACATATTAATTTTTAACTCACCTGAATATTTCTTGTATAATGTGTGAAATAGGGCTCTATATTTGTTTTATTTCAAGTAATAGTGATCCATGCATGTTATTTGTTGAATAAACCTTATTTTACCCATTAATTTGACCTATCAACTTAACCATATATTACATTTTTAGATATATACTTTTGTGTCTAGAATGCTCATTCTATTTCATTGATCTACTTGATTATTTCTGTGCTGGTGTTTGTTTAATTACTGAGACTTTATAATGGTTTTAATTTTTTTAATATTTTAAAATTAACTTTGACATTTAAAAAAATAAATAAAATCAATCTGCATTAAAGAGAGAAAGAAAGAAAGAAGAAAGAAAGAAAGAAAGAAAGATGGAACTCTTACTTTTTTGCAACAACATGGATGGAACTGAGGAATATTAAGCTAAGTAACGTAGGCCAGTTGATGAAAGACAAATACCATATGATCTCACCTATAAGTGAACTCTATTCAATGAAATAAACTAATGAAAAAAATAAGCCACAGTCATGGAAACATGGAGCAGACTGAAATTGACCAGAAGAGATGGGGAAAGAGGACAGTGGTAGAAAGAAGGGGAAGGGACTAGACCAAGAACATGTATGAATGACCCATGGAAATGGACAACAGAGTGAGAATTGACTGTGGGAATGAGGGGTGGGGGTGGGATGGGTGGAAGGGGGTAAAGGGGGAAAAATTGAGACAACTGTAATAGAATAAATATGATTTATAAATTAAAACAATTATTAAAAAATAAAAAAGTTATCTTGGTTATTCTTGCTTACACCTTAAAATAAATTTGAGATTTAACTGGTCAAGTCAATTTTAAAACTCCCATCAAATTTTTGTTTAGAATTTAATTGATACTCAGTAAAGAGTAATTTTTGATATTAAGTTGTCTTTTTTAAAATTAATTAATTTTTTCAAATACATTTGTCTCTGCCTCCCCCCCACCACTTTCCCTTGCCCCCCCACTCCCTCAACTCTTCCCCGTTGGTTTTGTCCATGAGTCCTTGCTATACATTCCTTGACTTTCCCCTTCCCTTCCTTTTCCCCCGCCCCCCCCTCCTTCCCTCTTGTCTCTGTTGGTTTCTTTTCCTTTCAGTGTTGCTGGTCTTGTTTTCCTACTAAACTTTGCGACAGCATGGATGGAACTCGAGAGCATTATGCTAAGCGAAATAAACCAGGGGACGAAAGACAAATACCATATGATCTCACCTATAAGTGGAACCTAACCAACAATACAAAGATGCAAGGAAAGTAAGATATTAAGTTGTCTTATTCATGAACATGGTACATTATTCAATTTAGTTTCTTCTATTAATTCCATAACAAAGTTTTACTTTTGTATTTTCTTCTTTTTAATTTTTTATTATTCAGTTACAGTTGTCCCCATTTTCCCCCCATTACTCTCCTGTGCCATACCATCCCCCACCTCCCACAGTCAATCCTCCCAGTGTTGTCTTTGTCCATGAGTCCTTTATACATGTTCCTTGATGACCTTTCTCCTTCTTTCCCCATTTATCCTCCTCCCACCTCCCCTCTGGTCACTGTCAGGTCATTCTTTATTTCCATGTCTTTATATTTTCTTGATAATCTTGTACAGCTTTTGTTAGTGCTCTTTAGTTAGTACAGTTACTAATTAGTTAAATATTCCTACATTATATACTTTGTGACAACTTTCAAATTTTAACTTCTGTACAGTGCTATTTCTAATTAGATGTTACTGGTATCTTTGAAAGCTGTTTATTTTTGTGTATTAATATTATACCCCAAAAGCTTACTTAAGTTTTATTGGTTTTAATAGTATATTCAAAGATACTTAATATTTTTTTCTGGCATTTTAATGGAATTACAGAATGCAAAATACAGAAGAAGCCAGAGGTCAGGAAAAGGTTTGGAGCATAACAGTCAGACAGACCTGGGTTCAAATTCTGTCTAGTCCTGCTGTTACCATAGACCATCAAAAAGCACAAGAAGCCTTCCCCATTGGCCAAGATGGTACAGGGGGAGATTCTTACACTGAGCATGGCAAAGCTAGAAAGATAATTGCATAGAAAATAAAAGCCCTCCCTTCCCTATCTCTGTAAGGACCATGGGCTTGAGCCAAAAAGGGAGATGGTCTTTGAGCCAGGGAGTCCATTATTCTCCCAAGTTGCAGCACATGAATGAACCTCTTTCCTTTTGCACCAGCACCCCTTTCGCAAGTTTGGCTTTCATTGCGGCAAGCAGGTGAACCTGCATTTTGGTTGCACTGCCTCTGATTGGCTATATATCTTTGAATACACTGCTTAATCTCCCTGAGCCTCAGTTTTATTAGGTGTAAAATGGGGCTAAACTATTCTGTCTTATAGGGTTTCTGTAAATCTTAAATTAACTAGTAATAATAATTAAGGTTAATAGCAATAACACCTAACTGCCTACTCAATACCAAGTCCTCTGACAAATACTTAGCATAGAGCCTGGCACATTGAAGGTGCCCTAATATCTTTGTCTTTCACTCTCTATTTTTCACTCTCCCTGCACACACACACACACACACACACACATGCACACACACACACACACATACACGTGCATGCATGCGATTTGTTCTGGGGAAATGTGCTAGAGGAAAACCTGCAAATATCAAATGTTACTTCCTAGGGTTTGGTGAAAAGAGAGGGCACCTGGGGAGGTTAAAACTTGGAAAATGATTCATGCTCAGAATGTCTCATGTTACCTTAATCTTGTCTGGCTCCATTTAGTGTATGGGTTCTCTGGAAATCCCAGAAAATACTCACCAAATCCTCTCAGAGTATTTGAAAATATAAAAGTAAAACTTTGTTATGGAACTAATAGAAGAAACTAAATTGAATAATGTACCATGTTTTGTCCATTAGTCCTTGCTATACGTTCCTTGACTTTCCCCTTCCCTTCCTTTTCCCCCGCCCCCCCCCCCATTCCCTCTTGTCAGAGGACTTGGTATTGAGTAGGCAGTTAGGTGTTATTGCTATTAACCTTAATTATTATTACTAGTTAATTTAAGATTTACAGAAACCCTGTAAGACAGAATAGTTTAGCCCCATTTTACACCTAATAAAACTGAGGCTCAGGGAGATTAACCCATCTTCACTTTTCAGATTACCAAAAGCAATCTCTTGAAACCATCTTTTCTACTTGCAGGAGCTGTTCAGGCATCATGCCCAATGTGAGCACAACTTAACTTTACCTCACCATGGAAACTCTCTGGACATAAAATGAGAGCAATTAAGTGGGAATAAGAGAAGTTCCAGCATTGACTCAAGCAGCTTTCAAGTCAACTGTGGAGGGAGCACATACTTCAATATCTATTATTGGTGAGTGAGGAGTTATGAAAGAGAGGAGAGGTTGAAAAGGGAAAGCAATTTCAAAAAGAATGTCAAAAATCTGAGTTTGGAAAGAGGCAAATAGTCAACAAAATTCCAATTGTGTATTTATGATATATTTACAATAACAGTGATCATACAAAAAGTAAAAATGAACAACTCTGACTTCCATCTGGGTGCCTGTTTCAGTAGTGTGATGAACATTGTTGTCCTCTCCCCAGTATTAGTCCTTGAGCAGACCTTTGGCCTTGGTGTAGGGATTCGTCTTTTTTTTTTCTGCCCATTCCACTTGGGAAATGTATTGTCTTGGTTGAAAGGTAGAACTAGTAACTGAGATTACTCTGGCCACAGTGGCTGTTAAGATGGGGACAGACTAGTTTGACCCCATGGAGTGAGTCTCTGAACTCTTGTGGAAATACCAGAGGACTCTTTTTCTCAGCTCAGAGTTGTGAGAATGTGAGCTCAGAGGTTCTGTAGCTCTGTGCCACTGTATTAGTTTCCTTTGGCTGCTGTTACAAATTACCATAAATTTTGTGACTTAAAACAAAAGCAATTTTGGTATCACAGTTCTGGAGACCAGAAATCTAAAATAAAGGTCTCAGCAGGGTCACACTCCCTCTGGAGGCTCTAGGGAAGAATTCTTCCTTGCCTCTTTCAACTTCTTGGCTTGTGGCTACATCACTCCAATCTCTTCTCCATTTTCACATGGCCTCCCTCTCCTGTCTGTTAGAAGAAAGCTTGTCATTGGATTTCAGCCCCACCAGAGTAATCCTGCATGGTTTTATTGCAAGATATTTAATTATATTTGCAAAGAACCCTTTTCCAAAAACAAGTGTCATTTACAGGTTTTAGAGACTTGCATATGAAATGTTTTTGGAAGTGCCACCATTCAATCCACTACTACTACCATGAAGGAAGACTATTCTGAAAATGAAGCTACGATGTCCCATGTAGTTTCAATGACTCCTGACTGCTATAACACAGAATGTTCTTGAGGGAGAAGCAGCAGAGGCAAAGATGGAGGTGTAGGCACTGAATGGGGCCTAACTCTCTGAAGGCCATCAATGCTGTGTGGATTTCTCTCCTTTAATGTGCTAAAAGTAGGAAGTTCCCTCTGCATTGCACAGATGGGAAACCTAAAGCTCCAGGGGTAATATGAGATCCCCAGTTCACACAGAAAGTGGCCAGGCTGGAATTGAACTCCAGCTGGTTTAATTGCAAATTCATACTGTTCATATTACTCCATTCTCTCTCATGATACATAAGGAGACAGCGAGGGCAGAAAAAATACTAACATCAATCAGAAACTAACACTTATATAAGCTTACTAAGAACCAGAATCTCTAATAAATACTTTTTAAAGTTGACTTTGAATATTTTTAAAATAACTAATGTTTATTGAATTTATGCTATATATCAGACCATGTTGCAGTATTGTATTTAAACTTAAACAGCTCTTTGGAAAAGGTGTTGTTGTTATTGATGTTGTTATTATTATTAGTTCTATGCTATAGGGGAAAAAAAAAAGAAAGAGTGGCCCATAGAGGCTGAATAATTTTCACAAGATAGTAAGGAGCAAGATTTAGATCCAGGAATTTGGGATGAAGCTATACTCTCTAGGTATAGGACACCATGTAAGGGGTCCTTAGACACCATATAGCACGGTCTCATCTATCCTCTGAAGCAAGCAGCTTGCAAAGGCTGGGCATTAGAAAGGATATACCACCCTTCCCCAGACTGTCCCCTGTCCAGCCCTGTCAAGGAGTGCAGTACAGCTACCTGTGCCCTCAGCTGGCCAGGAGCATCTACACATCTGGAAGGTGGGAGGTGACAGACTCTATCTTCTATGCTTGTCCAGTGGGACTGGAAGCCTCTACCTGCAAAGAGTTAAGCATGGAAGGAAGGAAGTAAAAACCTCTTTTGCTAAAGGCTGGAGAATTTTAGTTGTTCTAACACTGGAACCTACAAAATGTTCAGCCAGTAAGTCTATTTCAAAATGTAAAGTTCCTGTGTAATTGTTAGAAGAAAGTCTGTTAACATCTTTGAAGTATCAAGGTTCTTGGTTTCAATCTGAATCACACTATATTTCTTTGAATATTATTTAGGGACTATTAGGGAAATCACTGTCATGATAAATTAGAATCACTTTTACTGTTTTATTATGGATATCTACTTCATGATCATAATTTTTATATGGGGATAAGAAAACGGTCTTAGTGTAAGAACTAATTGTATTTATTTTTCCTGTGAAGCCAGGCCTTATCTGAGCCTAACTCATCTCACACATTGGACATCATGCAGTAATAACAAGTGAAATAATCGGAGTGAGCATTAGAGGTGAAGCTCACCCCTTTTGGCTCCTGTACCCATGTGTTACTTGGTTGACTTGCACTATTGGCTTCTGATGGAAAGGTCTCGTTTGACTTCCTTAAGCTCCAAATTTCATGGTATCGGATTTTTTAAAAAATTACACTTTTAGGAATCCTTTTAGGAGAGCTATAGAAATATCCTCAGAACAACCTTATTTCACTTATTTTTCATTAAAATACAAGATAATATGTACAGTGTCATAACCAAATGAATATAAATAATGCCTTGAAGTATCAGAATATGATTTAAATTGATGTAAAATGTTGAGACTTTAAAATTTACATGCAATTTCATATTCTGTTGAAAAACAATACAATTTTCTTAAATAATAATAGTAGATATAATAATAATTTTAAATGATCAAACTCTATTATTTTTAACATATAAATGGAGATAATTTTTGGGAGCCATGTTAAGTATTTTGATCAACATGAAATACATGTAGTAAATGATTGGTTAACAACCAAAGAATTTGTTTAGTTTTATGTTTATAAACAAATAGAAGTAACTTGAATCAGAGTAATGGCTTTAGTTCTTAAAATTATTAGCATCTGAGAATGATGACTCAAGGTCTGTGTGTAAATTGGCCAAAGGCAGGCATCGTATAGGACTGGGGAGAGAGCTGGTATGAGCACAGCAAATTCATGATGTGACCCTGGACAAATCTCTCCAACCTCAGAGACCTGAGAGTAGGCATCGTTGAAGAGAACCACTGATGTCAGCTTTTAGAATCTAAATCGATTCTCCAGTTTTACTGATTATTAATTAGAGCCAGTAGATTGTGGGTCTAATAAATATTAACCAATAGGATATGAACATAAGTCATTTCTTGATTTCTGTCCCAATTCTGTCACTATGGACTTTTTACCATTCTTTCATTCAAAATTGCTTTTTGTACAAATTTAAGCTGTGAGTCCTCTTTTGTGGGCAGATGGGCTCATCATCTTTCTTTGTGGTCAAGTCCCTGGAAGACAATGTTCATTGCTTTGCTCAATAATATTAGCTATTTATAACAGTTATCACTTTGCAATAAATTTTATCTATAAAAACTGCTGCTCTCATAAAAACAGCTGTATCCTCATGAATAGTTATGCTACACTTCCCAAGGTTCCTGTTCAAGACCCAGAGTGTCACACTGATGTCCTTTGAAAGCCTTGTATAATATTATCTTTGCTTAAAAGTGGTTTCCTTTAACTTCCAACTTAATCTTGCCCTGTTTACAATTTGTGTTACAGTGAGTCAGAGCTCATGATACTCCACTGAAAACTTCTTTTGGGTCTTTCTGGAGTGACATATGTCTAGAATGGGGAAGGAGAGGTAAGGTGGAAGAACCCTCAAGTATCCGTATCATTTATATAAAAGATCAGTTTAGAAAACATGGGCTATGGTGATGAATATAGATGAATTGCCCTGGAATTGTCACTGAAAAGTCAAGAAACACAGATCAGGTTTGAAAGTGATGGCAGAGGAAATACATGGAGGATACTGTTGAAGTCTACCTTAGCATGTGCTACCAGGGGGTCACAAATAGGAGGATAGTTGGGAATAAATCCATGCAGAAAAATTTTGGGGCCAGCATAGTATTATTTTAGGTCAAATTCAGATGCTTCAGTTAAAAAGGTAGAATGTTTCTTGTGGAGTATATACAGGGTAGGACAAAAGTAGGTTTACAGTTGTTTGGAAATAATACAATAATTAATAAACAATAATATACTGTGTTTCACATATTCACAACTGTAAACCTACTTTTGCCACACTCTGTATTTTTTCATCAACTGAAGTTTCACTATTGTTTATTATCTTGTATCTACCTCATGTACACATTAAAATTTCCTGCCAGGCCCCATTAGGATTTGAGTTAACAGTTTCTTTGACTTTGATTCCTAAAGTGAAATAAGGTAAGAAAATGGACTTACAGAAATGATTCCACTTATTCACTTATTTTCAAACATGGAATTTTAAAGATGAAAAGAGAAATGGCTACATGAAGAACTGGTCTCCTGAGTTGCAGCCAGGCTGACAGGCTGTCCCTCAAGGCTATGGCTCAGAATCCATAGAAAGCTCTGAAAGCACCACAGAGAACAATGTTGAACTATGTGGGTTGGTTTTCCTATGGACCTGGAGGTTGAAGACTTGTGAAACAGCTTCAGTGATCTAGTTTGTTCCAGGGAGACATGGTCAGAGGAATGGCAAGGCTATTTAAAATGTTCTCTCCCTGGAGAAGCAGTGGTAGAGGCCTATGTGTGGCACTGATCCTCCTCAGGGTTCCTCCAGTAATGCACAGGGGGTACTAAGATGTTCTAAAGCCTTATTTGATCTGTCACAGTGCATCATATAATTACTGCCAGTTGGGTTCACCAAGACTGTTACAGGTTCTGCCTTGAAATACTGGCCTATACATAAGTTCTGACTGGCTGGATTTGTGCTGTCTTGGATCCTAGCCTTTTTAGTGAAAAGCTATTTGCATATTCACTTAGTTACATGGCATTGTAAGCTAGAAGTACATTCTAGGATTAACTGTAAAACTGTATGAGGTAATATTGCCAGATACAATCCAGATCTTTTTGCCCAGCCACTTTACTTGACTTTTTGACTCTTTCATATACTACAACTCATGGCAGTTGATTTCTCTAAGCCAACATACCCCCTGCAAGACAAATGGAAGGAGTAGGAGCCAAGATGCCCAGGGTTGGGGGTGACCTCCATGCTATGCCATGCCAGATTGCATCATAATCTGGTTTCCTTCCTACCTTCACACCCTCTCCTCCTACCACTCCATTTTTATTATTGTTCAATTACAATTGTCCCCATTCCCCCCATTACTCTCTCCCTGCCCTTCCCACCCCACTTTCCACATTCAATCCTCCCCACTCCATTTTCTTTGTCCATGAGTCCTTTATACATGTTCCATCTTTACATTTTATGTTCTACTCATGTCATAATGTGAAAGGTCCCCACATGAGCCATGTTCTTCTTGACCTCTTCCTCATGCTCTCTATTTAGAAGGATCACTTTGCTTCTTCTTTAACCCTTACTAATCCCATAAGATCAACCATGGGTTCCCCCCATTCTAGTAAGGCTTTCTTATCTCCTCTCTTTAAAGCTTAGTTACACACTCCTCCTCTCTGTCTCTCAGTACTTTATGCTAATTTCACTTCTATTTATCATATCATATTAGAGTAACCAGTTTTTGTCTTTCTCAAAATTATAACCTTGCTTAGGAGAGGGATTATATCTTTTGCCTCTTTGTACCTCAGTGCCCAGCACAGGGTACATAGTTTTGAATCAGCGACTGCAGAGGGAATGACTGAAAATGGGATTTGAGAACCAGCATGTAGCCATCATCTGCTATGTGAAAGATACTATGTCAAATGTGTTATGTTATTTAATCTTCACAAAAATATGCAAAGTGGGCACAATTATCCAAACTCATCAAATGAGGAAAATGAGGCTCTAAGAACAGACATACTTTCTTTTCTTTAGGTCCCATAATTAGTAAGTGACAGCAGCATCTTTTGAATTAAAGCCCCTAAAACTTGAAAGTCCATATTTATTTCATGATACCATCACCCACTCCCTCTCCCTCATAGCCATGATTGGGGGAAGGAGAGTGCCAGTGTTTAGGCTAACCCAGTACATAACAAGACTCTGTTTGTAAAAGGTTTTTTGCTTTTGACTATCCATGAGTGAACACTGCGATATGGTTGTGAGAATTAGTGCCTCTAATAACAATCTCCTTGGAAGAATTGCCCTGGAATCAGCTTCTTTTTTTCACCCATATATGACCTCAGGGTTATTGCTTTAAAATTTCTTATAACTTCACTTCCTACAGATATCATTGAGCTTTTATAAAACCCACCCAATTCGTTATCTGCTCACATTTCTCCAGATGTTTCACCTCCTACTCTTGTCTTTCTTAATGACTCTAGGGAGCTGATTACCAGCAGGGTTAAAGCTGTCACATTATTTTTGGCTCTATTCTACTTTTTCTTGTATTTTTTAAACCCACCTTCAAAGTTCAATTAAAAATCTTCACCAATGGATCAATAATCTTTTAAATAAGTTTAGTTGAATCCTGGTACTAGAGCTATGCAATAGAGAATAGTTTATTTTTCTATGATTCTACTTGTCCTCAAGATTTTGCTATTACTTTGCCTCTGGGCTCACTTCCCTCCTCCCCTTCTGCTCACATCAAACCAGAGAGCTGGGAAGACAAGCAAGGCCAGTCCAGGTTTCTTTGGTCTGAGCTTCTTTTGCAAGGGAGGAAAAGAATATCACTGGGATTTAGATAAATCAGCAAATTTATACCTGTTGATTTTTAGAGTGGAGAGTGAAAGCCAGTATCTTTATTCATGCAATAGATTTAATGGTGCTGGCAGATTCTCTTTGTTCCAGATGCCACAGTTTATCCATGGAACTACACAGGAACACGATGAGTGGAATGACACTTGGGGCTCTCATAATCATCACATGGATTCCTCCTCCCAGAAGCTGGCTGCTTACCCCCAGCTGGGCCTACCCCAACTCTTCCTGCAGCAGGGATTAGACTAGATAGTCCTGATTTTAATGTCAAGATCCACTGTTACTAATATAAAATTAACAAGAAGAAGTAGAAGACTCTACTTTCTCTCAACTTTGATTTTTATTGTCTCCAGGGTTCTGGATCTTTTTTAGAGAGGGTGGTTCTTGATTTGGAGTCACAGCAACAGGATACTGAAGCAAATATCAATTTTGAGGCCTTAGGAAAGTGATCCAATTATTCTCTTGTTATATACTAATAAGAACTTTCAACTCCTTCCTCTGATCAGAGACTTAGTGTCTTGGAATAACCTCTGAGATACCCCACAGCACAAATTCAAAATATTTAAAAATAGCAATAATTAAATATTTATATTGCACTTAACATTTTATAAAGTACATTTTCTTTTAATATCTTTTTGTGCAATTGGAAAACTCTATATTGAGTCACAGCTAGGGTTACAACATAGAATGAAGCTGTATTATGTTTCTTTTTGAATATCATTATACATTTTCAGAGACAGAAAGTTAGAGACCATCATTTGAACTGTGTATTCACAGAACAAGAGGTAGTTTTGGGAAATGTAAGTAAACCTTTTTTTTTTAGTTGAGGTGGTTGATTCTATGGTGAAGCATTTTTTTAATGTAAAAATAAGTTGAAGGTTGATTTCCCTTATACTCAGTTATACTAATAGATTCAGATGACTTATTTTACAATGTCAGATCAGGTAAGCTCACTAACATTTTTGAAAGAAGATTTTATGTCTGCTGACAAGAATCTACTTTATGTTTTGTGTTATAAAATAAAAGTTTTATGACGCTGAAAAAAAACAAAAAACAAAATACTTTTTTTTAAAACAAATCTCAACTTCATCTCAAGTGATTCTTGGCATCCACATATTCTACTTTAAGGCTGAAATTATCCAAATGATATAAAATATTTTATTTTTAACCTACAATAAACAATTCCTAATGTTTTTCATATGTGGCAGTTACTTATACACAGACACTGCACTAGTATGCTTCTTGTAATTAGTTTTCTAGGAATAAAATTATCCAATCTTTTTGCTAAAGGAGATAGAGTAAATACAGATACACATTATATAAGATTTAAAAGTAAAAATTTGTTTTCCAGCAAAGAGTTGTAATAAAACTTTCAGAACTATCTCTCTGTGTATAAGATAGCTTTAAGATCATGTTTTAAAATATACTACAGTGCTTGGCAGGCCAGTCATGTTTGTCAAAAAGGTATTTTTTATATCAACATTGTTTCATAGGCTGATAGGTTTTTATACATTAATTTTTTAATCCAAATATTCAAATCCAAATATTGAATATACGTAATTGGATTTGACTGTATCTGTTTATGTGGCCAGAATGTTATCAGAGTAGGTGAAACCAGATAAAACTGTTAATCTGGGACCATAAGTTTTTACTTCTAATCATTCCATTTAGTCTGTATATAATAAGCCTTAGTGCTCAGACAGTTTCTTATTTGGTTCAGTTACACATTTCCTTAATACCCTTACTCAAATGTCATCTTCACATTTTGAACATAAATATTAAAAATCATGTATGTATTAGTTTGCTAGTGAAAGGACCCATGGACAAAGCCAAAGTGAGGAAAGATTGAGGGGAGATGGGGGTGGGTGGGGCAGGGGAAAGTGGAGGCAGGAAAATGGGGACAAATGTATTTGAACAATTAAATAAATTTTAAAAAATACAAAAAAAAATCCCTACTGTAGACTGAGTGGTTTAAACAAAAAGAATTTATTTTCTTACAGTTCTGGAGGCTAGAAATCAAGATCAATGTGTGGGTAGGGTTGGTTTATTCTGAGTCTTCTTTCCTTAGCTTGCAGGTGGATATATTCTTCCTTTGGTCTTGTCCTCTGTACATGTATGTTCAAATTTCTTCTTCTTATGAAGATCCTAGTCATGGTGGGTTGGGGCCCACCCTAGTGACCTAACTTTAATTTTTTAACTTAATTACCTGTTTAAAGACCCTGCTTCAAAATATAATCACAGCCAGGGGTTTGAATTTCAATATATGAATTTTGAAAGGGACACAATTCAGCCCATTAACAATATAATTCAGATGCTTTTTTGCACACAGAAGTGTTTTTAATCAAAGTGCCGGCACATTCTCCAAATACCCAGATTGCTAATTACTTTGGCCTGAGGGTCCTAATTAAGTAAGAAGTATAAAATCTAGTAGTCATATTGGCTAGTTGGAGTTATATAGACCAAACTGTATTCCTTGTGCTATCAGTTACACAACTTCCCAAAGCATTCTTCCTGAGAGCAGTTGAAGCTCACTTAAATTGTGCCTGTGGCAAAGAAAGACAAACTCTCAAGATTGTAAAGGTGTACTTGACTTCCTCTTTCAAGGATGGCCACCTGGCTACCTCCTCCTGTGATGGAAGTAAAATCTTAAGAGACCCTTTCTCACTAAATCCAAGAGCCTCCAATAATTCATTCAGGCCTTTAGGGAACAGTTCATGGTGGTAAAACAGCAACTAAATTTCATGCAAGAATGGAAATAATTAATCTAAGCGTGAACTGAGTCCTAATAGGAGGAGTCTGGGGTACCTCAAAATCAATCTTTGAAATGTCTGTTAGAATGTCTGTGTTCAAGCACTAAAAACAGTTACCTATTTCTTTCCCATTACATCATATTTTTGAAGAATGGTATTTGCCTTTTTTTTTTTTCTGCTGTTCTAGTCTCACCTCACTGCCTGGGGTTTAGTAAATATGGGCTTATTTGAATTCACTCTTTCTAGTGCTGTTTTTTAGACCTACGATCTGGGTCACACAATTAAGAGAGTCATTCCTTTTCTAATACTGTCTTTTTTATATCTGCCTTACCCACATTATATAGGTGTTATCTTATATTTCTTTAATTCCTAGAACCTGATTAATTCCTCGTACACACAGATGCCAGTCTTATTTGCTTATTGCTCACTGACTCAATTTAAAAAATCATATTGTGATTCTCCAGCTTTAAAAATCTTTCTTTATGGCTGAATGGCAATAATTGTTGAATGAGGTGATGGACACATAGAGTTCATTATACCATTTCCTCCATTTTGTGTATATTTGAAAATTTGCATAATATAAAGTTAAACAAATAAAAATGCAATAATAAAATATACCTTTGATTGCATACTAATTATTTTTAACTTTTTAAATATCCAGTTTATACGTAATATTTCTCCTCCCCACCCCCAAATTTCATAATTATATTTCTGAGTGAAATTTAACTCATATTATTTATTTAGCACTAGCAGTCTCCTTCTTCCTCCTCTCTCCTCCCTTCCTATTCCCCTCCTCCTTCTCCTCCTCATCTCCTTCCTCCTTCAGCTTTTGTAGAGTCTTAATAGAGTAGCAATGATAGTGGACATGGAATGGATACTCTTCCAGGGAGTTGTGCTAAATAACTTTAAGAAACAATTATTATCCCCAATTTCTAAAAGGACTGTGTATAGAAGGAAAAGGGGAGGGGAGGGAAGGGAAACATATCTGGGCCCATATTAAGATGGAAACAGTAGAAAAGAAAGATAGCTTGTAGTGAGCATTTGCTCCTATTCTCCATACTCACCCGATCCACCAAGGACTGGCAGACAGGCAACCAGAAAGAATAAAATATTGAGATCTGCTCTCGAAGGGATGGGAGAACCCAGTCATGTTTTGAGTGGCCTGGCAAAACATCTTGAATTGCTTCTTAAACCTTCAGGACTTGGCAAAATTCAAAACACATTTTTCCAGACACTTTTTTTTCTTAATTTTTAAGCCCCTGTGTATTTCAAGGGAAATTTAATCCGTATGTTTCTGATTCATTTACACTTAACTCATCAAAATGCTGTTTTGTAAGAGTTATTTGATGTCCAAGATGCCGTATGAGGATTTTTATGTCTTTTTTTTTCTTTCAAATCATGAAGTTGCTTTTTGCCAGCAGTGAGAAGAACTTCAAACACTAGAGACTTAATCTCAATTTTCAACTAAGGACCCACAAAATTCAAGTGTCTTTTAACATTCCCAAACATTTCCTCTTGCTGCTACATGGGACTGCATGGTTTCTTAAAGAGAACTATAACCAGCCATTCAAGAAACACACAAAGAATAAGACAGCTTTTCTCAAAACAGTGTGTTATTTTCAATTACAGGACATCTTTTTTGAAAGATCTTTCACAATATTCTTTCACTCAATCAGTATGACTTTTATACTCTTAGAAATTTTGGTTTCAGCCACTGTTGTAACATCGATTAAATACTTATTTGCAGTGATTTGTACATGGATTTATTTTTTCTCTTAGACTTGGTATTTGTTAGGATTTTCTTTGTTGGCAAATAACAGAAATCAGCTCCTAAAAATAAATGCCAGTATAAGACTGTTTCATTATAGTGGCCTTGTAGTATAGCTTTATGTCTGGTATTGTGATCCTTCCCACTTTGTTTTTCTTTCTCAAAATTGTTGCAGCTAGTCAGGGTCATTTATTGTTCCATATAAATTTTTGTAATGTCTGTTTTATGTCTGTGAAAAACATCATTGATATTTTAATAGGGATTGGGTTGAATCTATAAATTGCTTTGGGCAGTATGGACATTTTGATGATGTTAATTCTTTCAATCCATGAACACGGAATATGCTTCCATTTCTTTGTGTCTTCCTTAATTTCTTTCTTCAGTGTTGTATAGTTTTCTGCATACAGGTCTTTTACCTCCTTGGTTAAATTTATTCCTAGGTACTTTATTTTTCTTGTTGCTATAGCAAAGGGGGATTTTTTTCCTGATTTCTGCTTCTGATATTTCATTTTTGGTGTACAAAAATGCCTTTGATTTCTGAATATTGACTTTGTATCTTGCTGTTGTGCTAAATTCACTCATTAGGTTGAATAGTTTTTGGGAGGAATCTGTGGGGTTTTCTATGTACACTATCATGTCATCTGCAAACAAGGACAGTTTTACTTGCTCCTGTCCAATTTGGATGCCTTTTATTTCTTTTCCTTGTCTGAGCACGGTGGCTAGGACTTCCAATACTATGTTGAATAGAAGTGGTGAAAGCGGACATCCTTGTCTTGTTTCTAAATTTAGTGGGGAAGCTTTTAGATTTTTCCCTTTGAGAATGATGTTTGCTATAAGTTTTTCATATATGGCTTTTATTATGCTGAGGTATGCCCCCTTTACTCCCACTTTGCTGGGTGTTCTATCATAAGTGGCTGCTGTACCTTCTCTAACGCTTTTTCTGCATCTATTGTTATGATCATGTGATTTTTGTCTTTCCTTTTTTTATGGGAAGTATTATGTTTATTGATTTGTAAATATTGAACCATCCTTGCATCCCTGGGATGAATCGCACTTGATCATAGTGGATGATCTTTTTCATGTATTGCTGGATGTGGTTTGCTCATACTTTGTTGAGGATTTTAGCATCTATGTTCACCAGCAACATTGGCCTGTAGTTTTCTTTCTTGGTTGTGTCTTTATCTGGTTTTGGGATTAGGACGATGCTGGCCTTTTAAAAGAGTCTTGGAGTCGTCTCTCTTCTTGGATTTTTGGGAATAGTCTGAGAAGCACAAAGGGTTAGCTCTTCCTTAAATGTTTTGTAAAATTCTCCTGTGAAACCTTCCTGTCCAGGGCTTTTGTGTGCCAGGAAATTTTAGATTACTGCTTCAATTTCCCCAGCTATTACTGGTCTATTCAGGCTTTCTGCTTCTTCTTCCTTCAGTGTTGGAGGGTTATATTTTTCTAGAAATTTGTCCATTTTACCTAGGTTCTCAAATTTCTTTGCATATAATTGTTCATAGTAATTTCTTACAATCTTTTGTATTTCTATGTTATCAGTTGTAATTTCTCCTCTTTCATTTCTGATATTACTTATTTGGGTCCTCTCCCTTTTTTTCTTGAGGAGTCTGCTTAGAGGCTTGTCAATTTTGTTCATCTTTTCAAAGAAACAGCTCCTGGATTGGTTGATCCTTTGAATTGTTCTTTTAGTCTCTATGTCATTCAGTTCTGCTCTGATCTTGATTATTTACTTTCTTCTACTCACTCTGGACTTTGTTGTTGTTTCTCCAGTTCTTGAAGCTGGAGAGTTAGGTCGTTTATTTGAAATATTCTATCTTTTTGAGGTAGGCCTATATTGTTATGAAGTTCTCTCTCAGGCCTGCTTTCGCCATGTCCCATAGGTTTTGGACTGTTGTGTGTTCATGTTCATTTGTGTCTAGAATCTTTTTTTTATTTTTTCTTTGATCCTATTATTGACTCATTCATTGTTTAATAGCATGCTATTCAGTCTCCAAGAGTTCGAATGTTTTTGAGTTTTTTTCCTTGATGTTGGTTTCTAGTTTCAAGCCCTGTGGTCTGAGAAAATTCTTGTTATAATTTCCATTTTCCAGAATTTGTTGAGGCCTTTTTTGTGTCCTACCATGTGGTAGATCTTTGAAAATGTTCCATGTGCATTTGAAAAAAAAGTGTATTTTTCTTCTTTGAGATGAAAGGTTGTATATATGATCAGTTAAGTCCATTTGGTCTAAGGCATAGTTCAGTTCCACAATATCCTTGTTGAGATTTGTTTGGAAAATCTATCCATTTTTGATAGTGGGGTGTTAAAATCCCCTAGTATCATTGTTACTGTCTATGTCTTTCTTGAAGTCCTCCAAGATTTGCCTTATATATTTTGGTGTTGGCATGTTTGTACATATAGGTTTACAATGTTTAAGTCTTCTTGATGGATTCTTCCTCTGAGTATTATGAAGTGCCTTTCTGGGTCTCTTTTTATGGCCTTTGTTTTGAAATCTGTTTTGTCTGATACAAATATTGCTACCCCTGATTTTTTTTCTCTCTCCATTTGCTTGGAATATTTTTTTGTTCCATCCCTTTACTTTCACTTGGTGTAGGTCCTTTGTTCTGAGTTGGGTTTCTTGTAGGCAGAATATATGTGGGTCATGTTTTCTTATGCATTCTGCTATCCTATGTCTTTTCATTGGGGCATTTAATCCATTTACATGTAAAGTTATTATTGACTGGTACTTATTCATTTTTTATTTTGTATCTGTGTTTCTCTTTCTCATTCTTTTTCTTCATCTTTTTAAGGCAGTCCCGTTAGCATATCTTGATGTGCTGGTTTGGTGGAGGTGTATTCTTTTAGCCTTCTTTTGTCTGGGAAACTCCTTACTATGCCTTCCATTTTAATTGAGAACCTTGCTGGGTTGAGTAGTCTTGGCTGCAGGACCTTACTTTTCATGACTTGGAATATTTCTTGCCATTCCTTTCCGGCTTGTAGTGTTTCTGTTGAGAAGTCAACTGCTAGCCTTATCAGGGCTCCCTTGTATGTTACTACCTCTTTTTCTCTTGCTGCCTTGAGGATTCTCTGTTTGTCTTTGATATTTGCAATTTTAATGATGATGTGTCTCGGAGTAGGCCTCATTGGGTTCCTCTTCAATGGGACCCTCTGTGCTTTGTTGATGTGTGTGCCCTTTTCTCTCCTCCAATTAGGGAAGTTTTCCCTCATTACTTTTTCAAGCAGGTTCTCTATCCTTTGTTCCCCCTCTCCTTCTGGTATCCCTAATATATAGATATTATTCCATTTCAGGTTGCCCTGCATTTTCCTCAATTCTTCTTCATTCTTTTTGAGTCTTTTTTTCATTTTCTTACTCCTTCTGGGAACCTTTTTCTACTTTGTCCTCCAGCTCACTGATTCTATCCTCTGCTTCATCAAGCCTGCTTTTGATTCTTTCTACTCTGTTCTTCAATTCAGAAATTGTATTCTTCATTTCCTCTTGCCTCTTATTGAGAATTTCTGTCTTTTTTCATGCTGATATCGTTTGCAATAAGTTTCTCATAGTTTCCCTGTAGCTTTTTGCAGTTCCCTTTGAGCTCATGGAGCTCACTGAACTTCCTTAGAACTGTTGTTTTGAACTCAATATCTGAAAGTTTACTTGCCTCTATTTCATTTAGTTTTCCTTGTGGGAATTCCTCATTTCCCTACAATTGGGCAGTGTTACTTTTCTCTCCTGTTTTTTGTGATTCTCTCCTTTTTTGTTTCTGCTCATTAAATTGATCTGCCTTGACTTCTTGACTTTGTGGTGTGAATTTCTATAGTAGGAGACCACTTTTCTTTCGTTCTTTCTTTCTTTCTTGTTTCCTTTCTTTTTTCCTTTCTTTTCTTTTCTTTCTTTCTTTCTTTCTTTCTTTCTTTCTTTCTTTCTTTCTTTCTTTCTTTCTTTCTTTCTTTCTTTCTCTTTCTTCTTTTTCTTTCTTTCTTTATTTCTGGATCTGCCTGTGATGATGTCCACTGTTGACCCTGTCTGATCTTCAGCAGTCTTTAAGAGACAACCAGGAATCTGTTCTCTGTGTCTGTCTCCTTCAGTTGTTAAACTTGTCACTCTGCCCTCAGCAGTCAGGGCTAGGTGGAGTCCTTACTGTAGGCAGGGCTATTGGGTCCTTTCATGCTGCTGCCTCTCAGGGGAGTAGTCTGCCTGAAAAAGTTGTGTGCTGCCATAGGAGGGAAGAGTCAGCCCCAGGGTCCCTCCAGCTACTCTCTCAGTTCTCTCCCCAACACCTCCATCTCCAGACTTTCCTCAAGCATCTGTCAACCACTCCATGTCTCCTTTAGCCAGGGATCTACTATCTGTGACTGCCGCTCTGTACTTAGTACCTGGCTTGCACACCTCTGGGCCAGGCCCAAGCCTCCTGGGACATGGATGTTGCATCTTTTCATGCTGCTGCTGCTCAAGGGAGTGGTCTGCCTGGGTAAGGTGGCTGCTGCCTTATGGGGTAGGAGTCAGCACTAGTATCCCTTGGCTATTCCCTCAGTTCTCTCCCCAACTCCTCTGTATACAGACTCTTCAAGTGACTCTAGAGCACTCTGTGTCACCTTTGGCCCAGGATCCACTATCTGTGACTGCCACTCTATATTCATCACCCGGGTCTTCTGAATGCCTTCCCGGGGCAGATTCACCTGGGGGTGGGGCTAATGTGTCCTTTCCTGCAGTTGCAGCTCAAGAAAGTGGTCTGCCTAAGCAAGATGGCAGCTGCAGAATAGTGGGTGAGTCAGCACCAGGATCCTGCTGGCCACTTTCTCAGTCCTCTCCCCAAAGCCTCCTTCCTCAGTCTCTCCTCAGGTGACTCCACCCCCTCTGCTCCTGCCTCTGCCAGAGCCCAGGGTAGGTGGCTGCCACTACAAATATTTTGCTGGCCCTTTAAATGGCTCCTTGTGCTTCCAGCCACCTGTCTCTGGCAGAGAGCACCCTGCCACTTTTCACAGCTGGCTATTGTGTTATTTGTGTGTTTTGGGGGCTCTGGTGCTGTCGGATGGAAATCCCCTCTTGTGACTTAGGCCCTGCTCTTCTAAGGGGAAGGTCCAACTGGCCATTTCAATATCCCTATGGTACTGCTGCCCATGGGTGCCTAGTCCACCTTTTCGAGCTTCTACCATACTCCTTACCAGCTACATTGTGCCAAAGTTGATTCCTCTGTCTGTGCAAGGTTTTAAGGTGCCTGTCTCACTATTATTGAGTTGTTTTCTGGGTGATTTCTCCACAATTTAGCTGTAATTCCAGATTGGTCCTGGGAAAAGGTCAGTGTGATGTCCACTCAATCCTCTGCCATCTTGAATCCTCCCAATTGACAGCTCTCTTAAAACCAGTAAAATTCTCAGCAGAAAAAAGAAGGTAAAAAGGAAAAAAACTGAAAAAAAATTAGAGCTTGAAAACAAAGTAACTGAAGTCTATCTGGATGGGTATAGTCTTGGAGAGGAGATGTTAGAAGGAAAAATTGGTAAACATGAAGACAGATCAATGGAAATAATCCAATCTGTAAAACAGAAAAAAATATTGACGCAAAAATGTTTATAGATTGCCAAGGACCTGTGGGTCAATAAATCAAGATTTGGAGGGATTCGAAGATGGCAGAGGAGTGAATGGGAGTCACGCTGACCTCCTCCCAAGACCAAATTGGAATTGCAATTAAATACTGGAGAAATCACCTGGAAAACAATGGAACGATAGAGGGAGAGGAGCCACGGACAGACAGTGGATTCAACTTCCACACATCCCAACGAGTGAGAAGTGTGGTGGAGGCTCAAGAGGGTGGGCTGGGCGCCCACGGGCACCAGTACCAGAGGAACATTGAAACAGCCAGTTGGATCCCCCTGAGAAGAACAGGGTCTGAACCATAAACAGGGACCCCTAGACTAAAGCAGCTAAAACCAGGATAACGCACAAACAAAACACAACCCCGAAAAGCTTAGGGGCACTCTCTGCCAGAGACAGGTGGCTGGGAATGCAAATAGACATATTAAGGGCCAACCCCAAAATTTGCAGTGTCAGCCGCCCTCCTTGATCTCTGGGTAGAGGTGGCAGCAGAGTGGGCTGGTGTTTGGGAAAAGATTGGTAAAGAAAACTTTGTGAAGAGAACTGAGACAGTGGCCAGCGGAGCCCCGGTGATAACACACCTCCCACTCCGCAGCTACCACCTTGCTCAGGCATAAAGGAATCAGTTAACCTGACTTGTGCACTCTGCACACAGCTTGTGCGTGTGTGAACTGAGGGGCTAAGTGCAGACAAGCTGGAAGAAATAGAGGATCCCTGGCCAAAGAGGTCACACAGTTGCATAGAGAGCCTTGAGGAGAGACTGGAGATGGAGGCGTTAGGGAAAGAACAGGAGGAGGAACCAGGGAGTCCCAACTCCCTCCCCATTCCATAGTCTCCATTTTTCACAGGCAGGGCACGCCCCCAAACGGACAGAAGCGGGCATGCAGGAGCCAGACAGCCTGAGAATACAATGCAGTCTGCAGAAATAGTGGATCCCTGGACGAAGGGATCACAGAACTGCCCAGAGACCCACGAGGAGAGACTGAAAACAGAGGCATTAGGGAAAGAATAGGAGGAGGAACCTGGAAATCCCAACTCCTCCTCCTTTCCATAGTTTCCACTGTGCATGGGCAGGCGATGCCTCCAAAGAGCCAAAAGCTGAAAAGCACACAATAGACAGCCCAAAACCACCCAATGCAGGTGTGTACACACACGTGCCGAGTGGCCAGAGAGGGTTGGCGAGGTCCTGTGCAGACCCACAACCACACAGGCTGGTGAGGGCTCCCACAGGTTGGTGCCCACAGGGCCTGTGAGGGAATGCATAGATCGGCAAGGGCTGGCATAAACTGGTGACCTCACAGGCACGTGAGTGCAGAGTGGTCTGCAGAAATAGTGGATCCCAGGCCGAAGGTGTCACAGCACTGCTCAGACACCCTGGAGGAGAGACTGGAGACAGGATTAACTGGAGAGTCCTGGAGCTGACTTCCTCCCATTTCTGTAGTCTCCATTTTGCATGGGCAGGCAATTCCCTCAAAGAGCCAAAAGCGGGGAAAGCACACAACAAAAGACCCTAAACTGACCAGTGCCTGGGCGCCCGCTGGGCGCGGGCACCAGACAAGTGCGCAAGGTCGGGCAAATAAGCACCACTGGGCTGAAGCAAGTGCGCGTGTGCCCAGGCGGGTGGGGGATCCAGCCAGGCTGGGGAGCCCAATAAAGGAGCGAGCGAGAGAGTTCAGAGAGATCCACAGAAATAGTGGATCCCTGGCTGAATGGGTCACAGAGCTGCCCAAAGCAGGAGTCAGACACAGACAATAGACTCCTGAAAAGCTCAAACAAACGACCCAAGGTCATATAGGGTTAACAACTGACATCATCAGAGAAAGGTCCAGAAAGAAAGTGAAGAAAATTAATTAATTAATTAATTAATTAAAAGACTCGCCTACTACCATAGAAGTTTAATCCACAAAGTCAGGAAATCTGGACAGATCAATTGAAGCAGAAGCAAAAATAAATAAATAAATAAATAAATAAATAAATAAATAAATAAATAACAGACTGTCACAAATATGGGAAGAAAAAGAAGTTCCCCCCAAATGAGTGGAAAAGGGGACTCCCCACAGAGAGAGCTAAATGAAATAGATTCAGGGAACTATCAGATATTTAATTCAAAACAATGGATCTAAGGAAGCTCAATGAGCTCAGCCAGCTCAAAGAGAACTATGAGAAACTGCAGAGAAACTATCAGGATCTTACAGCAAACTATAGCAACGTGGAAAAGGACGTAGAAACTATCAAGAAGACACAAGAGGATATGAAGAATAGCATTTCTGAATTGAAGAACACAGTAGAAGGAATCCAAAGCAGGATGGATGAAGCTGAGGATCGAATCAGTGAGATGGAGGATAAGGTAGAAAAAAACTCCCAGAAAGAACAAGAAATAGAAAAAAGGCTCAAAAAGAATGAAGAGGCATTCAGGGAAATGCAGGACAACCTGAAGTGCAATAATATCCACATAATAGGGATACCAGAAGGAGAAGAAGAGGAGCAAGGGATAGAGAACTTCCTCGAAAAAGTAATGATGGAAAATTTCCCTAATTTGAGGACAGAAAGGCTCTCATGGATCCACTCCAAGACACATCGTCATTAAAATGGCAACTATCAAAGACAATGAGAGAATCTTCAAGGCAGCAAGGGAGAAGGAGAAAGTAACATACAAGGGGGCCCCCATACAGCCAGGAGCTGACTTCTCAACAGAAACACTACAAGCCAGAAGGGAATGGCAACAAATATTCCAAGTCATGAAAAGCAAGGGCCTACTTCCAAGGCTGCTCTACCCAGCAAGGCTCTCAATTAAAATAGGAGGGGAAATAAGGAGTTTCCCAGACAAAAGAAGGCTAAAAGAATACATCTCTACCAAACCAGCACTCCAAGATATGCTAAGGGGACTGGTTTAAGAAGATGAAGGAAAAGAGTGAGAAAGAGAAAAACACAGGTACAAAGAGAAAAAAATGATTAAGTTTCTATCAGTAATAACTCTCAATGTAAATGGACTAAATGCCCCAATCAAAAGACACAGGATAGCTGAATGGATAAGAAAACATGATCCATAAATATGCTGCCTACAAGAGACCCACCTCAGAGCAAAAGACCTACACAGATTGAAAGTAAAGGGATGGAAAATAATATTCCAAGCAAATGGGCATGAGAAGAAAGCAGGGGTTGCAATACTTATATAAGGTAAAATAGATTTCAAAACAAAGGCCATAAAAGGAGACCCAGAAGAACACTTTATAATACATAAAGGAAGAATCTTTCAAGAAGACATAAACATTGTACTCTTATATGCACCCAACATAGGAGCACCCAAATATATAAGGAAAATCTTGAAGGACTTCAAGAAAGATATAGACAGCAACACACTGATAGTAGGGAATTTCAACACCCCACTGTCACAAATGGACAGATCTTCCAAACAAAACATCAACAAGGATATTGTGGAGCTGAATGACGCACTGAGTCAAATAGACTTAACTGACATATATATAGAACTTAACATCCCAAAGAAGAAAAATACACAGTCTTTTCAAATGCTCATGGAAGTTTTTCAAAGATAGACCACATGATAGGACACAAAGCAAACCTCAGCAAATTGAGGAAAATTGAAATAATACCAAATTTTTTCTCGGACACCAATGGCTTGAAACTGGAAATCAACCTCAAAGAGAAACCTCAAAAACTCCCAAACTCTTGGAGACTGAACAGTAGACTATTAAACAATAAATGGGTCAATAATGAGATAAGAAAAGAAATCAAAAAATTTCTGGAAACAAATGAAAATGAACATACAACAGTCCAAAACCTATGGGACACAACAAAGGCAGTCCTGAGAGGGAAGTTCATAGCAATACAGGCTTTCCTAAAAAAGACAGACACATTTCAAATAAAAGACCTAACACTACAACTTTGAGAACTGGAGAAACAATAATAAATAAATCCCAGAGCAAGTAGAAGGAGGAAATAGTCAAGATTAGAGCAGAACTGAATGACATAGAGATGAAAAGAACAATTAAAAGGATCAACCAATCCAGAGCTGGTTCTCTGAAAAGATAAATGAAATCGACAAACGTTTAAGCAGACTCATCAAGAAAAAAAGCGAGAGGACTCAAATAAATAATATTAACACTGAAAGAAGAGAAATAACAACTAATGCCACAGAAATACAAAGGAATTACTATAGTAAGAAACTACTATGAACAATTATATGCCTA
The DNA here is from genome assembly GCF_021234165.1 of Pteronotus mesoamericanus. Taxonomy (NCBI): domain Eukaryota; kingdom Metazoa; phylum Chordata; class Mammalia; order Chiroptera; family Mormoopidae; genus Pteronotus; species Pteronotus mesoamericanus. The sequence goes on along the minus strand of NW_026555329.1, from coordinate 45,041,189 downwards.
GAAATTTGAAAACCTTGATGAAATGGACAAATTTCTAGAAAAGTATAATCTTCCAACACTCCAGGAGGAAGAAACAGAAAGCTGAAACAGACCAATAACAGTTTGGAAAATTGAAGCAGTAATCAAGAAACTCCCAACACACAAAAGCTCAGGGCTGGACGGTTTCACAAGAAAATTTTACAAAATATTTAAGGAAGAGCTAACCCCTGTCCTCCTCAGACTATTCCAAAAAATTCAAGAGGAGGGAAGACTCCCAGACTATTTTTATGAGGCCAATATCACCCTAATCCCAAAACCTGATAAAGACCCTACAAAGAAAGAAAACTACTGGCCAATTTCGCTGATGAATATACATGCTAAAATCCTCAACAAAATATTGGCAAACCGCATCCAGCAATACATTAATAAAATTATCCATTATCCACCACGATCAAGTGGGATTCATCCCAGGGATGCAGGGATGGTTCAATATATGCAAGTCAATAAACGTAATATATCACATAAATAAAAGACAAAAACCACATGATCATCTCGATAGATACACAAAAAGCATTCAATACGGTACAGCACCCATTTATGATCAAAACACTCAGTGAAATGGGAATAAATGGGGCATTTGTCAACGTAATAAAGGCCATATATGAAAAACCTAAAGCTAACATCATACTCAATGGGCAAAAACTAAAAGCTTTCCCTCTAAGATCGGAAACACCACAAGGATGTCCGATTTCACCACTTCTTTTCAACATGGTATTGGAAGTCCTATCCACAGGGGTCAGGCAAGAAAAAGAAATAAAAGACATCCGATTGGAAAGGAGGAAGTAAAACTATCATTGTTTGCTGATGACATGATAGTGTACATAAAAAACGTGTAGACTCTACCAAAAAACTATTCAACTTAATAAGTGAATTTGGCAAAAAAGCAGGACACAAAGTCAATATTCAGAAATCAAAGACATTTTTGTACACCAGCAATGATATAGAAGAAGGAATCAGAAAAATAATACCATTCGATATAGCAACAAGAAAAATTAAGTACCTAGGAATAAATTTAACCAAAGAGGTAAAAGACCTGTATGCAGAAAACTATACAACATTGAAGAAAGAAATTAAGGAAGAAACAAATAAATGGAATCATATACCATGTTAATGGATTAAAAGAATTAATATCATCAAAATGTCCATACTACCCAAAGCAATTTATAGATTCAACGCAATCCGTATTAAAATACCAATGACGTATTTCAAAGAAATAGAACAGAAATTTCAAAAATTTATATGGAACCATAAATGACCACGAGTAGTCGCAGCAATTTTGAGAAAGAAAAACAAAGTAGGAAGGATCAGAATACTGGACATCAAACTCTACTACAAAGCCACTATACTCAAAACAGTCTGGTACTGGCTCAAGAAAAGACCCATAGACCAGTGGAACAGATTAGAGAGCTCAGAAATAAGCCCAGATCTATATGGGAAACTAATATTTGACACAGGGAGCAGAAGCATAAAATGGAGCAATAATAGCCTCTGCAGCAAATGGTGTTTGGAGAGCTGGACGGCTACATGCAAAAAATTGAAATTGGATCATCAGCTGACATCATATACAAAAACAAACTCAAGATGGATAAAAGACTTAAATATATGTCACAACACCATAAAAGTCCTAGAGGAGAACATTGGTAGGAAACTCTCAGACATCCCATGCAGCAATCTTTTCTCTGATATGTCTCCTAAAGCAAGGGACATTAAGGAAAGAATAAACAATTGGGACCTCATCGAAATAAGAAGCTTCTGCACGGCTATAGAAAACATCAGCAAAATAAAAAGGGAGCCGACCTTATGGGAAAATATATTCGCTAATGATACATCAGATAGAGGTTTGATCTCCAAAATATATAAAGAACTCACTCGACTCCACTCCAAGAAGACAAACGATCCAATCAAAAAATGGGAAATGACCTGGGTGGACGCTGTTTCAAGGAAGAGATACAGAGGGCCCAGAGACATTTGAAAGGATGCTCAGTATCACTAACCATCAGAGAAATGCATATCAAAACCACAATGAGGTACCACCTCACACCAGTCAGAATGGCCATCATAAACAGATCAACAAACAACAGGTGCTGGCGAGGCTGTGAGGAAAAGGGAACACTAGTCCACTGTTGGTGGGAATGCAGACTGGTGCAGGCATTGTGGAAAACAGTGTGGAGTTTCCTCAAATAGCTAAAAAATGGAACTGCCTTTTGATCCAGTCATTGCCCTGATGGGACTATACCCTAAGTATCCCAAAACGCCAATTCAAAAGAACCTGTGCACCCCAATGTTCATAGTAGCACAATTTACAATAGCCAAGTGTTGGAAGCAACCTAAATGCCCATCGGTAGATGATCGGATCAAACGATTATGGTACATTTACACAATGGAATACTACGCAGCAGAAAGAAAAAAAGAACTACTAAACTTCGTGACAGCGTGGATGGAACTTGAGAGCATTATGCTAAGCGAAATAAGCCAGGGGGAAAAGACAAATACCATATGATCTCACCTATAAGCGGAACCTAACCAATAATACAAAGATGTAAGGAAAATAACACCAGCAACACTGAAAGGAAAAGAAAGCAACAGAGACAAGAGGGAAGGAGGAAGGGGGGGCTGGGGAAAAGGACGGGAAGAGGAAAGTCAAGGAACAAATAACAAGGTCTCATGGACAAAAACAAAGGGGAAGAATTGAAGGAGGGAGGGGGGAGGGGCAAGGGAAAGAGGTGTGGGGAAGGCAGAGAGAAATGTATTTAAAAAAAGAAATGCAAGTTCTGATGAAGAGCAAAGTGGAAAAAAAATTTTTTTCCAAACTGGTTGGCACACCTCCCTCATATGAAGCATGGTATTGGGTTGGCCAAAAACTTTGTTTGTTTTCTGTAAGATGGCTCTCGTGTTATTTAATTGTCTTTAACTCATTCAAAGCAATTTTGTTAAACTCTATTGTGACAGCTGTTATATCAGCTTGCATTAAAAAAAAACATCAAAAAATAAATAAAAATAAATCAAGATTGGATATTTGTGTTATTCAGGAGGAGTTGACAAAGAAAGAAATTATGAAAAATATTTGAAGAAATATGGCTTAAAATGCTCTATATTTGACATATACAAATAAAGAAAAGGGAATATAAAACAGAAATAAAACAGAAATGGGAAATGGAAAACAAATAAAATGTTAAAATTACATCCAAGTATATTAATAATTACATTAAATCAAAATGGCCTAAGTGCATCAATTAAAAGACAAAGAATAAAACAATGAATTTTTTAAAAAAAGCTCTCCATAAGAAACATATTTCAAATATAGTGTTATAGATTGGTTAAAGTGAAAGGATGAAAGTTATACTATGCACTCTGTCAAACACTAGTTAATAAAATTGAGTGGCAATCTTATATTAGAGTATACTTTAGAGCAAAGAAATTGCCAAGTAGTAAAAGGACTATCACAGAATGATAGAAAAACTCAGTTCACCAAGTAGACATAAGAATCATTAAGGTCTAGGTACTTATCAACAAAGCTTCAAAATAAATTCAGCAAAAGCTGAAAAAATTGAAAAAATAGACATTTATAATTACTTTTAGAGACTTTACTACTTTTACAGTTGAAGTTTAAAGGGAAATTAGAAAATATTTTGAAGTGAACAAATATCACAATGCAAGATATCAATATTTATGGGATACAGTTAAAACAGTGTCTAGAGAAACCTTATAGCAGTAATTTTTATATTTTGAAAAAGTCTTAAACCAATTATTTAATCTTACACTTTAAGTAGAAAAAGGGAGCAACACATACCTAAAACAAGTAAAATTAAGAAAATAGAAAAGATAAAAACAGAAATCAATGAAATAGAAAAGAAGAAAATAAGAGAAAATTAATAAAGTCCAAAGCTGGTTCTTTGAAAAGATCCAAATAATTGACAAACCATTAGCAAAAAGGAGAAATGAAAAAAGTGAGAAACACAAATTACTAATATCAGGAATTAGAGAAAAATATATCAATACAGACCCCACATCATAAGGGTGATAGAGGGATACTTCAAACAACTGTATGTACATAAATTCTATCTTAGGCCAAATGGATAAATTTCTTGCAAACCAAAAACTACCAAAAGTAACCCAAGATCAGATAGATAACATCAATAGATGTATACTTTATATTTTATATCCATATGCAAATAATAAACAGATATACAATTTATACCCTATATAAAAACTAACTCGAAATGGACTACAGGTCTAAATGTAAAACATAAAGCTATAAAGCTTTTAGAAGAAAGCAGAGAGAAAAATTTTGGGAACATGGAGTTCTTAGACATGACACCAAAAGCATGTTCCATTAGAGAAAATAAAAATGATAAATTAAACTGTATTAAAATGAGAACTTTTGGTTCTTTGAAAGACAGTACTAAGAGAAGGAAAATAAATTATATGGTGGGAGAAAATATCTGCAAATAATATATTTTACAAATAAACCTTTTACTCAGTATATAATTAAAAACCATAAACTTAACAGTAAGAAAAAAATCCAATTAAAAATGGGTAAAAAATTTCAACTAACATTTCACCAAGGATGGCAACAATTAGTCAATGAGAAGAAGTTGAATAAGCCAGGGGGCAAAAGACAAATACCATATGATCTCACCTATAAGCAGAACCTAACCAACAATACCAAGATGAAAGGAAAATAAGACCAGCAACACTGAAAGGAAAAGAAACCAACAGAGACAAGAACGAAGGGGGTGTGGAGGGAAAAGAAGGGAAGGGGAAAGTCAAGGAACATATAGCAAGGACTCATGGACAAAACCAAAGGGGAAGAGTTGAGGGAGGGAAGGGGCAAGGGAAAGTGGTGGGGGGAGGTAGAGAAAAATGTATTGGAAAAAATAAATCAATTAATTTAAAAAATTCGATTAAAAATGGGTAAAAAATTTCAACTAACATTTCACTAAGGATGGCAACAATTAGTCAATGAAAATAAGTTGAACATCATTAGCCATTAGAATCCCTCTTAAAACTAAACAGGATGTTACCATATAGCTTAAAAGGTATAAAATTGAAAAGACCAAGTATTAGAAGGTTGGCAGACAAAAGTGATAGTCATTTGACAACCAAAGTGTTTTAAAAGAAATGTGGTTTTACTTTGATCTCTGTGGACACTCAGCAGAGAAATTAAATGAGTCATTGTGTCTTCCCTCTTTGGACCCAGCTGATTCAGTACTGATGCTTATGAGAAAGAATTTAGGAACTACTCATTTAAAAAAAAAAAAGAGTAACTTTCCCAAATACTTAAAGTGTGAAAGTTTACCACATTTTCTATTTCAATCAAAGCATGAGAGCCTGAATTCAGGCTAGCATATTATAATTAGAGTGTAGTTGTCACCTTCATATATAAAGCCAAAATGTATAATTTATCCTTATGGGTATAAATATAATGACCTAATTTCAAAACAATGTGCTTGGAGAGAGGCAGTAGAGAAAGGCAGGCCCTCAGAGAGAACTGTCCCAAGAACCATCATCAAAGCACCCATCTATTACAGAGAAATTATATAAGCCTTTCCATATTTTACTCATGCCCAAGTCTGAAGATAAGTAAAGGAATGTAAAACAAAAGAAGCAAATACAAAAGCCTGGGGTATGACTTAGGTAAAAATAAATCAAGGCATCAAATAGATTTATTTACTGAAAACATTTAATCTACTCCAAAAAAGGCAAAATATGCTGGCAGAAACTGATATGAATTAGCTAACATAAAAGCCTCAAAAATTTAAGTGCAATGAGGATAAAAACAATACAATATAGAGAACAAATCATAGACATGAAGTTCATTGTACTTGACTTTTATCCTGGCTAGAACACTTATGTGCTGTGCAACTTGGGCAAATTATTTAATCATCAAGGATCAGTTTCACCATCTGTGAAATGGCCTTTAAACGCATCTGCTTAATTTGGTCATTGGGCAAAACATTTAACTTAAAATAGCTCTTGGCACAAGGCAATGACTAAGAAAAATTAGCCATTATTATTTTATTATCATACTTATAGAAGAGACATTTTGGTAGCCTTTCAAAATCCAAGCATTAGGAAAGGTACACACTTTGACCAATCTCAAAACTCTAAAAAAGCACATACAAATCACTGATTATTCAGTCATCCAGGCTGGCAGTGAAAGGGAAGGATCTACTTTTCTGACATAGAAGTCTGCCAAGGTATTAAGGAATTTGGATTCTTGGTCTGATTTTATCACCACTAGTCTGGGTGATCTTGAAGTAGTGACCTCCCTTTTCTGGACCTCAGTCCATGCCTGTGAATGATTCAGTTGACACCACCCATCTCTCATGTCCTTTCCAGCACTCACATTTTAGGAGATGTGGCTTGATGTGCGATGAGATTTGTGTGGTCATGCTACCACCTGCCAACCCATCTGTCACCATTATAGTCCAATCACACACATCATCTCAAAAGAGTGGACTCTACAGTTCAGGCACACTCTGGATTTGTCTTTCTCAGTCAAAAACAGAGGAAACCTATCATTTTGTGTCCCTAGATTACTGACACTCCTGGGGGCTGCTGGCAAGAGTCATCCAGGTGCTCTGCTGGCTGGTCTTATATACTAGTAATGCTTTTAATATGACAATGTCTTTACTTTTGTTTCTGGCTAGAATTAATAAATTACTTATGATATTTAATATGAAGCAGATGTTCCCAATGAGAAAAGGGCCTGACTGCCCATTAATTCTGGATGTATTTTTCTTGCCCCAGTGAATAGAAGCAGAGTAAGTGATCCACATAATATTTTGCAAGACCAAAGTTGTCTGCAGACAGTAGAGCTGAGAACAATTGCTCTGTATAATTCAAAATGGATGGAACAATGATATGATGTTTAAAATTAGAAAAAGGATTTGGCTTGTATAGTTAAAAGCTAATAAGTCCTGTGGCCCTGTAAGTGTTCCAGATGCTAGGAAGTGACTTTCTATAACAGAGATAGTGTAGCTAATGAGTCTGTCAATAGTTAATAAAAAGCTGCTGTGAACAAGACCTTATCTTGGGATTGTAGATGGTACAAGGTAAAAAAAAAATACTTATTAGGCACCAACATTATGTCAAGCACATATTGTAAACAATACATCTATAAATATTTACTCACATATATTAAATAATTTGTCAAATATCACATGTCTAGTTCAGTGCGACTCTAGTATTTGAATTCTAATAGCTCAATATCAATAGCTTGTGTGTGTGTATTTTCATTTTGTCTTGTTGGTTTTGCTTTTTTATATAAGACCTTAACCTTCTGGAATGTTGTCTATACTTAGACAAATGAATCAAGGTGAAAATTTACCATTGCATCTACAACTGATCCAATAGCATGTGATCTATGGAAGTCATTGTGGTAGATTAAATTCTTAATTTTGAACAGTGACAATACCTCCACAACAAGAGTATTCTTTCTTCTCTGATTACCATTTAGCCACATGACATGCTTTGGCTTCCCTGTGGGTACAGTGTACTTCGCTGAATCTTGACTTTGTGTGTAGTCATGTGACTTGGCTCGGCTAATGGAAGTTTAGCAGATGTGTTACCAGCAGAGAACTGAAATGTGCTTGTGCGGCTGGGCTCCTCCTCTTTTGCCTCTGCTGTTGCCACCAGAAGAGCTTCCCCTGGTATTTGGACCTTTTAAGCCTGAGCCCCAGAATGGGCATACATGAAGCAAACCTGAGCCTAGCCTATAGCAAGGAGACAAGTCCAGCTGGACCTATAGCTTGACACAGAATGTCCAGCCTTACTTGAGTAAGAATAAAATGATTGCTATGTAAAACTAAATTTAATAGGGGCTCGTTTTACAGCAATAGCCTTTCCAATCAGCATGAGGGGAATATTTTAAATAATGGGGGACAGGGCTGTTCTCTGTTCCAATTGTAAAATCAACACAGGTCGTATTAGAGCAGAAATTTTCAAAGGTGCCCTACTAGAAAGAATGACTATCAGATCATACAAGTACTTAATAAATACAGTGATCCTCTAAGGAAATCAGAAGGGGATGGTTTAAGTTTGAAAGCCATAAGGAGATATTCAGAGAACCATAAGATGGCAGAGTTCACCTCAGCATAGTCAAGGGAGAGAGATCCAACCCACAGATTCTATAGGAACTACATCTATGTTGGGATGAATGCAAAAAGACATCACAGTTTAGGATGACTGGACAATCGAAATATAGTACTAACAGCCCTTATCCAGTTCAGAGTTCACCAAACATCTCTTTCACTTGATTATGATGATGTGGCTTCCCTTGAACATCAGTCAATAGGGAGAAAATAAACTAGTTATATCAACTCGATAGTTATGTTCTCAGTGTATATTTACATATTGGCTTTTGCTGTTGTAAGGCAGTCTGTAAATTAGGTTAGTGTGAGTCTGACTTTGAAAAACACATCTACTCTCTATGTGCTGGTAAAGTCAAGTTTCAGACACAGAAAATTAGTGAACAGGCTAAGGTTAAAAAAAAAAGTGTCCTGGGGGACCCATTATAACCAACAATCTCATCTGGCCTCATCCATGGGGCCCTCTTCCATTTAAAATGCTATTACAAGTAACAAGAAGAAATCTCTATTTAAGTTTATTCTAATTTTGAAGTTTTATGATTCTTTAATATAATTATCCCCAAATAATTGTGTAGTTGATAAGGAACAAACACATTTAGAAAGTGGAAGATTATGATTTCCTGAGGAATCAGGAGAAGGCTATTTTACAAGAAGTGGACCATTTTAACCTGGCAGGTGGGTTAAACATATATTGACAAGATAATGGGTTTAACATCATGGAGGAAAGTGTGAACATTAAATCTGGTTTATTGGTACATACTTAATGGCAAAGGAATCCTAATAGTTGGAAATGGTGGGAAGTGTCTAGGGGGAGACAAAAAAATCGTGTCGAAATTGACAGTAAAATATAGAAGCTATGAGGTCAATGAAGTGTAAATAAACCTTTTCAGAGCACAAAGACACACATGAATACATACTCTAGGGCAAAACAACTGTGGCTGTACTAAGAGTATATAGATACAGTTAATAACAAGTAAATTCTTACAAAACATTTCTTAGAAGTATTGTTTTCAGACATGCATCCCTTTGAGGAGAGAAAGGTCATAGTATCTAGCTAGATTTATGAATAAATGGACAAATATATACATAACTTCTGAGACTTAATCCCTACCATTAAGCACAGAGGGCCTTTACAGTTATGTGGCACAGTTAATACTACAATTCTTTCCTGAGAACCTATAAAGTAATTTTACATCTATTCCTTCATCTTACCCTCAAAAAAAAAAAATGGGAACACATATAGTTAACTTCATCTTGGAGGTGTGAAACCTTAATATGAAAGAACTCACGATCTCTCAGCCAACTAGTAAGAGGTGAGCTAATTAGTAAGTGGAATGCTGGAGCAAGCTTATGAAAGTCAATTGTATGCATTTTTTCACAACTCCACATTCATCCATGACACATTCATGGCCTTTATGGGAATATTTACTTGTAGAAATGGGCAAATAAATGCTACAAACCAGAGACTCTCACCTTCATGCCCCTACCTTACCCCAAGAGCAGGTTGTTACACACTTTACCATCCTATCACTGACTAGAACACTGGTCTTGCAGACAGAGGTTCCATCCCCTGTCTATGCAAGAGCGTCAATTTGCCTAACTTTATCCGGGTATTATACTTACCATTTCCTGACCCTCTGCCATCAGTACACAAGTCACTTCTAGGCTCATCTCTCACTTTTTGCAGAAATCTAGCGTTGACACTTTTCTGCCAATACTGTGAGGACAACCTTTTGGGGCAGGAAATAAAATATTTGAATTTCAGTAATTTAATGAAAGTCAAATACTTTACATAACTAGTTTTAACTCTGATTGACCTACTCCAGTCCTGGAGTCGATAACCAAATATTCCTGCCAGGTAATAGATAAGCCTATCATTCTTGGATATTGAGTAACTATAATCTTATTCACTTATTCTTGTAGGGAGATATCTGTATTTTTAATAATAATGTCAGTTTATTATAAAACAATGTTTCTCAAATATCTTGAAGTATTTTACTTTTGTTCATATTATTTAAAAAACTGCAGCATAAATATAATTTTTCTAAGTACTTACCTCAAATGCCACATGGTTTAGTGACAGCATAAAGAAGAGCCAGTAAATTTAGGTTATTTATTCCTCTGATTTCCTATTACCCCATCTTTAAATGACTAAGTCTCTGTCTTCTACAAAGACCTTATGTAGTCAAGAAGAGTCAACAAAAACACCAGCAGTGCAAGAAAAAAAAGGAAGGAAGCCAGTAAGAAAAGCAGATTGCAGTAGGAATAGAAAGATCTGGAAGTCACAATAATTACATTTTCACTTTAACTTAGTTGGTGCTAAAGAAAACAATTTTGCCTAGCCTGGCTGCAAAGCTCACTATGCTTTACACTGTAGTTGGAAGATAGTGGATTTCCTTTTTAAGCATTGATTCAAGGATTATGCCATTATGACAAGATTTGACTAACTCTCAGAGATTTATGAGAAAGGCCTCATCATTTATATGTCCCTAAAGATAAGCCAAGTCTATAAAAAAGAGAAATGGTATATGACTATATGCAATTGTTCAGTTAATGTTCTCTTGAGGCCTGGGATGATGCAGTATTTCTCCACTATAGCATCTTCACCTCTTTCTTGCCCATGGGTGTGATCTATAAAGAACTCCAGCTACCTGTGAGCATACACACCAGTCTACAGTGCCATATTTTAAATCACAAAACCTGTATCTGGCAAAAGAAGATAAACCCAGGAGATAGTCTGCCATGCTGAGAGCTAAATGCAGCTTCAGGCCTTGTAAGAAGGACCAAGGGAGTTTTTAATAAGCTTCAGATAAGATGGAATTGAAACTAGTTTTGAGTAGCAGCAATTTAGATGAGGCTTTATTGGTGTTGATTGCATTTCTTCATGGCATGAGAGAAGAGAGTCAATGACTTGGATGATTTAACCCCTAAAATGTCCTTTATTCTGTGGGTAGGTTTCCACTTGGATAATCAAAAAAATTATATCCTGTCCCAAAGGGGAAGGGATAAAGACAAAAAGTAAGAGGAAAAAATGGATGAGGAGAAAGGAAAGAAAGGATGAGGAAAAGGAGGGAAGGTGTGTTAGGGTTTTTCAGGTGCCTAGCATCTAACCCACACTTATCCTAACAAGAGAGGAGCCAGTTCCAGTAAGAAGGTTTTCTTCAACTTATGAGACCTGGCCTGAGTACCTAAACCTTAACTATACTTTTTATGGCCAGTAACTGGCATCAACAAGTAACTTTTACTTATAAGAATTATTGCATTGTTTGATGGTAAAGTATAAGGGTAAGGAGGGATGAGTCCCAGTAGAACCTGGTAAATTCTGTGCATAGGTGTCCTCAGTAGGTAAGGTATAATCTGATTATGGCACAAAGCGAATATTAGACTTCATTCTCCTCTTCAACTGAGAAGAAATAAGATAAAGTCATTTTCAAACTTTGACACTAATTTGGAGTTCCAACATGGGGATTTAAAAAAGAAATTTAATTGAGCTCTGATAAAAAATTTATCTCATGGGCCATGAACAAAAAACAGGAGAGAAGGGGGGGGGGAACAGTTTTTTTTTATATGTAATAGCTTTACTTAATTTTACTGTGCTAAGTGATCTGTTTTCATAAAAAGTAGCTTGCTCTTTTAGCTTAAGTTCACTTAAAAAAAACAAGCAAATAAAATGTTCAACATTTATTTTGCACATCCAGGATTCATGACTTGGAACTCCAAATCAGAACAAGGAATTTGGAACACAAATAGAAAATGTGCAGCATGGAGCCCAGCAACAAAAATGAACAGAAAGCAAGTACAGTTGGCACTTTAGAATTACAAGTGGCACAACATTGCAACAGAAATATAGTGTTTTTTAATGTGTGTGACTCAATATGGAATATTTTTGTTCATGATGTATAACTACTGCCATTGACAACTGGCCAGGTGCTGTATGTGTACTGAATTAACACAGGCTGAGAAGTGATTTTCCTAAGCAATTTATAGACACACCTAGCATGGCCAAGAAAGGCAAGATACTGTGATTTGGATTCAGATATGTATAAAAATATTCATACAGAGACATTATACTCAATTCATCAAGACAGAGCTATATCTGTATGTGTATTTATTAACATTTCTTGCAGCAAACAAGGCTTAACTGAGAACTTATTTTGAGATCTATAAGGAATAAGTTAATTGAATAAAGAAACAGCAATCATTTTATCTTCTATCATCTTTTCTCTTTCTTATTACCTTAGTCCCAGGTTCCTGTGAATCAGGAGACTATATGAGTGCTAACAGTTACAGAGAAAACATGAAAGCATTTTCTCGCTAGTTCTTTTTTACTCACAGTGGAGCTCCAGATTAATTTATCCCTGTATTTCTGCAATTTTGAGTCAGTTGTAAGCACAGAAAGAATCAGCTTAGGCAAAAAAAAATTTAGACTAATTTGTGTAGTAACCAAAATAGGTGTTTTGCAGTTTGTCCAATATTTCTAAATTTTAATTAATTCGTTGTCCTTAGTTCATTGTACGGACATGTACTCTAGAATTTGCCTGAGCACCATTGGCATTCTTCTCAGCTAGAATCAATTTCCTGTTGGGACACTGCTATGTGTAAACTCATAAAAGTTGGGGTGCATTTTATTGGCAATGTCAGCATTGATGCTACTTAGTCTAGTTCTATTTGACTTCTATGCACTTAAGATATATATCTGGTCTGAATGTATTTGTGTATCTATGTATATAAAGAAATATATACATACACATGCAGAAAATAATGCTGATTTAATATTTTATTTAACTCAACAATACTCAGAATCTTGTCAAATCTTCTTATTTTATAGGTAACAAAATTGGGCCCCAGGCATAAATGGAGACTAAGTTAAATTTGTACAATCTGTGTATGTAGTTTTATAATGTATGCATGTATGCATGTATGTATGCACACATCTATCATCTATTGATCATCAACCTATCATCTATCTATATCATCTGTCTACTGTTTAATATAGAAACCTATCTCCCTTTATATTTGTGTATGCATATGCATACACAAAAAAGTATTAATATAAAATTAAAATAATTCCACTACACAGAGAAAACTAGTGGTAATACTTTATGTATAGAAAGAAATATAGTGAAAAGGTTGATACCAGTTTATAATAATGGTTAAATTAAATAACACTCTGATGAATGTTGACTATAACTATTTTTATATAAATAATAATTGGTAACCTAAATATTGTCTTTTTATTATTTTTATTTGCTTAGTATATTATACAGTTTACAAGATTTTAAACAAAATCTAGTAATACATTCTGACACTTGTTTTTGGCCTTTGAGATATATATACTTTTTGCTGTTTTCTAGGGTTTTAAATGCTTTTCTCATAATAATTTTTCTCCTACTCCTTTTCACTTTAAAATCTCTTGCTCATTCTGCAATTATTCAAACATTTTCTTATGGTCTTCAACATTTATATTTTAATGCTTAAATTTTAACCATTAATTCTTTAATAATTTACTTTGGAATATGATGTTAGGTGTGATCTAACAATATTTTTTTTATTTTATTTTAATTTATTTTTACAAATACATTTGTGCCTGCCTACCTGATCTAACAATATTTTTATTTTTGTCTTTCTAACACCATTTGTTATCTAATACATTGTCTTCTCATTAAGTTTTGTTGTGTCTTTTATTACATATTGAACTTTTATGCTATTAGTGAATTCTAAATTTTGTTTCATTCATTTATTATTTATTTCTTTCCATTCAACATTTTGGTTATTAATCCAGTGCAATACATTTTAAAGTCTACAAGCACAATTTTCATTTCTCTATTTTAACATTTTCATAGACATTATTCTTATTTTTTACCCTTCCAGAGGAATTTGAGAATCACCATGTCAAGTGAAAATGTGGAACTGTGATTGGGTTTGAGTTAAACCCATAAATCAATTTTGAAACAATATTTTCAGAATATTTAAATTTTATCAATGAATACTCTATATCTCTCTCCCAGATTTTTATAATTTCATGTATCTAGGTGCTTCACATTTCCTGCTGAACTTATTACTTCTATTGCATTATTATGTTTTTAGTAATGAGAATGAATACCTACCCCCACCCAACTAATGTATTGGCCTCTTAGTTACTGTAGATGTACAAGAAAGAAATAGTCTTTTTGACAGTTTTTTGAAACCAAGCCACATTCATAAAAATTTGAGGATTTTGCAGTAAAGTATCTTGGATATTTAAGTATATTACTAAAAATATTGTCTTTTCCTTCTCTCCTCTTTTCTTATATGCCTTTGCAGCCAGAATTAGGAAATATGTTAAATAATAATGGGGATAGCAGACATCCTTACTTCATTCCTTATTTTAAAAGAAGTGTTTCAGATCAACAAACAACAGGTTCTGGCGAGGCTGTGGAGAAAAGGGAACCCTAGTACACTGTTGGTGGGAATGCAGACTGGTGCAGCCACTGTGGAAAACAGTATGGAATTTCCGCAAAAGGCTAAAAATGCAACTGCCTTTTGATCCAGTGATTCCCCTGCTGGGACTATACCCTAAGAATCCCCAAAACGGCAATTCAAAAGAACCTACGCACTCCAATGTTCATAGCAGCACAATTTACAATAGCCAAGTGTTGGAAGCAACACAAATGCCCATCAGTAGACAATTGGATCAAAAAATGATGGTACATTTACACAATGGAATACTATGCAGCAGAAAGAAAAAAACAACTACCACACTTCGCGACAGCATGGATGGAACTAGAGAGCATTATGCTAAGTGAAATAAGCCAGAGGGCAAAAGACAAATACCATATGATCTCACCTATAAGTGGAACGTAACCAACAAAACAAAGATGCAAGGAAAATAAGACCAGCAACACTGAAAAAAAAAAAAGGAAAGAAACCAACAGAGTCAAGAGGGAAGGAGGGAGGGGTGGGCAGGGAAAAGGAAGGGAAGGATCAAATCAAGGAACATACGGCAAGGACTCATGGACAAAGCCAAAGTGGGGAAGGATTGAGGGAGGAAGATGGGGGTGGGGGGCAGGGGAAAGTGGCGGGGGGTGGGGAAGAAGGTGGAGACAAGTGTGTTTGGAAAAAAATTAAAAAAATAAAAGAAGTGTTTCTAATATTTCAATTAAAATATACTGGTTGTTTAACATAAATGTCTCCATCACATTAGGCAAATATCTTTACAATTCTAGCTGCTAAAGTTATTTTTTCCAATCTGTGATAAGTATTTAGTTTTATTAAATGCTATTTAAGTGTATGCTATATATAAATGTGGCTTTCCTAATTGGACCTTTGCTGAGCTGTATTAATGAAGAGATGTTCAGGTATTTAGCTTCCACTAAAAAATTGTGAAAGATTCCACTAAATGTTGGTGGAGGCAGGTTTTTTGTTTTATTAGGTATAGTTGATTTCTATTTACTAACAGTTGATTGTATATAATTTTCTTTTGCTATTTCTTTCAGGATTTGTTTTCATTTTAACTTATAAAATGATCTGGAAAGGTTTTCAACTTTTTCCATGGTCTTGAACAATTTATTAAGCCTTAAAAACTTGATAAACAAGTCCTAGAGTCTTTGTGAAAATAATTATTTGATAACTTTTATTTTTTCAATTTTTCACTATGCATTTCGTATGTCCTGGTTTTCTAATTATTCATGAAACAATCCCCCTTAATGTTTTCTTTTAATAAATTATTATTTCTATTAAAATTCTCACATTTGTAAGCACACTTAGATAATAAAATATTTCTGTATTTTAAAAAAATATTGTGGCTTTTGCTTATTGACTTATATCAGTTCCATTTCTTCATATTTTAGATCCATTTTTTTAAAAATAGACTTATTAAAAGCTTGTTCTTTTTTACCCTGTGTCCCACAAGTGTACTGATTTTTGCTTTTATTATTTTCCTTCCAATTTGTTTAATTCCTTGTCATTTCTCTGACTTCTAACATTGCTTAGTTTATTAATTTTCATTCTTTCATGCTTAAGTAAGCATAACAAGGCCACTATGAACATAAACAAGGTTTTATATTTTTATTATCTTTCTAAATATCTGAATATCCATCATTCATTTATGGAATAATTATTCATTTAGCACCTGTCATATATGCCAAGCATTCTATTCTTAAAAAAACAAACAAACTAGAATTAACATTCTAATTTTTTCTTAGAAAAATGGATTAAAAAGTTCTTTTCTTCTTTTTAAAGTGGTTAGATTTTTTTTTGTTTGACTGTTTAAACTTGTGCTATTAAGTGTTAGTCTTTTTTTCTTTACTTTTTCTTTTCTTTTTTCTTTTAATTTTTCAAATACATTTGTCTCCATTTACCCGCCTCCACTTTCCCCTGTGCCACTCACCGCCATCTCCCCCGTTCTTCCCCACCTTATCTTCCTCCATGAGTCCTTCGCACCTGTTCCTTGATCTGACCCTTCCCCTTCCCCTCTCCGCTAATCCTTTGCATGCTCTGTCACATCCCTGTCAGTTTCTTCTTTCTTTGAATGTTGCCAGTTATATTTTCTGTGCCTACTTTCTTCGATGATTAGGTTCCACGTATAGGTGATATGATATGGTTTTTGTCTTTTACCGTGTGGCTTATTACACTTACCATAATGCTCTCCAGTTCCAGTGACTGCTGCTCTGTACTCAGCACCTCAGCCTGTGCAACAATGGGCCTGGGCCGAGCCTCCTGGGAGTGTGGCTTTGTGTCCTTTCATGATGTTGTTGCTCAGGAGAGTGGTCTGCCTGAGCAAGATGGCAGCTGGGGAATGGGGGTTGAGTTAGCACCGGGAACCTGCCGTCTACTTTCTCAGTTCTTTCCCCAAAGCCACCCTCTCCAGTCTCTCCTCAGGCAGCTCTAGCCCACTCTGCCCCTGCCTCCACTGGAGCCCAGGGGAAGTGGCTACCACGACAAATTTTTGCGTTGGCCCTTTAAATGGCTCCTTGCATCCCCAGCCACCTGTTTGTGGCACACTGCCACTTTTCACAGCTGGCTCTTATCTGTGTGCTTTTTGGGCTCTGGTGCTGTAGGCTGGAGATCCCTGCTTATGGTTTAGACCCTGCTCTTCTCAGGGGGATCCAACTGGCTGTTTCAATATTCCTCTGGTGCTGCCGCCGTGGGTGCCTAGTCCACCTTCCCGAGCCTCTACCTCACTCCTTACCAGTTAGGTTGTACCAAAGCTTATTCCTCTGTCTGTCCAAGGTTTTAAGGCTGCTCTTTTGCTATTTTTCAGTTATTTTCTGGTGATTTCTCCACAATTTAGTTGTAATTCTAGATTGGTCCTGGGAGGAGGCCAGTGTGACTTCCACTCACTCTTCCACCATCTTGAAGTCTCCTATTAAGGGTTAGTCTTAATGCATTATACTCATAGAGACCTGTCTGCAAATAGCAAATATTATAGTGTTGAAAATTTAGTTTTTCCTTTGTGACTTTAATATATGCTGAACTTTTTAAATATTTCACAGGGTACTGAAAAAAAGGGAAATGTTTCTGAGATGTTCATTCAAATATATTACTTATAATAAATAGTCGTACTTTCTTAATTGATTTGTCAAAGGTTGAAAAATCTGTATTAGAACATAATTAACAATTAAGCGTGTGATCAATGTGTTCTTTTAAATATGTTCTGCTACATTTTAATACACATGTGTATAACTATTACAAAGTAGTTTAAGTTATATTCAGCAAAATAGAATGATAGTTTTCAGTCCATATTTTTTGGCTAAAACAATATTTCTTAAAATTATTATTGTCACATATTTTTGTTTCTATTTTTGAACAATTCATGTCCATCACATTATTTTTTACATAAGAATGAATAAAACTAGATAAATGAGAGATTATGAATAGAAATATCATAGTACCTCTGAGTCAAAATAGTTGTCCTCATTTTTGGCTTTTAATGAGCCTAGTTTTCTAAGTTAGTGGTAATGGGTAAAACTTTTTGCTTGCATAATTCTGGGAGGTAGAACTGCTCTGTTTCATAACACAACAACATAGGCAATCAACTAATTTTTTTTCTCAACCTAGTTTCTTTGGCCTTACTGATGGGGAATTATGCCCAGATTCTGACATTAAGTAATTGGACACTCTTAGTTTTCAGTATGGTAATATTTCATTGTCTTTAGTGCTATTGTAGTTGGATATTAGCAAGAGTTGTATGAAGGACTGCTAGTTACTTTATTTTGACATTTAGTTAGGATTAAGCTCAGGTCTAGATTAAAAATTGTATAAATAAGATGCAAATAAATGTAATATCTTTTGGTTATATTTTGTTAATGTGGTATCTCATGGCCTTGAAATATTTTTAGTTGCAATTTAAAGGGTGATGAAAAAAAGAAGTACTAAACTTTGCAACAGCATGGATGGAACTGGAGAGCATCATGCTAAGTGAAATAAGCCAGGGGACGAAAGACAAATACCATATGATCTCACCTATAAGCGGAACCTAACCAACAATGCAAAGATGCAAGGAAAATATGACCAGCAACACTGAAAGGAAAAGAAATCAACAGAGACAAGAGAGAAGCGGGGGGGTAGGGAAAGGGAAGGGAAGGGGAAAGTCAAGGAACATATAGCAAGGACTCATGGACAAAACCAAAGTGGAAAAGCTGAGGGAGGGAAGGTGGGAGGGGGCAAGGGAAAGAGGTGGGGGGGAGGCAGAGACAAATGTATTTAAAAAGTAAATAAATTAAAAATAAATAAATAAATAAAGGGTGATGAATGATTAGAAAGTGTTACCTGAAAAATACTTCTACAGTATGTACGTTTCTTTTTTATTGCTTTTTTAGAAAATTTATTTATTTTTTCAAATATATTTGTCTCCGCCTACCCCCTACAACTTTCCCTTGTCCTTCTCCCTCCACTCCCTCCCTCAATCCTTCCCCACTTTGGGTTTGTCCATGAGTCCTTGCTATATGTTCCTTGACTTGCCCCTTCCCTTCCTTTTCCCCACCCACCCCTCCCTCCTTCCCTCTTGACTCTGTTGGTTTCTTTTCTTTTTCTTTTATTTCTTCAGTGTTGCTGGTCTTATTTTCCTTGCATCTTTGTTTTGTTGGTTAGGTTCTGCTTATAGGTGAGATCATATGGTATTTGTCTTTTGCCCCCTGGCTTATTTTGCTTAGCATAATGCTCTCTAGTTCCATCCATGCTGTTGCAAATTGTGGTAGTTCTTTTTTCTTTCTGCTACATAGTATTTCATTGTGTAAATGTACCATCATTTTTTTGATCCAATCATCTACTGATGGGCATTTAATGATCCAATCGAAAAATGGGCAAAGGACTTGAGCAGACGTTTTTCTAAGAAAGAGATACAGATGGCCCAGAGACATTTGAAAGGATGCTCGGCATCACTAGCCATCAGAGAAATGCAGATCAAAACCACAATGAGATACCACATCACACCGGTCAGAATGGCCATCATAAACAGATCAACAAACAACAGGTGCTGGCAAGGCTGTGGAGAAAAGAGAACACTAGTATACTGTTGGTGGGAATGCAGACTGGTGCAGCCATTGTGGAAAAAGTGTGGAATTTCCTCAAAAAGCTAAAAATGGATCTGCCTTTTTATCCAGTGATTCCCCTGCTGGGACTATACCCTAAGAATCCAAAAGCACCAATTCAAAAGAATCTATACACCCCAATGTTCATAACAGTACAGTATGTACTTTTTAATTCCAGGAAACTTATTAGAGACAATGAACATGAGGGTTTTTCACAAGGTCTTTGTTTTTAAAAATGTGTTTCATTTTAAAGATTTTATTTATTTACTTTTAGAGAGGGGAAGGGAGGGATAAAGAGAGGGAAAGGAGCATTAATGTGTGCTCACATTTAATGTGCCCCCTGCTGGAGACCTGGTCTGCAACCCAGGCATGTGCTCTACACCGAGAATCGAACTGGTGACCCTTTGGTTCGCAGGCCAGAGCTCAATCCACTGAGCCACACCAGCTAGGGCTTTTCACAGGTTCTTAAGAGAAGTAATTAGTATATCCCTTCAAAATTTTAAAACTTACATAATGTAAACAGAAAGAGATTTTGAGAATAAAGCTTTGTATCCTGTCCAATAGAACCTGAAGTCTGATACACTACTCAGAGAGACACTGGTATTCTGGCCATGTATTCATCATTTATGAGTGCTTACTGCTACATATGGTCAAATAAGCCAGACTGTGGTCCTAAAATAAGTAAATAGAATACATACTACATTGCAATATCTTGGAGTGATTTTACATCCATTCTTTAAAGAGTCCTAAGTAGATCCTTTGTTTTGCTTTTACAAGAATGTTAGAAAGACTTCTAGAAATGTTAGAGTAATCCTTAGCAGCCATAAGAAACATGAGCTTTATTTTCCCCATATAGTTAATGGGAATTCTCTGAATGCTTTAGATTTTACCCTAAACAGGGATGATGGTCCAGACACCACCAGAGCCCCTATGCACTGATGCAGAATTGATTAGGTCTCTCCATTCTCTGGGAGATTTGAATATTTCAGAAATTAGGTAAATTGTATGTAAGCAAAATCACAAGCCAGTAAACTCTTGGCTGGGCTTTTAGTATATGTGACAAATGTGCAAGGGTTGTGTACAGAAAATAGACCCCTCTCTCTTCCTGGTCCTATGCATGGCAGAGGCAAGAAGAGGCAAAAAGAAGAATGGTAGAGAGAAATCAGAGCATAAACTTGGGTGACTGGTGATGCGGAAAATGCCAGGCCTTGATATGTGTGTGTGTTCATGTGTTATGAGCATAATTAAGGTACCAAACATACAAGTTAGGCAATCTCTGTGGAAGGTTCACTCATATCAGAATATCCAGATCTGTCCATAGGCCAAATCCAGAGGCAGAAAAAAGGCCAGTTTTTTTCTAAAATTTGCCAATCTTAAATCGAAACAATGAATAACATTCAAAGCATCACTAGAGAGTAGGGAAAGACCTTTAGACAGAATCCAGGAAAAATGATACCAGGTGCAAAGGGCTGTCAAAATGTGGGTCAGACATCAGTGACTCAGCCCTAAAAGCATGATCCTGGGAATCTCTTTTCCAGGGCAGAACTACTTCACATATAGAAAGTGAAAAATATAAATTTTGGGGTCCTCCAGACCAACATCACAACCACTGTTCTCTTTTGAGATAATAAGATTGACCTCACAGAAATTTTTCTGAAGATTCATTATGGAACTTTCAAAAATCCTTAATAGTGAATACATATATATTCACTATGAGTAAATCACTTGCTTTTAAGTTCTCAAATTGACTTAGAATCATAAGTAACTATATGTTGACTTTAAAGCAATTTTTAAAAAAATTTTACTACTTACAAAGACAAAATATGGCAATTTTTAGAAAATTTAAAAATACATAGAAAAAAACCCCAGGACTCTAACCACTGAGAGTAAGCTACTGTCAAAGATTTGATGGACACCCTTCTAAGTCTTGCTTTATAATATATGCATATGACCGACCATATATGTATATAATTTGCACATAAATGGGATCAAAATATACATGCTGTTTTACAAGCTGTTTTTTTCCAACAATATGCCAAAGAGGTTTTTAAAGATACTATACAGATATATACACACACACTCTTGTTTAAGAGCATGTAGTAATCTATTGTGTAAGATTTTTCACAGTATATTTAATTAGTTTCCTATTGATAAGCAACTAGATTTCATCCATCTTTCAATATTATAAACACTACTGTGATGACATCTCCTTCTATGTACATGTTTACATTATTTGTCTGATTACTTTATTTGGGAAGATTTCTTGAAATGGGACTGCTAAATCAAAGGCCAACACATGCAAAATTTTGATATTGACAGATTTCCTTCCCAAAAGGTTTTGCCAACTTACACTCCCATGATTGCTATATGTCTTCTCCTAAAGCAGAAAGCATTACATGCTCAAAATAAAGAAATTTGGACCCAGTGTGACATTCACGGATGTAGAAGGCAATGTGATCTGAAATGACACCACCGTTATGGAGACATACAGAAGAGGAATTGCCATGAGGGATCTAGATTCACACACTGACAAAGAGGCAGAAATATAGGAGAACTGACCAGTTTATTCCAAGTAGTAGCTTCTAATATTATTATTTTTTATTCCAATAATTTGTTAGCTTCTGTTTATAGTTATGTTAAAGAATAAAAAATAATGGATGTGTAAATAGCATCCTTGGGACATTTCATCATATGACATGTTCTAAACAATGCACTCAAACTTTCATATATCAGTACCCACTCCATTTAAAGGGAAAGTGTTGAGG
Source organism: Pteronotus mesoamericanus (assembly GCF_021234165.1). Taxonomy (NCBI): domain Eukaryota; kingdom Metazoa; phylum Chordata; class Mammalia; order Chiroptera; family Mormoopidae; genus Pteronotus; species Pteronotus mesoamericanus. The sequence continues at coordinate 45,018,782 of NW_026555329.1, read as the reverse complement.
ATACTAGAAGACAGGACCGAAACCTCAGTTGCCTGGCTGAAGTAAAGACTTCTGCTCTACATGTAAATATGTGTGTATGAATCTGTCTATATCTATACCTGGGTGTATGGATATACACCCAGGTATAGATATAGACACCCAGGTATAGATATATATACACACACATATATATAATTATATTTATATAATTATAAATTTATATTTATATATATTTATAAAATATAATATAATATATATTTATAAAATATAATATAATATATATTTATAAAATATAATATATTTATATTATATATAAATTTATATATATATACATACGCACCCAGGTATAGATATAGACCCCAATATAGATATTTATATATATAAATTTATATATATATATTTATAAAATATAATATATATTTATAAAATATAATATGTATTATATTATATATACATTTATATATATATATACACCCAGGTATAGATATAGACACACAGGTATAGAGAGAGACATATATATATATATAATTATACTTATATAATTATATAAATATAAATATTTAACAAAAAATGTTGATATTGCATGACAGCCAACCATCAATTCCACTGATGTTAGCAAATAACATTCCCTGGAGTTGTTTAATGAAAATGATGCTGAATCTTAGAAGACATTCAGAGTAAGGCAAATGATATTTTGCAGACTATGAGGCTTCAGAGCACAGGAAGAGTACAATTACTAAAGCTAACCTTGACAGGTTTTGCAGCTCAAGCTAAGACATCTGTTATCCCATAGTAAGTAGACTGATTAGGCTAAATGCAAGAAGATATGTGGGTAACTACTCAAACAAGTATCTGTCTTAGGTGAGGTCTCCTGAAAGTAGAGTGTTATAGACTGAATGTATTTCCCCCAAATTTATATATTGAAGCAGACCCCCAATATGATGGTATTTGTTGGTGGGGACTTTGGAGCGTGATTAGGTCATCAGGGTGGATTAGTGTCCTTATAAAAGAAGTCACAAAGAACTACATCACCACTTCTTCCATGTGAGATGATAGCAAAAAAAAAAAAAAAAAAAAAATGACCGTCTATGAACCTGGAAGCAAACTTTTATCAGAGAGCAAGTCTGCTGGTGCCTTTATGTTAGATTTTCCAGCTTCTAGAATTGTGAGAAATAAATTTTTTGTTAGAGTAGCCTGAATAGACTAAGACACAGAATCTAAAATGATGATTCCTGAACAAGTGATTTATTCAGAAGAAAACTATGAAAAAATGAAGAAATCAGAATAGGAGAGGAGAAGCAGCCAAGCAAATATGGCTTTAATGGGAGACTAACATTAACTTGATCCCACTAGAGGCTCAGAGCTTAAATAGTATCATAAATATGTTATACCTAGAGGCAAGGGGGATAACCTTTGTATCCCATCTTAAGTCATTCATTGGCTGAAAACTACACCATAGGAGTGGGTATAACAACCTGGGCATTTATGGAGGAGGTATTCATGTTGGTAAAAGGAAATTCTCTAGAGAAAGAAGGTGTTGTGAACTGTAGGCAGACAACACTCATGGCATCATGAAGAGAGTTGCACTAGATGGAAAACATGGATCGGGGGGGATGCCAGAACCATTAACTATAACCTGCTTCTTACATTGCTCAGATCTACTTGCTTTTCGCATTACATTAATTTTATTTGTGCACCACTTCTCCAGAAACCTAGTTAGTTATAATTTGGGAGTAATTTTTTAAAAAGCATCAATTAGACAAACTATAGCCCCCATTGTTGCAGTTGGTCATGAGGTCATAGCCTATATTCATCAACACTTTCCATCATTATTCGTTCTAGACTCACCTGCAGCTCACTATTGCTTTTACTGCAGAGATGGCTTATCTGGTGTTGTGGGACTCATTTCCTCAGCCCCAGGTTACCATGCCCTTACTAGGCCTTGGATTCTGTACTTGGACATACTAAATCCAAAGTACAACATAGGAGTACCAAGGCATGCTCCAATGGATCAACTGAATGCTGAACCTATTTCTTCCTGCTCTATTTGTAACAGCAATCCTATATGCCCAAGAAAATCAGTTTATTAACTCTGCTGATATGGCAAATTCTTTATTTCATATAGCCCTATACATAGCAGCCATAGCTTTAAGTTTAATGGCAGTCTCACTGTGTCCTGTGGTAGAAACAACCAACACAGAAGATAAGCTTCTAGACTCACAGAGGATGAATGTACAGGAAAACAAAAAATATTTATTCTTGGGGAATGATAGTGAGAGGGGTCACTTGAACTTCCACCCCTTGGTTTCTGGATCACATATTATACCTGATTGGGAACGAAATCCTAAAATGGCCATGTTGATTGGAGATGTATCTGATATGATAATACCTAAACAACATATAAGTAGTAACACAGCAACTGGGAAATGGGAACACATGTTTTTGAATATTAAAATTTTATATAGTGTCTTAGCATAAATAAACACAGTACCAGTCTTAACAGTGACACTTCAAAAATAAATTCAACCTATTTTCTTTTTTTCAGTTACAGTTGACTTTGAATATTATTTTATATTAGTTTCAGGTGTACAGCATGGTGGCAGTTAATCATATAATTTACAAAGTGATCTCCCCCAATATTTTACCTACCTGACACCATATATATTATTACAATATTGTTGCCTGTATTCCCTATATTGCATTTTACAACACTGTGACTATATTTTTTTAGTTACCGTTTTGTACTCCTTAATCGCTTCACCACCACCGCCAACTTCCCTACCCTCTGGCAATTATCAGATTGTTCTCTGTATCTATTTTCACTTACAAGTGAAATTATAGGGTATTTGTCTCACTTCTTTACTTTGCATAATACCCTCTAGATCCATCCACACTGTCACAAATGACAAGATTTCACTGTTCATGGTTGAGTAATCCATTGTGTATCTACCACAACTTTTTTTATCCACTTACCTGTTAATGGACACTTATGGATTGCATCCATATCTTAGCTATTATAAATGGTGCTGCAATGAACATAGAGGTGAATATATCCTATCACCTTATATTTCAGGTTCTTCAGATAATTATCAAGAAGTGGAATTGCTGCTTCATAAGAACTTTTTATTTTTAATTTTTTGAGAAACCTCCACACTTTTCCATAGCGACTGTGCCAATCTACATTCTTACCAGCAGTGCACTAGAGTTTCCTTTTTCCACATCCTTGCCAACACTTGTTTATTGATTTCTTGATGATAACCATTCTGACAGGTGTGAGGTGATAACTCACATGGTTTTAATTTGCCTGTTTTTGATGATTAGTGACTTAGAGCATATTTTTCATATATATATAGGCCATCTGTATGTCCTCTTTGGAGAAGTTTCTATTCAGGCCTTCTGCTCAATTTTTAATTGGATATATTTTGTTCTTTTAGTGCTGAGTTGTTAGAGTTTTTTTTTTTTTTATTTTGGATAGTAACAACTTACCAGATATATTATTGAGGAATATCTTCTGCCATTCAGGAGGTTTTCTTTTCATTTTGTTGATGGTTTCCTTTACTGTGCAAAAATTTTTTAGTTTGATAGAGTCCCACTTGTTTATTTTTTAACTTGCTTGACAAAATATATCAGAAAAATATTGCTAAGACAAATATCAGAGTTTACTGCCTGTGTTTACTTCTAGGAGTTTTATGGTTTGAGTATTATATTTAAGTCTTTAATCCATTTTGAGTTTATTCTGGTATATGTTGTAAAAAGGTGATCTAGTTTAATTTTTGCTTGTATTTGTCCAATTCTCCCATTACCATTTACTGAATAGACTCTCTTTATGCCATTGTTTGTTTCTGCTTCCTTTGTCTTATGTTAATTGACTGTAGAGGCATGAGTTTGTTTCTGGGATTCCTATTTTGTTCCATTAACCTATGTGTCTGTTTTTATGCCAGTAATGTTTTGATTACTATAACTGTGTAGTATTGTTTGATACTAGGTAGCATGATACCTCCAACTTTGTTCTTTTTCCTCAAGATTGCTGGGATATTTGAGGGTTTTTGTGGTTTCACATATATTTTTGGACTATTTGTTCTACTTCTGTGAAAAATATTTGTATTTTGATAGGGACTGTATTGACTCTACCGATTTTTTTGAATAGTATGGATAGTTTAATGATTTACTTCTTCCTATCCATGAGCATGATACAGACTCCCACTTATTTGAATTTTCTCCATTTTTTTCTTCATTTATAATTTTCTGAGTACAGGTCTTTTACTCCCTTGGTTAAGTTTATTCCTAGGTATTTTTTAATATAATTGTAATGAAATTGTTTTTTTAGTGTCCCTTTCTTATGGTTCCTTATTGGTGTATACAAGTACAACTCATTTATGAATATTTATTTTACTTCCTTCCATTTTACTGAATTTATTAGTTATAGCTAACAGTTATTTGGAGGAATCTTTAGAGTGCTCTCCATATAGTTTCATGTCATCTGCAAATAATGCAAGTTTTACTTCTTCCTTTCAAATTTGGATGTCTTTAATTTCTTCTTCTTGTCTGAATGTTATAAGGAGGAATTCCAGTACTATGCTGAATAAGAATGGTGAGAGTAGACATACCTGTCTTTTTCCTGATCTTAAAGAAAACACTTTTAGTTTTTCTTTATTGAGTATGATGTTTCTTTTTGGTTAGTCATATATGGCCTTTATTTTATTGAGGTATGTTCTCTATATTCATACTTTTCTGAGAATTTTTATTATAAATGGGTGTTGAATTTTGTCAAATGTTCTGCATCTATTGATATGATCATATGAGTTTAATTTTTCATTTTGTTTCTGTGGTGTATCATGTTAACTGATTTGAGGATATTGAACCAATCTTGCATACAAGAGTAAATCCCATTTGATCATGGTCTATGATCTTTTTAATGTATTGCTGAATTTAGTTTGCTAATATTTTGTTGAGAAATTTATATCTGTGTTCCTCAGGGATATTGGCTGATATTTTTCTTTCTTTGTAGTGCCTTTATCTGGTTTAGAATTCAGGATAATCCTGGACTTGTAAAATGAGTTGAGAGTCTATCCTCTTAAATCTGTTGGAATAATTTGAGAAGGAAGGCTGTTATATCTTTGAGTGTTTGATAAGATTAATCTGTGAAACCATTCAGTCCAGGACTTTTCCTTATTGGGAGTTTTTTTTATTACTGTTTTGTTTTCAAAGGTTGTATTTCATTTGTTCAAATTTTCTGTTTCTTGTTTCATTTTTGGAAGGTTGTATGTTTCTAGGAGTTGTCCATTTCTTCCAGATAGTACAATTTGTTGGCATGTTACAGTTCTTAGTATTATCTTATAATTCTTGGTATTTCTGTGGTGTTGGTCATCACCTTCTTCATCATTCTTATAATATTTATTGGGTCCCTCTATTTTTTTGATGAGTCTTGTTAAAAGTTTATCAATCTTCTGTATCTTTTCAAAGAACTTGCTCTTAATTTTATTGATTTTTTGTGTTGCTTTGAACTTTGTATTTCCTTTTGTTTACTCACTTTTGGCTTTGTTTTTTTGTTCTTTTTTTCTAATTCCTTTAGATGTAACATTATATTGTTTATTTGAATTTTTTTTCTCATGGTAGGCTTTCATGGCTATGAATTTGCTTCTTAGGATGACTACTTGTGCTATGCCCCATATATTTTGAGTTATTGTGTTTTCATGTGTTTGAAGATATCTTTTTATTTCCTTGATCTCCTTGTTAACATATTTATTGAGTTGCATGTTTTTTTGTTTCCATGTGTTTTGTCAGTTTTTTTCTTGTGATTGATTTCTATATCTATATCATTGTGTTTGGAGATGATAAATAATATTATTTCAATGTTTTTAAAAGTACTGAGACTTCATTTGTGGCTTAACATGTGGTCTATCTTGAAAGGTGTTTTATGTGTACTTGAAAAAGATCCATATTCTGCTTCCTGGGGTTAAATGCTGTAAAACACAAATTAAAATGCATCTGTTTAATGTCTCATTTAAGGCCACTTTTTTTCTTGTTTGTTTTCTGTCTGGAAGATCTATCCATTGATGTCAATGGGGTGTTAAAGTCCCCTACTCTGACTGTGTTACTGTTGACCTCTCCTTTTTCACCCATCAATATTTTTTAAATATATTTTGGGTCTCCTATGTTGAGTACATAAATGTTTACAAGAGTTTTATACACTCTTGTTGTATTGATTACTTTTATCATTATGCAATGTTCTTTTTTTCCTCTTATTATAAATTTTGTTTTAAAATCTTTTATGTCTGTTGTAAATATTGCTACCCCAGCTTTTTATTTTATTTTCATTTGCATAATATATCTTTTCCATCCTTTTCCTTTCAGCTTGTGTGTGTTTTTTGATCTGAAATGGATTTCCTGTAGAAAGCATATATGGGTCTTATTTTCTTATTTATTAAGCTACTCTATGTCTTTTGACTGGAACATTTAATTCCTTTACACAAATTAATTATTGATAGGTATGTAGTTACTGCCATTTTATTTTTTATAATTATATTTTTTATTTCTTCCTTTCTTCTTCTTAATGAAGTCTCTTTAACATTTCTTGTAATACTGGTTTGGTTGTAATGAACTTTTTAAGCTTTTTTTTGTTTTTGTCAAGGAATTTTTTAATATGCTCTTTGATTCTAAATGATAGCCTTGCTGGATATAGTAGTCTTGGTTGTAGGTCCTTTCATTGTATTACTTTGAATATTTTCTGCCAATATCTTCTGGCCTACAAAATTTTTGTTAAGAATCATCTGATAGTTTTATGGGAGCTTTCTTGTAGGTAACAAACTGTTTTTCTCTTGTTGCTTTTAAGATTTCTCTTTGTCTTTAACATTTGTCATTTTAATTATGATTTGTCTTGATGCAAGCTTCTTTGGGTTTATCTTGTTTGGGACTCTGCATTATATATATATATAGAGAGAGAGAGAGAGAGAGAGAGAGAGAGAGAGAGAGAGAGAGTCAGCGAGTCTTGTTTCCTTCACCAGACTAAGCAAGGTTTTGGTCATTATTTCTTTAAATAGTCATCAATTTCTTGTTTTTTCCTTTCTCCTTTCTCCAACATGGATGTTGTTATACTTGATATTATTCAAAAGGGCACTTTTTTATGCTATTGAATCATTTATTAAGTTCCTTTGAACTATCTATCTAGAAGATTGCTTGTCTTCTTTTCATTTAGTTTTTTTTTTTCTTCTGGAATTTTCACCTGTTCTTTTCCTTTGGAGATCTTTTTCTCCCAATTTTACCTGCTGTTATGTGTTAGTTTCCATGTATTTTGTAGGTCTGCTATTTTCCCAGTCTTTGTAAGATAGCCTTATGTAATAGGTGTCCTGGGGGGTCCAGTGGTACAGTTTCCCTTATCTCCTAGGCCAGGTGTTTAGGGAGTGTTCCTTGTTCATGTTATGTGTGCTCTTCTGTTTTGAGTCTTGATTGCTGTTGGCACATCCATGGTAAGATTGTCCCTCAGTCTGGCTGGCTGGCTTTAAAAATTGGCCACAACCACAATGTATGAGCTGATGTTTGGGGGTTGACCCCATGAGCAGAATTTGCTCCCACAGGCCTATTTCCTGCTACATCTTCTTTTAGGGTATAGTGCTTTGGGGGCTAATTGAGTCACGCTCTGTTGTGGTCTGAAGTTAACCAGCAGGTTTGTTAGTTCTGTGTTCTCTTGAGAGAAACTTCCATACAGATCAATATCAGACACTGCCTGTTACTGGTCCTTCAGTTACTGGTCCTGTAACTGAAACTATCTGTTAGGAGCTACAAAGGGATCACATTTAGTTGATCCTTGTGCTTCACCTGGTCACATGGCCAATATATATTGAGCCAATATATATTACAAGGCCAAGGGCATGTCAGAAAAAAGCCCAAGGCATCCCAAGGTCCTCTTCAACCTACTGGCTGCCGGTTAAGCTCAGTCACTGAAAGTGCCTCAGGCAGTATCCAAGTTGCATGAGGTAGGTTTTCACTAAGTCACCACATAAGGGCAGGTAGTGTTCACCAGGTTAATAAAGATTTAAACTTGGCATGAGTGCTGGATCTGAGACCACTCAACAAAAGTCTCAGCGTACATCAAGGCCAGACACAACTTGCCTGGCGCCTGTGAAACTTCGTAGTACGGCAGACTCTCAAGGAGTCATCAGGGGAAGCCAGTGGAGTTCATCAGACTAAAACAGATTTAGAGTTGGTTGTGTGCAGGTTGGACTCAGCACAGACATGACTGTGCCTGTGTAGTATGTGATTAAAATGGCCCATGTCCTATAGTCACATAGTTCAGTGTCTACCTCTATGTCTTTTGCACACCTAATGTTGTCCTGAAGTCCTCAAAAGTTCTTCAAGAGAGACTGAAATGTGGACACTGCCTGCTTGCCTTTGGCAGAGCTCACAGTAGTGCACAAGCTGAGTAGAATGGGCTTCAGGGGGTCACCGGGGTGGAGATACTGAAGCTCCCCAGGTTAATGCCATGTGGAAGAAGGGCCCAACACACAAACAGTGACATTGGCTGGGTGCATGGGGAAAATAGCTCTTGCCCTGAAACCACGTAGCTCAGTCTCCCCTGTGTGTCTCTGGCACTCCCTGAGCTTGCCTGGAATTCCTCAAGAATTTTTCAAGAAAGACTGCAACATGGGCCCAGGTTAGTTGCTGTTGGCAGAGCCCACAGCCATGCAAAAGCTGGTTAGGGCAGGGCCTCATTGAGTCCCAGGGTGGAGCTGGTATAAGTTCTCAGGCTAATGCCATGTGAGGGGAGTGCTCAATCCAAAAAAGTATGGCATCTATGGCCTCTGCAAGAGAAAGGCAACCCAGGGACATTGATGGTTGTCCCTCCAAGTCTCCTCTTTGAAGCCTCACAAGTCGGTCTCTTCCTGTATGATTTTGGCACCCTGAGAGTTGATGTTCTTCTGCCAGAGCCCATGGTGAGTAGCTACAGGCAAGAATTTATTTGTTTTTCCTTTAATAGAATGCCCGAGTTTCCAACAGCCTTCCATCTCACCCAAGAGAAGGTAATCTCCACTCATTTTCTCAGTTAGATGTTATGTGTTCTCTTCCTCTCAGCTTTGGTACTTTGGGCTGGGGAGACTGGCATGAAGTTGAGAACCGCATACCCCTCTGGGGGACCATTGAAACTGAGATATCCTACTGGATTCTCAACCACTACATGTGGTTGAGAGGCCAGCCTGTTTCATGTCTCTGCCTTTCCTATACTCCCAACATGGCTTCTTCAGTATATCCTTACTTATATGACTTCTGCTCAGCTAGCCTTGAGGTAGTTATCCAGGTTAATTGTTCTATAATTTAGTTGTAATTTTGTGTTTGTCATAAGAGGACTTGAGTTCAGCTTCTTCCTACGCCATCATCTTAGACCAGCTTCCAAACTACTTTCTATTTATTCATTATTTCTTGAATAACCACTATTGACTAGACACTATTCTAAGGAGTACAGGTTCATTAATTAAAAAATAGACTCTTGACAAATAGTTGACACAGAAGTAAAGAAATACTTAATATGCATTGTGATAATAGCAAGAATAGAAGTGAGAATAGACATTTGAATATGACTTTGATAAATGAAAACACATTTTCTAGGTAGGGAAGGAGAGTCCAGGTAGAACAGCAAGAAAACACCAAATGGTAAATGTTAAAGTTCTATGAAGGGGAATTATATTTCAGTGAGATGGGGCAGAAGTTGCCGATAGGTCCGTATTTCCAAAAATGTGTACCATGGTAAACACACACACACACACACACACACACACACACACATGCACAACACCAAGAAATTTTCTTGGGAAAAAAAGTATCTATAAACAAATATGTTTCGGAAATTAAGTGTACCATTGGTTCACTCCCTTACACATAATTCCAAAATCCAGAGCTTGGAAAGCCAAATATGCTTTGGTGATACATCAAACTACAAAAGTTTACCTGAACAGTTGTGAAGCTATTTATCATCTTAATTTATCACATTTAAAGTGGATGTCTAACTATTTGGCTATGGAAATCATGATGTGAGTACTAGGAGGTGTTATGTAACATTTGGTATATGTGCTAACTACTTTTGTAAGCATGTGAAAAAATTCCAAACTTCAAACACATCCAGCTCCAAGGATTTTTAGATCAAGGACTGTGGAATTGCATGATCTCCTTTTAGAGGGTCATAATTCACATTACTAGTTTCTAAGAAGTTTTCAGTAAATAAATTTATTTCACCTTGTATTTTACACAAAGACTTAACTTTTTGACACTTGGCCCCTCCTTTTGCTTAAAAAACACCTACTAACATCTCAAAGAGAAAATTATAACTCATATTAAAAGCAATGCCTTTGGGAAATACTAGTTAATATTCAGTTAGTCAATCAGTTGAAGTCTGAGTAAGTAGGAAATAATTCTATTATTTTCTGGGATGAATCTCTCTTCAGCAAAAATAATAAACCCATTTACACCACATGTTAGGAGACTTTTACTGTAGGGCAAGCAAAAATGATATAAACTTGAAGTAAAGTATTTCAAATAGCATATATAAAAATGGACAGATCTAAAAGTGGGGCCCATTTCAAGGTTTTAATTTATAGCCTTTGTGATTTGCTGTAGAAAGGATAGTAGAAGGAAGAGGTGATTGCAATTTTAAGTTTTCTAAATTGACAGAATAGGTGAATGGCAAAGTTGTCAATTGAACTAAAAATAGGAGAGAATCCATCAGTGTATAGGAGGAAATGATTAGCGAGGCATAAAATTCCAGTGTCTGGAAAAGTTTAGGTGTTGGAACATAGAAACCTATGAGGCTAAGGAAAATCAAACTGTGCTTCCAGAGATATATTTGGTTTGTAAATATGGAGCTGAGATCTACCTAAAAATGGTATAATAGAGTAAAGAGTCTAAAATATCACATCCAGGGGACATGCAGAATAATAAGATCAAGATTTACCCCTGGTAAAATGTCAGCATTTATGAGAAGGGAGGAGTAGGAGGAAGAGCTATTGAAGAAGAAAGAAAAGTGCTCAGACAGGAGTCCAGAGATGCAGAAGAGATCTTCAGGGGTTTGGTCATGGCATTCCCCATTCCATGGGTCAAGGAGGGAGAGGCTTTAAACCAGGTTCTCATGTTGGACAGTTATCAGGAGCTGCTTCTGTGGTGGTGGCTAACAAAAAGGAAACTAGACCTAAGTGTGTTGATGAGTGTACTAGACAGCTTTGGGTTGTCATAACAAATGCCACATGCTTAAACAACAGAAGTTTATTTTCTCATAGTTCTAGAGACTGGAAAGTCCAAGATCAAGGTCCAGCAGGCTTTGGCTTCATCTAAGGCCTTGCTCCTGGCTGAAAAATTGCCACCTTCTTGCTGTGTCCTCATGTTCATGGGACCTCTGCTTGGTGTGGATATGTGTGTGTGTAGAGAGAGAAACAGAGAGAGAGAGAGCTCCTTTATCCTGTTCTTATAAGGCCACCGATCTTATTAGGTTTGAGTCTAAATTACATTTAACCTTAATTACCTCCTAAAAGCCCTATCTCCAAATATAACTTTGAGGAACATACAATTCAGTTCATTACAAGGATTGATGGAGTTGAAGCAACAAATCCTGACTCCACTAATAAAGGTAATAAAGGTGAGAAAATAAAAAAAAATGTTATGTAGTATGACTTTAAAATTATTTTTAAGATAATATAGATTTTATCATGCTGTAGGCTCAGGAAAAAATAGAATGAACAGAGTGAGGCTGAAAAACTCCAAAGAAAAGGTGAGGTAAGGAGTGGGATGCAATGGTGAGGTGGGGTTTTGTGTATAAATGGAGGGATTAGCCTTGTGAAGAAAGACTGGCAACTTTCTGTGAGAGAAAAGACAGTCAGTGTGGGCCCTATTGTGGTTGGTCTAGAAGGGAAGTAGATAGAAATTCAGTTAATTTATCTCAAACACCATCAGTTTCCTTGAAACTGGTATTGTAGTAGACCTGAATAGAACAAATCAACAGATGACAATTATACTTTCCTTCCATATTTTGTAGTGGCTGCTACAGCTTCTAAAAATGAAGACCTATATTTCCAGTATGTCGTGGTAATTCTATTGGAGTATGAATCTGCAGATGATATTCTATCACCAAAACATTTAAATATACTTCTCATCAGCCTAAGAAATAAATACAGAATTATGTAAAATTTAAAAATACCTTCATTGCTACCACTTTTTAGGTGAGAGAACATAAATCAAAATTCCATGGCCCCAAATCTCACAATTATTCCAAACTTATTTCATATATCGGCATTCAGTCATATCTGAATGGACAGTACACCATCTGCTCCAGTCCTCAACCCAGATAATGACAAGGTTGGCGGATAGCCAGTCCATCAACTAGAACAAGCCTGAGCATAATTATGCTACATGGATGGATAACTACCTGAGCAGCTGTTTGTGATGTCAGCAGTAAAGGAACATTAAGCAGAAAGGAACTAAAATAAAAGCATTTAAAGGATATTGTGTAATAACATTTTCCATCAAATGGATCCCAGTAACTGGGAAACAAAGACTGATCAATTCTTCATTCTTTCATTCAGCCCACCATCTAATCAACATCCACTGTGTACTCACCTGTTTGCTAGGCATGATACTAGGCACTGGGCATTCAGTGGCAACAAGGTGGATACTGTCCCTAGCCTCACAGTTCTTGGAGCAGGCAACATGCTGTTGAATAAGTAATTACATCAGAGTGGAATGTTGTGATAAGGAGACCTGAGTATCATGGAAGCATAAGATAGAGGGATTTATTTTCTTTTTTAATTTTTTAAATTAATTATTTTTCAAATACATTTGTCTCTGCCTACCCCCCACCACTTTCACTTACCCCTTCCTCTCTCCCTCCCTCCCTCAAGTCTTCCCCTTTGATTTTGTCCATGAGTCCTTGCTATATGTTCCTTGACGTTCCATTTCCCTTCCTTTTCCCCTGCCCCACTCCCTCCTTCACTCTTGTCTCTGTTGCTTTCTTTTCCTATCAGTGTTGCTGGTCTTATTTTCCTTACATCTTTGTATCGTTGGTTAGGTTCCGCTTATACATGAGATCATATGGTATTTGTCTTTTCCCCCTGGCTTATTTCGCTTAGCATAATGCCCTCGAGTTCCATCCACGCTGTCACGAAGTTTAGTAGCTCTTTTTTTCTTTCTGCTGCATAGTATTCCATTGTGTAAAAGTACCATCATTGTTTGATCCAATTGTCTACTGATGGGCATTTAGTTTGCTTCCAACACTTGGCTATTGTAAATTGTGCTACTATGAACATTGGGGTAATTAGCTTCTTTTGAACTGGCGTTTTGGGATACGTAGGGTATAGTCCCAGCAGGGGAATCACTGAATCAAAAGGCAGTTTCATTTTTAGCTTTTTGAGGAACTTCCACACTGTTTTCCACAATGGCTGCACCAGTCTGCATTCCCACTAGCAGTGTACTAGTGTTCCCTTTTCTCCACAGCCTCACCAGCACCTGTTGTTTGTGGATCTGTTTATGATGGCCATTCTGACTGGTTGTGAGGTGGTACCTCATTGTGGTTTTGATCTGCATTTCTCTGATGGCTAGTGGTGCTGAGCATCCTTTCAAATGTCTCTGGGCCCTCTGTATCTCCTCTTTGGAAAAGTGTCTGCCCAGGTCTTTTGCCCATTTTTTGATTGGATCATTTGTCTTCTTGGAGTGAAGTTGAGTAAGTTATTTATATATCTTGGAGATCAAACCTCTATCTGAAGTATCATTAGCGAATATATTTTCCCGTACGGTTTGCTCCCTTTTCATTTTGCTGATGTTTTCTTGACCCGTGCAGAAGCTTCTTATTTTGATGAGGTCCCACTTGTTTATTCTTTCCTTTATGTCCCTTGCTTTAGGAGACATAACAGTGAAAAAATTGCTGTGTGGGATATCTGAGAGTTTCCTGCCAATGCTCTCCTCTAGGACTTTTATGGTGTTGCGGCTTATATTTAACACTTTTATCCATCTTGAGTTTATTTTTGCATATGGTGTCAACTGATGATCCAATTTCAATTTTTTTGATGTAGCCATCCAGTTCTCCCAACACCATTTGTTGAAGAGGCTATTATTGCTCCATTTTATGCTTCTTCCTCATTTCTCAAATATTAGATACCCATATAGACCTGGGCTTATTTCTAGGCTTTCTATTCTCTTCCACTGGCCTATGGATCTGTTCTTGTGCCAGTACCAGATTTTTTTGAGTATAGAGGCTTTGTAGTAGAGTTTGATGTCCAGTATTGCGATCCCTCCTACTTCGTGTTTCTTTCTCAAAATTGCTGCTGCTATTCGGGGTCACTTATGGTTCCATATAAATTTTTGAAATGTCTGTTCTATTTCTGTGAAATATGTCATTGGTAACTTAATAGGGATTGTGTTGAATCTATAAATTGCTTTGTGTAGTATTGTCATTTTCATGATATTAATTCTTCCAATCCACGAGCATGGTATAGGCTTCCATTTATTTGTGTCTTCCTTAATTTCTTTCTTCAATGTTGTATAGTTTTCTGCGTACAGACCTTTTACCACTTTGGTTAAATTTATTCCTAGGCATGGACAAAACCAATGGGGAAGAGCTGAGGGAGGGAAGGAGGGAGGGGGCAAGGGAAAGTGGTGGGGGGGGAGTCAGAGATAAATGTATTTGGAAAAATAAATTAAAATAAATCTAAAAATAATTTATTCCTAGGTACTTTATTTTTCTTCTTGCTATATCAAATGGTATTTTTTTCTGATTTCTTCTTCTTCTATTGCATTGCTGGTGTACAAAAATGCCTTTGATTTCCGAATATTGACTTTGTATCCTGCTGTTTTGCCAAATTCACTTATTAGGTTGAGGAGTTTTTTGGTAGAGAATACAGGGTTCTCTATGTACACTATCATGTCATCTGCAAACAATGATAGTTTCACTTCTTCCTTTCCTATTTCGATGCCCTTTATTTTTTCTTGTGTGACCACTGTGGTAGGACTTCCAATACGATGTTGAAAAGAAGTGGTGAAAGCGTACAGCCTTGTCGTGTTCCTGATCTTAGTGGGAAAGCTTTTAGATTTTGCCCGTTGAGTATGATGTTGGCTGTAGGTTTTTCATATATGTCCTTTATTACGTTGAGGAATGCCCCATTTATTCCCATTTGGCTGAGTGTTTTGATCATAAATGGGTGCTGTACCTTATCGAATGCTTTTTCTGCATCTATCGAGATGATCATGTGGTTTTTGTCTTTTCTTTTATTCATGTGGTGTATTACGTTTATTGACTTGTATATATTGACCCATTGCTGCATCTCTGGGATGAACCCACTTGATCATGGTGGATAATCTTTTTAATGTATTGCTGGATGTGGTTTGCCAATATTTTGTTGAGGATTTTGGCATCTATATTCATCAGCGAAATTGGCCTGTAGCTTTCTTTCTTTGTAGGGTCTCTATCAGGTTTTGGAATTAGGGTGATATTGACCTCATAAAAACAGTCTGGGAGTCTTCCCTCCTCTTGGATTTTTTGGAATACTCTGAGGAGGAAAGGGATTAGCTCTTTCTTAAATGTTTTGTAAAATTCTCCTGTGAAACCATCTGGCCCTGGGCTTTTGTGTGCCGGTAGTTTCTTGATTACTGCTTCAATTTCCCCAGCTGTTATCGGTCTGTTCAAGCTTTCTGTTTCTTCCTCCTTCAGTGTTGGAAGATTACACTTTTCTAAAAATTTGTCCATTTCATCAAGGTTTTCAAATTCCTTGGCATATAATTGTTGATAGTAGTTTCTGACAATCCTTTGTATTTCTGTGATATCAGTTGTTATATCTCCTCTTTCATTTCTGATATTATTAATTTGGGTCCTCTCCGTTTTTGTTTTTGTTTTTTTTTTTAAACAGACTGATGAGTCTGCTTAAAGGCTTATCAATTTTATTTATCTTTTCAAAGAACCAGCTTCTGGATAGGTTGATCCTTTGAATTGTTCTTTTCATCTCTCTGTCATTCAATTCTGATCTAATCTTGACTATTTCCTTCCTTCTATTTGCTCTGGGATTTATTTAGTGTTGTTTCTCAAATTCCTGAATTTGTAGTGTTAGGTCTTTTATTTGAAATGTGTCTGTCTTTTTTAGGTAAGCCTGTATTGCTTTGAACTTCCCTCTCAGGACTGCCTTTGCTGTGTCCTATTGGTTTTGGACTGTTGTATGTTCATTTTCATTTGTTTCCAGAAATTTTTTGATTTCTTTTCTTATCTTGTTATTGACCGATTCATTGTTTAATAGTCTACTGTTCAGTCTCCAAGAGTTTGGGAGTTTTTGAGGTTTCTCTTTGAGGTTGATTTCCAGTGTCAAGCCATTGGGGTCCGAGGAAAAATTGGGTGTTATTTCAATTTTCCTGAATTTGCTGAGGCTTGCTTTGTGTCCTATCATGTGGTCTATCTTTGAAAAACTTCCATGAGCATTTGCAAAGAATATGTATTTTTCTTCTTTGGGATGTACGGTTCTATATATGTCAGTTAAGTCTATTTGATTCAGTGCGTCATTCAGCTCCACAATATCCTTGTTGATGCTTTGTTTGGAAGATCTGTCCATTTGTGACAGCGGGGTGTTGAAATCCCCTATTATCAGTGTGTTGCTGACTATATCTTTATTGAAGTCCTCCTACAACTTCCTTATATACTTGGGGGTTCCTATATTGGGAGCATATAAGTTTACAGTGTTGATGTCTTCTTGATAGAGTCTTCCTTTAAGTATGATAAAGTGCCCCTCTGGGTCTCTCTTTATGGCCTTTGTTTTGGAATCTACTTTGTCTGATACAAGCATGGCAACACCGGCCTTTTTCTCTTGCCCATTGGCTTGGAATATTATTTTCCATCCCTTTACTTTCAATATGTGTAGGTCTTTTGCTCTGAGGTGGGTCTCTTGTAGGCAGCATATTTGTGGGTCATGTTTTCTTATCCATTCAGCTATCCTGTGTCTTTTGATTGGGGCATTTAGTCCATTTACATTGAGAGTTATTACTGATAAAAAACTTAATCATTTTTTTCTCTTTGTACCTGTGTTTTTCTCTTTCTCACTCTTTTCCTTCATCTTCTTAAACCAGTCCCTTTAGCATATCTTGGAGTGCTGGTTTGGTAGAGATGTATTCTTTTAGCCTTCTTTTGTCTGAGAAACTCCTTATTTCCCCTTCTATTTTAATTGATTCTCTCATTGTCTTTGATAGTTGCCATTTTAATGAAGATGTGTCTTGGAGTGGACCTCCTTGAGTCCCTCTTGAGTGGGGTCCTCTGTGCCTCCTGGATCCATGAGAGCCTTTCTCTCCTCAAATTAGGGAAATTTTCCATCATTACTTTTACGAGGAGATTCTCTATCCCTTGCTCTTCTTCTCCTTCTGGTATCCCTATTATGTGGATATTATTGTGTTTCAGGTTGTCCTGCATTTCCCTAAATGCCTCTTTATTCTTTCTGAGCCTTTTTTCCATATCTTGTTCTTTCTGGGAGCTTTTTTCTACCTTATCTTCCATCTCACTGATTCGATCCTCAGCTTCATCCATCCTGCTTTGGATTCCTTCTACTGTGTTCTTCAATTCAGAAATGCTATTCTTCATATCCTCTTGTGTCTTCTTGATAGTTTCTATGTCCTTTTCCAGGTTGCTATAGTTTGCTGTAAGATCCTGATAGTTTCTCTGCAGTTTCTCGTAGTTCTCTTTGAGCTGGGTGAGTTCATTGAGCTTCCTTAGAGCCAGTGTTTTGAATTCAATATCTGATAGTTCCCTTGCATCTATTTCATTTAGCTCTCTCTGTGGGGAGTCCCCTTTTCCACTCATTTGGGGGGAACTTCTTTTTCTTCTCATTTTTGTGAGAGTCTGTTAAGTAGACTTAAAAAAAATATTTATTTTTGCTTCTGCTTCAATTGGTCCATCTAGATTTCCTGACTCTGTGGATTAAACTTCTATGGTAGTGGGTGGGTCTTTTTATTTATTTATTTATTTATTTATTTATTCCTTCAGTTTTCTTTCTGGGCCTGCCTTTGATGATGTCAGTTCTTGTCCCTATATGACAATGGGTTGTTTGAGCCTTCCAGGAGGCTCAACTTCCAGGAGGAGTCAGAGTGTGTCTGACCCCTCTTTGGGCAGGTCTGTGACCCCTTCGGCCAGGGATTCACTATTTCTGTGGATTGTTCTGCACTCTCACACTGGCTCCTTGATTGTGCTCCTGGGCCCAGCAGGATCCCCTGCCCGCCTGGGCTCACGCGTGCTTTCCCCAGCCCAGAGGGTTTCTTCGCGACCTCGCGTATTCCTCTGGCCTCCCAGGCCAGCGGGCATCCAGGTACTCGTCAGTTTAAGGTCTTCTATTGTGTGTTTTCCCCACTTTTGGCTCTTTGGATGCGTTGCCTGTCCTCGCCAAATGGAGACTATGGAAATGGGAGGAAGTCAGCTCCAGGATTCTCCAGTTAACCCTGTCTCCAGTCTCTCCTCCAGGGACTCTGGGCAGCTCTGTGACCCCTCTGGCCCGGGATCCACTATTTCTGTGTACTGCTCTGCATTCACGGGCCCACGCAGGTTGATTTACACCTGCCCTCGCTGATCTGCTCACTCTCTCTCAGGCCCCATTGGTGCCAACCTGTGGGAGGCCTTGCCAGCCCGCGCCAGCCCTCGCCAGCCCGGGCAGGTCCACCCACACACTCACCAACCCTCGCTGGCCACTCGGCCCAAGTGTGTGTGCCTGCACTGGGTGGTTTTGGACTGTTTATTGTGTGCTTTTCGGCTTTTGGCTCTTTGAGGGTGTGGCCTCTTCCCGCACAATGGAGACTATGGCAAGGAGAAGGAGTTGGGACTCCCCGGTTCCTTCTCCCGTTCTTTCCCCAACATCTCTGTCTCCAGTCCCTTCCCAGGGGTCTCTGTGCAGTCCTGTGACACCTTCGGCCAAGGATCCACCACCTGTGCGGTCGGGGTTGCAATCGCGGACAGCCTGGTTCGTGTGCACCCTACTTCTGCCTCTTTGAGGGTGCACCCTGCCTGCCCAGAATGGAGACTACAGAACGGGGAGGGAGTCGGGACTCCCCGGTTCCTGCTCCTGTTCTTTCCTCAATGCCTCCATCTCCAGTCTCTCCTCAAGGCTCTCCCAGCCAGTCTGCACTTAGTCCCCTAGCTCACATGCACACAAGCTGTGTGTTGAGTGCACAAAAGGCAGGTAAATTGATTCCCTCATGCCTGAGCGAGATGGTAGCTGCGGAGTGGGAGGTGTGTTATCACTGGGGCTCCACTGGCCGCCGTTTCAGTTCTCTTCACAAAGTTTTCCTCACCAATCTTTTCCCAGGCACCAGCCCACCCTGCTGCCTCCTCTATCCATAGATCAAGGAGGGTGGCTGCCACTGCAATTTTTGTGTTGGCCCTTTAAGTGTCTCTTTGCATCCCCAGCCACCTGTCTCTGGCAGAGAGCGCCCCTAAGCTTTTCTGGGTTGTGTTTTGTCTGTATTTTCCTGGTTTTAGCTGCTGTAGTTTAGAGGTCCCTGTTTATGATTCAGACCCCGTTCTTCTCAGGGGGAGCTAAGTGGTGGTTTCAATGTTCCTCTGGTGCTAGTGCCTGTGGGCACCCAGCCCACCCTCTCAAGCCTCCACTGCACTTCTCACTCATTGGGATGTGTGAGAGTTCAATCCACTGTCTGTCCACGGCTCCAAGGCTCCTCTCCCGCTATCGTTCCATTGTTTTCCAGATGATTACTCCACTATTGAGTCGCAATTCCAGTTTGGTCTTGGGAGGAGTAGGTCAGTGTGACTCCCATTCACTCCTCCGCTATCTTTCCCCTATTTTCTTTTTAAATTTTAAATTACTTATTTATTTTTTTATTGTGTTGATTGTTGTCATTTTTTTAAATTTGTAAATCATCTTTATTCCATTACAATTGTCTCTATTTTTCCTCCTTTCCCCCTCTCTGCCCATCCCACCCCAAAGCCCCCGCTCCCACAGTCAATTCCCACTCTGTTGTCCATGTCCACGAGTCATTCATACATGTTCTTTGTCTCGTGCATTCCCCTTCTTTCTACCACTTTCCTCTTTCCACATCCCCTCTGGTCATTTTCAGTCTGCTCCATGTCTCCATGCCTGTGGTTTATTTTGTTCGTTAGTTTATTTTGTTGAATAAAGTCCACTTATAGGTGAGATCATATGGTATTTTTCTTTCATCTATTGGCTTATTTAACCTAGCTTAATATTCTCCAATTCCATCCATGTTGTTGCAAAAGGTAGGAGTCCCATCTCTCTCTCTCTGTCTTTTTCTTTCTTTCTTAAATGCAGATTGATTTATTTTTTAAATGTCAAAGTTCATTATAAAATATTAAAAAATTTAAATCCATTTTAAAGTCTCAGCAATTCAACTATCATGACACCAATATAGAAATAATCAAGTACATCAATGAGACAGAATGAGCATTCTAGAGAAAAACATATGTATCTAATAATATAATATATGATTAAGTTGATATTTCAAGTAAATGGGTAAAATAAGGCTTATTCGACAAATAAGGTGCATGGACCACTATTACTTGAAATAAAACAAATATAGAGCCCTATTTCACACATTATACAAAATTTAAATAAGATGTGGCATTTAGAATTCAGAGAATAAACAGTAGTTAATTAGATGATGAGAAAAAGTAAGCGTTCCAGAAATACAAAAGAGCAAATAGAAACCCAGAAGTGTCAGTAAGAACAGAGTTCGACACATTTGAAAAACAAAAACAAACAAACAAAGAAAACCCCCCAGAAACAAAGAACAGCTGTGCCCAACAGAGAGAAAGTGAGCAAAGCTGAGGTGGAAAATGCTGGCAATGGCCAGATCAGGGATGACTTTGTAACTCAAATTAAATAACTTGAACAACATCCTATGTATGGTCAGGTGTTATGGAAGAGTGTGCATGCAGTGTGTATTTATGTGTGTATCTATGTGTGTGTGTGTGTGTATTAGGGGCAGTAGGGGAGGTGATAAAATCAGATTTGCATAACATGATTCGAACTGTTTTAAGAAAGTGATCTATCCATGGCATTTAGTACAGATTAGAATTAAGGAGACCAGCCCTAGGGTGATGACAGTAGAGAGGTGGGGCAAACTCAGAACAAGAAGTTTTGCCTACTTTAACTGTTTAGGTCAGGGTTCAACATCAACACAGGTGAAGTTTTCTAGATGTGTCATTCTTCTCCTGTGGTTTTAACTGGTCTGTGGACAGTGTAGGGAGGGGAGTTCATAACCCTGAAATTTCTAAATGACTTGTTACTACAATATCTATCTTTGCCTTTTGTATTATGTGGTTGGGTGGTCGACTGTTAGTATGGTTTTGTTTTTCTCCTGCAAATGCTAATACCTGTTTTATAATACTGAGGAACTCAGTTTGGCTTGTGGAGATTGACTCAAAAGCAGAGCTTAAGGAAGCTTAACCCACCCAGTGCTGCAGAACAGAGGCATCAGTAACAGGACCAGCCAATGGAAAGAAACGTATGACCAGAGACCTGGTTCCGAGCTGGAGTCTTGATATGACAGATGCCACTACTTTCTGCCAAACAGCCATTCCAACCTCATTAGTGCATCATGTAAAAAGGAGTGTACAAAAACCATGCTGAAAACAAAAGCAGTCTGGAGGGGTTGTCCACAGGTTGCCCATTGGGGGCTGGGCAGTTTGGTCTGGCCTGGCCTGGCCTCACATGCTTTCTTTCCTTCTGCACTGAGGTATGCAATAACAGAGGATCCACAGCCAGCCTGCCTCTGTTGGAAGAGTGTGAGGAAGATCAGGGGCTTGGCTTTAGAAACAGAAACTCTTCAAACAAGAGTACCCTGGGAATGGGGAAAATAGAACTGTTGCAACTATCCATGTTAGCCTGGAAAAGATGAGTCCATTTAAATCTGCAAGTGTTTAAATAGAGATACTGAGCACATCGGGTTGCCTTAAAAATGGGTATTAGAAGCAACTTTATGTTTGTTCACTTAGAAATTTCATACAGAATATTACTGAGTCTCAAGTGCTGATGGCCAGGGAGGGTGGCTTTTCCATGAGGCTTATTCCTCAAAAACCTGGGTCTGAGAACTATTGGAGGTAGTGTGGAATGCTTTCATCTTCAAAACTGTTTATTATCACATGGTTAGCACTCTGTAGTCCACTTGTCTGGGCTTTTTGGTCACAAATAAAGGGCAGATGGTGTGCCACTGCCTGAAAGGGATGCCAGGCTTCACCTCCCTTGGCTTCACTCCACTGAGCTCAGGTCCAGAGGTAAGAGGAGTGTGCTGGGTGTTATGCCATTCTCAAGGGATGTGGAGGGAGGTAATTCTGGAATTTCTACAGGGCAACCGGTTGAGGGGTAGGGGCTGTCCCTGGAACTAATATTCCAGGCCTACAGCCTCCATAAGTCACCAGAAGCAACTGCCTCCCCAAAGCTGACTCTATTGTTGGGAACCATGAGCATGGATGCCCATGTACAGCCATGGGATGGGAGGTTGGGGATTTCTGCAGGCCAGAGCTGGGCCTTCGGTAAGAACTTGTGAGCCAGAGGCTGCCCACAGCCAGGCACGCACTGCCAGCCCTGAACACATCCCTCAGCCCTGCTAAGCACTTTTTTTTTTCTTTCAGCACTGCTTTGCAGTAACAGATATCAGAGGGAGTCCATTCAATCCTATGACAGCAAAGCAAGGACATTTGGGTCGCTGGAAATCACACAGAGGTGTGATAGCCTGACCTGTGAAAGAAGCTGAAAGCAGAGCAGATAACAGCTGGAGTGAACTCAGCATGATGGCAGCAGCTAGAGTGAATGTCAAATCACATGGTCCTATAGGACACACCCTTTAACACAAAGCAGCCAGTTGGGATTGGGGGTTTCTCAGCAGGGCATGGCCTTGAAAAAATGCTGATAAGGGGCCTATCACTGAGTGGCAGGGAGGAACATTTAGTCTGGGCCTCAAATTTAGAATTTTGATTTTATCTCAATATGAGTTTATTTGGTCACTCAAATACAGTGACCAAACTGAAAGATGGTTTTTAAAACTCATTGGATTAACAGACTATTTATACCTCCTTCAGTACATGAAAAGTCAATATTTTTTTTAATCCCTGGGCTAACATGAATAGTATAATATACTTCATTTTTTGAAAATGATAATTTTCCAAATGTAAGCAAGTACAATGTACCACGGTATTTACAATACTTTTTTGCTGTATCTTTGTGTTTTAATATACCTGCGGTTTTCACAAAGTGGAAATTACTGATGTCTTTCTTGAACTCTGAGATATCCTGGTAATTCTTCCATCCCATTGTCCCCAAAATAAATTAGACATTTCTCATTGTATTCAAAATTAAGACAACATCCATTTATACTTAAAACTAACCAACTAATGCATTCATTGTAGAATTTGAAAACATTAACTTGAGACCAACTTAACATAAAGCTGAAGCTATACCCCTAAGTGGTATGATGGGAAGATTGTAGGAAATGAAACAAGATACATCTGTTCTGGCTTTGCCTTTGCCAATGATCCAGGAGTTTGTCTAGGTGTCATCATTATGCTTCTCTGAGCCTCAGTTTTCTCCCCTATAAAATAATGTTACAAGTATACCACCGGGAAGGATTGAATTCATTGTGTGAAATTTCTTACACAGGGCTTGGCACACAGATGTTTTCGTTTTCTCCCCTTTTTAAAAATTTCTGGAACTTAGTCGTATGTTTTTTTCAGTAAAATGAAGTCCTTTCAAGCTTTAACATTTCTCTATTTACACTGAAAATAGATGTTATCTATTTTAATTAGTATTAGAAATTTCAAAAAGAAATCCAATTGCTATATTGATTACAATGATTTTTAAAAATCTGTGTCATAGATGTTATCCATTGTTCCCCAAATTCAAGAAACTTCCAAAGGAGATCTTACATTATGAAATTATAGCCATAACCATTACAAAAATGTAGAAGTGACTTTCTAATAAAAGGGCATCCCTAGAGGCCACTCCCATCAGAAACATGTTCTCCTCAAGTCCTTCTCCCACCTGACTTAGTGAGCAAAATCTTGAACAATCCTCAAGGTTTCTACCCTAAAAGCTTCTTTCTGCCTTTGTACTCACCTTGTTCAGAAGTGTATCCCATCTGTGCTCACATTGGTATGGATAAGTATCTTGGAGAATGGACTAGGACACACCATGGTTTCTTTGACACCTTGTCCTTGTTTCCCTTCTACAGCATACACTGTCCCCTACCACACTCCCACCTCCAAGTGTTAGGGGTCTCCAAAGAAATAATATATGAGTCACAAATGGGAACTGCATATCTAATTTTTTCAGTTATACTGAGGTATAATTAAAAACCAAAATTGTTAAGTTATTTAAAGAATATATTATGGTGATTTGCTATATGTATACATTGTGGAAGGATTCTGACACCTATCATCTCATATATTTAGGTTTCGCTTTTGTAAGAACATTTAAGTTCTACTCCCTTGGGAAAATTATATCACAGTGTTATTAATTATAGTTACATATTTACCCCTTAGATGCCAAGACCTTATTTATCCTAAACTGAAAGTTTGTACCTTTTATCAATCTCTGCCCATTTCCTCCACACCTCAGCCCCTGGCAACCACTTTTCTATTCCTGTTTCTGTGAGTTTGACTTTTTTTTTAGATTGCATATGTAAGCAATAGTATGCAGTCTTTGTCTTTCTATGTTTGACAATATGCATAATTTTATTTTATTTCCTATTTTATTGAATTTATTGGGGTGATATTGGTTAATAAAATTACATAGGTTTCAGGTGTACAATGCTGTAATACATCATCTGTATATCGTATTGTGTGTTCACCACTGCAACTCAAGTCTCCTTTTGTCACTTTTTATCTCCCCTTCATCTTCTACCTTCCTGAGCCCCCTTTCCCTTTTGTAATCACCACACTGCTGTCTGTGTCAATGAGATTAGTTTTCTTTGCTTAATTTTAAACATACACAATGTCATGGCTTTATTTAGATAGAGAATGAATATGATGCAATACACTTTCTTACAACAATATTCAAATAAGCTATTGATAGCAAGTAGAGTATTTTATGTTTGTAGGTTCAACGCATTAATGAATCCAAGATAGATTATAAACTATATAATCTTATATATAAATAAAATTATATATATATATAATTTTAAGAGTACAAGGTGTAATTGAAAGCACTATTGCATAAATGGTTAGAATAAATGAGACATTTCAAGTGCAGAAGATATATGAGTTAAAGAGAGAGGACTAAAATTGCAAAAGGAGACACATATAATTTACTGTCACAAAATATACTCACTAAATAAAACCAAATCTTTCCACTTTGGTGTTTGTAAAAGAACATAGAAGCTAGAAATGGATGTATGCTGTCCCCAAGGAGGAAAGGAAACAGATGCAAAATAAGTTATGTTTTTGCCACAACAGGTGATCCAGAAATTTATAATTTTTTGAGCTAATAACTAAGACAACTCCAAGGCCAGAGAGAAAGCAGTCACAGTATTTTGAAGGTAATGGCAAAAGAAAAAAATATTATCAATGCGTATGAGAAAAAGTCAAAATTTAACACCTGAAAAAGCATCATTCCCTTAACTCTCAAGGCTCAGCAGACTTTGTAGAAAGAGCCCCTTTGGGTTGCGGAGTATTGTAGCCCATCCCTTATTTTCTCAAGTCAGGAGAACAGATTCTTTCAGTACTTGAAGACCAACCAAACTATTATTTTACTACATCGAGAGGGAACAGGGGAGGGATGGCTGGGGCCATGCAGTAGGAGAGTGTCCCAGGCTTTAAGAAAGATTGAAAAGACAAGGCAGAGGGACTGTAGAAAGGGGGAGAGTGAGAGTAGCAGCAGGCCCTTGGAGAAAAACAGGATAAATCCAGAAAGGAGAACACTTTGCTTTGGGGCTTCCCAGGAAGGCAGGGCATTAAATAAAGCAAAATAAGTATTTACATTAAAAACAATGTGTCATGTTTATATCCACCAATTAACTAAAATGTATGCTGCAACCTTTCTAGGGAGCACATGTTGTTATAAAACTACCTATGGTCATTAAGAGGTCACAAAGCCTGAGCACTGAGGACTTGCCTCATCTAATCCTCAAACTCGATCCATGAGAGAGGAATTTTATTTGACCCCATTCTCAAGATGCAAAGTAAACTTTGTTCTTGCCAGAGAAGACAGTTTGCAGGTAACTGGACATTCATTCAAAGCCCCAGAAACTGATGTGAGACAGACAGTCCCAGTCCACCTTCAGGTGTTGCCACTTATGGCCACTTCTAGCCTGGCTGCTACATGTGATAGGTGACACCTACTTGAGAACTTTTAGGTAAAACAATAATCAATTTTAAGTAGAGGGAGGTAAAGGTAATGCTTAAACTTACATTCCCTTGTTCCTACTTGAATTTTTGGCTGTACTGAGAGAACAGTGATAAGTAAGCTCTTTCTACCTTGTAGAGGAATTTTTCTCTTCATTAATAATCAGTAGAATAAATGAAGTACTGTAAAATCCTGATTCTCAGGCTCTAATGCAGGGCTTCCGAAGGACTGAGTCAAGAAGGTTGAGGAAGAGATGTGTATTCTGAAGAGCACTCTGGGTTGTTCTGACACTGAGCCTCATTGGTGAACTGAATCACAGACCTGGGGACAAGCTAAAAATATTAACTTCACTGAAATAGAACAAAAACAACAAAAAAGTGGGTCTTTTTTTCAACTTATCATGACCTTTAGTATGAAAGAGGAAGACAGGAGCTGACATTTCTCAGCTGATTACTTTGTTCAAAGCGCTGAGCTAAGCACTTTTAAATAGATGGGCCCATTTAATCATGATGATAAACTTAGGAGGTACTACAATACAATTATTATCCGTCTTTACCAGTGACGAAACCAGGGCTTAGAGAAGGTAAGCGGTTTGGCAAGATTAACCATTCATTACATTAAAATATCAAGGGAATATAAATAAAACCTGGGAGGGACTCATAAAAGTATTTATGAAATTGAGACTGATTCTACATTTGTCTCTGAATTTTTGAGACACATTCCTGAATTCCAGTTACTGAATCTAACCTCAGTTTGAGTTTGTCCATTTGTAACATGGGCACAGACTGAACTCCTTTGGAATAGGTCACATACCTGAGACAGTTCAGAAGCGAGGAGAGTGTACCTTATGGTGTTTGAAAGGCATTTATGCAAAAACCTGGTCTAATGCCAAGTAAATTTCATCTGAGCACAACCTCAGGTTAAATTTAAGCAAAAGGAGCAAACACTGACCTTGTTTGTAGGACTTGTTAGATAATCACACTTTGGAAATAGTGTTTTGAATTTTGATGAATTTAAAAAAGGTAGCAGAACCAATCCCTGGTGGACAAGTACATGTTTATCACACTAGATTCAAGTGGGTTCTAAATACTTGAAAATATTTCCTAGCTGAGAGTGATCCTTGGGGAGGGTTATATTGGCAATGGGAAGATTCCCTAATGTAATTCTAAATCAGTAGAGTTGTAAATCAAGTGTATCTTAAAACCACCAAGCCTTGATTAAGGGCTAAAGAGGTGCTACTTACTCACTGAAGACCAAATTCTTAAGCACTGAAAAATAGAATGTGGCTCCTTAAAACTTGTGTGGCAGCTCCTTGGAATTCCAGTACCCTCCGGTCCCCCAAACCCTCAACCACATGTCTAAGAAAGCTATCCTCAAGGGGAGGGTTTTGGCAACTTGAACATAGTTATTGAATACTTGTCTACTTCAAAGAGCAGATGGAAGCTAAAATTCAGAGGAAGATTTTCGGGATAAACAAATCCCTTATAAAGATTAAATTAACACGATAAAAAATAAAATCATAAATAATACTACTTTGGTTATGCTAAGGTGGAGCAGAAGGCTTTCTGGAGTCCCTATCAGTCTTCCAATGCTGACTGAGCTCATGGATCCTGAGGATTTTTCAATAGAGATAAGCCCCAGGATGAATTCCCTGCTATACAGTATTTATTCTTATCTAAATGCAATAAATACACCTTTAAAAAAAAAATTCCCAAGTTACTAGCAGAAATACCAGAGACATTTGATGTTAGAAATGGCATCATTTTTCAACATTGTGGCAGAGAAATATGAACTTTTAGATCAAACTGATCTCTTTTTAAAAAATTATAGGTGCCCCCAGCTTACAAAGTATAACTTCTCCAATCATCAATCATTTCATCTGTGAAAATGGATATAACAATATACAGTATTGAGGGTTCTCATATGGCAATGCCTGTGATGTGGATATGATTTGCTGGCAATTAGTAGATGCTCAATTAATACGTTTCCTTCCTTGGTCTCCTGAGGTGCTTCATCTCCCATTTTAACAACACTGCTGTCTAACACCATATCTGAAGTATCCAGAAAAAAATTGCATGTGTTTCTGAGGCTTCAGGGTTATGGAAACAGTAATGGGGTTACTGAGGGTTAAATGAGGTGAAAAATTTGAACAAGACCTGAGCAAAAATATTCTGCTGCAAAAGCTTTCATTCCATTTTTCTCCCATCTCAAATTTCTCAGAAAGTTTCCTTTTGGTTAAAACATAACAGTTGGGATTTTTCTTTAATGTTTAATGTTTAGTTGATATTCAGCCATTTTAAAGTTATCTCTGAAGTAAATATATATGTATTTTCAAGTATTTTTAAATAAGTGTAATATCTTTGCTTCTCACAACAACTTTTAACATATTATTCAATTTTGCTTTCACAATTCATCTTCCTCTGAAAAAGAAAAGAAAAAAAATACCTTAGGACTGAGACAAGACAAATAAAACTTTAATTCCAGGAAAATAATATTAGATTTGACATAAATTAAATGCTTGTCAGTAATTCAACCACCCTAATGGAGGAAAGCCATTAAGATCTTAAAAGGCCAGACAATGTAACCAAGTTCCCTAAGAGCAGAAAGACCACAGACAGAAGTCACAGATAAGTCCCTTCATTTTCCTTTATTGATTGTTTATACATTTATCTATGTACTGTTTGGAAGAAGCAAAAACCTTTGGCAGAACAAATAAGATGTTAAAATGTGTAATAGAATATTAACAAAAGTCAATTTTGCTAGTGATGAAGCCTAAGGTTTAACTGTGTTGTTACCAAAAGGAAGGGGAGTCTACAGGTAGATGTTTTAGTTGGGGAAGCAAATATGTGTCCTATAAAGAGATTAACCCCCCTAATTTTCACTGTACTTCCCTTCCAGCTAGTCTTTGGAACTAAAGAAAAAAAAAAAGTATACTTCATTTATCTGTGAAAAAAAGAATATTTAGTTTACAATATTCTTATTTAGCAACACCATTCAAAAGTTATTGACTACAAAAAAAATAAAAGTACAAAAAAGAAAACAATCCCAGTAGAGTGTGATAAGGGCTCTATAATCACCTCAGTCTTATGGGGTTAACATGGAGGGCACCTGAATTAGAGCAAAGTGAGGCCTTGAACACTTCCAGTCATTTTCAACATGTATTTTTGTGGCTCCTTACTTTGAGTTTAATTCCCCCTTGGACATACAAAGCTATGTTTCTCAAACTTTAATGTGCATATGAATCACCTAAGGATCTTGCCAGAGGGGAGGAGTTCAGGGGCTGGGTGAAAAAGTGAAGCTAAAAGAGAAGAACAGAAGCATGTGTCTGGAATCACTGAGTGATAGGTATAATATGAGCTAGTGGTGGTCCTCTCTCCACTTACCTACATCTTAAACATTCAGCAAGTGTGCTACACATCCTATCAGCAATCTAAAATGTAGGACTCAGTGGTAATTAGAGGTCTAGTATGAGTATGCATGGAAAGTAAAAATAGGGAGTATATGAGTTCTCTCAGGGAAGGAATGCTAGCAAGAGAGCTGAGACAAAGAATATTGTGTTTCTTGGAGGCCTTGTAGAGAAACTGTGAACTGAGAAGAAATGAACCATATTTTCAGTGGCTCACAGGAAACAGGCCCAAGGAAGAATCAACATAGAAGACTGAATGCAAAGGAAAGACTAGAAAGTGCTAGAATCAGGAGACCTGGAGACCAGTTGGTCTCTGAGCCAATCACTCTGCTAACAAAGGCCCAAGTTTTCTTATCTCCAGAGTAGACTGTCATATATAAATTCTATTTTATCTTTACAGTTTTTTCATTCTTGCTTTTCTGTAACTTATCTGCTAGTGTTATCAGATGATCAATAAAAATATCTGGAATATAGTTGGGAGAGCTTATGTGTTGATTTTGAGAGCTTTCTAACACCAGTGATGTGTCTATTACTAATTAGTTGTATGGGGCAAGTTATAAACTCCCTTCCTTCTTGAAGAACATTTTGAGGACTAAATGATCTCTAGGGATCAGCAGATCCACTAACTCCAAGCAAATATTCTGTTCTCTTTGGCAAGGAAGAAAGCCTTCGGTCATATAAAGAGCAAATGTACTAGAATGGATACTCAGATATTCCAGGTCCTTAAATAGAGGCAAGTACTTAGGGAAGAATTAAAAAAGCAAGTTATTATGTTGACCAGAGAAATGGGGGGAAGATCAGGAAGGACTATTATATAGCGGAGTAGCCCTGTGCACATAGACGGGAACAAGAGAAGTGTTTTCATAAAAGAAGTGGAAGACTAAGCTTCCTGAGGACAGGGGTGCTTCTGTTCATTGTGGCTTCCCAGGGTCAGAGTGCATGCACCAAAGCATACACACAAGCACTAGTTTAGTGAATGAAGATGATCGAGAGGGCACCTTGGACATTCAATGTAAGCATGACTTTGTAAAATACAATTTTTTAATGTAATAAAACTAAGGTGGATAAAGAAACAGAAAAAGAGACATTAGGGGTGGCAAGGAGGAAAACATTAAGATCTTAAAAGGCCAGACAATGTAACCAAGTTCCCTAAGAGCAGAAAGACCATGGACAGAAGTCACAGATAAGTCCCTTCATTTTCCTTTATTGATTATTTATACATTTATCTATGTACTGTTTGGAAGAAGCAAAAATCTTTGGCAGAACAAGGGCAATCTAAGTCCCAAGAGAAAATAGTGCTATGTGATGCCTCCATCAGACCAGACAGCACTGAATCTCCATACCGATGTCTCTCTTGCTGAGAGCCTGAGCACTGCATTGGCAAGATTTCAGAAAGTGCATATCTACAGCAGAAAGCAGGCAGAGAATATTTCTAGAAGACTTATGTGAGTTATGGCAATTTTGGAGTAAGCCCACTTCTCTCCATCTCAAAGACCAAATTACAAATGCCTCAGTCTCTTGAATAATTTCGCCTATATTGTTCTATAAGTTCTTATTAGTTGGCCAGTAAGAAGAATCTCTTATAATTTAAGATGCTTATTTTCAACTTGGTTTTATGATTAAAATATTATGAAAATTTCCTTTTCTTTTTTGCTTAAAAGGTTGAACAAAATGTTCTTTAAATAAAGAATTCCTTAAACATTTTTCTTTTAAAATATCTTTTGATACTTCACTATATTGACTGAAGTGAATTAAAGAAGTCTTTAGAAATTTAACTTGTAAACCTGAATTCAAACTCAAATTCAAATCTAAAATTCAGCACATTCCTGCACGTTATTAACACATAAGTATGCAAAATTCAATATTCAATTTTACTTTCTTTTTATCAGATATATTCTTAAAAAACAAAAAAATTTGCTCAAGTCCATAACTCTGCCCTTATGATTTCTAAATTTAGCTGCCAGTTTTAAAAGAATTTGCATACTCTTGAATAAATGCCACTGAAGGGGGAAAGTGGTTTAGTAAAACTACTTATATGCAGATCCCCTCCTAAAGCACCCTGTGAATAGCTTTTATTAAGGAAGATTAAAATTGCTCATTATCCCAAAATAACTTCAGTACATGTGATGTTTTAAAAAAAGCATACACTGTAATCAGTTTGACATTTTTGGAATTTCAAAAGGTAATTAAAAAAATCTGCTATTGTGAGCATTTTTGGTGAGGTATAATGCTCGTTTTCATAGATATTTAAGGTTGCATTAGCTTATCTCTAAAGTCACTGATGTTAGTACATGGCCAAATACAAGGAAATTCACCTTTAAAGGAAAGATTGGTGACACAAACTAAAAGAGTATTTGAGGATAGACACGGAATATTCATCATAGGTGTCATTACTGGTCTATACCAGCATGTCATGATTACATGCTAGGCTTTGGAGTCCAACATTCCTAGAGTCAAATCTAGTCCACATACTAGGATATAACCTCAGGAAACCTACTTTAGTTCTCTCATCTCTGTTTTCTCCTCTCTAAAAGAAGGATGATAATTAAAGGAACCATATATCCTAGTATGCCCTTAAGAAACTATGTTTGTTGTCAGGTCTAATTATTAATGAGTCTTTCTACTCTCAAAAGCATCCCAGTTTGTCTGGTAAATTACTAGCTAACTCTAACACAAACCCTGGAAGATTTATTAGGAGGATTCATCAGCACAATTTCTGGCACAGAATTAACATTGAACATATCCTGCAAAATAGGACTTGCTCCTAGTAAAGCTATAGTTTAGACAAAAATGATATTCCATACAAAGGACTAGGCATATGGCACATTGTAAGTGCTTGATAAATATTAGTTACTGTTACTCATTTTGTGGTATTTTACTCACCATGAAATACATATGAGTTTAGAATTCACATGTAGCTAGAAACTTGGAATTAGCCAAAAAGACTTAGAGACAGAATTATAGCTGGTCTTGTAGATGACCTGTACAAAACTTCTGAGGTATAACAGCATTGCCACACATATTGGCATCTTTAGCTGAAGGATCTCTATCCATAGCCTGAACCAAAATATTCAAAGATGTCCTACTGTAGCTGTTCAGCAGGGGATTCGGCCACTTGTCAACCTAATGCATGAGCCAAAGATTTGTGTTGAAGGAAATAGGTTTTTATTATCAGGGTTCTAATTCTGGGGAAGCTGAGAGCACTCCTGCTCTGAGTCCTTCTCTCCCATGAGACATAAAATTTCTCTTTTTCCACAAAAGAGTACAAGCCAAAACCACACTCAGAAGTTCCCCATTCCCTTATCTCTCCTTTTTGGAACTTAAGCTAGCCACACAAAGAGATCTCCATTCTCTCTGGAATGTGCATTTGTGGGTTTCACAGTCTCCATCTTCTTATAGCAGCTCTCTCTTTCAGGATCTGGGGTATGCTGCCCCAGTCTCCATGTAGCCATTCGGGACTTTTGTGCAATGCTACACTGGATCATAGTGTCCCAAAGTACGGAGCCCAGTGAGGCATGCTTCCCAGCAGATTCCAATCATTCAGGGCCTAAGTCCCTGGTGGGCCCAACATCTGCCAGTCCCACAAACGTTCTCATCCATGTGTGGAGCAAGAACCAGAGACCCAGAGCATCCAAGCACACCTGTGACCAAAAGTCACAAGCCAAATCTTTACAAGCCAAAAGCCAAGAAAGTGCCAAGAGCCAGCACCCATCACCAAAAGCAAGAGAGAACCCAGAACCAAAAGCTGGAGCAAGTTTCTCCCCACCTCCTGTTTAAAAAGTCCTCTCTCAGAATTTTATAGGCTCTGGAAGCCAGTAGGAGTGTCCAGCTTTTTAACCAATGGTCACCTTTGTCCTTGCCCCTTTTTCCAGACATGGGCAGAAGTCTTCAGTCACCCTGAGCTAGGTGTCCAGCCACCACAGCTTATGCAAGTACTGTGTAGCTATGTCCAGAGCTAGTAGCCCCAAGGCTGTGGGCTATTTGTTTATACCAGTCTCTTGCCTCAGGCAAGTCCACTTTTTCAGGCAGTCCTTCCCCTTGCAGAAGACAGACTTATTTAATCCACCAACGCACCCTATTCGCTCCCTGCCTTTCCCGACAAGAGGGGGATCAGACTATGTGTTAGAATTGGGGGTCCCCAACTAGAATAGGGATATCTTGCTTTCTAGTTATTTCTGCTCTGACCTACCTCATTACACTACATCTAAAAAAGTAAGGAAACCTTAATCTATTAAATGTCTCTTTGGCAGACATGAATAGTGAGGTGGTTGGGCCCAACTCAGGAAAGCCAAGTTCTCTGGATCTTAACTGAGGAATTATCACTGGTCATCATTATGGTAGGTGACTTTAACATCTTTTAATAAAATAATTTTTCAAAATACCACATTCAGGTTTTCAATTTCTGGTCCAATATGTAAGGAGCCTAGAAGTAACCACTTCATCCTAACAATAGGTAAAAAACAAAACAAAATAACAACAAAACGCTGACCAAAAGGAAAAATTTATAACTCTATAGATCTGTCAAAGAAGTCAGGGCACAAGACAAACTACTGCCCACCTCCCAACACACACATACTTTAGAAAGAGACAATAGTATAGAGAGAATCACAGCCAATGAAAGCAGAAACCCATGAGCAGAAACCTCCATGGGAACCAGTACTGTGTAGAAGAACATGAATTATAACTGAGAAATGGTTGAAGACTAAGGGTAGACACTTAAAATAATTTGGGGTGGATGTAAAACTATAAAATTTCTAGAAGATAACAGGAGAAATCTTTGGGTATGGTGATTACTTTTAGGTACAACACAAAGGCATAATCTGTAAAATAATTAGTTTGTAAGTTATATTTCATTAAAATTAAAAACTTATTATTAAAAATTTCATTATTATTAAAATAATGCACTGTCAAAAGAATGAAAAGCAAAGCCACACATTGGGAGAAAATATTTTCAAAGCACATAGACTGTCCAGAATATATAAAGAACAGTTAAACTCAACAATAAAAAAGTAGAAACTTTTATTTTTCTTTCACTTATAACTTCTGTGAAGTATTTCTTTTCCTTATGCAGATCCAAGTTTTTGATGTCATTTCCCTTTTCTTTAAAGAAATTCTTTTCACATATCTTACAATACAGGTTTACTGGCAACAAATCTCTTTAATTTTTGTACGCCTGAGAAAGTCTGTTTCTCCTTTATTTTTGAATGATCATTTTCAGGGTACAAAAATCTAAGTTTTTTTTTTTCTTTTCTTCATCCACTCTCTTAACATTTAATTTCACTCCACTTTATTCTTGCTTGCAGGTTTTTTGAGAAGAAGTCATATGTAATTTTTATATTGCTTTGAGATACATAAGGTGTTTTCTTCTCTGGCTTCTTTCAAGACTTTTTTTCTTTATTTTTGATTTTCTGAACTTTGAATATGATATGCCTAAGTTTAGTTTTTGTGTATGTATATGTGTCCTTGAGCTTCCTAGATCTGTGGTTTGGTGTCTAACGTTAATCTGAGTTAATTCTCAGTTATTATTGCTTCAAATAATTCTTCTGAAATTGTTCTTTTTTTTTCTCCTACTTGTACTCATATTACACATATGTACCTTTGGTAGTTGCCCCACAGTTCTTAGAAATCCTGTTTAATTTCCTTTTTTTTTTTTTAATTTTTCCAACTTTCAGCCCAAATGTAGCTATGTAACTACAGAGTGAGTAAGAGAGTAGGGATCTCAAGTTTGTAATACCTCACCCACAGGTGTGGGCCAAAGCTCCTGGACATCATAGGAAGGAGGGTGGATAAATTCTTCCATTGAAAGGGAGGGTCATGGCAGACAGAAAAATCACACACAATTCAGACCACAAAGATCAATATCTAATTTCTCCTGTTCCTCTTCACTCATGTATTTTCTACAACTGATTTTTGCAAAAATATATGTGGACATTTGTATTCACATTAATACAGAACCCACCAATATATTGGCTTGATTCTCTTCAAATATCAAATAGAGACTTCCCCTCAAGATGGAGACTGAGGTAGATACATTTTGCCTCCTTCCACAACCAAAAAAGGACAACAAATTTAAAACACAAAAATAACCAGAACTGCCGGAAAATTGAACTGTATGGAAGTCCAACAACCAAGAGGTTAAAGAAGAAATATTCATCCAGACAGGTAGGAGGGGTGGAAATGGGTAGCCGGGGTGGAGAGGATGTGTGGCAAGGTAGTGGCTGGAGGTTGGGGTCGTCCCACATTTGCATGCAGATAAACCAGGAGGAACAGCTTGGGAGCGAGACAGACCATCCATTCCAGGGTTCCAGTGTGGGGGAAAAGAAAGCCTCAAAACCTCTGGCTGTAAACACCTGTGGGGGTTGTGGCAGTGGGAGAAAATTCCGGACTTACAAGAGAGTTCACTGGAGAGACCTGAAGGGTCCTAGAATGTACACAAGCCCACCCACCTACAAATCAGCAACAGAAGGGCCCAATTTGCTTGTGGGTAGTAACTGAAAGCCTGCTGAGATCCAAGCAAGTGGTCTTGTTCCCTCTCTGACCCCTCCTCCACACAAAGCATCAAAATGCAGTGACATGAGTTGCCCCACTCTTGTGAATACCTAAGTCTCTGCCCCTCACAACATAATAGGTATGCCAAGACAAAGAATTATGGCTTAAAGGAAAGAATGGATCAAAGCTCCAAAAATAGAACTAAGCAATGAACAGATAGCCAACCTATCAGATGCACAGTTCAAAACACAGTAATCAGGATGCTCTCAGAAATGGTTGAGTATGGTCGCAAAATGGAGGAAAAAGTGAAGACTATGCAAAGTAAAACAAAGAAAAATACACAGGGAACCAACAGCAAAGGGAAGGAAACTGGGAATCATATCAACGATTTGGAGCAGAAGGAAGAAATAAACCAGAACAGAATGAAGAAATGAGAATTCAAAAAAATGAGGAGAGGCTTAGGAACCTCTGGGACAACTTTAAACATTCCAGCATCTGAATCATAGGGGTGTCAGAAGGAGAAGAGGAAGAGCAAGAAATTGAAAACTTATTTGAAGAAATAATGAAGGATAACTTCCCCAAACTGGCTGAGGAAATAGACTTCCAGGAAATCCAGGAAGCTCAGAGAGTCCCAAATAAGTTGGAGCCAAAGAAGCACACACCAAAGTACATCATAATTACATTTACCCAAGATTAAAAATAAGGAGAGACCCTTAAAAGCAGCAAGAGAAAAGGAGACAGTTACCTACAAAGGAGTTCCCATAAGACTATCAGATGACTTCTCAAAAGAAACTTTGCAGGCCAGAAGGGGCTGGAAAGAAGTATTTAAAGTCATGAAAGGTAAGAGCCTACATCCAAGATTACTCTATCCAGCAAAGTTATCATTTAGAATGGAAGGGCAGATAAAGTGTTTCCTGGATAAGGTCAAGTTAAGGAGTTCATCATCACTAAGCCCTTATTATATGAAATGTTAAAGGTACTTATCTAAGAAAAAGAGAATCAAAAACTATGAACAGTAAAATGACAACAAACTCACAACTATCAACAACTAAACCTAAAAAAAACACAAAACCAAAAACAAACTAAGCAAACAAATAGAACAGGAACAGAATCACAGAAATAGAGATCAGAGGGGAGAGTAAGTGGGGTGAATGGGGGAAAAGGTACAGGGAATAAGAAGTATAAATAGTAGGTACAAAATAGACAGAGGGAGGTTAAGAACAGTATAGGAAATAGAGAAGTCAAAGAACTTATGTGTACGACCTGAGGACGTGAAATAAGGTGGGGGAATGCTGATGGAAGTGGGGCTGTAGGGCACAGGGGAACAAAGAGGAGAAAAAAATGGGACAACTGTAATAGCATAATCAATTATATACATTTAATTATATATTTATACTTATATATTTTATAATAATATATAATTTATACTTATTATATATTTATAATTCACCAGCGTGCAACTATTCAACTTCCCCCTTTTAATTTTATATATTTTTTAGTTTAGGCTGGAATAGAATGATCTGAATTTTTAGGACTATGAGATCAAAAACTGAAGTCTCTCTTTCAGAGACAAGGAAACCAAATCCCCAAGATTAAGTTTCTTGTATACATCAGAAAGCTTCTTAGTTATAGTTGGGACAAAAACCAAGTTCCTGGCCCTCATTCCAGACTTCTTTTTTTCTGCATCAAAAATTGTTTTATCTTCATACCACACATTGCCTATTGACACATATGAAAATACCAGCATATTCTATTATCATCTAGGTAATTTGACACTAATGTTCTAAAAAATAAAACTCATTCAACAGGCAATACTTTTTTTAATTTAAGTATTGTGATTGTGATTTGTAATTAGCAGAGTCTGAGCCTGTAATTCCTCGGTCAAGCCCTCAGGCTGAACTGTTCATATTTTTGAGTATTATTACTCAGCTTTGTTCTGCAGGAATGTTTTGTGGGGGAAAAAAAGGGCTGTGGTTTTATATAGGAAAACTAGGTTGATTTCATCTCTCAGCAACCCAGAAACAGATGTGTGCTGCCAGGTGGGGCAAAGAGTGTACAAAGAGCAGAGACCACTGAAAGAGCCAGGCCACAGGAGACAAAACTAAGCGGCATTGAAAGATGGCATTTACTCTTATAAGCAACATTTAGATTATATTTTTGCTTGATTTTTTATTGTGTGAATACCCCGAGTTAACCTTTTCTCCCTCTTTTTGGAAATCACCAATTAAACTCATTAAGCTTTTAATTGACACTATCAGCATTGTTAATATATTTTGGAAGAAAAGATGTGCTCTAATCCATCTATATTCTAGTGATTAGCTCAAGTTATAAAATGGGAAAAGTAATTGATCCGTGTTCTATTACTAACTTCCACACTCAACAATGATGTTATGATCCCTTTTTAAATGTTTAAGAATCATCTATCTGTTAGACACCTTATGGCAGTGGAACATTATAGACCCCTAGAAAGACTAAAATTGCACTCAACATTATTTCTTCCCCAATCTTTTCCTTGTTTGGTATTTTAGTAATAGATATTTGTGAGTTACGTATTTCCTAAGCCAGAAATTTCTACTTAATCCTTGACTTTCATTTCTCTTGTTAATTATAAAATCCCCTTAGTTCTATCACTTACATATCCCTCTATTCCATTCTTCCTCTCCTCTCCATGGCCCATCTTTCCCATAGGTCAAGATCATGTCTTTGCTATGTTGCAAAATGATCAAGACCATTGTCATTTTTAGCCTTCAGTGGTGACAATGTTGACCCTTACTTGAGCCCTGTGCTTCTGGAATACAGGGTGGTGAAGAAATCACCTCTCTCTTTTATTTTTTAAATTTTACCATCTTTTTCTCTTCCAAGAAATATCAAAGTACCACTCTGCTCTGCATAGCCCAACATAAGTCTGGTCTCCAACCTTCTTCAAGAATCCCAGAGTGGATTATTTTTTGTTCACTTTGCCTATATAAAAGCCCCAGTCCTTCTTCTTTTTCTTTAAAAATGTCCTCATTAATAAAAGTTTTCCCTAATGCAATAGCCTAAGTAAAATCATTTCCCTAATTGTCCAGTGCATTTTGTCTTTCACAATAGTTAGAAATAGGGGAGAACATAACTTCATTGAGAGAACTATAACTATTAAAGCTAGTCTTATCCTGAATGCTACCTCACATGACAATGAAATGAAACTGCCATTACATCTGCCTGTGAGGTTGGTGGAACCCTAGGTAACCATTTCTGAGGCTCCCTAAATTTGCCATGATAAAAGGATCTCCAAAGGTAGATGTGATAGTACTCTATAGCTAAGACTTAGTCTGGTAAGGCAAGAAAATCCTCGGGAAATTTCAAGAACACAGGTTCATCAGACCAGGGTCCTTCTCTTGAAACCAGGGTTTTAAGGCTGATTCCCTGGGTTCCTGTGCCTATAAAGGAGAGCCATGCATTTATTTTGAACACAACTTATTTCAAGAAATTAAAATTTATTTATAGCATTCTCTTACGCTAATTACAAAATCCTTCAGGGCAGATCAAATAATCATAATGTGAAGAGTTCATAGTAGCTGGTGTCAGTTGATGGTTGTTGGTACCAATTTAACACTACCAGTTGTCTCCTACTTATAGCTTAGTCTCTGATTATCTGAGAGACAGTTTGTAGATATGTACATTTTCTACAAGGTTACAACTCTTTAGTTATACGCCTAAAGAATTATTCATTGATCTTTCCTCATTTGCCTATCTTTATAATACACTTCTCTTTTTCTCTCTGTAGGCAGCTCTACTCCTCAGTGGTTCTTACACTCTCTAGGCAGCTCTGTTCCTCAATGGTTCACTCCTGTGCTCTGCTTCAGCCAGAAATTGCAGCTTCCAGCTTTCTGCGCAAAGTGACAACCCCAAGCTAGAGAGAAGCTGGTTTATATAGACAGAAGCCTCTGCCCCAGTCCCTGACTGGTCAGAATAAAGCTGCTTTGATTGGTCAAAGCTGTGCAGCTTTGATCAGATGGGGAAAACCTTAGTCTTGTTGGCTGAAACAGGACTTCAAGAATTCCTTAATAAACTGTGGCACAAATGGCAGAAACACAGTGTAGATGGGCAGGTAGGCAGTTGAGCACAGAGACAGGCAGACTAGTGCAGAGGTTTCTTCCAGGCTTCTCTGAGAAGGGCAGTTTGCCTGACAGGCCCCTGTGCAGAAATGGCTGCTGAACTCAGATTTTTTTCTTTCTTTCTTTTTCTTTTTTTTCTTTTGAGCCTGAGTAGCCACCAGGAGCCTGTGTAGTCCTCAGAGTTCACACTGGTTAGTCTTTCATATGCTAACTATATCTCCTTTAGGAGTGCATTCCTGGTTAGGGTAGGTCAACTGTCTGTGAACCACACTCATTGGTTAACAAACACTTATAGCTCATAAGCTAATTAGTATTGAATGTGTCCAAGAAAATTACAGTGTTTCCAAGTAAATTACAACCTATGTTACTGCAGAAATGTTCTGAACTCTTTACTTCCACTATTGTATTCCTTTAAGTCATTTACACTCTAGCTAGATTTTTATAAATCACACACCTCATCAGTTTTCAGTGAATCCTGAATGATCTGAGAATTCCAAACTGCATAAGTATTTATACGGCTCTGCATGAGTAGTCCTTATTTATCTTTTTAAGCTAACCTTGGACTGCCTCCCTTTTCTGGGCCTCTCTCCACACAGCTTCCCAACTCCCAAGCACCATCAGTGCGCCCATTCACCCAACCCATACTGTTTAACCTCAGAACCATTCTCTGTCCTTCCATTCTGCTCTGTAACACAATAGATTCCTTAAGCCTTTGGTCCTGCACAGGTTGTGGTTCAGGGTGTGTTTCCAGCTGAGTTCAGCCAATGTGAGTACTGCTGAGGGATATCTCCAGTTCTCTCTCTGCCTACCAAGGTAAGTTTGGCAGAACATTCCCCTCTTCCTTAGCTGAATCTTCTATAAGACAGTCCTGGGCTGATTCCTGGCTTTTCCCGGTGGCTCCAGCTCTTGGGCTCCAGTAACACTGTCTCCTTTTAGGTGTGGGAGAGTGGCTACCCACTGCTGCTAATCTCTGGGGTATCTCACTTTCTACTAGGTAGCTTCTCAGGCCTTTCTTACCTCTTAAGAAACAAATTCTCCATATTAAATTACCTCTGCTAATGCAGATGCATAAGCAAACATTTCCTATGTTTCTTATTGGCTTTGCAAATGCCAATGATATAATTTAGTTCTTTGATCAGCATCCCAACTTTCTTCCATGAAGGATGTAGATGTAAATGAGGCAAAGTCTGTGGAACTTGACAATGTTATTTACATCTATAAGTTACCCCTTCCACAGGCCCAGCCATGCTAAACTTCTTTTAGTCACTCAAATATGCAAGGATTTTATTTGTCATATTCTTTTTTTCCATACCCATTTCTATCCACCCAGACAAATTTAAACATGATTAGGCAACGCCAACTACTTCTTTTCCCTGGGATCCAGGCAGTTGCTTTTGACAGCCTTTGTATAGTGTCCCCTAATTTTAGAAAACTAAAAATGTGAGAAAAAAATCCCATATTTTAGGGGCATAGAAATATAGGCTTCAATAATACTTTGTAAAATATAGGGCGAGGCAAAAGTAAATCTACCATTGTTTGTATGAAAAATAATACAGTAACTAATAAATAATAATTTAAAAATAAACTATATTTTGCATACTCACAACTGTAAACTTACTTTTGCTGTACCCTATATAAAGTGTAATGACATGTAAATGATTAAAAATATTATTAAAAATAAAAATCCAGGTATGATAATAAATTATAATTATTGTTATATAATATTACATTATTATCAGACTATGCATTTGACTTTATTGAAAGGGTAAGATGTAAGACACTATCTTTACCTGAAATATGACACCTCTTATATCTTAGCCTCTGACCATCTGAGGGACAATTCATAGATATGTACATTTTCTACCAGGTCACAACTCTTTAGTTATACTTGAAGAAACATTCATTGATCTTTCCTCATTTGCTTCTCTCCAATGCTTTATCTTTACCAGTAGCTAATTTTAATACCCTTCTCTTTTTCTTAAAATTGTCTTGAAGTTGACATGTTCCCAATCATTTATAAATGACATGAAGATTTCAAGAATTTAAATAAAGCTATATAGGAAAATAACATTTTCTCATATAAAACACAAATCAGATTTTGGGAAATTGCTCTAAAGATATTTTATAAAATATATACTGTGAATAATCATCCATAGGAAGTAATTCTAATTATCTTTTTCTTTGATCTTAATGAAACGCCTTTTCTCATTATTTCTCTGTTCTATACATTTTACATGAATGTTGGCATGTGGAGACCTATACTTGTGTCCTTAAAACTCTTAACACTAATTGTACACACAGAAATTAATACAGTTTATTTTTCTCAGGCAACTGCAATTCTCACTCATACTGGTTCAAGTTCTTTCCTGTACTATAAATGAGAAAGACCACAAGCTGGCTTAGCTGCAAAGAACTTGTCCATCTGCCACAGCTGACCTTATTCCTTGGACATTTCCCCTTTCCAAATTGTCTTCTTATGTTCTCACATAGTTATAACCTTTTTCAATGCTCTTGGCTTTCTAGAAAGCAGATCACCAATTCCTAATGTTAGAACATTTTAAAAAATAATTTAAATATTTTCTACAGAACAGATTCACTAATTATTCCTCAAAATAATTGTCCATGACCCACCTCGCTATGGGATATCACCATTAGGCTTTTCTTTTGCTGTCAGGAATAGATATGGAGTGAAAAGTACACTAGAAAACAGTTCAGGAAGCTTCTGTCTCCTCTGTATGTGAATTTGAAAGCAAAAATTTTATCAGCCAGGTCCTTGAGCAAACAATTTCTTTTCCCTTCAGTGTTCTGGGATTACCAGGATTTACCTGCTTTATACTTATCCTTTCTGCTACAGCCAACCAATGAGTCATATTTATGAGGATAAAATAACAAAGTTGCATAGATATTAAGGGAGTGTGTGTATGTTGGGGTATACACAAAGTTTTCATTGTCTAAGAGTATGTTTTAGTAAAACATAGGCTAAAAGTGCACTGTGTCTAGAATAAATAAGTCATATCCTTAAGCAAAACAAAACACACATTTGGTTACAACACTGGGTGTGAGACACTCAAGTGAATACAAAACACATCTCTGTCTATGGAGAACTTAAGTTACTATTTGTAAAAACTCAGGGATTTGGGAGGAAGAGGGATATTTGGCTGTTGATACACTTCTGTCAGAAAATCTAAAGCTACCAAAACAAAGCCACACTCTATGGTAACACATCCAAGAGCTTATGCTCCAAGGTGCATCAACACTGCATAAGATCCATCTCCCTGAATCAAGTGTTCTCCAGTGACGGAGGTGAGACCTCATTCAGCTATTTCAAGGAAACATGTGAATTCCCATTACTAAAGTCTCTGGTTACAAATGGCTTTACAGTCTCAAAAAGTTTTTTAAATGTGAATTTCATAAATGATTTATCTCCAAATTGTAGGTCAATTAAAATAAAGAAATTTTACATCTTATATGTCAATAGTTATGTAGAAAAAGAAAAGAAAACAATGGGCAAATCTGGTCTTCTTAAAAGCAACTTTTTTCCAAGCCATAAGTACTATGTAGAAAGGAGACTAATATCCCCTATCATTGATTGTACCATTAAAATAAAATGTGAAACGTAGAGATAGAATTCCTTGTAACTACATCTTCCCAAATATATTTGATCTTCTCTGAATAAAAAAATGGTGATTTTTATAATTATTCTCTCCTTCAATTCTTACATAGCCCTTGAAGTTGGTAATTGTTATCCTTATTCTACACATGGAGAAAATGAACATAAGAGAAAGCCTGTCATTTGCCCAAGATCACATTGCTAGTAAAATCTCCGTGGTTTTGCAGTTATATCACAAGCAGTTACAAATACTCTGCCAAGATTACTACTAAGATTACCTGTCCTGCACTTTTATATGTTTGTACTCTACCTTATTGCACAAAGGAATTAAAGAAAATAATTGAAAATCTTAAGAAAATAACCCATTAAAAATACTTTTTCTTTTTCTTTTCTCTTTAGTGCTTTGTAGAAGCACCTATTCAAAAGAGTGGGGGATTATTATTGAAATGTAGGATTCAGTGACTCAATTTCTCTCTTTTATTATTTCCACATAGAACTTAGATATATAGAAACTATTGAAAGATGATGAAAGCCAGAGCTGATCAAACTATCTCTTAATTCTGCATAATTACCAAAAATGGTAGAGCATGGG
Organism: Pteronotus mesoamericanus; assembly: GCF_021234165.1. Lineage (NCBI taxonomy): Eukaryota > Metazoa > Chordata > Mammalia > Chiroptera > Mormoopidae > Pteronotus > Pteronotus mesoamericanus. Next base: position 44,974,315 of record NW_026555329.1, on the reverse strand, counting down.
AGCTAAGTCAGAAGTAATAAACAATTTGTCTTCCATAGAGTCTTAATGGAGTGTGTCTGCTCTTAAGGTCCCAATGACCTTAACAGTCCTTCTCATACATCTTCTGGACATCACTTTAGCAAATGTGATGAGCCTAGAAGTTATGTGGCTCAGCTGGGATGAAGTTGTCTTTGTATTTGAAGGAAGCCCTTATTCACTAGAAAAGCAGGAGAAGAGGAATTACTCAAAATCCAGTGACCACAAGACCATTAACTTTACTTTAGGTTGATCTGTCAAAGAGAAAATAAATGTGGTTGCAGCCTACAGTATCAATTGCTGTACTGAGCTGCAGGGGTGTGTGTGTGAGTTTTTAGTGCAGTCCTAAGCTCCAAAACAAAGTTCCACCACTATGCTTTATTTTATTTTTAAAAATATTTATCTATTTACTTTTTAAATTAGTCCCTTACTGAACTATGAATACTAGAAGAGGGAATTATTGCATGTTTATCTATGCATCTTTAAGCCTAACATCAGTCCAGCATTCCATAAATGTCTTCGGGAAGGAAAAAGGGAGATAGGAAGGAGATAAAAAGAGAAACTGTTAAGAAATACACATTAATGACAGAAGGAGACAAAGTCTGTAGTAAAGAACTGTTCTAAGATTGTAATATAGGAATTTCAAAAATTATTTGTTGAAACATGGTATAATTCATCAATAATTCATGCTGAAGTATGTCTACAATGTTTCACGCACCATTGTAAGCACTGGAATTAGAATGGTGAGCAAAGCAGTCTAGGTCCTTGCTCTAATTGAGACTTAATGATTTAGTGAAATATTGATATAGATAATAAGTGAGGAAACATACCAACAAACGATGGTGATAAACATCCAAAAGACAATGCAAATGGTGATGAGATAAAAGGGTTGGTTGGTTGTTGAGAGGTCAAGGGATAGGGGCTACTTTAGAAAAGTTAACTAGGTAGACCTCAGGAATCAGAATGCTCTAAGCAGAAACTCAAGGGCAGAGAATAAGCAATGGTTGTATCTGGGGGAAGATATTCATGGGGTAAAAAGTAAGGCTTTGAGGGGCAGAGTTGAGTGACCTGAAATAGAGCAAAAGTACTGGAAGCAACATGGGTCAAAGAGATGATAAATAGGAGACAGGGCCAGATCATAAAGGGCCATGTAAAGGGTAGAAAGAAGTTTACAGATTCATATTCACCTTGATATTCTTTATTGTTTAATTTTTATTTCTTTAAACTTATAAGAAGTTGTCTTTGCACATTCAAGACTTATTCCATTTACATGTTTCTCTTATTCTCTCTTGGGGACACATCCTTGGAACAGCCCATCCACAGAGATTTTTGAAAGACACATCAACAGTTTAGTAAATGTATTTCCACCTTCCCGGTTGGGCTATTCATCTTTGAGTGTCACCCAACAACTAACATTTAATATGACTGGAGCAGTGCATGGTTCTGTTCTTATAGTATAAATTAACATGCAGCCACACCCATTTCTAAATAGCATTTCATAGCAATATTTGTTGAAATATATAAATATTAAATATATGACAGGGATTATGGAAATCACTTAAAGGGAAGTACCTAGCTCCTATATTAGCCATAGGAAAAAGTTACACATGAAAGTTGAGACATACTGATTTATTTGGAGAGGATTTTCTATGGGATTTTGAAAAACCTTCAATAGCAATGGAACTATAGAGAGAGGCTGCATAGAGAATAAGGTATTTTAAGAATAAAGTTTGAGTTATTTATATATTTTGGAGATCAAACCTCTATATGATGTATCATTAGCAAATATATTTTCCCATATGGTTGGCTCCCTTTTCATTTTGCTGTTGTTTTTCTATAGCCATGCAGAAGCTTCTTATTTTGATGAGGTCCCACTTGTTTATTCTTGAGAAAAGAGAACCCTAGTACACTGTTGGTGGGAATGCAGACTGGTGCAGCCATTGTGGAATTTCCTCAAAAAACTAAAAATGGAACTGATTTTTGATCCAGCGATTCCCCTGCTAGGACTATACCCTAAAAATCCCAAAACGCCAATTCAAAAGAACCTATGCACCCCAATGTTCATAGCAGCACAATTTACAATAGCCAAGTGTTGGAAGCAACACAAATGCCCATCAGTAGATGATTGGATCAAAAAATGATGGTACATTTACACAATGGAATACTACGCAGCAGAAAGAAAAAAAGAAGTACTAAACTTCGTGACAGCATGGATGGAATTAGAGAGCATTATGCTAAGTGAAATAAGCCAGAGGGCAAAAGACAAATACCATATGATCTCATCTATAAGTGGAAAGTAACCAACAAAACAAAGATGCAAGGAAAATGAGACCAGCAACACTGAAAGAAAAAAAAAAAAAACAGAGTCAAGAGGGAAGGAGGGAAGAGTGAGCAGGGAAAAGGAAGGGAAGGGTCAAGTCAAGGACTATATAGCAAAGACTCATGGACAAAGCCAAAGTGGGGAAGGGAGTGGAGGGAGGGAGGGAGTGGAGGGAGGCGGACAAGGGAAAGTGGTGGGGGGAAAACAGAGACAAATGTATTTGAAAAAATATATATATAAAATACAATAAAGATTAAGTTAAAAGGAAAAAAGAAAGTCACATCTTTCTAAACCATCAAAAAAGTTTATTTGATACAATATATTTAGAAATTTCAGTTTTAAGTATCTTAGAGAAAAATCTTGAGACAGCAAATATTCTATAGAAATGCTTTTAGCTACTGTCTACTTAACCTGACTCCTTTATGCTGTTTTTTCTAAGAGAGTTGCTCTTCTGGCTGTGGTTGCCTACTCATCACATAGACTCTGTTTGGAAGCTTGCCTGGGGCAGTCATCACAAATATAAAGGGCAGAGCACACAAGGGCCAGTTGAAAGAGTGTCAAGAGAAGGTGCTGGTAAGGGAGTGGAAAGTGGGAAGGTAGAATGGTCAGAATTTTTCCAGCAACAGACCACAATAGGCCCCTTCATAGATATCTGAAGTACCTGTAAAAATAAATAAAACAAGAGGGAATGGGGCTCTTACGAGAATTATCTTTTTAAAAAAATATTTGTTGATTATTTTCCTTACCCTATAGCTAATACACAATCAAGAATTATAGAACATAGTTATGTTGTTTTTACAAAATTAGAATTACACTGTATATAGAACTTTATAATGTAGCCTGATAATTTTCCCATAATTAAATATTTATCAATGTTATGTTAAGATTTTATGAAATTCTACTTATAGACATTTAAATATTTAAATTTTATCTAATTTATTTTTTAAGTTATTAAGTATAAGTTTATTACTTTTGTTCCCTTATAGAAAAGCTAAAAAGATAAATTAGGATCTATTAGCACACTTTTTTAAATTGTTTACTTTCTTTTACATTATTTTTATTTCTTTTTAATTTATAAATCATGTCTATTCTATTACAATTGTCTCAATTTTTACCCCTTTATCCACTCCACCCATCCCACCCCCATCCCCCAATTCCCAGTCAATTCCCATGCTGTTGTCCATGTTGATGGGTCATTCATACATGTTCTTTGTCTAGTTCCCTCCCCTTCTTTCCACATTGTCCACTTTCCCCATCCCCTCTGGTCACTTTCAGTCTGCTTCATGTTTCCATGCCTGTGGTTTATTTTGTTTGTTAGTTTATTTTGTTGAATAGAGTCCACTTATAGGTGAGATCATATGGTATTTGTCTTTCATCAACTGGCTTATTTTGCTAGCATAATATTCTCCAGTTCCATCCATGTTGTTGCAAAAAGGTAGGAGTTCCATCTCTATCTCTATCTCTTTCTCTCTCTCTCTCTCCCTTTCTTTCTTTTTTATATGCAGATTGATTTTATTTTTTTAAATGTCAAAGTCAATTATAAAATAATAAAAAAATTTAAAACCATTATAAAGTCTCAGCAATTAAGCCAACATGACACCAGCACAGAAATAATCAAGTAGATCAATGAAATAGAATGAACATTCTAGAGAAAAACATATATATCTGTCTAACAATATAATATATGACTAAGTTGATATTTCAAATCAATTGGTAAAATAAGGCTTATTCAGCAAATAAGGTGCATGGACCACTATTACTTGAAATAAAACAAATATAGAGCCCTATTTCACACATTATACAAGAAATATTCAGGTGAGTTAAAAATCAATATGTAGAATCTCAGGAGTTTTAGAAGAAAATAGAACTAATATTTTTCATGATCTGAAGTAAAATATTCAAACCCAAAAGCTATAAAGTAAACAATGACAATATGACTATATTAAACATTTAAGACTATATAGTAATATACATATAAAAAAAGTTAAAGGACAAGGAAGAGAATAGGAAAGTATTTGCAACACATCTAAAACATGGTTATTAGGGTTTTGTTCTTTTTTAAGGGAAAAACATTCTACAAACCTTTAATCAATAAGTGGATGAAGAAAACCAAAAAGTCATTTAAAGCTTTCAAAATAATAGAAATAGGCAAGAAATATACAAAAATAGGTTTATTTTCAACAAATAATAAAGAAACAATTAAAATACCATATCATTGTCACAATCAGATTCATGGGTATTATAAATATTGGTAATATCAAGTATTGGAAACTCTGAAAGGAATTGGGTATTCATAGAAACTTTTTCTCCATCTTAAAGCAGTCCCTTTAGCATATTTTGCAGTGCTGGTTTAGTGGAGGTGTATTCTTTTAGCCATCTTTTGTCTGGGAAAATCCTTATTCCACCTTCCATTTTCATTAAAAGCCCTGCTGGGTAGAGCAGCCTTGGTTGCAGGCCTTTGTTTTTCATGACTTGGAATATTTCCTGCCATTCCCTCCTGGCTTGTAGTGTTTCTGTTGAGAAGTCCGCTGTTAGCTGTATTGTGGCTCCCTTATATGTGACTACTTCTTTCTCCCTTGCTTGCTTTAGGATTCTCTGTCTTTGAAATTTGCAGTTTTAATGATGATGTGTCTTGGAGTGGGCATCACTGGGTTCTTCATGAATGGGACCCTCTGTAGTTCCTGGACTTGTGTGACTTTTTCCCTCCTCCAGTGAGGGAAGTTTCCCATCATGACTTTTTCAAACAGATTCTCTATTCCTTTCTCATCCTCTTCTCCTTCTGGTATCCCTAGTATATGGATATCATTACATTCTCAGTTGTCCTGCATTTACCTCAATGCCTTTTCATTCTTTTTGAGTCTTTTTTCATTTTCTTACTCTTTCTGGGAGCTTTTTTCTACCTTCTCCTCCAGCTCGCTGGGTTGGTCATTGGCTTCATCTAGCCTGCTTTGGATTCCTTCTACTGTGTTCTTCAATTCAGAAATTGTATTCTTCATTTCCTCTTATCTCTTATTGATAGTTTCTATGTCCTTTTTCATGCTGATATAGTTTGCAGTAAGCTGCTCATAGTTTCCCTGTAGTATTTGATAATTCTTTCTGAGCTCACTGAGCTCTGTGAGCTTCCTTAGAACCATTGTTTGGAACTCAATATCTGATTCCTTACTTGCCTCTATTTCACTCGGTTCTCTTTCTGGGGATTGCTCCTTTCCCTTCAAGTGGGATGTATTTCTTTGTCTTCCCATTATGTGTGAGACTCTTCTCTTTTGCTTCTGCTTCTTAAGTTGATCTGTCTTGATTTCTTGACTTTGTGATGTGAACTTCTATGGTTGAAGACCCCTCTTTTTACTTTCTGGATAGGCCTCTGATGTCCAGATGTTGTCCCTGTCTGATCTCAGGCAGTCTGTTTGAGAATTCCACTAATATACTGTTTGTGGCTGTCTGCTTCAGCTGTTAATCTAGTCACTCTGCACTTAGCAGGCCACCTTAGACAGCTCAGGATGGGGCAGAATTTCTCTGTGGAGCAGGGGTTATTGGGTCCTCTCATGCTGCTGCCGTGCAGGGGAGGAGTCTGCACTGGGATCCTGCGGTCTATTCTCTCCATTCTCTCCCCAAAGCCTCTGTTCCCAGTCTCTCGTCAAGTGCCTCCAGACCTCTCTGCGCCCCCTTTAGCCAGGAATCTACTGTCTGTGGCTGCCACTCTGCACTCAGCAGGTAGCTTAGTCAGCACAGGTCAAGGTGGAATCCCACCTGGGGGTGGGGCTCTTGGGTCCTCTGATGCTCATGATGCTCAGGGGGAGTAGTCTCTGCCTGAGCAAGATGACTGCTGCAGCATTGGGATGAGTCAGCACTGAGATTGGGCCAGCTCCTCTCTCGGTTCTCTTCCCAAAGCCTCCTTCCCCAGTTTCTCCTCAGTCATCTCTAGCCCACTCTGCCGCTGCATTTGCCAGAGATCAGGGTAAGTGGCTCAAAATAAAATTTTATGCTTTGGCCCTTTAAACATTTCTTTGCATCTCCAGCTGCCTGTCTCTGGCAAAGAGCAACCCTGCCACCTTCCGCAGCTGGCTATTTTCTGTGTACTTTCTGGGCTCTGGTATTGTGGGCTAGAGATCCCTGCTTTTGGTTTAGACCCTGCTCTTCTCAGGGGATTTAACTGGCTGTTTTAATATCCTCCTGGTTCTGCCACCAGTGGGTGCCCTGCCCACCTTCTTGAGTCTGCACTGCACTCCTTACCAGTTAGATTGTGCTAAAGCCAAATCTTCTGTCTCTCAGGTTACAGGGCCCCTCTCTCGCTATTTTTCAGTTGTTTGTTAACTGAAAAATTAGGTGATTTCTTCCCAGTTTAGCTGTAATTCCAGGTTGGTCCAGATTCCAGGAGGAGGTCAGTGTCACTTCCACTCGATCCTCCACCATCTTGATTCTGAAATTTATCTAATTTTTTATGGTTAAATATTTAGATTTTCTTGAAGTTTTGTAATTACATATTATATTATGTTGAGAATCTTGGCATACATCTGATCATTTCATTAAAACCAACTTTTAGGTGCTGAATTTCTGGTCAAGATTCAATAGAGATCCATTGTGAGAGCTGTCTTCCTATGTGCATAATATTCAGTAAGTATCATTTGATTATACCAATAATGTTTTGGGCTGAAGAATAGACATATAAACCCATAAGACAATATCAAAAGAGCAGATGAGAAGATATCCTGAGTCCTACTCTGCTGGGGACTCGTTCGTTATTAAAGTGGCATAAATAATCAGCAAAGGCACACATCAATAACAAGCTAATATGAGACAGATATAAGTGTCCTAAAGGCAACAGAAAGGATAGTATTGTATAATAAACCTCCAGACTGGTTATATCAACACATGTTTATTGCAATTGTATACAGAGATGTTCATTTCTTCACATTTCTGCCCAAACTTCTTTATGCTATCACATATAAGATCTTCACTTACTATGTTAATTTACATTTACTTGATCACTAATGAGGGGATATATATATTAGTGTTTGTGTTACTTTCCTTCAGTTATCTGGTTGTGTTCTTGCACATTTTTTTTATTGCCATTTCTTTTCTTATTGATTAGAAGAGCTCTATTATTATGTTGAAAATTCATTTCTAATTTTCCTTTTAATTTTTATAAAGTGTTTTGTTATGTAAATTGTATTTATATAGCTAAATACATCAATTTTTTCTTTATAGTTTTCTAATATTTTTGTGAAAACAAGCTGTTTATATCTAGTTATTTATATTATTTAATATTTTAATGCTTAGCTTTTTACTTAATTTTTATTACATTGTTCTAATTTTACTATTTTCTGAATCACTAACCCATTGGTTTACCACAATTTTTCTCTCCTGTTTTAAAGCACTACTACCATTATTATATTTTAAGGTAGGATATGTACTTAGGCCTGTCTGGATTTCCTATGCTGCTAATTTGGAGGCTGGTTCATGAAATACTTATTGACTGTTCAGGGAAGGAAAGATAGGGGAACTATGAGAAGAAAAGTGAAGGAATGACCATTGTGTATTTACTTAATGTTTGCACCATGCTGCATATGATTAATCTTTTTAGTATGGATAAAAATATAAATGTCATAATCATTGTTTTTGCTGATAAGGAAATTGCCCCTTAGAGATGTTAATTAAATTTCTCAGGATCACACAGTAAATGAGAGGTGGAATTAGTATCCAAACTGAAAACTGATTTTGACTTCTATGCAACCCTCAGGGGTCTAGTGAAATAAATGGGAGAGGGAACCAATGTCCCTGGTATCAGTACATAAAGGACTAGGAGGGTGGAGTCTTTGCCAATTCTGGTGCCATTACAAGGAGCGGGCTCAGAACCATGACATTACCTCTGGTAGCTGTTTACCCTTGCTATGTCAGTGTCTCGCCACTGTATTACACAGAGACAGGATGTGTAAATTAGAAGTCATTTCCAGCAGCTCTCCACCTATGACTTGTCCCCTTCCCATATATATATTTTATTTAATCTGCCATAATCTTAGAAACTTCCTATTCCTATGTCCAGACTTTCTTTCATGTTTAGAATCTGTCTCCTAAAATATTCTGTTTTACTTGATGATGAGGTGAGGCTGGAGGAAAACCCTAGCCTTAGCTTTGAGAGTCTGGTTAGGTTTTTAGAGTATCACTAAGTGACAATTTAGGAAATGAGGAATAAGAATAATAGTTCCTATCTTGTGAGAATAAAACCAGTTCTGAAATAAGGTGCTTGGAGCTTGCTTAACTAGTAGAAGATTCAATTTATATTAAATATTGTAACCATCAAAAAACGAGAACAAGGCTATGAAGGAATGAGACTCTGGATAGGTAACATCAGTTGAAGGAAAGCATTAACAGAATCTGGGAGCTAAGGAGTGATATGGAGTTATAAGACTTTAAAGAACAAATCTAAACTATGGGTGGAAGGCTCGGGAAAAGATACCAGGAGAAAAAGTGAAGGGAACTTGGCACCTAAATCTAGATAAGATCTACTCTCTCAAATTTTCCCAAGTCTGATTTCTGTCAGAATAGGAAAGGTTTTCATGACCTCCCAAAGGACCCAACACTATCTTTCTAGCATTTGGAATGACTGCTGTCTGTCCTTAGGAAGCTGATATGAGGGTCCAGGAAGTGATGGGAAGAGAGGCAAGTGCTATATGTATAAAAGGCCCAAGGGGCACATTTACATATCCATTTATGCTTCATTCTTCTGTCCTGTGGACATCCATCAGAGACTGGGAGAAAGCTAGGAATATGCTGATAAAAACATCACAAAACACAATGTCTATAGGACAACATCATGGAAAGGATAAGATAACTAGGCAATGAGACATAATGTAAAAACTAGTATGATAATTATAATGCAAAAAAATTGTATGGTCAGGAATGGTAGGAGATTCATACGAAGAAGACGCACCCAGCTTAAAGAGTCAGGGAAAGTATCAGATCCTGACTCTGAAGGGTAAATAGTGAAACCCTGGAGTACAAGGCCAGAAAAAGCATCCCAGGCAGTGGAGCAATCACATCCAAAGACATAAATGTGGAGGTGAATAAGACCACTGGTGGGACTCTGAATGAATTGCAAATCATTATTATGGCTAGAAACTATCATGAGAGGAGTAAAGGGGTTAGCAATTAAGACTTATCAGTGTGTAGAAATGCTCATAAAGGCTCCCATAAACCTAGCTATGGGGTTGGGCTTGTACACAAGGATCATGGTGTGGAGAGCAGGACCAATAAAATGGAATTGGTCTGATCAAGATAACATAAAGCATATAAAACAAAGTGGGATCCTTCTTGTCAACCAAAATGGCTGTCAGTCAGCCATGACACTTTGGTTCAAGAGGGAAACTACCTAAGTCAGAGCAGACATATCTGGCAAGGAGACACACCTAAGCTATCTGGACATGTGATAAGAAAAACCATGTCTGCAGAGCGGGACCACCCATAGTCTCCTGGGAAAATTCCCCACTTGGCATCAGGGGGTGTCAAGACACTTATCAAAAGACCCAGAAGGGTGGAGCACACCACTTTCAAGATATAACAGAGGCCGGCTTCAGACCACTGCAGAGACAAACGAGCTCCACATACCCTAGTGCTGCTCGATGCCTCACTGATCTCCCTTAGCATCAGCCACAGGAGGCTCTGTCCTGCTAGACTGAGGACTTTGTCTGCCCTGGTGACCACCTGGCTCTTGGCATCCTTCCTTGCAAGATGTTGACAACTCCCTTGCCCACCATACTGTCTCCCAGACCTGCGACTCTGAGACTGAGACTCTGGTACTCTGGTTTGTTATCCCCTATTGATTGCTGTGTGTGTGTGTTACATTTCTCTTAGGTTGTTAGACCATGAGTAGGATATTAACGTATATTGATATTCTACTTTGAGTGAACCTACATTCAATAAAAGCTGAATGAATAACATAGTTACCTTGGGTGACTTGTGTCTATTCCTTGGTGCCAGTCTGCTCAGCAGGCAGCTAGCCCAGCAGTTGCCTGGCTGACTTATAGCAAAGACAGTATCACCAACCCGCACTCGTGACACATGAATTTTGCCTACTTACTCCTGGCAAAAACTCCTTGCTGAAAGTAAATGGCAGCAGCAGCCTTTGTTACTGTATAGTTCAAGTTTTTAGTATAGTAGTTTAGTTTTTTACATATCATAAGTAATTCTAAAGTTTGGCAATAACCTATTAATGTGCCCTGAGGAATATGCCAGAAGGATTAACTGTAGCTAGGCCCAAAGGTAAACTTGAACCCTGACATAGCTACCATTGAAAGATGACATTCTCACTAGTATCTTGAGAATTTAGAGTAGGGCCCACCAAAGTAAGTTCTGATGTTGCTTCAGTAAAACCCTTTTCTTTGAAATGAGAAAATGCCATAGATAAAAACCAGCTCAAAATCAACCAAACAACAATACTAGCCTAATAGCTTGTGAGAAGTGATCTCATTATAAAATATGGCATTAATTCATATTGGGGATTTATCTTTCAGCAGAGAGTCAAAACTGCACATGTTTCAGTAGGTCATTTTTGAAACAGGGTGAGAAGAAAAGTTGGAAGAAAGGAAGGAAAGGAAAGAAAGAAGAGAAGGAGTGTCTGTAAGCATGAGTGCATATATTAAATCTTGATGAGGTTAACACTTGAAATTGGAGGAATGTTTTGATAACACAAGCATAATATTTGGATATGTCTGACAATCCCCACAGAATAAAGAGTGCAACAGTTTTTTCTACAGCCATGGTTTAAGTGAAACTCACATATGACATAAGGAATCAAATAATCCCATCCCAAAGGCTTAAGGTGTTCTTGCAATTGAAACAGAGTCAGTACTACTCAGAGGGGTTCCTCTCTTAGGTTGGTGGGGAGGAGTTCCTGTAGTTATTGGGGCATAGACCTGTTAAGAGATGGGCCATCCTCCATCAGCTCCTTAGATTCAAAGAGGAAGTGACACATTAACAGGAAAATGACTTCTTGTAAATTCATGTAAGCATATGCATGCCTTTCAAAAGGCTAATTACAAATATCTCAATATGTGAGCTATTGCCTATTTCAAAGTAAACTTAATAGAAAAATATTTACTATTGTCCTAAAATCATCTTCTAAGAGAGATGATCACAGAAATGACTCTGAAGTTTTAAAAAAATATATTATTAAAAGAAAGAGTCACTAAAACTGGCTCAGAAATGGGGTTTTCCCCTCCCTGGCCAGGTGGCTCAATTGGATGGACATTGTCTCACAAACAAAAAGGTCAATGGTTTGATTCCCTGTCAGGGCACATGCCTGGCTGTTTGTGGGTTCTGTCCCCAGTCAGAGCGTGTGCAAGAGGCAACCAATCGATGTTTCTCTCACAGCCATGTTTCTCTCCCTCTCTTTCTCTGCTTCTTCCTCTCTCTCTAGAATTTATTTAAAAAGCCTATTTGTCTATGAAGTAAAATAGGGCTCCCATCCATGGAGAACCTAGTCTTGAAAAAGCCAAGTATATAGGATTTATGAAAAATTAGGAAGTGCAAAGGTCTAGGATCAGATGACTTGAGGACCAGGTCAGCCAATTTTGTTGGTGGCAGGAGTTTGTTGATAATTTTGCTAGCATTCTATTATTAGGGCTACCTTAAATTCTCCTCCATATTTGCTTACTCCTGTTTTTATCTGCTTGTCCTCTTGCTATGATTTCAGAGATGTACTTCATAATTTCTTAGAGAAAAAAAATGTGATTTGCCACTTTTATTATGCAATTATATTATTTTAAAAGTCTGTCTACAAGAAAATCATGTATACACAGAATTAGAAAAACATTCACTGCGTATAATAATCAAACTTGAAACTTCATATTTTTGAGCTCCTTAAAAAAATTGCACATAGCTTTCCCTTTAAAATTCTATAAAGTATACATGAACAATTGAACTGATATTTTAGAATCTTAGTGATTCTATAAAGACAGAATTGGAGTCATTCACTTTTTTTTTTTATTCCAAACAGGATCAAAAAGAGTTTAAATCCTATGTTAAGAGCCACTACCCAAGCAATGACAAGAAGAGGTCTATAAGACTGTAGGAAGGCCTGAAGGCTTCTTTGCCCTGCTCCACTTTTTCACTAGGCTTGAGAAAATCTCACTCCTGTGTGTCTAAATCTCAGCATGTGCCATGTCAATCCCAACCCTAGCAAAGCACAAATGCCTGTGTGACAAGGCTTCAACAGTCCCTCCTAATACCATAAGCTCTAAAATGCTGAATTTTGGAATCCCAAGGGTCTGTTACACTCCCAGTGCAATCAGTACTGTACTTTAGAGATTGTTAAATACTGTTCCAATGTGATCTTGCTTGGGACTAAATCATGCTAAATAGACTTTACCTATTATTGTAGGGAGACTGGATTATGGTCCCTGAGAAACCCTCACTGAGGAAGCGTTAAAGGGTTTTCTAAGGGAGAGTGAGATTTTCATTAGCCAAGAAGAGAAGGGAGAGTGTCCTAGGAAAAGTATGGAAGTGGAAATTAACCTTATAAGAATATTGAGTAGTCCTTGGTAGATGTGGCTCTGTGGATTGATTGCTAGTTTGAGAAACAATGAGCCACCGGTTCAGTTCCCAGTGAGGGCATGAGCCTGGGTTGCAGGCTAGGTCCCTAGTTGGGGGTGTGTGACATGCAACTACACATTGATGCTTCTCTCCCTCTACTTCTCTCTCCCTTACCCTCTCTCTCTCTCTCTTAAAATAAATAAATAAATAAATAAGAATATTGAGTAGCATGGAAAAACATTTTGAATTAAAAGTATCTTATTAAATCATATTGGAATTTGCAAGAGTTCAAATGGTAAATGGCTATTAAAAGCCAAATAACAAATTTAGACCTATAATAGAAATATTATGGATCACTGGACAGAACAGCATTGTGAAGAAATTGTAAGCCATCTCATCCTTTTACAAAGGGTGGGTCATTCTCTTGCAAAAGCTCCTAAATCTGGCCTAGTGGTGATGTACCTATAGTCTTCAAAATGAATATTCTTTTACCTTCAAGTTAGAATGATCACTGCATGATTTTTTGAGAAGCTCAAAATTATGAAAATTCACCCAAGTATTCTTCAACTACATAATATACTATAAGCATATTGTCTCATGCTCAGCACAGTCTTATACAGAGAATCCCCTACTTTATTTATTTTCTTGTCCTGGTAGAGTATGCAGATTGCAGGTATATATATAATTGCATTATTTGTTTGGTGTTGCTAAAAATATTTTACTGTGCTATATTTTTTATCATATCATATATTCTGTGTATGCATTAAAGTGTTTGATTAAGATGGATTTTATTTTATTTTTTTCTTGGTGGAGGATGGAGTAAAGTATTTACTGTTGATATGAAGAATTTAAAGACTGCTGGGAACTGAGAGATCAGAGAAGCCCATGGGCTTTCTGATTTAGGGGAAAACATGGTTCCAAACATCTGCCCTCTAATTCTAAGTAACTGGGAATTCTGAGGAAGAAAAATAAAAGTCCTAAAATGAAATCACAAAAGGGACCGATGCCTAGATACAACTAGATCTCTGAGTGGATCTTGTCACCAAATAGCAGCGTTATTCCATGTTTTCAGAGGATTTGGAAACTGATCATGATCCCATGTTCCTAGGGGCTGCCTTGCCCTGAGGAAGAGGCTGCAGGACAGAATCTGGAGCATTATCAGAGAGGCCCAGGCCAATTTCCTCTGGAACTTCCTGGGCTAAATGGAGACTCCTCCAACCTCACACCTGCAAGAGCCACTGTGGTCCTGAGAGGGAGCAACTCTGTGACTGGCAGCAACAGGCACTAAAATCTCAACTCCAAACATAGAGCCTCAGAAATGTCCATGGACAATAGCTGTAACAAACAGCAACTGAGGAGTTTTTCACCATATGGAAGCAAGTGTGAACGACTTCTAGATTCACCTGGGTGGCAAGAAGCTTGTTGGTAATCTTAAATACCACAGGTATTTTTCCCTAATAACTGGAGTGGAGAAAATACAAGAAGAGAAAATGAACTTGAGATACTGCCAATCTGGCCAGTGGGAGCTTTCTGATGTTTATTTGGGTCACTACAAGGAGGCCATATTTTGTACCCCACAGCATAACATGAAGCATCTCAGCTAACAGGTTGCAAATAAATATTGATGATGTGTGCTACAAACCCATCTCACTGTGTCTCAAGGTCCCTGGAAATCCAGAAACATAAACTCACCAGAAGTCTAAAGAAAGATATGATGATATCAATAAAGTTAATTGAATAGACTTGGTGATGGGAAACAAGGAGTACAAACTAAGATTAGCTGAAGGTATTATAAAGTTTTACTGCATTATTAGGACATTGAGATTATTTATCAAACAACCCTAAGAATTACAAACCTATCTTCTTGCATGCTTGCATATAATGCTAGAATTTTCCCAGGAGTCGTGTTCTATGATTTGTATTTGTTTATGACGAATTGAACCATTAACTTTCAAAAAGATTTTACAGAAAAATTTGTATGGCTAGTCATCCATTTTGTGGATAGTTCCTTTCTTCTTTCCCTTCATATATACTCATTGTTTACAAACTGATCAAAAGATAAGTAATAAAATGCAGTTCAAACTGTTCTTGAACTGCAGTTTTCTAAAAGTCACATAAGGTCTTGTTAATAATGTATATATATCCATTCCATGGTCTCCCACCCATTCCCTGCTACTTACGGAGACCAGGCATTATGGTCCTGTAAAAGAAGTAAACATTTTATATTTTAAATATACGCCCCAGGTGGATTCTGTTGCAGGTATTCCCAGGACCATATTTACAAAAGCAGCAAGAAAATCTCATTCAATAATTTTAATAGCTCTGTTATGGAGTTTAGTGAGAAAACAAAGTAAGGAATTGTTTACCCTTATATTTTTGTATAAGAATATTTGTATCCTTATTACTTCCAAAATTGATGTAAGAAAACCTAGGTAAAAAAATTGAATGGTTATTAAAATGATAAAGAGGTAATCTTGTGGGCAGAAGAATGGACTCACAGCCTGTTCTTTCTGGAGACTTCAAATCTTACATAACTTTGAACACAACAGGATCACAACCAAGTGTAGATCATCTTATTTTGGTTGCTTACCCTAAGGCACTTGCAGTTCTGCTCTAACATCATGTGGTAGTGCAATCTCAATAAAAATAACAACTCTATATGTCCTATCTTGATGTCTGTGCCCCCTTGTTACAGAGCATTGCACAGCGAGAATTCCTTTCATTTTTTTTTTGCTACAAATGAGCAGATTTATTTAATAAATAATCACAAGCTGTTTAATTAATCAGGCTCTCATTCTACTCTCTACTCGGAGGACTGGATCTTGTTGTTTCCAACATATTCATCCATAGTTCTATAGTTTTCATCTTTACCAGGAGATAAATGATTAGTAGAATAATGAGAACAGAAGCAGAGTTTTAGAATTTCTGCTCATGTATCAAGTGCCTCATGTCCTCCAATAGTTTCCAGCATTTCATTATGCTTTTCTTCTCCAGTTAGACACCTTTTTTTGCCATCCTACTTAAACAACACTGGTCATAATAATAACTGAATCCATTGAAGGCAATTAATAGGCATATAACTCTCTGGTTGTGAGAGAATTAAGCAGGACCTTATGTACTTAGGCCTGAATTGCATTGGAAAATATTCCTATTGCTTTTCTTTGCATTAAATCTGGATATCATTGGGAACAAACATACCCTGTGACATGAGAGGTGAGCTTCATATTCAATAATTACTAATTTTAATATATATATTTATTCACTAGTCACTAAACAGAAAATAGGATATGTTTTTAACTAGCTTAGATATCTGTGTGTTTTTCTCCTTTTTACTTATCCAGCAATCCAGAATATTTTTTTGTTTTTAAAATCAAATTAAATCAACATTTAAGATCAATTTCAGAGACTGGAGAAATTTTCATAGTTGCCTAATTTAAAGATGGTCTGATGTTGCACTTTGTTTAATTATTACAATTTTAGCTGAACACTTAAATCGATTAAATTAACACAGTGTAAAGTCAAATGATTTAACATTGCCTATTATTTAAGTAAAGTCCAATGTTTGGTTAGTGAATTAAGAACTGATGTAATAAACCAAATTTAATATTAAAGTAATTGGTATATAGTGTACTGCTTCTGTGAAAATAATGTTATTTTCCAGAGCATAAAATACAGTCTTTCACTAGGGTCTTCTGTGTAAAAAAAATAAAAAGGATGTTAGAGTACAGAAACAACTAATATGCATGTTTGTTTTTATATCCAGAATTGATAGTTTTTATGCACAAGAAAAGGTGATGGTGTACACTGGGACAAGCACAGATCCCCAGTGTGCACACAGGTAATTCTGATGTATCTCTCTCAAAAATATTCTGCACAAAGTACATCACATAGAATTTTGAATGCATTTCTGTCTTCAGGATAAAATAAAGTAAATAAAATAAAGTAAATCTCTTATAGCTAAGAACACACACATACTACATACACATACACACACACAAACAAACCAGAGCCCAAGACTGTAAACAGGGAGTGGCGAGCAGTAATCAACAGTAAAGGGTCAGAGTGTCTGAATATACATTCTTTTTATTAGAGATGAGATCCTAGGATTAAACCTTTTGCTGACCTTATGGGGGAAATTCCCCAGTAAGGAGAGATCTTTGAGAAGGTCCAGGACTAGGATTTTAGATTGTTCCAGAATAATAGCATTGCCTTCCTCCTGATATATGCAAATACAAACACGAATCATATCCAGGGGAAAGCATTCACAATTAGTCCTCAAGATTCTCACAGGTTATATTCAACAAACACAGTGAGACAAGATATAGTGATCGGGGCCAGCAGAAATCATAAACAAGGGATGTAAATCTACAAAAGTCTTAATTATCACAAGCAAATTATAACATGTTGAATATATAAATTAAAAATTCATTAAGTTATTATGAAGTAATGATTAATGACATGAAATTTTACATTTAATAAATAAACAAGGAGTAAGAAACTATTTTTAAAAGTTCATACAGGTTTGGAAAAAGAACCATAAAGAAGTGTTATAACTAGCATATAAATTTGAAATAAAAACTCAACTAGTAAGTTAAATAAAAAAATAGACATAGCTGAAGAGAAAATTGGAAAACTGTAAGATAAATTTTAATAGATTATCCAGGATGCATATAAAAAGGTAAGGAGATAAACTACATAAAGTATATTAACAAGCATTAAAAAGAGGGTGATTAATATGTTTTTGATTAATGTCTTAAGAAGAGAGAATGGAGTCAACAGTTGAAGGCAAAATGACTCAGATTTTTTTTCAAAGCTGATGAAAGATAAATTCATGTTTACAGGAAGCCTAATATATAAATAAAAATGAATTTATTCACACTTATATACATCATTGTTAAGCTACAATATGATAAATCCAAGAGAATGTTGAAAGCAGTCTATGAGGAAAAACAGATCATCAATTAGAAATGACATTTAGATTGACAACTACTTTGGAAACAGTGGGAATAGTATCCTTCACTGTCCAATATATTGGAGGGAAAATAACTGTTAGACTGACTCTTTCTCTCTCTCTCTCTCTCTCCACACACAAACACACCTGTTAGACTATATATATGAAAAAATTCAAGAATTGACTATGAAATAAAAACATTTTGAGATAAAAATTAAGAGGATTTATCATCAATAAATCTACATTAAGGAACTTCTAAGAATGATATTACAAGTGGAAAAAGCAAAAGGAAATTCTGTAAAGATATGAGATACAAGAAAAAATATAGGTGACTCTAAACATGTTGTCTGTAAAAGATAATAAAATGAAAATGCCAAATGTATTGGGTTAATTAGAAAAAAACAATTACGATATGGCTATCAGAATAAAAGTATTCCAAACCTTTGATTATTTGGGAAGAGATGTGAAATTAATTTAACTAATTTCTAGTTTTCTGATTCAGTTCAGAATCAAAAAAGTATTCTTTAAAAAGTTTTAAAAGTATTAAAAAGTATTCACTAGGACAATAGAAATAGATTGGATAAATTACAGACTGATAGAGAAAATAAAACAAAACAAGCAAGCACATAAAAATTATTTTAAAAAATCAAAAAGTAAGGCAAATAGAAACACGAAGTATAATGATAGAAACAAATCTAAATAGATCAATAATCACTATACATGTAAATAAATTAAATCTCTAGTTAAAAGATAGATACTGTAATAATAGATTTTTAAAATTCAGCTATATTTATGTTAAAAGTCTCACTTAAAATACAAAAAGGTTAAAAGTTGGAAAGAAAAGTATGGAATAATTTATATCAGGAAAATATTCAGTTGCTTGAAAATGTCCTTAATGAAGATTTCTTGGATTACTATTTGTGACTCATGTAGAAATTTCCTAAATTGGGTAAAAATGCATTAATCTCAATATTCTGAGCATCTGTGTATCAAGATAAACATCCAAGACAATGCAGTTGACAGGTTGATTACATTTTAGGATTCCTCACTTCGTTATATGAATGAAAACAAATTAAATTTCTGATAATCATTTCTAATACTTTGATCATTAATAGCAAATTTTTGAGTCAATTTACTTCAAAAACCTCTACTCTCAAATCTTCTACCCTTATCCATATTTACTTCAAGGGAAACTTTGTCTGACATTACAATTCCTGATTATCATTGCCAAGATCTTAGACTAACTCTTATATTTGAACAGTTCCAGTGAGATTTTTGAGAAGATAGACATTCACATACATATTAGATTCCTTAAAATACAAAAAGAATAAGTACATATTTACAGGATGTCCTATCTAAGTCAAGAAAAGCTAGTAAGCAAATATCTGTGAAGGTATCTAGCCAACCTGAGAATTAACCTCCAGTATTTGTACTTATACCTTCTGATTAACCACCACACTACGTAGACACCAGCTTAACTGGGCCGCCCAGGTATCAGATTCCCTGTTGTCAGTTCTATGTTCAAAGCCTATTTGCAAACAGTACTTCAGGTAGCCGATTATTACTGGGAACTAGGTGGGTGCTTGAACACACAGGTATCAAAAGTGGTAGGTCTAGGGTTTTAATGTAATTCTTATCTTTGTTTAATTGACCAAGCTGCATCTCAGGAAAAACAAAAAGTCTGCTGATATCTGATATACAGACTGGTTCACCTCAATATTCAAAATGACTTATTGCTAACCATATGGAAGGTTCTAATATCTCTGAATGATAACTGTAACATTCTGTAGCCTTCTATCAGATAGCTATTTGACAATGGATACATCTTCTCCTTGCTCAGTATCAATGTCTCAAGTGGGGAGGGGTTGAATCCCCAAAGTTCAGGTAAGTATTGATTCTCTAGTTCTAGATCATTTTGTACCAATTATTGTGCATTTGCTAGATTCATCTGAAACTTGGTAAAACAAAAACAAACACCGTAATAGCATATATTTTTACATTGAATTGCCCACTTGTTAACTTGAGTCACTGAAACATTGCTATTATCTGGTCATGAACATTCCATACCCTTACAATCATTAACATTTTGCCCTTGTCTACTCTAATCTATCTTTTCATTGCTCCCCATCCCTTCCCACTATTAATAGAACCATAGTTTTATTGTAATAGTTCTCTTTTTACCTACTAAGTTTGTTCTACTTCCCTGATTTAATTAAGTGGTGCTCTCCTGTCAACACCATATCCCTCAAAGCAGTTCAATCTCCCACAACTGCATATCTCTCAGTTAAGGGATGGTATTAATAGATCCCCATTCCTCTCTTCTGTTGTACACCAACACCTCCCCATCATGCTCAGTCCCTATTCACTTGAGATCCTATTATCCAGGAGAAGCTCCTCATTTTTGTGATGGACTTCCTAGAGCTTGTCCTCATCCAAAAAAGACTTTGATGTTTTGTTTTCCTCCTCTCCATTATTGCCATCAACTTTGGTGACATTAGATCAACACACTCAGTTCCTTCATATTATTAATCTCAAAAACGTTGTCCTTTAAATTTTTGGCAGGGATATAGCTCAATTTGTCATGTGAAATCCCTTTCTCTGAATATAAACATCTATTTTTCCAGCTATATTCTTCCTTTGTTTTCACCACATTTACCTGGTTTATTCAAATGACCCTAAGAGTGAGCATTAATTCATATTTTGTACCATTGACACATCATTTGGCTCACCCTAGTCCTAGATAAGATGCGGTTTCATCTGGATTGTCAGTCTACTATCCTTCTGTTTCAACTTCTAAGCAAAAACTGCACTTGAAATTAACCCAACTATCCACGTTGTCTGCTTCTTTGCCTCCTGCTGGAGATAAATCACACAACTGCACATGTTAAATTAACTAAAAGTTCAACATTTCCACTTTAAACTGACTCTTCAATGTTGTCCCCACTTCTAAATGTAGTGGTGAGGTCATGCTTATCATTGTCCACAATGGTTATTTTCAACCTCTCCCTTCCTGTAGCTCTCTCAGTCTGTCCTGGGGCCTTTCACCTTCCACAAATGATCCTGTCCCCTACTTTGCTGAAAAGTAGAAGCTATCAATTGGGAACTCTACCAACTTTCTTCTCTTCCCATCTGTGCACTAGCCTGTGGGAGGATACTCATTCTTCTTTCTGTCATGGCAATTCTTCATCAATAGCATGTGGCAGACACGGTCCCTTTCTTTAAGTGTTTTATAGGTATTCTCACTGTCACTTCCCACATCATCTAGCTATTCTCTTCTAGCAATTCCAGTGGCAGTGTTTTCAAAGATTCCTTTATTGAACAATTTCTCTCCCTACTCAACACACATTGACTGGGTGATTTAATTTTCCTGTAATACGAAATACCTTTTTATTTTGCTGATGATTTCCACATTTATATTTAAAGCCTAAATCCCTCCAGCTCATGCTCTTTGTGCCACAGTTTGCTCCAACAGTACCAACTTACTGTAACAGGTTCCCTCCATCTAGATCTGCTCCCTCCATCTAGAATCCCTTTTCTTCTTTTCTTTCTTGTTACCCTCCCTTTACCTATGTAACTCCTATTTCTAAGAAGTTTTCTTTAATTTCACACTTCTGGGTCACCTGCCTCTTCTATTAGCATTCTTAGGAAACTGTGCATCACCCTGTGAAAGCAGTCATCACTGTGTGCTCATGACCTTTTCCCCTCACTAGGCACTAAACTTTTGGGGGACAGGCATTTGTCTAATACCCAGAACAATGTCTCATTCACAGGTAGCATCCCATGTACATTTTGAAATTAATGAATAAATAAGTGAATAAACAAACTCATCAGTTATGAGATTTGTGCCTAAGCCTTTGAACTGATCCTGGGATTACTGTATGTATAAAACAGGGAAAATGATACTTTCTAATACTAGTGAAAGTGTCTATTTAGTGGCAAAATTGCTTTATAGATATGGAGCAAAATATGACAATGCTATGTTTTCCTTCATAAGGAATTATACTTTTTTTCCCACATCATTATGTTTATAATGACACCATCATTTTCAAATGTCTCAATTTGGAGATCAAGTAGCCAAGTAGTTAGAAAATAAGACCATATAATTATTCAATAATGAACTTTTCAATTGATGTTTTTCTAGTGTAGTAATTGATTGTTAATCTGGAATGCCGTGTTCTGTGAATCATAGAAGAAACAATACCACATGTGTATCATTACTGATTGTTTTTCTTTAACAAATGATTGTAAAAGAACTATTAAGTTTTATTAGAAAAAATCAACTGTTTGATTTGAAGAAAATCTAAATCTATTAGAATTGACACTCTGGAAGGAATACATTTTATGGTTACCAAATCATTTCTGTTTTATGATGTGGTTATCTTGAGAATCATTGAGATAGTTTTCTAATTCTTTGTAGTTTAAATTTAATGGGCCATGGAGGAAACAAGATGGCAGAGGAGAGAGTGGAAGTCACACAGACCTCCTCCTAGGACCACCCTGGAATTACAACTAAATTGTGGAGAAATCACCTGGAACAAACAACTGTATAGAGAGAGTGGAGCCTTGTAACCTCAGAGACAGAAGAATCGGCTTTAGCGCAATCTAACTGGGAAGGAGTGCGGTACATAACTGAGAAGGTGGGCAGGGCACCCATGGGCAGCAGCACCAAGAGGATATTGAAATGGCCATTTGGATCCCCCTGAGAAGAGTGGGGTCTAAACCAAAAGTGGAGATCTCTAGCCCATAGCACCAGAGCCTAAAATGTACACAGAAAACAGCCAGCTGCAAAAAGTGGCACAGTTGCTCTCTGCCAGAGACAGGTGGCTAGAGAACCAAAGAAATGTTTAAAAGGCCAAAGCATAAATTTTTATTTGCAGCCACTTACTCTGGTCTCCAGCAAAGGTGAGGGCATAGTGGGCTAGATACGCCTGCGGAGACACTGGGGAAGGAGGTTTTGGGGAGAAAACTGAGAGAGTAGCTGGCTGGATCTCGGTACTGACTCATCCCAATGCTGCAGCAGCCATCTTGCTCAGGCAGAGACCACTCCCCCTGAGCATCATGAGCATCAGAGGACCCAAGAGCCCTGACCCCAGATGGGATTCGACCCCGCACTGTGCTCTCTAAGCTGACTGCTGAGTGCAGAGTAGCAGCCACAGACAGTAGATCCCTGGCTAAAGGGGGCACAGAGACACCTGGCGATACTTGAGGAGAGACCGGGCATGGAGGCTTTGGGGAGACAACAGAGAGAGTAGCTGACAGGATCCCAGTGCACACTCCTCCCCCATATGGGAGCAGTGTGAAAGGACCCAATAACCCCGCTGTCTCTAAGGTGGCCTGCAGAGTGCAGAGTGACTAGATTAACAACTGAAGGACACAGCCACAGAGAGTAGATTACTGGAAGTCTTGAACAGACTGCCTAAGATCAGACAGGGACAACATCTGACATCATTAGAGGCAGATCCAGAAAGTAAAAACAACGGTTCTCCTACCATAGAAGTTCACATCACAAAGTCAGGAAATCAAGACAGATCAACTTAAGAAGCAGAATCAAAAGAGAAGAGTCTCACACATAATGGGAAGACAAAGAAATACCCTCCACTCAAAGGGAAAGGAGCAATCCCCAGAAAGAGAACTAATGAAATAGAGGCAAGTAAGGAATAAGATATTGAGTTCCAAAAAAACATTCTAAGAAAGCTCAATGAGCTCAGTGAGCTCAGAGAGAATTACCAAAAACTACAGGGAAACTATGAGGAGCTTACTGCAAACTATATCAGCATGAAAAAGGACATAGAAACTATCAATGAGCAATAAGAGGAAATGAAGAATACAATTTCTGAATTGAAGAACACAGTAGAAGGAATCCAAAGCATGCTAGATGAAGCCAAGGACCAAAACAGCAAGCTGGAGGAGAAGGTAGAAAAAAGTTCACAGAAAGAGCAAGAAAATAAAAAAAAAATGACTCAAAAAGAATGAAAAGGCATTGAGGGAAATGCAAGACAACCTGAAACGTAATAATATCCATATAATAGGGATAGCAAAAGGAGAAGAGGATTAGAAAGCGATAGAGAACCTGTTTGAAAAAGTCATGATGGAAAACTACCCTCATTGGAGGAGGGAAAAAGTCACACAAGTCCAGGAACTATAGAGGATCTCATTCACGAAGAACCCAGTGATGCCCACTCCAAGACACATCATCATTAAAACTGCAAATTTCAAAGACAGAGAATCCTAAAGCAAGCAAGGGAGGAAGAAGTAGTCACATATAAGGGAGCCACAATACAGCTAACAGCGGACTTCTCAACAGAAACACTACAAACCAGAAGGGAATGGAAAGAAATACTTCAAGTCATGAAAAGCAAAGGTCTGCAACCAAGACTGCTCTACCCAGCAAGGCTCTCAATGAAAATGGAAGGTGGAATAAGGATTTTTCCAGGCAAAAGAAGGCTAAAAGAATACACCTCCACCAAACCAGCACTGCAAAATATGCTAAAGGGACTACTTTAAGATGGAAAAAAAAGTTTCTATGAATACCCAGTTCCTTTCAGAGTTTCCAATAGTTGATATTACCAATATTTTTAATACTCATTAATCTGATTGTGACAATGATATGTTATTTTAATTGTTCCTTTACTATTTGTTGAAACTAAACCTGTTTTTTGTATATTTCTTGCCTATATCTATTTTTTTCAGTTTTAAATGACTTTTTGGTATTCCATATCCACTTATTGATTAAAGGTTTGTAGAACTTTTTTCCCTAAAAAAACAAAAAAACCTATTAACCATGTTTTTGATATGTTGCAAATACTTTCCTATTCCAATCCTTGTCCTTTTTTATATGTATATCAGTATATACTTAAATATTTAATATAATCATACGTCAATATTTACTTTATAACTTTTGGGTTTGAATATTTTACTTCAGGTCATGAAAAATATTAGTTCTATTTTCTTCTAAAACTCCTTAGATTCTACATATTGATTTTTAACTCACCTGAATATTTCTTGTATAATGTGTGAAATAGGGCTCTATATTTGTTTTATTTCAAGTAATAGTGGTCCATACACCATATTTGTTGAATAAGCCTTATTTTACCCAGTTATATGAAATATCAACTTAATCATATATTATATTGTTAGATATATATGTTTTTCTCTAGAATGTTCATTCTATTTCATTGATCTACTTGATTATTTCTGGGCTGATGTCATGTTGATTTAATTGCTGAGGCTTTATAATGGTTTTAAAACTTTTTAGTATTTTATAATTAACTTTGATATCTAAAAAAGATAAATAAAATCTGTATTTAAGAAAGAAAGAAAGAAAGAGAGAGAGAGGTGGAACTCCTACCATTTACAACAACATGGATGGAACTGGAGAATATTAAGCTAAGTGAAATAAGCCAGTTGATGAAAGACAAATACTATGTGATCTCACCTATAAGTGGACTGTATTCAACAAAATAAACTATCAAACAAAATAAAAAACAGGCATTGAAACATGGAGCAGACTGAAAGTGATCAGAGGGGATGGGGAAAGAGGACAACAGTGGGAGGAAGGGGAAAGGACTAGACAAAGAATATGTATGAATGACATGGACATAGACAACAGAGTGGGAATTGACTGTGGGAGTGGGGTTGGGGGTGGGATGTGTGAAGGGGGTAAAGGGGTAAAATTGAGACAACTGTAATAGAATAAACATGATTTATAAATTAAAAAATAATAAAAACAAAAAAATAAAATAAAAAGAAAAGAAAAAATAAATAAATAAATTTAATGGGCCTTGAATCTTAGTTTATAAGCTTTACAACTTGCTCTTTTGGCTTTTCTATTAATCAGTTGCTTGCACATATTGTTACAAGCTTTGCATGTGATATTTTCATTTTTTCCACTGAAATATTCTTTGAAAAAGATATTTAAAAGTAAAATCATACATAGAATAAATTAGATTAGTAAATGCCTTATTATTTGTTTTAAGAATAACAAAATCAACAGAGACAAGAGGGAAGGAGGGAGGGGTGGGCAGGGAAAGGGAAGGGAAGGGGAAAGTCAAGGAACATATAGCAAGAACTCATGGACAAAACCAAAGGGGGAGAGCTGAGGGAGGGAAGGAGGGAGGGAGCAAGGGAAAGTGGTGGGGGGAAGGCAGAGACAAATGTATCTAAAAATAACTAAATAAAGAAAGAAAAAAAAAGAAAGTAAAAAAAAGAATAACAAAATGTAAATATATTATTTTAATTTAATCCTTTTCTTGAGCCATTAAGATTATTGTACAATGTACAGCTCCTTTTCTGGGGGCATTTACTAACAAAAATCAACTTTGGCAATCTCATGGAGTTTGTAACTTTTTAATAAAAACAAGTCTAATTTTTAACTAACTATAAGTCACATTGTACTATAGAAAATGTGTAATAAAATAGTTTGGAGAAAAGGAAAAGTGTTATTTCTGCTTGGGAGAATTGGAGAAGTTTTAGGAAGTGGCTGTTTTAAAAATGAATTCTGAAGGGAAAAATATGCAAGTTGGAAACAGAAGTGCACTTCAACTATAGGATATTTCTAGAATATAGGTATGAGGGTTTAAAAAGATGTGATGTGTTTGTAATAATGATAAACTGTTATGCCTAGAGCAGCAGTTCTCAAATTTTAGAGTTCATGTGGATCATACTGCAAGCTTGTTAAACACAAGATAGCTGATTCAGTAGGTGTGGGATGGGGCCTCAAAATCTGCACTTTTAACAACTTCCTAAGTTATGAAGATGTGACTCTTAGTTAGGCAACCATTATATTCAATAAAAGTTTACACTGTTTAGAGAATTTTAGAAGACCAGATAAGAAAAAAAGAGTCTAGAGAAATTATAAAAATAGTAAATGTACATGCTCAGGCATTTTTAGTTTGTTTTAGCTAATGTAAAAAAGCAGGGTTGGATCTGTATTTTACAATAAAGTTGGGGAAACTTGAAAGCTATTGAAATGAAGCTTTCCTAGATGATAAAAAGGATTAGATTGAAGAGCCATCAAAGATTCAGAGCTGACATGGGATACCTCATGACTTCTTGAATTTGGAAAATAGGGAGTAATTTTTTGTGATTCTTACCATTGATAGCTTGACTGGGGATGTGGTCATTCATTGAATTTGGAGGCTCAGGAACAGGTGCACATCTGCATTAAGGTATACAGCAAGGGAAGAAGACTGAGAATGTGTTAGCATTGACTCTTGTGCTGCTGCAAATCCAAGGATAAGAGTCAAAAATTATTAGAAAACATTTTTAGAAATCAGAAGAGTTGGAAGGAGAGGTTTAATAGATACTTATGTCAGGGAAATATTGTGAGCAGGAAGGGGGGAGGGGAAGAAAGAAAAAGAAAGAAAGAAAGAAAGGGAGAAAGAAAGAAAGGGAGAAAGAAAGAAAGAAAGGAGAAAGAAAGAAAAGAAAGAAAGAAAGAAAGAAAGAAAGAAAGAAAGAAAGAAAGAAAGAAAGAAAGAAAGAAAGAAAGAAAGAAAGAAAGAAAGAAAGAAAGAGAAAGAGAAAGAAAGAAAGGAAAGAAAGAAAGAAAAAGTAAGGAAGGAAGGAAAAGAAAGAGGGAGAAAGGGAGGGAGAAAGAGAAGGAGAAAGAGAAGAAGGAAGGTTTCAGTGACAAGTTATTTTGAAATGGTTTTCTCTAATATTTCCTGCAATATTTATAAATAAAAAAGTGGAAACAAGTAATATTTAGGAACTTTTATTCTGTGCTAGAAAAAATGAAATTGAATGTAAGCTGGTTATTTAGAATTTAAGACTCATTTTCTCATGGGGAATTTTTTAGTTATAATAGTGCTTAGGTTTTCAGGCTAGTCAATAAAAAGCTCCTTTAATAACTCTTTATCTACTTTACTATGAGACTGAAGTTAGCTTCCTGGAAGCAAGAAATCCTGGGGAAGATGATGAGGAGGAGGAGGAGAAGGAAAAGAAGGAGGAGTTTTCCTTTTTCTTTCCTCCATGCAAATTTTTGAAATGGAAAAACTTAGAACCTATCTCAGCTTTCAGGGCCACTGTCCATAATCCATAAGAAAAGCTTCAGCCTCATGGCTCTGTGTGGGTCCCCACTCAAGTCTGCCCTTTTTACTTATTCCACAAAGTTTAGGCATTGCTTCTCTCTGTTCCTGTCTGAGCAGCAAGAGACAGAGCTCCCTACTGGGGCACTGTGATAATGCTGAGAGCACATGGAATTTGAAGTTAGATCTGGGCTCAGCTACTGGATATAATTCATACTAAATTCAGAATCTTGGTTCCAAATAAAGATCTCTGATTCTGTTTAGATATGAAAAAATAATGTGGGAAATAATTTTAACATCACTGGATGAGGGTGAAAACTTAATGGAAAAATCATTAATTAATGTTGTTAGTATTATCTAATTTTATATTTTAAAAAAATTGGTTGATTCAAATTATCTAAATGTGTGTTTCTAAAGAGCTTCCTCTAAAGGTTAAAAGACATGGATTTGCCTTATTTAAAAAAAATAAAGCAGAGTAAATATCAAATTAATGGAACTTTAAGAATAAAATTAAATGAAGTGAAAAAAGTTAGAAGGTATTTTTAGCCATTAAGACCCTGCCAGGAAATCTATCAGTGTGTTTACTAAATTTCTCCATGCATAAAATTGAACTGATTGTTCCTGTTCCTTGCTTACCTGCAAACATTGAGGAAAAGTTTATAAATCTTTATAGAAATACTTGGCACCCTTAAGAGTAACTGTGCTGTGTTATTCTTACTATTCAAGTTCATTTGATTTCACATTTAAAATCAGATGTCTAAGAAATCAAATAAAATATAAAATATTTTATTCTTTAATATTAAAATCTGTATTTTCAATTTGATAGATACATTATTACAAAGTGTTTCTGACAGTGTTTCTGTATAAATTAGTACTTTAACCAGGAACAGGGTTGTCATCAAACTGGGTAAGTAAGAATTATGCTTCTATTAAGTAGAGCACTTAAAGTCCTGTCCCATGGTACATGGACACTTTATTTCCATTCTTCCTGATATCTTTTGTTATCTTAAGGAAAAAAAAGTAGAGAAATGATGGTATCCTTAGGAAAATCTGGTCTTTTGTGGAAAAACAGAAAATCCAAACTGGTTTATAAGCTAATAGAACCAAGAAATGAAGGAAAAAGAGTGATTTTCCAACATCAATAGAAATCTGTTTTAAAGCTAAGTTGAAACAGGAAGGAAACTGTGACTTCAAATAGGGCTTTAAAGTTAAGGATCCAATCCAAACTCTATTACTGCACAGTTCCTATTGTGATGGTAATGACATGTTGTGTGGGAAGTAGTGGTTTTACTTGGAATACAGAGAGAAAGAAACCTGCCATGAGTGAAGAACCATATGAGGGTCAAACCGCAAAATCACTAACTTGCTGACTGTCCAACCAAGTAAGATTGGGTTCCCTATTTTCCTAAAAATTCCAAGTTTTGTATATATGTGTGTTTTTGTGGGACAACTTCATAAATTGAACGAGTTTCTTCGGGATAAGAGTTGCTATAGTTAACATTAGAGTCATTTTCTGGGGGTTTATGATGAGTTACTAATCTGAATTAGAATTGGTCCACTCACCAATCCAATGCAAGACCACCCAAGTGGCCTTCTGTGGTTTGCACTAAATTTCTTAAATTTTAGCAACAGGCTATTGAAGGTAGCTAAAGGGAGATTATATGTCACCAATCCAAGTGTTTCACAATTTGGCTTAGAATCCAAAAGAAATAAACTTGAGGCTCCATTATTTTCTGAGATTTTACAAGAACCATTAAGAGAATTAAATATCTTTTTTGTATTTCATATTCATCTTAACCTTTCCAAGCAAATTAAAGTATATGAACGCATTTGAAGGTGAGCCATAGCAGTAGCAAATACTGCTGAAGGATGCTCCTGGGCATTGTTTCTGAGTGAAATGAGGCTAGAAGTTACCAGTGTTTTTCAAAGGAACCGTCGCTACCACCAGCATTGTGGCTGTGGTATTAGGAGAGAAATGTAAACTCAGGCTTCTCAGTCCAATAGGATCGACTTTTACCAGATACCTTAAATTTCTGATAAAATGAAAGAGCCTTTAAAGAGAAAAAAAGCCAGGATTGCATTTTACTTTCTGAGGAAACTGGCTAGGCTTCAACTGAAAAAATAAAAATTGCTAAATATAAACTAACTTGTCTTTCCAAAGGAGGGACTTAAAATCAGATCTAAGACTCTTTTAACTTTTTCCAAAATTCATAGGAATCCCTTTTTTTCATCAGCTCTAAAAATGGTGAGTTTTTTTCACAAGACATTGGTCTACACTTTTCTAAAACACTATAACAATTTATTTCAGAATAATTTAAAACAGACACTAAAAATCTAATGTCTTTACTTGATTTTAAATTTTTAGAGGCATTAAAGCAGTTAATAGAAAGCTTGTTATTTAATAGTTAATGAACCAAAGTAATCATCTTAAATTTTTCAATTTCCTGTTAATATGTTTCAAATTTTGGAAAGCTTGAAAAATACTTAGTAGTTTAGATCACCCTTCAAATCCAAGGTTCCTCATCTGAAACACAGAATTCTGAAAATGAGTTTAGTGACAATTTTCTCAATTTAATCAAAGATGCTACATATTAATACTGTTCTCCATTGTAGGAGATGAATGAATTTATTACATACAATGCATGATTTTTAGGACTTAATGCTTAATTTTATCTTGGTGAAAACAACATGCCATCATTAGATATTGAGGGCCAATTACTATTGAATATGCCTTTTATTATAGTAATACACTGCATTTTTACATCTAAAACCTATGTCAGAAGAAACGAGTGACATGTTGGGAATGCTTTAGCCATTGTACCCTACCACCTCTCCAATCTTAGTAACACCCATTAGCCTCCTTTTCCCCTCTCTGAGCAGCTTAAAAATATTAAAATTATTTTATATAAACTATTTTGGGGTCAATTTCATGTAAAGTTCCTGTGGTCCACAGGTCAATTCTAATGACTGGATAATTTCACCCCAAGCAATGATATTTGCCAAGTTGCAAGAAACTGAGGTCTTGTCTCTTTTGAGATCAGCAAATTGTGAGAAGAAATGGTTTATTATTCATGGTTTTCAGACATGTAGAATTAAATCAGTGCAGTCACAAACAATTCATTATTGTCCCTACTCCTAAAACATTAATAGTCAGTTAACCACATGAGAAAGCTTTCACACTACTGACAGATTATATTTCTATAAAATATCAGTCTTGGTTAATGAATGTCAGTCTTGGAAACTAGAGTTCTTTTGGGGAAAGAAAGCTAAGGAAACTGATTTGAAATATGTATAACAAGAAGTCTATTGATCCTTGAACTATTGATCCAATATAACATATTTGCTTAAGAACCAATTGTGAAGAGGAAATATTCGAAGAGAAGGAATGAAGCCCTTAAGAGATTGTGTTTAAATCAAAGGAATATTTTATTTAATATTCTATTGTGAATAGGTTTGTCCATAGATGAATAAAATGTTTTATATGTAGTTTATCTGGGGACATACGTCACAAAAGGAAATATTTTAAGGAAAATTCTAACTTGGTTTCTGTTCTATAGATCCTGGGCTCTAAACAAGATGGAACAAAGCTTCAGGGGACAGGGTAAGGTGACGAGGTAGAAAACAATTTCCAGTGTTAAATCTGAAATAAGAGAAAGTCTATGAATCACACTTTTATAATATCTGAGGAAATTGTTCCAAGAAAGTGTTTGTCCTCCTTGCAAAACTAACCTCCAGAGTCAATTTGAAAAGAATCAATCAGAAGATCTTGAGGTTAGCCTGAAATCCTATCTTCTCTCCCATGCAGATTGTACTGGAAAAGCCTCGTAGTTATCTATTTTCTTAATCACAGAAGGAGAAATCTCAACAGGTGTGGAAGTTTTGGTCACCTGGATTATTGAAAGGTTTGAATCCTTCACAAAATTGCCAAATCTTCTCTTCCTATTAGATTAAATAATAGGACAAGG
The DNA here is from genome assembly GCF_021234165.1 of Pteronotus mesoamericanus. Lineage (NCBI taxonomy): Eukaryota > Metazoa > Chordata > Mammalia > Chiroptera > Mormoopidae > Pteronotus > Pteronotus mesoamericanus. The sequence continues at coordinate 44,942,509 of NW_026555329.1, read as the reverse complement.
AACAGTAATATGCAATCTTTCAAGTAAAATTTTCTTTCATTAAAAGGCAGAAATTTTATGAAAAGAATTAGTTAAGGGAAAGACTACCTAACTGCAGGTAACCTCCAAACATCTGTTTACCAAGAGCTTATCTTAAGGACATCTGTTGTTGTACTACAAATGTAGTCCTATATTCTACATGAGGGGAAATCAGGTACCTATTAAATTCTTCTTAGGGATCCAGAAAATGTTTGTATTGTTGAAATTTCTGCTCTAGAGAAAATAATAGGGACATGAAGAGAGAATTGAAGGGGACTCTAGACAAATAACCTGACTTTCTAATACACAATGTAAGTAACTGATTCTTTCTATTGGGGAACCAGCAAGGCTAAGCAAAAGCTGTGGGTGACTGCACATCATTGAAAGGACAAAAGAGAAAAGAGGTGTAAAGGATGTAAGGAGAGAAGAGGGATTATTTAAGATGCAAAAAATAATAGGATGATCACCATGTAAACACTACTTCAATAGCACTTTCATTTTACATAGAAATATATAGCTAAAAATTTAAGTGAACATGAATTAAAAATTAGTTTCATAATCTTATTTTATGTTTCATTTTATTTAAGACTTTGAGGGAAAAAAGCATCTAATTGGATAAGAGTACTTACATAAGATGTTATTCTAAAGTCATTGTTATCTGTTATTCAGAGATATTTGGCAAATGCATTTATAATATCAGAAAACATATAGAGAAATAAATCCTTTAAGGTAGGTGGTATGAAAAGCAAAAGGCATAATTCCACCTAACAAGTACAATGTTCTCCTTTCCACATTTTGTCATGTAGATTCATATTCAAGTTTTGTTTAAAATGGATATACATCAGAAACAGTTTTCAAGTCAGAGTCACAGAACTAAAAGGAACTTTGTAGTTTACAAAATAATACCTATAGCCTTAGAAAGAACACCATTTCTTTTATTTCTTTCCTTACAAAGACCACACTGAAGAGATTAATATTTTAAGGAGCAAAGGGCTCAGTTTATGAAAATTATTTTTTCAAAGTGTTAATTAGTAGAATTTATTGTCCACAACTGCAAAAAAATTATTAAAAAATAGGTTAATAGAGTATGACAGAGGGCAGACATTTGTTCTTTGACCTTCAGTTTAGTAGAATCTTCAGGTTGATAAAATGGGCACAGCTTAGAACTGATGACTTTGTTTTCCTTTTATTTTTAACTTTATTTTATAGATTATGCTAGTACAGTTGTCCCAATTTTCTCCCTTTGCCCCCCACTCCTTATCCTCCAGCAATCCCCATCCATTAATTCATGTCTATGGGCTGTGCATATAAGTTCTTTTGCTTCTCCTTTTCCTATACTGTTCTTAACATCCTCCGGTCTATTTTGTACCTACCAATTATGCTTCTTAATCCCTGCACCTTTTCTCCCATTCTCCCCAGTCCCCCTCCTAGCTGATTAACTTCCAGATGATCTCCATATCTATTATTCTGTTCCTGTTATAGTTGTTTGCTTAGTTTTTTGTCAGTTATTGATAGTTGCATTTGTTGTCATTTTACTGCTCATAGTTTTGATCTTCTTTTTCTTAAATAAGTCCATTTAACATTTCATACAACAATGGCTTAGTAATGATGAATTCCTTTAGCTTCACCTTGTAGAGCAGGGAAGCACTTTATCTGCCTTTTCATTCTAAATGATAGTTTTGATGGCTAGAGTAATCTTGGTTGTAGATCCCTTCTTTTCATCACTTTGACTATTTCTTGCGAGTACCTTCTTGCCTGCAGTTTCTTTCGAGAAATCAGCTGATAGTCTTATGGGAACTCCTTTATAGATAGCTCTCTGCTTTTCTCTTGCTGCTTTTAAGATGATCTCTTTATCTTTAACCTTTGAAATTTTAATTATGATGTCTCTTGTTGTGGTCCTCTTTGGGTCCACACCCAAAGAAAGTTGGGTTTGGGTTGGGACTCTCTGTGCTACCTGGACTTGTCTATTTCTTTCATCAAATTAGGGAAGTTTATTTCCATTATCTTTTCTTTTTTTTTTTAATTTATTTACTTTTTAAATACATTTGTCTCTGCCTCCCCCCCACCTCCTTCCCTTGCCCCATTATCTTTTCAAATAAGTTTTCATTTTCTTGCTCTTCCTCTTCTCCTTCTGGCATCCCTATGATTTGGATGTTGGTACTTTTAGAGATGTTCTAGAGCCTTTTTTTGATATCCTCATTTTTTTGAATTCTTGTTTCCTCATTCTGTACTGGCTGATTGTTTATTTCTTCCTTATGTTCCAAATCATTGATTTGAACCCTGGCTTCCTTCCCTTCACTATTGGTTCCCTGTGGATTTTTCTTTATTTCACTTAGTGACTTCTTCATTTCCTTCCCTATGCATTTGCTATACTCAGTGAGTTCTCTGAGCATCCTTACCACCAGTGATTTGAGCTCTGCAGCTAATAGGTTGGTTATCTCCATTTTGCTTAGTTTCTTTTTTTGGAGTTTTGATCTGTTCTTTCAGTTAGGCCATATTTCTTTGTCTCCTCAATTTAGCAGCCTCCCTATGTTTGTTTCTGTGTATTGAGTAGAGCTGTTTTGACTCCCTCTCCTGGCACACCTGTTATATTGTAAGGGCCAGAGACTTAGGTATTCACTAGGGTAGGGTAACCAATTTTACCATCACTTTGTGACCTGTATGTGGGGGAAAGGTGGTAGAGGGAACAATGCAGCTTACTTGGCCCTTGCACCATTTCCAGTCACTTCAACTACTTCCTGTATGAGACTGGCACCCCTCTAGCTGTTGCCTTGCTAGTGGTTCCAAGAATGGGTGGGTTTGCATACATTCTAGGACAGTGGGGACCCTTATAATGGACTCTTCTTAGAGACCAGAAGTTTCTTCCACCACTCCAACCTCCACTGGTTTTTACAGCCAGAATTTATGAGGCTTTATTTCCCAGCTCTGGAACCCTGGGCTGTGTGGTCTGGCCTGGGGCTGGGATCACTTGCTTCCCAGGTGTCCCTTCCAGTTTTTATCTGCCACACATGAATGTGGGACCACCCAATCAGCCAGCCACTGCCACTGCTGCCTTGCCACCACTGCCTCACCGTAGCCGTGCCACATCCTCTCTGCTCCAGCTCCCTGGCTCTGCCCCTTATACCCATATCAATGAATATTTCTTATTTACATCCTTAGTTGTCAGACTTCCATACAGTTTGCTTTTCTGGCAATCCTGGTCATTTTTGTTTTAAGGTTAGTTGCAATCCTTCTTATAGTTGTGCGAGGAGGCAAAGTATGTCTGCCTAATGCTTCCAACTTGGCTTGAAGCTTTTTTTCCTTTTAATTGAGAGAAACCAGAATAAGTCCAGAAACCTGCAGTGTAACAGAAACTGGAGAATGTTTGGAAAAAATTTCTAAAAATTATCATTTTGATGATGACATCCATATTCTGGGTATATTACTAGAGAAATTGTACATATATAATAACAATGTAATATATACTTTGTACCTTCTTATGTCATTCAAAGAAATATTAATACTTCCCTATTTCTTAAAAATGTTTTAACAAAATATTATTTGTTATGTGGTTCCTGAGTTTTTAAAATGATGGAATGCTTCATTACAAATTATGAATAATAATCTCAAAATGTGAATGAATAAGCAAAACTGTTTTTTCCTAACTCTAGTCAAAAGTCCTAAAACTTAAATATATGAAGTCTGATATTTTTGGAATTTTAAAATGAAGAGTTAGACAATTCTATTCCTGTCTATGGTAGATTAGTTTGTGTCCGACACCAGTCCTACTGCTGAGAACAACTAGAAAAACTGAATGAAATATTTTTTTAAAATAGATGTTTGAACCATATAAGGCTTTCAAAGCAAGAAGACATGAGGGAACAAGACCCTACAGGGAAGAAACACATGGGGAGGTGAGCTCAACAGTCAGTTGCTGATTTTCAAGGGATAGGCTAAGAGAAAACTGCAACAGAAGCCTTTGAAGGCTAATTAGTATGGACAGTCAAAACTGGAATTCAGAACCTATCAAACAGTTGGTGCTTTGTTGATTTTTCCATGCTTTCAGTTAGTACACTCTCAAAGTAATGAGTAATTTAAAGTGTACAAGGTGTATTTTCCAAACTAGACCACACACTGAATCATAAAACAAGCCTCAAATGATTTAAAAGGATTGATATCATACAGAGTGTATTTTTTTTACCACAATCGCAAATCAATAAGAATATCTAAGAAAACATTAAATGTTGAAAATTAAATAACGGTTCTAAATAACCATGAGAAAATAATAATTGACAAGATAAATTAGAAATATTTTGCCAGGGGGTGAAAGACAAATACCATATGATCTCACCTATAAGCGGAACCTAACCAACAATGCAAAGATGCAAGGAAAATATGACCAGCAACACTGAAAGGAAAAGAAATCAACAGAGACAAGAGGGAAGGGGGGGCAGGGAAAGGGAAGGGAAGGGGAAAGTCAAGGAACATATAGCAAGGACTCATGGACAAAACCAAAGGGGAAGAGCTGAGGGAGGGAAGGTGGGAGGGGGCAAGGGAAAGAGGTGTGGGGGAGGCAGAGACAAATGTATTTAAAAAGTAAATAAATTTAAAAAAAAAGGAAAAAAATAAGTACTAAAAAAAAAAGAAACCTATAAATAAAAACTTCACATTTTTTACTTTCACCAAAAAAAAATATTTTGAAGTGAATGATAATGAAAATATAGCATAATAAAATTTCTGGAATGCACATAAAGCAATGTTAAGATTTACTATTTTTGCTTTTTTATTGCCTTTAATTGGTTTAACTGTTTATATTGGGAAAAATGTTTAAAATCAATCATCTAAAGTTTCACTTTAAGAAGCTAGAAAAAGATCAAAGGTATGCCGAATGAAGTATAAGAAAGAATAACAATAAAGATAAGAAATAGCAAATAGGACCAGAGTATACAAAGCAATCTCGAATATAAGAGCAAAGTTGGAGGGTTTACACTATTTGAATTCAGAATTTATTGCAAAGCTATAGTAGTCAAGACTAAGTGGCATGGACATAATGATTGACAAATTCATCAAACCACAGACTAGATAGCTCACAAATATAGCTATACTTAAACGGTCACTTGGTTTTTTATTATGACAGCAAGGTAATTTAATAAGGGAAAGAAAAGTCTTTTTAACAATTGTTATAAGGAAAAGTGGATATGCATAAGGAATAATTGAGCCTTAATGTCTACCTCAAAATATACACAAAAATAATCTAATGGATCACAGACCTAAACCCAAAGTTTAATTATATACTTTTAAGGAAACACGTAAGCAAATATTTTGGTCACTTTAATTTTGATGAAGCCAAATATTTCTTAGATAAGTCACAGAAAACAACGTATACACAGAAAAAGATAAATTTGGCTTCATCAAAATTAAAATGTCCTGCTATCAAAAGTCACCATAAAAACAAATAAGCAAGCCACAGAGTGGAGAGGTATTTGCGGTATCTACACCAGACAAAAGGCTGGCATCAAAGATAACATGAAGAATTTTGATAGACCCAGCAATAAACCCAGTAGTAAAAAGACAAATATCCCAAAGTAAAAATATACATTTAACAAAAGAAGAACATAAATGGCCAATGAGCAAAAGAAAGAGTATTCAACCTCATAGGTCATTTAGGAAAAGCAAATTAAAACCAGGAGACATATCTATCAGAATGGCTAAAAATAAAGGGCATTAAAACACTAACTGTGGGGGAGGCTATACAGTGACTGGGACTTTTAAGATGGGCATGTAAAATGGTACAACAATTTTTCTTTAAGTATAGCAGATTTTTATAAAAGTAAACACGTAATTCTATTTTTAGGTATTTTACTCAAGAACAATTAATATATATGTTTCCAAAAATGGCTTGTATAAAAATGTTTGCAGCAGCTATATTTATAACAGTCAAAAACTACATATAAAACATCGATGGATCTTAGAAATAGAATTTTGAATGAAATAAGCTTTACACAAAAAGATACAGAATTCTAGAAAGCAAAGCTAATCTAAAGATCAAACTAATGGTTGACTCATAGAGGGAAGGGACAAGGTTGATGTAGAAGGAGCATGAGGAACCTTTCTTTTATATTAGGTATATGTCAAAATTCAGTGCATTTACATAAAGTATTTAGCATTTCATTGTATATATATTTTATATCAAAAATAAAGATAAATCATAAACAAATTAAAAACTCATGATATGTGTGCTGAAATATTTAGAAGAAAGTATACTAATGTGTATACAATTTTTAAGAACATGATTTAGTGTGTAGCTAGAGGGATGTAGATTTAGTGTGTAGCTAGAGGGATGTAGATGGATAAATATATGTAATTGATAAAGCAAGTCTAGTAAAATATTAATGGTAGACTATAAATGACATGGATAAAATTTGTACCATAAAATTATTTTGATATTACTGGATGTTCAAAAAATTTGATAATAAAGTGTTGGAAAAATAAGGGCAAAATAATATCATTTTTACACACACACATGAGTTTATTACCAACAGCCTTGGGAAAATAAATTAGTAAAGCTAATTTGAAACAGAAGGAAAATGACCCAGGTTGGAAGCATGGAATTTGAGGAAGAAGTATGTCAGAAAATGTCGATATTGGGGTAAATCTAAATTATCACTTACTAAAATATCAATATGTACAATTAAAATATAATTGACCCTTGAACAACATAGGGGTTAGTAGTACGGACCCCTGCACAATCCAAAATCTACATTTAACTTTTGGATCCCCAGAAACTTAACTACAGTTGGCCCTTTGTGTCCATGGCTTTTGCATCTGTGGAGTAAACTGAAGATTAAAAGTAACATTTTTGATCTGTGGTTGGAAATCTGCTTATGTGGAGGGCTGACCATACTAATAGACTACTGTTGACTGAAAGCCTTACCAATAACATAAAGAGTTGATTATCCTGTATTTTGAATGTTATATGAATTATATGCTGTATTCTTACAATAAAATAAAGAAAATTATATTAAGAAAACTACAAAGATGAAAAAATATATTTATAATATTTATTGGAAATAATCTGTGTGTAAATGGGCCCATGCAGTTCTAACTTGTGTTGTTCAAGGATCAACTGTACATGAAACAACAACATTAAAGACAGAACTTAAGCGAGTAGAATTAAAATGTTTGAAGTCCATTTCATATATTTGGTAACAGCACTAATTTACATTGGATTAAGTCAAAGTTGCACATAATAATATCTAGGGTAAACACTGCATTAGTTTTCTAGGACTGCAATAATAAATTATCTCAAATTGGGTGGCTTAAAATAATAGAAATGTATTCTTTCACAGCTCTGGAAGCTATGTTCCCTTTGAAGGGTCTAGGGAAAAATCCTTCCTCTCTTATTTTAGATTCTGGTGGCTCCTGGAAATCTGTGGTGTTCTTTAGTTTGTAGATGCATCACTTCAATCTTTGTCTTTATTGTCCTGTGAGTTTCCCTTGAGTCTCTCTGTATGTCTTCTTCTCTTCTTATGAGAATACCGACCATTGGATTTAGGGCCCAACCTGATCCCACATTATCTCATGTTAACTAATTATAACTACAAGGACACTATTTTCAAATATTCAGAGGTTAGGGGTAAACATGAATTTTGAGGGTGACACTTTTCAACCCATTATAAGGAGTAAAAGAAAAGAAAAAATATATAATGAGGAAGCTAATAAAGAAGGTAATATAAAATAATTGTTAATCCAAAAGAAGTAAAGATAAGAGCTAAAAGAAGCATTAAGTTGACAAACAGGAAAAAAATAGTAAGAAAGGGGATTTAAACACAAATATATCAGCAATTATATCAAATGCAAATTGACTAAACACTGTCATTTGAAAAACAAAGATTTTCAAACTAGAAGAAAAAATGAATTTTATGTAGAATTAACTTACATGAAAGCAACTGCTTGAACAGTAAAACTCTGCTTAGTGGAGTTACATGATATGTAAGAATACAGACTATTTAAAAGTAAAAAAATAAAATATTATGGAAACACTAATCAGATGAAAGCCAATGTTGCTATACTAATATCAGACAAAGCAGCCTTTAAACAAGAAGCATTATTAGAGACAGATATATATTTTATAATGATGAAAAGGATCAAGTCACCAGGAAGATACAACAATTCTAATTTTACAGGCATGTAACAACATAACCTCAAATATATAAAGTGAATTTAAAGACTTTTAGGACTTGTGGATAAATTAACAATATAAAAATAGGGACAGGTTCATAGATGGAGAGCAGGATGACAACTGGTGGGGGAGGTGAGGGAGTGGAAAGATTAAGCAAAAAGGAAAAAGGACTCATAGATATGGACAACAGTGTGGTGATTGCTGGGGTGGAGATGGTATAAGGGGACTAAATGGCAATGGGAAAAAAACTAAGATTAAATCAAAAGATAAAAAGAAACAATATATGTATATATGTATTGTGTGTACGTGTGTGTATGATCTGTCCAGAAAGTACCCAGACATGTAATACGAAAAATAGGGGTATTTATTGAAGATACAAGATACAAGAAATATTGAACATAGGACAATGAAGCCTCAGTCCCCTTCAAAGTAGGTAGGTGCTTTGGGACCTCACACAGTTCTAATCACCATCTGCTACCCTGTTGTATTTTTCTGAATCTCATCAATGATCTAAAATGCCTTCCCTTTCGAAGGTGATTTTAGTTTTTGGAAAAGCCAGAAGTCACAGGGTGCCAAATCTGGGCTATGGGAGAACTGAGTCATCTGGGTTATTTGATGTTTCACCAAAAAATTCTACACAAGACATGATGCATGAGTGGGCACGTTGTTGTGATGAAGCTGCCAATCACCAGTTTGGCCATAGTTGTGGCCTTCTAAGTCATCCAAATAGTTCCCATGGAGGAATGTTCAAGCTTAACCCAAAATTTGATGCAGATTTATTGCTCTACTCACTCAGCCATTTTGAATACGACAAACACACAGTACATATGCCCACTCAGTGGTGTATACTGCCCCCACTGACTAGTACACTGAAGTTATCATTGTTCATGCATGTGTGCTCCAATCCACTCTCCTTGATGCCAGGTTACACTGATGTTGCACAAACTGATCTCATTATATTAACAATGGTTGGACTCTTTACACAGAGACCTAGTATACACTTATATCAGGAAAAAAACAGACAAAAAATAATGACAATGCAGAAAACACAAAGAACACAAATAACAAACTTGAATAAATTGTCATTTATAGAACACTGCAACCAATGATTACATTATACTTTTTTATTCATCTGAACTTGGAATGTTCACAAAAATCGACCAATTACAGGGACATAATAGTGGACAAAAAAAAATTCAAAATATTGAATTCATCTATTAATGCAAGTTCTGGAGGTCCCTGTTCAGGCACCAGCTGAGGTGGAGGGTGGACTCTGTCCCACAGAGTACGCTCCAGGTCGTCACGGATGGGGAAATAAAATAAATCATCCCAGACACTTTTCTCTTAGTCTGCTAGGGGAAGGGGTAGCACTTCCCTCTAGTGGAGGAGGCCCCAAGCCCTTCTCTTGAAGTGGCTTTTATTGATAATGATATGTGCAGGGGTTTAGAGCTGGAAGCAAAGCTCATCAATCAATATCAAAAGGCTATGTTTACAGAAAACGAACTGAGACTATAGATAACAACTGAAGGAACACAAGAGATTTGCCTCAGGTCAGGGTCTGTGAATAATGTAAATTTCCTTCCCAGCATGAGCTGGTTATCATAGCTTTTGAGGGAAAAACAAAGCATGCATCAAAGAACTTACTTCTAGGCCTTATTTTCGCCCCTGGAACCACCCAATCCCATTTAGGGTTGTGCCTGCCTTTAGTATTGTTTCAAGCATGAGCCTGGCAGGTGGGGCCGAGCTGCCAAGAGATAAGGAGACTTCTCTCAGATAGAATGAGGACTCCAGCCATATCAAAGCCAAGGGGTGCGGGTCTTTTCTCTCTTCTCTGTGCCCCCCAAGTCCTTCCCTGATGGCCCCTATGCGACTATGCCTGTCTTAGGTTGCCCCGGGCATCAAGGAGTCTTACCCATCATTGACTAACCAGTCATCCTCTGGGGCCAAGCAGAGTGATGTGAGGGAGGCAGGGGTGCACCTCTGCCAGGGGGTCAGGTTTTGTCTCCTCAGAGGCCTATTTTCCCAAGGCTTCCTTGCTCAGCTCCAGCCTTGGGGCCCTCTCACCTGTTGGCGAGGCTATAGTCCCTGTAACCAGGTGGTATGGTTCTCAACAATCTATGAAACATTCTCAAAACATAGTGAAATTAAATGCAATGTCACTATAAAAATATAACTATAAAATCCTTAAATTTTAGAAGTTAAACAATAAGATTATAAACAATTCATGATTCAATAAAGAAATCCAAGAAAAAGTTAAATAATATTTTTTTAATTTTATTTTAATTTATTTTTTCAAATACATTTGTCTCTGACTCTCCCCCATCACTTTCCCTTGCCCCCTTCCTCCTTCCCTCCCTCAGCTCTTCCCCTTTGGTTTTGTCCATGAGTCCTTGCTATATGTTCCTTGACTTTCCCCTTCCCTTCCTTTTCCCTGTCCCCTCCCTCCTTCCCTCTTCTCTCTGTTGATTTCTTTTCCTTTCAGTGTGGCTGGTCTTATTTTCCTTGCATCTTTGTATTGTTGGTTAGGTTCTGCTTATAGGTGAGATCATATGGTATTTGTCTTTCACCCCCTGGCTTATTTCACTTAGCATAATGCTCTCGAGTTCCATCCATGCTGTCGTGAAGTTTAGTAGTTCTTTTTTCCTTTCTGCTGCGTAGTATTCTATTGTGTATATGAAACATCGTTGTTTGATCCAATCATCTACTAATGGGCATTTAGGTTGCTTCCAACACTTGGCTATTGCAAATTGTGCCGCTTTGAACATTGGGGTGCATAGGTTGTTTTGTATTGGCGTTTTGGTGTTCTTAGGGTAAAGTCCCAGCAGGAGAATCACTGGATCAAAAGGCAGTTCCATTATCAGCTTTTTGAGGAAATTCCACACTGCTTTCCACAGTGGCTGCACCAGTATGCATTCCCACCATCACTGGACTAGGGTTCCCTTTTTGCCACAGCCTCGCCAGCACCTGTTGTTTGTGGATCTGTTTATGGTGGCCATTCTGAACAGCGTGAGGTGGTACCTCATGGTGGTTTTGATCTGCATTTCTCTGATGGTTAGTGATGCTGAGCATCCTTTCAAATGCCTCTGGGCCCTCTGTATCTCCTCCTTGGAAAAGCATCTGCCCAGGTATTTTGCCCATTTTTTTATTGGATTGTTTGTCTTCTTGGAGTGGAGTCAAGTGAATTCTTTATATATCTTGGAGATCAAACCTCTATCTGGTGTATCATTAGCGAATATATTTTCCCTAATGATTGGCTCCCTTTTCATTTTGCTGATGTTTTCTTTTGCCATGCAGAAGCTTCTTATTTTGATGAGGTCCCACTTGTTTATTCTTTCCTTTATGTCCCTTGCTTTAGGAGACATATTGGTAAAAAAATTGCTACACGGGATATCTGAGAGTTTCCTGCCAATGTTCTCCTCTAGGACTTTCATGGTGTTGCGACTTATATTTAAGTCTTTTATCCATCTTGAGTTTATTTTTGTATATGGTGTCAGCTGATGATCCAATTTCAATTTTTTGCATGTACCCATCCAGCTCTCCCAACACCATTGGTTGAAGAGGCTATTATTGCTCCATTTTATGCTTCTGCCCCATTTCTCAAAAATTAGATGCCCACAGAGACCTGGGCTTCTTTCTGGGCTTTCTATTCTGTTCCACTGGCTTATGGGTCTGTTCTTGTGCCAGTACCAGATTGTTTTGAGTATAGTGGCTTTGTAGTAGAGTTTGATGTCTGGTATGGTGATCCCTACTACTTTGTGTTTTTTCTCAAAATTGCTGCTGATATTCGGGGTCGTTTATGGTTCCATGTAAATTTTTGAAATGTCTGTTCTATTTCTGTAAAATAAGTCATTGGTATCTTAATAGGGATTGTGTTGAATCTATAAATTGCTTTGGGTAGTATGGACATTTGATTATATTAATTCTTCCAATCCATGAGCACAGTATATGCTTCCATTTATTTGTGTCTTCCTTAATTTCTTTCATCAATGTTGTATAGTTTTCTGCATACAGGTCTTTTATGTCTGTGGTTAAATTTATGCCTAGGTACTTTATTTTTCTTCTTGCTATATCGAATTGTATTTTTTTTTTCTGATTTCTTCTTCTTCTATTGCATTGCTGGTATACAAAAATGCCTTTGATTTCTGAATGTTGACTTTGTATCCTGCTGTTTTGCCAAATTCACTTATTAGGTTGAGGAGTTTTTTGGTAGAGTCTACAGGGTTCTCTATGTACACTATCATGTTATCTGCAAACAATGATAGCTTTACTTCCTCCTTTCCTATTTGGATGCCTTTTATCTCTTTCTCTTGTCTGACCGTTGTGGCTAGGACTTCCAATACGATGTTGAAAAGAAGTGGTGAGAGCGGACATCCTTGTCGTGTTCCCGATCTTAGTGGGAAAGATTTCAGTTTTTGCCTGTTGAGTATGATATTGGCTGTAGGTTTTTCATATATGGCCCTTATTACGTTGAAGAATGCCCCATTGATTCCCATTTTGCTGAGTGTTCTGATCATAAATGGGTGCTGTACCTTATCGAATGCTTTTTCTGCATCTATCAAGATGATCATGTGGTTTTGTCTTTTCTTTTATTTATGTGATGTATCACGTTTACTGATTTGCATATATTGAACCATCCCTGCATCCCTGAGATGAATCCCACTTGATCATGGTGGATAATATTTTTAATGTATTGGTGGATGCAGTTTGCTAATATTTTGTTGAGGATTTTAGCATCAATGTTCATCAGTGAAATTGTCCTGTAGTTTTCTTTCTTTGTAGGGTCTTTATCTGGTTTTGGGATCAGGGTAATGTGGCCTCATAGAAAGAGTCTGGGAGTCTTCCCTCCTCTTGGATTTTTTGGAATAGTCTGAGAAGGACAGGGGTTATTTCAGTTGTTATTTCTCCTCTTTCGTTTCTGATATTATTAATTTGGTTCCCCTCCTTTTTACTTGATGAGTTTGCTTAAAGGCTTGTCAATTTTATTTATCTTTTCAAAGAACCAGCTTCTGGATTGGTTGATCCTCTGAATTGTTCTTTTTGTCTCTATATCATTCAGTTCTGCTCTAATCTTGACTATTTCCTTCCTTCTACTTGCTCTGGGATTTATTTGTTGTTGTTTCTTCAGTTCTTGAAGTTGTAGTGTTAGGTCTTTTATTTGAAATGTTTCTATCTTTTTTAGATAAGCTTGTATTGCTATGAACTTCCCTCTCAGGACCGCCTTTGCTGTGTCCCATAGGTTTTTGACTGTTGTCTGTTCATTTTCATTTGTTTCCAGAAATTTTTTGATTTCTTCTCTTATCTCATTTTGACCCATTCATTGTTTAATAGTGTACTGTTCAGTCTCCATGAGTTTCCAAGTTTTTGAAGTTTCTCTTTGAGGTTGATTTCGAGTTTCAAGGCCTTGTGGTCTGAGAAAAAGTTTGGTATTATTTCAATTTTCCTGAATTTGCTGAGGTTTGCTTTGTGTCCTATCTTGTGGTCTATCTTTGAAAAACTTCCATGAGCATTTGAAAAGAATGTGTATTTTTCTTCTTTGGGATGTAAGGTTCTATATATGTCAGTTAAGTCTGTTTGATTCAGTGTGTCAATCAGTGCCACAATATGTTTATTAATGTTTTGTTTGGAAGATCTGTCCATTTTTGACAGTGGGGTGTTGAAATCCCCTACTATCAGTGTGTTGCTGTCCATATCTTTTTTGAAGTCATCCAACAATTTCCTTATAAACTTGGGGGCTCCTCTATTGGGAGCATATAAGTTTACAATGTTGATGTCTTCTTGATAGAGTCTTCCTTTAAGTATTCTAAAGTGCCCCTCTGTGCCTCTCTTTATGGCCTTTGTTTTGAAATCTACTTTGTCTGATACAGGTATGGCAACTCCGGACTTTTTCTCATGCCCATTTGCTTGGAATATTTTTTTCCATCCTTTTACTTTCAATCTGTGCAGGTCTCTTGCTCTGAAGTGGGTCTCTTGTAGGCAGCATATGTGTGGGTCATGTTTTCTTATCCATTCAGCTACCCTGTTTCTTTTGATTGAGGCATTTAGTACATTCACATTGAGAGATATTAATGACAGAAACTCATCTTTTCTCTTTGTAGCTGTGTTCCTCTCTCTCTCATTCTTTTCCTTCATCTTCTTAAACCAGTCCCCTTAGCATATCTTGGAGTGCTAGTTTAGTAGAGATGTATTCTTTTAGTCCTCTCTTGTCTGGGAAACTCCGTATTTCCTCTTCTATTTTAATGGAGAGCCTAGCTGGGTAGAGCAGCCTTGGCTGTAGGCCCTTGCTTTTCATGGCTTGGAATATTTGTTGCCATTCCCTTCTGGCTTGTAGTGTTTCTGTTGAGAAGTCAGCTCCTGGCTGTATGGGGGCCCCCTTGTATGTTACTTTCTCCTTCTCCCTTGCTGCCTGAGGATTCTCTCTTTGATAGTTGCCATTTTAATGATATGTGTCTTGGTGTGGACCTTTTTGAGTCCCTCTTGAGTAGAGTCCTCCTGGATCCATGAGAGCCTTTCTCTCCTCAAATTAGGGAAATTTTCCATCATTACTTTTTCAAGGAGGTGCTCTATCCCTTGCTCCTCTTCTTCTCCTTCTGGTATCCCCATTATATGGATATTATTGCATTTCAGGTTGTCCTGTATTTCCCTAAATGCCTCTTCATTCTTTTTGAGTTGTTCTTCCATTTCTTGTTCTTTCTGGGAGCTTCTTTCTACCTTGTCCTCCATCTCACTGATTCGATCCTCGGCTTCATCCAGCCTGCTTTGGATTCCTTCTACTGTGTTCTTCAATTCAGAAATGCTATTCTTCATATCCTCTTGTGTCTTCTTGATAGTTTCTATGTCCTTTTCCAGACTTATATA
Source organism: Pteronotus mesoamericanus (assembly GCF_021234165.1). Taxonomy (NCBI): domain Eukaryota; kingdom Metazoa; phylum Chordata; class Mammalia; order Chiroptera; family Mormoopidae; genus Pteronotus; species Pteronotus mesoamericanus. The sequence goes on along the minus strand of NW_026555329.1, from coordinate 44,927,475 downwards.
TTTTGCTGTAAGATCCTGATAGTTTCTCTGCAGTTTGTCGTAGTTATCTTTGAGCTGGCTGACCTCATTGAGCTTCCTTAGAACCATTGTTTTGAATTCAGTATCTGATAGTTCCCTTGCCTCTATTTCATTTAGCTCTCTCTGTGGGGAGTCCCCTTTTCCACTCATTTGGGGTGAACTTCTTTTTCTTCTCATTTTTGTGAGAGTCTGTTAAATATTTTTGTCCTTTACTTTTCTTTCTGGGCCTGCCTCTGATGATGGCAGTTGTTGACCCTATAGGATCTTGGGTTGTTTGTTTGAGCCTTCCAGGAGTCTAATGTCTGTGTCTGACTCCTGCTTGGAGCAGCTCTGTGACCCCTTCGGTCAGAGCTGGGCTATTTTTTGGGATCTCTCTGCTCTCTCACGCGGGCTCCTTGAGCGCACTCCCAGTGTGGCAGGATCCTCTGCCTGCCTGGGCTCACGTGTCCTTGCCCCAGACCAGGGGGCTTATTCGCAACCTCACTTACTCATCTGGTTCCCCTGGCCGGCGAGCTCCGCAGCACTGGTCAGTTTAGGGTCTTCTATTGTGTATTTTCCCTGCTTTTGGCTCTTTGGGTGCGTTGCTTGCCCTTGCCAAATGGGGACTACAGAAGTGGGAGGAAGTCAGCTCCAGGACTCTCCAGTTAATCCTGTCTCTGGTCTCTCCTCCAGGGACTCTGGGCAGCTCTCTAAATAATATTTTGAAATAAAATGAAAGATAATTCAAACATGACATAAAATTTTCAAAATGCAGCTAAAGTGTATGTAGAGGAAAATGTATTGCCAATTACATAATAGTCAATTAAAAAAACTAAAATCAATGAAGAAGTAAGAGAGAGGAAAAAAATAGGGAGAGGAAAGAAGCAGAAATTAATAAACTAGAAAAAACTTTCAATAGAGGGGAACCTGCAAAGGCTAATAAATTAATAAAATTCCTAAAACTTTGGCAAGATTTAAAATAGATGATATAAAATATGAATACCCATGTCAGAGATAAAATGAGGAGCATTAGATATACTGATATTTAAAAAATAAGGATAAGCTATCACTCTTTTTTTTGCTAATAAATTTGAAAAGGTAATAAAATGACAAATTCCTAGAATACTTAACTCTGAAAATGTCACAGAAGAAATAGAAAATGTGTATAATTCTGTATCTGTTAAGGAAATTTAATATGCAATTTAAAACTTTTCTACAAAGAAATTCAAGGTCCAGATGGCATTACCAGTGTATTTATCTAAATTTTACAAAAATGGGATATAGAAAAAGAGAAAACACTTCCAATTCATTCATAAGGCCAATATAATCTTGACACAAAAACCTGAAAGGATGCTTGTAAGAGATAAAAATGCAAGCCAATGACTATCATGACTAAAGTTGCAAAGTCTTACTGAAAATATTAGTAAAGTGAACCTTACTATATATATAAAAATGGAAATAAGTCATGACTCAAAAGTATTAACTCAATGATAAAGTTTCATCTAACATCTAGTCAGTTGATATACTTATTACATTCATAATATAAAGGAAAAAAATCACATGATCATCTCTATAAGTGGATTGAATTTAATAACCATTCATTATTAAGGTGAAAAGATTTCTTAGCAAAGTAGAAAACGAAAAGAACTTCTATAATCGACTTTGAAAATAAATCTACAGATGACTGGATCAAAAAATTATGGTACATATACACAATGGAATACTACGCAGCAGAAAGAAAAAAAGAAGTACTAAACTTTGCGACAGCATGGATGGAACTGGAGAGCATCATGCTAAGCGAAATAAGCCAGGGGGCGAAAGACAAATACCATATGATCTCACCTATAAGCGGAACCTAACCAACAATGCAAAGAAGCAAGGAAAATATGACCAGCAACACTGAAAGGAAAAGAAATCAACAGAGACAAGAGGGAAGGGGGGGGCAGGGAAAGGGAAGGGAAGGGGAAAGTCAAGGAACATATAGCAAGGACTCATGGACAAAACCAAAGGGGAAGAGCTGAGGGAGGGAAGGTGGGAGAGGGCAAGGGAAAGAGGTGGGGGGAAGGCAGAGACAAATGTATTTAAAAAGTAAATAAATTAATTTTTAAAAAAAAGAAAAAAAAAGAAAATAAATCTACAAAACCGAACAACATATATTAAACTTAATGGTAAAATATTCAATTTTCCATTAGAATCAAGAATAGAACAAGGATACTCCCATTACCATTTCTATTCAACATTTTTACAAATATTCTAATTAGTGGAAGAACACACAATAAAGAAAGAAAAGTAGAAGAAAGCAAGAAATAAAACTGTTATTTGTAGGCAACTTATTTAAATATAGAAAATCTAGATAAATTATTTTACTTAGCAAAAGAATTCTGCAAGCCTGCTAGACAAAATATTTAATAATTTAATAGTATTTTAAAATAAACCACTCCTAAATAAACAATTAGAACACACAATATAAAGGCAACATTAACATTTATGTGATATCATTAACATCAAATGTTAGGAATAAATTTAACAAATATTATAAAATCCCATCATGTAATAAATCAAAAATCATTATTGAGACATAAAAATACCTAAATTAAGTAAATACACTCTTATGAATCAGAACTGTTATATTAAATATGTGAAATGTTCTTAAATTGATCTACAGATTCAGTGCAGTCCCAATAAAAAACTCAGCAGCTTTGTATTTCAATGGAAATTGATGAATTCTATTTTTTTATGGAAATGCAGTATAGTGGTGTATAGTGGATCAAAATTAGTCCAAGATTAACCCAGAATTTTCAGAAGAATAATAAAATTAAAAGCCTTATACTAATATATATTAGAGATCAATATGAAGAAATAATTAGGTTAAAACGCAGCTCACCTCCTTGTGCAATCAGATCATAATTACAACTAAACTATAGAACAGCCATCATTCAGAACCATCAGAAATTGAGCTGAATGGAAATCCTACAACTATGGAAATAAGAAGAAACCCCATTAAGACTATTTTGAAGGGTGAAGATGAGAAAAGGACTGGTCCCACACCCATGTGTGGCAGAAAAAAATTAGGAGGGATATCTCAGGAATGAGGAGTCCTATCCCCACACCTGCTTCCCAGTCCAGGGCTCCAGTGCTGGGAAGTTTCCATCATTTCTGGCTATAAAAACCAGCAGGGGTTGAGGCTGTGAAAGACAAACTGATAGAGTCCCAGGCAGTTTCTCTTAAAGGGCCCACATATAGATTTACCCAGATTCACTCCCTCTGAACTACAGTGCCAAAGCAACAGATGAAAGGCATCAGAGATATGTGGGGAGGAACTGAATCGTCCAACATCAGAGCAAGATTGGGAGGAAGCTTTCTCCCAGAAAGAGGTCCTACCAGAAGGAGGCGCTGTCTTTGGTGCTTTTCTTAGCCTTCTCCCCAGAGAGCCAGCAGGCAGGTGCCATATCTGAGAATCCATCAACATAGCTCACATTGTTTGCTCCTCCCTGGTGATTCCCAGAGGCCCTGCCTCACACAACCTTCAGGTTCACCCAAGCTGTTTCCAGTCACTTTTCTATACGAATGGCCTGTCTTAGCCCATGCTTCAGAATTTCCTAAATTCTCTCAAACAAGCAGCATCTGGCTTCACTGAGCCCTGTACCTCTCCCTAAGTTGCCCCAGGACTAGCACTGCCAGCAGCTGGGCTTGGTTCACAGCTTGTCCTCTCCTGGGCATCTTCAAGCCCAGCGCAAGTAGTAGCCCCTGGAAAGAACACAGGCAATGGCTACTCTCAGACATGCCAACAGCAATCAAGGACCAACTACAATAGGAGGGTGTACACAGCCCACACAGTGGGTGTACCTCAAGTACCCAGCTTGGATAGTAGGGAAAAATAAAAGAAAATTTTACCCTTTGTGACAATATGAGTAGTCCTGGAGAACATTATTCTAAGTGAAATAAGCCAGTCAGAGAAAGACAAACACCATATAATTTCACTCATGTGTGGAATCTAATGAACAAACTGGACTAACAAGGAACATGAGGACAGGCTCATAGATGGAGAGTAGGATGACTCCTGGTCGGGGAGGTTAGGGGAAGGAAGGATTGAGCAAAAAGGAAAAAGGACTCATGGACATGGACAACAGTGTGATGATTGCTGGGGGGACAACGGTATAAAGGGACTAAATAGTAATGGAAAAAATACAATAAAGATTAATTTTAAAAAAAAGAAGTTAATATAATTTGTACACTTGTTAATTAATTACTTAATCCAATTTAAAATGAAATAAATTTGGTTCCCATTTGGTTCCACTTTCCAATCTAGAATTAATATAATGGCCATGGTTTATCCATTAGGTATTCTAGTTTCCCAATTCTTGTTCTGCAGCCTAATTAGACATTTTATTTTTTGTTGAAGCTCAGACCCTTCCCCATTTTGACTAGATTAACCTTACTAAATATGTCCAAAACACAGGAGAAAGTAATGACATTTGTCCTGGATTTATTTGTATTTAATTATTAGGTTCATGGCAGACAGTCTAGTGATGAGAAAGGATGGTTTGTTTTTAAAGTAGTTTCAGGTCTGGCTTGTCTACTATCAAAGACTATATATATAAATTAATATAAATAATTAACAACTTAAATACTTTGTATTATAGTGAAAGAATATGGCCTGTACCATTATCCTCTAAACTGCAGTTCTCAAACTTTTTGGTCTCACCACCTCTTTACATTCTTAAAAATAATAGAAGCCTTCCAAGAAGCTGTGGTTTATGTGGTTTATATCCATCAATATTTACCATATTATAAATAAAGTGATAAATTTTAAATATACAAATTATTTAATAATAGTAATTATCTACTCATTACATCTTTTAAAAATGAATTTAATGGCATGACATCAGTTAATAAAATTATATAGGTTTAAAGGGTATGGTTCTATATATCATCTGTATATTGTATTGCATGTTCACCACCCCAAGACATGTCCCCTTTCCATCACCATTTATCCCCACTTTACTCTTTCCTACCTCTACTTACTTCCACTTCCCTCTGGTAAGGACTACACTGTTGTCTGTCTGTGAAGTTTTTTTGCTTAATCCTTTCACTTTTTCACCCAGCCTTATTAATCCCATCCCATCTGACAGCTGTCATCTGTTCTCTATATTTATGAGTCAGTTTCTATTTTGTGAGTATGCAAATGTAGTTTTTTCTTGTATTGTTATTTATTAATTACTGTATTATTTACAGTTCTACTTTTGCCCACCCCTGTATTCAATTAGAGAATTGTATCAGTATTAGAAATAGAAATATAATATGTTAAGTAGGTAAATTAAGAGGCACGTAGATTATAGAGAAATACATGAGCTAATAAGCAGGAGAGAAGAATAATGTTGGCATTTGTGTGATCACAATATGAGGTAACTTGAGAGTTTAGTTGGACTGTGTTACCGATGTTGGTGTCCCACACTGTAGTGCTTCCATATACTTCTGAGTTCTCCCTCAGTGTGGTAGACAGTTTCTGTAGTCACTGACAGCTTCTTTTGTAAAAATTATTATTTATTTTTATTATAACTACTTTTTAAAAATATATTTAAAAATATTTTATTCTATCACAGTGGTCCCAATTTCTCCCCTTTGCCCTCCTCTGCCCAGCATACCACCCACTGCCACAGTCAATCCCCACATGACAGCTTTCTTCCTTAAGCATCTTTCTCTCTGATTCTCTGCAAAACAGATTACTTCCATGTCAAAGTTGGTTGCTTAACCCACACATGGCAGCTCAGAAATGTCAAGAAATTCATGCCCCAATAGGAAACCCTCAACCAGTGAGGATAACAGTCAGTGGGAAAATATTCCACCTTCTCTGTCCCTTGGTGAGAAAATTTTTAGGTATATTGTATGCGGTCTTCCACAAAGTTTTCAGTTGTATGGAATTTCAGTTTGCTACAACAGTAACCTGTTCATTAACATATTGTCTGTTGGGTTTTTAACCTTCCCTATCTCATTTTTATTTCTCCATAACTTGCGATTCCTAGGATGACTAAGAAACAGGGTCTTCTTTGGTGTTAGCCCATCCTAAGACATGCCAACCAAGTAGAGCTGAGATCTTCTCAAAAAATAAGTTCTTTTCAATTATGAGGTCCAGTTTTCATATTAATAATGTTAAGAAGACAGTAGCCATAGATCAAACAAGCATATGGTAATTAGAGTGGGGAAAATATTTAGTCAGTCATTTATTTTTCCTTATTATTCGCTTTTTTGAGGTGACACTGGTTAACAAAAATATAGAGGTTTCAGGTGCACAACTCTACAACACATCATCTGTACACTGTATTGTGTATTCACCACTCCAAGTCATCTCCACCCATCACCATTTATTTCCCCTATATCTTCTTCTATGTCCCTCCACTCACCTCTGCCTGGCAATTGCCATGCTGTTGCTCATGTCCATGAGTTCTTTCTCTTTTTTTTCTTTTTAGCTCCCCACAATGAGAGCTGTCAGCCTGCTGTCTCTCAGTCTGTCTCTAATTTGCTTATTAGTTCATTATGTTCATTAGATTCCGCATATAAATGAAATCATATGGTATTTGTCTTTCTCTGACTGGTTTAATTCACTTAGTATAATGCTCTCCAGGTTCATCCATGCTGTCACAAATGCTAATATTTTCTTCTTTTTTACAGGTCAGTAGTATTCTATTGTGTAAAAGTAACACAACTTTTTTTCCACTCATATACTGATGAACACTTGGGCTGCTTCCAAATCTTGGCTATTATAAATAATGCTGCAACAAACATAGGAGTGCATATATTCTTTCAAATTAGTGTTTGTGATTTCTTCAAATAAATTCCCAGAATTGGACTCTCTGGGTCATAAGTTAGTTGCATTTTTAATTTTGGTGTAACTCCATACTTTGATCCACAGTGACTACACCAATTTGCATTCCCACCAACAGTGCACAAGGGTTCCCTTTTCTCCACATCCTAACCAACACTTGATGTTTGTTGATGTATTAATGATAGCCATGCTGACAGGTGTGAGGTGATATTTCACTGTGGCTTTAATTTGCATTTCTCTGGTGATCTGTAATGTTGAGCATATTTTCATATGCCTATTGGTCATCTGTATGTCTTCTTTGGATAAGTGTCTATTCAGGTCCTTTGCCCATTTTTTACTTGGATTGTTTGTCCTCCTGGTGTTGAGTCATATGTATTCTTTAAAAAGTTTGGATATTAACCCGTTATCAGATGTATCTTTGGTGAATATATTCGCCCACTCAGTGCTTTGTCTTTAAATTTTGTTTACAGTTTCTTTTGCTGTGCAAAAACTTTTTAGTTTGATGTAGTCCCATTTGTTTATTTTTTTTCTTTTGTTCCCCTTGCCCAAGGAGATATATCAGAAAAAGTATTGTTTCAAGATATGTCTGAGATTCTACTACCTATGTTTCTTCTTGGATTTTTATGATTTCGAGTCTGTCATTTAAGTCTTTAATCCATTTTTAGTTTATTCTTCTGTATGGTATAAGAAAGTGGTCTAGATTCTTTTTTTTTTTTTTTGCATATTCCCAACACAATTTAATGAATGGACTATCTTTATTCTATTGTGTGTTCTTGCCTTCTTTGTCAAATATTAATTGGCCATAAAGGCATGGCTTTATTTCTGGGCTCTCTATTCTGTTCTGTTGATATATATGTGTCTGTTTTTATGCCAGTATCATACTGTTTTGATTACTATGGCCTTGTCATATAGTATGCTATCAGGTAGTGTGATTCCTCCAACATTGTTCTTCTTTTAGAGATTGCTGTGGCTCTTTTGTGCTTCCATATAAATTTTTAAAAATATTTGTTCCAGAAAGTCAACATTCAGAAATCAAAGGCGTTTTTGTACACCAGCAATGCAATAGAAGAAGAAGAAATCAGGAAAAATATACCATTTGATATAGCACGAAAAAAGATAAAGTACCTAGGGATAAATTTAACCAAAGACACAAAAGACCTGTATGCAAAAAACTATACAACATTGAAAAAAGAAATTAAGGAAGACACAAATAAATGGAAGCATATACCATGCACATGGATTGGAAGAATTAATATCCTTAAAATGTCCATACTACCAAAAGCAATTTATAGATTCAACGCAATCCCTATTAAGATACCAATGACGTATTTCACAGAAATAGAACAGACATTTCAAAAATTTATATGGAACCATAAACGACCTCGAATAGCTGCAGCAATTTTGAGAAAGAAACACAAAGTAGGAGGGATCACAATACCGGATATCAAACTCTACTACAAAGCCACTATACTCAAAACAATCTGGTACTGGCACAAGAACAGACCCATAGACCAGTGGAACAGAATAGAAAGCCCAGAAATAAGCCCAGGTCTCTATGGACATCTAATATTTGACAAAGGGGGCAGAAGCATAAAATGGAGCAATAACAGCCTCTTCAACAAATGGTGTTGGGAGAGCTGGATGGGTACATGCAAAAAATTGAAATTGGATCATCAGCTTACACCATACACAAAAATAAACTCAAGATGGATAAAAGACTTAAATATAAGTCGCAACACCATCAAAGTCCTAGAGGAGAACATTGGCAGGAAACTCTCAGATATCCCACGCAGCAATTTTTTCACTGATATGTCTCCTAAAGCAAGGGACATAAAGGAAAGAATAAACAAGTGGGACCTCATCAAAATAAGAAGCTTCTGCACGGCTAAAGAAAACATCAGCAAAATGAAAAGGGAGCCAACCATTTGGGAAAATATATTTGCTAATGATACATCAGATAGAGGTTTGATCTCCAAGATATACAAAGAACTCACTCGACTTGACTCCAAGAAGACAAACGATCCAATCAAAAAATGGGCGAAGGACCTGGGCAGATGCTTTTCTAAGGAGGAGATACAGAGGGCCCAGAGGCATTTGAAAGGATGCTCTGCATCACTAGCCATTAGAGAAATGCAAATCAAAACCACCATGAGGTACCACCTCACACCGGTCAGAATGGCCATCATAAACAGATCCACAAACAACAGGTGCTGGCGAGGCTGTGGAGAAAAGGGAACTCTAGTCCACTGTTGGTGGGAATGCAGACTGGTGCAGCCACTATGGAAAGCAGTGTGGAATTTCCTCAGAAAGCTGAAAATGGAACTGCCTTTTGATCCAGCAATTCCCCTGCTGGGACTATACCCTGAGAACACCAGAACGCCAATACAAAAGAACCTATGCACCCCAATGTTCATAGCAGCACAATTTACAATAGCCAAGTGTTGGAAGCAACCTAAATGCCCATCAGTAGATGATTGGATCAAAAAATTATGGTACATATACACAATGGAATACTACGCAGCAGAAAGAAAAAAGAAGTACTAAACTTCGCAACAGCATGGATGGAACTGGAGAGCATCATGCTAAGCGAAATAAGCCAGGGGGCGAAAGACAAATACCATATGATCTCACCTATAAGTGGAACCTAACCAACAATGCAAAGATGCAAGGAAAATATGACCAGCAACACTGAAAGGAAAAGAAATCAACAGAGACAAGAGGGAAGGGGGGGGCAGGGAAAGGGAAGGGAAGGGGAAAGTCAAGGAACATATAGCAAGGACTCATGGACAAAACCAAAGGGGAAGAGCTGAGGGAGGGAAGGTGGGAGAGGGCAAGGGAAAGAGGGGGGGGGAAGGCAGAGACAAATGTATTTAAAAAAGTAAATAAATTAATTAAAAATAAAAAAAAATAAAAAAAAATATTTGTTCCAGTTCTGTGAAATTAGCCATTGGTATTTTGATAAGAATTGCATTGAATCTACAGATTGCTTTGGGTAGTATGGACATTTTAATGATGTTAATTCCTCTAGTCCATGAACATGATATATGCTTCCACTTATTTGTAACTTCCTAAATTTTATACTTCAGTGTCTTATCATTTTCTAAGTACAGGTCATTTATATCCTTGGTTAAGTGTATTATAGGATAATTGTTATGCAATTGCAAATGTTTCTTAGTTTTTCTTCTTTACAGTTCATTATAGCGTATAATAATGCAACTAATTTCTGGGTATTTATTTAGCATCCTGCTACTTTACTGAATTCATTTATCAATCTAGTAATTATTTTGTGGAATCTTTACAGTTCTGTATATGTTGTGTCATGTTATCTCCAAATAATGACAGTTTTACTCCTTCCTTTCAATTTGGATGTTTTTTCTTTCTTCTTCTCTGATTACTGTGTCTAGGACTTCCAGTAGTATGTTGAATAAAAGTGTGAAAACAGATACCCTGTCTTCCTCCTGATCCTAAGGGAAATGTTTTTAGTTTTTGACCTTTGAGTATGATGTTGGTTGTGGGTACATCACATATGGCCTTTATTATGTTGAGGTATGTCCCTTGTATTCTCATGTCTATGAGAGTTTTTATTATAAATGAATCCTGCATTTTATCAAATGCTTTCATTGCATCTACAGATATGATAATGAAACTTCTTCATTTTGTTTACGAAGTATATCATGTTTATTGATTACAGACATTGTACCAACCTTGTATCCAAGGAATAAATCCCATTTGTTCATGTATATGATCTTTTTAATGTACTGTTGTATCTGGTTTTCTAATACTTTGTTGAGGATTTTTGCATCTATGGTCATCAGGGGTATTGGCCTATAATTTCTTTTCTTATTAGTGTCTTTATCTGGTCTTAGAATTAAGATAATGTTCACCTCATAAAATGAGCTTGGAAGTCCTTTCTTTGGAATCTTTTGTGATATATTGAAAAAATTAATATTTCTTCTTGTAATGTTTTGCAAAATGAAGTAAAGCCATCCAGCCTAGGACTTTTGTTTGTTGGAAATTTTTAATTACTACTTCAATTTCACTACTTGCAGTCTGTCTATTCAAATTCTCTGACATTTCCTGATTCACTTATAGAAGGTTATCTCTTTCTAGAAATTTATCCATTTTGTCCAGATCATCCAATTTGTTAGCCTATAGTTGTTCGTAATATTTTTCTTACAATCCATTGTATTTCTGTGGAGTCAGTTGTTACTTCTCCTGTTTGATTTCTGATTTTATTTATTTGTGTCCCCTCTCTCTCCCTCTCTCTCTCTCTCTTTTTTTTAGATGAGTCGGGTTAAATATTTGTCAATCTTGTTTCTCTTCTAAGACCCAGACTTAGTTTCATTGATCTTTTGTATTTTTTTTTACTCTATTTTGTTTATTCTCCTTTCTTCTTTATTATTTCCTTTCTTCTACTCACTTGGATTTTGTTAGTTGTTCTTTTTCTTAAGTGTAAAGTTATTTATTTATTTCAGATATTTTTGTTTCTTGATGTAGGCTTGTAATGCCATTAATTTCTCTCTTAAGACAGATTTTACTGTGTCCTATAGATTTAGGGTTGTTGTGTTTTCATTTAGCTTTTGATTTTTTTTCCTTGATCTTGTATTGACCCATTCATTATTTAGTAACATGTTATTTAACTTTCATGTTTTTGTGTGTTTTTAAAGGGGTTTTTGTGTGATTGATATCTAGTTTTATGCCATTAGAGTGAAAGATAATTCTTGATATAATTTCAATCTTCCTAAACTAATTGAGATGTGTTTTGTGTCCTAACATGTGGTTTATCTTAAAAAAATATTCTACTGTACACTCCAAAAGAATGTATATTCTTCTTTGGGATGAAACGCTCTAAAGACATCAACTAAATCCATCTTATGTAGTGTTTCCATTAAGGCTGCTGTTTCCTTGTTAATTTTCTGTCTGGAATATCTATAATTGATATCAATTGGGTGTTAAGTCCCTTACTATGCCTATTTTACTGTTGATTCTCTTTTTATGTCCATAAAGAATTGCTCTATATATTTAAGTACTTTTTTGGATGCATAAATGTTTACTAGAGTTGTATCCTCTTGCAGGATTACTCCTTTTATCATTATGTAGTGGTTTTCTTTGTCTGTTATTATAGCCTTTATTTTAAAGTCTATATTTTTTCAGATATATGTATTGCCACCCCAGCTTTTTCTTTCATTTTCATTAAATATCTTTTGCTATCCTTCACTTTTAGTCTGTATGTATCTTTCTTTCTGAGGTGTATCTCTTATAGGCAGAATGTATATTTCTTGTATTTCCTTATTCATTCAGCTACCTTATCTTTTGATTGAAGCACTTAAGCCATTTATATTTAAAGTGATTACTGACAAGTGTGTAGTTATTGCCATTTTATTCTTCATAATTTCCTCCTCCTCTTCTTCTCCTTCCTTCTACTTTTCTTCCTCCTCATCTTGTTCCTCCCTCTCCTCTTTCTTCTAGAAGACCCTTTAACATTACTTATAATATTGATTTGGTAGTAAGGACTCCTTTAGTGTTTTTTTTAATTATTTTTTCTCAAATACATTTGTCTCCACCTTCCTCCCATCATTTCTTCTTCAGTTTTATATGATAGTAAAGTAGTCTTAGTTGTAGGTCCTTTCTTTTCATTACTTTGTATGTTTCATGCTAATTCTTTTTGGTCTAAAATGTTTGTGGAGAAATTGGCCAATGGTCCAATGTGATCTCCCTTGTAGGTAACCATCTTTCTCTAGCTTCTTTTATGATCCCCTCTTTGTCTTTTACCTTTGCCATTTTAATTATGACGTAACTTGCTTTGTTTATGTAGTATATCATGTTTATTGATTTACAGACATTGTACCAACCTTGTATCTGAAGAATAAATCTCATTTGTTCATGTATATGATCTTTTTAATGTACTGTTGTATCATTACATTGAACAAACATCCCTAGGAAGCCCTCTCCTTATGTTGCCTGTCAGCTGCCTGTTAGGCTGAGTCACTAAAAGAGCCTCTAGTTGTCCTCAAGTTGCATGCAATAGATTCTCAGTGAGTCACCAGCTAGGGGCAAGAAGTGTTCTTTAAATATACATGGGTATATCCTTAATGCCTGTGCTGACTCTGAGGACAAATACCCCAGTGTAAACCAAGTTTAGCTGCTACCCAGTGGGTTCTCGTACATCTTTGTGGTAAGGTGGGTTTTTAGAAATGTATCATAGTGAAACCAGGAGAGTTTATCAGGCCTACACACACCAAGATTTGGCAATGTGAAGGAAAGTCTCTTCACTGGTCATGCAAATGAGAGAAAATTTTCCCCCATCCTAGAGCCACACAACTCAATCTGTCCCATATTCTGCCAGGAGCCTGATCTCGGCAGGGAAGGGTCACTGGGCATTGAGAGAGGAGAGGTGTTGGTCAGGTTTGGAAGAATTTGTTGTGGGGGGCGTGATGCTCCTGCTCCAGAGCCACACAACTCAGACAATCCTGGATTCTTTCTAAACTTCAGTAGAATGGAGCCACAAAAAGTCAAGAGGGTGGGGCCACCAGGAGCTTGGAGAATGGGTCTAGTGATAGGGAGGCACCAGTTAGGATAATAGGAAAGTGGGATTAATGACCCCTGCCCCTAACTGACACAACTCCGTCACACCCCTTGAGTCTGTCCAGATCTCTACACCTAAGACCTCTATACTTCTTAGCAGGGTGGAAGCTCTGCAGGGTGGAACCTCACAAAGTTCTCCCAATTGCCTCTGCAGGGTGGGGCAACAAGGAATTCAGACGGTGGGGTTATTGTATTTCCTTAGGCTGATGCTGTATGGAGGGGCATGTCTCACACAAGAAAGATGGCATTTTTGGTGTAGATGAGTGACTCAATACAGATGGTCTTGGTGGTTGACTCTCACCTCTCTCCCTAGAGCCAAAAAACCCCGTATCTTCTTGCAAACCTCTAGTCTGCTCAACTCTCTCTCCACTAGAGCTCAAAATGAGTGATTGTGAAAAAGATTTTGTGCATTGACTTTTCAAGAGGTTGCCTGTATCTCTAGCTATCTTCCCCTGATGGACAGAAACTCCACTATTTTTCAGATGCAAATATTATGCAGGTACCTCTTCCTGCCTTGCTCTGATGCTTGGGTTGGGAAGCCCAGCTTGAGACTCACACTCGTCAAGAACTCCCTGTAGGTGACATATCCCTCCAGAAACTCAGCCACCACTCGTGGGAATTGGCCGGCTCTTCTTGCATCTCTACACTTCTTACCAGTCTTGACGTGGCTTCTTCTGTAGATCCTTGGTTATAAGACTTTTCTTCATGTAGACTTTAGTTGGTTATTCAGGATGATTGTTTTATATTTTAGTTGTAAATCCAGTTTACAACTAAAACTGGGAGGAGGTAAGTGTAACTTTATTTGCTGCCATCTTAAACTGCGACTATATATTAACATACACAACATATTTTGATATAAAACAATTGTTTTTCAAAACAAAAAAGTGAGAAAAACTAGCATTGTTTTACATTTTTACAAAACTTTAAGATCTGGGTCAATAGAAAAAAGCTGGATTGTCATGAGATGTCATGAAACTTGAAAAACTTTACTATGTCCACATGGCAAATTGAGAGTGAAAAAAGCAAAAAAAAAAAAAAAAACCCAAAACACTCATGTGTTATTATTCAAATTGGTTTAGTCTCAAAGGATCCCCTAAAGGATCTTGCAGACCACTCAAAATCCAAAAACCACTTGGTTTAGGAAGTTTATAAGAGTTTTTTTCTATTATATATAGTCAATTTTTGTAAATGTTCCATGTGCTCTTGGAAAAAAAAGAGTTGGAAGGAAATTATACCTGTAATGTAATTAATATGTGCAATATTAATTACATTGTTATTAATATTATATCTATTAATATATTAATTAATATATAATATATTAATTAATATATAATTATTTAAATATAGTATCAAATATATGAATATTTTCATAGATTAAAAATATAAATCAAGAGTCAGTAAACTCTGACCTCTTTTTATATGGTCTTTGAGTTAATTATGGCTTTTATATTTTTAAAGGCCATAAACACACATATATTGTTAAAACACACATATACACATACACAGACATCCAGAGAAGACTATGCAGTAGAGACCATACATGCTATGCAAAGTCTGAAATATTTGCAATCTGGCTTTTCACAGAAAAAGTTTCTATACCTGTAAATAAATACACTACCAATTGTATTTCTCATATTAGATATCATCATACATATATACTAGGTCTGTCCAGACAGTAGTCAGTCATGTAATATGAAAAATAGAGACACTGATTGAAGAAGGTACAAGATATAAAAATATTGTACATGGGACAATGACCCCTGAGTCCCCTTCAAAGTAGGCACCTTGGGACCTCACACAGTTCTCCCAATTGCCATCAGCTGCTTCATCATATTTTCCTGAATCTCATCAATGGTCTGAAATCTCTTCCCTTTCAAAGGTGATTTTAGTTTTTGGAAAAGCCAGAAGTCACAGAGCACCAAATCTGGATGTAGGAGGGCTGAGTCACCTGGATTATTTGATGTTTCACCAAAAAACCACTTCATGAGATGTGAAGTGTGAGTGGGAGCATTGTCATTATGAAGCTGTCAATCACTAGTTGCCCATAACTGCAGTCATTTTTGTCCTGTGGCATCTCTCAGCCGATAAAGAACATTGAGGTAGTAGTACTCCTTATTATTTGTTTAGCCTGAAGGGTTTTATTTGTGATGGACAACACCATCCCAATCAAAAAACACAGTTAACCTGGTCTTGTTCTTGCTCTGACTTTGTCATGCCTTTTTGGATATGAAGAACCAGATGACTTCCATTGGGATGACTGGGCTTTCATTTCCAGATCATAGCCATAAACCCATGATTTGTCTCCAGTTATGAACTTCTTGAGGAAATATGGTTCACTGGTAGAGGTTTGAATCAAGTCATTAACAACTGCAGCATGTTGTTCCTTCTGCTCTGGTAGCAGAAGCTGCAAAACAAATTTTGCTATGACAAGTTTCCTGTCAAGACCATGTGTCAAAATCTTAGACACAGTAGTTTTTGGAATCCCCATATCAGCTTTTAATTCTTGCACTGTCAGTTGCTGATCTTTACTGATTTCATCTCCTATACATTCAACAGTCTCAGGTGTTATTCTAGTTACAGGCCTTCTAGAATGTAGGTCATTTTCAACAGGTTCTCAAGCATCTTTGAAGCATTTGTGCCATACTTTTATTTGCACTGTACTCATTGCATTGTCCCAAAAACCTGAATCACCCAAATAGTTTCCACACAGGAATGTTCAAGCTTAATGCAGAATTTGATGCAGATTCATTGTTCTACTCGCTCATTTTGAATGTGATGGCCACACAGTACACATGCTCACTCAACAAACCTACTGCATCTACTTACTAGTTCAGTGACTTCATCATTGTTCACACATGAGCATTCTAGTCCACTCTCCATGGATAACAGGTTACATTGATGTCACACAAACCGTTTTCATTATAAGAACAATGGCTGTACTTTTTCTGGACAGACCTCATATCTGTCATATTAGCTATAATGGTATATATTTTTTCTGCTTGGCAAATTTTGAAACAACCAAATTTGTTAAAAGCTTCTTGGCATGAATATAAATATTAATAGCAGTTTTAAAAGTTTTGAGTTTCATATGTTTTAACAAGTGCAGTATATTCCATTTTTAACTTTGTTTCTTCCGATTTTACTATTACCAATTAATTTTTACATTCCTCAGTTATTTTTAATGTGTCTCTGCTAAAATATATATTGTTAGATTGTGAATTTTTTATACAATCTGAGAGCATTTGACTTCAAGTGGGTTTATTTGATTCATTTACATTTTTTGTGTAAGTGATATTTACTCTGTGTTAAATCATCTCAGTATCTCATACTCTGTTTATTTTTTAATTTATTTTCTAGTTTAGGCTGTCTGCAGTGCATATTCTTTGATTTTCTTAATATTCTACTAATTTGTAGCATATTACACATTGTAATACAATTAATGGTTATGAATATCTGTGCAGATATTTGAAGCAACAGTTGCAGAAATCAAAGTATTTATTCAAAAAACCCATGAAAAATATATTATATCTAATATGTTAAATAAAAATGGCAGTAGCTCCCCTTTATTGTGTCAGAATCAGTGCAAAACATTCGCATAAATCAGTTCATTTAATCCTCACAAAATTCTTGTGAGTAGGTTTTCATACAGATAAGAGCTCATGGGGCTTAAATAAATTGTCCCCAGTGACCCTTCCAGTGTGTGGGAGACACAGAAGTCAAATCAATGTCTGGCTAAATGTACAGCCCCATCTTTAACCATATTAATATGCTTTGGCTTTCAGTCAGTCTGAGAACCAGTCAGTCTGTCCCCGAGAGCCCAAGGGCAGACTTTTCTCTTGCTGCAGCCTTTTCTCCTATCCTGCCCACTGTAGAAGGAGCTGTAGTGCACTATGTCTGCAAGACTTATTGCTCCTTTGGAAGCCCTGTGGATTCTTCAGAGGTATTGTACAGGTTCACAAAAGTCCCCGGAAAACTTGAAGGAAGTGTTAATGTTTTAGGTGTTATGGAGACAGAGAAGACAGTTATTCTGAACTCCCAACTCACAATCATCCTTTAAATTCCAAATTCAAGCTACACATTTGTATGGCTCAGGCCAATTTAGTGACCCTCTTAGAACTAAGGTATTCAAATTTGCAGTATCTACCTATGTTCACAGTCTCTGTTACTTAGTTTTTTATTTGTTTTATTAGGTATGATTGTTCTGTCTCTTTTAAACCATAACCTCCTTAGCACCCAAATAGGCCTTTTTAAAATATCCTACAGCATTCTAAGTTTACATGGAAATAAACAGTTTGTAAATGTTCTCGTTGACTACTCCTTATAATTTTTTAAATAATACTAAATAAATACTCAGTGTATAGTTTGAATTTTATCAACTGAAAAGATAAATACAAATTATGTCATTTATAGTCTTTGTTATTCACTTGAATCATATATAACTTTTTCAAACAGCTGGCACTCGGTGTTAATCCATGAGGAACCTGTAGTTAGATGGAGGAAAAGGCACCTAAGAAGTGCTAACTCTCATGCTTGCCCCCAGTAGGAGGCTGACACGACTTAGCAGGGGTGAAGATGAAAGGCCTTGGCAGCACCTGGGCTCCTGAGTGCCTGCTTTGTCTGAGAAATCTGCATATCTGGTCAGTTTTCCAGGCAGCCTTGTCTTGTTTAAATGCAGCAATGGGGGCTTTCTGACTAGCAGTCTTTCAGGCTGTGGATCTGTTTGCCTGGAATGATGAGAGTAAAATTTGAGGTTCACCTGTATGAAAGAGTATTGTAGCTACAAACTGCCCCTATTTCAAAAGAGAGAGCAAAGTCTGTTGGGAAAGAGTTTCAGGGTATGATTAGCTTGAATCCTACTTTTGCCATTTATTAGTTATGAGATTCTCTTATGCTTCAGTTTCTCCATCTATAAAATGGAGTAACTCTTCTTCAAAGGGTTGTTGTGAGGACTGAATGCATTAGAGTATGTGAATTACTTTTGTAAACAGTTAGTACAAGGTAGCCATGTCATTATGTTCACTTCTATTATTTTTGTATTGCGTCTTCACCTCTGCTTCCTCTCCTCCTGCTTGTTTCTTTGGCCTAATTTTCTTAGTTACTTAATTTTTTTATGTTAGCTTTATAAGTTGCATCATATCCTTAGAGAACAAGATGGTTGTAAAAATATATTGTTATGATAAATGAAGACATGGAAGGACAGAGGAAGGGAGAAAAATAGGAAGGGAAGTAAGTAGAAAAGGAAAGAACTGCGTATGGAATTATTCAAGGCAAAACTTTCACTTATTTTTTATTTAAGATCACCTGCTCTTTAGCTTTTTTATCTAAACTCTCTGAGAAGCCAGCATGGTCTTTTGAATCACAGAGCTTTGCCTCTGGGGCATTTCTTTGTCTCTGGCTATAGTACCCTTTCTTTTTCTGCCCCAGAGGTCACACTTGGTGTATACATAGTCACCCCTCCATCTGTAATTAACCAAGAATTCTTCCCTTCTCTGATAGTCATTTTTAGCACAGCACTGGGGAATCATTACCCATCAGATTTGGCATGTGGCACTACTGCTAGCTTTCCATCTTGGTAAAGATATCTCTATCTCAGGAATCCTTCCCCTCCTCTGGGCTTCCCTGATAGCTTTAATGTCTTACACACTTTGGGATTACTCATTATTCTCCCTAAACATTTGACTAGAGTAGAATATGGCTGGAGTGGGGTCGAAGTGAACACATCACCTAGAAGTAGATCCTCAGATATAATGAATTAAATGTTTAAATAACAAGTATTCACGTGTTGTTTCTTGCCACAATGTATTCAAGGATGCTGGTTAATTATTACTAATAAAGCTTAATAATTGTATGTAAACATACCCTTTCCCTGAAATGGACATAACATGTAATTGTTTCTTCTTTGAAAAGATTACTTTGGAATAAAGAGAATAAAATTCACTAATAAAAATAACATGATTGATAACCCTGACATATTTCATATTGAACAGTCTATGTGCCTTTAAGGTCATCAATTCCAGGAGCCCAGGGTCGGGGAGGTGGTATAAGATACTTGACTTTAGGATCCAGTCAGCAAGCATCACACTAGGCTTGCTCTGATGTGGGCAGCTAACACTGAAGGGGGTAGAAATGAGTCAGAGGACTCAGGAGCAGCTCTTCTCTCACTGTGTGACTTTTAGCCAGCCATCATTAAATCTTTCTACCTCAGAATCTTTTCTGTAAAAGGAGAAAAATAGTTGAAGAAATCACCAAGATTTCTGTGATTCGACCCTTATAAATCCCACATTAAAATGTAATAATATATCTGTTAAATTAATTGACATTTTTTTAAAGAAATACCTGAAATTTTTTCTGAGCACCTCTTTTCTTAATTTCTAATTGTGTAACAGCTTTAACTCTAAGAATAGAACATGGCATTGAAATGAGTTGTGTTTACATGGAAAAAATCTTATAGTGGCTTTATTTGCCTGCATGGCTAGATATTTAACCATTTAATTTCAACACAATAATCATCCGTGGTATCAACAATGAGTAAAGTGTCTGATTTTTTAAAAATTGCCGGCACAAGAGATACCATTCCAATTGAGTTCCACTTCCTGCTGAGAGGCTATGTTCATTTTCTTTGCAAGATTATAAGTGAACAACAGTTACTGAAATAAGCAAACTTACAGTCTCTAAAAATAGAGACAGTTATATTTCTTTCTACTTGCATTTCATCTACACAGTAGCAATTCTTCTTATAGGCATTAAGTCAGTGTGGTATTTGATTGTTTGAAGAAGTTCTTGATTTGGTTATCCTTTCAAATTATCCTCAGGAAAAAAATACCAGAGATACCTGAAGGTTGTAGAATTATCTTGAGCATTGTTATATCACTTTCTCCTTCTGCAACTGCCATTTGCTAACTTCCCAATTAATACTTTGCACCCACCCTCTACCCATCTACATCCTTGCATAGAATCTGTTTTAGTCATTTGACACTATCTACTAGAATCAGTAGAGTAGCACCTTGATTAGTATTCACAGTAATTTCTATTTCATTGATCCTTAGTAAAATGTACTTTTTTTCTTCCAACAAATTTTCAGGTTTCTTAAGGTCAAGCACATTTCAATGCAGAAAAATGTATTGGTTTGGCAAAAAAGTTCATTTGGCTCTAGTAGTGTTTAGTTGTCTTAAACTTCATTTGAAGCAATTTGATTAGATTGTATTTTAACACCTGTTATATCAGCATGCATTTTTTAAAAAGTTATCAAAACTGGTGAATTTTTGTATAGCCGTTTTAATATTGAAGATGGAAGAAATAAACATTTTGGACATACTATGCTTTATTATTTGAAGAAAGGTGAAAACACAACTGAAATACAAAAAAAAAAAAAAGATTAGTGCAACATATGGAGAAGGTGCTGTGACTGATCAAATGTGTCAAAAGTGGTTTGTGAAGTTTCGTGCTGGAGATTTCTCTCTCAGTAGACAATGTTCCATGGTTGGGTAGACCAGCTGAAGTTGATAACAATCAAACTGAGACATTAATTGAGAACAATCAACATTATACCACACAGGAGAGAGCTGACATACTTAAAATATCCAAGTCAATAAAATTATTGGTGAAAATAAAAAAAATGTGTCTTTTACTTTAAGGAAAAGACTAATGGAACTTTTTGGCCACCCTAGTAAGATACTTTATTCTAAGATACTTAAATAATCCATTGCTGTGTCAAGGTTTTATTTAATTTCTCAAATTGCATTCTATGTGGAAGAACCACATAGAATGGTCATTGTTTGTAGGAGACAAGATGAGTTGGTGAAAAAAAATTGACCCAGCAGCAAAGAAGTTCTGAAATGTGTAAGTGCTTCTCTACTGGAAAGGTTTAATTCTCTGATAGTGAAACATAAAAGAGGCTTGAACAGAACTAACTTTGCTACAGGGTTCCAGTTCTTACAATTCAACATATAATATAAAAATGCATATACATACATTATTGCATACATGGCAATAACTCAAAGCTACAGCAAATATGTCCACAGACTAACTTTAGGTTTTGACATATTAGACAGCAGGCATTTTAAAGACAGAGATTGTGCCCCAATCATGATGTCTGGAAATGAGAGTCAATGCATACAGGATACTGACCAAGTAAATAATAATAGCAATAAGTAAGCATTATAATCATATGCTATTGTTTTATTTAATAGTCACTGAAATGCTACAAAGTATGTATTTTTAGTATCTCTATTTTGTAGAGAAGGAAACTGTAATTTAAAATAATAATTCACTTGTCTGAGATCTATCCCCAGAGCCCATGATAACTTATATCAGTAAAACTATCTTTCAAGGTACTTTCATGGAAATACTAAAAAAAAACAAAAAACAAAAAAACAAAAAAAACAAAAATAAAAAAACACCAAATTATTCACACTTTCCAAAAGATTTTCTCATAGTCATTAGAAATTGAAGACTTTGTCATTCTCATTTTAAATGTCTGATTATAGACCAAAATAGTAACTAAATAAATTTCATATCCAAAAAGCAAAGAATAAATGGAGAAGAATATCATTTTAAAAGTTTTGTTTCAATGCTCATCCCACAGGATTTGAATGGAAATAGTCCTTCCAGTCATCATACTGGTTAGTTTATTAATTATTGTAGTCTAAATTGCATCATTAGCCTTCTCAGTTTGGGATCTCATCTTGTCTTCCTTTTTGAGTCTAGATTTCTTCTTAATATGATTTGAATTTATCAGACAGTACTTTGCTGTGTTTTTGGAAGATCACACAAAAGGCAATGCCAAGAACAATTTTTCACAGAGTGGGGCCTACAGCTGTCTTCTCATCTTCATCTTGTTATATTTCCTGTGTCGACAGTTAAAATCCAAAAGGGTCAGCCTTTACAAACATATACCTACTGCTTATTCACCTCAGAAGTTTATAAAAATAATTATTCTTTAATAATTAATCTAAAATCTGAGCAAAACTTGGAGGGGAAGACTACCACTGGGGTGGTAACCTGTCTGATTTAGTTACATAATGCATGGAGAAAACAAATATCCTTTGTATTTCACTCTAAAAATCACTTATTTTCTTTACAGAAAGAAAAATCTTCCTATAAAATATTATTTCTGGGCAATCTATAGACTTGTGCCATTTAAAAATGATATTTGCCCTGGCTGGTGTGGCTCAGTTGACAGAGCATCAGCCTGTGAACCAAAGGGTTGTAGGTTCCATTCCCAGCCAGAGTACATCCCTGGGTTGTAGTTCAGGTCCTAGGGGGCACGCAAGAGGCAACCACACATTGACGTTTCTCTCCTTCTCTTTCTCCCTCCCTTCCCCTCTTTCAAAAAAGAAATAAGTAACATTTTTTAAAAATAATACTTTGCCTCACCTGCAGAGATTTATGTTATTTTTTAAATTTCTGGCAAGAAATTCATATTGTGAATGAAATGTGTGTTGGCCCTGAATTTCATTTCAATTAAATATTTTTCTCTAATTGTAAATAATTACATTCTCATTCTGAAAAATATGGAAAATGCAAAAAAATGAAGACATAGGAAAATAAACAGGTTATAATTCTTTCAATTGATTGGATTATTTAAAATTAAATCTCAGATTGCTTCAATGAGAAAGGAGGAATTCTGGAAGTAAAAACATGGATACGTATTTTGCTGAAGTGGAAGAAGGAACCAAATAAGCAAATGGAATTCAAAGAAATATATATTACATATGATATCAAGAGTTGGAAGGGTGAGGGGAAAGAACATCATTACATATAATTAAGCTATTTAGTATTTTGCCACCAGCATCAATAGTGACCAGAGAGATGATCATAATTAAAAATTTGTGGGTCTGCTGGGATAATATCCTAAGAATCCTGAATCACCAATTCAAAAGAACTTATATATCCCAATGTTCATGCCATCATTGTTTACAATAGCTAAGTGCTTGAAACAGCCTGAGGGCCCATAAGTAAACGAGTGGATAAAAAAACTGGTACATTTACACATGGGATATTATGAAGCAAAAAGAAAGAAGGAATACTCCTACCCTTCATGACAGTGTGGATGGAACAGAAAAGTATTACACTAAGTGAAATAAGCCAGGTGATGAAAGACATATACCATGTGATCTCACTTACATGTGGAACCTGACAAAAAAATAAGCAAGCAAAATAGAACAAGGGACATTGAAGTAAAGAGCAAACTGACAGTGAGCAGAAGGGAGGGGTAGAGGAGGATAAAGGGGAAAAGAAAGGGAAGGGATAAGCCAAAGAACAAGAATAGAGGACTCATGGGCACGGACAATTCGGGGGGGATTGAATGTGGGAGTGCAGGGTGGCAGGACAGGGGAGAGCAATGGGAAAAAAAGTGGTGCAACTGTAACTGAACAACAATAAATAAATTTTTTAAATTGTGGGAAATGCCTCTCCTGGTACAGCACTTTGAAATCCAAAGTCACTTAAATGGCTTCACCGAGACTACAATACAAATAAATGATTAAGTCAGTACTACAAATTAGGTCTTCTAACCATGAAGTAGTGCTTATCCTATTAGATATGACTGCTTCCATGTAATGATAATTATAATCATGAGAAAGGTATGTTCTCGGCACAGTTCTAAATACTTTCCATGCATTCATTCATTTAATAACATGATGTAATAATCCCCCAAAAGTCCACAGAATAATATTCTTTCTTCATTGACAAATATGAAATTCCCTATGGCATTGTGCAAAGTTATCACCTTCACGGTCTGAAATCCAAAGAATTTATGATAGATTGTGTGAAATGCTAGACAGAAGCATGGAAGAAGCAGATGGCCACCCTCAGGCCTCGAAAGGAGAAAATGGACCCTGATTAGGGAGAAAAATCAGCATTATTACATAAAATAAAAAGGCTGATACTGTTTATCTGACTTGAACATTCTAAGCAAAGTAAACCTAAGATTTTTCTCATTGTTTTCTAATTTTGTGCTATTAGGAAGTACAGTTGTCTTTTAATTTGTTTATATAGAGTCAGATTGCAGAAGATTGGTGATATTTCATTATTTTTAAATTCTTATTCAACTGTTTCTATGCAAAACACTTACTGAGAAATAAAGTGGGTTTTATTTTAACAAATGACAGAAAAAAAATAGCTTTAGTAATAGCTAATGATTTATGATTAAAACCAAAACACACTCAATAAGATATCTGTGGAAATTCCTACAATTATTTTTACTTGTTTTGTTCCTGGTCCAGAGATTCTTACATAGTTTTAAAAGTGGCTTCTCCACTTGTATTGGACAATACAACCTGTTGCTCCCAGGTTTAAATCCTTTCAGATTATTTCTTTCTAAACCTCAATATGGAAACCAGATCCAAACAGATGTAATTTGACAGCACCTACTCTCCACTGCACCACAAGATCTCTCACTTTTTTCCTGGGATTTTCAATCAAAGCATAGATACTTGTGGGAATCTGCCCAGTACCCATACATCAGCAGCCTGGGTGTGCAAGGAATTCAATGCTCTTGACCAGTGAGTAAAATGTGTGGATAAATGATGTCTCTACTGTCATTTAGGTGAGCAATTCTGAGGCAAATTATGCAAGACTTTTCTGAGGGTCCTGATGGAAGAGAGCCCTAGTGTTCTTCATGGTAACCAAGAGGACAACACTCTTTCACACTGTCTTCAATCCTTTCCCTCATTCACTCTTAACCACATTCCTGTTCATTGGAATCCCTTTTAACATAAACTACAAATACACAATCCTTGGGTCCCACTCTATTTTTTAGGGGAACCCACACTGAGATAGTTTTAGTAAGTGGTCTTAGAAAACAGACCCTCAAGATGGGGTTTAGATTGGAATATTCTCCCAGTTAGATGCTGTTTAAGGATGCCTTGTTCATGCAGGCCTCCTGGGGTCACTCAGTTCCTAAGTAGTGACACAATTCCTAAGTCTCTCCTGGTGATGGGTGGGGAGAAGTTACAATAACAGGTGAAGTCTTGGCCTATGGTACTTGAAACAGGATTATGGAGTTGGCTGGCTTCCATTAAGTTCTCTTAATGACTTAACCTATATACATAACGACTTGAAATAGCTAACAATCAACTCAAAACACTGTCAAATCAGAAGACTTCTGCAGTACCATATTAGGCCATCAGAGAAATACAAATTAAAACCACAATGAGACACCCTTTCACACTGGTCCAAATGGCCATCATAAACAGTCAACAAATAACAGGTGCTGGAGAGGCTGTGGAGAAAAGGGAACCCCAGTACACTGTTGGTGGGAATGGAGACTGCTGCAGCCACTGTGGAAAACAGTGTGGAATTTCCTCAAAAAGCTAAAAATGGAACTGCTTTTTGACCCAGCAATTCTATTGCTGGGATTATACCCTAAGAATCTCAAAACACCAATTCAAAAGAACCTATGCACCCCAATGTCCATAGCAACACAATTTACAATAGCCAAGTGCTGGAAGCAACCTCAGTGCCCATCAGTAAATGCGTGGATCAAAAAACTATGGTACATTTACACAATGTAATACTACGCAGCAGAAAGAAAGAAAGAGCTACTTTCACGATAGCATGGATGGAACTAGAAAGGATTATGCTAAGTGAAATAAACCAAGTGGCAAAAGACAAATACCATATGATTTCACCTTTAAGAGGAACCTAACCAACAAAATAAACAAGCAAGGAAAATATAACCAGCAACACTGAAAGAAAAAAGAAACCAACAGAATCAAGAGGGAAGGAGAAAAGGGGGAGTGGGGAAAGGGAAGGGGAGGGTCAAGTCAAGGAACATGTATAAAGAAGCCAAAGCCAAAGTGGAAAAGGATCGAGGGAGGGAGTTGGTGGGCGGGGGGTGGCAGGGTAACATGGTGGTGTGAAGGTGGAGACAAATGTATTTGAACAATAAAAAATAAAATAATAAAAATAAATAAATAAATAAAATTTGGCTCTAAAATAAAGTTTATTTAATAACTAATAAATTATAAAAATCTTAATTTTTGTAGCAGCAAGGCAGGCTCTGCTAATAATCTGGCTGAAGATTTCATTATAAATGTAGCAGAACAAAAAGAGAATAGAATATACTTTCTCAGTAGGTTGCCTATGCAAAATCAGGACTGAAGAACCTTGAAAGAAAAAAAGAAAAGTAGAACCCTAGGACCTAGGATAGAGAGTCTCAGGTGAGTGAATCTGAATAAATTGAACTTCTCAAATACGCTGTACCCTTTAAGCCATCAGAAGCAGCTTTCTTCTCCCTGGAGAACAGCAGCCTCCTCTTTCCCAAAGACCCTAAAAAAACCCATTTGGGGCAGTTGCTTGTCTACTTACAAGCTCCGGCTTCCTCTCTTTGGTTCTCATAGATTACAAGACAGCCCTAGTAGAGAAACACAGTTCCTTCTCTGGGAGAATCTTGTACATATACTCAGAGAACTGCAAGACCCAATTAACATTTAACAGTAGAAACCAGGGAAACACATACAGGAGTGGGTCTTTAGGGAGCTGACTTAGGGAAAGGTCAGCAATAATGCTATATGGGGAATAATTATGAAATGGGCACACTCTCTTGTCACTTGTGGTTTAATTTCCCAACAAGGATGTGCAGTTATTATGTGAGACAGAGAATCCACATTTGGGTTCTTTCAGAAGCTCAGTGGTGGGAGTTTGTAGGCCTGGTGTGATGGCAAGTGTTGCTGGGGCCATATTGTCAGTGGGGATGTCAGGGTTCTGGAAAGACAGAGGCCCATGGGTGGTGCATAACCAAAATAGGTAAGATGGGCATAATCATCACAGCGGTCACCAAGGCATTCACCTTACAAAACAGTGGTAATTCTTGGATCATGGTGGTCTGAGAGGCAAGACAGATGAAGAGCTGACTAGTATTGTTAGGAAAAAAAAAAAAAGTTAGTGGGCAGAGGGCTGATAGTATCCATCGCAACACAAATGGATAATCTCTTGCCCAGTTTCCAGAGCTTTGCCTTAATGGAAAGTTAGGTCCTCTTGAGAAATGACCCTGCCATTACCTGAATCTTTTCCAAAGAGACCTGTGCCCCAGATAAACAATTTGGGGGTCAAGAGTTAGGAAGGATGGGTCCCTCTCATCATGACTCTTGTACCTATCTACCTGAGACCCACCTGTGGAATATGTGCTCCCATCTGTACAACTTTAGGCTCTGTAGGATCAGGGAAGAATATTTCCACCTGGGAACACAGTATGAGGCCCAGTCACTTAAGGCTTTGACTGCTGCCTGTTCATTTTTGGCTCATCATGCCAACAGAACAGCAGACCAAGAAAGATATGGCCACATTGGAGAATTAAGTGACTCTTATTACCATGAAAAATGAGATATGCTGTGAGAATGAAGGCATGAAGCAATACATCTAGAATTATGGATTTGTTTTAGTGCCTCTCACTGTTTCCATGACTAAAAATGACTGGTAATTGTAGCAACCATGGTCAGGCAGGTTGCCTGGTGAAAGAATAACCTTTTTATGCATGAAGATCTGTGTCTCACTATTTGGAAATGAATCTAGACCAGCTAGACTGTGTGGCAAGAATCAGAGAAACCTAGAATGAGCAGTAGTGTATGGAGACAGTAATTATCAATTAAAATTGCAGGATTAGTTGTAACAGATTAGATGTACCTTGCTACATTAACTTTTCTGTTTTAAGGCTTTTTACAGAATGTGGCAGGTTGCCACCTCTGTTGAACACATGATTGTGAGCCACCTTTCAACATCCCCTCAGAATGTCCTGACAAGATCAATCCCTTGTTAATGTCAGTGATATCCAATCTGAGAACAGTCCCTTGTATTGGTTTTACTTTCTCCCTTATTTTACTCTTCCCTGTGCATTACTCCTGACCCCTGGGATCACTCCCCCTCAAACAAACTACAAGCACACAAATCCTGTCTAGTATCTGCCAAAGGGAACCAGACCAAGATACTACTTAATATAGTGCTGTGCCCTGTGTCAAGGGATAGCAACCCAGAGGTAGCACAAATATGCTGTCAAATTTGTTTTTTCTGATAGTGGGCACCCACCCACATACACTGCCCTTGAATTGAACTTTCAAGGTATCTTTGCGTATTTTTTTACTTTAAACTATAAATGGGATTTTTTAGATGGGTTTTTATGCATGCAAGAACCAGAGGTTAAAGCAGAGGATAAAGCAGATCACAGGTCAAATCTTATGCTTTGAATCATTGACAGGTATTAGATAATCACATGTTCAAAGCTGTCTTCCCTCTGTTATATATTGTCCTTAGCTATCCTTTGGAAAATAGACAACCAGGGTTTGCTGACTAAATATGGCCTGGCTTGGAATCTGCTGTGTAGTTGAACTCTGTAATCACTATTCAAGAATGTGTGTGTGTGTGTGTGTGTGTATACATATTCTGCTCTACACAAGATTTTTAATATTTTCTCAATGCAACTAAACATAATAGATAAGAATAGGTGTGCTGAAGTGGGAGAGAACCAAAAAAAATGCTGGAATAAGTTGTTTTTTTTTTATTATTACTGTATTCAGGGTTTGGAGTAAATGGATTTTATTTAATAGCATAATGAGATAGCTCATGAAGACACACATTTTGTTTTGTACTTGAAAATTTTCTCCCAATGGTTGCTGAAAATTGGAAAAATATATATTTTCTTCTCAGATTTTATCTTCTTAGAACCTACTTTCTGACATAATTTATCAGGGAAGCAAAACAAATATTTTGTTTAAAATCTTCCCTCTTCAACCAGAACTCTCATGACTCTAACCTTGTTTAATATCCTAGAATGTTTTGGAGGTGCTGATATGGATCAAAATGGCATCAAATAATAAAATCAATGACCAGTTATTTGTATCTAGGTTATCTAAAATAAAGTTACTTGAGACAGGACAGTAATCGGTGATTTAGCAATTAGAAAGGAGATTTAGCCATAAAAATGAACTTGTCCATAATAAAAAAAAAACTTATATTACAACCAAAATATATTAGCTTAAATATTAGTGGTTATTGCATTAGTTTCCTTAGGCTATCATAACAAAGTACTACAGAATGAGGGGCTTAAAACAATAGGAATTTATTCTCTCACAGTTCTGGAGTCCAGAAGTTCAAAATCAAGGTGTTGGCAGGACCATGTTCTCTCTGAAGGCTCTAGGGGAGATACTTCCTTAACTCTTCTAGTTTCTGGCCCTAGGCATTCTTTGGCTGTATCAGCATCAGTTCAATATCAGACTTAGTTATCACTTGGCCATCTTTGCCTGTGTGTCTTTGCATCATCCTCCCTTTGTGGATGTTTGTCTATGTCTAAATTTTCCCTTTTTATAAGGACACCAGTGATATTGGCTTATAACCCAATTTAATGACCTCATTTCAACTAATAACATCTGCAATCACTTTACATGTAAGTTAGGTCACAGTCTGAGCTACTGTTAGGGCTTTAATGTATCTTTTGGTGGTATACAATATTAACCTATAACAGCTATAATCTTTGCAAAAATCATATAAACCAGTTTGAAATTCTCACAATGAACTCTTTCCAGCTTGTGAGGACTCCACTCTTCCCACCAGAGGCTCTATGTGAGAACAGTTTGAAAGACCACTGAGAAGGCAAGGAATTAGGTTACCATAATTGTCCTTGGTCATGATTTCATGTGCTCTTTGGTGTGTCTGCCCAATGACACAGAGACACCCTATTAATGTAATGACATGTACTCATTGCCACAGAACAAATATTACTAAAAGTCTACTTCTAAGTACTCATTTTTTGTCTTGTGTGAATGTGTGTGTGTGTGTTTTGCATCAACCACACTTTATTGACACTTTCTTTTTATCTAATGATGAAAATAAATTGCTGGTTATGTGATAACATTATAATGTGAAAGAAAAATTCACGCCAGTAGTTGCATTAAGACAAAAGAGTTTCAAGGTGAACTGACTGGACAAAGATAGAGTTACCAGAATGTAAGTGAATCAGATTTTTTTAAATAAATTTAAGTGAAAAAGGAAACTTAAAGCATCTTGTTGAACAAAAATAAACTTAAGATGGATAAAAGACTTAAATACAATTCGTGAAACAATAAATGTCTTAGAGGAGAACATAATCAGGAAAATTTCAGATATTCCGTGCAGCAATATTTTCACTGATATGTCCCCTAGATCAAGGGACATAAAGGAAAGAATAAACAAATGGGACTACATCAAATTAAAAATCTGCATTTATAAAGAAAACATCAAAAAAAATAGAAAGGGAACCAACTGTATGGGAAAACATATTTACTAATGATACCTTGGGCAAGGATTTGATCTCCAAAATATATAACGAACTCACATGACTCCACACCAGGAAGACAAGCAATCCAATTAAAAAGTGAACAAAGGACCTCAACAGACACTCCTCCAAGGAGGACTTACACAGGACCCATAGACATGAAAGGATGCTCAGCATCACTTGCCTTCAGAGAGATGCAAATTAAAACCACAATGAGATATCATCTCATACCTGTCAGAATGGCCATCATTAATAAATCAACAAGCAATGAGTGCTGATGAGGATATGGAGAGAAACGGGAACCCTAGTTGGTGGGAATGCAAACTGGTGAAGCCACTGTGGAAAACCGTATGGAATTTCCTCAGAAAAACTAAAAATGGCATTGCCTTTTGACCCAGCAATTTCTCTGCTGGGATTATACCCTAAGAAACCTGAAAAACCAGTTTTAAATAAAAACCTATGAATCCCAATGTTCATAGAAGCATTATTTACAATAACCAAGTGCTGGAAATAGCCTACATACCCATCAGTAAATGAGTGGATCAAAAAACTGTGATACACTTACACAATGGAATACTATGCAGCAAAAAGAAAGAAGGATCTCCTACCCTCCACGATAGCATGGATGGAAATGGAGAGCATTATGCTAAGTGAAATAAGGCAGGCAGTGAAAAACAAAGATCATGTGACCTCACCTATAAGTGGAACCTAATCAACAAGAGAAATAAATGAGCAAAATATAACTGGATACATTGAAATAAAGAACAAGTTGGCAGTGACCAGAGGAGAAGTTGGGGGTGTATAACGGGAATGAAGGGGAAGGGTCAAGTCAAGGGACATGTATAAAGGACCCATGGACAAAGCCAATGAAGGAGAGGATTTAATGTGGGAGGCAGGGGATATGTAGAGCGAGGGAGAATAATTAGGGGAAAAAAATGGAAACAACTATAATTGAACAATAATTTTAAAAAAGCATCTTATTACAAACTGTAGTAATGTTTGTAATTATGATATTGCCATTTTTTCTTCAGTTTCTTTTTTTCATTGGACCTTATTCACAATGAGTTTCTCCTGTCATAAGTATTAGTGGAGTACTCTGGGACATTGCGATTTTTTCACATAGATTATAGAGGTCTTCAGTAGAAACTGTTAGGTACACAATCACAAAAGAAGGAAAGAAATCTGCACTAAATCCAATCTCAACCTTTCGCTTAAATGACTGATAAGAACCGCCATTAGACTATTTGTTGGACAATTTCTGAACAACCCAAATAATGTTTAAAATGTAGTGGAAATTAGAAATATCAAGATGGAAAGCTTTGTAAAATGAACACTTCAGAATATACAGATATGTACAAACATGTGTGCATATATGTATAGATATATATATATATATCACAATTATGTACATATACACATTTAATACACACACATATTTATGGGGAGGTGAGTGCCAATTCTTAGAAAATATGCACATGTGCAGATGGCCTATTCTTTTCTCTCTCAGTGTTATCAAAACTTGTTTGCCTGTTTCTAGAGTTGAATGGAGCTTGATAAATTTTTTGGGAGGACCCTGGGCTACAGCAAACAGTGTTAGGGGTTGAGATCCTTGAGGAAATCACTTACTAAAGAATAGTTGAGACTACTGCAATATACTAGGAAACACTAAATATAAACAGCTCTGAGATGTTGTCATATATACTGATATAATTTACTGTGGGAGCAATGTGAAAAGGGCAACTATACCCCACAAGGTAGCTTGCTTGCTAAAGGCATTCCCAGTTTATGCTTTTTGCCCTGGTATAATTATCAATAGCACCCTGCTTTACTTCTCAAAGTGCCCCAGACTGGTCAATAAATTATGGGTTACCCAGTACATACAGAATCTGAAGACAAGCTGCTTGAGTTGAGATTTTACCTCATCCATACATCAAATAGGTCAATTAAACTCAAAATCTCAGATTCCTCATCTGTAAAACAAAAATACTCATAACAATAATACTTAATATCCTGGGGTTGTTGCAAGGCATGCTTACATTGAATAATTTTAAGGTATTTAACACTGTGTGTGGTTTACGGTTATGGCTCAATAATTATTAATCATTGTTTTTATTATCACGGTATGATATTTTTATGACTTAAAATAGGTAGCACAAGATCTCATCTTTCTGTTCCATAACCACATCTTGGAAATGTGCTTTTACTCATCCTTTCTACATGCAACCATCATCTCAGTCCCTCTTAAGAGTGTCCCCAAAAGATTTATTTATTTTTTTGTGGGAAGTACAGCTACTTGGGTTCTCTTCTAGTTCTAGATCTAAACATGTCACTTTTGAAACAAACCCTATCATGGCACATTAATTTTAAACTGAAGTTTTGAAAATAGCTTATCTTTAGATTTCACAGGAAGTCGTATCCATCACTCTGGGGTTACCAAGAAGGAGGGGTGCTGGAACTCTTCCTAATCTGTTTTCTGTTCTTTTCTGCGCGGGCATCTATGCCTGTACAGCCTGCATTTTGGCCAGGAAGTCTCACTTCATTAGGTGGAAAAACACTGAAATTGTAGTTGGCAGTGAATGCTAGTGTGGTGGTGACACAATGCTCCTGCAATATCACAGTTTCTGCAGAGAGAGATGCAGTGGAAACGATGCTTCATTGCTCTAATTGTCCTAGACACTGCAGCTCAGTTCATGGAGAACAGAAAACTATTATTTAAACAGATGGCAAACCTGCCCATCCATAACCAGCCATTTAATGAGATAAAGCAAAGCAGTCAATGCTGGAGGTGTGTGAGTCCCGACCGTTTCAGAAGATACCAATTTAATTGCTCTTCTGTTTTTGTGAAAGTTTTCCCAAATGCCTACATTGCCCTCTATTCTACCTTTTTGCTCTCTATTTTTTTACTTGGCTTTCTGGTGTTTGGATCAAGTAAGATGGATGGTTTCTTTTTCTGACACCCACTGTCAGTTTTAAAATTGTAAATATAATTGAGGTAGCCTAGTGAAGCTGAAGGCATATGGACTCTGATGCCAGAGAGGCCTTGGTGTGACTCTCTGCTCAACTATTGAGTGGAAGTTTTATCTTCCATAAAATATATGGTCATAACCTCTATTTCTAACATTTTTTTGAAGATTAAGAAATATAACATATAGTTCCTAACCTTTAGTAGGTGTATAATAAAAAAAAGTGGCTACTATTATTCATATGCTCAACTTTTCTTATATGATGTTTAATTTAGGCTCTTCTGAGTTGCTCTTCTCAATTAATGTTAAGTCTTTAGCATATTACCTGGAAACATGCTAAAATTACAGGATATAGTTATGATGACTTTATTATCCCACTCTTTACCCCAACTGTCTCCTATAAAAGTATGACCTTTTGTACTTCCTCAGAGTGTGGAAGACCCCACTAGTTGATCTTAATTACTGAACAAGTCCTATATATTCAATTCAAGTCAATTAGGTTCAATACTGAATGTCTACATGTGTAAAATATAGGTGTAGTGACCTAGGCATAAGACATGGGCCTTGATTTTTAAGTGCTACCAGTCAAGTAGCTACACCTAAATATATAAAAGTGATTCTCTCTTGAAAATAAAATGATTTTCTCTTGCCTAAATCCTTCTGTTTCTATAATGTCTTTGGATGTTTTATAATTCCCATTGAACCCTGTGATATTTTGGAAGTACTATAGCATCATGTTTGAAGTATTTTAATATCAATCTTTGGAAAAGAATATTTCTATCATGGAGCTTTAGTGCAGTTAGAAATGGAACTACTAGGTATATCCTATTTTCTAAAGCATAAATAATAAAATTATAAAGCAAAGTGGAAGTCAAAAAGAAAAAAAGTGATAACATATGACAATTAACAGGGTGCCCATCTGGGAAAATAGGCTGAAAATGGAGCACAGGTCAAGGTCAGGGATCAGTCTGGTAACATAGGTCACCAAAGAAAAGACTGGACAAGAAGGCAGGGAGAAAAGTCAGGGGACTGGAATACTAGGGTTGAGGGGCTATTTGACCTTTAGTAGCTCAATGCCTGCAGATTCAATGGTGTTGTTACTCCATAAAAAGAGAAACTGGGAGCGGTGATGCTCCTTGGGCTGGTGAGAGAGCAAGAAGAGATAAGTGTACAACAGAGACACAAGGTCAGCACCTTTTGGTTTGGACCGTGTGCTGCTACCAGGACTCCTCTCTGAATATCCATTCACTGCAGGTGTGTACCTGCTGGTCTTCATTTAGGTGCAATTCATGGTCTGCAACCCAGAAACTGCTCCATGATTCATTCCTGGTGAATCTGGCCTCTCACTTCCCCTAGTTCGTACCATCTCTTAGCTAGAAAAACAGAATTTTATCACAAGGTTCTTATTTAAGAGAGGACTTTTGGCAATATTGAAACAGACAAACTACTGACTTAAAAGCCTGATGGTTTTATTAACATTTTAAGAGTTCAATGAATGATAGCTTTTAACATCCAGATGTTTTGCTCTTTTATAAGGAAGGGATTTGTGTGTATGTACTCTCTTTGCAAATCCTGATCTAAACCAAACCAGAGAGCTTTCCTCATTCTACTAAGCTATAGTTTTATCTTAACAGTTTCAGGCTGATGCTAAGTTCTGTGTGACATGGGACAGCTTTTTGCCCTAAGACAGAGAAGAACTTGTAAGACACCAGACCTAAACATAAGTTATTTTAGGGATCAAACACCAACACAAATGGCAGAGTTTACAGGCAATAGAGAATGGTAGAGTTGATGACTAAAAAGAGGAAAGCAGGCCCTACCTAAGGAGATTTAAATGCAATTTTTTATTGTATTTTTTCCATTATCACTTAACCCCCTTACTGTCTGTTCCCTCATGCAATCACCACACTGTTGTCCATGTCCATGAGTTCCTTTTTCTTTTTGCTCAATTCCTCCACCCCCTAACCTCCCCACCAATAGCTGACATCCTGCTGTCTATGAGTCTATCTCTATTTTGCTTGTTGGTTCAGGTTGTTCATTATATTCCACATGTAAGTGAAATCATATGGTAATTGTCTTTCTCTGATTGGCTTATTTCACTTAACATAATGTTTTCCAGGTCCATCCATGTTGTCTCAAAGAGTAAAATTTTCTCCTTTTTTTTATGGCCGAGAGGGTTTTATTGTGTAAATGACTCATAGTTGTTTTATCCACCCCTCTACTGATTAATACTTGGGCTGTTTTCATATCTTGGTGATTGTAAATAACCCTGCAATAAACATAGGGGTGTGTATGTTCTTTCAAATTAATGTTTTGGGTTTCTTTGGATATATTTCCAGAAGTGGGATCTCTGGGTCAAAAGACCCATTATTAATTTTTAAACTCTTCTACAAGCTGAATTTGATCAAAAAATTTTGTTTTCAACTTTTGCTTAAATGATTTTATAGGTTGCTTACAATCTAAATTTTCACTGTTAGGCATGTTTAAGCTTTGTTTTTAAAACACAACATCAATTTTATTTTCTTTTTATTTCAGTAGATCCAACTTAACTTTCATAAATTTAGAACTAATTTTTGCAAACCTCCACCTGACCTCTTTTGTTTCCACTTTTTCATATTGAAAGTCTGGGTGTAGGCTACTGAGCAGTAGGCTCAGAGACAACTGCTTGGCTATAAATGTTCAAGTATTAGAAATTAACTGAGAACATAAGAACATATCTCAACATCAAGGAAATTCTTTCATTAAATTGTTACTTTTCTATTAACTCTTAATGCAATTAACTCTTAAAACACTTAAAAGAACACCTCATAGTTGGGGGACACTGAATATATAGCTCATAAGTCACTTTTATTCCAAGAAAAACAATGTGGTAAGTTTCATAAGGGAGGAGTGGATAATTTGATATGATTAAAGAAGAGGTGTTTTTTTACGGTTTGCCAGGCTGGCAAGTGGCAGAAAAACATTCCAGATATCTGCACAAAACACTATAAAACAATATCTTAGAGTATAAAATTTGGTTCGGCTCTTGGATTTTATGTATAATCTATATTTGCAATGAAAATTGGTTTTGTGGTTTCCAAGATTGATCAGATAATATAGTTTCAGAAGTCAGGCACTACTTTTAGAATGATAATGAAATGTTCTGCCACAGGACCTAGAATAGTACCTAGCACATGGTAGATATTTAATCAATATTTGCTGAATAACTAGGTAACTGGATCACTGTAAGTTCAGTTAACAGAACCAGAGGGCTTATACTGGACATATAAAGCCCCTGACAAATACACTGGGCAGTTTTCACAGTGTCTGATAGGAATCACTGAGCTCAGCAGACTGCTTCTTTTTGAGAAGAGTCACCTCCATAATCATTTGACTATAGTTAGGCAGATAGTGACTAAAAAACACAAGTCTTGTGAGGAATTCATTTTTTCCCTTTCAATAACCTAAGTATTTCAATCTATGACATTAAACTGGCTGACTGGCATTGGATAGTTAGTACATCCTAGAATAGCCATTTTGAGTACAATGTGAATTCAAGTTTTAGAGTGATGGCGATGATTCAATTATTTAATGTTTGTATTTGAAATTGGATTCACAGCATCCATGTATTCCAAATATATTTTCTTAAAGATAATATTTGGCTTATATAAGTATTAAACGTGTAGAATTTTGTAATCAATAACAGTAAGAGATATAGTATATAATATCACCAAAAGTTTGATGCTATAGCTAAAAAGTGAATAATATAGATCCTAGGTTGTTAAGAGGCAGTTTAGATTTCAAACAGTCTGTCCTGACCACCTCATGATATTAAGATTTCCTATCACCAACTGAACATTTCTTTGTGAGGCACATGTTACGGGCTTCATTTGTATTATCTCTCATTTTAAATGGAGCTGTTGCTAAAAACATTTAAAATGATTAACTGATGTATGAATAGAAGAGTGATATTCCAAATCACACACAAAGTATCAAAATCTTTGTGGAAATTTGCACCTTGTAGATTTTGTGCTTTGGTTTTGAGTTTAGAAAGTATGGTTACTCTGTACTTCACTTATCTAAAGACCTCATCTCCAGATATTATCACATAGGAGTTAGAGTTTCAGCATATGAACTTTGGGAGGACATACTTTAGTGCATAGCAGTTCACACAGGACAGAAAGAAGGGAGGGAGGGAAAGAAGAAAAGAAGGAGGGGAGGATGGAGGGGAGGAAGGAAGGAAGAAGGGGAGGGTGGAGGGAAGGGAGGAGGGGAGAAAAGAAAGAAGGATGGGTCTCTATGTCCCTTTGGATGTTGCCAAATTACAATTGGAACTCAGAATAGAGAAACTGTCCCAGCATCAAAATAAGTATGGCCTCTCCTAGGTAAGAGATAAGAAGCCCATGAGCTGCTGAGAAATCAAGGCTAGAAGTGAAGAAGATGGCACAGTTGTGCCTAGAAACCTCCCAAGTGATACAGAAGCCAGTATGTTATATAGCCCACTTCTTGGTCTACCACAGTGGAGCTCTGACTTTTTTTTCAATTTATCTTTCAAGCAGGACCAGCTACATAATTTTCAGGGCTCAGTAAAAATGAGAATGCAGTACTCTTTGTTCAAAATGCAGGGAAGAGTATCATTAAAATTACTAAAATATTAAGCCTTTTATTTTTTTAAGTCTCTCTCAACTTGCTGTGTTGTCTTTATTTGCTATTTAATGTTCAAAAGTAAGGGAAATTTAAGACTTTTATTATTAGCAGGAATTTTACCATTGTACCATGTAAGTTTTAGATGCAAATATAGGATCATTTAACTCTTAATCAAAATCACCAAAATTATACTATTCCATACCTCACATATGCATATGTATCTCACTCCTTTTTTTAAATCCTCACCCAAGGATATCCTTAGAGAGAGGAGGGGGGAGAGAAGAGATGGAGAAATATTGTTCGGTTACCTCCTGTACACACCTCAACTGGGGATCAAACTGGCAACCCCATTATTTGGTATATGGGACAACACTCCAACCACCTGAGGCACCTGGCCAGTGCTGGATTTCATTTTACCAGAATAGTAAAACGCTGTTCAAAACTAACTCAACTACTTTGATTTATTTATTCTTATGTACAAATTTCACCAATGCCTCTACCTTTAGCTAATTGATGAGTAAGGAAGTATGGAAAGAAAAAAGATATACAGGTTGCCCTGATTTTCCCTTTCCCTGTGTCATCATTTTCAGTGTGATTGGCTACTACAGTAAAGTGCCAGGAGTAAGAAGGAATGTGAGAAGATTTCTTGGTTGTTTTTGTCTTAGAACACTACTGCTTCTTTCTGGTTTGAACAGAAAGTATGGCTTCTCAGGGCTATCAACACCTCCAAATAACACACTTATCTTGTCCTCACAATGAGCCTCATTAAACTCCCACACATCATGGGTCAAACAGAATTCTGTGGTCATGGTCCCTCCTGATGCTATAGGCAAATGGAATGGTAAGGAACTCATAATGATGCTTCCTTGATCCACTGAACTTAATTACAAAGCAGAAGTTCACATTCAATGGATGGCAGGGTGGATGAAGGATGAAAAAGAGGGTAAAATGAGGTCGGTGGGTGAGAACCAAGACTAAGTCAGTTGCCTGAAACTCTATATGTTCTTCCTTTATCTCATTTTCCCCTATAGTTTTTAATATTTATTAGATATAGAGAACACTTTTTCTATTTCCTTCATGAATTACATTGTTCAAAAGCAGCCTGCAGTGGCCACAAGAAGAAGCTCTTTTGTCCATTTTCCTAGCTAAGATCAGAAATGAAAGCAGAG
This sequence comes from Pteronotus mesoamericanus, assembly GCF_021234165.1. NCBI lineage: Eukaryota > Metazoa > Chordata > Mammalia > Chiroptera > Mormoopidae > Pteronotus > Pteronotus mesoamericanus. Next base: position 44,888,067 of record NW_026555329.1, on the reverse strand, counting down.
AAGTAACAAATGACATTATAGAAATACAAAGGCCTAGAAAAATATTGAACTATATGCCAACAAATTGGAAAATCTGGAAGAAATGGATAAATTCCTAGGAACAAGCTCCCAAGAATAATCAAATGAATCAAAAAATATGACTAGACCAATTACATTCAACAATATTGAAGTAGTATTTAAAAAAATACAAACAAAAAACCTTCTAACAAGCAAAAGTCCAGGATAGGATACCTTCACAGATGAATTTTAACAAACATTCAAAATAGAACTAACACCTATCGTTCTCAACCTATTGCAAGAAATCCAAACCTAGATAAAGAAAGTACAAAGAAAAAATTATAGGCCAATATCTCTGATGAACATAGATGCATAAACAGTGAACAAAATATTAACAAACCAAATTCAGCAATACATTAAAAAGATCACATACCATGATCAAGTGGGATTTAGTTCTGTGATGCAACATTGTTTCAACATGCACAAATCACTCAATGTGTTACCCCACGTAAACAAAATTAAGTATAGAAATCATATGAGCAAATTAATAGGCAGAGAAAAGCATTAGAAAAAATTGAACATCCATGTATTAACATCCATGTATCCACTTTGTTGAGTGGGAATAAAGGAAACATACTTCACCATACTAAAAGCAATATGACAAACAGCCAACATCATACTTACTGGGTAAAAACTAAAAGCAGTTTCTTTAAGATCAAGAACAAGACATGAATGTTCACTCTCACCACTTGTATTTACATAATACTGGAAGTCCTAACCATAGCAATCAAACAAGAAATAAAAGGCAACAAAATTGGGAAGGAAGAAGTAAAACTGTCATTATCTGCGCATGACATGATACTATTTATAGAGAAGGCTAAAGATTCCACTAAAAAAGTTAAGGGAATGCTAAATGAATTCAATAAAGAGGAAGAATACAAATTAATATTCAGAAATTGGTTGCATTTTTATACACCAATAATGAACTATCAGAAAATGAAACTAAGAAAACAATCCTATTTACACTACATAAAAAATACCTAGATATATATTTAATCAAGGAGGTAAAAGACCTGTATTTATAAAACATTGAAAAAGACACAAATAAATGGGAGCGCATACTGTATTCATGGTTAGGAAGAATTAACATAATTAAAATGTCCATACTACTCAAAGATTCAATGCAGTTCCTATCAAAAAACCAATGGTATTTTTTACAGAACTAGAACAAATAATCCATAAAATTTGTATAGAAACACCAATGACCTCAAATAGCAACAGCTATTTTTAAAAAAGTAAGAATTATCACGCTTCCCAATATCAAACTATAAATATAGTAATCAAAACAGCATGGTATTGGCATAAAAAACAAACACATAGATCAACAGAGCCAAATAGAGAGTCCAGGAATAAATGCATGCCTATCTGGTCAATTAATATACAACAAAAGAGGTGAGAACATACAATGCAGTAAAGATAATATACTCAATAAATGGTGTTAGGAAAATTTTACAGATACATATAAAAAATAAAACTAGACCACCTTCTAACATCATATACAAGAAAAAACTCAAAATAGATTAAAGACTTAAATGTAGAACCTGAAACCATAAAACTCCTAGAAAGAAATATAGGCAGTAAAATGGCTGGCATTTCTCTTAGCAATATTTTTTCTGAGATATATAGTTCAGAAACAAAAGGGAAACAAAAAAAAGAAAATAAACAAATAGGACTACATCAAACTAAAAAGTTTTTGCACAGCAAGGAAACTATCAACAAAACAAATAGACAACCTACTAAATGAGAGAATATATTCACCAATGATACATCCAAAAAGGGGTTATTTATCAAAATTTATTAAAAAAATACACAACTCAACACCAGAACATGAAATAACCCAATTAGAAAGTGTGCAGAAAACCTGAATAGATATTTCTTCAAAGAGGACACACAGATGGCCAATAGACATATGAAAAGATGCTCAAAATCACTGATTACCAGAGAGACAGATGCAAATCAAAACCAAAATGAGATGTCACTTCATACCTGTCAGAATGGCTATCATCAATAAATCAACAAAAAATAGTTGTTGGTGAGGATGTGGAAAAAAGGAAAACCTTGTGCCTGTTGGTGGGGATATAGATTCGTGCAGCCATTATGGAAAACAGTACCAAGGTTCCTCAAAAAATTAAAAATGAAACTGTTTTATGAACAAATGATCCTACTTCTGGTTATATATACAAAGAAACCCAAAGCACTAATTTGAAAGAATATATGCACACTTATGTTCATTACAGTTTTGTTTACAATAGCCAAGATATGGAATCAACCCTAGTGCCCATCAATAAACAAGAGGATGAAAAAGTGGTGATGCATATATACAATGGCTTATTACTAAGCCATAAAAAAGAATAACATCTTATCTTTTGCCACAGCATGGATGGACCTAGAGAATATTATACTAAGGGAAATAAGTCAGTCAGTAAAAGACAAATGATCATATGATTTCATTATATGTGAAATCTAAAGAACAACATAAATGAACAAACAAAACAGAAGTTCACTCAAAGATACAGACTCATTGTTGCCAGAGGAGAGCATGGGTGTTGGGGGACTGGGTGAAAAGGTGAAGAGATTAAGAAGCACAAATTTGAAGTTACAGAGGAGTTATAGGGATAAAAATTACAGCATAGGAAATATAGTCATTAATATTGCAATAATAATATATAGTCCTTCATGAGTAACAAAAGTATAGGAGGAACACTTTGTCAAGTATATAATTGTCTAACTGTTATTCTGTACACCTGAACTAATACAGAATAATACTGAATGTAAACTGTAATTGAAGAATAAAAAATTCAAAAAAAGGCTCGTATAATTAACACGTTTAAAGGGAAAAGTATTTTAAATTAAAGATATATAGTTAAACAAATACCTGTGCCCTATACACAATAATCTTCAATAATTATTGCTCAACAGAAACTAAACAATTGTTGTGTTTCCATGCATAAACATTATAACTAGTTTACTTGCACAAATAGCATTACACAGCAGAAATATTTTCATTATTTAAATATTATATTAAGAAAATCCTTTTAAAAAATAATTCCAATATATATCATATATAAATGTAAGGTAACGTGTGAAATGTTTAAAGAGCTTGTTAAAGATTCTTTTAATAGCCCTGGCTGGTGTGGCTCAGTGGATTGAACACGGGCCTAGGAGCAAAAGGATTGTTGGTTGGATTCCCAGTCTAGGGCACATGCCTGGGTTGCCAGCCAGGTCCCCAGTAGGGGGTGCATGAGAGGCAACCACACGTTGATGTTTCTCTCTCTCTCTTCCTTTCTCCCTGCCCCTCTCTAAAATAAATAAATAAAATCTTTAAAAAAATATATTATTTTAATAAAAAATGCTGGGAAAAGTAGCCATATCTTATCAAAACAACCTAGGAAATCTTAAGAATGCTGCTTTTGTAGTAACACATAAATATACAGGAACATGAACAAGAATCCAAATAAAGAAATAGTTCTTATTCATAGATTGACAGTTTTCTTATTATACCAACCTGAAATAACATATAATAGTGTTTGAATGTATACTGGGATTTCTAAATGCAGCTTTTCAGATGGGCCTAATGTGAGAAGGGTTCAACTTTCTTTGAACTCTAGAGGATGGGCTCTCCTGGGATAAAAGGGGAAAGTGTAGATAAATTCTTTTCTATTGCATTTTCTCCATTACCATTTACCCCCCGTTATACCACCCTTGCAAACTCTATTCTTGACACTATTTGTTAAGCTATACTAATTGTATAGCCATATGCCAGGTTCTGGGGAAATAGCAAGGGCCTTGACTAATACACATTCTGCCTTCAGAAAGCTCTGAGCACAAGCAATACACAATATTTTCAACAAGATCATCAGAGGTAAGTTAAAGTTATTTAGCAACACCATATAGATGAACTTAATAAGACCAAGTATCGGGGGCCAGGGGGAAGAGATATCAAAACTAAAGGGACCAGGGATAAGTGAGATATAAGCAGGCCTTGAGTGGGTGAGTGGAGATTGGTAGGAATCTTAGGAAATTCTTTCTGGACATGGTTTCCTCAATTTTTATTGACATAAGCTGAGACTCCTTTTAGATGATCAGCAAAGCATTGACTAAATTAGTGGGAATTTGTAGGAATAAAACAGTTTGTGCTTGTTAAGATATTGTAAGTATTGGTTTGAAATTTGAATATGTATAAATAAAGGATGAGGTTGAATCAGAGAGGTAAGCCAGCTAGGCACACTTTGTGGGGACCATTAGGAATGACAGCCAGCCTTGACTGAGCTGCAGGGAAAGGAAGTATAGTGTCTGTTTTCAGGGTCATGCCTTCTGGCTCCAGAAAACTCCCCTATTTCTGGGTGAGAGAGCTGACAATAAATGAAGCTTATGAGTTGGACCTGATGTGAAGCTTATGTGTAGGTATTTCTTGTTCTTACATGCAACTAAAGCAACCCTAAGACACTTATATGTTGAAGCCTATGACTCTATTAATCAACGTTCTCCAGAGAAACAGGAAATACACACACACACACACACACACCTCCCCCACATACACACTCACCCCCATATATATACACACATATATGTAATTTATATATATATAATATATATATATATAATTATTGGAATTATCTCACAATTATGGAGGCTGAGTTGTGTTATCTGCCCTCTACAAACTGGGGAACAAGAAAGCCAGTGGTATAATTCAGTCTGGCTCTGAGGGCCTGAGAATCAAGGGAACTGATGGTGTAAGTCCCAGTTCCAGTCCAAAGGCCTGAGAACTAAGAGAGTCTATGTGGGAGGACAGGAGAAGATGGATATCTTGACAATAGGAGCAAATTCGCCCTTTCTCAGCCTTTGTGTTCTATTCAGGCCAACTGAAGCTCACACACACTGGGGAAGGTGGTTTTCTGAATGAATAATATTACCCTATTGTGCATATCTCTCATTACATATATTCCTAGGTATTTTATTTTATAATTTTGTTGCATAATAAAAATATTTCTATTATAATTTTAAACTGTTTACTGCTGGTGTATGAGAAAGCTAATGACTTATTTTGTCAGCTTGTAATTACTTAGAAAAAATCCATTACTTTGTAAACTTTCATGACTAAGAATGTGTTTCTTTTGCTTTCATACATGTATGATAGTTTCAATGAGTGTGGAATTCTATATTCAGAGTATTTTCATTGAAAACTGCAGGTATAACTCAACTGTCAACAGCACTTATTGTTACTGAGATGTTGATGCTAACCTGTTTCTTTCTTTTCTTTAGTAACTTATTTTTCTTTCCCTGTTGAGTCCTTATAGAATATTTACATTATCAGAAATTAAAATATTTCACCCTAGTATATTTATGTTCAATTCTATTCATTAGTTTTTCCTTTGGTACATCCAAAATATCAAATTTTCAAATAAGGGAGTTTTTTTAAAAAGTGATTTAGTAATTTTTGCTACTTTTCCATGAGTCTTGTGAATAATATAAATTTCTAGTGTAAATATGTTTATCTCCTAAGTATTTTTTTCTTGTCTCTCATCCTTTCATCAGAATTATCTCATTTTTTTCCTTCAAGTTACAGAAAAATTTTGAGAGCCACCTTTCTATTTTACTAGTTTATTTTTCTAAAGTCTTGAGTCTACTCTTCACTGTCTTTATTGCATTTTAACTTGGGAAATTTAAAAAATTTTATTTTTTTTTAATTGATGTAGCATCAGTTAAGAAAACAAATATATTTAAAAAACCATTTCCTGTTAATCTTTTAGTGGGTTTATTGTTTATTTCCTGAGGTATTTAGTAATGAGGGAACTATAACAGAAAGATCCTTTGCTGTGGCTTATTTATGGTAGGGATCCAGAGTTAGCTGGGTACCCCCTACTTCTCTACCTGGTGTGATTTGCTAGCAGGCAGAACCTATAGAAATGCTCCCACTTCACTCAACAGGCCTCCTTTAGCAAATGAAAGGCAGAACTGCTGCTTCCTAAAGTTCTGACTAAAGGAAAGCTACTTTAAATTTGGCTTTTTGTAACCATATTTCTGGCAATAGCTCAAGCATAGTTGGGGTGTTGTTCCCCTTCTCTAATTGTAAACAACTGCTCTTAAATGGAACTCGCTGTCTTAATGTTCTTGCTCTAGTTAGGACACCATCCAGGCAAGCATAGGGCAGGCTGAGAGCTGCAGTCTACAGATCTAATATGGCAATTGTAAAGTTAGAAGTTCCCCTCTGGCCTTCCCTAATGTAATCATTTCTGCCTCCCTCTTTTTTATCCTAGGGGTGTTTGTGAGTTTCTGTACTTTTAAGTCCTACACAGGCTTTTCCTTTGTACAAGATAAAAGTCAGGCTAGTTGATTTTCACCTTGGTTAAGGCTCACTTGAATGCCACTTTCCTTTCTGTTTTTATTTTCCTTCCCTTTCTTATTTCCTCCCTCCCTCTGTTCCCTTCTCCCTTCCTTCACTTCTTTCTCCTTCCTTCCTTCCTTCCTTCCTTCCTTCCTTCCTTCCTTCCTTCCTTCCTTCCCTCCTTCCTTCCTTCTTTCTTTCGAATACCTATTGCAATCTTTTTTTTTGTCATTTCAATGGAAACATTAGAGAAGAGGATGTTTGTGTAGCATCAAATTATTATCTTAACCAGAAGTCTACATTGCTGTATTAATTTTTATATTTTAGTCTAATTAGCTTTAAATAGAAGAAGGATTTTATACCAACAACCTGAACAAAATAAAGACAAAAAGAAGAAAAGAAAGGAGAGAGGGAGGGAAAATGTGTGGAAAGGAGGGAGTAAGGAAAGGAAGAAACAAGAGTACCCAGACAACAAAGCTATAAAAATATCCCAGTGGTTGGCAAATCTACTATAATTAACTTTTTCTAAATGATGATAGTTTGATAGCCAATAAAGGCACTGGTGGATACTTTATAATTTTAAAATATTTTGAAGGAAAAATTACAGGAAGAAGAAATGTACTAATGTACATATAATTTCACTGTCCAAGATAAATCCTCCAATCCACCAAATTCATCTAATGGGTTTACAACAAATTGAAGTCAGTGCTGACCTTTGAGTAACCTCATGTTGATGTCTTTGGTCTTTGTGGAAGAAAAACTGTAGTAGCTTTAATTTAAAAGTTTCTCTTTCTACAGCATGACAACTTGTTAAGGTATTGCAGACCAAGACAATCCCTCCAGCTTTACAATGTAATTTTAGATTACAAAATTGCAATTAAAAATGGAAGGAGCAATATTGGACACTCTTACAAAGCTCTGTGGCTTGTTGGCAGAAGAACTCTTGGAAGGCAGGTTGGTATCCTGCAGCAGTTCACTGTGTTGGATGGACTCACACACTCCCTAACATTGCTCCAGCTGTCCTCCGTTTACACATGGCTACCTGGCCATCCATTACAAATGAACTAAATCCTCTTGAAGTTTACTTGTAAGCAAACAACACCATTAAAAATTTAAGTTTGAAGTAGTTTACTAAGGTATGTTATACTATGATGTAGTCATTAAAAATGCTTATAAAAATTTTCAATATAAAATTCTAATAATATGGGAAAATTCTGTAGCACACAAACATAATGGTTATGCAAAGAAGATAGATAAAGCAATTGTGGAAAGGAAAATGATTTTAAAAGAGTGAAAGAGACTATACTAACATGTTAATAGCTATTTCCTCAAGAAGGTGATAGTGTACATAAAAATTTATAAATATTTCTAAATTTCTAGAAAATTCAATTTGTGACAATTTGTATTTTTAGTAACTTAGTAATTAAAGTTTTTAATAACATGAAATTTCAAGTAGATAATAGCACATTACAAAATTATCTACATAGTATCATTTCAACTAAAAATAATGTATAAATAGGAGATTGTTAAAATATGGGAAAAAGTAAATAGAAATTCTCTTCTCTAGGTGAGATAAAGAGTGAATGTATTAATTTTTTATTAGAAATAATGCTTGAGTAAGACAGAGGAGAAACAAGAAAACCACTATGCTCCTAACACCACTAATAAACAGGTGTGCTTCAAATGTTTTCGATGAAAGTTACAGTTGTCTTCAGAAAATAAATATTTTTACTTCACCTATTTTGAGATAACATATTTCACAAGTGACAAAAAAGTTTCTCAAAAATATCCTCATCCTAAACTGAAGTCAGCCCAAATGAAATGAAATCTGTGAGAAGAAAAATAAAATAGGTCTAGCCAAAAGCACATCAATAAAAACAAGTATACTGCCAGGACTCTGGGATGCAAAGAAAATGTATTGTGAACATACACTCAAAATACAGGGCCTTCCTTTTCTACCTTAAAAAAAAAATGTTTCCTATTTGTTTACAGCCTTTGGAAAGAATTTTGTTGCACAAAGGTAAAGGGACAGTTGGATAATCTTCTAATTCTCTTAGAAATGAAGGCAGTATGCTCTCTGACTCCACTGTCCAAGGAGTTTGTTGTTAACAAACTGCATATTTGCATATCACCTGGATAGGTGTTATGGTGTGTGTTTGGGTTGGTGAGAGAGCAAGGTCAGGGACTGGCCTGAATTAGGAAGTATCATTGTTCTTTCCAAAGGAAGGAAGTACAAGTGGAAGTGCAAACATTTTCTGGTGGAGTGACCAAACCATCCAAATCAGACATTATTTACACATTTGCGAAAACCTGTGGAGATTCAATGTGTATGGAACTATATAGAACCTCTCTCTGAAACAAACAAACAAAAACCCCCAGCTGATTTATCTATCAAGAAAGACTAAGACATGAGACTGAGTGGACAAAGATGCAAACGGCTAAATATATTAAAAGATGTCAGGCATGGACTATAACTTTACTAGTTTTTTACATGATAGAAAAGGAGAAAATAATATTGAATCATATTCTTAATCATTCCATAACTCTCTAAGTAAAAATAATATTTAATTCTGAGTAACATTTTTGGAAGGAAGATGTTTTAAAAAATACTGGCAGACTTCCAATCAAAATGGTGGAGTGGATAAAGTCTGTGCTCTACTTTTCGCATGATCACATCAATGTAACAAATAAATTATAGAAAAACAGTCACTGAGAACCACCTGAAGACTAGCTAAACAGGATCCTGATAACTAAGACTATAAAGAACAGACCACATGAAACTAGTAGGAGGGCCAGAGATGCAGAACAGTCAGGTCCCACACCTACAGTGTGGCATTTAAGAATTAATTGGGAGGGATATCTTGGCTGTGTAGGTATCCCTTGAGGAGTGACGGGTCCCAGCCCCACACTGGGTTCCCCAGCCTAGGGCACCAGTGCCTGGAAGAGAAGTCCCCATAATATCTAGCTGTGAAAAGCAGTGGGGATTGCCTCTGAGAAAGACAAAAGGTTGCTGAATACAGAAGTGGTGCTCTTAAAGGGCCTATGCACAGATTCATATGCTCATGGCCTCACTCACTCCAAGCTCCAACAGGGGGGCAGCAGCCCAAAACATACCAGGGACAGATGAGGAGGAAATAAATTGATTAACTTCAGGACAAGGGCTGGAGGGGCAGGGTTTGGGGCAACTCTTCTGATATTAATGCTCTGGCAGGCACCATTGTTTTGTTTTGTTTTGTTTTGTTTTTCATAGAATTTATCTCTCACCTAGCTAGAGACAAATCTGTGCTTTCCATTAACTTGGCTAACACAGTTTGCCCCATCCCTGGGGATTCCCTGAGATCATGCCCACATTACACCCAAGTTTCTACTCTGCCAGAACCTCTTTCAAGGATCCTACACACAAGCAGCATACTTTGGCTCATAGTACAGCCTCATTTAAAAGTTCACAAATGCCAAAAAGGGAGTGGCTGGTTTTATCAGGTGCATTGTAGCTCCTGCCAAGTGGATCCAAGCAAAAAAAAACAAAGAAAAAACAAACAAAAAAAAAAACAAGAACGGGTCTCACTTTGCTCTGTAAGACCCATCAGGTGTCCTCCAACCTGGCATGAGTGGTGGCCATTCTTGGCCTGTAATGTAGCTCCAACTAAATGACCACAAGCACAGAACAAGTGACGGCTGGCTTTAGCTTACATCAAAGTGCCCACTAAGGAGTCCCAAGCCAGGTACAAATGACAGCTAGGCTCAGTTTGCAGCAAAGCCTATCCCAAGTGTCTCCAAGCTCAGTAAAAGTGGCAACCAATCACAGATCAATCTGTAGTTCCTACCAAGTGATCCCAAGGTTGGCATAAGCAACAGCTAAACTTTGCCTACACCAGTACCTCCCAGAAGTCTCCAGAACAAATACACATGGTGGACATCTTCAGGCCCCACCAGACCCCAACCAGCTCCATAAATGACATACCTCAAGGGAGGACTCACCTGGTACCAGAGCCCCACTAAAGTGACTCCCAAACTGTGGAATCAGTCCCTGCGCAATACCTCGTCTACTATGGTCACAGCCAGTCCTCACAACAAGTCAGGCTGAGGGTCAATCCCACCCACTGACATGCCAGGAACAATGAAGGCCTTACTATAATAAGGGCACACACAATGCACACAGGGGATATCCCTGAATAACTTGGCTCAGGGGATCAGGGAGACTGATGCCCTGGAAACTATAGGACACCTTTTACATAAGGCCACTTTGTCAAGGCCAGGAGACTTAATAGTTCTGATGGATATGTAAAAACAAACACAAGGAATCAACCAAAGTGAGAAGATAAAGAAATACATTCCAAATAAAAGAACTGAACTAAATTCCAGAAATATAACTTTAAAAAATGGGGATAAGCAATCTATCAAATACAGAGTTCAAAACACTGGTGATAAAGATGTTTAGTGAACATAAGCAAATATATAAACTCAGAGAGACTTTAACAAAAAGATAAAAAATTAAATAAGAAAGGAATCTTAAAATAAAGGTGTCAGAACTGAATATATTAACTGAAATGAAGGATACATTAGATGGAGTCAACAGCAGATTAGATGAAGCACAGGATCAGATCAGTGATTTGAAAGACAAGATAGCAGAAAATACACAATCTGAACAGCAAAAAGAGAAAAAAAATTTAAAAAGTGAAAGTAGTTTAAGGGACATCTCAGACAACTACAAATGTTTGCATTATAGGAGTTCCAGAACAAGAAGAGAGAGAGAAAAGGATTGGAAACTCATTTGAATAAATGACTAGTGATTATATAATACATGAAGTGATTCCCCAATAATTCAAATACCCACCTGGGACCATATAGAGTTATTAAAATACTATTGACTATATTCCTTATGCTGAGTTTTACATCCTCATGAATATTTTGTAGCACCAATTTGTACTTCTTAGTCTCTTCAAATTTTTTACCCATTCCCTCAAACCCCCTACACTTAGGCAACCATCAGTTTGTTCCTTGCATGTATGAGTCCATTTCTGTTTTTTGTTCATTTATTATTTTGTTCTTTAGAGTCCACATATAAGTGAAACCATGTAGTATTTGTTTTTGTACACATGAAACATATAAAATAATATTAAATATTAATTGTAGTTGAACAATAAAATTTAAAAATACAATGACTAAACATTTCCCTAACCTGGTGAAAGAAATAGATTTGTAAATCCAAGAATTGCAGAATCTCAAATAAGACAAACCCAAAGAGGCCCATGATATGAAACATCATAATTAAAATGCTAAACATATAAGACAATGATAAGTTTAAAAGTAGCAAGAGAAAAACAGTTACTTATATATAAGAGCACTCCAAAGAGACTATCAAGTGATTATTTTAAACAAATTATGCTGGTCAGATGTGAAGACATGAAATATTCAAAATGGTAAAAGGCAAAAACCTACAACCCAAGTTAGTTTACATAGCAAGGCTATTATTTAGAATCAAAAGACAGATAATGTCTCCATGGCAAGAAAAACCTAAAGTTCATCACCAATAAACCAATATTATAAGAAATGTTAAAGGGTGATCTTTAAGTAGAAAAGATAAAATATTTAAATAAGAAAATATAAAAAACTCACCAAGGTAAACACTTAATAAAAGCAAATGAATCAACCAATTATAAAGCTAGTACAAGGGTTAAAAGACAAAGGTAAGATCATGTGTAATTACCACAATAAATTAAGAGATACACAAACACAAATACAGAATAGAAGTAAAAAATAATTTTACAAAAACATAAACTTGGAGTAAGTTAAAATTATAGTGATTTTAGAACATATTTGAACTTAAGTGACCATCAACTTAAAATAGGCTGCTATAAACATAGCTTGGTATATATGAAGCACATTGTAACCACAAACCAAAAATGTATATAGATACAAGAAATAAAGGGAAAGGAATCCAATCAAAACATTACAGAAAGCCCTCTGTTTACAAAAGGAAGAGCAAGAGAATTAGAAAGAAACCGAAAAGAACTAAAAAAAAAACCCCCAAAACCCAAAAAACAATTAAAAATGCCAATCACTGCACATCTATCAATAATTGCTTTAAATGTAAATGGAATAAATGCTTCAATCAAAAGACATAGGGTAGCCAAATGAATAAAAAACCAAAGATATACACATGCTGTCTAAGAGAGTCCCATTTCAGATCAAAAGACACACACAGCCCTGGCTGGTGTAGCTCAGTGGATTGAGTGCTGGTCTGTAAACCAAAGGATCTTTTTTTTTTTTTTTTTTTTAACTTCAACTTCTGATTTATTGGTATCTTGTTTTAGAGTTCTAAGCAGTTGTTTCTCTTTTTGCATCTGCCCCACCACCTATGATGAACTTTATTCCTTCTTCCCTACCTTCTCCTTTTTTTTTATTTTTAAAAAGATTTTATTTATTTTTATTTTTTTTAATTTATTTACTTTTTAAATACATTTGTCTCTGCCAACCTCCCACCTCTTTCCCTTGCCCCCTCTCACCTTCCCTCCCTCAGCTCTTCCCCTTTGGTTTTGTCCATGAGTCCTTGCAATATGTTCCTTGACTTTCCCCTTCCCTTCCCTTTCCCTGCCCCCCTTCCCTCTTGTCTCTGTTGATTTCTTTTCCTTTCAGTGTTGCTGGTCATATTTTCCTTGCATCTTTGCATTGTTGGTTAGGTTCCGCTTATAGGTGAGATCATATGGTATTTGTCTTTCGCCCCCTGGCTTATTTCGCTTAGCATGATGCTCTCCAGTTCCATCCATGCTGTCGCAAAGTTTAGTACTTCTTTTTTCTTTCTGCTGCGTAGTATTCCATTGTGTATATGTACCACAATTTTTTGATCCAATCATCTACTAATGGGCATTTAGGTTGCTTCCAAGACTTGGCTATTGTAAATTGTGCTGCTATGAACATTGGGGTGCATAGGTTCTTTTGCATTAGCGTTTTGGTGTTCTCAGGGTATAGTCCCAGCAGGGGAATTGCTGGATCAAAAGGCAGTTCCATTTTCAACTTTCTGAGGAAATTCCACACTGCTTTCCATAGTGGCTGCACCAGTCTGCATTCCCACCAACAGTGTACTAGGGTTCCCTTTTCTCCATAGCCTCGCCAGCACCAAAGGATCACTGGTTCAAATCCCAGTCAGGGCACATGCCTGGGTTGTGGACCAGGTCTCCAGTGGGTGGCGTGCAAGAGACAGCCATTAATTGATGTGTCTCCCCTTTTATCCCTCTCTCTCTCTCTAAAAATAAATAAATAAAATCTTAAGAAAAAAAAGACACACAGACTGAAAGGAAATGGAAAAAGACCTTTTATGCAAATGAAAAAAATTGCATAGCTGTACTTAACACAGACAAAATAGACTTTAAAAGAAAGGCTGTAACAAAAGACAAAGGAGAGCATTTCATAATGATAAAGGGATAAATCAAAAAAAGAGAGAATGTAACTTGTATAAATCTCTGTTTAGCCAATGTATATGCCCCTAAATATATAAACCAAATAATCACAAACATAAAGGATGAGACAGGACTTTTACAATAATAGTAGGGGACTTTAACACCCCATTGACATCAATGAATAGATCATTGAGACAGAAAATCAATAAGGAAACAGTATCCTTAAATGACATATTAGACCAGTTTGAATTAAAAGATATTCTTAGGACATTTCACCCAAAAGCAACAGAATATGCATTCTTTTCAAGTGTACACAAACCATTTTCTAGGTTAGACCACATATTAGGGCACAAAACAATTCTTGATAAATTAAAGATGATTGAAACCATACCAACAATTTTCTCATACCACAATGGCATGAAACCAGAAATTAACTACAGGAAGAAAAGTGGAAGCAACAGAAATATGTGGAGATTAAAAAACATGTTTCTAAACAACCAATGTATCAAATTAGAAATCAAACATGAAATCAAAAACCTTGTGACAATTGAAAATGAAAGCACAGTCTTACAAAATTTATGGGTTACAGAAAAAGCAATTTAAGAAGATCGTGTATGGATACTTGAAGAATCAGGAAAAGCCTCAATTAAACAATCTAAATGTATACTTTAAGAAACTAGAAAAAGAAAAAAACTAAAGTGAGTAGAGGAAAAAATTAATAAAGATCAAGGTGGAAATCATGGAAATAGAAAAATATCAAAAAATAGAAAAGATTAATGATACTAAGACCTGGTTTCTTGAAAGAATAAATAAAAGTGACAAACCTCTAACAAAACTCATCAAGCCAAAATGAGAGAGGTACCAAATACATAAAATCAAAAATAAAAAGAAGCAATAACTGACACCATAAAAATACAAAGGATTATAAGAAAATACTATAAATAATTATATGCTGATAAATAGATAATCTAGAAGAAATGGGTACATTCCCCAAAATATACAATCTTCCAGGACTGAATCAGGAAAAAAACAGAAAATATTAACAGACCATTAACCACTATCAAAATTAAATCAGTAATCAAAAAATCCAAACGTACAAAAGTCCAGGATCAGAGGCTCCACAAGTAAATTTTATCAATCATTTCAAAAACAATCAGGTCATATCCTTCTCAAACTAGTCAAAATTGAAGTAGAGGAAGCACTTTCAAACTAATTTTATAAAGTGAACATTACAATGAAAGCAATACTAGAAAAAGGACTACAAAAAAATAGAGAAAAAATTCTAAATCAATATCCATAATGAAATTAGATGCAAAAATTCACAACAATATATAAGCAAACCAAAACTATCAATACATTAAAAAGATAATTCACCATGTTCAAATGGAATTTCTTTCTAGGATGAAAGTTTGGTTCAATATCTGCAAATCAATTAACATGATACATCTCATAATCAAAGTGAAGGATAAAATTTACATGATCATATCAATAGATGTGGAAGAATCATTAGAACCCAACATCCATTTATGATAAAAATTTATGGCAGTGTGGCTAGAGGGAACTTACCTCAACATAATAAAGACCACATATGACAAACCCACAACTAACTTCATCCTCAATGATAAAAAGCTGAAAACTTTTTCTTTAAGGTTAGGAACAGCACAAGCATGACCACTTTTACCACTTTTGTTTAACATAGTATTGGAATTCCTGACCATAGCAATCAGAAAAGAAAAAGGGATAAAAGGTACCTAAATTGGAAAGGAAAAAGTAAAATTGTCATTCTTTGCAGAGGACATGATACAGTAGAAAACCCTAAAGATTCCACAAAAAATAACAACAACAACAAATAAAAAAAAAAACCTTACTAGAACTGATCAATGAATTCAGTAAAGTAGCAGGATACAAAATGAATATTCAGCAATCAGTTGCATTTTATATACCAATAACAAACTATCAGAAAGAGAAATTAAGAATATAATTTGTTATAATTGTGTCAAAAAGAATAACAAAAAACCTAGAAATAAGTTTACCCAAAGAAATAAGAGGCCTGTACACAGAAAACCATGAGACATTAAAAAAAAAAATCAGACATAAATGAAGGAAAAGATACCATTCTAATATATAGGAAGAATTAATATCATTGAAATGTCCACACTCCACAAAACAATCTACAGACTCATGCAATTCCCATTTAATACCAATGATACTTTTCCTGGAACTAAGACAAATAACCTAAAATTTATGTGGAACCACAAAAGACACAAATAACCAATGAAAAACTGAGAAAGTGCAAAGCTGCAAGTGTAACTTTTCCTAAGATCAAACTACACTACAAAAGTATAGTAATTAAAACAGTACTGTACTGGAACAAAAACCAACACACAGATCAATGGAAGCAAATAGAGAGCCCAGAAATAAACCCACAGTTAAAAATAAACTCCTTTATACAAAGGAGATAAGACAGTCTGTTTAATAAATGGTGTTGGGAAAACTAGACAAATACATGCAAAAAAAAATCAGTCTAGACCACTCTATTGTACCATATACAGATATGAACTCAAAATGGATTAAAGGCTTAAATGGAATACACAAAACCATAAAACTCTGAGAAGAAAACATACGCAGTAAACTCTGTAACATTGCTCTTAGATAAAATTGTTTTGATATGGCTCCCCAGGCAAGGTCAACAAATAAACAAACAAACAAACAAAAAACTGAGTCAATCAACCTAAAAGATTTTTGCACAGTGAAGGAAAATATCAACAAAACAAAAAGACAACGACCAACTGAATTGAAGACGTTATTCACATGTAATCGTTATAATCAGATAAGGGGTTAATAGTTAAATATTTCAGAAATTCATACTACTTACCGTAACAAAAAAAAATCTGAAATTAAATTTAAAAAGGCAGAGGACATGAATAGACATTTCTCCAAATATGACACCCAGATAGCCAAAAGACATATGAAAAGAAGCTCAACATCATTAATCATCAGGGAAATGCAAATTAAAACCACAGTGAGATATTACCTCATACCTATCACAATGCCTATAATTAGCAATTAACAAATAATTTTTGATGAGAATGTGGAAAAAATATGTGCACTATACGTGGGATTGTAAATTGGTGCAGGCACTAGGGAAAACAGTATGGAAATTCCTCAAAAAATTAAAAATAAAACTACCATATGAACAAACAATTCTACTTCTGAGTGTTTATCAAAAGAAATCTAAAACACTGATTTGAAAAGATATATGCACCCCAATGTTTATTGGAGCATTATTTACAAAAGCGAAGATATGGAAGTTACCTAAATGTCCATCAATACCTGAATGGATAAAGAAGTGTTACACATACACAATGAACTACAGTCAAATCTTGGTTCTCAATCGTCTCCCATTTCAAACAATTCACTTCTCAATTAAGTTGTTTATGAAAAAAGGTCTTGGTTGTTGAACAAAACTTTAGGTCTTGACCCAACAATGCTTTTATGCTGATACCCGTATGATCACTCATGTGTCACTCAGGCAACCAACAAAAGGGAGAATGTGCACTGTTAACATCTCCGGGAATTATACTGTCAATGATTTCATATTTTTTATTTTGTTGCTGCTTATTATTAATAAATACATATAGTAAGTCTCCATGGGTCCTAAGAAGGTTATGATAGCACCAAAGTGAAAATGAATGTTGTGATAATAATAATAGAGCTTAAAAAGAAATAATCACAAAGTATGATAGAGGTGTTCACCTGTTGATCTGGCTACTGAGTGTGGCATTGACAATTAGCACAAGTTTAAAACATAAAGATTGCTGATGTTTCTGAGTGTAAAAGGGCTCACAAAGCAACAATCAGAGGCAACTGGGGAGGTAGAAAAAATGTTGTTGATTTAAAGAAACAAAAAGCAGGTAGTGAGTGATAGCATTTGGAGGCGATGATATGTGAAAAAGCAGAGCTGCTGCACGCTGACTTCCTGAAAGACACAACTGGAAGAAACGCTGAAGTGATTCATCTAAGGCTAGTAAAGGGTGGTTTGACAAATTTAGGAAGAGAAGTATCATTCATTGCCTAGTGGGGTTGCCAGTTGTAACAAAGTAGCTGCTGATAATTTTATAGCAGAATTTTAACAATACATAGAGGCCAAGGGATTTGTTTCTCAACTAGTATTCAATTGTGATGAGACAGGCTTCTTCTGGAAGAAAATGCCAAAGAGAACCTACTTCATACAGCAGGAGAAGTCATTTCCAGGACACAAGCTGGTGAAGGACAGGCTGATGTTATTTTTATGCGGGAAAGTGAGTGAGGACTTTAAATTGAAACCCCTAATTATCCACCATTCTGAAAACCCATGAGTTTTCAAGAAAAAATGTCATGAAAAATAAGTTGAATGTGATGTAGAGGGCTAATAGCAAAGGTTGGATAACCAGGCAATTTTTTATTGAGTGGGTTTATGAAGTGTTTGCCCCTAGTGTGAAGAAAAACCTCCAGGAAAAACAATTGCCATTCAGGGCACTTCATGTAATGAATGATGCTACTTCCCACCCTCCAAGTTGATGGGGAAGTACAGCTTCGTCACTGTTAGGTTCTTGCCAACTAACTCTCATCCAGCCAGTGGACTAGGAGGTCATTTCTACTATTAAGAAACTCCATACAGAGGCACTTTTTCAGAGGTGTTCTGGGATAACTCTGAAACTAATTTAATATCAAGGAGTTTTGGAAGGAACAAGATAACACCCTCACTTGCTTGAGGCTCATAGACAAACCATAGGGGAAACTGTCTACCAGAACCATGTAATCAGCCTGGAAGAAATTGTGACCTGAATCTGTTTCTGAAAGAGGCTTTGAGGTTTTTGAGGATGAGCCTATGTTTGTTGTGGAGGATAATGTGTTTCTGAACAAGTCCATGAGCTTGGAGATGATGTGGAGGCGTTGGTGGAGGAGGACCATCACACTGAGCAGATCACCAAGGAACTCCCAGACCTTCAGAGGGAGAAGCAACTAGTTGCAGCTGAGAAGCTTTCTTCAGAGGAGGAGGGGGGAAGGGAGGATATTCCTACTTCACTAATCAACCTGACAAAAAAATAGCAAACAATGCAATAAACTTGTTCAATGACAATGCAATGTTTCAATTCAGGCATGTATTAAAATGCAGGCAAAACCAAACATCATTGGATAGGTTGTCAGTGAGATAGAGGCCCAGTGACCCTGAAGGAAACTCTAGTGGAGCAGAGACTAGAGGGATGAAAAAAAACCCTAGAAGAATAGTTACCTTTTTTTATGGAAAGGGACGCCCCTTCTAAGCAATAACCTCAATCCATTCCTACTCACCATATTCAATCATCAATAGCCCTCACCATTAAAGATACATTTTACTGTGTATATATGTTCATTTATACTATATATTTTTTCTTTTTGTTAAATTTTCATTTATATTTAATCGCTTTGTTTTTAAAATGTATATTTATAGATTAAACAGTACATTAGACACACATTATATATAAAAAAGGCTAACACAGGGAATAATTTGGGGGCCTGGAATGGATTAACTCAATTTACATTATTTTTAATTAATTAATTAATTTTTTAAAATACGTTTGTCTCTGCCTTCCCCCCACCACTTTCCCTTGCCTCTTCCCTTCCTTTTCCCCTGCCCCCCTCTTCCTCCTTCCCTCTTGTCTCTGTTGGTTTCTTTTCCTTTCAGTGTTGCTGGTCTTATTTTCCTTGCATCTTTGTATTGGTGGTTAGGTTCCTCTTCTAGGTGAGATATTATGGTATTTGTCTTTTCCCCCTGGCTTATTTCGCTTAGCATAATGTTCTCCAGTTCCATTCAGGTTGTCACGAAGTTTAGTAGTTCTTTTTTTTTCTTTCTGCTGAGTAGTATTCCATTGTGTATATGTACCATCATTGTTTTATCCAATCATCTACTGATGGGCATATAGGTTGCTTCCAACACTTGGCTATTGTTAATTTTGCTGCTATGAACATTGGGGTGCATAGGTTCTTTTGAATTGGTGTTTTGGGATTCTTAGGGTATAGCCCAAGGAGGGGAATCACTGGATCAAAAGGCAGTTCCATTTTCAGCTTTTTGAGGAAATTTCACACCGCTGTCCACAATGGCTGCACCAGTCTGCATTCCCACCAACAATGTACTAGTGTTCCCTTTTCTCCACAGCCTCACCAGCACCTGGGGTTTGTTGATCTGTTTATGATGGCCATTCTGGCCAGTGTAAAGTGGTACCTCATAGTGGTTTTGATCTGGCTAGTGATGGTGAGCATCCTTTCAAATGTCTCTGGGCCCTCTATATCTCTTCCTTGGAAAAGCATCTGCCCAAGTATTTTGCCCATTTTTTGATTGGATTGCTTGTCTTCTTGGAGTGAAGTGAATTCTTTATATATCTTGGAGATCAAACCTCTATCTGATGTATCATTAGCAAATATATTTTCCCATACGGTTGGCTCCCTTTTCATTTTGCTGATGTTTCCTTTAGCCTTACAGAAGCTTCTTATTTTGATGAGGTCCCACTTGTTTATTCTGTCCTTTATGTCCCTTGTTTTAGGGGACATATCAGTGAAAAAATTGCCATGTGGGATATCTGAGAGTTCCCTGCCAATATTCTCCTCTAGGACTTTTATGGTGTTGGGACTTATATTTAAGTCTTTTATCCATCTTGAGTTTATTTTTGTGTACGGTGTCAGGTCATGATCCAATTTAAATTTTTTTCTTGTTGCCATCCAACTCTCCCAACACCATTTGTTGAAGAGGCTATTATTGCTCCATTTTATGCTAATATTGTCAAATATTAGATGCCCATATAGATCTGGGCTTACTTCTGAACTTTCTATTCTGTTCCACTGGTCTATGGGTCTGTTCTTGTGCCAGTATCAGATTGTTTTGAGTATCGTGGCTTCGTAGTATAGTTTGATGTCCGGTATTGTGATCCCTCCTACTTTATTTTTCTTTCTCAAAATTGCTGCTGCTATTCGGGGTCATTTACGGATCCATATAAATTCTTGAAATGTCTGTTCTATTTCTGAGAAATACATCATTGGTATCTTAATAAGGATTGTGTTGAATTTATAAATTGCTTTGGGTAGTATGGACATTTTGATGATATTAATTCTCCCAATCCATGAGCGCGGTATGTGCTTCCATTTATTTGTGCCTTCCTTAATTTCTTTCTTCAATGTTGTATAGTTTTCTGCGTACAGGTAATTTACCCTTTGGTTAAATTATTTCCTAGGTACTTTATTTTTCTTCTTGCTATATCGAATGGTATTTTTTTTCTGATTTCTTCTTCTTCTATTTCATTGCTGGTGTACAAAAATGCCTTTGATTTCTGAATATTGACTTTGTATCCTGCTGTTTTGCCAAATTCACTTATTAGGTTGAAGAGTTTTGGGGTAGAGTCTACAGGATTTTCTCTGTACACTATCATGTCATCTGTAAACAATGATAGCTTTACTTCCTCCTTTCCTATTTGGATAACTTTTATTTATTTTTCTTATCTGACCACTATGGTTAGGACTTCCAATACGATGTTGAAAAGAAGTGGTGAAAGCAGGCATCCTTGTTGTGTTCCTGATCTTAGCGGGAAAGATTTTAGTTTATGCCCATTGAGTATGATGTTGGCTGTAGGTTTTTCATACATAGCCTTTATTACTTTGAGGAATGCCCCATTTATTCCCATTTTGTTGAGTGTTTTGATCATAAATGGGTGCTATAACTTATCGAATGCTTTTTTTGCATCTATTGAGATGATCATGTGGCTTTTGTCATTTCTTTTATTTATGTGGTGTATTACGTTTATTGACTTGAATATATTGAACCATCCCTGCATCCCTGGGATGAATCCCACTTGACTGTGGTGGATAATCTTTTGAATGTATTGCTGGATGCGGTTTGCCAATATTTTGTTGAGGATTTTAGCATCTATGTTCATCAGTGAAATTGGCCTGTAGTTTTCTTTCTTTGTAGGGTCTTTATCTGGTTTTGGGATTAGGGTGATGCTGGACTCATAAAAAAACTATTGGAGTCTTACTTCCTCTTGGATTTTTTGGAATAGTCTGAGAAGGACAGGGGTTAGCTCTTCCTTGAATATTTTCTAAAATTCTCCTGTGAAACCATCTGGCCCTGGGCTTTTGTGTGCCGGTAGTTTCTTGATTACTGCTTCAATTTCCCCAGCTGTTATTGGTCTGTTCAAGCTTTCTGTTTCTTCCTCCTTTAGTGTTGGAAGATTACACTTTTCTAAAAATTTGGCCATTTCATCCAGGTTTTCAAATTTCTTGACATATAATTTTTCATAGTAGTTTCTTACCATCCTTTGTATTTCTGTGGTATCAGTTGTTATTTCTCCTCTTTCATTACTGATATTATTAATTTGGGTCATCTCCCTTTTTTTCTTGATGAGTCTGCTTAAAGGCTTATCAATTTTATTTATCTTTTCAAAGAACCACCTTCTGGATTGGTTGATCCTCTGAATTGTTCTTTTTGTCTCTATGTCATTCAGTTCTGCTCTAATCTTGACTATTTCCTTCCTTCTACTTGCTCTGGAATTTATTTGTTGTTGTTTCTTCAGTTCTTGAAGTTTTAGTGTTAAGTCTTTTATTTGAAATGTTCCTAAATTTTTTAGGTAAGCCTGTATTACTATGAACTTCCCTCTCAGAACTGCCTTTGCTGTGTCCCATAGGTTTTGGACTGTCATATGTTCATTTTCATTTGTTTTCAGTAACTTTTTGATTTCCTCTCCTATCTCATTATTGATCCATTCATTCTTTAATAGTCTACTGTTCAGTCTCCAAGAGTTTCCAAGTTTTTGAGGTTTCTCTTTGAGATTGATTTCCAGTTTCAAGCCTTTGGGGTCTGAGAAAAAGTTTGGTATTATTTCAATTTTCCTGAATTTGCTGAAGCTTGCTTTGTGTCCTATCATATGGTTTATCTTTGAAAAACTGCCATGAGCATTTGATAAGAATGTGTATTTTTCTTCTTAGGGACGTAAGTTTCTATATATGTCAGTTAAGTCTATTTGTTCCAGTGCATCATTCAGCTCCACAATATCCTTGTTGATGTTTTGTTTGGAAGATCTGTCCATTTTTGACAGTGAGGTGTTGAAATCCCCTACTATCAGTGTGTTGCTGTCCATATCTTTTTTGAAGTCATCCAACAATTTCCTTATATACTTGGGTGCTCCTATAGTGGAAGCATATAAGTTTACAATGTTTATGTCTTCTTGATAGAATCTTCCTTTAAGTATTATAAAGTTCCCCTCTAGGTCTCCTTTTATGGCCTTTGTTTTGAAATCTACTTTATCTGATATAAGTATTGCAACCCCTGCCTTTTTGTCTTGCCCCTTTGCTTGGAATATTTTTTTCCATCCCTTTACTTATGAACTGTGTAGGTCTTTTGCTCTGAGGTCGGTCTCTTGTAGGCAGCATATGTGTGGGTCATGTTTTCTTATCCATTCAGCTATCCTGTGTCTTTTGATTGGGGCATTTAGTCCATTTACATTGAGAGTTATTACTGATAGAAACCTATTCATTTTTTCTCTTTGTACCTGTGTTTTTCTCTTTCTCACTCTTTTCCTTCATCTTTTTAAACAAGTCCCTTTATAATATCTTGTAGTGCTGGTTTGGTAGATATGTATTCTTTTAGCCTTCTTTTGTCTGGGAAACTCCTTATTTCCCCTTCTATTTTAATTGAGAGCCTTGCTGGGTAGAGCAGCCTTGGAAGTAGGCCCTTGCTTTTCATGACTTGGAATATTTGTTGCTATTCCCTTGTGGCTTGTAGTGTTTCTGTTGAGAAGTCAGCTCCTAGGCCAATCGGGGCCCCCTTGTACGTGACTTTCTCCTTCTCCCTTGCCGCCTTGAGGATTCTCTCTTTTTCTTTGATAGTTGCCATTTTAATGATGATGTATCTTGGAGTAGACCTCCTTGAGTCCCTCTTGAGTGGGGTCCTCTGTGCCTCCTGGATCCATGAGAGCCTTTCTCTCCTCAAATTAGGGAAATTTTCCATCATTACTTTTTCGAGGAAGTTCTCTATCCCTTGCTCCTCTTCTTCTCCTTCTGGTATCCCTATTATGCGGATATTATTGCATTTCAGGTTTTCCTACTTTTCCCTAAATGCCTCTTCATTCTTTTTGAGCCTTTTTCCATTTCTTGTTCTTTCAGGGAGCTTTTTTCTACCTTATCCTCCATCTCACTGATTCAATCCTCGGGTTCATCCAGGCTGCTTTTGATTCCTTCTGCTGTGTTTTTCAATTCAGAAATGGTATTCTTCATATCCTCTTGTGTCTTGTTGATAGTTTCTATGTCATTTTCCAGATTGATATAGTTTGCTGTAAGATCCTGATAGTTTCTCTGCAGTTTCTCATAGTTCTCTTTGAGCTGGCTGAGCTCATTGAGCTTCCTTTGAACCATTGTTTTGAATTCAATATCTGATAGTTCCCTTGCCTCTATTTCATTTAGCTCTCTGTGTGGGGAGTCCCCTTTTCCACTCATTTGGAGGAACTTCTTTTTCTTCCCATTTTTGTGAGAGTGTATTATTTAATTAATTAATTTATTTATTTATTTATTTATTTATTTATGCTTCTGCTTGAATTGATCCATCTAGATTTTCTGATTTTGTGGATTAAACTTCTATGGTAGTAGGCGGGTCTTTTTATTTATTTATTTATTTATTTATTTATTTATATTTGTTTTTAAGTTTTTACTTATTTTTTCTCTTTACTTTTCTTTCTGGACCTGCCTCTGATGATGTCAGTTATTTACCCTATATGAAATTGGGTCATTCGTTTGAGCCTTCCAGGAGTCTATTGTGTGTGTCTGATGCCTGCTCTGGGCAGCTCTGTGACCCCCCCGGCCAGGGATGCCCTATTTCTGTGGATCGCTCTGCACTCTCAACCCGGCTCCTTGAGCGTGCTCCCTGGCCCAGCAGGATTCTCCACCCACCTGGGCATGCATGCGCTTGCCCCAGCCCAGGGGCACTTATTCGCGACCTTGTGTACTCGTCTGACCCCCCTCCCAGGAGACACCCCAGCACTGGTCAATTTAGAGTCTTCTATTTTGTGTTTTCCCCGTTTCTGGCTCTTTGGCGGCATCCCCTGCCCACGCAATATGGAGACTACAGAAATGGGAGGAAGTCAGCTTCAGGACTCTCTGTTTAATCCTGTCTCCAGTCTCTCCTCCAGGGTCTCTGGGCAGCTCTGTGACCCCTTCTGCCCAGGATCTACTATTTCTGCGGACCGCTCTGCACAGGTGGGCCCAGGCGGGCCAGTTTACACCTGCCCTCACCAATCTGTGCACTCCCTAGCAGGCCCCATGGGCTCCAACCTGCAGGAGCCCTGGCCAACCCAGGAGAGTCTGCACACTCACTCGCCAACCCTCACCGGCCACCTGGCACATGTGTGCGCACCTGCACTTGGTGATTTTGGGCTGTCTATTGTGTACTTTTCAGCTTTCGGCTCTTTGAGGGCATGGCCTGCCCACACACAATGGAGACTATGGAAAGAGGAAGGAGTTGGGACTCCCCGGTTCCTCCTCCTGTTCTTTCCCCAACGCCTCCGTTTCTAGTCTCTCCTCCGGGGTCTCTGGGCAGTTCTGTGGCCCCTTCCGCCAGGGATCCACTATTTCTGCAGACCGCGTTGTATTCACAGGCTGTCTGGCTCCCCTGGGCCTGCTTCTGCCTCTTTGGGAGCGCGCCCTGCCTGCCCAAAATGGAGACTATGAAATGGGGAGGGAGTCAGGACTCCCCAGTTCCTCCTCCCGTTCTTTCCGCAACGCCTCCATCTCCAGTCTCTGCTCAAGGCTCTTAATACAGCTGTGTGACCCCTTTGGCCAGGGATCCTCTATTTCTTCCAGCTTGTCTGCACTTAGCCCCCCAGCTCACACGCAGACAAGCTGTGTGCGGAGCACACAAAAGACAGGTTAATCAATTCCCTTATGCCTGAGCGAGATGGTAGCTGTGGTGTGGGAGGTGCGTTATCACTGGGGCTCCGCCAGCCGCCCTCTCAGTTCTCTTCACAAAGTTTTCCTCACCAATCTTTTCACAGTCACCAGCTCACTCTGCTGCCTCTGCCCAGAGATCAAGGTGGGTAGCCGCCACTGCAATTTTTGTGTTGGCCCTTTAAATGTCTCTTTGCAACCCCAGCCTCCTGTCTCTAGCAGAGAGCACCCCTTAGCTTTTTGGGGTTGCATTTTGTCTGTGTTTTCCTGGTTTTAGCTGCTTTAGTCAAGAGGTCCCTGTTTATTATTTAGGCCCTGTTCTTCTCAGGGGGAGCTAACTGGCCATTTCAATGTCCCTCTGGTGCTGGTGCCCGTGGGCACCTAGCCCACCCTCTGGAGCCTCCACCGCACTTCTCACCCATTGGGATGTGTGAGAGTCGAATCCACTGTCCGCGGCTCCAAGGCTCCTCTCCCGCTATTGTTCCATTGTTTTCCAGGTGATTACTCCACTATTTAGTCACAATTCCAGTTTGGTTTTGGGAGGAGGTCAGCCTGACTCCCATTCACTCCTCGGCCATCCCCCTCCCCCAATTTACATTATTTTTAATGGGAAAGAATCATTCAGTTTTTCAAACAAATTATTTCTTGAACAGCTTCCCAGAGCAAATTAAGTTTGAGAATCAAGGTTCCACTGTAGTGGTCATAAAAAGAATAAAATCTTACTATTTTCAAAAACACCACAGCAGCTTTTATTATGACTTTATATTTATTAACTGAACTTTTCATGATAATAAAATGGATTAATAGGGAAGGAGAAGAATGAAAATGTCAAAATTGTTTCATTTAGTGCTTAGATTAGAGAAATTGTATATATTTAGAGCAAAAATTCAAAATGATTACATTTCAAAATTCCAAAGAGAAATCTTAATTATACCAATTATTTTCTCTTTTAAATTTGTTCTTAGTTTTAATTACAGTGAGTATTTAATATTATATTAATTTCATGTGGACAGGATAGTGGTTAGACATTTATACAATTTGTACAACAATCCTTCCATAAATTTAGTACCCACCTAACACTGTACATCATTATTATAGTATGTTGACTATATTCCCTATGCTGTAATTTACCTCCCCATGATTATTTCCTAATGGCCAATTTGAACTTCTTAATCTTTTCCCTTTATATCCCATCCCTAATCCTTTTACCATTTGGTGACCATCAGGTTTTTTCTTTGTATCTGCGAGTCTATTTCTGTTCTGTTTGATTATTTTGTTTTTAGTTTTTTTTGTTTTTAAGTAAAATCATATGGTATATTTCTTTCTTTGTCTGACTTCATTTAGCATAATACACTCTAGGTCCATCAACATTGTCACAAATGGTAGTATTTTATGACCAAGATATATTCCATTCTACTGCTTATCTATCCATTAATATTTTTATTATAACATTTCATCCATTTAAATTTAAAGTAATTAGTGATGTTTGCAGTTATTTATTGTTTTCTCATTCTTTTTTCAGTTGTCCTGTATTCCTTTCTTATTCTCTTGCCCTCTTGTATGTTGATGACTTTTTATAGTGTTATGTTTAAATTTTTTATCTTTATTTTCATATATCTCAGAGTTTTTGCTTTGTGGTTATCATGAGCTTTATACATGCTATACCATGTTTACAGCAATCTCTTTTAAATTGATGGTCACGTCAGCTCTAACACATTGTAAATTCACTATAATTTTACTCATCTCTCCATATTTATATTTTTTTATTTCTTGTGTGTGTTTATGTCTGTGTGTAACCTTAATTTATTGTGGTAATTACACATAATTCATCTAAATTTCATTAGCTTTTGCACTAGTTTTATGGTTGGTTGATACATGGCTTTTCTTAAGTCTTTATCTTTATCAGTGAGATTTTTCAACATATTTTATTTATACATTTCATCTTTTTTTCTTCTTAAAGAAGTCTCTTTAACATATCCTGTAATACTGTTTTTTTTTTAATTATTGTTCAATTACAGTAGTCCCTATTTCCTCCCACCACTCTCCCCTGCTCCACCCACCTTCACCTCCTGCCCTCAATCCTACCCCTCTTTGGCTTTGTCCATGGGTCCTTTATACATCTTCCTTGATGACTCTTCCCCTTCTTTTCCCCATTATCCTACTTCCACATCCCCTCAGGTTACTGTCAGTTTGTTTTTTATTTCAATATCTCTGGTTATATTTAGCTTGCTTGTTTGTTGGCGATTAGATTCCACATTTAGGTGAAATCATATGGTTTTTGTATTTCATCACCTTGATTAATTCACTTAGAATAGTACTTTCCAGTTCCATCCATGCTGTCATGAAGGGTAGGAGTTCCTTCTTTCTTTCTGCTGTGTAGTATTGCATTATGTAAATGTACCACAGCTTTTTATCCACTAATTTACTGATGGGTGCTTCAGTTGCTTCCACCATTTGGCTATTGTAAATTGTCCTCCTCTGAACATTGGGGTACATAGGTTCTTTTGAACTGGTGTTTCAGAATTCTTAGGGTATAATCCCAGCAATAGAATTGCAGGGTCAAAAGGCAGTTCCATTTTTAGTTTTTTAGAGAAATTCCAAACTGTTTTCCCTAGTGGCTGCACCAGTCTGAATTCCCAAAAACAGTGTATTATGGTTCCTTTTTCTCCACAAACTTGCCAACACTTGTTATTTGTTGATTTGGTTATGATAGCCATTCTGATATATGTGAAGTGGTATCTCATTGTGGTTTTAATTTGCATCTCTCTGATGGCTAGTGATGTTGAGCATCCTTTCATATGTCTCTGGGCCCTGTATATGTCCTCCTTGGAGAAGTGTCTGCTCAGGTCCTGTGCCCATTTTTTAACTGGATTTTTTTGTCTTCTTGGAGTGGAGTCATGTGAGCTCTTTATATCTTTGGGAGGTCAAACCCTTCTCCAAGGTATCATTGGCAAATATATCTTCCCATATGGTTGGTTCCCTTTTAATTTTGCTGTTTCCTTTAGCCATGCAGAAGCTTTGTAAATTGATGAAGTCCCATCTGTTTATTCTTTCCTTTATTTCCCTTGCTCTAGGAGACATATCTGTGAAAATATTGCTGAGTGGAATTTTTGAGAGTTTCCTGCCTATGTTCTCCTCTAGGACTTTTATGGTGTCATGACTTACATTTAAGTCATTTATCCATCTTGAGTTTATTTTTGTGTATGGTGTAAGTTGGTGATCAAATTTCATGTTTTTGCACATAGCTGTCCAAATCTCCCAAAACCATCCATTGATGTGGATAATTTTACTCCATTTTATGCTCCTGCCCTCTTTGTCAAATATTAATTTACCATAGAGACATGGGTTTATTTCTGGGCTCTCTATTCTGTTCCATTGATCTATGTGTCTGTTCTTATACCACTACCAGACTCTATTGATAACAGTGGCCTTGTAATGTAGTTTGATGCCAGGTATTGTGATCCTTCCTACTTTGTTCTCCATTCTCAAAATTGCTGCAGCTATTTGGGGTCATTTGTGGTTCCATATACATTTTTGATATGTTTGTTTCATATGTGTGAAATCTATTATTGGCATTTTAATTGGAACTGTGTTGAATCTATAAATTTCTTTTGACAGTATGAACAGTTTGATGATGTTAATTGTTCCAACCCATGAATACTGTATATGCTTCCATTTTGCTGTATCTTCCTTAATTTCTTTCTTCAGTGTTGTATAGTTTTCTGCATACAGGTCTTTTACCTCCTCAGTTAAGTTTATACCTATGTACTTAATTTTTCTTGTTGCTATAGCAAATGGGATTTCTTTCCTGATCTGATTTTAATATTTCATTGTTGGTGTACAAAAATGCCTTCAATTTCTGAATACTGACTTTGCATCCTGCTGTTTTTCCAAATTTGTTTATTAGGTTGAATAGTTTTTGGTGGAGTCTATGGGGTTTTCTATGTACACTATTTTGCACTGTTTTGCAGAAAAAAAATCTGCAAACAATGACAGTTCTACTTTCTGCTTTCCAATTTTGATGGCTTTTATTTCCTTTTCTTGTCTGATGGCTGTGGCTAGGACTTCCAATATTATGTTGAATAGAAATGGTGAAAGTGAACATTCTTGTTCCTGACCTTGCTGTGAGAGCTTTTAGTTTTTGCCCATTTTGTATGATGTTGGCAATAGGTTTCTCCTATGTGGCTTTTATTATGTTGAAGTATGTTCTCTCTGCTCCTACTTTGCTAAGTGTTTTTTTCATAAATGGGGGCTGTACCTTATCAAGTGCTCTTTGCATATCTATTAGGATGATCATGTGATTTTTGTTGGTTTTTTATGTGAGGTATTACATTTATTGATTTGCAAATATTGTACCATCCTTGCATCCCTGAGATGGATCCTCCCCTTGATCATGCGTATGATCTTTGTAATGTATTGCTGAATGTGGTTTGCCAATATTTTGTTGAATATTTTAGTGTCTATGTTCATCAGTTATATTAATCCATTTATATTTAAGCTTATTATTGATAGGTATTTATTTTTCCCCCTTTGTACCTGTGTTCCTCTCTCTCATAATGTTTCTTCTTCTTCTTAAAGCAGTCCTTTTAACATCTCTTGCAGTGCTGTTTTGGTGAAGGTGTATTCTTTTAATCTTTTTTTGTTTGAGAAACTCTTTATTTCACTTTCCATTTTAAATGACAGCCTTGCTGGGTAGAGCGTTCTTGGTTGCATGCCTTTGTTTTTCATTGTTTGAAATATTTCTTGCCATTCTCTTCTGGCTTGTAGTGTTTCTGTTGAGAAATCAGCTGCTAGCCTCACCAGAGCTCCAATGTATGTTACTTCTTGTTTCTCCCTTGCTGCCTTTAAGAATCTCTCTTTGTCTTTAAAATTGCCATTTCAGTTATAATGTGTCTTGGAGTAGGCCTCTTTTGGTTCCTCTTTATTGTGATCCTTTCTGCTTCCTGAACTTGCATGGCTTTTCCCCACTACAGGTTAGGGAAGTTTTCTGTCACAAATTTTTCATACATGTTTTCTATCCCTTGTTCCTTTTCTACTCCTTCTGCTATTCCTATGATTCAAATGTTGTGTTTCTTGTTTTCCTGCAGTCACCTTAAATGATCTTCATATTTCTTGAGTCTTTTTTTGTGGAGATGTTATACCTGGATATTTCTTTCTCTCTTGTCTTCTAGCTCACTAATTCGGTTCTCCGCTTCATCCAGCCTGCTTGTAATTCCTTCTAGTGTATTTTTTTTTATTGCAGATGTTTTATTCTTCATTTCTTCCTGGTTCTTGTTTATATTTTCTGTTTCCTTTTTCATACTGTCATAGTTACCACTCAGTTACTTGTAGTTGTTACTGAGTTCCTTGAGCACCTTTATAAACATTCTTTTGAATTCTATTTCTGATAGTTTGTTTGCCTCGATTTCATTTCTCTTTTACTAGGGAATCTTCCATTTGTGAATTTTTTGTCTCCCAATTTTGTGACTCTTTTTGTTTGTTTCTGTGATTCTAGATCTTCTGCTTTGCCAGCTGTCTTCATAGGGTGAACTTCTGTGGTAGGGTTTCTGTGAGATTCAGAGGTGTTTTGTCTTTGATCTCCTTGTCTGGATGCTCCATGGTTGCCCTTTCTTCCATTTGTGTGGGCTCTCTTGTTGTATTTGGATTTTACCTGTTGGTGACCCCTTTGTTGTTGGTCTCTCCCCTCCTGCAAGCTTAGTGGTAGTCACAACTCCCACCTTTGCTTGTATGCTGTTGTACAGGTGTTGCTTAACAAAGCAGTATTACCAGACATCCAAACCTATGGCAACAAAAAGAACATCCTACCACATCAGCAATCTCAACCTCAATTGAATTAAGATTAATATAGGTGAAGAGTAATTTCAGATATTATAAGATATGACAAAGGAAATGTGAGATGACTAAAAGAGGGAGAAATGTGTGGTAAGAGGGGGGAGAATTGATAAAGTTGGGATAGAACTGAAGTTAAGAAAGGGAGAGAGCAAAATTTACAATGTAAGAAAAACACAAAAGAGTGATGGGAGCAATGGGGTAAGAAGAGGGAAGACTATACTATGAGGTTTGAAATAAAATTGAAAAGGTACTGGACCAACAGGAGCAAAATTGCATAAAAACCACACAGGGTAAATAGCAACGACAGCTAAATGAAGTTTAATAAGAATATTGCCGAAAAACAAAAAGTGAATATGAAATGTCTACAGTAAAGAAAAATGGTTTTGAGAGGATGAGGGATACAAAGTAATAAGAGTAAGGAGTAAAGCCCAGGTTGAAAGAGGAGGAGAAAAAAAAGGGAGAGAGGAAACGATGAACTAAAATTCTTCACTCAGCTGATCAGGGGCAGGGTGAGTGTGAAATGAAGTAAGACAGCAGGTGATTATTTTATGGGATTAAAAGTACAAACTGGCAGTGAACAAATAGAAGTTCCTTTGGAGAAGTACAGCAATAACTGTGGTATGTCATCCAACTAGCCATTGTTTATAAAAGGTGAAAAAGAAATAAGACTCTTATTAGAGTGGAAAAAGAATGTGAGCTGACTTAAGAAAAAAGAGCGCTTATGCAAGGTCAGATGAAGGATAAATAGTGAGAGTAAGGGATAGAAACTTGGCATAATGTGAGAGAAAATAAAGTTAACCACAACAGTAATAAAGCTCAGTAAGATGAAAAAAAGGATTAAGGCAAGGAAGGGTGTTGTGTGGAATTTGGAATAATAATAATGTGATAAGAAATATAAAATCTGAATAAAAAGAATAAAAAGTAAAATACCAAGAGTAGTGTGTTTTTTGGAATATGAGTGAAGTGAAAGAAGAAAAATTAAAATGCAATATGAAAGGGAGAATTAAAAAAAATCAAACATTAAAAACAAGCAAACAAACCAAAACTAAATAAAAGGAAAGAAGAGAAATAATTTTTAAAAATGCAAGTTCTGAAGGAGAGCGAAGTGACATTTGTCTCAGTTGTTGCTGTTTACCTTCTGACTTCTTTCTGGATTTGTCTCCAGTTTTCTCACAGCTCCGTATCTCATTGTTTTATTCTTAAAAAACAAAACAAAACAAACAACAACAAAAGCTCCTGCTGATTTTAAATCTGCTAGCCCAGTTTTGCAGGTCTTCTAGATCCTGCTGGCAGAGGCTGTCCAGGCTCTGTTGTTTTCCATTCCTGTGGTTCTGCAAGGATTGGGGCTCAGTCTGGCCTACAATGATCACAGGTGTCTAGTTTCCAGCCCACTCCCTCAGAGCACTGTGCAGCCCAGCAGTGTTTACCCTTTGCATTTGTGCCAGACCATCACAGATAATCCACCTCATTTTGCAATTCTTTGATCAGTCCATGAGGTACACTGAGTAGGGGCAGATCATGCCCACCCACTTCCCTCTTTGTTGGCCTGGCCACTGCACATGTGAGGTTCCTGCCCCATGGCACAGTTCCCCTAGTGAAAAAAGTCTCTCTGGGCACAGTTCCCCTAGTGAAAAAAGTCTCTCTGGGCACAGCTCCGCCTCTGCTACCTCCCTTTGATCAAACCATGAGGTACCTTGAGTGCAAGCAAATTGCGCCCACACTCCTCTTTCTTCATTGGCCCAGCAGCTGTGTGCATGTGGTCCCTGCACTAGGGCTGAGTTCCCCCTTTGAAAAAAGTCCCCTTGGGTGCTACTGGTTTTCCTAACCAGCACCCTGGGTTCCACACTCTCCAACTCTCTGACCAGTCCAGAGTCTATGTGTCATGGCCAGTCAAAACCCATCTCTTCTCCCAGCTCCAGGTGTCAACTGGCTCCCTAGTTTCTCTGGTACTGTCCCAGCAGGTGACCACTGCTCCAGCTGGATACACTGTCAGCTGTGTCACTTACTATCTTTTAATCCCCCAGCGAATTTCTGTATCTAGGTCTCTCCTGGTGCAGGTCTGGAACTTCCTCGCTCTGGGAGTGGAGGAAGTCGTTAGGCCGCTCTCATTGACCTAGCTCTCCTCCAGCACTCCCGCAGCAGCCTTGGTCTCCAATGCAAGGCCCAGGGACCTTCCTGCCAGCCTACCAAACCTCCTTACTGCCCTTTTTGAAGCATCCTCTGCACACTTTGGCTTCCAAACTTCATATTAGCTAAGATTCGGTTGGCTGTTCAATCTGTTCTTTGGAAGATCAGCTAGATGTCCCAGTTGGGTGCAGGAGTAAGTGGGCTCAGCTCCCACCCACATTGCTGCCATCTTCCTGCCCCTCTTGTAGTACTGGTTTGATAGTGATAAACTCCTTTTGCTTTTTCTTCTATGGAAGGTCTTCATCTCATCTTTGATTCTACATGTTAGTTTTGCTGGGTAACAAAATCTTGGCTTTTAATCACTTTGAATATTTTGTGCCAATCCTTTTTGGACTATAAAGTTTCTGTTGAGAAATCAGCTGAAAAGTCTTATTGGAGCTTCCTTGAGGTAAATAACTGCTTTTGTTTTGCTTCTTTTAAGATTCTCTTCTTGTCTTTAACCTGTGGCAATTTTGTTACCATGTATCTTGGTGTGGGCCTCTTTGGGTTCATTTTATTTGGGACATGCTGTACTTCCTGTATTAATATGTTTATTTCATTTACGAAGTTTCAGAAATTGTCAGTCATTATTACTTTAAATATGTTTTCAATCCCTTGCTCTTTCTCTTCTACTTCTGGTACCACTATGATGCAAGTGTTGTTACTCTTAATGTTATCACAGAGTCCCTTAACTATCTTCATTTTTATTTTTTATTTTTGTCTTTGCTCTTCCAAATGGGTGGTTTATTTCTACCTTGTCTTCCAAATCACCAATTCAAACTTTGGCTTCATCTAATCTTTAATTGATTCCATCCAATGTACTCTTCATCAGTCAGTTATTGTATTATTTATTTCTGACTGGTTCTTTGATATGTTTTCTATCTTCTTTACGTTTACTATCTCTTTGTTGAAGTTGCCACTGAGATTATCTGTTCTTCTCCTAAGTTCATTAAACATACGTATAACCATTGTATTGAGCTCTGCATCTGATAGATTGCTTGCCTCCATAGTTATTAGTTTTATTTTATTTTGTTTTTTTCCCTGAAGTTTTGTCTGGTTATTGGGGCATGTTTCTTTGTCTCCTCATTTTGACTGCCTCACTGTGTTTGTTTTCTATGTATTATGTCTCTTAGTCTTGACAGAGTGACCTTTTTTAGTAGGTGTCCTGTGGGGCCCAGTTGTGCAAGTTCCCTGTTGACCTGAACCAAGTGCTCCTGCGGTATTCCATGTGTGGGTTGTGTGTGCTCTTCTGTTATAGTTGAGCCTTGATTTCTGTTGGCAGGTCAGTGGGTTGGGTTGACCCTCAGACTGTGTTGCTAACAGGCCAGGCCATGATACCATGGACTAACTGTGGTGAGGGGACTGACTGTGGTGAGGGGACTGAGGGGAATGGGGTTTGCTTTAGCGAGTCTCTGGTGTGTCCTCAGTCTACTCTCTGGATGTGTCGCTTTGTGGAGCTTATTGAGTCTTGATCTGAAATGATCTGAAGCCCATAACCAGGTATGTTGGTTATGGTACCTCTTGAGAGAGACAGGATATAGGACAAGTTTAGGCCTTGCCTGAACCCTGTGGCCACCTACTAGTAGCTGAAAAATGATCTTTGGTTGATAGCTACCTGTTCTGGGTTTGAAGGCACTTGGGAGTGGCTAGGATGTGAACGAAGACTGGCTTACAGTAGTGCCAAGTTTGGAGCCACTGAGCAAGAGATACAGGGCATTACAAGGCCAGCCAATTCTTGTAGGGGATTGTTGAGGTTATTGACCTTAGAGAGATTTTAGGAAACTAGCATGGTCACAGGCCAGCCACTTGTGTAGAAACTCCACTAAAATAGCTTTGGCTTGGAGATTAATAGGTGGACTTGGTTCTCAAAGCATCACCAAGGTGGGGTGGGAGCAACGTGAGCCACCTTAATGGAGACTGAAATTTAGTGTGTTCCTATGCTGGAGGCTGTGTGAGGAGGGGGTCTCAACAATGGTGTTTGCTGATCCTTTAGTCCTGGAAAGAACTGTTTCCCTCAGCCCTTTCCCTGAAGCCAGATAATTTAGTTCCTTTTTGTATGTATCTTACATTTTTCAAGTTGTTGTCCCCTAGCTGGAGCTTAGCACTAGAACTAGTGAGTGAATGTGTCTGTGTTTAGACCCTTTCAGAGAACACCTGGGCCTATAGCAGCTGTCCGTCTTACCTGAACTGAGTCCTTGCTGATTTTCAGAGTTAGGTGTTGTGAGGGTGCCCGTTCCCTGCACTGGTACTCTGAGAGGAAAAGTCTGATATGAGGATAAAAGCCCTTGCACTTAAGGAGGGATCTCCACAGCCAAGATATCACTCCCAATTTTTAAATACCACACATGGGTGTGGGACAAAATGTTTTGAATCTCCATCATTTCTACCAGCTTTGACGTGGCTTCTTTATATTCTTAGTTATAGGAACTGTAGTTTTCATATAACTTAGTTGTAATTTTGGTGTAGTCATGGAAGGAAGTGAGGAGAATGTTTACCTAATCTGCCCCCTTGACCTGAGTCTCATATACTGCATAATTCAAATTAAATGCAACTGCTCTTTATTTTTTCTTAATACACGTATTTTTCTATCTAATACTGCACCCCTAATAAGGCTGAAATACACTCAAATGAAAAATTTAGGAAGTATTTTATCTCTTTGCAATATTAAATGAGCTTTTGATAAATTTGAATAAGTATTATATTTGTGAAACATTTCATCAGAAAGAGCTCGACATTTTTATGCTTAACTTTTAGTTATATAATTTTTGCTTCAACATTTTTAAATAACTTACTAAAATTTAAAAAAATTAATATACCTTTGTTAGACATGCAAATGATAGATGTTTTAAAAAGTCTAATTCATCATTACTTCTCTCTTCAAATCTAACATTTGTGTGTGTTTGTGCATATATCTTTATATTATGCAGAAACATATAAACATACACACACACAGATGGGATATGTATTTGCACGGATAATACCCTATATCTCAATATATGATTCCGTAACAATTTTTTCATTTCTTGTCTCATAGACATACTTCTGTATGAGAATGAATAGATCAACTTTATTCTTTTCAATGGAAGTCAAGTATTCCATTTTAGATTTGTACTATAATTTATTTCACAGAATCCATATTGATAAAGAAATTTTAGTCTTAAATGAGAACGTAGAAATGTCTAAAAATTTAAACCACATGAAATGGTCTAAAACAAATGTTTATGTCCTCCTCCTCAAAAAGATAATCAATTTCATTTTATTTTTTCTGACTGCAATTTTATTTTTTTAATATCAGTTGACATTCAGTGTTATTCTGTATTAGTTTCAGGTGTACAGCATAGTTGTTAGGCAATCATATATGTACAAAGAGATTCCCCCAATATTTCCAGTTCCCACCTGGCACCTCATATATTTATTGCAATATTATTTACTATATCCCCTATGCTGTACTTTACATCTCTGTGACTATACTGTAACTACCAATTTGTACTAAATCTCTTTACTCATTCACCTCATCCCCCAACCCACCTCCCCTCTAGCAACCATCAGTCTGTTCTCTGTATCTATGAGTCTATTTCTGTTTTATTGATTTATTTTGTTTTTTAGATCCCACATATAAGTGAAATCATATGGCATTTGTCTTTTTCTGTATGAATTTTTTAACTTAGCATAATGCCCTCTATTATCTATGTTGTAACAATTGGTAAGATTTTACTCTTTTTTATGGCAGAGTAGTGTTTCATTTTGTATGTGTAATACACATTTTTATCCCTCATCAATGGATGTTGGATACTGTCAAATTATATTTCTTCAATAAACATAGGATTCATATGTTCCTTTGAATTAGTATTTTGGGTTTTTTAAGATATACATCCAGAAATGGAAGCAGTCATAACGCAGTCTCATTTTTAATTTTTTGAGAAACTCCAAATGCAGAGGCTGCACCTATCTGCATTCTTACTAACAATGCATGAAGCTTCCTTTTTTCCCATATCCTTGAGAACACTTGATTTTTGTTGATTTATTCATGAAAGCCATTGTGACAGGTATGAGATACCATCTCACTGTGATTTTAATTTGCATATCTCTGATGAATAATGATGAGTATTTTCCCTTATATCTAATGGCCATCTGCATGTCTTCTTTGGAGAAGTGTCAGTTCAGGGTTTTAGCCCATTTGTTAAATCAAATTTTTTGTTTATTTGTTGAATTATTGTACATGAGTTTTTTAAAATAACTTTGGGTATTAACTGCTTATTGCATGTGTCATTGGTAAATACACTCTCCTATCTAAGTAGTTTGTCTTTTGGTTTTGTTGATGGTTTCCTTTGCTGCATAAAAACTTTTAGAGGGAAGTAGTATCATTTGTTTATTTTTTATTTTGTTTCCTTGCTCAAGGAAATATATTAGAAAAAAAGATTACTAAGAAAAATATAATAGCAGAAATTTTACGGTCTAGTTTTCTTTCAGGAGTTTTATAGTTTCAAGTCTTACATTTAAGTTGTTAAACCATTTTGAGTTTTATTTTTCTATATGGTGTAAGCAGATAGTCTAGTTTTCTTTCTTTGCTCTTTCCTTTCCTTTTTTGTTTTGAATGTATCTGTCCAGTTTTCCTAACACCATTTAGTGAATAACTTCTCTTTATCATATGGTATGTTCTTGCTTTCTTTTTCATGCATTAATTGACCACATAAACATGATCTATTTTTGGTCTTTCAGTTCTGTTTTATTGATCTATGTGTCTGTTTTTATGCCAGTACTACATTGTTTTGTGATTACTAAAGCCTCGTAGTGTAGTTTCATATCTGCTAGCATAATACCTCCAACTTTTTATCATAAATTGTTGTTGGATTTTATCAAATGCTTTTCTACATTTATTGACATAATCATAACATTATTATCTTTTTTTTGTTTATTTGGTGTGTCACATTAATTGGCTTGTGGATATTGTATCAACTTTGCATCTAAGAAATAAATATTACTTGATCATGATGTTTGCTCATTTTAATTTATTGCTGAACTTGATTTCCTAATATATTTTGTTGTAGATTTTTGCATATATGATCATCAGATATTGTTCTATAACTTTCTCTTTTTTTTGTAATGTCTTTATCAGGTTTTGGAATTAGGATAATGTTGAGTTTCTAAAATGAGCTGGATAGCTATATATAGCTCCTCTTGAATTTTTGGAATAATTTGAAAAGGACAGGAGTTAATTCAATTTTGAAGGATTGGTAAAATTCAGTTGTGAAGCCATCAACTTTGTGACTTATGTTTTTTCCTATATTTTTGATTAGTGAATCAATTTCCCTGGCTGTAATCAGTTCAGATTTTATGTTTCTTGTTGATTCGGTCTTGGGCGATTGTATCTATAAAATTTTCCATTTCTTACAGATTTTCCAATTTGTTGGCAAATTGCATTTTATTATAATCCTTTGTATTTCAGCAATGTCAGTTGTCACTTCTTTTTTTAAATTTGATATTATTTATTTTGGCCCTCTCTCTTTTTTCCTTGATAAGTCATGTTAAAAGTTTATCAATGTTGGTATATTGTTTTAAAAATTTCCTAATAATTTCATTGGTATTTTACATTTTTAGACTTTATTTTATTTCTGCCTTCATCTTTGTTGTTTTTTCCTTCTACTCACTTTGTGCTTTGCTTATTCTTTTTCTATTTCCTTTAGGTGTAAGTTTAGATTGTCTATTTGAGATTTTTCTTATTGTTTCTTGAATTAAACCTGTATTGTTATGAATTTTTCTCTTAAGACTACTTTTGCTGTGTCCAATAGACTTGTGGTGTGTTTTTACTTTCATATTTTAAGTTATCTTTTCATTTACTTAATCTCACCGTTAACCCATTTATTATTTAGTCACATGTTATATTTAAGAGCTTGATATGTACCCAGTAATTTTGGAACACTAGGGAACTAAAGGTATAGTCCTAGCCATCAGAGAGTTCACTCATTGAGCTTTAAAACAATTTTTTTAAGGTCAGTGTTCTTGGCATGGTGGGGAAGGGAAACTTTTGTAACAAGTAAAGAAGAGGAAGGCTATTGTTATGGGATATAAAGCAATGCATTACGTATAGAAGTCATTAGAGTCCCTGCCATTAATTCTGTCTGAACCTAGAGATTAACCTCTAGAAATTTTCTTGAAATAAATTATATTTTCTTTAGCATAATATAGTCATGTCTGAAAATTCTGCATTTTCAGTAGTAGTGCTAATATCCAACTAAGCACAAAGTCAAGGTATGGAGTATGTAGTGATTCGAATCTTAGTGATACATATATGATGAGTTCTGTCCAGAAAAAGTACAGCCATTGTTAATATAATGAGTATGGTTTGCATGATATTGATGTAACCTGGCAGCCAAGGAGAGTGGACTGGATGCGCCATGTGTGAACAATAATGACTTCAGTGTACTAGTCAGTGGGGACAGTAGAAGCCATTGAGTGAGTATGTGTACTGTGTGGTTATTGCATTCAAAATGACTGATATGGCAGAGCAATGAATCTGCATCAAATTTTTCATTAAGCTTGAACATTCCTCCACAGAAACTGTTCGGATGATTCAGAAGGCCACAGCTATGGGTAACTGGTGATTCGTAGCCTCATCATGGCAATGCACCCACTCATGCATCTTGTCTTGTGCCAACATTTATGGCAAAACATCATATCACCCAGGTGACTCAGTGCCCCTATAGCCCATATTTGGTTCCCTGCAACTTCTGGCTTTTTCAAAAACTGAAACTGTCTTTGAAAGGGAAGACATTTCAGACCATGCATGAGATTCAGGAAAATGTGGTGGGGTGGCTGATGGCAATTGGGAGAACTGTGTGAGGTCCCAAGATGCCTACTTTACTGGGGACTGAGGCGTCATTGTCCTATGTACAATGTTTCATGTATCTTGTATCTTCTTCAATGTCTCCATTTTTATGGCTGGATAACTTCTGGACAGACCTCATATATGTTTGTGGGTTTCTTTCTTTTTTTACTGTGCTCACTGTTAAGAGAATGTAGTTCTTTAATAGTACATATAATACTTTTTTCTAACAATTGCTAACCCTTCTCTTGGATTTATCTGCAACATTGACTGTTAAATACTGTCTATATTTTGGGGGAATATATTATTTGATTAAAAGGCCACATGAGCTCTAGCCAGAGAGCTCAGTTAGCTAGAGTATCACACTGCTATACCAAAGTTGCAGGTTCCATCCCCAGTCAGGAATCAATCAATGAATCCATAGATAAGTGGAACAACAAATCTGTCTGTCTATCTGTCTGTCTGTCTCTCTCTTTCTCCCACCCTTCCTCTCCCTCTCTCTCAAACCAGTAAATTAAAAAAAAAAAAAATTTGAAGGGCACATGACTGAACTAAACAGACCTAGATTTGAATTTTAACTAAGCAGTTTATTAGCCATAATTATATATATTATATACTCATATTAACTGCTGCTAGTCAGTTTTCTTCACTTGATAATTTGGGAAATTATCAACAGGGGAAGATTCAATGAGATAACAAATTAGGTTCAGAACTAAAGTTACTAGGTATTTAGTTATGCCACCGTGTTAAGTATGCCAAGGGCAAAATTAGATGTTTACCTGATATTAAAATGCAACATCCTAAAATAATGCTGTGAAACATACTGTTTAAAACAATGTAAGTGATTTAATTAATGTATCTTTTGATTTTTTTCTTTGATGCCATTATTAACCACTTATTTAGTAGCATGTTATTTAGCCTCCATGTGTTTGTGTATTTTTCAGTTATTTTATTGTAATTGATTTCTAGTTTCATACCATTGTGATCAAAGATGCTTGACATGATTGATATCATGTTAAATTTTTTGAGACTTGTTGTGGCTGCCCTAACATATGATATAACCTGAAAAGTATTTCATATACATTTTAAAAGAATGCATATTCCGTTGCCTGGAATGAAACACCCTGAAAATATCAATTAAATCCAACTGGTCTAATGTGTTTTTTAAGGCCACTGTTGTTTTTTGTTAACTTTCTGCCTCTAAGATTCATCCATTGATGTCAATGGGGTAATAAAATCCCCTACTATCATGTATTATTGTCAGTCCCTCTCTTTATGTCCATAAATATTTGTTTTATGTATTTTGGTGCATAAATATTTGTATGAGTTACAAACTCTTGTTGGATTGACCCTTTTATTATTAAGTAATGCCCTTTTTATTATTCTTATTAATGTCTTTGTTCTAAAGTGTATTTTGTCTAATGTAATTATTGCTATTCCAGGTTTTTTTGTTTCCAGTTATAAAAATATATTTTTGGTTGTTTTTTATTTAATTTAATTTAATCATTATGATTTCCCATTACATTTAGTCCTCTTATACTCACCCCTTCAGCAATCACCACACTGTTGTCCATGTCCATGAGTCCTTTTCCCTTTTTGCTCAATTCCTCAACTGCCTAACCTCCCCCTGCACTAGCTGTCATCTGTTCCCCATCTATGAGTCTGTTTCTGTTTTGCTTGTCAGTTGGTTTGTTCATTAGATTCCACGTATGAGTGGAAATCATATGGTATTTGCCTTTCTCTGACTGGCTTATTTCACTTAACATAATGTTCTCCAGGTCCATCCATACTGTTGCAAAGGGCAAAAAATTCTTCTTTTTTTACGGCCAGGTATTTCATTGTGTAAACATCCCATAGTTGTTTTATCCAGTCATCTATTGATGGACACTTGGGCTGCTTCAATATCTTGACAATTGTAAATAACACTGCAATGAACATAGGGGTGCTTATGTTCTTTTGAATTAGTGTTTTGTGTTCCTTTGTGTATATTCCCAGAAGTAGAATTGCTGGGTCAAAAGGCATATCCATTTTTAATTTTTTGAAGTATCTCCATACTGCCTGCCACAGTGGCTGTACTAGTCTGCATTCTCCCCAACAGTGCAAAAGGGTCCCCCTTTCTCTACATCTTTCCGAGCACTTGTTTGTTGATTTATTGATGATAGTCATTCTGACAGGTGTGATACAGTATCTCATTGTGGTTTTTATTCGCATTCTCTAATGATTAGTAACATTGAGCATCTTTTCATATGTCTATTGACCTTCTTTGAAGAAGTGTCTATTTAGGTTTTTTTTTTATTTATTTTTTCAAATACATTTGTCTCTGCCTACCCCCCACCACTTTCCCTTGCCCCCTCCCTCCTTCCCTCCCTCAGCTCTTCCCTTTTGGTTTTGTCCATGAGTCCTTGCTATATGTTCCTTGACTTTCCCCTTCCCTTCCTTTTTAACTGGGCTTTTGTATTTTGGTGTTGAGTTTTGTAAGTACTTTATAAATTTTGGATATTAACCTCTTATTGGATGTAGTGGTGAACAAGTTCTCCCATTTGGGGGGTTGTCTTTTTATTTTGTTGATATTTTTCTTTGCTGTGTAAAAACATTTTAGTTTGATGAAGTCCCATTTATATTTTCTTTTGTATCCTTTGCCTGGTGAAACATAGCTGATAAAAAATTGCTACAAGAAATTTTGCTGCCTACATTTTCTTCTAGGATCTTTATGGTTTCAGGTCTAACTTTTAAGTCTTTGATCTATTTTAAATTTATCCTTGTGTGTAGTGTAAGAAGGTGGTTTAGTTTTATTTTTCTGCATGTATCTGTCCAATTTTCCCAACACCATTTATTGAATAAACAATCTTTAGTCCATTGTCTGTTCTTGCTTCCTCTGTTGAATATTAATTGACTATAAAGGTGTCGGTTTATTTCTGGGCTCTCTATTCTGCTCCATTGGTCTATGTGTCTGTT
The DNA here is from genome assembly GCF_021234165.1 of Pteronotus mesoamericanus. Lineage (NCBI taxonomy): Eukaryota > Metazoa > Chordata > Mammalia > Chiroptera > Mormoopidae > Pteronotus > Pteronotus mesoamericanus. Next base: position 44,844,569 of record NW_026555329.1, on the reverse strand, counting down.
TTAATGCCAGTACCATGCTGTTTTGAATACTATGAACTTATAGTATAGTCTGATATTAGGTAGTGTGATTCCTCCAACTTTATTCTTCTTTCTCAGGATCGCTGTTGATATATGGGGCCTTCTGTGGTTCCATATAAATTTTTGAAATGCTTTGTTTTTTTGAAATATGTCATAGGAATTTTGATAGGAAAGGCATTGAATCTATAGATTGCTATGAGTAGTATGGACATTTTAGTGATGTTAATTCATCCTATCCATGAACATGGAATGTGCTTCCACTTATTTGTATCTACTTCCGTTTCTCTCTTCAGTGTCTTATCATTTTCCAAGTTCAGGTGTTTTATATCCTTGGTTAGGTTTATTCCTAGGTATTTCAATTTTTGAAGCAATTGTGAATGGGTTTGTTTTCTTAATTTCCCTTCCTGTTAGCTTGTTATTGGCATGTGAAAATGCAACTGATTTATGGATATTAATTTTGTATCCTACTACTTTGCTGAATTCATTTATCATTTCTAGTAGTTTCTTGGTGGAATCTTTGGAGTTCTCTATGTACAGTTTCATGTCTTCTGCAAATAAAGACAGTTTTACTTCTTCTTTTCCAATTTGGATGTCTTGTATTGCTTCTTCTTGTCTGATTGCTTTGGCTAGGACTTCCAGTGCTATGTTGAAGAAGAGGTGAAAGTGGACATCCCTGTCTTTTCCTGATCTTAAGGGGAATGTTTATAGTTTTTGCCCATAGAGCACAATGTTGGCAGTGGGTTAGTCATATATGACCTTTATTATGTTTAGATATGTTCCCTCTACCCCCACTTTGCTGAGAGTTTTTATCATAAGTGGGTGCTGGATTTTATCAAAAGCTTTTTATGCGTTTATTGATATAGTCATGTGGCTTTTATCCTACATTTTGTTTATAGAGTGAATCACATTAATTGATTTGTAAATGTACCATCCTTTCATTCCTGGAATAAATCCTACTAGATCAAAGCATAGTCTTTTTCATGCTTTGCTGTATTTGGTTTGCTAATATTTTATTGAGGATATTAGCATCTATGTTCATCAGGGATATTGGCCTATAATTTTCTTTTTTGGTAGTGTCTTTATCTGGTTTTGGAACTAGGATCATGTTGGCCTCATAAGTTTGGGTTTCTTCCCCACTCTTGAATTTTATGAAATAGTTTGAGAAGGAGAGGTGTTAGTTCTTCTTTGAATGTTTGGTAAAATTCATCTGTGAAGTCATCTGGTCTAAGCCTTTTTTTGTTGGGAGTTTTTTTTTTTTAATTATTATTACTGCTTCAATTTCATTATGTGTAATCTGTCTATTCATATTCTCTGATTCTTCCTGATTCATTTTTGGAAGATTGTATGTTTCAAGGAATTTATCTATTTTGTCCAGGCTTTCTAGTTTGTTGACATATAATTGTTCATATTCTCTTACAATCCTTTGTATTTCTTTGGTGTCAGTTGTTATTTCTCCTTTTTCATTTCTGTTTATATTTATTTGGGTCTTTTCTCTCTTTTTCTCGATGAGTGTGATTATAGGTTTGTTAATCTTGTTTATCTTTTCAACGTAACAACTCTTGGATTCGTTTGATCTTTTGTATTGTTTTCTTAGGCTCTATTTCATTTATTTCTGCTCTCATCTTAATTATTTCCTTCCTTCTACTCACCTTGGGCTTTGTTTGTTGTTCCTTTTTAAGATCCTTTAAGTGTGAAGTTAGATTGTTTCTTTGAGCTCATTCTTGGTGTGTTTCTTTAAAATTAATATATAGGTTTTCAATGCTATAAATTTCCCTTTAAGAATTGCTTTCCCAGTGTCCCACAGGTTTTGGATTGTTGTATCCTCATTTTCATTTGTTTCATGGTATCTTTTGATTTCTTTCTTGTTCTCATTGTTGACCTATTCATTGTTTAATAACATATTCTTTAGCTTCCATGTCTTTGCATGTTTTTCATTGTGTGTGTGTGTGTGTGTGTGTGTGTGTGTGTGTGTGTGATTTCTAGTTTCATAGCACTGTGGTCAGAGAAGATGCTTGATGCGATTTTAATCTTCTCAAATTCATTGAGACTTGTTTTGTGGCCTAGCATGTGGTATATCCTAGAAAACATTCCATGTGCAATTGAACAGCATGTATATTCTGCTACTTTGGAATGAAATGCTCTGAAGATATCAATTAAATCCATTTGATCTAGTGTGTCATTTAAGGCTGCTGTCTCCTTATTGATTTTCTGCCTGGAAGATCTATCCATTGAAGTCAATGGGGTGTTAAAATCCCCAAATATGACTTTATATCTGTCAATCTCTCCTTTTATGTCCATCAAGATATGCTTTACATATTTAGGTGCTCCTATGTTGGGTGTGTCAATTTTTAAGGTTATATCCTCTTGTTGCATTGTCCCTGTTATCATTGTGTAGTATCCTTCTTTGTACCATATAGCCTTGGTTTTAAAGTCAATTTTGTCATATATAAGTACTGCTACCCCAGCTTTTTTTTTCTCATTTCCATTTGCATGCAATATCTTTTTCAACCCTTTACTTTTAGTCTGTGTATATCTTTCAATCTGAGATGGGTTTCTTGGAGGCAGCATATACATGGGTCTTGTTTTCTTATCCACTCAGCTACCCTCTGTCTTTTGGTCAGAGAATTTAAGCCATTTACTTTTATGGTGATTATTGATAGATATGTATTTAGTGCCATTTTATTGTTAGACTGCTTTCCTCTTTTTTCCCCTTTCTCTTTTTCTTCTTCTTAAAGCAACCCTTTAACATTCGTTGCAGTACTGGTTTGTGTTAACAAACTCCTTTAGCTTTTTCTTGTCTCCTTTGATTTTAAATAATAACCTTGCTGGGTAAAGTTATCTTGGTTATAGGTCCTCGCTTTTCATCACGTTGAATATTTCATGTTACTCCCTTCTGGTCTGAAATGTCTCTGATGAGTAATCAGATGGCAGTCTAATTGGTGCTCTCTTGTAGGTAACTATGTGTTTTTCTCTTGAGGCTTTTAGGATTCTCTCCTTATCTTTAAGCCTTGTCATTTTCATTATGATGTGTCTTGATGTGCGTCCAACTTGTTTGGAACTCTCTGAGCTCCCTGGACTTGTGTGACTTTTTCCTTCACCAGATTAGGGAAGTTTTCAGTCTATTTCTACAAATAGGTTCTCAGACCCTTATTCACTCTCTTCTTCTTCTGGTATTCCTATGATGCAGATGTTGTCATGCTTCATGTTGTCCAACATGTTTCTTAAGCTTTCCTCATTTTTTAAAATTCTTTTTTCTTTTTGCTGCTCAGCCTTATTGTTTTTTTTTTCTATCTTGTCTTCCAAAACACTGATTTGATCCTTTGCTTCACCTAACTACTGTTTATTTCTTCCGATGTATTGTTTATCTTAGATATTGCATTCTTTATTTCTGACTGGTCCTTTTTTATGACTTCTATATTTTTTTTCATGGTGTTGAGTATCTTTATAATCATTACTCTAAACTTTCTTTCTGATAAATGGCTTACCCCCCTTTCATCTAGTTCTTCTGGAAAACTCACTTGTTCTTTCATTTGGGGTCTGTTTCTTTGTCTTTCCATTGTGGCTCCTTCTTTGTTTCTTTCACCTTAGGTGTTAAACTAATCAAAAATTAAACAGTCCAGCTATTAATATAATCAACCAGTAATTAACAGTTGGGCTTACATTCTACAGGGTGGGGCAGTATAATTTCTGCAGTAGGACTATTGCTTCCACTCAGCATGATGTCATTCAGAAAAGAGTGCTCTGTCTGAGAGAGATGACTCCTGCTTTATGGGGAACAACTCAACACATGGATCCTGTCAGCTATTTCCTTAGTTCTCTCCCCAGAGACACCAACCCCAGACTCTCCTCAAGCATCTCCAGTCCACTTTACCCTCCCTTTGCCAGCACCCATGGTAAGTGGCTACAAGTGAAATTTTGTGCTTTCATCCTTTAAGAGGCTCTCTTTTGTCTCCAGCCATCCCTCCCTGGCTGATGGAACCCCTGATGCTTTTCACAGCTGGATGTTACCTGGATTCCTTTCTGGCTCTGGTGCTGTAGGCTGGGGAGCCTAGCATGGGGTTTAGACCCCACACTTCCCTGGGTGCTGAAATATCCTTCCGGCTCTTTAGCTGCCACCTATAGGAACTCTGCCAGCCCTCTGGTGTCTCCTCCCCACTCCCGAAAAGTCATGTTGTGGTGAATTGTTTCTTTCTGTCTGTCCATGGTTAAAAGTGTTAAGGTTGGGAGGTTGGTTATTCAAGGTGATTTTTCTACAATTCAGTTATAATTACAGACTGGTTTTGGGAGGAGTTTAGTGTACCTTCCACTTACTCTTCTGTCATCTTCGATTCATCACATATAATATTTTTTAAACCATTTACTTTTAGTCTGTGTGTCTTTTGATCTGAATTCAGTTTCTTGTAAACAGTATATCTATGGGTCTGTTTCTTATCCATTCAGCTACCCTATGTTTTTTGATTGCAGCTAAGCCATTTACATTTAAAGTGAATATTAATAGTACATGTTCATTGTCATATAATTTTTATATTTATGTATTCTTTTTTCATTTTCTTAAAGAAGTTCATTTAACATTTTTTGTACTACTGGTTTGGTGGTGATGGACTTCTTTAGCTTTTTCTTGTCCAAGTACTTTTTTATTTCTTCATTTTCAAATAATAGCCTACCTGTGTAAAGTAGTCTTGGCTGCAGGTTCTTCTTTTTCATCATGTTGAATATTTTATGCCATTCCTTTCTGGCCCAAAAAGTTTCTTTTGGGAAATAAGCTGACAGACTTATGTTAGCTCCCTTGTAGGAACCTGCCTTTTCCTTGTGGCTTTGATGATTCTTTCTTTGTCTTTAACCTTTGCCAGTTAAATTTTGATGTGTCTTGGTGTGGGCTTCAATGAGTTCCTCTTTGGGGGGATTCTGTGCACTGTCTGGAATTGTATGCTTTTTTTCTTCACCAGGTTAGGAAAGATTTTAGTCATCATTTCTTCAAATATTTCTCAATTCTCTCCTGTCTTTTTTCTTATGTGTTATCCTTATAATGTGGATATTGTTACACTTGTTGTTTCAGAAGTCTCTTAAACTACTTTTATTTTTTAAATTCTTTTTCCTTTTTGGTGTTCAGAATGTGTTATTTTGTGCTACCTTGTCTTCTAAATCACTGAAAATTCTCTGCTTTATCTAATCTGCTGTTGATTCCTTCTAGTGAATTCTTCATTTCAGATACTGTATTCTTCATTCATGACTAATTATTTTTAATGGCGTCTATCTCCTTTTTTAATGCTGTTGAAGTTCTCACTAATTTCCTTGAGCATCCTTATAATTATTGTTTTGAACTCTGTGTCTGGTTGTTTGCCTCCATTTTATTTGGTTCTTTTTCTGAAGATTTATCCTGTTGCTTTATCTGGGACGTGTTTCTTTGTCTTCTCATTTTGGCTACCTCTCTTGTTTGTTTCTCTGTGTTTGTTAGGTATATCTGCTATATGTCCCAGTCTCGGTAGGTTGGCTTTATGTTGTAGGTGTCCTATTGGGCCCAGTGGCACAGTCTCTCTGATCACCTGAACTGGGTATTACAGCAGTGTCCCATTTGTGGGTATATAAGCCTTTCTCTTGTGGTTGAGTCTTGATTGTTGATGACCAATTTGTGAATGTGGTTGGCCATCCAGCTGGTTGGCTGAGAGGATTCATCAAGACCACAGTTTATGAGCTGCTGTGTAGGCACTGACCCCATGAACTGAAATTTACTCCAGCAGGATCTCTGCCAAGATCTTTCCTATGGTTTGCTGCTTGTGGAGCTAATTGGTTCATGCTCTGTTGTAATCTGAAGCTGGCCACTGAATGTGCTGAATGTGTTGGTTTTGATGCTTCTTGGGAGGGACTTTGCCAAAAGTCAATGTCAGATGCCATCTATGAATGCACCTTGGCTACATGTTTGGAGCCACAAAATAATTCACACTGGGTAGCTCCCTGTTCCGAGCCTGGGTGTGCATTGGAGGGGTCAAGCTGCGTATTGAGGCTGACTGCCACCAATACCAGACCTAGGACTGGTCAGTGAAAAGCCAAAGGCACCTTGAGACCTGCCATTGTCGGCTGGCTGCCTGTCAGACTCAGTCACTGGAAGATCTTCAGGTAGTATGCAAATTATGTGAGGTAGATTCTCAGGGAGTCACCAGGTAAGGATGAATAGTTTTCACCAGGTTAATGCAGAGTCTAACTTTGTGCCAGTGTTGGGTCTGCAGTTACTCAGAAAATATCTTAGGATACACTGAGATGAGCTGTCACCTGCCTGAGGTCTCAGACATTTGCAGTGGGGTGCGGCCTCAGAGAGTTGTTAGGGTGGAGCCAGTAGAGTTTATCATGCTATATTAGATTATTCATTGGCCTTTTGAACTGAGGGCTCAGCACATGAATTGTGGCACCCATCAGGCACATGTGAAGTCATCCCTTGCCCTACACCTATACAATTCTGCCTTTTCCTGTGTGTCTCCAACAGCCCATAAGTGTGTTTCTAAGTACCCAAGAGTTTTTAAAGAAAATTACAACATGACCTTGGGGTGGTTGTTGCTGGCAGAGCCTATAGCCATGCATGAGTTGGGTAGATCTCACCTCATGGAGTTATCAGGGTGACACTAATGCAGCATTTTAGTCTAATACTGAGTGTGAGGGGAGGGCCCAAGACAAGAACTGTGGTGCTGATCAGGCATGTGACAAGATCAACCCTCACCCAAAACCCACAAAACTCAATTTCTCCTTGTATGTTTCTGACACTCCCTGAGCTTGCCGGAATTCCTCAAGAGTTTTTCAAGAAAGACTGAAATTTCAGCCCAGGTGGGCCACTATTTACAGAGCCTAAAATTGTGTAAAACTGGGTAGGTCAGGGTGTCTGGGAGTCATCAAAGTGGAACTAGTGTAGTTCTCCACACTAATGCCATGTGGAGGCGGTGGTTGACCCAGGGAAGATGACATCAGTGGGTGGTGTGGAAAAGGAACTCAATACAGGTACATCAGCTACTATCCTTCCAGCCCTCTCTCTGAAGCCACAGAACTTAGTCTCTTCCTATAACCCAGCACCCTCTAAGCTGCTATCCCTTCACTGGAGCCCAGGGTGAGTGTCAGTGGGTGAGATATCATGTGGTATTCCTTTTAAAGGATGCCTCGGTTTCCAGAAGGTTTCCATCTCTTTTGGTTGGATGGAATCTCAATTAATTTTCACAGCCAGATGTTAATAGGCTCTTGTTGGCACTCATGTGGCTTTGAAACACCTCACTCCTCAGAAGGAATGAGATAGCACTCCAAGATTCTTAACTGACACATATGGATGTGAGGTCAGCCCATTTCACATCTCTGCCTCTCCCACAGTCTTGATGTGGCTTCTCCTGTGGGTCCTTAGTTACAAGACTTCTGTTCATCTGGTCTTCAGATGGTAATCCAAGTTGATTGTTCTATAATTTACTTTTAATTTTGATACGGTCATGGGAGGAGTTTAGTGTGACTTCCTCATTCTTTACCCTTTTGAATCTCCAAAAGGTATTCAATTTTAAATAGTATCTTTTTTTAGGATATCTTATGGTTAATATTATAACTTTTAAGTAATAAACATGTATTACATGATGTGTTACTTGAGACAGTATTTGTTAATTTTCTTTCATTAAAATTAAGAATTTAGCATATTTACAACAACCTTTTGCTTTCCTTCCCTTCCTCTTTGTCTTCTTTTTATTTATATTGTTAAATCTTAAAACTTTTATATTGTTTTTTTAATAATCATAATGAAATCTTTCTTCCATGAGTAGTGCATAAAGTGCATTTAAGATCACAAAGGCATGTACATGGCATCAATCGTAATAAGATTGGGGATGGATCATATGTTGTAGAGCCATGCTGTGTTATGTGCTCTTGAAAAGGTAATGTAATTTTGGGTGCATGCATAAAAGTTCCCCATTACTGAATGCAAATGACTCTTATTGAAATTTATTTAAGCTTTTATAACTGAACTTAATTTTAATGGAAATATGACAAAGTGTTCTGACTGAAATATAGACTTAGTTCAGCAGCTCAGAAGCTGTATGGTCCACACCCAGCTACTTCTGTTTTCTGGACCTTATGTTTCCCATTTGTAGACAGGAGGAAACTAGTTTGTCTCTGCTAGTTTCAGTATTTTCATATTCTAAATTATTGAATTTTACAAAGACATGTTTTGCAGATACAATAACACAGAGCTGGAGTTCTAACAATATTTCTAATTACACTTTTCTAAGTGACCTTGAGTGACTGCCAAAGAGTTATTCTCCTTGATGCCTTTATCAATTTTTGTGCTTGGAGATATTGTTCAAAAATTCTGTTTATTTTTTTCTGTACAATAAAAGTTACATTTTTATTTTTTCCAATAACTTTATTGATTTGGATATTTTGAGTATGTCGGCTATCTTCATCTATTGGCTTCTAATGAGTAGAGACTGGGGATGCTGCTAAACATCTTCCAATGCATTAAACAGCCCTACAGCAAAGAATCATTTGGCCAAAATGTCAATAGTACCAAGAAACTTTGCAAACCACTTTTGATATATTTAATCAGTCACAACACCTTCTCCATACACTGCAAAAATCTTTGTGTTTCAATTGTGTTTTTACCTTTCTTGCAATAATAAACCATAATACACCAAAAGATGTTGAGTATCTTCTTCCACCTTCAATATTAAGATGGTTGCACAAAAATTCAACCAATTTTGATATTTTTCTTAAACGCATGCTGATATGACAGCTGTCACAATACAATCTAACAATTTTTTTTTCCCAAATGATGTTAAAGACAGTTAAACACTACTAGAGCCATAGTATGGAAAACAAAGTAACCAAATTTTTGGCAAACCCAATATTTTGGAAATATGAGGCAACCACCCTTAATGGCTTTATTAGTTACTTTTGTTTGCTTCAAAGAAGAGCTCCCCTACTAAATCATAGCGTATGCATTTTACAGTATAAAATTATCATTTACCCCTCTTCACATTAATCAGAGCTAATATTTGGATAAAGCTCAATGTAGCAATATGTTGTACTAAATAAAGCAACTGGTATTTTATTATGTACTTTTCCATCCATGGCCTAGATTTATTTTCATTTTTTCCCCTCTTCTAATGGTTGTGGGACAAGCACTGGAAATGGAGATTTTGATTCAAAATGCTAAATTGGGGCGTACAATGCAAAAAGTCACATGTAACTCAACAAGGGCCTGTAAGCAGAATCTTCCAGGCTTTCCACAAAGTCAGAAATAATTTCTGGTAGATCAGTCTCAATGTTTCCCTCTCATTTTCCTTATTGGAGGGGCCTGACCCAACATTTGGCCTTATCGGCCCCTGCAGATGCTTCTCAGAGCTTCTTCCTGCTAATTTTGGCTCAGCATTGTGTCTCCCGGGCCCACTTTCTGTCGGTTGCCATAACAACATTAGGCAGAGGAGGACGCCTGGCGGAGCAGTGGTTGGGCCAGGTGGAGAGGAGGAGGTAGAACAGAGAGCTGAGCCACACCAAGTCCCCAGTTCTGTTGAGGACAATCAGGAGGCAGGTGGCTATAGGAAATGAAGAAGTGCTGCAAGGATGAAGTGATGTGAAAGAAGCAGAATCAGATGCTGCAAATTAAAGCAGAGTCTGTCTTCAGATGCTGCTGAAGTTAGAGAGGGATGAAGAAGTTGGTGAGGAAAAGTAACAGGAGAAAATGAAAAGATTTAAAAATTTACAAAAAAAAAAAAAACAAAGAAAAATGGAAACCAAAAAGAGACATTTCTGCAACTGGAAAAATATCAAACTCCAGTATGGTGAATATTGTCAAAAACATCCTTCTCCACAGCTCATTCATGCTTGGACTAATGTTGTTTTAACATGAAATTAGAGGAAAGGGAGAGACAACTTTAGGACAAAAATGAAATACAGCAATTTTGGTTAACATAGACTATTTGTTCATGCCTTACCTATATTTGTAAATTATGGCTGAAAATACTAATTTGTTTTTCTTCTTAATTTTTAATGATTTCAATGAGTTTTTGAATATTCAAAAACTTGGTGAACTCTAAAATATTCTACCAGTATAGGAACTTATTATGTCTTCTCGATTTTATCAATATTGAATACACTTTTCTTTCATTTTCCTATTCTCTTTTGAACTATCTTTGAAAGATCATTTCTTTTTTTTCATTAATTATGATATTTGGACTCATAAATGTTTCTCATGGGGGCAATTGAGATTTATAATCAAATGAGTCTCAGTGGTTTTTATCTGCCATAGTTACTATGGTCAGAAATAAAATGAAGTTGGAACCTAACTCAATTCAATTATCCCTATCTCCATTTGATCAAAAGATTCTTTAGGTTGTATATCTTTGATGGATTATTTATTTTTTCCTGAGTCAAATTTCCCAGGAAAAAGAAAGCAAAATAAAGAAGGTAAAATATATATTGTGTAAATATATAGAAAAACACAAGAGTATAACTGAAAGTGACTTTAGAGATCCACAAGTACAGTACTTCTTAAATTTTAATTTGATATGGGTCATCTAGTGATTTTGTTAAAATGCAGATTCTGATTTGGAAGGTCCAGGGTGGGGGAAGACTGAAGATCTAAGAAGTTGCCAGGTGTGCTGATACTGTAGGTCCTTCAGAAAGAAGGATGTATTATAGTGGTGTTCAAAGATTTTGAGTTGAAGAACAGTTTCTCTTTATAAAACCTGATTAAAAAGACTAAAAGTACACCTGCAAACTGAAGTAATGGTGGGGGGCCCAGAGACCTAGCTATGCTCTCACAGTCCCTAGTGGTTTTTGAATCATTTTCTATAGAAAATTTTGGAAACTCTGGAACACAATATAAAATGCACAGGCTACTCTAAAAACTTATTTGATCACAAGAAAACAAGAACTCAGGAGAGTCTAAATATCAATAAATGAATTCATAATGTTCTATATCCATATACATATGTACCCAACATATAAAAATTTAAAACATTAACATAAAGACATCTGTACATGCATCATAGAGAACACATGCTGCTTTTCAGCATCCGAACTCTTTTTTTGGGGAGGAAGCCAAGAAGAAGATTAAAGCTGACAGAGAGTCCCTCTCTCTGTCCCTTGGCAGGTAACCAGAGAAGAAGGGACTTGGGCTCACCCAATCAAAAGCTCATTCCAGAGACTTCAGACCTACATGGAATGAATCTAAAATTCAGAATAACTACATTTTTTTTTATGGTGGTGACTTTGTAAAGCAAAAGTTTAAAATTAGTGATTTGAGGAGTTAAGAGAAACAGAGTGACCAACATATTGAAAGTAAAGAAACATACTAAATGGAGGAAATAGAATGGAAAGAAAAATAGCTTAATATAATTGGAGAAAAGATCTCATATGAGAGAGTACACAGAAACCAGGTCCACGTTTGTATTGTGTGAGCCACTAGCTATTTACAGCGGCTTAAATGATAACTTAGCACATTTCTTTAGTTTTTAAATTTCATGAGGGCAGGATTTTATCCCCAATCCAAGGCAACAAGTAAACCTTTTAATGTTTGCCAAAAGCTTGACTGATAGATACACAGTATACAAACAAACACATGTTCATCATTTTTTATATGGTGCCCTTTAGAAACATGCAGGATAAGTAGACGTTCACAAGGTGAGATTAGGACACTGACTAAAAGATCATCATAAACTTCAAAAGTAAAAAGAAATGAACATCAGAAAAATCTTTCCTAAATATCTATGACTTTTGACTGCTGCTGTTAAATATTGAAGGTAATGGAACTAGAATTATGGAGAACTAAGAAATGCAAATGTATTTCTGTTTCCTCCAAGAAGCTTTCCAAATGAAAGGAAATATAAAGTTGTCAAATTTGAAATAAATACAAATAGTTGTTAAGGTACTAAGGAACAAGATCACTATGTTTATTTTTTGGTAAAGGGAGTGAATTTGGGGTCAGGAGTAAAAATCCATCAAATTATAGTCATATTTATTTACTTATGATTTATAGCTTTATATTAATGATTTTGTTACTTTTTGGTTTCCTGATTATTTTCAGTTTTTTTAATGTATCAGTTTCATCTCTTTCACTTTTAGGAATTTGGAAATCACTTTTTCCCACTAATGGTTATTTTACATGTAAAATACCTTTATATATAATTATTTAATTCTATCTATGTATATCTTTATCACTTCAAAAATAAAATACATGTTATCGACAACCCCAACACACACATAAAATAAAACATTTTGTAAACAATTATTCACACAAACACTCTAAGATTTTGTTGGTGTAATCTAGGATTTCATATCCTGAATATTATTATTTTAAAAAATTTTAAATTTCTTTTGTAATGATTCCTTAAAATTTTTTTCTATATTTAACTTTTCGCTAAATTAACAATGGTGATTTAAATAATGAATTTTTTTTACTTGGTTTTAATTGCTCACTACTTTTTTTTTTATAACACATTCTAATCTCTATTGATTTTAATTACTTTCTTTTATAACCTGTAATACTCATTATTTAGTGTTTTATTCTGATTCATTCCTGAGTCAACTGGAATATCTTTTCAAAGTTTTAAAAATATTTTTCTTTCTCAGAAAAGGAATGTGGGTAAAAATGTGTGTCTCTTAATTTCTCTCTATTGTCCTCAAATATGAGTGATAGCCTGTCTGCCTATAACATTCTTGAGTTTCAATATAGTTTTCTAAAAAGTATTGTGTTTGTTTCTCTTCCATATTTTTCAAATTGTGGAGAGCCTAAATCAAACTAGAAATTTTTTCTTTTATACACAAACTTTCTCTGTCATCCTGATGTTTTATTTTTTTAATTTATGATTTTGATTATAACATTTTTAGGTAAGTAATCAATTATTCCTGAATTTTAAGATTCTGCCATCAAGAAAATAGTCTTTCACTATTTCTTTGGGAACTGCTTTGCCTGTAACTGCTCTGTTTAATCCTGTATATATCTTTGACTTCTTACTGTTGTCATTGATGCCTGTTATATTTTTATTAGCACATTTATGTTTTCAATTCTTTTATTCTAAATTCTGGGACTATTATCAATCTCATACAATAATTCACTGATTTACTATTCTGTACATCAACATACAAGGTCTTCCATAAAGTATCCAGCCATGCACTATGAAAAGGAAAGACATTTACCGAATAAGATACAAGAAACACGTACATAGGACATTGGTACCTCAGTTCCCTTCAAACTAGGCACCTTGTGACCTCACACAGTTCTCCCAGTGTCTCTTCCACTATTCAAAACAGTCTGCAAAATCCTTTGTTGGAATTGCCATCAGCTGCCCCATTGTAATTTCCTGAATGTCATCAATGATCTGAAATCTCTTCCCGTTCAAGGAGATTTTAGTTTTAGAAAAAGCCAAAAGTAGCAAGGCACCAAATCTGAGCTGCAGTGGGGACTAGTCACCTGGGTGATATAATGTTTTGCAAAAAAAACTCTGGACGAGATGTGATACATGAGTGGGTGCGTTGTCATGATGAAGCTGACAGTCACCAGTTGTCCATAGCTGCGGGTATTTTCATCATATTGCATCTCTCAACCAATGAGGAACATTGAGGTAGAACTCCTTAATTCTGGCTGGAAGGGGCATACTTGTGATGGACAACCCCTTCCCAATAAACACACACACAGAGTTAACCTTGTCTTGATCTTCTTGTGACTTTGCTTCACCTCTTCAGATGTGGAGGAACAGAGGACTTCCAATTGGGACAACTGGGCCTTCATTTCCAGATTGCAGCCATAGACCCACCAGTCATCTGTGGTTATAACCTTCTAGAGGAGATCTGGCTCATTGGTAGCGGTTTGGAATCAAGACATAAGCAACTGCATCACGGTGTTTCTTCTGCTCTTGTAGTAGAAGCCACAGAACAAATTTTGCCATGACTTTTCATGTCAAGATCCTGTGTCAAAATTTTGGACACAGTAGTTTTTGGAATCCCCTTATCATCTTCGAGTTCTTGCACTGTCAGTTGCCAATATTTGTTGATTGTAGCCTGTACATGTTCAACATTCTAAGGTGTTTTGCTTGTTGCAGGCCTTCCAGAATGTGGATCACTTTCAACAGACTCTCAGCCATCTTCAAAGCATTTGTACTACACTGTTATTTGATTGCACTCATTGCATCATCCCCGAAAGCTTTTTGAATCATAAGAATAGTTTCCATAGAGGAACGTTCAAGCTTAATGCAAAATGTGATGCAGATTTGTTGCTCTACTGGCTCAGTTATTTTGAATGTGACAGCCACACAGTACATATGCTCACTGAATGGCATCTACCACTCCCATGGTCTAGTACAGTGAAGTTGTCATTGTTCACACATGCACATTCCAATCTACTCTCCTTGGCTTCCAGGTTACATCAATCTCCCACAAACCATTCTCATTATATTAACAATGGCTGGATTTTTCCAGATATGCCTCATATATATATATATATATATTTTTGCCTTCATGCTGTTACCAACATTTTTAATCATCTTTTTCACCTGAAAGCTATCTTTTCTGATAGTGCCCCTTGTTAAAAGGCAAAATAGCTCCCTTAGAGAACTTTAAAAGGTTTTTCTCTCATTTCTTGCAGTAAAATCTGCTCCATACATTTGCAGAAGCATTTATTCTGCAAATGAATTACTGGCTCTTCTGTATACCTGGTCACATTTGAATTACTGACTATTTCAAATAGCCAGTCACATTTCTTTGTTCATCTTTACAGTTGACAAGTTTATATATTTTTATGTTGTTTTGTTTTTTAGTAGTACTAAGAAAATAATATGGTACCTATAAAATACATTGTACTACTCTCTTTCACCAAATGAATGGGGAAAAAAGTTTCTATTTATAGTAGGTTTATTTTGTCACCCCAGACTCCCTTTCAGGATAAAGGACAGTTCAATAAGAGAAGCCAAACAAGGTGCCCACTGACACTATTCCAGAGGATTTATTCACTGTGATTCTTGCTGAATATCTTTCCTCTAAGTTGTAGAACTACCTTCATTAGGCACTGGAGGAAGAAGCATGTCTTATAAAGCATGATGTCAATGCCATCACATATCTCTGAGAACACTGTACACATCTATCAGTGAGTTAGTATCACTGAACTTTCTCAGGAATGTCAGTAATTCCTGTTGACTTTTCAGTGGCACATCTTAGCTCTGACACCTGCTGCAGACTTCTTGAAGCCTGTGTAGTTTTCCCACCACCTAAAATTCTAATTTATCTGGCAAATTTTTCTATTGTATATGTTGATGAGTCCTAACTCAATCCTGTCTCCCCTACACTATGTTTTATGAAAATTCCTCCAAGCTTTTGACATAAAAAATATTTTCCTCCTCTCACTTTTAGTACTTTATAATTTTACTCAATTTATATATCTTTTTAATAATTTTAGTGGTAAATGGATGGATTATATATTGGATGAACATTGCAATATCTATTATGAGTTTCTTGTCTCTCTTAACTTTTTTTCACATTTCTGACAATATGAAAACAAACTAATATTGTTTTTTAGAGCTGATGAGTGAACTTAATGATATTAAATTAGGAATTTCCGAGATTAGTTCTGTCCAATAAAACTTTCTGCAACACTGTGTAACTGAAGAACTAATATTTAAATTTAATTAAATTTAAATAGCCACTTTCATCTAGCAGTTAGTGTGTTGGACAGTGTATTGTCCTTAATAAACAATATTTACATTTCAACTTTGAAAATGATGTCCATCAACCTCACAGTAAACTTATAAAATCATACCTTGTTTGTATTGGTGTGAGGGCTATATTTTTAAAAAGTTTTCTCCATGATTCTTAGTGTTCACTAAGCTGCTCTTAGATGATTACTTTGATATCAGGAATAATGGAAATAAGGTTTGGAAGGGTAATGACCTTGTGTTCTACTGAGCTTTAATGCAAACTAAGTAACAATGGATTTATACAGTAGAAGAAGTTTGACTCGAAAATCCTGAATCAGTGTGACTATTCCCCTGCTTTATCTCAGACAGACAGACTATCAAACACTCTGGACTTTTCTACCCAACCCATAAGCAGAATCCTTCTCAAAAAGGGTCTTAGTAACCCCTGTGGATCAATCCTAGAGAGGAAATATATTTGCCACCTACAATAGATTAGGTGTCTACAAACATTTTCTGTAAAGGGCCCAGTAGTAAATATTTTAGTTGTTGTGGTCCATACTCTCTTTGTCACAACTACTCAGTCTGCCACTGGACCATAGCAGCTGTCATAGATAATACATAAATAAAGACTGTAAGGATGGTAAAACTCATTGTATTTAATTTTCCCACATAATGAAACATTATTCTCACTTTCATCATTTCAACCATTTAAAAAATATAAAGCTATTCTCATCTCAGGCATTGGGCTGAATTTGGTCCCAGCACAGTAGTTTGTCAACCCTCATCTAGGAGAAAACTAAGGTATCTTCTGTTTCTAATATTTTATGAGTCAAAGACTTTATTGCTATACATTTCTTGGAGTAGGAAATTATTAAAATATGCTCTGGCTCTTTTTATTGCCTTATAATATCAGCATCTGCACAATTCAATATATAAAACACAGACATAATAATGATAACTTCCTGAGGTAGGATCTGTACATTAAGAGATTTTTCAGTAAATTTTTACAGAATTTTATTTCAAAATTCAGAGCAGATTTTTATTTCAACAAAACACATGAACAAAAGTTTTCATTTGAAAAAGTTCTAATCATGCTATTAAAAAAACAAGATTCTATTTATATCTATATTGTAATTATTCCAAATTAGAACAATATTTATTTCTACAATTCTACTATTAATTTTAGTTAAAATTTAATTTCAATGCATATTAGAGTGGGTGAATAGGCAACGAAACCAAGAGTGTCTTATAGACTTGCTGAGAGATCATTGTGGGAATATCCACAAGTATTAGCTGCTATCACCCAGTAACCCTCACTCTCCACTTTACTTTCCCATGTCACTCTCATTTCTAGGTCTGAACATATTATTGTGACTAAGGTTCTGAGGCCAGGAACATACGATTCACATTTCTCAAATATCTACAAACTTTATGCGTTGGTTATTTGCTTATCAATATTATTGCAACCTCCCCCTACATTTTACACTTTTTATTCAATTTAATGTATTACAAAGTCAAGATAAGATAGTTAAATATCAATATATGATTCTTATGTATTCAAAGTTTAAAAATAAAGACATTGCACTCTTTTTCATCTTTTATTGTGGATTTAAAATTTTTGTTTTGATTTGCTATTTTGGCTAAAGACTAAAAATGCAATCTCGAACATATTAGGTCAATAATAGTTTTTTTCTGTTACTATTAGAAAAAGATTGTCTTCTTTTGTAAACTCTTGTTTTCTTAACTTCTAGACTTAAATTTTAATTTTAATTTATCTTTTTAAAATATATACTACTATGTTTAATGAAATTTTTAAAATCTTCTCTACCTAATACTCATGATTCCAACTTACTTAATAAAAACTTCTTTCCAAATAAAATTACTAGAAACATGTGACTGGGTTGTTAATTACTATCCTGGGGCTAACTTGGATTAGCATTGTCAGCATAACTAAAAACAAAACCAAAAATACATGAAGCAAACTTACTTACAGATTTTAAAATAAATATATAAAAAGTAAATTTTTTTCATAGAAGCAGAATGTTTCATGTGTGCTTATTATTCAGTATTTTTCTTAAGTAAAATTTTCTAAAGGACTGATAATGCTGAATCAGAAAATACTCCATTATAAGAAAAATACAGAAGCAACGCTTCTTTTCTTCTCCTTAAATTTCAAACACAAAAATACTTAAACATTCTAAAAGTTGAGGAAGAAACCATCATTATATTCTAAATAAAAATGTTTAATGTTTTGCCTTACCCCATTTAATCTACAAGATATTTAGGAGTCTAATATAAAATTTTACAGCTAAAAGAAACTTTTAAACTCCTTTATTTCATAGATAATAAATGAAGTCTGGAAAAACTAGGCAATTGGTTTTCATTAGGAGTAGAATCAGTACAGGAATAGTTACTAGGTAGTTCCTTAGACTGCCTATAGTGGCGTTATGTTAAGTGATTTGATTTCAGGTGGTTCTTTTGGGGTAAATAATAAGGTTTATATAAAAAATTGTCTATATGCAGCTCATATTACTTGTATGTTGAGATAACAATATGTTACTATATCACCCTAAAGCCCAAAATATAAGTGGTCACACTAAAATGGAATTGTTTGGTTATTTGACCCATTCAGTGGGTAGAGGATACAAAAAAATGACAACCACTCAACACATCATCATCATCTTCAAATTTTTTTAAAACAGAAAATATAGTTTTCTGCCAATCAGTGTACTTAATACACAAGTGAGCATGACTATGAGAATATTTTCACTGGGGTAATAGGTATGGTAAGTTAACATTAAGCAAAACAAGAAAGGAACACAGACTTCAGAGTCTAAAATATCCAGACCTAAATAATTGCTTCCTAATGCAACCTAAGGTATTGTGAACCTATTTTCTCATGTGTCAAACAAATTTTTAATAAAAGATAGTATATACATATTACTGTTTGTGAAGATGAGTGCAACTGTATGTAAAATAACTGGTAAAACACCTGAAGTAATATCCCCTCAATGTTAGTATTATTTCTCCTTGTTTGCTACTCTCTATAGGAGTTCCTGTAGTAATTTGCTAAATATTACCATTTTTATCTGACACAGTTATTACAATTTTATGTAACTAACTTCTACAGTTACTTAAACAAGAATGATGTATAATTGCTGAATTATAAAACCATTAGCCCAAGAGATTAAAAACCATCATGAAACCCAAACTTCGTCTCTCTGGACCATTGAGCTAAAAGTGAAGTAAGTGATTTCCCTGCTGTACTTTATAAGAAGTACAGAAAGAGAAGTTTGGAAAAGTCAGTCTTCAGGGTTCTGGGGAAATGAAACTAGTAGGCTACTTCCCCCCGCCTTTTTAGAAAGAAGAGAGTTGGAATTTATGTTCTCACACCTCATTCAATGGCTTTCCAGAAAGTAGTGGGAAAGACTTGGAAAATCTAAACTTCAAAAGGAAATAATATGAACATATCTCTATGCAATAAATAAGTAGCCCTGACACTTTACACACCAATCTGACAGCTATTATTAGAGCCCATTGGTTAATTAGACAAACATATTTGGCTAATTTTCCTTCAATTTACCATCAGTGTCAACACATTTGGATAATCCTAAAAGGCTGGGAATTTACAAGTCATAAACATTTAACAAAATAGCTAAGCTTCTTAAAATACTTTCCCCATCTGTGTTAAACCACAGTAAATCTAACCAGAACAGCATTATATCCCCCAGCTTACATAAGTTTTTATTAGAAATAGTAAGTCACTTAGAGCTTTATGCTTTAAATGTAGAGGGAGAAACAACACAAAATGAGACAAAAAAAGCATGTTTTACTTATATTAAAAACCTAAGATTAGTAGGAAAATGTACTTATTAGCTTACAGTTAAGTGGTCATTTTTTCACAGGACCAAAACATATACGAGGTATACTAAACCCTTAACAGCTCAAGTTTTTGCTCAGTGACCCAGTTGGGAATCACATGTCAAAAAGGCTCTCTACAACCTGGCTCCAACTATCTCCCTCTACCACTGGGCTGAAGCCAGGCTTACCTCTTATGATTTCTTAAATTCACTACCTCTTTCCCTCCGTGGCAACTTCCATATGCATGGAACACTCTAACTGCTTCTTTTACAATAATTTCTCTGCTTAGAGTCCACCAACTCAAAGAGGCCTCTAATTAGCCTTTCCCAGTAGGTTCCTTCTCCCTAGGAATTCTCTGTCACCTCACCTTTTCAGTTGTTTTTTTTTTTTTTTGCATCACCAATAATTTGTAATTATACATTATTAATTTAATTTATTTCAAGATCTCAAACATTCATGTCATCTCTGAGCATGAGTTAATTATATATTGTGTTAGCCAAAAAATCCGTTGTTTTTTTTTCATAAAATAAAAGACACATTTTTCATTTCCACAAATAACTTTATTGATTTGGATATTTTGAATATATAACCTGTCTCCTGTGTGGTATAATGTTGATTGTTCTTAATTAATGTTTCAATTCAATTGCTATCAGTTTCAACTAATCTACCCAACCCTGGAACATCAGCCGGTGAGAAATCTCCAGCACGAAACATTGCAAACCACTTTTGACACATTCTATCACTCACAGCAGCTTCTCTGTACACTGCACAAATCTTTTTTGTGCCTCAGTTGCATTTTTACCTTTTTTGAAATAGTAAATCATAATATGCCAAAATGTTTATTTTCTTCCATCTTCAAAATTAAAATGCCTACACAAAAATTCACCAATTTTGATAAGCTTTTTAAAAAATGCATGGGCTATAACAGCTGTTACACTACAATCTACCAAAATTGTTTAAAAGAAGCTAAAGACAGCTAAGTACTATGAAAGCCATTTTACAGAAAAAAACAAAACAAAATTTTTGACAGACTGATAGACAACACAATCGTTTATCATCATATTTGGACTTATCTTTTTACTTTCACTGAGTTCTCTGCTTACTCATTTTCTAATGTCCCCTTCTAGTAATTCCACTTGTCCAGTTGGTTAGTCACTTAATAATGATCTCAGTGACACATTAGGCACAATACTTTTTGACCTTTTCTCACACACACATTGTTTTTCTCATTCTTTTATTTTCTAGTGACAGAGCTGTCTTTATCTTCCTTCTCTCTGCAAACTCATCTGCTACATATGACTCTCCTGAAGACACCTCCATCACACGCAAGTAAACAACAACAAACACAAATACAAACTAAATAATCCCTTATCAAGAATAACAACATAAGCAAGTATTCCATCCCATACTTGCTACACAAAACATCTTTTTAAAAAAATATTTTATTTATTTACTTTCAGAAAGAGGAGAAGGGAAGGAGAAAGAGAGGGAGAGAAACATCAATGTTAGAGAGATACATCGATTGGTTACCTCTCATATGTGCCCCAACCAGGGACCAAGCCTGCAACCCAGACAGGTACCTTGACTAGGAATGAAACAGAAGACCTTTTGCTTTGTGGGACAATGCCCAAACAACTGAGCCACACTGGTCAGGCCCTATACAAAACACCTTTCCCACTTGCGCCCTGGAAACTTCAGTTTCCTCGATGGCTTTTGATATTGCATTTCTCTTTTTCTGGAGAACCACCCCCTTCCACACACACATGCACACACAGCAAAAAAAAATGAATACCATGTGACAATATTGATTTTAAATATCTATATGACCTTTCCAATATACTGAGTGCCAACCATTGAATACAGACTAGTTGCTTTCTCTAGTACTAATTGGTCAATTCTAAAGGCATAAGAATTCCATGAGTATATACAGATTCCTGGCTCCCAATCAGCAATTCTGACTTAGTAGGTCTGTAGTGGGGCCTTTACTCTGCATTTCAATAAGTACTCTACATGTTTTTAATGCATAGTTTTTACAATACTGCTTGCCATTCCCTGGCTGCTGCTTGGGAACTAGATTGAATCAGAATCATGATATTATGGGCCTGCTTTTTTGAACATCTGCTCTGCCAGCCACTCTCAGGATCTGTGAGAGAAAAG
Organism: Pteronotus mesoamericanus; assembly: GCF_021234165.1. Lineage (NCBI taxonomy): Eukaryota > Metazoa > Chordata > Mammalia > Chiroptera > Mormoopidae > Pteronotus > Pteronotus mesoamericanus. Next base: position 44,822,892 of record NW_026555329.1, on the reverse strand, counting down.
CCTTTTAGAAGAAAGATCTAATTCCTTACATTACTTTGACTATCACATTACACTAACTAAGTCCAGAAAATTTTCTGAGCCCAGCCCAAGCCTCTGCCAGGGCCCCCTTCCTCTGCCTTTTGTGAGACAGAGAGAGAGTATGTTTAAAGGCTAAGGCTGAAATTGTAAAATTTTTTTGTATAGCATAATATATAGTGATGTATGGCCTTTGTCTTTCTGATGTATATACTTCTAATTCACATTTCAATATCATTGCATTTATTAGAACATTCAAATCAATATAATGAACAAACTCTTTTTTTATTGACATTATTCCTGCTTAAAAAGAGTTCAATTCTAGTGCACTAAAACTGTACTTATTAAAGTATGAACCCAGAACCACCTGCATCAAAATATCATGGCATATAGTTAGATATACAGAATCCTAGATCCAATTAAGATCTATTAGATTCTCCAGAAATCTGCAAATCCACAATTTCACATGTATTCTTGGGATAAACTCCAGAATGATATTTTGCAATATTTATATATGAATATATAAAATATGTAATGTCTATATATAGAATATTATGCTACACATAACATATATTTAATAAGCTATATATTTATGTAGGATTTTGCATGTATTTTAGTAAGTATATTTTGCATGCATTATAATTTTACATTTTGTTTCCTTATCTATTAACTATATTAATGATATCTATTGTTGGTATCAAAATAATATAAGCCATGTAAAAATAACTAAGACATTTTCTCTAAAATGTGTTTTTTAAAACTACTTGTATACAAACATATGTAAAGTACCATCTAAGCTTCTGCATTAGGAAAATAGAGGTTAAATTGTATTTCCAGGGAGAATCAAGATGGTGGAGGAGTGAGTGGAACATACACTGACCTCCCAGGACCAATCTGGAATTACAACTAAATTGTGGAGAAATCACCTGGAACAAACAACTGAACAACAGCAAGAGAGGAACCATATAACTTCAGACAGACAGAAGAATCAGCTTTAGCACAACCTAACTGGTAAGGAGTATGATAGAGACTCGAGAAGGCGGGCAGGGCACCCATGGGTGGCAGCACCAGAAGGATACTGAAATGTCCAACTGGATCCTTCTGAGAGGAACGGGGTCTAAACCATAAGTGGGGATCCCCAGCCCACAGCACCAGAACCCAAAATGTACACAGATAACAGCCAGCTGCAAAAAGCAGCAGAATTTCTCTCTGCTAGAGATGGGCAGCTGGAGATGCAATGAGCCGTATAAAGGGCCAACATAGAAATTTTTGTTTGCAGCCACTTACCCTGGGCTCTGGAAAAGGTAGGAGCAGAGTGGCTTGGAGCCACCTGAGGAGAGACTGGGGAGAGAGGCTATAGAGAGAGAACTGATAGAGTAGCCTCCAGGATCCCGGTGCTGACTCATCCCCCATGTGGCAGCAACCATCTTGCTCAGGCAGACCACTCCCCTGAGCAGCAACAGCCTGAGAGGACACAATAGCCCCGCTCCCAGGAGGCTCTGTCTTGGCCCGGTAGTGCTAAAACCTGATAGCTCAGTACACACTGACAGCTGCAGATAGTAGATCTCAGCTAAAGAGGGCACAAGTGGTCTAGAGACACTTGAGGAAAGACTGGAGATGGAGACTTTGGGGAGAGAATGGAGAGAGTGACCGGCGGGACCTGGTGCTGACTCCTCCCCCATTCGGCAGCCACCATCTGGCTCATGCAGACCACTCCCCTGAGCCACAGCAGCATGAGAGGACTGAATAACCCTGCCACCAGGAGGGACTCTGCCCCGCCCTGTGGTGTCTCTAAGCCAGCCTGCTGAGTGCAGAGTGAATAGATTAACAGCTGAAGGAGACAGTCACAGGCAGTAGATTCCTAGAAGTCTCCGAAAGACTGCCTAAGAGCAGACAGGGTCAACATCTGACATCATCAGAGGTAGATCGAGAAAGAAAAAAAAAACAACCCAGTGATCTCCTATCATAGAAGTTCACAGCATAAAATGAGGAAATCAAGACAAATCAATTTAAGAAGCAGAAGCAAAAAAGAAGAGTCTCACAAATAATGGGAAGACAAAGAAACACCCCCCAGTTGAAGGGAAAGGAAGAATCCTCAGAAAGAGAACTAAATGAAATAGAGGCAAGTTAACTATCAGATATCAGGTTTGAAAGTATGGTTATAAGGAAGCTCACAGAGCTCAGTGAGCTCAGAGAGAATTACAGAAAACTACAGGGAAACTAAGAGGAACTTACTGTAAACTATACCAGCATGAAAAAGGACATAGAAACTATCAATAAGAGGCAAGAGGAAATAAAGAATACAGTTTCTGAATTGAAGAACACAGTAGGAGGGATCAAAAGCAGGCTAGATGAAGCTGAGAACTGAATCATTGAGCTGGCTTATAAGGTAGATAAAGCTCCAAGAAAGCCAAAGAAAATGAAAAAAGACTCAAAAAGAATGAAGAAGCATTTAGGGAAATGCAAGAAAACCTGAAACATAATAACATCCAGACAATAGGGATACCAGAAGGATAAGAAGAGGAGGAAGGGATAGAGAACCTGTTTGAAAAAATAATGATGGAAAAATTCCCTCACTGGAGGAGAGAAAAAGTCACCCAAGTCCAGAAAGCACAGAGGGTGCCATTCAAGAGCAACCCAGTGAGGCCTACTCCAGGACACATCATCATTAAACTGGCAAAATATCATAGACAAAAAAAAATCCTAAAGGAAGCAAGGGAGAAGAAGATAACAACATATAAGGTAGCAGCTGACTTCTCAACAGAAACACTACAAACCAGACAGGAATGGCAAGAAATATTCCTGGTAATGAAAAGCAAAGGCCTTCAACCAAAACTGCTCTACACAGCAAAGCTCTCAATTAAAATGGAAGGCAAAATAAGGAGCTTCTCAGACAAAAGGAGGCTAAAAGAATACACCTCCACCAAACCAGCACTGCAAAATATGCTAAAGGGACTACTTTAAGAAGATGAAGAAAAAGAATCTGTGAATACCCAGTTCATTTCACGGTCACCAATACTTGATATTACCAATATTTTTAATACTTATTAATCTGATTGTGAAAAAGATGTGTTATTTTAATAGCTGCTTTATTATTTGTTGAAACTTAACTTTTTTTTGTATATTTCTTGCCTATTTCTATTATTTTGTAAAAGTAATTGTTATATTCTTTTCTTGGATTGACACCTTTAAAATTATGTAATGTCCTTCTATGTCTCTTTTTTCTTTTATATATTTTGTTCTAAAGTCTATTTTGTCTGACATGAGTATTGCTGTCCCAGTTTTCTTTTTACTTTTATTTACATTGAATATTTTCCATCTCTTCACTTTCAGACCATGTGTGTCTTTCAGTCTAATGAGAATTTCTTATAAGCAGTATATAGAAGAGTCATGTTTTTATTCCTTCTATTATCCTATGTCTCCTGATTGGGGTGTTTAGTCCATTTACATTTAAAGCAATTATTGATAGGTATGGGTCTATAGCCATTTTGTAACTCTTTTTTGTTTGTTTTTTGTTCTTCTCTATTGCTTTCCTCTCTTGATCTTTTTCCTTTTGAGTTCTTCGTTTCCTTTATTTTTTTAATTAAATTTTTCTTTTCATTATTTGTGGGTTTTTTTGGATGATTTTGGTTTATAGTTACCATGATATTCATATATTCCACCACTATCTATTACAATATATTGATGGATATTTAAGTTCAATCACATTCTAAAAGAAGTACATTTTGACTGTCTCCTTCACTCTTTGTTTTGGACATCATGTTTTATGTGTTTTTGTTTTGAAAAACCTCCTAATTATTTGTTGTAGTTACAGCAATTTTGCTACTATTGTCTTTTATCCTCCATGTTAGTGGTTTTAATTAGTCAATTTACTGAGATTATTATATATTTGCATTTACTAGGGAGATTTTACTTGTCCGTATTTTTTTAATTTATGGTTATGGCCTTTTCTTTTCTCCATAAAGAAGACCCATTAACATTTCTTGTAAAGCCAGTTTAGTGGTTGTGAACTCCCTTAGTTTTTGCTTGCTTGAAAAACTCTTTATCTCTTCTTCAGTTCTGAATGATTGCCATGCCTGTGTTGTACATTCTTTTCTTTCAGCATTTTAAATATTTTCTCACTCTCTTCTGGCTTGTAATTTTGCTTCTGAGATATCAGCTCTAATTTCCTTTTGTGGTTTCCCTTGTAGGTAACTTACAAGGTAACTGTTTCATTTTTGCTGCCTTTAATATTTTCTCCTTAACCTTAACTTTTGCCATTTTAACTGCAATATGTCTTGGTGTGTGTCTTTTTGGGTTCATCTTATTTGGAACTCTCTGTGATTCCTGGACCTGGATATGTGTTTCCTTCCCGAGATTAGGAAACTTTTCAGCCATTATTTCTTTGAATATTCTTTTTGCCTCTTTTTCTCTTTCTTATCATTTGGGAATTCATATAATATGAATATTAGGATTCCTGATGTTATTCCAAAGATCTCTTATACTATTCTCATTAAAATTTTTTTTTCATTTTGTTGCTCTGACTGGGTGATTTTGAACACACTATTTTCCAGGTCACTATCCTTCTGTATTAACTAATCCGTCAATTTACCATAATGGATTCTTTATTTCAGTTATTGTATTCTTCATTTCTGATTGGTTCTTTATTACATGTTCCTTTTTTTTCCCCTGAAGTGTTTTTTTTCTCCTCTACTGAGCTCATTGTTGTTGAGCATCCTTATGTCCAATCTTTGAAATTTTTATCAGGGGAAGTACTTTTCTCATTATCTCTCTTTCACTAGGGTTTTGCCTTGGAGTTTTTCTTTGTTCTTTCATTTGGGAAATATTTTTCTTTCTCCCCTTATTGTTTGACTTTCTATGTTGTTCCTATGGATTGAATGGAATAGCTATCTCTCTCTGTCTTGAAAAAGTTGTCTCTGTTTAGACAGTGTGTCAAATAATTTTGGCAGGCTGGCTGTAGCTGGTGTGGGAATGTGCAATGCCTGGTTTGTCACCTGGTCTGAAAGACTGGGTTCTAAGTGGGGAAGTCTGGTGTTTGCATGCCTCCTTTTTATTCTAATTTGAGTGGGACTTCCTGGTGTAAAATGCTCTTGGTATGCTCTTGGTTTGCCCTGTTGCTCTGTTAGTTGTCAGAGCAAGATATGGGTACCTGCTCTGTTTCTTCTTCAATGTGGCGGGAGAGCAGAGCTGGATTTTGCTGGTTCTGGCCCCTTTGTGTGTGTTGCAGCATCTGAACGTTCAGCCCCACCCCTCTCACTAGGCACAGGCAGCCCTGTCCACAGGCAGAGCAGGTCCTGGGCAGGGCTGCTCTGAGTGCCTGCATCTCAATGATGTACAATCTCTACCTTATTTCTGGATGGGAAAGCCTTGAGTACACACATAATCCATACTTTGCTAGTTCTGTACCTTTTTCAAGCAGGGAAGTCCTGTACAAGTAAACAGAAGCACCACACTCACTCTAGACATGCAGCCTTGTGTGTAGGTATTACAACATTTGCTAATTCCACATTCTCCAGGTAGGAAGCCCTGCATGTCCATGTAGCTCAGTGAGTACACACAGCATCACACAGCCATACCCACTGGATCAATCTGTGGGTGGACTTGCTATGCATGCTATAGTGCCTTCCTGTTTCTGCTGGATTTAACTCCAAGAATGGTGCCTGGGGACACACTACAGTGCCCTTCAGGTCAGTTAGAGAACCTGGATAGAGCACATGCCTGCTATCCTTGTGCAGGGAAAACAAACAACGATGCTCAGTAGTTCCTCTGGTCCCAGTTTTCTCCATAAGCTCCTAGAAACCTCTTGCAGTTCCTCAACCTTCTCTTTGCGGTCTCTCTTTCTTGCTTGTAGTGCAGAAGCCGTTCAGTTGTCTCACAGGAGAAATTGCTCTGAATATATGCACACATTCAATGTGTTCTTAAGAGGGTGAACACAGCTCCACTTATACTGCCATTTAGGAGGAGCCCCTAGAATTCTCTTGTTTTAAAACTGCTGTGTCTGTTATTAGTTTCTTACTTAATTCTTGTTTATATATTTCCTTTTTCTACCACTTTTCTCAATGATAGAGTTTTCCATCTTATTAATCTTTTTAAAAAAAGTGTTACTTAAGTAAATATTCCCTGTTTTCATTCTCTATGTAATTAATTTCTGCCATTATCTTTAAAATATGTTTTAATATCTTTGGGTTTATTGTAAAACTTTGTATTAAATTGAATTGAAGTTTTGACATTTTCTTTTTCATTAAGTTCCAAGAACGTTGTCATTGTTTATAATTTCATCAACACAATTGCTATTCAATAGTATAAGTTTTAGTATTTAAGCTATTATTTATGTCTAATTTTACTGCACTAAAGTTAGAAAATAGTCTGCATTATGCTGACTGTAATCTGCCACAGAGTTTGTGTATGTGGGGGAAGGTATTACATGTGTCTTTAAAAATAATATGGAATCTCCATTTGTTGTTTATAAATATTCCAATATATAGGTAAAAACATATTATGGTATTGCCCTATTCTATAAGTTTACTTACTCTTTTGTACTTTTGATCTTTGTTTTGGATGTTCTTAATTTCATTTTAATAGAGCAGAACATTTTTTTTTTAATCTGAAGCATTTTGATTTTTTAAATTGTGTTAATAATTCTATAATTGATTTGACAATGATTTCCTTACTACTTATTTTTATTTAACATTTTAAGACTCTTACTATATAAATACTGATAACTCTAACTTTATCACTTATACCTCATATATTTTGTTTACACATTTCTAACTCTTCTGTTGGCTCTTATAATAATTTATTGATTTGATTTTACAGCAGCATATTCATGTTTTGGTTGTGTCTATTCTACTATTCAACACACTTATATTGAGTTTTTACTCTACTGTGCTGTTGCACACTTAATTTTTCTTATTGGTTATTAATAAATATTTACTCCTTTTTTAATAATATGCTTTCTTCTTTGAGAAACTTATTGTGCTGACCTTAAAAAGTTACTCTCTCTAGACCATTCTACTTCATGGGAATAGGTTGTTCAGTATTTTTGTCTTCTCTTAGATGAGCTGTATTCCTCAAAAAAGTTATTATTCCTTAGCATTTCATGTTTCCTAACCTCACAGTATGTACGCATAAAGTCCATACCCTAACGTGTGACCTTCTGATAAGTTTCAGAGGTAGGTCAGAGCTCACTGAAAAAAACAAAACAAACAAAAAAAAAAACTATGTTATAACAATCTGGGTTATATTGTTCTTTGTTGACCAAATCCTCAACAGATGGCACAGCCCATAGAAAAATCTCTCTCTATATTCCCATCCAGGTACTGCTTTTTCCCAAAAGTTATGTCCTTTGCTTGGGGTCATTTAGACCTTGGAATAATGGGGTGGAATAAATAAAGGAATACTCACAAGTAGACAGGACCACCTGTAGAAATCCATTCACTAAACCCAGACAATATAGTAAACAATCCTGAATTGCTCTTGGCAAGTGAGCCCTGTTTTCTGTCTCACAGTGGAATAGGAGATGACAGTGGTTCATCCAGAGATGTGTGTAGGAAGGGAATTTGCAGAAATACACATGGGAATCCACAATTAAAAGGTCTTATCACTCTGTTGACCCCTAGACTTTCTCCAATATGAGCTGCTGCATCACCCTTCACATAATCCCACCTACTCTTTCCCAGGAGTCTCTCAAGGTGTAACAAAGTGACTCTTGTTTCTATGGCATCAGTACATATGCAGCATATACAGGGCTGGGTTGAGAAAGGAATCAGAGGATTATGCTTGCTACCTTGCCAAAGACTAAATTCTATTCTCATGTATTTCTGAAAGGTTCATTTCATTCCATGTTCAAAACCTTTAGCCTAATATTTGTTCACTGCAATTCATTTTGTCTATTATTTTATTAAAATGTGTTCATTTTATTAAAAAATAAGTGTCAAAGTGCTTTTATAACTCCTGAAATCAATGCTTTTAAGAATGTATATATTACTCAGCTATAAAAAAAAAAAAGGAGGCAATCTCACTTTTTGCAACAGCATAGATAAACCGGGAGAGTGTTAAGCTAAGTGAAGTAAGGCAGTCAGAGAAAAACAAGTACCATATGACTTCATCTATATGTGCTATCTAATGAACAAAAGAAACAAAAAAAAACCCAAACAAAATAGAAACAGATTCATATACAGAGAGAACAGACTGACAGCTGTTGGGGCAGAGAGGTTGGGGCTGGGTAAAAAACAGTGAAAGAATTGGAATTAAGCAAAAAAAAAAAAAAAAATCCCTTCAATACAGACAATAGTATGATGATTACAAGAGAGACAGGGGAGTTGGGAAGGTAGAAGAGGATAAGGGAGCAATAAATAGAGATGGAAAGGGATTTGACTCAGGGTGGTAAACATACAATACAATATACAGATGATGTATTATGGAATTGCACACTTGAAACCTATATAATTTTATTTACCAATGTTACCTTACTAAATTCCATTTATAAAAAACTAAAAAAAGTCTCTCCCACCTGACTACAGATGATAACTTTTGATTGTTTCTCCTCCACCTAGAACTGTAAGAATTGCAATTTTTTATGTTTTAAATAGGAGTAGCTAACTTGCCAACCTGTAAGAGAAATTTGGCCTTGGACTTGGTTTGATGAGTCCCTACTGCATGCCTCAGTGCATGGTCTCATTTATAATTACAGCTGTACAGAGAAAACAAAATTTTAATGCTTTTGGTGATGGTGTTCTTGGAACTTGAGAATGTAAATACTAAAAGAGAACATTTTCTGAGATAAAGATCACATTTCCCAATATCTTGTAAGTAAAGATTGTTACTAACATGAGAGAAGAATCTCAAGAATGTTTTTGCTTTCAATCCAAATGCTATTTTCCTGACAAGTTCTGGAAGTAGCAATCTATCTATTTTTTTAAATCAAGATTTTTTTAAAACCTGCTTTGGAAAAGTATTAGGATTTTTTCTCTGTTATTCCTTTCTCTCTTTCTTTTCTTTCTTTCTCTTCATCTTAACACATTACTGTGGAAAACAGTTTGGAATTTCCTCAAAAAGCTAAAAATGGAACTTCCTTTAGACCCAGCAATTCCACTTCTGGGATTATACCCTAAGAATCCCAAAACACCAATTCAAAAGAACCTATGCACCCCCAATGTTCAGAGCAGCGCAATTTATAATACCCAAGTGCTGGACGTGACCAAAGTGTCCAACAGTAAATGAGTGGATAAGAAAATTATGGTACATTTACACAATGGAATACTACTTAGCAGAAAGAAAGAGCTAGTATCCTTTGCAACAGCATGGATGGATCTGGAGAGCATTATGCTAAGCAAAATAAGCCAAGCAGTGAAAGAGAAATACCATATGATCTCACCTATTAGTGGGAACTAATCAACTAAACAATCAAGCAAGAAAAATATAACCAGCAACATTGAAATAAAAAACAAACAGACAGTAACCAGAAGGAAGTGAGAGGGGGATAACAGGGGAAAAGAAGAAGAAGGGGCAAGTCAAAGAACATATATAAAGGACTCATGGACAAAGTCAAAGAGGGGACGGATTGAAGGTGGGAGGTGGAGATGGGTGGTGTGGGGAAACATGGTGGGGGGGAAATGGAGACAACTGTATTTGAATAAGAATAAAAAATAAATTAAGAAAAGAAAAAAAGAATAAAAGCACACCTAGTACCTATAAAAAAGAATGTATATGTACATTTTCAAGGCATCTACAAGAACCTCTGCAGATTATAATGATAGAGTCTCATATATTATTGAGTATAATCTACTTGGTTATGGTGGGTGATTTTTTATTGTACTGCATGTAAGGTACTCTCATCTTCTTTTACAAGTGAAATCTACCCCTATTTTTTCAAAATTTTTTTTTATAAAATGTTATTGTTTAAGAATTGTCACGTATTCTTCTAATCATAAAAGAGATAACCACCTATGTCTGTTCCTGAAATGTTGAGGAATTAACCATTTACTCTAATTATAGATTGGAGTATATCAAATTTCCAATATCAAACTAATTTTAACTTACAAAAACATGTATTTCATATGGCTTTATGTACATGAATGTTAAGAACACTCCTAAAATTCTCAAGTTTTGACTTCATTGAAAATAAACATTGATAAACTGGTATTATTTTTCTGATTAAGTGAAAAATCATTCTTAATTTCCTTCTCAAACTTACCACACTCATTTAAAATAATATGCTTATATATACTTTAAAAACAATTCTAGAAAAAAATTTAAATGTTTTTAAGCAAACCATACAACAAAATTAATTTTATCTCTCTATTGCTTGTCTTTTTCATTTGGCCTTGCATACCACTTGGGAAAAAGCAAAACAAAACAAAAAACTGAACCAAGAACTCATGGGAGAGTCTTTTGAGTTCATTTTCTGGGTGAATGCTTCTCTACCAAATCACCAGAATAGAGGAGCTTCCAGGAAGTTAGAGAACTGAAAAACAAACAAACAAACAAACAAAGGAATGAATCACGAGAGAGTCCTCCTCTTTTACTAAGAGGGGGATTGGATATAAAGGACTTGAAAAATCACTGCAACTTACGTACACATGAACATTTATCTTAGAGTATTTTATTTCTCAAATTAGGCATACACTGTGGTTATTTTGTGAAGTTATGTAATTCGTCCAGAAAAAAAAAGTAAAGAATATTAAAATGCCGTAGATTATGGTAGTGTAAAATAAAATTTTGTCTTATAAATGCAACGGTATAATAGAAATTTGGTGATTTTAATAATGAAAGTCCTCTTAGGTAGAGTCCAGTATAGGCTTTCTACATAAAACATTATGTGTTAAAAGTAAAAGAACATTAAGTTTCCAGAGCAAAATATCAAAAAAACTCCCTGTAACCCTGTGTTAACTTTAATTTGCTTTATGTTTCTAGAAAACAATTTTAAAAGATAAGATATTGGAGAGAACAAAGTATTTATCCATTGTATCTTTAGAAAATACATTTCAAATATCAATATTTCATTTTTATGGCTGAGTGTATTGATTCCAGAATTGTTCAGGCTCATTAGATGTAAATTTGTGTTTTAGAAACTCTCCTCTTCATTGCCTTTGCCTTGCTTTTCCTGCAGTCATGCTGGCTCCCAATCATTTTGCTCTGAGGACTCATATCTATTGCTTCTTTCATGACCTGTTCCAAAAGTCATCTTTTAAAGAAGTCTCTCCCAAATTTTATCCAATTATATTTCTTACACTGTTAGCCATTCTCAGGTAGAAAAGTTGATGTTATTCCTAAGAATATGAACCACATCATTGGTAGTCCTCAAAACTCACTCTTTATATTTTCATTATTAAAGATTCATTTTATTGTGTGTTATACATTATGCTAACCTTGGTATTCTCTTTTTAAAATACAAATCTGGGGAATATCTGGCATTAGACCTTCAATACTTTAATATAAGATTATTGTGCACTGCCCCTTTGGCCCTAGTTCTGAGCAGAGTTCTAGGTGCCTAGGGAAGACAATGGGTAGTGAAAGAAAAGAGAGACAAAGTCCATAGTAGGGCCAATTCACCATTCTTCTTATGGATTTCCTTATTTAGCATATAAGTTTATTGTACTTTAATATAAAAAAATAAATGTATGTGACATATAGTCAAGTAGCCTAGGTTAAGTTCTGCTTATTTTATTTGTGTCTTTGGGCAAAGTATTTTATTTTTTTATTCTTCAGTTTCCTCATCTATAGAATGAAAATAATGCACTTACCTCACAGGGTCATTGTGAACATTAAAATAAGTCTTGCATATAAACACATAGAACAGTCATGGCACAGAATAAACAATCAACATTGTTTTTGTTGGCTTTTCTCTGCCTTCCTTGTTGAATATGCAGTTCTCTAAAAATTAGAGTCCTAATGGTTTAATAGATTCACAGTTAATATCCTCACTTGCTTCTCTCATTATAAATCATAATAATCCTTACATTCATCAATGTTTGGGGCAGTTATTGCCTGGCACACTTCTCCTGCCTCCTCATGAATATACTTTCTTAAAGACCAAAATCTCTGTTAAGTCACAGCCTGGTTGGTATTAGCTTAAGACAGTGAGAAACCTGAGAACAAAGAGTGTTTCATTTACCTCTACATCTCAGTGCCTCACATAGCATCTGGAAAATGATGACCATGGGGAAAATTTTGTGGGTTTCAAATATATCATTGTGATAATAATAGTAATAATTGGGGTTTTTACCTTGATATCTTAGCTTTATAATATTACCTTTCTGATAAACTGAGATCACTCTTTAAACATTGCTAACTATATTATAATTACTTGTTTCACATGGCTTTTGAATTAGAAAATTATTCCCATTTAGGACAAAAAGAAAAACATTTATTAAATGCTACTAGGTGCTAGGCAATGTGCCCAGTGTTTGGGCATTATAGAAAAAGAACAGACACATTTCCAATTCTCTGTTCGCACCTCCCTCTTATAAGTATAGTTGGGGCTTCATTTCTTAAGTACAACATTTTCTCCTATCTGGTCTTATAGCACCACTCTCATTCTCCATGTTTTCTCCAGGCACAATGAGAGTGATTCAGTAATCACATATACAAAGTATTCTTTTATGTTCACAAATACCCTGTATGTGCATTGTCTTTATTCTATAAATGAGAAAACAAAGGGATTAAGAAAAGAGAGCTACTTTGCCCAATTCACTCTTGACTGAAAAACTTATCAAGCCCTGGCTGGTGTGGCTCAGTGGATTGAGTGCCAGCCTGTCAACCAAAGGGTCACCAGTTTGGTTCCAAGTCAGGGCACATGCCTGCGTTAGAGACCAGGGGACACATGAGAGGAAACCACACATTGATGTTTCTCTCCCTTTCTTTTTCACTCCCTTCCACCCTCTCTAAAAATAAAGAAAATGTTTTTTAAAAAGAAAAATTTATTAAGACTTTTCTTAGTGCTCTTTTATTCTACTCTTTATTACCTTGACTAGCAATAACCTCTTAATAATCATTTTTGTTATGAAATTTGAATTTGAAAGACTGTTTTTGTGAAACAGTGAACAAGTGAAAAAGAGAAAAAGAGAAACAAATAAGGGTTAAACTAGATTATACTTTCTTTAAGTTGTGTGATGTTATACACCCTTCCCAGAACAACAAGGCTATTCATCTTTTGTCCACTTCCTTATACTAATCATATCTGTAAAAATCTTTTTATTTATTTATTTGTATAAATATGAGTTTATTCTGAGCTTTCCTTGGCACTATCCTTAGAGCTACGTAGCACTCTTTAACATTCTTTTTGTGATTAAATATATATTTTCTTTGGAAATCTGAATTCATGAGGAAATTTTCTTCATCAGAAACCATATACTCTAAATAATCTTTTTGACTTCTTCTCACTGAAATGATACAAAAATTTATTTCCTGAGGTTTTCCCTTATTCCCTAATCACCAGCCTTTGTAGAACAGCATGGCTGATGTAGTAAGGCATGGACTATGAAACCAGAGTCACCATTCCTACTCCCTCCATTAATAATTACTGCTTATCACATAGTTATTAATCTCTGAATCTTTATTTCCTCATCTGAAAAATAAGGCTGATGAATAAATGCTCCTTCAATGGATTTTAGGAAGACTCAATGAAAGAATGGCTGCAGAACACTTGGGAAGAATTTGATTAACGATAATGCTTATATCCCCTGTTTTATTAACTGGATTTAAGGCCAGAACAACTATTTTTGTGTGTGTGGATTATTCTAACTTTTCAGTCATGAACGATTCTCCTGTGTACATCAGGATTAAGTCAACCTTTAAGCATTTAGAAAAAAAGATATTGTAAATAGAAGATTAATTTCAATTCCAATAGCATTTTGCTTGAATCTAAAGGAAATTCAAATATGAGAAAGATAAAGTTTCTGACACAAATAACCTTATTCCTAGAGCTATAATCTATATTAAGAAAGTATCAGTTCTATCTTCTCTCTCTTTCTCCAATGTCAATTATTTTTCTCTCCTCTTATTTGTCAATATCCTTTTTAACATACTGTTTAACATACCAATGTACTTTAAAATTTTTTAAATCTATTGATTGATTTTAGAAAGAGAGAGAGGAAAAGAGAGAGAGATATAGAGAGAAAGACGGAAACATTGATTTGTTGTTCCATCCATATGTGCATTCATTGGTTCCTTCTTATATGTGCCTTGACTGGGGACCGAGCCCACAATGCTACAACCAAGTTACCTAGCCAGAGCCCCAATGTACTTTTAATGCACAGTTTACTTTGTAAATTAGAGTTCTTTCTTTTAAGACAGATGTCTCCTTTTTCATTGTCATCATACATCCCTAAAGGCACATCCCACCAAACCTTAGTGATAGTCATGGTACAATATAAATCTTACTTATATAAAATTGACTATATTATTCAAATACTAGATGTTGAGAGGTTCATATCAAAACCCAAGAGGATAATTTAGACTCCATGGGGTTATACAGGTGCTTGAGTTGAATGTCACATAGTTATAAAGAAGCGGGCTGAAATGTATTTAAGAGAAGATGGAATCAGTAGCATGGTGGAATATGCCAGTGAGTAGGTGGGATAAATAAAAAAAATAAAGAGGATGTTTTTGAAGCTGAATAGAGGAGCAAACAGCTAAGTTATCAGGTTAAAGAGATGAACTAAGAAAAGCAGTTTTCATCTTAAGTTGAGAGCTAAGGCCAACTATGAAGTCAGAAGGAAATCAGGGACACGGGGGTCAGAATTGATCAGAGGACTCAAGGAGATCAAAATATTTAAACAAATAAGATATCTTAGTATTACCCTGCTCTGCCCAGTTTTTAAGGTGTACTCTCATTCCAGACGGTTTGAGGACTTGTATGAGTCCTGACAAGCTCAGCTGAAGTTAGGACTTCTGCTCAGGAATTATTTACAACACTTCTGAAAATTGCAATGTAATGTTCCATTCTATAATTTTGATTTTTTAATGCACCCTGATATGATATCTGTCATAATCTAACAAAATTATTTTGAATGAAGTTAAAGATCACTAGCACTATTAGAGCCATCTTATGGAAAAAAAACAAACTTTTTGACCAACTGAAATATATACACACACACCCCCATATATATAAATATATAATATATATAAAATATATTATATATAATATATATATGTAAAATATTACATAGTTACAGACAAGGGTATAGTGAGAGGCAGAGGGAAATGGTGGTGGGGGGAGGTAGAAGAGGACAAAGCGGGGATAATTGGGATGGAAAGATACTTTTCTTTGGGTGATAGATGCACGATGCAGTATACAAATGATGTTTTGTTGAGTTGTACACTTGAAACTTATATTTTTAACCAATGTAACCCCAATACTCAATAAGAAAAAAAACCGAGTATTAAGAAAAGCATCAAATTTTATTGAGCAAAAATATTAATAATAGTTTATTGAGATTTTTGTTGTGTCAGTAATGAATGATGGCCCTGGCTGGTGTGGCTTAGTGGAGTGAGTGCTGACCTGTGAACGAAAGGGTCACTGGTTCAATTCCCAGTCAGGGCATATGCTTGGGTGGTGAACCAGGTCTCCCGGTAGGGGACGCTCAAGAGGCAATGACACATTAATTATTCTCTCCCTCTTTTTCTCTTTCTATTCCCCCTCTCTAAGAATAAATAAATAAAATTGTTTAAATGAACTAACCCCCCCAAAATAATGAATGATACTAAGAAATCAAATCATGGGAAAAATTCATGAATTGTTCAATGATATTTAATATCATATGTGGTTCTGTTTAGATACATCTGGAATAAAATTTCTGGTTCTGTCTGTCCCTTTCTTCTCTTTAACTTTCCTCAGTGTCATTATTTATATTATTTATGCCCCTACCCTCAAAGGTCTTAACTGATTTATAAAATTACTAACAATCTGGGCAAGTGGAAGGTCTCAGAAAAAGTCTTGCATTTTTTACAGATCGAAAAAAAAATGACTTTATGGATGCTCTCTGCCTGAGCAAGATGGTTGCTGTCACGTGGGGGATGGGTCAGCTCTGGGGTCCCACTGGCTACTCTCTCAGTTCTCTCTCCAGGTCCTCCTTCCCCAGTCTCTCCTCAGGTGTCTCTAGCCCACTCTGCTCCTGCCTTTACTGGAGACCAGGGTTCCAGAGATGCAGTAGCAAAAAGGACCAAGGTCAGGGGTCTCATGGAGTCAGCAGCCTAATGGAGGAGACAACTAATCAGGCAGTAATGGAACAGTATGCATATTCTAGCAGCTTTGTTACCCAAAATGTGGTTCCTGAACCAGCAGTACAGGCATTACTTAGTAGCCCATCATGCAGAAACCCAGGCCAACCCCAGATTTTCTGTACCAGACTCTTCCTTTGGCAGAATCTTTAGGTAAAATATGGTGCATATCCAGAAGGCAGAGACTATCGTTCATACCTCATAAACATGCCTGGGCTGAATTCTGAGACAAGTGATTCAACAGCTGTGGGACCTTGGGAATTATATTTAATGTTGCTGAACTTCAATTTCTTCATTTGTAAAATGAAATTAGTAAGACCCCCATAGGAAACTAAAAAAAAATAGAGCTCTCAGGTTTTTAGTACTTTAAAAAATATATATTAAGGTCTGCCTGAGCAAGATGGCTGCTGCAGCCTGGGGAATGAGTCAGCTTCGGGATCCCTCTGGCTGCTCTCTCGGTTCTCCCCCAGGGCCTCCTTCCCCAGCCTTTCCTCCAGGGCCCCTAGCTCACTCTGGCCCCACCTTTGCTGAAGCCCAGGAAGATCAACTAGCAACTATCCATAGACAAGATGCCATTGTGAAAAGCACAGAACCAGGCTGAAGAACAAGGGGTGAGGCTGAAATCATCATCTGGACCACAGAGATCATATTAGAATGTTCTTGTTCTCCTGTTTCTTTATTTTTGCCTTCCTGGGGATTGTTTGAATATATTTTTATAGGAATACTACACAGTAGAATGAAGGAAAGAGCTACTACCCTTCCTGACAACATGGATGGAACTGGGGATCATTATGCTAAGTGAAATAATCCAGGAGGTAAAAGAAATACCATATGATATCACCTATAAGTGGAACCTAATCAACAAAACAAACAAGCAAGAAAAATATAACCGGCAACACTGAAAGAAAAAAGAAACCAACAGTAATGAGAGGGAAGGAGGAAAGCGGGTAACAGGGAAATGAAGGGGAAGGGTCAAATCAAGGAACATGTATAAAGGACTCATGGTCAAAGCCAAGTGGGGAAAGATTGAGGAAGGAAAGTTGGGGTTGGTGAGGTAGGAGAAAGTGGTGGTGGGAAAATGGAGACAAATGTATTTGAACAATAAAAAAACTTAAAATAATATTTATTAAAATATATCAAAAAGATGACTTTATGATCTTTGGAAATCTTCAATAATTTAAAAAGTGCACTCTGCTGGTTGAGAAAAATAATTTAAATGAGGGTCCCAAGCATGTTCAGACCTTAGAACATGAGGCAAGTCTTAAGGAATTGTGAAATAGCTCTTAAATTTTTATTTTTGTTTTTACAAAGTTTTTTTTTTCCAGTTAAATACCCCCTGTCCTGCACCCCATTCAAACTCATTTGTAGAATATTCTCTTGTAGGGACAGCAGTGGAGCTAAATATGGACAAGGGGCTAATGAAAATATTCCACTGGGGTTTTTAGAAGCTTAATTTGTGGCATAAATCTCTGTTCTTAGCCCTCTGCTCTCAGACCCCACAAAGCTGTCAAGTGGTGCTGGAGGGCAGTAGGACTTACTCATAAGTTTTAACTTTTATAACATTTCACATGACTCCAAGACAATTGTTTTCCTCTGGATTTCAGATGATTCAGAAGAATATTTTAGTTCCTCTCGTGTCCCCCATCTGGGTTTCTATTAATCTTGGTAACAGGCTCAAATTCTTTCACACTCAGATGACTTGTCTGCATCAGTAACAAGGTGATGATAGTGGATGGAACAAATTACTATCTTAATGTATTCTGGTATCCACACCATTAAAAAATCCTTCTTAAAAGATGCTATCTTGTGGATGGGATTTGTAAAAAGAGCAAAAACAGTAATAACTTAAAGAGATAAAAAGATATTCAGTTTTATAATAAAATACATTTTCTAAAAAGATCTTTGTACATGTGTGAGGGTGTGTATAGGTGTGTGTTAAAATGAGGGTTGTTGAAGTTAACTTGGTTATGGAGAAGCTCATCCTTTATAGTGGTATACATTTTTATTTTTTATTTTTTATTGTTCAAATACATTTGTCTCCATTTTCCCGCCACCACTTCCCCCTGTCCCACCCACCCCACCTCCATCCTCAGTCCTTCTTCACTTTGGCTTTGTCCATGGGTTCTTTATACATGTTCCTTGATTTGACCCTTTCCCCTTCTTTTCCCTGTTACCCCCATCCCTCCTTCCCTCTCATTACTGTCAGTTTGTTTTTTCTTTCAGTGTTGCTAGTTATATTTTGCTTAGATGTTTGTTTTGTTGATTAGGTTCCATTTATAGGTGAAATCATGAGGTATTTGTCCTTCACATTTGCCTTATTTCTCTTAGGATAATGCTCTCCAGTTCCATCCATGCTGTTGCGAAGGGTTGTAGCTCTTTCTTTCTGTTGCATAGTATTCCATTGTATAAATGTACCATATGTTTTTGATCCACTCACTTACTGATGGGCACTTAGGTTGCTTCCAGCACTTGGCTACTGTCAATTGTACTGCTATGAACATTGGGGTGTATAGGTTGTTTTGAATTGGTGTTCTGGGATTCTTAGGGTATAATCCCAGCAGTGGAATTGCTGAGTCAAAAGGCAGGTCCATTTTTACCTTTTTAAGGAAGTTCCAAAGTGTTTTCCACAGTGGCTGCACGAGTTGGCATTCCTACCAACAGTGTACTAGTTGTATACATTTTTAAATTATGTATACCTTATATAAGGCAAAATCCATCCTTTTTAGTGAATAAAGCGAGTTCAAGTTTTTACACACATGAACAGTCATGTAGCCACCACTGAAATCGAAGTATAGAATATTTCTACCACTCCAAAAATGTTCTTGTGCTCTGTTGTAATCAATTCTTTTCTCTCACCTTAGCTGCTAGCAACCACTGTTCTGATTTTGTGCCCCATGATTTTTGCAAGGTATGAGCATTCCAAATGGTCCAAATCTTCACCAGTGTTTGGTATTGTTGGGGTTTGGTATTTTATTTCTTATTTGTTTTTTTCTTTGCCTTTCTCTATATGTAGTAATATCTCATTGTGGTTTCAATTATAATTTGCCTAATGACTAGTAATGTCTTATGTGTGTTTTGACATTTAAATTTATGTTTTGCCAGAAATTTAAGGTTTAATGTCAGGTTTACATTCTCTCCAGTTGGTGTTTATGTACTCAGTATGGCAAGCTTAGCCAGAGAGCTCCATGAGGCAGTGGGAGAGTATATGTTTCACCTTCTTCTTCCTCAAACCAAGGGCATACTTAGTTCTGCTGCCTCAAAACTCAAATAACCCAGGTATTCCAAGAGATCCTGTTGTTTCAGATATAAGATGAAAATGACTCAAACCCTAAACCAGATAGAGGGAACTTGTAATTACTTACTGATTCATTTTGATTTATGGATTATCATAGCTATACCATGTAAACTCTTCCTGGTAAAACTCAGCCTATTTCTCTTATTTCCACTGAAAAGCAAACAAAATAATCATCCACAAACTTAAAATCCACCACATTAATATCACAGCGGTACAAACCATTTAAATATTAGGCATCCCCATGCTCATAAAAATCCCTCTTTCCTCAAATTCAGTTGAGCATCCTGACATGTTGCCCAGGTTTTTTAAAATTCTGTATCTCTATTTAGAATAAACTAAACAGCAAAATTTGTCTTATAAAACCCAAAAGATTATTTCTATTTTATTAAAAATGAAAAAATACAGCATTCTATAATAAATGTATATTACTTTTATATTGTAAAAAAATGATATTTCATTCCTGCATTTGTTCTTATCTCTCCCATACATTCAAATTCCATTTTCATGGTTCCAGTTCTAGGCCTCAATATCTCTTTTAAGACATTCCTATAGCTTCCCTTTTAGATCCTTTTAATCCAACAAAATGTCTTTATGAAGTGTAGATATAGTTACAGGTTCCTTGGGGGAAGAGAGGATGCTTCATTGCCCTTGTTTATAAACTAGTCATGAATTTCTTGTTCTTAAATCTATGACCCTTCATAGTCCAGCTACAAAAAAACTTTTTACAATGATCTTTTTAATTTAAATATATGAAAATAATTTAAAACTCTTCGAGTATGTTCCTAACAACCAAATGTCTTAGAGCTAATTCTTCATATATGTCTCTTGCAAAGACTTGACAATCAAAACATTCCTTATTAAATTAAATATTTTTGTTATTTATCCTCTCAAAACAATTCTCTGAAGGTTAGTAAGTGATAGAAACATTGTAAGAAGAGACACAGATAACAATAGTGAGCATATAATCAAAGAGTTTGCTTTCTAATCCCAGGAATGTATGGCTGTGTGAATGGAAGATGATTCTGATATTATTAACTAGAATATTTCTTGTTGGATTTTGCATGTTTGGGGGTGGGAAGAGTAATCTGGCTAAGCAGATTTTAAACTTTTATCATTGATTGATAGATTGATTCAATGAGTGAGTGAAAATGACATAATTTGCCAGTTAATATTAAATCTAAGTTGAAAGTATCACTTGAGTGGCCTTTTTAAAATAAGAGAATGACAAGCAACTTGTTATTCATGGCTTTAATGCACAGATGTTGTAGCTTGTCAAATGGTATCCTTTTCAATAGTTTCAATAGTTCATTTATGCAGAACTGGTTGCTGAGAAGAGGCAGGTATGAATTTGCATAGGAACCAAGGGACTTTGAGGGAACAAATGGATTGAGTCCACAACCCATTCTATTTTAAGTTTTTCTATTATTAGATATTTTCTGAATGATTTCCACATCTACAAATGAAAGTAATTGACAGAAAAGAAATGCTTTCCCATATGTCTTACTCCTTCTTAGCTAAATGGATGATAAAAGAGTATCTTATGATGAAAGGAGGGGAGTGTGCACTGATGACTAGAAGCAAAGCCAGAGCCTACCTTGTCTGTTGTGTGAAGAGGTTGGTCTGAATGTATCATGTGAGTGAGTCCTGACTTCACCTATGACTCAATGAAGCTAGCGTAGAGGGTATGTTTGGCAAAAGTGGCTTAGCCCCAGATAGCTTGGGTATATAAATTAATGAGGTAATGTATATTAGTAATTAAGTGCATAAAGTCTGCAGCCATATTGCTGACCTCAAAACCAGTCTGGGGCAAGTTACCTGTCCATTGTTCAGTTGATCTACCTATAATATGAGAATACTAATACTATATATTTCCCTGGATTGTTATGAGAATTAAATGAGTTAATATTTGTAAAGTGCTTAGAATAATTTCTTATACACATTGTAAATGCTAAATAAGTGTTTGTTAAATAAAACGAAATCTTGGCAAGCCAATAGCATAGCAACCTTGCTCAAGTATGTCAATGATTGAACTCTTCTCTCCTTAGGAACTAGATTTATTTTGTAAGGATTAAAATATCTAATACTTTAGTTAATAAATAATGTGCTGTTCTCCTAAACACAATCTTATTTTAATTTGTTTCCTTGTGTAAATTCATGGATATTTAAAAAATTACAATACATAATAGCTCTGATATTTTATTTAAAAACTCATAACAGAATCCTCTGAACAATACAAACAGTTTTTCCCAGTAATGACTTTTAAAACAATTATACAAATGTAAATGCAGACGTTTTGATATTGCTACATAAGGCTTTGTCTTTTGGCTTATGTGTCCAAGTAGTCAGAAATATATATGTAAGTCTGACAGGTTGCAATCACTTGTTTATAACAACATCAAAACAGAAAAGTGGACTATTTTGCAGAGTCTTACCCCATTAGAAATGACATATCACATTTACTACCCTGTTTTGTTTTGTTGACTGAAACTGAGCATCATCCCATCTCGTTAACATCAGAGATTTCATCAGATATTTGGGCATCCCTTTTCACTAAAACTAAAAAATTACCTTTCACTTAAAACAAATTCATTGTTTACCCCTCCCAGTAATGATGATGAAATGGCAATTCCAAAGAAATAAACAGCATTAGCAAATTCAAACAGTGTTTCCTTTAATTGGTTCAGGCATCTGAAAGACTGAGAAGTATTATATTCCTGGACTAGATCAGCCACTGTAAGAAAAGCAGAAACTTTAAAAGGTATGATATTTCTGCATTTGGTAGTCATTCTTAGCAGGCCATCATGATGAAATAAAATGAGGTGTCTTTTGCACCTGAAACATAAATGAAAAGACATATTACTTTTGTAAAATATGAGTCCTTTATCTAAATTTTAGCAAGAACTTCTTCAATTATCTCATTTATCCATGAGTCACTTATTTAACAGTTCAGGTCTTTGGAATATGATCACAAATCTGAAATTAAACAAAAAGGTGGCCAACGGCACCCACAAAGTACATATACTTCTTAGGTCCCCACTTAGCATTTATGTAATCTTATTTTAAATCTAATTCCAAGTTTGAAAACCTAGTTTCTTAACCCATGCAGATTAGAGTTTGTATATTTTAGGAGGTTAGGGTCAGAAGACATAAGTGTAGATAGGTTCTCACCTGATTAGACTTAACAATGCAGAAAAGCCATTAAAAAAAAAAAACAGACATAGCATCTCACAAAAAAAGCCTAAGTTTAATGACAATTAGTCATTCATATTTCAACAGCCCTGAAGAATATTCTACAGAACACTTAACAATATTTTTCTGAGTAATTAAAAATAGGTTATATTATGTTTAGAATAATTTTAGCATATTTCAGGAAGTTCCCATTAAAGCTACAAATAGTACCTATCAGTGGATAGAATAGCAATGGCACATATATATTATAGAGTACTACTTGGCCATAAAAAAGAAAATTTCACCCTTTGTGACAGTATGGATGGACTTAGAGAACATTATGCTAAGTGAAATAACCCTAATGAACAAAATGAACTAACAAGGAAAATAAGGACAGACTCATATAGCTAGAGAGTAGGATGATAGCTTGGGGGGGAGGTGGTAGTTAGGGGTAGAAGGATTAAGCAAAAAGGAGAAAGGACTCATGGGCAAAGACAACAGTATGGTGGTTTCTTGGGGGAGGGGGGTGTAAGGGGACTAAATGGTAATGGAAAAAATACAATAAAGATTAAGTAAAAAAATAAACACATAAAATAAATAAATAAATGGGAAAAATACAAATATTTTGGAGAAGGGATGATTTACAGTAGCGAACTCATGTAAACAAAAAAACTACTGATATTCAATGACTCATTCTCTGTATCTACATGGTATTTGTGGCTCTACCTTAAAAACATATGAAAAATATTTGTTCAATGTTTTGTAATACTTTATCCCCTTTTTTAAGTCAGAAATTTAGGAATAATAGCTATAACGCATTGGCTATTTTGACAGAATAAACTGAGTTCTAGTCCAAGAGTTCATGAAGTTTTTTAGAGAGAATTTTATATATTTTCAGTGTCACAAAAGAAAGCAAGAAAATGGAAGAAAATTCTTCTCCTTTATCACCTTCTCCATTTTGCAGCTAACCCATATTTGAGAGGTTATGTGTAGTGCTTTAAACTTCCTTTAAGTCCACCCTCGCTTGATGGAACTGAAACACTTAAAAAGTCACAGATTAAGTGCAGAGATAGCTAGAATCATGGGACTAAAAACGAAGCCAGCTGTCCTTTCTAGAATGTATCAGGAAGATGTGAATGAAGTAATGATATTTGCCAATTAAAATCAGACTTCAAATATTATATACAAATAGATGTTGAGACATCCAATTTTGTGTGGTTGAGGAAAACTCTAGAAATTCATTTATCACACTATCACAAACTAATACAGGTGATATATTTTTCCTCTTCTCATGCACATTGTAGCAAATAGCCCTCCAGAAAGTTCAAGGGCAAGACAATGAAAACTAGAGATACATTCAGATATGCCATTGGCCTTATCATTACTCTGGCTTCTCACAGTGTCCTTATTAGATCTAGATGGCATTTTCTTTTCTAGGGTCAGTTATGCCCTTTAGAACACAAAGAAACATCAGTAAGCAGTCTAATTTTGCTTTGTAAACTTTAAAATTGTCCTTCCCTTGAGATAAGAAAATATCTTGTACAAAGCACTTGATTCAGCACTGATTTTATTTACAATTATTATAAATCCAAATTACTTGTTCCTTTACAAGAACCATTAAGGTAACCCTTTATAATATACAAGCTTAATAATCACATGACCTTTCTCCGTTGTCATTTTTAATGCACTTGGAAAAGAACATAAAGATGATTTGAGTTGTGAGAACTATAGCATATAGTCTTATATTCACTTGTGGTCTGAAAGATAATTTTGATTAGAATTCTCATTTTGTTAATATTTCTTGTTAATGGGACTTTTCATTTTTTTGGACTAAACTTGAGGATGTTTTTAGTAATTTACAACTAATTTTGTTGGAGATGGTTTTAATTTGATTTCAGGGAGACAATAAACATTTTTTATTAGAATTCTTACGAAGTTTATATTTTATTATAATTTCAATTTCTTTCGCTGTGAACAGTATAAGCTGCCAGCATAGAGGCATGTGGGTCATTTTGCATCACAGGGTCATTGAGTACACTCTAAAGTTTCATTAGCATAAGCCTTGGGTAAAACTGGCATAGGTGACATTTGGCTTTGCTTCATAAATTCATCTATTTGTTGTTATTGTTTTTTTGTTTTCCTTCCTCTGAAACTTGGTACAGCTGGTATTCCTTCTGGCCTCAAGCACCCTTGTGTGCTGTCTTCTCTCCTATCAACCCATACTCGCTGCCTTAAGAAATGTCTGATCTCAGTTTTCATTTCTCTGTATGAATTTAGATCTAGTGTTACTCATATTGTGGAGGCAAAATTGATTGATTGGTCTCCTACTTAAAGTATTTCAGGCATCACTGAAGGTGGGAGAGGGGGCAGAAGGCCTTTCCAATGACCTAGGGTTAAGATCAGACTTGATCACAGGAGCTCGAGTAGTCCAAGGGGAAAAAATAAAAAAGAAACCTGAACCAAACATCAAATATGAATGAGTTTTGTAGAACTGACTTCTTTTCATAGAATTTATTGCACTAAAATTGGCAGGCTGAAAGTTAAATTCTGATGTGTCTCTTTTCCATTACAGACATTAATTTGACCCAGGAAAACTATCTTTCAAACCCACCCAGAATTTCTGTGCTTTCAAAGTGAACTTGATTCTTTCCACCTGTTCATCATAAGGCCTAATACCGTGGGTTAAGTAAGGCATACTTTTAGATCCCTGAGTCAGATATGCATGAAAGCAACAGAAAGATTTGTGGAGAATAAATTAATGGTTGGAAAGGGAAAAGAGAGCATGGCATCTTCATTAGGAAAATGTTGGTCAAATAATCTATTTGTTCTTGATATTACCAACTTTTTGCATGATTAGTTTATTGGAGCTTCTTTAGGCTGGACAAGTCTGCTTGGGGCTCGGGAAGATGGAAGAAGATGTGTGGAGCCTTGGGGATGCTTCACATGCCTTTATTTGGGAGAGTCACACAGGCATGAGCCCAGTCCAGGGAAATCACACAGGCCACAAAGCCTGTATCCACACCACACACAGGCCACAAGTCCATGTGGAGGGAGTCACACAGGCCACAAAACCCATGTCCAAGTCAGCACCCCGACCCCCCACCCTGTCCTAAGCTCCTATCCTTTAAATACTAGCCCCAGACAAAGCAGACAACAGGCCAGAATGGTGAAGTAATTATCATGAGCTGCGCATGCAAGCCTACTCAAAGCTACAGGGCAGTTTATCACACCTGGGGCTCAAGGCCATGAGACTCGGGCTCAAAGCTGTGGGAATGCTGCTTTATCAGATTCCTTCAAAGTTGTGAGGAGCTGCTCCCTTTGGTTACCCACACATCTAGGTGAGGGAGCCAGTCTACCTCCATGTACCCTACAGTCCACAACTTCTGGGTTCCTCACCATACGATCTATGCGAGGATATCTTCCGAAAAGTTCCCTTGGAAAGAAAGGCAGAGCCCTGCACCCATAAACCATAACAATATAAGCTACAGCAACAAGCAATACACAAGCACTGCCACCTAAGACAGCAAGGACCCACCCCCACTCATTTGTTAAGGGTGCCCACCATTCCTGCAGAAGATTGCCTGTCAGGCATTCAATGGCATGGGTTTCGGAGGTTAATGCCTGCAAAGCTTGCCTTACGTTGTGATGAACATCAGGAACATAGACACAGCATTCTGCCTCTACTAGGTCACATACACCACCATGGGATGCAGTGAGCATATCTAAAGACATACGATTCTGCAAGGCTACTTTTCTTAACTGATACACTTCTTCATTTAACAGGCTTAAGGAATCATGTGTTGCATTCAGCACATGGGCAGTGTGTAAGACCAAAGCAGTTATCTCAGTCTCAGTAACTATAGAGGCAGCTTGAGGAGAGAGAACAGCAAGTGGATAATACCACCACAGGGTATGCTCTATGCAGTGTCATGCTTTAAACACCTCCCAATTTGTTGGCCAGCTTACAAGACTTTTCTGAACTTGAGCAGGTAAATAGGGCCATCCTCAAGTACAATGACCAGGCCAGTTTCTAGGCAGGTAAGGCCACCCATGTGAGCCACACATCAAAAGGGCTCCAGTGGGGACTGCAGCCCTTGAGTCCTCCCGGGCCTTCAAAAAATGTTCCAGGGCCAGAGACTGACATAGACTTGTTGAAGTCAGCCCACGCAGGCTTGTCCTGTGGGATTCTCAATGCAAAGGGGAGCTGGTCCTGCCAGCTCCACAGCTTCAGCTGTAAGCCACCCCGAACCATCCCACACAGAGTAGCCAGTCAATGGTCGGGGTCAGTTATGCCACTGTTCTGCCCCAGTGTAGATGTTAGTCCAAGTGGCACCCCATATTGGATGTTCGCTGTTCCACTGGTTCTGTAGCCACGTCCAATTCACAATGGAAGCAGGAGCAATGTGCTGTGGAAGCCCAGGTGAGATGTTCAGTAGGATTTCTGTGCAAATCCAACACTCTGATTTGCCACTGAGGCATAGGTATGGACCCAATCCACTAAGGTGTTACTTTGCACCCTAGGGGCGGAAAGACAAAGTAGTTAGAGGCACCTACAAGGGCAAATCATGACCCTAAGATAATATACAAGCAAGCCTCTGGTCAGCCAATAGGACAGTGGCTGGCAGAGGAGGTCTTCCTGGGCGGGCACACCAAAACTTCTGTGCTTCAACTGGGGGCTCCACATCTACTTGCAGCAACAGGAGAGAACTCATAATAGGCCAGAGGGAAATTACATAGGTACAACAGAGCAACTTTTCATGGTCTGCTGGCCCTGGATATGACACTTTTAGGATTGGGGACCAGGTCCCCATCACCCAGAGCACCATTCGCAAGTCCTGTTCCACCTCTTGTCCCCAAGAGGCAACAAGAGTCACCCAAAGCATGTGAGGGGCTTTTATTTCCCAAGGCCAGGTCCAAGTAGCTGTTTGCCCTCAGCACCAGATCCTATGGAGCAGGCAAGAGGATATTCCTCCATTTTCCCATGCCTGGTTTCAGTAAAGTGTCTTTAGTCTGCACCTGCAACTGGATGGGAGCTGCAGTCCTGTGGAAAAGTGCTTCCACGGGAGAAGGCTCCCCCCTCCCTCTGGCTCCTCTCATTCAGAGCCCATAGAATGGTCCACAACTGTGATAGCAAACTGATATCCCTCTGAATTGGGCAGGGGTCTGATGACATCCATATGCCACCAGGTCAGTGGTACCTGTCCTTGCATCGCCTGCCCAGCAGTTCCCACAGATTTTCAGGGATGCTCCCGTGAGCAGACAACACAAGTCTCGCAGGCTTCTTGTGCTTCTGCCAAAGTGACAGGTAACTCCCAATTTTTGATAATAGACCACATAGTCTTCTGTCAAACATGCAAGAGGCAGTGGTGTAGCCACTGAGTGATGTCCCTTCCCGAGGGACTGGCAGGTGCATTCCTAGCCAGCACACCTCAGCCAGAGTGTCAGCATCGTCATTCCCAGGGGAAGCGAGAGGTACATGCCCAGTCACATGATTTATAGTGATTTGTTTCTGGTGGCCCAATTCCCTCAAGTCTTGCTACAAGTCCTGTCCCCATGAGGGCCTATGCATGACCATCCAGGCATTTGCACGCCATTTAGAAATCCATAATGTTAGCCCCCTGTACACTGCCCAGCTGTCTGTGCAAATGGTCGGGGCGAGGCCTCATTGTTAGTCACGAGCCACACAGCTGGAAGTTCTGTCCACTGGCTGCTCTGTCCTACACCAGTGTCAAAACAGATTGTATCTGTCTCTGGTTGAATGGCCACAGCCATCCACACAGCAGACTGGCCCCTGCTGGACCCAACAGTGTACCAAGCATCTGAGGAAATAGATGTCTGCCCTTTGTGGAAGAAGCTAGTATTTAAGGGATAGGAGCTTAGGACGGGGTGAGGAGTTGGGGCCCCGACTTGGACACGGGCTTTGTGGCCTGTGTGATTTCCCTGGACTGGGCTCATGCCTGTGTGACTCTCCTGAATAAAGGCATGTGAAGCATCCTCAAGGCTCCACGTATTTTCTTCTATCTACCCAAGCCCCAAGAGGACCTGATCAGCCTAGAGAGGCTGCAACACAATTAGATTGTATTACATGAAAAGATTATGTTGATGAATTTATAAAAATCTGTATCTGATCTCATTGCATCATTGATCTGGCTTCTCCATAAACTAAGCCTTGCTTTCATTTTCAGCCTTATCTCTAGACATAATTTACCTATACATATTTATTTTTCAGTCCATGCTTGTCAAATGGAATATAATGGCATCAAGTCTGGGGCAGTAGTTCACTAGGTAGTTGGGCATATACAAAGTTTATGAGGTAGCCAGGATATACACAAAGCCACAGGATACACTTTGAAGCATCTTCCTGGTGCTTCAAATGTTCCCAAAAAATACATTAATTAAATTATAAACAATTATAAAACATTATAAATAAATACACATACAGTTTGGAACAGAATTCTGGTTATTAATTTTTTAAAGAAAGCAAAAAACTTGAAAGAAATTCTACTTTGGTAACATTAGTTTCATTTTCACCCTAATCTTGCATAAAAACTTTCACTCTAATCCTTAGGGTATTTAGAAACAGATATCTGAGAAATACTTCATTAACTATACTAGATTATTCATGGGTTCCTGGGATAGGGACTTAACTTTCCTTGGAGCAGCTTTCACTTCCTCAGGAGAAAAAAATAGGTCTGTTAAAGCTTTTGAGATATTTAGAGCCATATCCAAAAATACATCCCCAAAGCTTTAAATCTTTGTGCACTATATTTCTTCTTTGTGTGATTTGTGAAGATGGTCATTTGTTTGTCTGTTTGTTTACCTGAATTAGTAAAATCTACCTTAAGAAAAACATGGCCACTTCTGGCCAAGATGGAGGCGTAGGTAGATACATTTTGCCTCCTTACACAACCAAATGAAGGACAATAACACATTTAAAAACAAAAAATAGCCAGAACTTCCAGAAAACAGAACTGTATGAAAGTCAGACAACCAAGGGGCTAAAGAAGAAACATTCATCCAGACCAGTAGGAGGGGTGAAAATGGGCAGCCAGGGCAGAGAGGACACGTGACAAGACAGCAGCTGGAGAACCAGGCAAGCAAGGCAGTAGCTGGTGGACTGGGCATTCCCACGTTTGCATGCAGATAAACCAAGAGGAGCAGCTGGGGAGTGAGACAGACAGCCCAATCCAGGGTTTCAGTGCAGGGAAAAGAGAGCCTCAAAACCTCTGGTTGTAAAATCCAGTAGGGGTCATGGCAGCAGGAGAAAATCCCAACTTCACAGGAGAGTTCACTGGAGAGACACACAGGGCCCTAGAATGTACACAAGCCCACCTACCTACAAATCAGCACCAGGAGGGCCCAATTTGCTTGTGGGTGGAAGGGGAAGTGACTGAAGGCTGGCCAAGAGCTGAGCAAAAAGCATTGTTCCCTCTCTGACTCCTCCTCCACATCCAGGGTCACAATACAGCGACCTGGGTTTCCCCACCCTGGTGAATACCTAAGGCTCTGCCCCTTCCAACTTAACAGGGATGCTGAGACAAAGATATATGGCCTGAATGGAGAACAGATCAAAGCTCCAAAAATAGAACTAAGCAATGAAGAGATAGCCAACTTATCAGATGCACAGTTTGAAACACTGGTAATCTGAGTGTTCACTGAATTGGCTGAGTATGGTCTCAAAATGGAGGAAAAAGTGAAGGCTATACAAAGTAAAATAAAGAAAAATACACAGGGAACCAACAGTAAAGGGAAGGAAACCGAACTCAAATCGACGATTTGGAGCAGGAGGAAGAGATATACATTCAACCAGAACAGAATGAAGAAATAAGAATTCAGAAAAATGAGGAGAGGCTTAGGAACCTCTGTGACAACATTAAACATTCCAACATCTGAATCAGAGAGGTGCCAGAAGGAGACGAAGAAGAGCAAGAAATTGAAAACTTATTTGAAAAAGTAATGAAAGAGGCTTTCCCCAATCTGGCCAAGGAAATAGACTTCCAGGAGATCCAGGAAGTTCAGAGAGTCCCAAAGAAGTTGGACCCAAGGAAGTACACACCAAGACATATCATGATTAAATTAGCCATGATTAAAGATAAGGGAAGATTCTTAAAAGCAGCAACAGAAAAGGAGACAGTTACCTACAAAGGAATTCCCATAAGAAAATCAGCTGATTTCCCAAAAGAAACCTTACAGGCAAGAAGGGGCTGAAAAGAAGCACCAAAAGTCAGGAAAGGCAAGGACCTACATCCAAGATTACTCTATCCAGCAAAGCTATCATTTAGAATGGAAGGGCAGATAAAGTGCTTCCCACATAATAAAGTTAAAGGAGTTCATCATCCTCAGGCCACTAGTATCTGAAATGTTAAAGGGACTTATCTAAGAAAAAGAAGATCAAAAACTATGAAGAATAAAATGAAAACAAACTTACAACTATCAACAACTGAACCTAAAACAAAAATAAACTAGGCAAACAAATAGAAAAGGAACAGAATCACAGAAATGGAGATCAGTGGGGAAAGGGAGGAAGGAGAATGGGGGAAAAGGTACAGGGAATAAGAAGCATAAATAGTAGGTACAAAATAGACATGGGGAGGTTAAGAATAACATAAGAAATAGAGAAACAAAAAACATATATGCAGGATGCATGGACATGAACTAAAGGAGGGTGGAATGCTTGTGAGAGGGGTGGTGCAGGGTGGAGGGGAATAAAAGGGAGAAAAAATGGGACAACTGTAATAGCATAATCTACTATGTATATAAAGAAAAGCATGACATTTTATGAGAGATTGTATCAAATTTAAAAATGCAACATCTACTCTCAATCCAGCAGAAAATGGGAGCCTCACTGAATAGGAAAGAGAACAGGTGACTTTTGAGAGAGAAGGCATTTGGGGACTAATTCAAAGGAATTTGGGGGGGAAAAAGTGAGCTATGAGCTTCAATGAATTCCTGGAGAAATCACAAAGAGAAGAGTGTGGGGTCATGCAACAGAAGATAGATATTGGAAAAAACACATTTGCCAAGGCTCTTTCATTATATACAACCCCTGGGGAGACTGGAAGACTCTGCTTGGAACCCAATTCATCATTCACTTGGTTGAAAATAAAAGTAGTCCATCCACTCAGTGGAAATACATTCAAAGGAAATTCAAAGAGAGTTTTTGAAGGATTGTTTCTACATGTTCCTGTCCTTTCTCTTGCACTTTTGAGGAGAGGCCCAAATTGTAGTCAGTTTGGTATAATCCTGAATCTATGCTCTTCTTCTTCGGACTTTCATTCTCATTCTCTTCTCTCCTCCCATCTCTTCCTGCTTCACAACATTGACACACAGACAATGCAACAAGATGAAGCTGGGTTATTTTCCAACTACTAAGGCACAAAATGGAGTGCAGACAAATAACTTCCCTTTTCTATCTACTCCTTTTCCTAACTCTACACTCAGAATTTCTATTTATCTTTTTCCTATCTCCACTAACTCTAGTGGTTTTAATAGTGGGTCCAATAGCATCTGCTATTACATGATGTTTAAATGCCCTTTCTTGAAAAATGTTTACAAACTTCAGTTGATTAATATAATTAATATATGGCTCACAGACTGGATAAGAACAGGACTAGACAAGAAAAATTATTCAATAGAACAAGGGTAAATTTACTTATTAACCACCAATTCTCCCAGAAAAAAATGTTGCCACATACCACATGGAATCTCTGCAAATGATGCTTTGCTTTGGTTAGAGGTAGAGTTGCTTTAAGGTAACATGTTGTTCCACAAATGACTAGTTACCCATAAGAATTAAGAAAAAAATATAGTGTGTCTTTGTTATTGTCACACAGGCTAAGTCAGGGAACTTTAAAAAAAAACTAAATACTGTTTTGATTTCACCTACAAATGTAACTGACATCACTTTCATGGTCATCTTAGAAAATGTAGTCATTCTAAGCATGGAAAAAAAAGTACTTGTGAATTAAATATCAAAGTAATTCAATAAGATACGTATCTTGAAAACACATTTGCTGAAAAATCCCATAGTGTTACATGGAATTTAGTGATAACTTGGTATAATTTTAAGCAATTACTAACTTAACTTCAAAAGATTCTGTAGGATCATCTAATTAAACTTCTTCTCATCAAACATGGAAGTGCAAACAAGATAATTTTCTTTCATTCTTCTAAACATTTTTGTGACCAGAGATTTTGCACCTTCCTTCAGTAAAACAGTATGAGGTAGCTGAATCATTCTTTAACTTCACTGAGTAGCAGGGGATCTGCACTATAGAAGGTGGAACTAGTCTGCTCCCTTCCTGCTGAAGAAATTAGCGGAGAGGCAGCAAGAATGAGAAGGAGATGTCCCTGTGGAAAGGCTAAGTTTTGCCTGAGTTGCTGAAGTTTATTTCTTGGAGGAGTGAAGATCATGCTTGGCATTTATCAGAGATAACTTGATTTGATTTAAATATATGAGCACTGCCACCCACTGTTACTACTACCCACTGTCAGTGGGGGATGTGATTCCACACCCAGGCAGCTCATGCCTCTTGTGTATAATTTCATGAAATTACTGTTACATGCAAAACTGCAATTTGGATCAGTGGCACGTTATTGGTAGCTTAAAATTCTGCCTGCCAGGGGATCTCAGTTCAGTTTGTATGACTGGGACCTTCAAGTGTCCCCTGGCAGCTTTGATACTCTATGACAACAGTTCTTCCTCATTTTTTTGGAGTCTAGCCTCCTTGAACATTATGATCATATATACATAAAGCACAGGAAACTATGCTGACAGTTACAGGAGGTGTGCAGATCTCTTGATGCCCATCAGTTAATGCCTGAGTCACCTCCACCCACTCACATTACAGAAAGTAGTAAGTGTAGCTGGCTTGACTGAAGGCCTCACATTTTCATTTTCTTTCCTTTTTCTTTCTGTCTCTCATTTTAGAAACAGCACTACCAGGAGCAGGGACTTTTGCATATACAGTAAAAATGTACAGTATCTTCAAGGCAAAACTGGATGGGTGCCAAATCCCCTCTCCCTCCCCACCCAAAGCATCTTCATTTGAATTTAAAGGGGTGGATGAGTGACAGCAAGACTCTGTTCTCCTTCTGACAAGGCTTTGGCAGATCATTGGTTGTCATCAAACCTATTCCATTTCTTGCTCCCTGCCAGGAATTCCACCTACATGCCTGATGGCAATTAATCCCTTGTAGGTGCTAATGAATAAAACGGAGCACGTAGACTTCATGAGGATGAAAAAGTCTACAATCCTGATCCAGAGAGTCACTCCCAACATTAGCCCCCTACCCTGGTCTCCCCTTAAAGGGACCTCTCACTATGTCCTGCACTTTTTGGGGCCAGCCAGGCCGCCGCCTTCCTGTGTGCACTGAAGCATGGAAATAATAAAGATCTATCTGATGAGGACACAACGCAGCAGAAATTATAAATTTAGATCCTGAAGGGTTACTGGTTTTTCTGTTACTGCCACAGGCTGTGATCCAACTAGTTTAGGATAGTCTGTGTTGGGCCATGTAAGCTGAACCCCCAAACCCAAATGTGATTTGGAAGAAATGTTTACAGACCTCATAAGAAAGTTTTCTGCACTGAGTAAGGGGTTGTATTATCAGTGGTTCGCAAGACTTGCTGATAATCAGAGGTGCCTAAACAACCTCTAAAAGTAGATTCTTTGGCCCTGTGCCTAGAGATTCCCAATCAGGAAGCCTAGGATAGAACCTGAAAATCTAAATTTAAAAAAATCTTCCCAAATAAATCTGATACTTATGTCAGGTTTGGTACTAGAGGATCAGATGAGCTCCTGTATCCCATTTAACTCAAAAACTCCAAGACTAGGCATCAATTCAAAGGTTCTCAATGATTGTGCTCACTATTCATCTGTACCTTTATTAAGTTTTGAGCATTTAAAACAAGCAAGCAATTTTTTTTTGTAATCTGACAATCTATGAGAGATGAATCAATGTTCAACGATTCTTTTGAAATAATGTTATAGGTGATTTATTTTTTATACTTTTATTGTAAATAAAACTTTACTTTTCAAATTTTATACCTTTATTTAACAATAAGCATGTATTTTATAATAAAAAGACATGTATTTTATAATAAAAAGATCCTCTGCATCCCAAAGGAAAATAATTTTTTTCACAGGAAAAAATGTATTTCAAAATGACCGTTGTTCTTTAAGTCTTATATTTTAACTTACACTTAGAAACCTTAGTTAGACAAGAGGTACGTAGACCTCACCAGACTGTCACTCTGACAGGTTGCAGGGGTAAAAAAACATATAAGAACCCCGGATAAATTGAAGACCAAAATGTATTATTCCCTTTTTGCAAAAACACAAACATGGTCTTTCTAGGATCTCAAAACATGTTATAAAACAATTGCAGCTAAAGCCTTGATGTGACATGTGCTTGCAGTTTGCTCTCCTCTGATGGTGGCAAACCAAAGAAAGTGGCAAAAAAAAAAAAGTTTTCATGAGTTACAAAAGTTAAGATAGTTTGAATAAGATTCCATGGAGCATTCAAACTTCATCATGTTTATCAGAAAGAGAACCTAATCCAAACTCTTTGAGGTTTGTTCTTCTCTAGTCAATATCTATTACGGCAAAACAATCATGGTTCTAAAGAATAACAGTGAAGCAAGGAAGAAAAGAGAGATTTTTCTTTCTGATAGTGAAATGGGCAGGTGCAGTTGAGACTGAAAGGCCATAATTAAAACATTGTTCTGCTGAGGCACTGTAGAAGTTCATGCAAGACTGCACAAATCCTCCCCCTGCCCCACACTCCCAAATTCAATGTTTTGGAAGGAAAGGGAGACGAAGGTGCACTGCCATTCAAGAAACAGAACCATGGGGCCTAAACTTTAGTACCCTTGAGGGGCACATGGAAGAAATTCTACACTGCTGGACCAGTAAAACTGGCTTGTTTAAACCCATACATTTTAAACTACATAAGAAAGAAAAGGAAAACACCTTTCAATTAAACATATAGTTATGTGATACGATTTATGCATATATTGGATTTCTAAATGTCTAAAAAATAAGTATTATTATTTCTACTATATAGATGAGAAATAAAGCCTAAAATATTATATAACATTTGCAATGTCAGACTGTAATGTATTTTATTTTGACTCGCTGAATTCTAAGATGGACATTGACTGCATCTCTATATAATCCTATTAGGACATGCAGATTAGAAAAGCAATGGGAACAAGGTTGGAAAATTCCTGAGACATCCTCTCAACCCACACCTGTGGCAGACAGACCTCATAAACTGAGGACTGTCATTTTTTCTTTCCAGCCCAGAAACCCGGCCAATGAAACCTTCAGGGAAATCACTACATGTCAGCTGGAGTTAACACATTGGTGACACCTCATGCCAAGGCAGCCAGGATTAATGAGTAGGGTGAAACTCCAGAGACAAACAGGGGTTAGTTAATGGAGAACTCTGGTCTCCTAGCCTCTTCCCCAGACTCCGTAAAGCCACAACACTACAGGAAGTCCTTACATCTTTTAATAGGTCACCTAAATAATTGAGAAGATACTATCCTCTGATAATAATTTATTTGTGTTATCTGTACCACAGTATCATTTATAGGCTTTGGAGTCAAAAGAAATAGATTGCTTTAACATAAGGGATTTAATCTCTGTGGAAGAAATAGTTTACTCCTTAACAGGAGGTTAAGACAGTTTTCTTTTCTTCTTTTCTTTTATTTATTTATTTTTAATTTCATAGAGCTTTCCCACATCCCTTTGTGGGTAGCTGCCTCCTCTGCATATGTGTAAACCAGCTGTCCTTTGGAATGACACATGCCCCCACAGTGTCATGGGGTAAGACTGGTAGATGTTGACTGAGAACCTTGAACAAGGATGGTAGGTGGGGTTACTACCAGTTGTGAGCCAGATAATACTTTGCTAGGATTCAATGCCAGAAGGCCAAGACATTTGACCTGGACCACCATCTTTTGGCCTGCAGGCCAAGGATTGCTGAGGCCTAATATATGCAGGGAGTCAATCATTAGAACTTAAAAGGGGAAAAAAAAAGAGACTCTGTCTTTGCTTAGTTCTCCAGATTGGCTCTCCAGATGGCCTTCTTTTCTCTGGTAAATTATGCAACAAGCTGCTTCATCTGAGTTTTGCAGACCTGGATGATCTTGAACTGATTTCAACAAACAGGCGGACTTGTGGGGTTGCAGGGCTTTCTCCCAGTCCTCTCATCCAAGGAGGAACACTGGGGAAAGAAAAACAGATAATTTCTGGTACCAGCCATAGAAATAGAGCAATACACATACAAAAAGTACTGTTGCTTCATGTTCACTTTCTTAAATGATTTTGAAGAAGCCAAGAACCTGTCTTATTAGGAAAGGTTAAAGTTCATCACTATTACTCCAAAAGGAAGAATTTGACTTTTCATGTTCTCACTAATTAAATGCCAGAGTGACTCTCTCGTAATCCTGCTGGAATTGAAACAGAAGGGTTGCTTTTTCAGTATAAAGATGTATGAAGGTCTCACTCTCTGTTGCTATTAACATTTCCTGGAATGAAAATCAATAGTGCATGCAAATGAGTCTCTGATTATTTCTTTGATTTGCAAAATGTCTCCTCCCACTGTACCATCCTGGTTGAGGGGAAATGGATTAGCTCATCAAACCCCAGGACTGTGCCAAGTGCTAAGGAAGACAAAGGAGGAGTCAGTGGGAGTAAGGGCCACTCTGTGCCTTCCTACCCCCAGAAACAGTATCACAGTCATGACACAGCTTCTTTCTGTCCCTACAGAAAGTAGAGTCACTGGCACCTGATCTCTCATTGAGCAGGGAGGAAAGCAGAATCAATAGGCCAGGTGGCAGGAGGAGCACAAGGGTAGGTGGAGGCCTATGTCAAAGCTAAAAAATCAAGAGTTTTAGAAAAGGAGATCAACACACTAAGAAGTGCCATTTGAGAATGAAAAGGAAAGAGAAAACAAACAGAAGTTTCTGTGGCAAAATTATTTCTTGAGATAGTGAAAGTGTACAAAAAATGTCAAATTATAATTCACCCAATCGTTTGTTCAACACAAGCTTATTAAGCACCTTTCAGAGGATGCACTGTGTGTTGAAATAGGAATAGGAACAAGATATGGTTTCTGCTAATAGTCTAGTACATGAGTGAACCTTTAAAAAAGGATTAAAATATGATGTGATAAATTACCTCAAGAGAAATACTGGATGTTAGCAGGACACAGAGGGACACTGATTCATCAGGTAAAGTTTAGGAAAGCTCAACAAAAGAGGAGGTACTTTTATTAGATCATGAAGCTGACCAGGGTTTCTCAGAGGGCAAGAGAGCATTTCTGATGATGGGAAAAGGAAAGCAATGGTATGGGTGAAGGGGTGGAAGAGCCCACTTGTGTGTGTAACAGCAATATTTCTGAGACAGCAATGCTGCCTGAGAACAGGCTGTGGGATCAGGAAGTGATCTTCAGGAACATGGAAAGAGGTTGGTACCTGCCCTGTATGTCATGCTGACAACTTCAGATTTTCCTTTGGAAAATAGGAGCACTCTTGAAATAGCTTTAAAAAAAAGTATAAGATGAGTAGGGGTAGGAGAAGGTAGGTTTGTAAGGTCTCAGTGACTTTAAGTTCTGATGTCCCAAACCACAGCTTCCTTAGTTTTCCTTCAAGCATAAAACCAAAGACTATCTAGTAGAGTAGGGCTAGGTCCACTTGGGAATTCCAAATAAAACTAGCAGCTGACCTGGTTATTAGTTATCCCTCTGAGAAGGACCATTGTAATCTAACAATGAAGAAAATGCTAGGGCGAATTAATCACTATTCAGTTATACAAACACTACCTCTAGGTACACATTCTACAAGCCAAGCACTATGAATGGCACTGATTAAATGATAAAGAACATTACAATTAAGTTCCCCGAACTGTTGAAGCTTTTGTTGAAAAGAGAAAAGAGTAACATATAAGTAAATATATAATTATATATCATGATACATCAAATGAAAGAAAAGACCAGAAAACCAAAGGAAGAACAGAGTAGAAGGGCTGATTTTATATGATTTGTGGGTAGGATTTTTATAAAAAGGGCAAGGTTGTAGTGTAACAGAAAAGGGGTTCCCAAAAATATTCTCCACAGCCTATGGTTGGGGGCAGGGGGATGTGAATGATAGAGCACTTAAAATACTTTGCATTACAAAAGGCAAGTTAATCTGTGCTACTGCCATGGGTGAAATGTGGATGTGACACTAAGAGCATTCAGTGACTCGAAAGGTAAGAGGGGTACTTAAACCACAGCTGCTCTAGAGGCAAGGAGGTAGAGGCTCCCGTATCACAGGGTACTCTTGCCCTGACTAAAAATGGCAGCCAAAAGAAGATAGATGATACAGGGGAACTGGCAAAGGTGGTGCATTGTAGGAGGGGCCAGATTCATGTAGGAAGTACAAGTGTGGACTGAGGGAAAAAGGGGGTCTGCCATGTGGGGTGGTAGTAAGGAAGAAGAGCAGCCATATGGAAGGAGGCTTGAGGTAGAGATTCAGCCTTGAGATCTGTAAAAAAGAAGCAACAAGCAGCTATGCAGTTTGTAGTGAAATGGTCTACCATGAGGGCTGGTGTATAAGGTAGAAGCCATGCTAACCAGGAGTCAGGATTCTGCCATGTTCTCTGTAGTGAGAGAGGAGCTACTTTTGCTTCTCTGAGAATTCTGTCATGAAAGCTGGTCTGTCATGGGGTAATGAGGAAGCAACAAGCAGCCATGCCAGTCTGCAGTGAAGAAGGCATCCATGTGACAGGGATTCTGCGATGCTGCCTGTAGTGAGGGAGGAGCTACCTGTGTTCCTCTGAGGATTCAGCCATGTGGCCTTGTGTAGTAAGGAAATAGACATGCAGTCTATAGTGAAGTAGCAGCCATTCAGGAGGAAAGGGTGTAAGAGAGAGCTGATGGAGCTGTGCAGAGACCTGGCAAACTTGATGGAGGTGTGCAAGAACCTGCCAAACCAAGCACAAACTTGTGGGAGATGCCTGGCATGCTGAACTGTGACCAGGGAGTGCTGACTTCTGCTAGGAAAGGCAACTCTCTTGGGGTGTGTGCCTTCCTGTACTTCACCATGATCCAGTGTAACACCGTGCATGTTTTCCTGCCTACTACATGGAGCCTAAGGAAAATGTACCCCAGATCCTGAAGGAAAGAGCTGCTGCAAGAGGATGATGACTTTGAAATCCATGAGAGTACCTTACAGAGGAGACAGAAAACTGTTCGTGGAGCCAGCTAGAGAACAGATAATGACATAGGCATGGTTTTGGCTTATAGCCTGGTGGGGAGCAAAGGAAGTGATGGTCTTATGGGGAAAAAGAGCTCCAAGCCTCCCTCCCTGCAAGGTTGGAAACCTGTAAATAAAAACCTGTTTCCCTCAATACTAATTCTTGGGTCATGCACCAACCCATGTGCACAAGCCTCCAGTTTTGCTCAGTTACAGCAGGAGGAGGGAGTACAAGGGTATGGGGTAGAATGAATGAGATGATGTTGGAGAAAAAGAGAAGCCAAAGTATCCATTATCTTGTAGCCAGCTTAAGGAGTTAGTCTATAATTTTACATAGAATTGAAAGCCACTAACTGGGGTGCTTTATGTTTTTTAAAGATCACTCTGGCAACTGTGTTAATAGATCAAAGGAAAGATCAGAGATGA
The DNA here is from genome assembly GCF_021234165.1 of Pteronotus mesoamericanus. Classification (NCBI taxonomy): domain Eukaryota; kingdom Metazoa; phylum Chordata; class Mammalia; order Chiroptera; family Mormoopidae; genus Pteronotus; species Pteronotus mesoamericanus. Next base: position 44,782,519 of record NW_026555329.1, on the reverse strand, counting down.
AGAACAGCAGCTTGAAGGCTGTGATCCAGGGAAGAAATAATGGCAGCTTAGAAAATACTAGCTCATGAAGAGGTGAAAAACAGGTGAATATGAGTATTCCCAAGGATCCAATGTGAAAAAAAGAAGCTCAAAAGTCCTCTCTTTCAGGTAGAGAAAATTTAATCTGTGCAGTTGTTAGTTAGCCAGTGGAAGAACTAAGTCAATAGGGGAAGGTGAGATTAAACTTAAACAAGACATTTTCATTCTTTTGGTATGAAGGTACCAAGAGACAAGGGGGAATCATTGGAGCTCCTGAGCTAGAGTCACCTGGTTAGAAGAAATGACCTCACCTGAAAATGGAGTGGGGGCAGAAATACTTTGTTCTCTCCGTTCCTTCTGTTCATTATCCTTTCAATGGCTTCCATTCATGGAATATAACCAGAATCCTGGAAACATAACTTTCAGGGCTATTTCCCCTACATTACAAAACAAAGAAGATAAAAAGGGACTAATGAATCTGAGTGCAAATAGACCCAAGATTGGTATAATATTGATATTATACCTGTATTTTAAGGTAGAATTGGCATGACCTGGTGAGGAGTAGGATGTGGAAAGATGAGCAAGGAAGAAACATCAAGAATGACTATTAGATTCTTGCCTTAAGCAACTGGTACCTTATAAAGAATAGAGAAGATATGGACCAGAAGTAGATTTTGTGAGGGACAGTATAAAAAATTCAGTTTGGGAGAGGTTAAGTGTAAGGCGTTTATTAGGTATATATTCAAAAAGCCATCTAAATCAGAAAGTTGTTTTTACACATCTTGAGCTCAAAAGAGAAGTCAGGGCTTTGGGTTTGGAAAATGTCAATATTTAGGTTGTATCAACAGCCATAATAGTCAATAAAGTCATCAAGTGTGGAAAGCGAGACTGAACTAACATGGCATCAGTCCTGTCAACTAAGAAGCTATGTTTAGAGTATGAACAGTATAGCAACAACTCAGAGGGATGATGCAAACCATTGAACATGCACATTATGGCATAGTATACAACATGTGCTTATCTGAAAAGTAACACCACTCTCTGAGTATGTGCAATAGAGCAACATAGACAATATGTGCTTGTCTGAAGGGTAACACCACCCTCCCAGCGTATGTGCAGTAAAGAAACATAATCAACATGTGCTTATTGAGGTGGCACAAAACAACATGTGCTAATCAAAAGCTCATGAAACACTGATGTCATACAAGAGTATGAAAACCAAAGCCTTTGAAGAGACAACTGAGAGAGCCTAGAGGAGTTGAGACTGCTGACATATACTCTGCTAGCTGATTCTGAAGTTGTTGTAGACCCTTCCTTGCAAGACACTGACCAGCTACCTTCTGGGTCTGGACCTGATCTGGACCCTTGGGACCTGGGTTCATTATCCCCCAAATTCTTTTGTGTAATGTTATTGCTGATTGTTTCTGAGTGATTATTATTGTTATTGGGTTATTATAGAATTAGATTGAACCTGCATTAATAAAAGCTGAGTGAATAGTATGATCTGTATTGACTCACTGTCATTCCCTGGTGCCTGTGTTGCCTGTTGGGCTGGTGGCCATATAGGAGGTCCAGTGCCTCCAGTCCATGACAAAGGCTGGAGGCTGGCTTATAGGGAAAACTATACTGAAAATTCTCATAAGGTTAGAATATTGCTTGTGACATCAAGGAAGATAATTTATAATAAAAAGAGGGCTAGGACTTACCTCTGAAGAAACCCAACATTTAGAGGGCAAACAAAAAAAGAGGGATTGAAAAAACGGTGTGGAAGCTCATCTTACCAAAACGAACAAAACCTACCACTCTTGACTGGCAAACATTTGCCTTCCAGATATCATCTAATCGTATGTTCCCTTTTAAAGCAGAACTTCTTCATTCAATTATCTTTACTCATTGTCTCCAATTTCTCTCATCATTCTACTCTGCATCCTCTCTGCTCATGCTATTATCTCCCTGCCCTCCACAACAATTTATTACTTCAAAATTATTAATAACTTTCACATTTTAAATGCAACAGTCCATTCTCAGTTGATATTATGTGACCTATCAGTTGGTTTACTTCTTCACTTATACAAATGAAAGAGGTGCTATTGATAACTATTCTTATGAAAGAATTGTAACTATGTATTGTGATAGATGTTAACTAACCTATTGTGGTGATTATTCTGTGGTATCAAATTATGTTATACACCTGAAACTACTTTCATTTATGTAACATATACATTAACTATATCTCAATAAAAATTACATTTAAAATTGAATAAAAATTATGCTGAGACAACAGGTGTAGTTGAAGACTGTCCTGCTCAAACTAAGACCTGTAATATCTTATCTATTAGCAGTAGACACAGGTTTTTCACTCTCTCCTCTTTTATGCGTTTATACTATTTGGCTTTCAGTGCACCACATCTCCTTGTTTTCTTCCTGCCTCACTTGCAGTTGTTCTCAGTCTTTGTGATATTCTTCTCATCAACCAGACTACTTACTTTGAAGTGCCCTAGGGTTCAGACTTTTTTTCTCTATTGAAATTCACTTTCTTGGTGATATCATCCAATATCATTGCTTCAAATCCATTAATATTCTAGCTTCTCTCAAATGTATATCTTTAGTTTGAAACTCTCTTCAAATCCAAGTATCCAATTACATAAGTACACAAACACTATACTTAAGACTCTGATTATCTTTTCCAAATTGTTTTGTCATCTTTCCCATATCAGTTAATATAACCCTATATTAGTTTTGCTCAGGTCAAAAACCTTGGGGTCACCCTTGACTTTTCTCTCTCACTCTTTAATATCCACATCCAACAAATCCAAAAATACTAGAATCTTTATCTCCAGGTACTTTCCAGAATGAAGATGTTTCTTACCACATCTACCATAAAACATTGATCTAATGACTGAACAACAGCAACTACCTTGTTGCTTCTATCCTTATTCCCAGGATGCTCATCTCAATTAAAAAGCAAACATGATTCTTTGATACATGCTGGATCTTGTCATTTATATAATCAAAATTATCTAGATTTCTATCTCACCTAGAACATAAAGTCAAAGTCCTAATAAAGTCTATCAAGCCCCTAATCAAATTTTCTTCTCACCAGCCAGACCATATCCCTTGACAATGCTATCTCAGCCTTCTTCTTGTTGCAGTTCCTCAAACAAGCCAGGAATTCTATACTGGACATTTGTTTTGGGTAGTTCCTCTGCGTGAATAGATCTTTCATCATTTACTCACATTGAACCCTCCTTCAACTTTTTTGCTCAAATATCACCTCAGCGAGGACTTCCCTATCTCCCCCTATCAAATTAAACTGCTTCATAGTTCTTCATAGTTTAATTTTCTTCCTTCGTTGTATATGTTTATTTTATCATTTTCCCACACTAGAATGCAAGCTCTATGAGACTGAAGTTTTTGTCAGTATTGGTTACTACTATGGCTTTGCTGTTGAAACTATGCCCAATGCAAAGTGTAAAATCAATAAGTATTGTTGAATAAATGATGAATATAATAAGGGTAGGCCATAGAGGAAGAAAGAACACTGGAGAAAATTGAGTCACAAAAGCCAAGGGAAGAGAGTGTCTTGAAAAAGAAAAAAAGAGAGAGAGAGAGAGCGTGATCAGTGGTTTCCAGTTCTGTTGAGATATCTTCTGAGATTCAATTTGATATTGTGGAGGTCTCTGATTATTTTAGGCAGAGCAGTTTCAAAGAAGAAGTGGAGGGAGAATACAGACAAGAGGGAGATGCAGAATGGAATTAGTGAAGATTGAATGGGACATGATAAAGGAGATGCCTCAGTAATCATAGATATGCTGAGCAGTGACAACATAGTTTTGCATAGTTATGCAAAGCAGGGAGAGAGGGCTGAGCTGAGACAATCAATGTTCTCAACACCCAATTGGCCAAGCTGCAAAACAAACAAACAAAAAAAAACTTTCTTTAAATTCTTGATTTATCTAATTATAAATTTCTAATAATTAAATCTCAATTCTAATCTTCCTATTGTTACAATTCTACCTCATATTTTATCACTAATATTTCCATAGATTCCTTCACATGAATATACGGGCTAGTTTCAGGTTTGCTGCATTTTTGAAGTTTATCTCAAGAGAAGTAAGACATACTCACAATACTAACAAACCTAAGGGCTGAGGATAATGACCAGAATAATTTTCCAGCCCCTATTCCATCAACCCAGCCATCCAAAACCACCTTCAAAGAGGCATATCAAATTTAGGTTCAATCCTTACCAGGTGGATACTCAGTGGACAATGAGAGAAAGAAAGACTGGTATGGTGTTCAGATTTCCAGGTGGCAGCTATTTTTGGTATGAAGTGATTTTGCAGGCCACGGAAGGATATTCAAGTAAAGACATGATAATATTGGCTACATGGTCTATCCCTAGATAAAAAGAAACTGACAGGAGTAAATGGAGACCTATTTTTCTTGGCTGATGGGCTGGAGCAATGAAATGGATACTAAGGAATAGAAAGAAAAGAATAAATGAACACCTAGAACCTGAACAGAAACTGCAGGAACAGGTGGGTCATACGGGATGCAGATAGACAGGGAGACTATAAATCCAGGCTCCCATGGACATGGGACTCCAGGAGCAGGGCAGCAGGATATTTTCAGACCTCATTCTCTGGAAGCAAGGAGGTGCTGCGTGTATCACCTGGTCTATTTTTATTAAACCAGGCTTCTGAGGTGTGAAACCTAATCATTGCTGTTAAGCTGTGGCTAGAGAAAGGTGGGGCTGACACAGGTCTTCATACCTCCATTCTCCCCTTTAGTTCTATTCCCTGCTCTTCAGGGACACCAGCATTATCTTCCAAAGGTACATTCTGATCATGCCAATTTGTGACTTGTATCACCTAATAATTTTCCATTTCACAACCTGAGTTCTAGCTTTCAAACCTTCATGTCCCTTTTGCTTTCTTCATTCTCTAAGCATGCAAATACAGTCAAGCTCTCTTCTTTAACTCATTGAGCTCATGTAATACCATTGTTACTACAATTCCCACTGCTGAAACATTTCTCCTTCTCTCTTTTCTATCGAGTTAACCCTTACTCATATTTCAAAGCCTTTTTTACCATCAGTTTCTTTTCCAGCTATGTAATAACATTAATCATTTTTCCTATGTTCTTTTTTTTGTTTTGTTATTTCTATTACAAGAGTTTATGAACAGTTATAAAATACAGCATAATAATATAAATATTAGAATTTTGTGAAAAAAAGAAAAACAGCTCTGGGGACTGAAAATGGAGCCAGGAATGAGACTGATATAAATATGCCTATTACAAAGCCCTATATGATTGCTAATGGGTGGGCCACAAATTTCAACTTAAGCTTTCTAGCAGCCAAGATGAGGAGACAAGTGTTCAATTACACAATTTTCTACTCATAAAATAAACAGCAAACAATTGGATGCAGAGCTATTCTTCATACCCACACCAGAAGAGAATTTTTCCTGAAATGTTCACCCATAAAGAGTAACTGTAGAATGTAACAAAAACATTCTCAATAAACATCTCCTAAAGTGAAGTAACCATTAGTATCATAGGATTTATGATCCTTAAGGATTTATGGCATATCAGCCAAAGGAAGTTGCTTAAAGCAATTCCATAGGGGAGACTGGTCCAGATTATACAATTCTCATTTCACCTGACTTGATCTAGAAGGGCAATATATTTGTACAAAGACATCTGAAAAACTCTCCAGTTTTCTAACTTCTCTAAATTCAGCACACATTTTTTGTATGCATTTTCCATTTCTTGCTGTTCATAAGCATTTTAAAACAGTTAGGAATCATGGTTTAAGAATCTATAGGGGAATGGATAGTCTATCTTTAGGAAATCTTTCATCTACATTGTTTTTCTCATACTCTTTGAATGGAGATATTGTGGTACCAGTGAAGGACAAAAATGTATGTCATAATACCTAGTCCAGGAGTCTAGTCATGGGTGGGAATAAGATCATCTGATGAAAAACTGTGTCACTTATCAAGGACACATACCTAAATAAAAAACCAATCCTACCTTAACTGAGTAGGGAGAGAAAAAGAATTTTTGAATTATCCTTAAAAATTACAATAATTAACCATTGGAGTCTCAGATCTCCTTTTCATTTTATATGATCAAAATAATTTGTCTTAAAAAGCTTAAAGACAAATGAAAAGATTGTTTGACTTAACTATTAAACAGTCAGTACTGTTTTTGCACCAATGAGATGCCCAGCTTTGACCAGTGGCTAATTGTTGTGTGCCCTTGAGAATTTTTATAACACAAAGCCATAACATTCTTAGTAACTCAAATGATAGTAATTCTTTCAGGAAAAAAAATACTCTGTTACTGCAGGTATCTAACTGGAGCTTATTATGGTGAGGGCTGAAAAAAATAAAGCGTTTAGTCAGGTAAACTATAGTTTATGAGTGATAAGTTAGTTGTAGAAACAAAACTCTTAATTAATTAATTAATCTATTTAACTTTTATTTTCAGTATGGAGACAGAAACCACTTCAGTTATTTTAACAGAGGATTCAATATAAAGAATTGTTAACTATTTATGGAAGAACTGAAGGAGTAAAAGGAAAAAAATTCTAAAGTATTATGGAGGAAACAACTGCAGGAAACAGCCACCAGCCATGGGACTGAGAGAACTAATGAAAGCGGTTGGAATTATTAGCACTTCCAAGTTTGGAGGAGCAGCTTGGTGGGGCCAGACCCCTGGACTTTTGGAAGGTATGACTCAGTGAATGAAGATACCTCTGAAGAATTTATTAGCCTGACACTGTCAATGCAGAAAAAACTGATGTTATAGGAAGGAATTGTAATGGCTGGGGTGAGGAAGCATTGTTTGGGAGATATTCACAATCAGAGAAAATCAAGTCATTCTCCTCAGCCTTACAGTGTCCCTCTAGCATTCACTATCAGCAAAAGCTAATACAGAGCCTTCAACAGGCATAAATAAGATTTAGAGTCCAGAGCCCAGAACACAAAGTTGATGGTAGAAGACAGAAGGTGAGTTTGAAGCTGAGAGATAAAAGCTTAATAATTGGCACAATCTGCAAGGATAATGAATGCTTCAGCAACCTTTGGGGACGATAATTAACAGAAGTCTAAGAAGAACCTTACCTGAAAAGGAATAGTTGCGTAATAAAAATTGTTACCCTTTTTCCAGTGAAAATGCTACCTAGCATGTTGCCTGAAGCAGTGATAGAGATGCTTAGATCTTGCTGGTCTCTCAGGAAGCCTTAGTCATTGGTTTCTATTCAGGTCAATGTAATGCCCTATTAGATTACACCAAATCAACTTCCCAAGCTCAAGCAGTAATTATTCACTTCCAGGCTGTTGCCTGCAATTAAGATTTTCCTTTTTCTTTTATCATTTGTCTTCACAGAATGTCATTTTAAGCTGTTATCTACCTTCAAAACCCAACATATATTCTTCTCCCTCTGGGAAAATTTTTCATCATAAATCAATTTTTCTGTATTCTTAGTTTCTGGTACATTTACTGTTTTTCCTTCTTTTTCCAAATAATGGTAATATGCCTTATAATATGATTAAGATCCCTAGCCAGGTTCAAGTCTCTCTGAATTAGTGAAAAAAAGGAAAGGATTTGGAAGGAAATGGGAAGGAATTGGTGGGGAAAACTTGTGTCCTGAACAGAAAGGCTTGCCATGCAGCCTGCATCTTATGGTGGGACTTGAAAGTGAAGCTGAAATAGTATGCTTTTACTCATACCAAGTACCCATTCATCTTCAAATTCTTAGACCTATGGAAGCAGAACACTAACAAACTATCTCAAGTTCCTCACTCTTCATGGGGAAGGGTTTAAGACTTTCCTGACAATCTAAATTTGCTTTTATTCCAGGACTGAGTATGTTTAAGATTGTGCTTAAGTGTGATTATGGGTTTCTGGAATTGAGCTAAATTTGACATTGCTCAGATTAGACAATAATTTGTATCCTCATGGGTTTTAACCGAGTCCTTTGATAAGCTATTATGCATAGAGGAATTATATTCATTCTTCCCTATGAAGATATGCCTTCCTATGGAGTGGGAAGAAGAATTTTTTTTTTATCTTTTACCAACTTTATCCCAGGTTTACCTCAGTTTTGCTCTGAATACAAATCTAAGTTATCTCATTATATAGAATCTCCATAATTAACTATGGGCCATCATTAACAAAGACCATTCTACTAATGGTAGAATCTAGAAACTACATGGAGGGGCAAAATGTCCTACAGATGAACACCACATTCTTCCTGGAATAAATCCTACTCATGGAAAGTTTTCTTGTGACAGATGATATCAATCTTCTCTAATCACTTGTAGAAGTAAGTTGTAGTATAAAATTTCTTTTGAAGTCCACTTTATTAAGTACATTTTAGCCATTGTTTACTGTCAAGCCAAGAATTTATGCCAGACAGGTAGAATAACTTTCCTTTATAAACCTGTTATTATTAGCATCAGGTAAACAACCATGTTGAAAAAAAGTTTCATTAACATTCACACATTACTAAGAATCAAATATTTTATTTCCCAATGAAAAATATAACTATGATTTATTATACCACATACCAGGTCCTGTGTTAAATGGTTTGTGCAAATATTTGATACTGAGGTCAAACACTTAAATGGGTTGAAATCCACAGCCCTCGATAATTTTCAGGCCATGTTCTCTATGCCAAGTGTGCTCACTGTGTATTGGTTTTGCTAGAAATGCTTGTTGAATTCAGTGATTTCTTCTGAGTTTTTTGGTTTCTCCTTTCTAGGCAAGCAATGAGTAGAGAAATGAGAAAGATGGTTTCAAAACATACAAAACCTGTTCCTTGTATAGATAGAGCTTAAAGAATATAAACAGATGGGTTTCTCCCACAAGGACAGGTCATCATACCATCAGGAGAAAATGAGTTGGCTGCTGAGTTAAGAAGCAATGAAGTCATTTCTATGCACATAATTAAAATGTGATATTTCAAGAAAAGTGAATCCAAGGAACAAAGGAGAAAAATTACAAATAATACATACTGTGATTATAGCTTTGAATTAGTATGTGCCCAGGTGCAGAAGAAGCAATGCAAACAAATGTCAGTCATTAAAAACAGGCAAAAATGGCAAAATGCTAAATGTGTAACCCTCTCCACCAAACCCCAACTAACACATACATTTAAGGGTAGCATTATTTACTTTTGCTAAACTTATTTAAAATATATGTTAGCATAGCAGACTGAATTTAAAATATGTGCAATAGCTTGAGGCACACAATTTTGATGTTTAATAGAAGCCCTAGTCAGTGTATAATAACACAAACCAATCCAGAAAATGTAGGTTTGGATCATGCTTCTCTTGATGTTGCAATGATAGATTTTGCTTCTATATCTGAATTACAAAGTGGACCAGTTCAGGAAAGAAGCTCTTCTCATCATGACCGTTATTTGGCTTACACAAATATTCTCCTTTTAAGCAATCTTAGGTCTAGATAAAGAGGACATTCAAGGATTATGAACAATGGATCTTGTGCCCTTCTTGTCCAAGTAGCTGCCTAATGAGGAGAAAAGAGATGTACAAGCAACTGTTATCTTGTGTAAAAGAAATGCTTTTCTTGGCACCATATTAGTTTTATATCTTTTTGATGACAGGCTTTCTGATAAAAGCCGAGAAATTCAGGTGCAAATCTGAATGCTACAAGATGTGTGGCTATTTGGCAAAGAGAGGATCAAACATCTGGATCTTTGACTCAGTTTTTCCATTTTCACCCAATATTTTCATATCATGAAAATCACCTATTAAGAAAAGCAGGAAATCTGCTGTTTTGGCTCTCTCAACAGCCAATTTGTGTCTTAGGATGATTGGTCCAATTGATTGTGCTGCTTTAGATGGACAAAATGAACAAGTCAAGATAAGAGTAGTTGGTTAGGCAGCTGCTCTGATTTGTTTCAGTTGGTATGGTGGTAAACTAACTGAGTAGTTTTTACAAATGCAAATGGTTTCTCACACCTCAGAATTCAGTAGTCTATCAGGAGGTACACAACTGTCATTTCTCTCCAGTTTTCCTGATGAAGAAAAGCAATGTAATTTGCTTTGGGAAAAACACAAGTTGGTGTTCATTTCCTGCTAGAACCTGTGGGTTATGCTTTTGGTGGGGCCGCAAACTCTCAGAATTAGACCAAACTATGCCTGAGTATTCACAAACAGCAATTACAATTTACTTCTGAGGATCTTTGAAATAGAAATACTGCAAAGAAAGAAAAGACAGAAAGTAAGAAAAATCTTATTAAAATCTTGTTTTACTGTGTACTACATTGAAGTTTTCAGGTACTCTCATTCTGGAAAACAGTCTAGCATCAGGCTGTTAATCAGTGTTCATATATTAAATGCGTTTTATTGATTAAATTAAAAGGTATGTAGATGAGGATAGAAAATACTGAGGTTAGATATAGTTTATGTTAATTGCACTAGAGTAGTAGGTCTAATATTAAAATGATAGAAGCCTTTGTCAGGGAATAGATTGATTTTTGGAAATACGTATGTTTTCAGTAATTGCTTTAAAAATGTAATTACATACTTAAGCCACCTTTGTTCATATATGCCATTCTTTTCAAATAAAATTGACCTAGATCTATAAATGTGAGTGAAACCATTTTTATAGGCCTGCATCTAGGTTTCCATATGATGATGATTCTATAGCTGCCTTTGAGATGGCATTTTTTTTCCCTCTGGCAATGAATTTGGTGCTATAAAAAGATTTAAAAAGAAAAAGAATACTAAGTCAAAGAATAAAATTGAAATAATATTTAAGGAAAATTATTTTTTTCCATGTATTTTTAAATTTTACAGCTTTCAAAATAACTCAGCATACAGTACCCCTCAGATTGACTGACTCATCTCCATGTCCACACACTTTCTTTAAAAACAGAAAAATCATTTTTGAAAATGATCAAAACATAACATTTTGCTGGAACAGATGCCTTGCCTGCACTCTGTGCCACATTTTTGTAGTATTTAAAATGAACGTTTCAGTTTTAAACACCATGGCATGACTAATCATCAGCGAGGAGGAAAAGAAGGTCCTGACAGAGTCCAAGACCTCTACCTCATTTGTGAAAAGAACCAGAGCTTAAGATCTGGGCATACCTAGCACTTGTCATGGGGCTGCCTTTCTCAAGAATGCTTAACAAGAAATATTTTTGAAAATTTGCCTTGAATGCAAAGAAAGGAGGAAATTTTTAAATATCTGAGGCCAATATTCACTTTGAGGTAATTGATTTGTTATTTTATTTTGCATCTCATTATATTCCATGCATTCCTTAAATTACCATCTGAATTTTAACCTTTCAGAACACATTCTAAATCCCCGTTTAGTACAGTATAATCTCAATTTCTATCAGTTGTTCCACCATAAGTACTAACAATAGTCCTTATTAAACCTGATCTGGAAGAAAAATTATGTCATGACTCTGTGTATAAAGATCCTCAGTTCAGGGCAAAACATACACAGTACTTTATTTTAATTGTTACATTTTCTATGTTAGAGATTTAGTGATGAATGGATAAAAAGTAAGTGATGTTCTAAATCAAGTAGGTGTCTCCAAGTTTCTACAAGTTTGGGAAGCTGGATAGCTATGTGATCTTTTACATTTCACAAAGATAAAATGCTAATCTGGATTTGCCCTGTAGATTCTGCTGATTGTCATATTACAGATGGCTGCTGTGACTAGCCCAGTGATTGTCCCCTTCTTTCCTTGCTACCAGATTCATGTATAAACCTCTGAAACCTGACAGATCAGTTGAAGAAAACATTTTCCAAAACAAATCTTTTATAGGTTACTGCAGCATACTTTAAGATCAATGGACATGTTAACAGTAGCAACCATAAGTATTCTTCAGTATCAAGTTACATGCAGTAAGGCAAAAGTGTTTCTTTTATTAATAGATTGTTGCTCATTTCTAGTCTTAATGCAAGTATGTTTTGGCTTGCTATGAGCTCCAGAGATTTTTGGCCTGCAGATGTGACTCAAACTCTGTAACCTCTGATCTTCGATGTAAAATGTGGGATTCACAGACGAGTTTCAATTTTGAAATGTTGCTAAATGTGTAAGGCAATTGGGCAGAACTTAGGATCTGCCATTATGCTGTGCCAGTCCAGTGAAATTTTATAATAATTATTGAGTCAATTTACTAAAAAGGAAACAATGGAAACATAGAATATGGGCTCAAAAATGTCATTTTATTATCCAGTGTTGGAATTATGATAAACCACTTATATATCATCTTACATAAAATGTTAGTCTACCCTTTAGTCTACAGTCTTTGTCAGGAACTCAATCACACATTACACAATGCTTAGTTTTCCAAAGAGGACTCATGGCTCACACCCTAAGAGCAATATGGTGAATGTATAGAGGGATATAGCCAGATATGGAAACAGACAGTGGTTGGGGTTATGTATTTTTATTTCTTTATATCATTCTGATTTATCATATTTTGGGGAAAGTACCACTTAAGTGGATTCCTAAATTGCACAAGACACCCTGTATCTCTCCCTAATAGAAAGTATCTAATAAGTGAGTGAAGGGAGTGATTGTAAATAAAATGTGGAAATGAAGAAATCAACAAAACATTAACAAGAACAGAAACTGCCTAGCTCAATTATTCCCACTGCAACTCTGAAATATAAACTGATCAATACATTTTTAAAATGTTTAAAATTTAATTTATTTTGTACTCTTTTTTTATGCTAGAAAACATTTGAAATGCTTACACATGTACAAGAGAAAGTCAGAAGGGCTAAAAATACAACATTTTGGCATCTAATGACTTACAATGCTGTTGAGAGTCAGCAATTTAAACTTATATTGAATAAATAATTTTTTCCTGAATTGTGTCATATGAGAATACATCACACATATCTGAGACTGTTTCAGATATTTTGGAATAACTCATCTATTTCAGAACTACAAAAATTTCTAATATTTTATGTCATTCTTTTACAAATCTCTTTTCATTAGATTGAAGATTTGTGTTTTGTGTTAGAAAATATAATCAGCATTGATAAAACTTTGAAATCTTGAAGGCCTCTAGAGAGCAATTACACTAATAAATATGTGTATATTCAGTAAATGCTTCAGGAAAGATAATAAAAAATGGATGTTTAAGATTTATAGATTGGTTCAAAGAGAAAAGTTGAATATTTCAGGCAATCGGAACAGGTCAGGAAGAACCTGGGAAATTGTGAGATGATAAGAACACTAGCTGACAACTTCAAGAATTAAGGAAATAGAGGAAAATAAGGTTGGATGTGTAGGAATTCTGCAAGATCTTTAAAACCAGATTTAGGTGCTGCTCAAAGCTTTGATTAAGGAGGGCAACTGTTTATTCATTGAATTTACAAAGGTTGGTTGGGGGATGATATGGAAAAAATCAGGGAAAAAGCAGAACTACAGGACCCAGGCCACAAATTGGTATAATAATCAATTTATGGAATGATAAAGACCTCAAAACCTCTTTTATTTACAGTTATTAAAGGTACTTGACTTGGAATGGCTTAATCAGTCACCTCATTCAATAGACATAGGCCTGAGTGAAGACAATTTATAAAAACCAAACCATTTCACAAAATAGAGTTTTGTAATAGCTTATAATGTTCCAAAGAACATCACATAGTATCTTAAAGCAAAATGAGCAAAGTAAAATGTGAGTGTCAAAAATGTTTTAAGCATTGGCATTATCAAAGCTAAGAGCATTTTGGCTTGCTCCATGACTTAACTGTCAATATCACAATGCATCAGCATTTCTCAAAGTGTATATTTTATAGAGCATTGATTCCTTGGAGTACTAGTAGGTGTTAGGGTAGAGAAAAGGATTTCATGTTCAAATACATTTGGAATGTTGGAGTCAGTAAAATTAAATAAAATCCTTACTGCAAGAATTCTCTGAACGTGTAATATACTAATGTCCTTTGTGCATAGAAATGAGGGGGCTCTAGCATATGGCATTAACAATCAAAATTGACCATTGCACTTTTTTTTAATGTAGCCTCTTCTGAGACTAGTGGGTCATTGAACACACATTAGGAAATGTTCATATTTATAAATAAGAGAATATAATATAGTCCAATATGTGATAGATATACAGATAAAATGTAAACATATATGTATAATTTCATTAGGATGGAATGATTTCATAACTGCAAGGAATTCAAGTAATTTAGCCTTTGCTAATTGCCTTGGGCTTTAAGACTTGTCAGAATTCTTCTGCTCATAAAATTCATAATCTCTCCTTATGAGGGAGCATTGAGGGTGACTTCACTGGAGTGTCTTACCCACTCACAGCCCCCAAATCAGGCTGTTCTAAATTTTTTTCTTCAAGCACACAAAGAAACTTTTTTCCTGGGTAGGGGCTTCCCCTGACCTCCCACCCACCCTTGTTAGGTAAAGAGTCATCTCAAAAGAGATGTGTCATTCTCGGAACAAAGCATCCCTTGCCAAAGATTCACTGAGTAATTGTTCGACTAGAAGCATAAATCTACCCTGAGGGTCGGAAAATCCCATAGTGATAGAGACTAATAGGCAAAGGGAATAGCATTCTGGGCTATAAAAACAGGCACAGTCTCTGAAGTGAATGTCCTGGGATGAAACAAAGGGAATTCTCCAAAATTAAAACATAAAACTCTGGGTGAAAAACTCTTACCCAGTCATGATTAACTCTTCAGTCACTCAGGAAGATATTGTCCTTCCCTTTTACTCAAGACAATGAAGTGATTGATCTACACTGAGCCATTTCCTGTTGACTTCACTGGGCTGATAAGAAACAACAACTTTCTTCCTTTTTCTCTTTGCTTTCTTTCCTGCTCCCTTTCCATTTGTGGTTATTATGTTGACCCTGCAAAAGATATTAGACAAAGGATTAGTCAGAACTCAGGATTCTCCCATGACTCAGAGCAGCCTACCTACAGCCAGACAGGCCTGGGGCAGGGAGTAGAGTTGGCACCAGCCTTGCTCTGTAGGTTGGAACAGGAGCTGAGAGAGCTGTCCTTGCTATAGAGGCTGGCAAAGAAGTTACTGCTGTGTGGGCTAGGCATGGGTCCAATAGGGATCAACATGTTCCCGTCACGATTCAAGCAGACTCCTGGCACCAGAGGGGATCCAAGCTGGAGCTGCCCAACAGGTGGGCAGAGCATTGCTCAGAAGTTCAGACCAGCAGGGGGCTTGATTATCAAAAGGGCAAGATATGAAAAGGGCTAGAACATGAGCTCCTGGTCTCATTTACTTCCTTCTAATTGCATGATTGTGGACAAGTTACTCGGTCTTTCTGAACCTCAGTTTCACATAATGTTACTAAGGCTTTTATTTATTTATTTATTTATTTATTTATTTATTTATTTAGGGATGAAGTGAAATAATATATAACATTTATTTAGCATTAACTATATGTTAGGTACTATGCAAAGAGCTTGGTATACATAAGTATATTTAATGCTCAAGACAACCTGGTAGGACTGATGTCATTATTATTCCATTTCACTTATGAGTAAACTAATACTCTGGCCACTGGTTGTTAAATGTTCTATTCAAACCTGACATCAAGGACCACGATTTCAGTCAAAAGCCTATTACCTCTCAAAAACCTTTCTCGGTGGTAGAATAATGCCAGCACTGCTACTGCTCATTAAGGATGGGAATGATATTCTTGGCCCAAGTTCCTGGTCTATAACTCCAATCCTTGGGGTAGGAGAGAAGGTAAAATGATAACAAGGCTGTGATCATCTTCTTAGTCCAAAGAATGAGCTGGGGACCTTCTCAATTTATTAGAAAGGGCACCTAAAGCAAAGCTCAGCCCTGTAAATGCAGCACACAGAAGGCACTTGAGCACGGGAAGTCATCTACAAGATTCAGTCTTCAAAATGGCGTACCATGCAGGTGGGAAGATAATAATGGAAAATGCCAGAGAACATTCCTAGGACAATGACACTGGGGCATCATCCAACACAGTTTAGAAAGGTAGGAAAGGGTAAGGGCATTTGCTATATGGAAGCTCAGTCATGAAGCTCACTGCAGGAAATGCAAGACAAAGATAGGGTCGGTATCAGATCAAGAATTAGAGCTGGACTGAGCTTGCAGGTTGGAGATATTGGTGGACTGCTGTGTAATACATCTAGAAGATTGGAGGTTAAAACTCATTGAAGGTTATTTCACTAATACCACTGTGTTTGTAGTTTAGTGTAATATACTGTTGTGTAGTATTATAGTGCAAAATAGTGAGTTCAGAGTAGTATAGTAGTATGTGAGGTAGTATAGTACAGTGCAGTGTTGTGCTGTGTGATGTAATTTTTTGTAATGTAGTAGAGTACAAAGCAATGTGATGTAATTCAGTGTGGCATAGTGTAATGTAGTATAGGGTAGCCCAGTGTAGTATAGAACACTGTTTTCTGGTGTTGTATGGTGTAATGTAGTTTGGTGCAGTATACTGTAGTGTAATGTAGAAAAAAAAAACACTAAACTGAAAGTCAGGAAACCTGAGTTATCCTCTTTTCTGTGCCATTAATAGCTGTATGGTCTTAAATAAATCACTTAGCCTTTTTTGGTTATAGTTTTTTGTAACATGTAAAGTAACAGTATTAACAAAGATAACCTTGAAGTTCAATCCTAAAACATCTTACAGTTTAATCTTACTCATAAGACTTCTGACAATTCATATTTTCTGCCAAGATTTAAAGGTTCCTTATACAAAATTTCCCCAAGTTTATAATGCCAGATAATATTCCTTTTAGAAAGTTAGAAAAGGAAAAAGCCCATAAATAGGTTTTAGTACCAATCTAACATTAGAAACTAAATTAAATCAAAGGTTAAATTATTGTAGTCCAATTCTGGTTACAATTCTTTGTTAAGTGAAAGACATTCTTAGCCAAAATACTGGGAGGTCTATATAGCTGGAATCCAGCTCCAGAAAGTTTCTTTCATTATACCCTTGGTGCAGGAGCAACTGCAATATTTGAAGAGTAAGCAATCAATTTGTTTAAAATTGTTGGACCAGATGATCCTACCTATCCAGACATTCACGATAACTGTTATTAGCAGTAAATTTAAATGATTGCTCTGCTGGAGGAAGTGTGAATTCAGTATAGTACTTCAACTGAATTATTAATTAATCCAAAAATAAATGTATAAAGTATAAAGTTAAATCTTACTAAGAGGCTTATTGAAAACCTACAGATTTGTTGCCGTAGTCCTTTCGCTTGCTCCAGTCCTGCTAGACAAGTCAACCACTTTTGACCCTTTTACCTATTACTCCTGGTATATATTTTTAACCCTAACCCAAGGACATTGTTTTTCATTGCTTTGAGAGGGAGAGAAAGAGAGAGACAGACAGACAGACAGATAGCCAGAGAGACATCCATGTAAGAGAGATGCATTGATTGGTTGCTTCCTCGTATGCACCCTGACAGAGGATCTAACCCACAACCTGAGTATGTGCCCTGACCAACAATCAAACCTGCAACCTTATGGTCTATGGAACAGCTTTCCAACTAACTGAGCCATACCAGTCAGTGATTCTGGTATTTATACATTTTTGTATTTCTTAAATAATTTTGTGCTACTCACTTTTGATTCATCAATGTCAAACTTTATCTATTGACTTCCTGTATTGATAGATTAAGCTTTAGCTTTCTAATAGCAATGTTCCTCTTATGTCCATCCTCCCATATTCATGTATAATACTGTATTATGAGCTTGAATCAACATTCAGTTTTAGTACTATTATACCTATGAAAACATTATTCATACCTGAGAATTATAGCGTACTATTATTCTGTTTTCTTTCTTACTTTACTTTTTCCTGGTTAATTCATGCCTTATTTTTTATTTACTTCATTTTCTTTGTCTGTATTGTCAATTGTTTAAATACTTTCCAAAAATTAGTCAGATTAATTTTTCACAATATAAATCATATCAGTAATCCTCCAATTCCTTGTTTCTGTTTTGTTTTGAGACAGCTCTAGGCCTGTTTCGTAACTGTCATCCTGTAATTTACCTTTGTCCACCATCCTTAGAATTCCCTTTGCCTTTTTTTTTTTTTGTTTGGGTTTTCTGTGTTCTGTGACTCATGACTCTCTGTGCAATGACATACTTCCTTGATTTGAAGGAGCAAATTCTTTAGCCATTCCGTCAGAATGAAAATTTTATATGTATAAAAAACACTATATATATATATAATGTTAGTGCAGGAATCATGATGAAAACAGCCCTCAGCATGCCTGTTTTTTGAGTCACAATGTTCCAAATTGGACTAATTTCCTTAACCCTGGGGCACTATTTTCATTGTGGAATTTCCCTCCTTTAATATCCTGAACACTTTCCTGCTCCCCTGCTGTGTTGACTCTCCTATTTTCTGAATCCAAACTATTATTCTTGATAGATTATTACGTCCTTTGTTAGAGAAAATCTGCTATTAGTTTCCTAAAAAAGAGTACAAGGGAAGAAAAATGTTTGAGACCTTGCATATGTGAAAATGTCTTCATTTTTACCCTTAAAATTGATTGATATTTGGTGAGGTATAGGATCCTAGCACAGAATTCCTTTTCCTTCAGAGTTTTAAAGAAATCTCTCAATCACTTTCTTACCTTCAGAACAATTTAGAATAGTCAGATTCCATTTTGATTCTTAAACCTTTATGTATATGTTTTTTTTTTCTCTCTGGAGGTTTATAAAATTGCTTCTTTCTCTAGCATTATGAAATCTAATAATGATGCTTCTTGGTTCAGATCTATTTTCATCTATTTTTTTGGAAACTGTGTGGGTCTTTCAATCTGGAATCTCATGTCATTTAATTCTGAAAAAAGTTAACTGTTTATTTAATAATTTTCTTCAACCTATGTTGTCTCAGGAAAAAAAATTATTCATATGTTGGGTCTTCAGTGTCTTGTCTTTCAGTTTCTTAAACCTTCTTTCCTGGTGTCCTTCTTTCCATTTTTCCTACTTTTTTGTTTTTGTTTTTTTCTAGAAGAGTTCCTTAACTTTCTTTTCTAACCTATTATTGTTTCCCATTAATGTTATCTATAATGTTTTTAATTTCTAGGAGCTATTTTTTTTTGTTCTGTGAACACACACACACACACACACACACACACAATAACTGATCTCATTTCTCACAAATATTTTTAGTTGTATTTTCACAATTATTCATAAACATGTGGAACTCTGAAAAATATGAGTCAAGTGGTACACCTTCCCCACTTAGGTCAAACAAAGAGATAGTCTGCCTTTTTATTTAAGCTCTCATACTATAAACAAGTGTCTTTGTTAGTATGTACAGTGCCGCATTTTTGTTGCTTTTTGTTGGTTATATGTTATTGATCAGTTGGCAAAAATGTCATCAGAGGCTCACAGGAACCTAGTCTTGTACTTTCCCCTAGGAG
The DNA here is from genome assembly GCF_021234165.1 of Pteronotus mesoamericanus. Lineage (NCBI taxonomy): Eukaryota > Metazoa > Chordata > Mammalia > Chiroptera > Mormoopidae > Pteronotus > Pteronotus mesoamericanus. The sequence goes on along the minus strand of NW_026555329.1, from coordinate 44,763,085 downwards.
CAATGGTTCAAGATTTTCTAATTAAGTGTTGTATAAATTTTATAGAACATAATGACTATAAGTAACAAAAATCAACTCTATGTATAACCTATGTATATATGTATACATATGTGTGTATTTATATAAATATCTTTCTTCCCACATAGTTTTTATTTCTTCCAAGTTGCTTTTTTCTCCATACAGTATTTAGTGCTTTTATGAGTTGTTTGATAACTTTTGGGTCTTTGTTCATGACCAAGGTGAAAACTAATAAGCTGAGTATATTCTCAGAGTGTGTGTTGGGATCATGTTGACTCTGAGCTTCTCTTTGTTATAAAATCGAAGTGTGTCAATATTCTTACAGTTACTTTTTGGTTTGTCAGATTACCGATAACATTTCTTTCAAAGAGAATAATATTATTATGCATAATTATAAATATTTGCATCTAATATTTTTTGAAAATAAATATTTAGAAAAAATAAAAAGACAAAAATTTAAGTAATGGAACATATTAATTGCAGTATAACCATTTTGAAAAATTATCAAAAACCTGTATTTTTAATGGTCAATTAATTAAGAAGAATATTTACTTCCAGCCAAGATGAAGGCATCAGTAGATATACTTTGCTTCCTCACACAACCAAAAAGACAACAACAAATTTAAACACAAAAAAGCAACCAGAACTGCAGAAAATCGAACTGTATGGAAGCTGGATAACCAAGGGATTAAAGAAGAAACATTTAGTCAGATTGGTAGGATGGGTGGAGATGGGAAGTCTGGGTAGAGAGAACACTGGCAAGGAGAAGGACCAGGCAGGTGAGGTGGTGGCTGACAGACTGGGTGATGCTACATTTGCATGTGGATAGGCTGGGAGGAACAACTGGGGAGCAAATGAGACCATGCAATGCAGGGTTCCAGCATGGGAGACTAAAGCCTCAAAACCCTGGCTGTAAAATCCTGTGGGGGTTGGGATGGTGGGAGAAACTCTCAGCCTAACAGGAGAGTGTGCTGGAGAAACCCATGTGGTCCTAGAATGTAAACAAACCCACACACCCGGAATCAGCACACAAAGGACCCAGTTTGCTTGTGGGTACCAGGGGAAGTGACTGGAAGCCAGCTGAGAGCTGAGCAAGCAACATTGTTCCTTCTCTGACCCCTCCTCCACATACAATGCATTAACGCAGTGAAGAAGTTTGCCCCACCCTGGCGAATGCCTAAAACCCTGCCCCTTAGAACATAACAGGTGCGCTGAGACAAAGAAATGTGGCCCAAGTGAAAGAACAGATCAAAAATCCAGAAAAGTGCTAAACAATAGGGAGATATCCAACCCACCAGATGCAGAGTTCAAAACTTTGGTAATCAGGATGCTCACAGAAATGATTGAGTACAGCTGCAAAATAAAGGAAGACATGAAGGCTATGCAAAGTGAAATAAGGAAAAATTTACAGGGAACCAACAGTGAAGGGAAGGAAACCTGGACTCAAAGCAATGATTTGGAACAAAAGGAAGAAATAAACATTCAATCAGATCAGAATGAAGGAACAGGAATTCAAAAAAAAAAGAAAAAGAAAAAATGAGGAGAAGCTTAGGAACCTCTAGGACAACTTTAAATGTTATAACATCCAAATCATTAGGGTGCCAGAAGGATAAGAGGAAGAGCAAGAAATTGAAAGCTTATTTGAAAAATAATGAAAGAGAACTTCTCCAATTTGGCAAAAGAAATAGAGTTCCAGGAAGTCCAGAAAGCTCAGAGAGTGCCAAAGAAATGGGACCCAAGGAGGAAAACACCAAGACACATCATAATTAAATTACCAAAGATTAAAAATAAAAGGAGAATCTTAAACTCCAGAGAGAGAAAAAGAGAGAGTTACCTACAAAGGAGTTCCCATAAGACTGTCAGCTGATTTCTCAAAAGAAACCTTACAGGCAAGATGGGGCTGGAAAGAAGTGTCCAAAGTTATGAAAGGCAAGGACCTACATCCAAGATTACTCTATCTAGCAAAGCTATCATTTAGAATGGAAGGGCCGATAAAGTGCTTCCCAGACAAGGTAAAGTTAAAGGAGTTCATCATCACCAACACCTTGTTACATGAAACATTAAAGGGACTTATCTAAGAAAAAGAAGAAGATCAAAACTATGACCAGTAAAATGACAAAAACACAACTATTAACAACTGAACCTAAAAATAAAAACAAAAACAAACTAAGCAAACAACTAGAATAGGAACAGAATCACAGAAATGGAGATCAGAGAGGAGGGGTGGCAGAGAATGGGGGAAAAGATGCAGGGAATAAGAAGCATAATTGGCAGGTACAAAATGGACAGAGAGAGGTTAAAAATATTATAGGAAATAGAGAAGCCAAAGAACTTACATGTACAACTCATGGACATGAACTAAGGATGGGGGATGCTGGTGTCACAGTGGGTGCAAAGTGGAGGGGGATAAAGGGGAGGAAAAAAAATGGGACAACTGTAACAGATAATAAAATATACTTAAAACTAAAAAAAAAAAACAAAACTCTGAGTTCCTTGTTTAAAAAAAAAAAAGAATTTCAAAAAATTCCACTGGAATATTATGCAATCAGCAACTTTTATGTTTACAAACAAATGTTAATATACAAACAAATGCTTATATTATAAAAAAGAGCAATATAAGATATATTCAGATTTAACAGTGCCATAAAATATGCATAAATGGAGATGTTCCCAAAGAATAAGAAACCTTATGACTATCTAGTAAGATTATGAGTGACTTTTCTGCTTTTATGTATGTTTTATCATTTAGCAATTTTTCTACAATAAGCATGCTTTAAAAACAAGAAAAGTTTATATCTAGAAAGTAAGTATTAATAGCATCTCTTTTCCTTTGGTTCTCAGCTTTTTTAGGCTGTATTAGTTTCAATAACTAGGATTACCAATGATCTTAATCTGCCCAGGTCAAGGGAGTTCTCAGGACATGAGTATTTCATTGCTAAAACTGGGACAGTCCTGGACAAATTGGTTGTTGTTCACCCTGTAACCAGAATTTTTTTTTATTGAATTTATTGTGATGACATTGGCTAATAAAATTATAGGTTTCATGGGTACAATTCTATAATATATCACTTGCATATTTTATTGTGTATTCACCACCCCAAGTCAAATCTCCTTCTATCACCATTTAACCCCCTTTACCCTCTTCTGCTTCTCCTGAACTTCCCTGTGGTAATCACCATACTATTTTTTGTTTATTGTCTTGTTTATAAGAGAATTTTGTTCATTTGTTTGAATTTTTCTTAATCCCTTCACTTTTTTAACCCAGAATTCTTAACAAAAGGATACAAAAACATGTGCAATTAATAATACAGCTGGGTTATATACACATATGTATATATAAAACAACAAAAATATATTAACTATCTACACACAAAAAAAGCGTTATTGAATTTTACATACAAATCCAATCAATATTTGCAAGAACTACAGCATCAAGTATTTATGTGAAGGTTTAATTGTATTTTATTGTTAATATGACAGAGAAATCATGTGTTTGTGTTTTGTAATGCCAAAAAAAAAAGTAGGAAGCTTTCTTCCTTCTTGGTTTCATCTCAATTTCCTTCTCTTACTTTGTGTTTCATCACCCAGTTCCAAGGTCCTTTCCTGCAGTCTCTTTCTCTGTATTCTATGAGTAACTCAAGGCAATGATTTCAGTTCTCACCTTTACATTGCAACTCAAATTTATTCTTTCTTCTGATTTCCAGGATTTAATTTGTATCTCTAGTTCCTGTCATTCACCATATTCCAAACTACATTTCTATCTCCATGTAGCCAACATCCTGCAAATCTCCTCTCATATTAATCACTCTACCAATATTCAGGTTGCCATTCATTTCCATTTCTTCTGCTTCCTTACTATTTTCAAGGCAATCAATTGCTAACATCAATTTTAAAATTACAATGTCTCTCTTCTTTGTCTCTTTATTTTCATAATTCCTGACCTCATTAGTCACTGAGTGCTACTTTTAATATAGTTCCTAACACTACTAAGAAGGCATGCATTTTGTCCTTTTAAGTAGTCAGATGACAATAAGTTATTCTTTCTCCAAATTCAGCAAAGCCTTCCTTCTTGTAGTTTCTGAACTTGACTCCTACTCAATTCTAATTTTGCTGTCTTTACTAGTGAATATTGCACTGATCTTTGTTTTTCCTTACTACTCTGCTAGTGTTTCATGTACTGTGTTACCAAACAAACAAAATGTACTTCTTTAGATGCAATCTATGCCTCTACTTGCTAACTTGATGCATGTCATATCTTGTTTGCCTGAATATATCAGATGCTTGAAAAGAACAGCAAGAGACTTCTAAGATTCCCCATGTGATTTACTTATACATAAAAGTCAGGAGATCCTTTTCTTATTCTTTCTACTGGATCTTAGAATAGGAGAAATGTCAATGGCACCAAGAGTCTTCTACCAGAGTAGTGCAGTCCCTTCTTAAAAGAGTAACAGAAGTATTTGGAGATCTTTCTAAGTGGTAAATCTTCAACTAAGCCAGCTTCATCAAAGGTAAATCACAATCTAAGAGTACTATTATTTTTTCCCATTTTTTCTAGCACCTGAAGCAGAAAATTTCCTCTCAATGAATCATATCAGAAGAGTCAGATGGATCACTCAATATAATGAAGTAACACCCCACAAAACTTTACAAGTTGGAAAGGAGTTACAGCACCTCATATGGTCTCTTACTTGCAAATTTAGTACCCATTATTATACCATTTGGTCTTCCTAGATAGAAACAACATATAACACTTGTATTGAGATCTCAGGATGAAATTATGAGTTTGATTCTCAAGGATACATACAAAAACATCGTGCATCTATAGCAAATGGAGAAGTGATTTTCTTTTATTAATTATACTTTATTGATTGTGCTATTACAGTTACCCCATTCTTTTTTTCTCCCCTTAATTCCCCTCCACCCAGTACCCCCATTTCTTCCAGCATTCTCCCCACCTTAGTTCATGTCCATAGGTCATACATATAAGTTCTTTGGCTTCTCCATTTCCTATAATATTCTTAACCTTCCCCTGTCTATTTTGTACCTACCAATTATGCTTTTTATTCCCTGTATCTTTCTCTCATTATCCCCCCACCCTTCCCAACTGATATCCCTCCATATAATCTCCATTTTTGTGATTCTGTTCCTGTTCTAGTCGTTTGCTTAGTTTGTTTCTGTTTTTGTTTTTGTTTCAGGTGTTGATAGTTGTGTGTTTTTTTTCATTTCACTGTTCATAGTTTTGATCTTTTCTTTCTTAGACAAGTCCCTTTAACATTTCATGTAATGAGGGCTTGGTGATGATGACCTCCTTTAACTTTACCTTGTCTGGGAAGCCCTTTTTTTGTCCTTCCATTTTAAATGAAAGCTTTGCTAGATAGAGTGATCTTCGATGTAGGTCCTTGCCTTTCTTATAGGTTGGCTCTCTCCTCCTGCTTAGTTCTTTTTCTAGAGTTTTGATCTACTCTTTCATTGGGGCCATATTACTTTGTGTCAGTGCACCTGTTATGTTGTAAGGGGCAGAGCCTTATGTATTTTCCCAGGTGGGGCAACACATTTCCTTGGGGTTGTGGTGCTATATGTCAGGGAGGGTCCAATGCTGCTTGCTCAGCTATCATCCCACTTTCAAGAGATTGTCAGTTTCTCCCAGCACCACAGCCCCCACAGGTTTTTACAGCCAGAGGTTCTGAGGCTTTATTTTTTTGATGCTGGGTCCCTGGGTTGCATGGTCTTCCTTGCTCCCTAGGTGTTCCTTCTAGTTTATGAGCATGCAAATGTGGGACCTTCTGGTCTGCTAGCTTCCATCTTGCCACATGTCCTCTCTGCCCCAGCTGCCTGTGTCTGTCTCTCCTATCAGTCTGGATAAATATTTCCTCTTTAACTCCTTGGTTTTTAGACTTCCATACAGTTCTATTTTCTGGTAATTCTCATTTTTTATTTTTAAAGCAGTTGTTTCCTTCTTTTGGTTGTGTGAGTCGGCAAAGTGTATCTACCTACACCTCCATCTTGGCCAGAATTTCCTTACTGGAGATTCTTAATGCACACAAGCATACTAAATGATTGAAGAAGTTCTGTAATAAAAGCTTTAATTTTTCTTGGTCTAATTTTTTCCCAAACTAATTTAACCATAACACACTTTTTGCTTCTGCTTTATTTTATAGAATATCTTTCATTGCCTCAATGTCTATGTAGTGAAGTTTTAGATATGCTTGCTGAGTTATTTGATGGCAGTGGAATAACTTGTTAATCATCTGCCTGGGGACTCCCCACCTCCACCAGACTACAGGAAACTCTCAAAAAGTGGTTTTATATAGGACTTTTTTAAAGTAATGGAACTTCCTCTTTTTTTTTTTTAAGTTACTTGAAATCGAGATGTTAAACAAATATGAGTGAGGCTATTGTGCTTAAAGCTGGCTAGGTATCTCCATATGGGTTCCATTATAACTTTTAGAGAACTTTAGTGAGTTTTCTAGAAAATAATTTGAATTGTCATAATAAAGATAATCTATGTCTGTATTTTCATATAGGAAATATTATATATGTAGATGTTTCCAAAATTAACTTTGTCCTCTTTCTCCAAATATCTTAATGATGAATTTATGATGACTTAGATTTAGCATAATGAGCTGATTTTGGTTGGTAGCTTATGGCATCTATCAAACCCCCAAAATCTATGTTAATGGGTTTCCATTGACCTACAAATTGACATGTGATCTCAGGGTCTGTATAATTCTAGTTATTCTCAATTTGAGTTATTTCAATTTAGCCATATGCATGTACAATATTCAAACAAGTTATTTTTTTGATAAGAAAAGACTACCTTATTATTTGTAGAAATTGAGATTTATTGTATGTCACAACATTAAACCAGAAAGTATCTTTGTTACTAAAGAATATTTATCGCCAAAGAAATGTCCAGACTTTAATTTCCTTAGAATTAATATCAGGCAAAAAACATACAGTGCAATTATTTCTCAGGTTTAGACTCTTAGAAATATGTTCTTCCAGAAATTGTATTTCTTTTTCTCCTTCAGGTTTACTTTGCCAGACAAATAAATGGCATATCTTTAGAAAACATAAACATACAGGAGTTTCTCTTCAGAAAATTTCTTCTAAAAGCAAAGTGATATAGTTTATCAACTTAACCAAATCACCTGTTTGTATATATGCTTTCTGGTCATATGTCAAAAGTTAGTGTGTAGACTTTGGATGACTGATATGATAAAATGTGAATTCAAGTCCCCTTTCAATTCAGTTGGCCTCAATTCTTAGAGCTAATGATCTCATAAGCATTATTAGTAACTTATAAACTAAATTCTACTTCATGTCAGTAGGTCAACAGCCCTTTCTAAGTAATGTAACTTATTCCAGAATAAAATATAAACATCCTTTGCAGAACAAGGTGTTAAAATTAAAGTTTCTAAAGTAGCAAAATAGAGTTTTGAATCCCAAAACGAAGGTGCACACCAAAACACATAATTCTCAAAAGAAATGGTGAAAATCCAGCTGCCCAAAACCTTCCTCAAACTAAGGTCAGAAAAGGGGATCACTTATAGGTGTGATCATATGGCATTTGTCTTTCGCTCTCTGGCTTATTTCGCTTAGCATAATGCTCTCCAGTTCCATCCATGCTGTCGCGAAGTGTGTTAGTTCTTTTTTTTCTTTCTGCTGCGTAACATTCCATTGTGTAAATGTACCATAATTTTTGATCCAATCATCTACTGATGGGCATTTAGGTTGCTTCCAACACATGGCTATTGTAAATTGTGCTGCTATGAACATTGGGGTGCATAAGTTCTCGTGAATTGGCGTTTTGGGATTCTTAGGGTATAGTCCCAGCAGAGGAATCACTGGATCAAAAGGCAGTTCCATTTTCAGCTTTTTGAGGAAATTCCACACTGCTTTCCACAATGGCTGCACCAGTCTGCATTCCCACCAACAATGTACTAGGGTTCCCTTTTCTCCACAGCCTCACCAGCACCCGTTGTTTCTTGATCTGTTCATGATGGCCATTCTGACTGGTGTGAGGTGGTGCCTCATTGTGGTTTTGATCTGCATTTCTCTGATGGCTAGTGATGCTGAGCATCCTTTCAAATGCCTCTGGGCCCCCTGTATCTCCTCCTTGGAAAAACGTCTGCCCAGGTCCTTTGCCCATTTTTTTATTGGATCGTTTGTCTTTCTGGAGTGGAGTTGAGTGAGTTCTTTATATATCTTGGAGATCAAACCTAAAGATGCAAGGAAAATAAGACCAGCAACACTGAAAGGAAAAGAAACCAACAGAGACAAGAGGGAAGGAGGGGGGGCGGGGGAAAAAGAAGGGAAGGGGAAAGTCAAGGAACATATAGCAAGAACTCATGGACAAAACCAAAGGGGAAGAGTTGAGGGAGGGAGGGAGGGAGGGAGAGGGCAAGGGAAAGTGGTCGGGGGTAGGCAGAGACAAATGTATTTGAAAAAATTAATTAATTAATTAAAAATGGGGGATCAGAGCATGTAAAGAAGGAGTTGTGAGATATTGTCTTTCAACAGAATTGCTACATAGATGAGCCAATCCCAACCTCATGGGGATTTTTGGGGGGACAGGGGGTCTGGGAGTGGGTTGTTGCCGCCTACTCTGCCTTAAGAAATTCCTGGAATATGGCTCCATAAAGGATTGTGGCCTTATTCATGTCTGAGAAGATTGAAAGTGGTCTGAGACAGGACAGAGAGAGAAGTAATTTGGTGACTAATTAATCTTTCATCCATAGCAAGGAAAAGGGTGTGTGAGTTTTCACATTAACCACAAACTAAAGAGAATGCCTAGAGCTATTTAAGTCTTACCTGAAAGGATACTTGGAAGACAGAAGATTCATCAGAAAAGAATAGACATGGAAAGGACCGTCTGGGAACAAGTGGAGAGGGACCAGCTTACAACAGTATATCCGTCACTGAGTAAAAATGTGGAGAGAAAAAACTTAAGCATATCCCTCAGATGGTGAGTGCCTGTTTAAAATAGGCATTAACAGGAGGAAGAGATAGAGGTGTCTTATCTTGAAATGAAAACTGAGATTATAATTATTATCTTAACCTGGACACAGTAATTTTTTAATTAACTGGTTTGTAATTTAAAGTGATTTTAGTCTGTGACCTAAGACTGACTGGCAAAGTCTTGGTGACGTGAAAAATAACTCTCTACCCCACATACACTTTAAAGAAACAAAGGAAGACAAAGCACAGTTGCATTTGATTATATTTTAGTTGCATTTTGGTTCTGACTTTTCACATATTGATTACAGTTGGGTTCTTGAATTCAATTCATTGAGTATTTACTAACTCCTTACTATAACTAAAATTAATACTGTTTAGTAAAAAGAGTATCATGGCTTGGGATCATAAAATCTGCCTTTGAACACCAGATCTTCACATAACTTAGAGCATTATCCTGAGGAGTTTGGCTTCTCTGAGCCTCAGTTTCCTCATTTGTTGACTGAAGATAATAAATTAAGATTATTTTTAGGATTGAATGAGATAGTAGAAATACCAGCAACTCTGGTTAATGGTACTTGGAAAGTGCAATAAATAGTCACTATATAACTCATAGTCATATACATGCACTCTTTTAGTGAGCTTAAAGATGAAATGTGGATATTTGTATCAGGAGATCATTTCTTTGTAATTTTGAGCAAGTTCTTTCTTGTCTTTGGAAGAATTACTTTCAATGCATTAATTAGGTAGTCTGCGGACTCCTTTCCATAGTCATATTCAGGACACACATAAACAGAATAACAGTAATTATCAGTCATACTAATACTGGTTACCCACAATGACACAAACCTCTAAAATGGATATTAAAAAAAAACTTTAGAAAATATCTTTTTAAACACATGTCTCATAATAATGACTTCATCTTGAGTAGTACCTAAAGTAGACTGACCTTGTGCTTTTTAGTATCCAAAAAATATAAATTCAGCACATCCAAAACCTCAAATGACTCCTTCCAGGCTGTTGAAACCCTCATCAGTAAAAAAACATTCATATTTTGGTGATGAATGAGCCTACAAATTCTGCTGATTTTCTTCTACATTTAAGAACTTGAGTTATAACTATGAACATTAAGATGATTAATACAAACTCTGCAGTCCTCAAGGAACTTAACAATAGAGTTGAGTAAACACAGCCTAGATAAACATAGTAACTAACACATTTTATGCTAAATTCAAAGTCAGTCGGGGTGATAGAAAGGCAGGTAAGATAGTACCACAAAAGTTCTAAAAGAGGCAGTTATTATCCAAACCAGTCAGTTCTTCTTTCCACCTCAGGCTTTGTAATTACATGGCCTTTTGCACCTCCTCCCATGCTAGAAGTGTCCAAAATACCATGGAACTACTCCACTGTGGACAAGGTCATCATTTGGCATTATTCACTGTACTTACAGGCTTCCCTAAACAAGGAATTGGACGACTGGAATGTGAGTTAGTCCTGTCTGGAGAATGCTGTTCTTTCTCTGATCTGATTATAGTCAGATCACAGACTATATAATTCATAGGCCTCAGCCCTCTTCTTCCCTTGCCGTCTCCACATACAAGAAATGCTAACCATAATTTATATGTACTTATTAAGCTCTTATAGAGACCTCAAATAATTTTCTTGCATTTGCATTTATTCAGAGTCTCCTTTCCTGGTTCCCAGTCTTCTTTTTATATTATTTATTCTCAGTCTGTGCTGCAGACTTGAACATATATGTTTTCAGTCCCTCAGCATTCTTTCCCTCTTACTGCTGCTAGGCTTTATATAGCTCCTTTTTCTGGAATTTTGACACTGTCTTCATTATTTGACATTTCTTCACATGAAATTTTACCAGCCAATTTTCAGGATATGCTTCCATTTGTCTTTTCACACCATTCTAATTTTTTTCACTCGTCTTCTCTTCTGTAGGGACCTAATTCTTTACTTTCATCACCTTATTGCAAATAACTTTTGTTGGGCAAAGTATTCAGAGAGAACACATTTAAACATGCCCTTATTCCTCCTAACCAACCACCTTCCATTTTTCTCTCTATATTTAGAATAAGTTGAAAGAAAATTAACTTTCTCCAAAAACAAAAGGATGCCCTATATTTTCATTTTTAAATGTAAATATCTCTTCTTAAATGTCCCTCTTATCCTCAGGCATCATTCTGCCAGAGAACAAAATTTAAAGGAGTATCTATATGAAATACCATTTTTAAAAAGTTCATTAAAATCTGTACAACTTTTTCTCTTAAATATTTTATTATGACCATTTTCAGTCATTTATTCATGCTTTGCAATTTTCCCTAATTTGCAAAATTGTATTTTTAAATCAGTAAAGGCCAGATACTTTCTGTCCTATGATTCAGTAAAACTCTCATACCTCCTCTAACCTCTTAGTATCATTTGATACATTTGAATACTGGCCTTGCTTCTTTAACACCACTCATCTATTCGTCCCCCTAACTCCCAACTAATCTTTCTTTAATCTCTTGCTGGTTTCTTCTTATCGACCTGATTTAAATGATGGAGTCATTGGGGCTTAGGTCTAAACCCCATTTTCTATGCACATTTTCTCCTTTGATGTTTTCACTTTGTCATCGCTTTAAATGTCATTTATATGCTTATGTTGGTCAAATTAATATGTATATCTCTCCTTTTGATGCAATATGAAGGTTCTTTTTCTTATTAAAATTTACTTGAAAGATAACTGATCATTTTAGAATTACTGACAATAAATAGTGATGTTTATAACATATGTAAAAGTAAATTGTATAAAACAATAGCACAAAGGCAAGGAGTGATGAAATGGAAGTATATTATTAAGTAAGTTTCTTATACTGTTTTTAAAAGCCAAAATATTACTTGAATACTGTGCTAATTTGCATATGTATGGAATAACCCTTAAAGCAACTACTAGTAATAAACTTATAGTTGATAAGCCTACAAAGAAGACAAAATGGAATCAGAAAATTCCTCAATGAATCCAAGGAACAAAGAGAGGAAATGGGACAAATATATAAGAGCAATCTCAAGATTGTCTATTTAAACGCAACCACCTAATTAATGACATTAGATGTAGGTCTATACACTCCAATTATTATCAGACTGGACCAAAAAAAAAAAAAAAAGAGAGAGACGTTCACCATCATTAGTCATTATAAAAATGTAAATTGAACCACACTGAAATTCTGTATACCTATTGGATTGGCCAAAATTAAAAATCTTGATCTTACCAAGTTCTTGTGAGGATATGGAGTAATTAGAACCCCCATGTACTGCTGGTACAAGTATGAAATGTTACATACACTTTGAAAAAAATTGATAGTGTCTTAAAAATTTAAATGTACATTTAACTATTGGTAATAATGAACATATAAGGATGAGACCAATACTTTAGAAACTTAATTATTTAATATGGTTTTCCCCAGTTAGAAGCCTTCCTCTAGGCAGAAAGGTGTTGCAACTATTTCTCAAAATCTCTGTGTTGTCTTTTATTGAATACCACCTCTGTTACTCAATAATTTGTTAACAATGATCTATTAAGCACTTACTGTCTGGCACTGTGCTATAGAAGTTCTATGTAGAGGGATGTAAATGTACACATAAACAAATTAAACAAAGGTTGTTGATTTTTTTGACATAAAAGAATATGCCAAATCCATGCCAAATAAAGTGATTAATTTTATTTGAATAGTCTTTAGAGAAACATTTGCATAACATCTTAAAAATGAGTTGAGAGATCTTCAGAGAGAAGATATAGAAAATAGGGAGCTTTAGGCAAAAGCATCACAGAAGATCGAAATGCCTAAACAAAAGGGTAAGGAGTACAATGAAACTGGACATATGCAATATGTACAGAAGATGGAATGTAAAGTGCCCTGACTCTGTGCCTGTAGTATAGTATTACTCACATATTTTATCCATATCCCACATTTTAGATCGCATCTTAATGGGTCATGTCTATCACTTAAAAATTGAAACAGAACACAAAATTTTATAAGAATATTAGAGTGCAATACGTGTAGTAAAGTTAGTTTTATTTTATAAAATTTTCTGTTTATACTGGTGTGTGTGTTTATGAGTGTGTGTGTACATGCACCCAGTAAGTGGATTTTAAGGTCCACTGATTAATTATAACCAGCAGTTTATAAAACATTGCTATACAATATCTAAGCTATTAAGTGTTTAAACAGAGGCATATCATCTGGAAGCAGGGGAGAGGGGAGGGTCTCAAAACAGCCATTGTAATAGTCTAAGCATGACTTTGAAAGCTTAGATTAAGACTGGAAGTGAGAATAAATATGGGCATCAGCAATCAAGAGACACATTAGGCATAATTAACACTTGTTTCCTAATTAGATTTAGTGTTGGGGGCTGCAAGAGTAAAAGATAAGATTAATTTTTCCAATTTAGGTTACAGACAAGGTAATAAAAACTAACTAAACAGAGAATACAGGAGAAAAATGTGTGGAGGAGTAAGAGTCTGCTCAGCCTATGACATACTGAGCATGAGATGCTTGTGTAAACCAAAGCAAAACTATTTAATACAAGTTGAAGCTCTGGAGAGCAGGCATACCAGAGATACATATTGTTAATCTTACTTATGAGAAATTAAATATATTAAATTTATACAAAATATATATAAATACAAGCATATTTATAAAATATACAATTATATATAATATTAATGATTATGATTAAATCAATATGTACTACTAAACAAGCATAACTGAAAGCATGAAAAAGCATGCCACAAAGCATATCACACAAAGGCCCTATAAAAGAGAAGAGTCTTCATTACTCACAATCATACAATTTACATTTGTATCAACTTGTTTGTGCTATTTTTCACTAATTAGAAGTTGTCTGTTTAATGAAGTAAAATGCCTGGTTTTATATGCACAATGGATGGACATTTTCACTGATTTTATATAATACTGATGCACTACTCAGAGTCCTGACAGGAAACAAAAGCAACTTGATAAGATTGTTTTTAGAAGTATGAGTAGGGTAAGAGAAACAAGATACATTGAAGCACACACAGACTACAAATAAAGAGAAGCGAATAACACTCCTAGGTTTGAATGGGGCAAAAAGAAATATTGGTACCTGAGTCATAGATGGAAGTGAGGGTCTGGGACTGGCTGGTAAGAAACTCTCTGAATAATTAAAGCATCAAGATCAAAGAAAGCTGGAAAGACCTATCCCACACTGATTCTTCTTTGTTTCTAATGCCCTGCTGGTACCTTCCATTAGCCAGACCCAACAGAAGCCAGAGACATGTCTAATCACCCTTACTAACCTATAAGCCTGATTAATAAACTAATTAGTTTAATTTCTAGATTTTTTAATTATTTTAACCAAACAATCAGTTGTTGCTAATAGAGTTGAAAGCCAATGCCTTCCTCTTGCAAGATTTAATTTCAAAAGTTATGTATAAGATGTCTAATTCCCAATACAGCATGTAAGGAACTTGGAAATTGTCACTTCATCCCAACAACAATTTTCCTGTTTTCCACAGTGGCTGCACCAGTCTGCATTCCCACCAACACTGTACTAGGGTTCCCTTTTCTCTACAACCTCGCCAGCTCTTGTTGTTTGTTGATTTGGTTATAATGGCCATTTTGACCAGTGTGAAGTGGTATCTCATTGTGAATTTAATATGCATTTCTCTGATGGCTAGTGAAGATGAGCATCCATTCATATGTCTTTGGGCCCTGTGTATGTTCTCCTTGAAGAAGTGTCTGTTCAGGTCCTTTGCCCATTTTTCAGTTGGATTGTTTGTCTTCCTGAAATGGAGGCCTGTGAGTTCTTTATATATTTTGGAGATCAAACCCCTGTCTCAGGTATCATTGGCAAATATAATTTTCCATACAGTGGGTTCCCTTTTCATTTTGCTGATGTTTTCTATAGACATGCAGAAGCTTCTTATTTTGATGAAGTCCCATTTGTTTAGTCTTACCTTTATGTCCCTTGCTCTAGGGGACATATCAGTGAAAATTGCTGCATGGGATATCTGAGAGTTTCCTGCCTATGTTCTCCCTCTAGGACTTTTGTGGTGTCATGACTTATATTGTAGTCTTTTACCCATCTTGAGTTTATTTTTGTGTATTGTGTAGGTTGGTGGTTGAATTTCAATTTTTTGCATGTAGCTGCCCAGCTCTCCCAACACCATTTGTTGAAGAGGCTATTTTTATTCCATTTTACGCTTCTGCTCACTTTGTTGAATATTTATTGACCATAGAGACATGGGTTTATTTCTGGACTTTCTATTCTGTTTCTTTGATCTATGTGTCTGTTCTTATGCCAGTACCAGACTGCTTTGATTACAATGGCCTTCTAATATAGTTTGATGTCAGGTATTGTGATTCCTCCTACTTTGTTCTTCTTTCTCAAAATTGCTGTGGCTATTCGAAGTTCTATATAAATTTTCTAAATGTTTGTTCTATGTCTGTGAACTATATCCTTGGTATTTTAATAGGGATTGCACTGAATCTACAAAGTTGTTTGAGGTAGCATGGACCTTTTGATGATGTTAATTCTTCCAATCCATGGACACAGTGTGTGCTTCCATTTATTTGTGTCTTCCTTCATTTCTTTCTTCAGTGTTGTATAGTTTTCTGAGTACAGGTCTTTTACCTCCTTGGTTCAGTTTATTCCTAGGTACATTATTTTTCTTGTTGCTATAGCAAATGGGACTTTTTTTTTCCTGATGTCTGATTCTTATATTTCATTGTTGGTGTACAAAAATGCTATCAATTTCTGAATGTTGACTTTGTACCCCATTGGTTTACCAAATTAGTTTGTTAGGTCAAGTAGTTTTTGGTGGAATCTATAGGGTATTATATGTATACTATCATGCATCTGAAAACAATGACAGTTCTACTTCCTCTTTTCCAATTTGAATGCCTTTCATTTCTTTTTCTTGTCAGATCGTAGTGGCTAGGACTTCCAATATTATGTTGAGTAGAAGTGGTGAAAATGGGCATCCTTGTCTTGTTCCTCATCTTGATGAAAATGCTTTCAGTTTTTGCCCATTGAGTATAATGTTGGCTGTAGGTTTTTCATATATGGCCTTTATTATGTTGAGGTAAGGCCCCTTAACTCCCACTTTACTGAGCATTTTTATCATAAATGGATGCTGTACCTTACCAAATGATTTTTTTGCATCTATTGATATGATCATGTGGTTTTTATCTGTACTTTTGTTTATGTGATGTATAATGTGTATTGATTTGTGAATATTGAACCATCCCTGCATCTCTGGGATGAATACCACTGGATCATGGTGAATGATCTTTTTAATGTATTGCTGGATGCGTTTCACCAATATTTTGTTGACGATTTTAGGGTCTAGTTCATCAGTGCTCTTGGCTTGTTGTTTTCTTTCTTTATCTTTATCTGGTTTTGGGATTAGGATGTTACTGGCCTCATAAAAAGAGTTTAGGAGTCATCCCTCTTCTTGTATTTTTGGGAATAGTCTGAGAAGGACAGGAGTTATCTCTTCCTTAAATGTTTTGTAAAATTCTCCTGTGAAACCATCCAGGCCAGGGTTTTTGTGTGCTGGGAGTTTTTTTGATAACTGCTTCAATTTCACCAGCTGTTATCGATCTGTTCAGGCTTTCTGCTTCTTCATTCAGTGTCGGAACGTTATATTTTTCTAGAAATTTGTCCATTTCACCCAAGTTTTCAAATTTCTTAGCATATAATTGATCATAGTAATTTCTTACAATTCTTTATGTCTCTGTGGTATCAGTTGTTATTTCTCCTCTTTCATTTCTAATATTACTCATTTGGGTCCTCTCTCTTTTTTTACTGATCAACCTGCTTAAAACCTGTCTATTTTGTTTATATTTTCAAAGAACCAACTCCTGGGTTGGTTGATTCTTTGAATTGTTATTTTAGTCTCTATGTCACTCAGTTCTGCTCTGATCTTGATCATTTCCTTCCTTCTACTTGCTCTGGACTTTGTTTGTTGTTGTTTCTCCAGTTCTTGAAGCTGTAGGATTAGGTCATTTCTTTGAAATGTTTCTATCTTTTTCATGTAGGCCTGTATTGCTATGAACTTCCTTCTCAGGGCTGCTTCACTGTGTTCCATAGATTTTGGATATTTCTGTGTTCATTTACATTTGCTTCTGGAAACTTTTAGATTTCTTCTTTGATCTCATTATTTACTCACCCATTGATTAATAGCATGTTATTCAGTCTCAAAGAGTTTGAATGTTTTTGAGTTTTTCCCTTGAGGTTGGTTTCTAGTTTCAGGGACTTGTGGTCTGAGAAAATGCTTATTATGATTTCAGTTTTCCTGAATTTGTTGAAGCTTGTTTTCTGTCCTATTTTTGTGGTCTATCTTTGAAAATGTTCCATGTGCATTTGAAAAGAATGTGTATTTTGCTTCTTTGGAGTAAAAGGTTCTATATAAGTCAGTTAAGTTCATTTGATCTAATGCATTGCTCAGTTCCACATTTTACTTGTTGATGATTTGTTTGGAAGATCTATTCATTTTTGACAGTGGGGTGTTAAAATCCCCTACTATCAGTGTGTTACTGTCTATGTATTTCTTGTAGTCCTCCAAAATGTCCCTTATATATTTGGGTGCTCCTATGTTGAGTGCATATAGGTTTATAATGTTTCTGTCTTCTTGATGAATTCTTCCTTTGAGTATTATGAAGTGTCTATCTGGGTCTCTTTTGATGGTTTTTGTTTTGAAATCTATTTGCTTCATATAAATATTGCTATCCCTGCTTTTTGTTCCTGTCCATTGGCTTGGAATATATTTTTACATCCTTTTACTTTCAGTTTGTGTAGGTCTTTTGTTGTGAGGTGGGTCTCTTGTAGGCAGCATATGTGTGGGTCACGTTTTCTTATCCATCCAGCTATCATATGTCTTTTAATTGGTGTAAATAATCCATTTACATTTAAAGTTATTATTGTTATGTACTCATTCATTTTTTTCTTTGTACCTGTGTTCCTCTCTTTCTCACTCTTTTTCTTCATCTTCTTAAAGCAGTTCGTTTAGCATATTGTAGTGCTGGTTTGGTGGAAGTGTATTCCTTTAGCCTTCTTTTGTCTGGGAAACTCCTTATTTCACCTTCCATTTTAATTGAGAGCCTTGCTGGGTACAGCAGTCTTGGTTGCAGACCTTTCTTTTTCATGACTTGGAATATTTCTTGCCATTCCCTTCTGGCTTTTAGTGTTTCTGTTGAGAAGTCAGCTGCTAGCCATATCAGAGCTCCCTTGTATATAACTACCTGTTTCTCCCTTGCTGCCTTTAGAATTCTTTTTTTCTTTGATATTTTCCATTTTAATGATGATGTATCTTGGAGTCTGCCTCATTGGGCTCTTTCTGACTGGGACTCTTGGTGTTTCCTGGACTTGTGTGACTATTCCTCTCCTTCAATTCAGAAGCTTTCCATCATTATGTTCTCAAACAGAATCTCTATCTTTTGCTCCTCTTCTTCTCCTTCTGGTATCCTTATTAAATGGATATTATTATGTTTCAGGTTGTCCTGAATTTCCCTAAATGCTTCTTCATTCTTTTTGAGTCTTTGTTCATTTTCTTGCTCTTTCTGGGAGCTTTTTCTACCTCGTCAGACAGCTCACTGATTTGATCCTCTGCTACATGTAGCCTGCTTTTGGTTCCTTCTACTGTATTCTTCAATTTAAAAATTGTATTCTTCATTTCCTCTTGCCTCTTATTGATAGTTTCTATGTCCTTTTTAATGTTGAAATAGTTTGCAGTAAGTTCCTCATAGTTTCCCTGCAGTTTTTGGTAATTCTCTCTGAGCTCACTCAGCTTACTTAGAACCATTGCTTTGAACTCCAAATCTGATAGTTTACTAGCCTCCATTTCATTAATTCTGTTTGTGGGGATTCCTCCTTTCCCTTAGATTGGGGGGTGTTTCTTCATGTTCCCATTTTTGTGAGACTCTTGCTTCTGCTTCTTAAATTGATCTGTTTCGATTTCCTGATTTTGTGATGTAAACTTCTATAGTAGGGTTCTGTTTGGGGGAGTTTTTTCTTTCTCAGTCTGCCTATGATGATGTCAGCTGTTGACTCTGTCTGCCCTTATTCAGTCTTTTATAGACTTCCTGGAATCTACTATCTGTGGTTGTCTCCTTCAGTTGTTAATGTAGTCACTCTGCCTTCAGTGGTCAGGCTTAGGCACCACAGGGCAGGGCAGAGACCCTCTTGGTGGAGGGGCTATTTTGTCCTTGCTGTTGCTGCTCAGGGAAGTGGTCTGCCTGAGCAAGATGGCTGCTGCCATATGGGGGAGGAGTTAGCACTAGGATTTTCCAGCTACTCTCAATTCTCTCCCCAACCCTTCCATCCCCAGCCTCTCCTGAAGTGGCTCTAGACCATTCTACCCTCTTTAGCCAGGGATCTACTATCTGTGAATGCCAGTCTGTACTCAGCAGTTAAGCTTAAGCACCACCAGCAGGGCAAAGCATCCTGGGGACAAGGCTATTGTGTCTTCTCACACTGCTGCTGCTCAAGAGAGTGGTCTGCCTGAGCAGGATGGCTGCTGCCATCTTGTGGAGGAGTCAGCAATGGGATTCCCCCCAGCTACTTCCTCAGTTCCTCTCCATTGACTCCATCTACAGACTCCATCTCAAGTCTCTCTAGAGCACTCTGCGTCCCCTTTAGCCAGGGATATACTATCTCTGACTGATACTCTGTACTCAGAATTCGGTCTTGAGCACTACTGGGCCAGGACAGAGCCTCCTGGGGGCAGGGCTATTGCATCCTCTCACACTGCTGCCACTCAGGACAGTGGTCTGCCTGAACAAGATGGCAGCTGCCAAATGGGGGATAGATGATTCAGCACTGGGACCCGGCTACTCTCTCAGTTCTCTTCCCAAAGCTTCCTTCCCCAGTCTCTCCTCAGGCGGCTCCAGCCCACTCTGCCCCTTGCCTTTGCTGAAGCCCTGGATAAGTGGCTGCCATGAAAAATTTATGTGTTGTCCCTTTAAATGGCTCTTTGCATCTCTAGCCACCTGTCTCTGGCAGAGAGCAATCCTGCTGCTTTTCGCAGCTGGCTGTTATCTGTGTACTTTTTTGGGCTCTGGTACTGTAGGTTGGAAATCCTTGCCTATGGTTCAGATTCCACTCTGTTCAGGGGGGTCCAATTGGCTGTTTCAATATCCCCCTGGCACTGCCACTTGTGGGCGCCTCACCCACATTCTCGAGCCTTTACTGCACGCCTTACCAGTTAGGTTGTGCTAAAGTCAATTCCTCTGTCTGTCCAAGATTTTAAGGCTCCCCTCTTTCTATTGTTCAGTTGTTTTCCAGGTGATTTCTCCACAATTTAGTTTGAATTCCAGGTTGGTCCTGGGAGGAGGTTAATGTGACTTCCACCCACTCCTCCACCATCTTGAAGTCTCGAGAAATGTAACATTTAAAATAACTAAAATGTAAAAGGGCAGAAAATCCTAAGACACAGGAATAAAGGACAAGGGCAAAGGGCAATGAATAGAAAATAATAACATATATGGTAGATGTTAATCCAACTATATCAGTAAACACTTTAAATGCTATCGGTATAAATACAGCATTTAAAAAAACAAAGATTGTCAGAGGGGATCAAAAAACAGCAACAAACTATATGTTGTCTATAAGAAATACGCTTTTAATATGACATATATAAGTGAATAGTAGATGGGAAAGAGAAAGATACATTATGCTAAAGTAATCAAAAGAAAGCTGGAATAACTATATTAATTTCAGTCAGAGCAGCCCTCAGAGCAAACAATGTTATCAGAGACAAATTTTGGCTTCACGTAATGATAAATGAGTCCATTTCCCTAGAAGACATAACAATCCTTTAGGTGTATGTGTCACCAGGGGAAATAAAGTCCTTTCATGGAGTCACAAGAAAAGTATTTCAGGGACCCATGAATGTGAGGATGATATGTAGTGGTCAGGTTTATTGCAATAGAAATAAAAGTCTTCTCTCAGGTTTGTAGTGTCTCATCTGCACCCATCCCCACTGTGGAAGAAGTCCAGCCTTGTCTTCACCAAACCCAGAAGGGCCGGGGGCCAGGGACTCTCTGCCATCAGTTCCATCCACAACAAAGCTTAGTCCAGAGCAGCCTCTTTCCATATCCAGCTAGTTTAGTCTCTGTTCCTTGCTGTGCTCTGGCCAGCAGTGCATTTCTGTACCCAAGCTCATAGCTTGACTCAAGCTTGGAGCCTGCATTTGTTCCTGAGTGGTTGTTAGGCTCTCATGTCTGCTATGGAGAGAGAACATGTGAATGAACCGGTGAGCAAATAAATGCATGTTGATAAGTGAGAAGCTTTTGTTAAACTTAGATTGCATTACCTCTCAGTTTCAAATTGATCAATCTCTTTCCCAGTCCTTCACTGGCTTGTGTTGGCCCCTCATCCTAAGGAATTCTGTCTTTTTCCCAAATAGACACCTTCCTTTATGGTTGTCATCATGGCTTATATTGCACATATTCAAAGTAGAAGGACCTCCCCTTGCACCATCTTGACTTCTATTGCACATGTGCTTAGCAAAGGAATTTTTCCTGCTGTTTTAATTCCTCCCTTGGTAATCCCAGCTAATGTCTGATAACAATCCTTCCTGCCCACTTCTGGGATTAGGTCCTGTGGGGGGTGGGTGGAGGATGTGGTGATCCACCAGGGAACCTATGAATGCTGCAACTGCCTAGATAAGTAGGCTTTATGTCTGATTTTATTTTCTTTCGTCCTTTATTAATACTAACTAGCTACCTATGCTAACATATACACATAAGAGTAGAGCATTAAAATCCCTACAGCAAAAACTGATAGAAGTGCAAGGGGAACTAGTTGAAACCACTATTATAGTTGGTGGCCTCAATAGTCCATCAAAAATAAACAGGAAGCAGAAAATCACTAAGGACATAGTTCAGCTCAATAGTATCAGCTGTTGACTAACCAAAATTGACATGTCAACTATCTCATCCAACAAGGCCACAATACACATTCTTTTCAAGCTCATACGAAACGTTCATCACAATAGACCACATTTTGGCCATGAAACATACCTCAACAAATTTAAAAGAAAAGAAATTATATAATGCCTGTTCTCAAACTACAGTAAATTAAACTAGAAATCAATAATAGAAATCAAGGATAGGTGGAAAACCCCTAAATCCTTGGAGAGTAAACAACATACTTTTAAATAATAAATATGCCCCCCAAAAAGAAATCTCAATAGAAATTTTACTATACTTTGAAATAAATAAAAATGAAAGTATAACTATCAAATATTAAGTGATATAAAAAAAGTAGTGCTTAGAGGGAAATTTGTAAAACTACATACATACATTTGAAAAAAAGAAAGATTTAAAATCAATAATCTAAGCTTTCACCTTGAGAAAATAGAAAAATAGGGGCAAACTAAATCTGAGGTAAGCAGAAGAAAAGAAATAATAAAAAATAGAACAGAAATCAATGAAATAGGAAATCAATAGAGAAAATTAACAAAACCAAATTTGATCATTTGAGAAGATCAATATAAATGATAAGCATTTAGGCAGTCTAACCAAGAATAAAAAAAGAGAATACTCAAAATCCTATTATTAGAAATAAAGAGGAGACATCACTACAGATCCCATAGATATTAAAATGGTAATAAACAAATTTTATGAACAACTCAATGCCCACAGATATGATAGATAATGTAGATGAAGTGAACAAACTACTTGAAATACTCAAGCTGCCAAAACTCACACAAGAAGAAATAGAAAGTTCAAATGGGCTTTTATTTATTAAAGAAACTAAATTAAAAATTAATGGAGGTATTGAGCAAAAAGGAAAAAAGACTCATGACATGGATTCCTGCAGAAGAAGGGTATAAGGGGACCAAATGATAACTGGTAAAAAATACAATAAATTTTTTTACAAATATTGAAGGAAAAAAGATATACCAACTCTCTACTCTCTCTTTCTAACTCATTTTATGAAGCCAGCATTACCTTAAAACCAAAATCAGTTAAAGGCATTAGAGGATAAGAAACCCTACGAATCTTTCATGAGTGTAAATGCAAAAATTATCAACAGAATATTAGCAAATCAAAACCAACAATGCATAAAATAATTATACAACACGACCAAATGGTACTTATCCCAGCTATGGTAGCCTAGCTCAACGTTAAAAAATCAGTTAAAGTAACCCAGCATGTCAAAACAGGCTGAAAAATAAAAAACACATGATAATGAAATAAATGTAGAAAAAGTTTTTGACAAAATCCAACATCCATTAATAACAAAAACTCTCAGCAAAGTAGTAATAGAGGGAAACTTCCTCAACTGAGTAAAGAATATCTACAAAAAACTTATGGGTAACATCATATTTAATGGTAAGAATCTAGAAATTTTCCCATTAAGATCAGGAACAAAGCAAGATTTCCCTTCTCACTACTCCTTTCCACATTGTTATGCATAACTAATGCAATGAGACAAGAAGAGGAAATAAAAGGTATAAAGATTGGGAAGAAATAAATTGTTGCTTGTTTACAGATGAGATAATCATCCATGTAGAAATTTCAAAAGAATTTTAAAAACATGAAAATAGTAAGACATGATATTATAGCAAGGTTGTTGAATACAAGATTAATATATGTAACAATTGCTTTTCAATATATCATTAATGAACAAATGGAATTTGGAATTAAAATACAATGCCATTTACATTGGCACTCTCAGAAATTAAATAGTTAGGTATAAATCTGCCAAATGTGTACAAGTTTATGTGAGGAAAATTACATAACTCTGAGGAAGGAAATCCAAAAAGAATTAAATAAATGAAGAGATGTTCCATGCATATGGATAAGAATACTCAACATTTTCAAGATATCAATTCTTCCCAACATAACCTATATATTCAAACAAATCCCAATAAAAATTCTAGCAAGTTATATTCTGGACATCAACAAACTTACTCAAAGGTTAAACAAAGAAACAAAAAAAGAAAACACCACAACATGGAAGGAGAAGAACAAAATTGGAGGACTCATATGACCTGACTTCAATATTTAATAAAAAGCTAAAATCATCAAGACAGTCTGGTACTGGTAAAAGAAGAGACAAATACATCAATAAATGGAATATGGAGTTCATAAATAAATGCAAATAAATATAGTCCACTGATCTTTGAGAAAGGATCAAAGGCAATAAAATAAAGAAAAGATAGTTTTCCAGTAAATCATGCTGGAATAACTGGCATCCACATGCAAAAAAAGAGAGAGAAAGAAAGAAGGAAAGAATTGAGACACAATCTTACCCCTCACAAAAATTTACTCAAAACAGATCATAAACCTAAATGTAAAGGTCAAAACTAAAAACTTCTAGACAATAAACAATCTAGATGGTCACAGCTATGGTGATGACATTTTAGATACAACACTGAAGGCACAATCCATTAAAGAAATGGATAAGCTGGGCTTCATTTAAATTAAACACATGCTCTGTGAAGTACACTATAAAGAGAATGAGAAAACAAGCCGTGAACTGTGAGAAAATATTTGCCAAAGACACATCTGATAAAAGACTGCTTTCCAAAAATATACCAATAACTCTTATAGCTTAAGAATTAAAAAAATGAATAATTTGATTAAAATGGGCAAAAGATCTGAACAGACACTTCATCAAAGAAAATAAACAGATGGGAAATAAGATATGACTGGATGTTAAACATCATACCTCATTAGGACACTGCAAATTGAAACAATGAAAATCCATTACACACTTATTACAATCGCCAAAATCCAAAACACTGAAAATGCCAAATGCTGTCAAGAAACAATAGGAGCTCTTCTTCATTGCAACTGAGAATTCAAAATGGCACAGACACTTTTGAAGACAGTTTGTCATTCTCTTACAAAATTGAACATACTTTTACCATATGATTTAGAAATCACTCCCTAGTATTTATGCAAATGAGTTGAAAATTTGTATCCACTCAGAAATTCCTAAGAAATAAGTTGTGTCCAACCAGAGAAAAATAAAGAACAATTCAACAGTTTAAGGGAAAAAGAAAAAGAAAAAAAAAAGAAAATTTGTATCCACGCAAACCCTGAATGTTTATAGCAGCATTACTCATAATTGCCAAAACTTGGAAGTAACCAAGTTGTCCCTCAACCGGTGTCTGGGTAAATGAAGTATAGCACATCCAGATAGTGGAATATTATTTAACAATCAAAAAATGTGCTATCAAACCATGAAAAGACATGGAGGAAACCTAAGTGTATATTGCTAAGTGAAAGAAGCCAAACTGAAAAGGCTACATACTACATGATTCCAACTATCTAACATCCTAGAATAGGCAAAACTATGGAGACAATGAAAGGACCAGTGGTTTTTAGGGCCTAAGGAAGGAGAAGTGGAAAGGCAGAGCATAGGGGAAATTCAGTACAGTGAAAATACTCAGTAGGACTTTGTAATGGTTTATACATGTACACCATGTACATGTATTTGTTAAAACACATTGATCATGTGCCATGAAGAGTGGATGTAAACTATGGACTCTGGGATAGTACAAATATACCACATTGGCATGACATGTTGTTAGTGGAGAAAACTGTACATATGTGAGATGCCTAAAGTATATTGCAAATATGTTTCTTTTGTTCAGTTTGGCTGGGAACCTAAAACTTCTCTAGAAAAAATAAAGTTCATTTTAAAAGAGCGTTATATGTGATTTACATTGTCAGGAAAAACAAGATTTACACATCCTCTCTTCAGTCCTTGAAGCCTGGAAAGTACTCACTTGCCCTAATTGTGAAGTTTGGAATTAAGCTTTGTGGAGAAAGATGCCATGGCAAAAGTAATAACCAAGAGCAGCTAACAAGCTATTATTGGACTACGCCCAATTATAAATGACAAAGGAAGTCAAACTGCATGGCTTATTGGAATCAATAATCTGATGCATAAACCCTTAACTCAAATAAAAGTTATAACTAAACATTTTAGAATAGTATTTAGAAGTAGTGTTTTCCAGTTTGAAAGTATTATGATCTAAACTATAATTGGTAATGGTAATAACAATAATAGCCCTGACATCTCCTCAGAAATAACTACTCAGACCTCAATAGTTTGGTCACTCATTTTTAAAATCTTTCTTACCTTTTATAATATTATGTATTTTTAGTGTATAATTCACTTTTTTAATTTTAAAAGTCTGTAAATCATTTTAATAAGATATGAAATATAACAAATATAAAAGTCAAATAATATTTTAACAAATATTTTAGGAAAAAAGTTGAATTAACTTAAATAAAAATTTTATTTAAAAATAACTCTGTAATAACTAATGCCAGTCAATTACCTGAATCCAACTATGAATTAAGTCAACGAGCAGAAAAGGACCACAAAGAGACATTTAACCCATGTCAATTCCTTCACATTATAAGTTTAAAATATTAATTCAGCAATCACTTTTTTACAAAGAAATTGAAATGCTTGACAATTCTTTGACTTAACTCTGAGTTCAGTTTGGAGTCTTGTGTGGTCTGAATTTGTGTGGTCATTTATCGATATAATGATTCATAAGTGGTTTTAGCTTCCAAGACACCAGAAGATTTTAACTTGAGCATTGCTGCAAGTTATTCATAAAGCTGGCTTCTTTAGTCTTCAGAGGAAAGGAAACTGAGAATAAGACCATTACTTAATTATGCAGCTATACATTTTTAGATAAAGTGATTGCTTTAACACTTTAATTTAGAAGGATAACTAATCAGTTGTATGAACTATGTCTCAGTCAGGATTTAGCTTAAGTAGAGAGTTTGTTAAAGAAAGAGATGAATTTTTCAGAAATCCAGAGAGTAGCTTGAAGGTAGTATTGAGAAGCTTTGACAATAGTTGAAACAAACTCATCCTGAACTTCCCTGATGCTGTTTCCCCACATATTTTAATAACACAAATTTATCAAGGGCCATTTTTAAAATTTTACTTGCTAATAATTAAGCTGATGCACTACAAGGTTGAGACTACTGATCAAAAAATTATGGTACATGTACACAATGGAATACTACGCAGCAGAAAGGAAAGAAGAACTACTAAACTTTGCGACAGCATGGATGGAACTGGAGAGCATTATGCTAAGCGAAATAAGCCAGGGGGCAAAAGACAAATACCATATGATCTCACCTACACGTGGAACCTAACCAACAATACAAAGATGCAAGGAAAATAAGACCAGCAACACTGAAAGGAAAAGAAATCAACAGAGACAAGAGGGAAGGAGGGTGGGGGGAAGGAAGGGAAGGGGAAAGTCAAGGAACATATAGCAAGGACTCATGGACAAAACCAAAGGGGAAGAGCTGAGGGAGGGAAGGAGGGAGGGGGCAAGGGAAAGTGGTGGGGGGTTGGCAGAGACAAATGTATTTGAAAAAATAAATTAAAATTAAATTAACAAAAAAACAAATTAATAAATCTGTAAATAATTGCTTTTGTTTTTTTGTTATCAGTACACACAGGGTGTATTTGTTCACTTGATTTTTTAAAGATGTTATTTTATTTTATTTTATTATTTTTTAATTCATAAATCATGTTTATTCTATTACAGTTGTCTCAATTTTTCCTTCCCACTTTACCCCCTCCACCCATCCCACCCCCACCCCCGTTCCCACAGTCAATTCCCCCTCTGTTGTCCATGTCGATGGGTCATTCATACATGTTCTTTGTCTAGTCCTTTCCCCTTCTTTCCACCATTGTCCTCTATCCCCATCCCCTCTGGTCACTTTCAGTCTGCTCCATGTTTCCATGCTTGTGGCTTATTTTGTTCGTTAGTTTATTTTGTTGAATAGAGTCCACTTATAGGTAAGATCATATGGTATTTGTCTTTCATTAACTAGCTTATTTCACTTAGCTTAATATTCTCCAGTTCCATGCATGTTGTTGCAAAAGGTAGGAGTTCCATCTCTCTCTCTCTCTCTCTCTTTCTTTCTTAAATGCAGATTGACTTTATTTATTTTTTAAATGTCAAAGTTAATTATAAAATATTAAAAAAAGCATTATAAATTCTCAGCAATTAAAACATGACACCAGCATAGAAATGATCAAGTAGATCAATGAAATATAATGAGCATTCTAGAGACAAATGTATATATCTGTCTAACAATGTAGTATATGATTAAGTTGACATGTCAAATCAATGGGGAAAATAAGGCTTATTCAACACATAAGGTGCATGGACCACTGTTACTTGAAATAAAAACAAATATAGAGCACTCTTTCCCACATTATACAAGAAATATTGAGGTGAGTTAAATATTAATATGTAGAGTTTAAGGAATTTTAGGATAAAATACAAACTAATATTTTTCTTAACCTGAAGCATAACATTTAAACCCAGAAACTATGAAGTAAAATATTTACAATATGACTAAATTAAACTTTTAAGACTGTAAAGTAATATACATATAAAACAGTTAAAGGACAAGCAATAGAATAGGACAGCATTTGCATCACATCTATAAAAGAAGTGGTTTGCTTTGGTTTTTTGTGGGAGGAATAAATTCTACAAACATTTAACCAAAAAATGGATAAAGAACACCAAAAAGTCATTTAAAAGCTTTTTAAAAATAATAGAAATAGGCAAGAAATATACAAAAACAGGTTTAGTTTCAACAAATAATAAAGGAACAATTAACATATCATTGTCACAATCAGATTGATACATATTAAAAAATATGGGTAATATCAAGTATTGGCAACTCTGAAAGGAAAGAGGTATTCATAGATAATTTTTCTTCATCTGAAAGCAGTCCCTTTAGCATAATTTGCAGTGCTGCTTTGGTGGAGGTATATTCTTTTAGCCATCTTTTGTCTGAGAAACACCTTATTTCACCTTCCATTTTAATTGAGAGCTTTGCTGGGTAGAGCAGCCTTGGTTGCAGGCCTTTGTTTTTCATGACTTGGAATATTTCTTGCAACTCCCTTCTGGCTTGCAGTGTTTCTGTTGAGAAGTCAGCTGCTAGCCATATTAGGGCTCCCTTATATATTACTATCTCTTTCTTCCTTGCTCTCTTTAGGATTCTCTGTCTTCGATATTTTCCATTTTAATGATAATGTGTCTTGGAGTGGGCCTCATTGGATTCCTCTTGAATGGGACCCTCCGTGCTTCCTGGACGTGTGTGAATTTTTCTCTCCTCCATTTAGGGAAGTTTTCCATCATTACTTTTTCAAACAGGTTCTCTATTCTCTTCTTCTTCTTATATGCCTATTATATGGATATTATTACTTTTCAAGTTGTCCTGTATTTTTCTCAACACCTCTTCATTCTTTTTAAGTCATTTTTCATTTTCTTGCTCTTTCCGGGAGCTTTTTTCTACCTTGTCCTCCAGCTTGCTGATTCAGTTTAGCCTGCTTTGGATTCCTTCTACTGTGTTCTTCAATTCAGTAGAAGGAATCCAAATTTCAGAAGAAATTGTAGTCTTCATTTCCTCTTGTCTCTTATTGATAGTTTCTATGTCCTTTTTAATGCTAATATAGTTTGCAGTAAGTTCCTCATAGTTTCCCTGTAGTTTTTGGTAATTCTCTTTGAGCTCACTGAGCTCTGTGAGCTTCCTTAGAACCATTGTTTGGAACTCAATATCTGATAGTTTACTTACCTCTATTTCATTTAGTTCTCTTTCTGGGGAATCCTCCTTTCCCTTTGAGTGGGGCATAGTTCTTTGTCTTCCCATTATTTGTGAGACTTCTTTTTTGCTTCTGCTCCTTAAGTTGATCTGCCTTAATTTTCTGGCTTTGTGGTGTGAACTTCTATGGTAGGAGATGCTGTTTTTACTTTCTGGATCTGCCTCTGATGATATCACATGTCGTCCCTGTCTCACCTTAGGCAGTCTGTTTGAGACTTCCAGGAATCTACTCTCTGTGACTGTCTCCTTCAGCTGTTAGTCTAGTCACTCTGCACTCAGCAGACCACCTTAGACAGCTCATAGTGGGGCAGAGTCCCTCCTGGGGGTGGGGTTATTGGGTCCTCTCACACTGCTGCCATTTGAGGGAGGAGTCAGCGCTGGGATCCTGCTGGCCACTCTCTTCATTCTCTCCCCGTAGCCTCCATCTCCAGTCTCTCCTCAAGTCTCTCCAGACCTCTGTGCCCGCTTTAGCCAGAGATCTACTGTCTGTGGCTGCCACTCTGTCCTCAGTCAGCAGCTTAGACAGCACAGGGAGGGGTGGAATCCCACCTGCGGGCTGGGCTATTGGTCCTCTGATGCTGCTGCTGCTCAGGGGGAGTGGTCTCTGCCTGAGCAAGATGGCTGCTGTCACATGAGCGATGAATTAGCACTGAGATCCCGCCAGCTACTCGCTCAGTTCTCTCCCCAAAGCCTCCTTCCCCCGTTTCTCCTCATGTGTCTGTAGCCCACTCTGCCCCTGCCTTTGCCAGAGACTAGGATAAGTGGCTGCAAATAAAAATTTATGTGTTGGCCCTTTAAATGGTTCTTTGCATCTCCAGCCACCAGTTTCTGACAGAGAGCAACCCTGCTGCTTTTCTCAGCTGGCTGTTTTCTGCATATTTTGGGGGGTCTGGTGATGTAGGCTAGAGATCCCTGCTTTTGGTTTTGGCCCACTCTTCTAAGGGGGATCCACTGGCCATTTCAATATCCTTCTGGTGCTGCTGCCCATGGGTACCCCACCCACCTTCTCAAATCCCCACCTCACTCCTTACCAGTTAGATTGCACTAAAGCTAATTCTTCCATCTCCGAGTTAGAAGGCTCCTCTCTCGCTATTGTTCAGTTGTTTGTTCCAGGTGATTTCTCCACAATTTAGTTGTAATTGCAGGTTGGTCCTGGGAGGAGTCAATATGACTTCCACTCATTCCTCCTCCATCTTGATTCTAGCCTATTTCGTTTTAATTAGTTTTTATTGCTTAAATACATTTGTCTCCATATTCTTGCCTCCACTTCCCCCTGCCCTAGCCAGGCCCACCCCCCACCCTCAATCCTTCCCCACTTTGGCTTTGTGCATGAATCTTTTATACAAGTTCTTTGATTTATCTTTTACCTTCTTTTCCCATTACCCCCCTACCTCCTTCCCTCTCATTACTGTTGGTTTCTTTTTTCTTTCAGTGTTGCTCATTATATTCTCCTTGCTTGTTTGTTTTGTTGATTAGGTTTCACTTATAGGTGAGATCATATGGTATTTGTCTTTCATCCCCTGGCTTATTTCACTTCTCATAGTGTTCTCCAGTTCCATCCATGCTGTCATGAAGGGTAGTAGCTCTTTCTTTCTTTCTGCTGTGTAATATTCCATTATGTAAATGTACCATAGATTTTTGGTCCATTCATATACTGATGGGCACATAGGTTGCTCCCAGCACTTGACTACTATAAATTGTGTTGCCATGGACATTGGTGTGCATAGGTTCTTTTGAATTGGTGTTTTGGGATTCTTAGGGTATAATCCCAGCGATGGAATTGCTGGGTCCAAGGTAGTTCCATTTTTAGCTTTCTGAGGAAATTCAAAACTGTTTTCCACAGTGGCTGCACCAGTCTGCATTCCCACCAACAGGGTACTAAGTTTCCTTATTCTCCGCAACCTCACCAGCACTTGTTGTTTGTTGATTTGTTTATGATGGCCAATCTGACTGATGTGAAGTGGTACCTCTCTGTGGTTTTAATTTTCATTTCTCTGATGGCTAGTGATGATGAGCATCCTTTTATATGCTTCTAGGACCTGTGTATATTCTCCTTAGAGAAGTGTCTGTC
Source organism: Pteronotus mesoamericanus (assembly GCF_021234165.1). Taxonomy (NCBI): domain Eukaryota; kingdom Metazoa; phylum Chordata; class Mammalia; order Chiroptera; family Mormoopidae; genus Pteronotus; species Pteronotus mesoamericanus. The sequence goes on along the minus strand of NW_026555329.1, from coordinate 44,731,384 downwards.
CAGGTCCTTTGCCCATTTTTTAATTGAATTGTTTGTCTTCCCAGAGTGGAGTCCTGTGATTTCTTTATATATTTTGGAGATCAAACACTTGTCCAAGATATCATTGGCAAATATTTTGCCATACAGTTCGCTCCCGTTTCATTTTGCTGAAATTTTCTTTAGCCATGTAGAATCTCCTTATTTTGATGAAGTCCCATTTGTTTATTTTTCCTTATGTCCTTTGCCTTAGGGGACATATCAGTGAAAATATTGCTGCATGGGATATCTGAGAGTTTCCTGCCTATGTTCTCCTCTGGGACTTTTATGAGGTCATGACTTATATTTAATTATTTTATCCATCTTGAGTTTATTTTTGTGTGTGATGTACATTAGAAAAAGCATTTTATAAGGTACAGCATCCATTTATGATAAAAACACTCAGCAAAGTTGGAATAAAAGGGGCATACCTCAGCATAACAAAGGTCATATATGAAAAACTTACAGCCAACATCATACTCACGAGTCAAAAACTAAAAGCTTTCCTACTATGATTGAAAATAAGACAAGGTTGTCTGCTTTCACTACTTTTTTTTCAGCACTGTATTGGAAGTCCTAGGCACAATGATCACACAAGAAAAAAATAAAATAAAAGGCATCAAAATTGGAAATAAGGAAGTAAAACTGTCATTGTTTGCAGATGACAGGATAATGTACATAGAAAATCCCATAGACTCCACCAAAAAACTGCTCTACCTGATAAGTGAAGCTGGCAAAATAGCAGGATACAAAGTCAATATTCAGAAATTGAAGGCATATTTGTACACCAACAATGAAATACCAGAATCATAAATCAGAAGAAAAAAACCCATTTGCTATAGCAACAAGAAAAATAAAGTACCTAGGAATAAACTGAACCAAGAGGGTAAAAGACCTGTATGCAGAAAGCTATAAAACACTGAAGAAAGAAATGAAGGTAGACACAAATAAATGGAAGCATGTACCATGTCCATGGACTGGATCAGTTAACAACATCACAATGTATATACTACCCAAGGCATTTTATAGATTCAGCACAATCCTTATTTAAACACCAATGACTTATTTCACAGATATAGAACAAGCATTTAAAAAATTTATATGTAACCATAAATGATCCCCAATAGCTGCAGCAATTTTGAGAAAGAAAAACAAAGTAGGAGGGATCACGATACCTAACATCAAACTATATTACAAGGCCACTGTGATCAAGACAGTCTAGTACTGGCATAAGAACAGATACATAGATCAATGGAACAGAAGAGAGAGCCCAGAAATAAACCCATGTGTCTATGGTCAATTAATATTCAACAAAGGGGGCAGAAGCAGAAAATGGAATAAAAAAAGCCTCTTCAACAAACAGTATTGGGAGAGCTGGGCAGCTACATGCAAAAAAAAAATGATATTCATTTGATTTTTTTAAAGGTTATATTTATTTTTAGAGACAAGGGAATAAAGAGAGAAAGAGGGGGAGAGAAATGACAATGTGCAAGAGAAACATCAATCAGATGCTTCTCAAAGTCCCCCATCTGGGTACCTGGCCTGTGACCCAGGCATATGCCCTAACCAGAAACCGAACTGGCAACGTTTTCATCTGCCGTACAACATCCAACATGGAGCCACAGCAGTCAGGGCTAATTTTTAATATAATTGAAAAATAAATATTCTCTCAAATTTGGCTAAAAATTATAGGACATGGACACAGAAAAGAAAATTTTAATCTTCTATTAGTACTTCAAATTTAATCACATAATTTAATATCTTTTTTAAATGATCAATAAGTAATCCATTTTTAGTTCACTCTAACCTATTGGACAAAGGAGAGAGACATAATAAGGGTCCCTCTCCTTCCTTTGGGCTTGCAAGTTCTCCTCTTAAAACATCAGTAGTCATACCAACAGACAACATGTGAATGCACAAACCCTCTTATGGAAACTACCATGGCAACTTCCAATAAACAAACCCATATTTTTCCCTTTTGTATCTGGAAGGTGTTAGTGATATGCATCTGTCTGACCTCTTCTTCTATTCTTCTACATAGCTGGGCTTGGAACAAACCATGATCTGTGTTATGTCTGTAGTACTTCTGATAGTTTGGTTTGTGAGGAATTTTTTAAGTAGGCTGTAAGCCTCTTTCCAGAAAGAATATTGCAGTGTCAGAATCTCAGAGCATCTCACACTTCATGCTCTCTTACTAAAACCCACTTCCTTCAGCAGATATTCGACTCGAAGCTTTTGTGGATATCCAATAGAGGTTCCTCAGAGCCTGGGGAGCAATGTGCTCTAATCATAGAGATTTAAAAAATAGTTGATACATCAGATTACCTAAGCTTGAGTATAAAATTGTAAAATTTTGTCCATTAACATCTTGTATGTGTGTGCATGAGTATGTGCATACATGTGTATTCAAGTATGTAAATTTAGGAGTTATTGATATATTATTGGGAACTTATTGTTCTCCATGATAAACTGGTAACCTATGAGGAGATATATAAGGAGTTATTAGAATCAAAGTTATATCTAGGATTGAAGTTGGAGTGTTATTTACTAAAAAGTAGTAAATAAAGTTAAGAGATTTAATTAGATCACCAAATGAGAAAATATGGAGACCATTTAAAGAAGAGTACCTAAGAGGATTGCAGAAGGCTTCTTTTAGGAAGTGACATCTAAACAGAAGCTTAAAATACTAGCTTCTCAGTAGGCAGGAATGTTGAAAAGGAAATTTCTACTAGTTTATTGAAATGTGTGAATATGTGCTGAGTATTCAAGAACCAGAAAACTGCAACTGAGAAAGTCTATAGGCTATGTAGTGGCTATATTCAAACATACTGGTGTAAAGGCACATTGAAGGAAGATGCCAAGTTTGCCATATTAAGATAGACTTATTTTAAATACTTGTTTAAACTATGATCATTTAATGCAAGATATTAAAGGAGATAAGGGAAAGGGGAGAAAAAAAGGAAAAATGAAAAAGATAGTATAAAAAACAGGTGGATAGTAATAATAAGAAGATAGACACTAGAGAAAAAGAGAAAACCAACAAGAATCACAAGGTTAAAATACAGGAGGATCTCTTGGAACTTAAGATTAATGTTAGCCCTGTCCAGGTTGTTCAGTTAGTTGAAATGTTATCTCATACATGGAAAGGTTGCAGGTTTCATTCTGGTCAGGACACATACGTAGGTTGCAGGTTTGATCCCTAGTCAGGCTGTATGTGGGAGGCAAGTGAACAATGTTTCTCTCTTACGTAAGTGTTTCTCTATCATCTCTATCTCTATCTATTTCTATATCTCTATCTCTATCTCTATATCTCTATCTCTATCTCTATCTCTATCTCTCTCTCCCCTCTGCTCTCTCCTCTCTCTCAAATCAGTAGAAAAACATATCCTTGGGTGAGGATTTAAAAAAAAAAAAAGATTGGTGTTAGAGGCCCCACTCCATGCTGTTCTGAACATGAACATCACAATATTCTCATGTGACATCTTTGGCCACATAAAACATCTATCGATTACTAAGTGGCTGTTGGACTGCTCTCTTCCTTAACCTGAGGATCTGCTCTGGCTGATACAACAGTTTGGACACAGCAGCTGCTAGGATGGTCATTCTTGTCTGTATTGAAGCAGAAGTAACCATGGTTTCTCACCCAATGGTTCCTATGCCGTTATTAACAGACTCAAAAGTTAGTGGTTTTATTCAAACAACAGTCTGTCCTCTCCTTGTGGGTAAATAATCTCAAACTACAAAAAGAAGAAAACAATAAGAATTCCTTTGTGTATTATACATCCTTACTCTGACAGTCAACAGTCATAAATATCATCTATACTTTTAATTAATCTATGGTACACAAAGAAAAAATTCACCAAGAAATTATATATATTTTTTTCTTTGCCCCCAGTAGATTCTCCCTTTCTGGTCTTCAAGTTCAAGTGCAGCAAAGTCATTCCCACGCACTGTGCGGAGCCATAGGAAACACTATTTTCTAACTCCAGACTGCCTGACCCAAGCCCTGCTGTGCAGTGTTTGCTGGCTTCCCCAATTCCATGCTGGAGCTGGGGTTCTTATCTGCTAATTTGTGCAAATCATAAGACTATTCATCTGATTCATTTGTGGGCTTGTGTTTTCCAAACTTACTTCTATTTGCAGGTTATTGAGACTCAGAATAGCACTGTATTTGATTTGCCAAATACACTGAATAATTAATTTAGTCTGGTTTGCTTTCACATAGTTTACCTTACATTTCATACCAGTTACTAATGCTTATGTAATGACTGCAGCATTTCTCCCATCTCTAAACTACATAACAATTTCACACTTCTCCTGACAAGTCATTTCTTTGTCAGGCCAAAATACAAAGTTCATAGGTCATTAAGATTGCAGATTGCTTTGTCCTTTTGAAATATATGGGTATGGGATGGGATAGAGAGAATTCTCTGAGTATTTTCTAAGTACCCAGGCAATAAATTAAACTCTGGACATATTTTATCTCATTGAATCCTTATAATTCTGCAAATAATATATTGTTATACATATTTTATGATAAAATGGACCCATTACAGGTAAATTAACTTGCAAGAGATTTTACAGCCACTTTAGATTATGCTTATCATTAAAGATCAAAAATATTTAATTAAGTTGATTGAGGTAACATTGGTTAATAACATTATATAAATTTCAGGTGTATAACATTTGATACCTGCATGCTCTATTGGGTGCTCACTGTTTTAATAGTAATGGAAGATCATAAATGTTTATGATATTATCCCAAGATTCTGAATCCAGAAACAGACTGGAGTTAAACCCACAACAGAGATGCCTAAATTCAGGATACTATCATGTGGATGTTAATGTGTGTCTCTGTGTGTGTCCATGTGTGTTTTTTTACTTTGGGATTCTTGTGCTGCGAGCACACAGTTCTCTTCACATATAGTCGCTCTAGCTGCTGGAGCAAGAAATTTCTTCTGCAAATACTCCAATGTTTCAGAAAGTTTATCTGAGTCTATTTGCCAGAAGCCAATTTGTATTTTCAGGATTCATGACCTCATGAGTAATTATTACTGAATTTGAATGTATTAAACTTAGTACTATATATTAATATTTTTAACAGTCTGAAGGTCAGATTTCTGTGTGGTCTGTATATTCTCTGAAGGTCAGATTTTGGACATTAACATGGCAGTATCCCACACAGACCCTCCAAAAATCAAACAAGCTAGAAACCAACAAACAAACCATATGTGTGTATATGTGTATATATACACATGTATATGTGTATATATATAATATTTTATTGCACTAACTCATCAGTGGGCTTTTTAATCTATTTTCTTATCATCTCCCTACTAATCCTTGAAAAGTAAATTGGAAACACAACCAAAAGACAAAGTCCTGCCCTGTCCATTTTAACCCCTGTGTGAATTAAAGTTGGAGTGGTATTTATGCAAAATGACCTTGACACAAAGTTCCAAATACAACAATTTTAATTTTAAATGACACTGGATTTCTAATTCCTTAAAGTTCCCAAAGTCTCAATTATTGAATTAATCAGAAGTCCTGATTTGCCTAGCCATAAAACAGTGGCCCTGGGCATGAGAGTAGCTAAGCTGTTATTATTGTTGTTTAACTGGACATGTTTTTCCTACATGATTTTTCACAAAACACAACCTCACACAGCTTGATTTTCAAAGTCATATGTTTTCCTCAAACCCAAAACACTCATCTTCCAATTTGTAGCTTATAAACAGTGCATTTATTAGTGCTACTTACACTTTATTTACTCCAACCATCCCATTAACTTTCCCATACATCACTTCAATTTCCTTTTCCACTTTATTCATGGTTTCTCTTTCTTCAGTTTCAGTTACCCACAGTCAACCTTGGTATAAAAATATTAAATGGAAAATTCCAGATATAAACAATTCATAAATTTTAAATTGTATCCCATCTGAATAGTGTGATGAAATCCTGCATGAACCTGCTCTGTCCCACTGAGGACATGATTATCCCTTTGTCCAGCATATTCAGGATGTGTAGGTTCCCCACTTGCTGGTCTCTTAGTTATCTGGTTATTAGATCGACTATCATGGTATCACAGTTCTTGTGTTCCAGTAACTTTTATTTTGCTTAATAAAATACAGTGTACTGTATTTAGGAGCTGATACTATCCATGGTTACAGGCATCCACTGGGGATCTTGGCACATAGCCCCCACTGATAAGATGGGGACTACTATACTTACTTGTCATCTTGTTAATCAGACTGGAGACCCTGAAATTCTTTAGAAGATCTTTGCAAGCAAAAATATTTTCATAATAAGAAACATTATTTGTCTTCTTAAAATTCTTATTCTCATAAGGGTGTGCAGTGGAGTTTCCCAGAGGCTATAATAGTACCTCAGCACAACAGATTGAATACAAATGCAAATATGAGAATCCAGCTGTCTTCTAGCAAGGGAGATATTAAAGAGATTAGGAAAAATGTGAAGCAACATCACCCCTTGATAATTTTATTTTTGTTTTAGAAAATATATTTTGATAAAATATGTTAACATGTAATAAATTTACCTTTATTTTAATGAAATATTAAATAATATAAGAAAAAATTTTCATTTGCAATTTTAATATGGTCAATATAGATTAATATAATTTATATAAATAAAAGCTCTTTGGGGTACTCAACAATTTTTAAGAATACAAATTGGTCCAGAGACCAATGAGTTTGATAATCACTGATCTAGACCAACATAAATAATTTCTTATAAAGGAAGAAGACCAAATTCTTGTATGTCTGATTAACTTTGTTTTTTTAAAGAACAATCATATCTGAATAAATAGGTCCTGTCTTCTCGACTCCCTTCCCAAAGTTCTTGAGTCCACGTGAACTGTCTTTGTACTTTCTTTCCTAAACCACTTTCTTGTAAATATAGCTTCACTCTCTTATTCCTCCCTGTTGGGAAAAAAATATATATATGGCAACTTTTTTATACGTGCGCATGCACACACACGCACACACACACCCTTATAAACATAATTTTGTATTCTCCACTTGTAACATTTCTGACCAGTTGGCTCTATGAGTAATGGTTATGACTTAATTTGCACCCATTTCTTATATCACTGGAAAACATAAGACAAGATTTCAGGAGACCATTATTGAACAGTACATGGAGGAAGACAGATTTGAAACACACAAAGTCCTTTTATTTTTACCGTTTGCACCGGATATTTTATCAGTTCACACTAACTGTGGATTTGCAGAAGGGGTGATTTTATTTCCCTGAAGCCAAACAATAATGGGCTGGTCGCCTCTTTTAACCTCTATCTCAGAACCTGGAAAAAAACAATGCAGTGTTCTGGAGGTTTCAGGTAGCAGCCAGGAGCTTGCCAGCATGCCTGATACCTGAGTCCTCTAGTGATGGATACTGTAACTCCTCCTTTGGAGATGGCCAACTAGCTGGTGCCTGGAGACATATGGCTACTTCTTCCCTGCCAAAGAAACCAAGCCCCTGTGCCAGGGACTTAGCCAACCAGTGCTGGCTCTCAGGCCTTCCTTCCCAAGGGATGATAAGTGAGCACCCCCCGGCATTGTTGTTTGTTTGGAGACCAGCATTACTCTCTGAGCTCCTGGGTATCATCGTGTCAAGCACACAGAAAGAGGGAGAATTCGATCAATTGATAGGAGAGACATGATAGAGAGGACAGCATCCTTCTCTGATCTCTTTGCTGATAGGAAATGCAACACAGTGGCGCCCATGTTCTGCTCCAGCAAGTCAGTCCCATACGGCAGCTCAGGAAAGGGGGTGCAAAAGCAAAGAGCCTGCTTCTCTCAAGGTCAGTGACTTCAAATTTCATTGCTCTATGTCATAGAGAGATTTGTGCCAGCTGGGATAGTTTTTTCTGTAGAGTTCCTGAGGATGCTTACGATCCCTTCCTTTTTTTCTTTTAAGTTTTCTTGTTTAATCAAGAAAAATTAAAATCTGCATATGTTTTTAAATTTTTTATTTTTAAATTGTGTTTATTCTATTACAGTTGTCTCAATTTTTACCCCTTTGCCCTCCTCCACCCTCTTTGCCTTCCTCCAGACTGCCCCCCCTCTCCCACAGTCAATTCCCACTCTGTTGTCCATGTCCATGGGTCATTCATCCATGTTCTTTGTCTAGTCCCTTCTCCTTCTTTCACCATTGTCCTCCTTCCCCATTCCCTCTGGTCACTTTGGTCTGCATATGGTTTTAAAAAATCAAACAGGCACAGAAAGTTAGGAAACGACTGTAAGTGTTTCAATTTCTTGTACCCAACTTTCATTTTTCTACTTCTCATAACTAAAACTAATAATTTTTTATCTACTGCATAAGTGTGTGTGTGTGTAGACAGCATAGTGACTCACAGTGCAGACTTTGGAATTGCGCTGCCTAGTTCTAAAACCTGGCTCCATCATTTACTAAGACCATGGGCAATTTACTTTGGGTTTCTGAGTCACCCAAGAACTATTAATAATACCTGTCTTTTAGAATTGTTCAAACATTTAAGTGCCTAAAATAGTACCTAGCACATGATCATAATTAAATAAGTGATGAGTATTAATTTGTTAATTATAATTATTATTTATGTATAATTCATTTTTAAAACTTACATAAACAAAAAAACCAGCATACTGAACATGATTTTTAAAATTTTCTTTTACTATTTTCATTAAATAAAATAACTAAAATACCTTTGCATGTAAACACAGATAGGCCTCATTTTTTTTAAATATCTATGTATCATTTTATAGTATAGACGTATATTTTTAAAATTTCACTAGACTTATATTGATTAATACCTGGTTATCCAGTCTTTTTTATTACAAACAATGTTTAAAACATGTTTGCTAATGTATCTCAGTAGTAAATTTCTAGCAATGGGATCATTATATAGTCAACAAATAAATTAGTTTTTAAACTACCTTTTTGTTATTAACACTTGAAATTGTAACATATTTGGAATTTATTTTTGATAAACTCTAAGGTAGGGACCCAGTCTAGTTTTCTTTCAAATAGATGACCAATTATGCAAATATTATTTGTTAAATTAAACATTCTTTTGTCACTGAATTGAAAGCCTACTCACTATATATTAAATTCTGGATCTGTATTTAATCTTTATTCTCTCTCAATCATCTGTGTTGTTCTTGTGCACCATTTTCATCAAATGGTGATGATCACAGTTAAAATTTGTATATATTATGCCTATGTGTCTTATGGAAATGTCTGATCACTGTATAACTGCCATTTTCCACATCCTCCCAGCCCTGGATTTCATCAATTATTTAAACGATTTTTTGTCAACATAGTATCTGGACAGTACCATCTTTTTTATATGAATATTTTAATTCAAAAGAAGAGTTGAACCAATTTTTACATATTCACTTGTCATTAATATCTTGGTTTCTATTAGATTGTTAGTATTTTTCTTAATTATTAAATTTTTAATTATTTCAAGTAAATCAGCCTCTAATCAATAATGTCTGTTTTACTATTTTTTAAGTTTTATATCTTAATTTTGTTTTTATATTTTTACTATACATTAGTAAAATATATTAGTACTAGAAAAATATTTAATATTTTCCTGATAGTGTGGTGGTTTTGATTCCTTCTTATACAGATTGCTTGTGCTCTAATACACACATATACCCATTGAAACACATACAGTTCCCCCATATTGTCTTCTAGATCTTCTGTGAATTTATTGAACTTATTTTTATGTGTACATATTTTTAAAGAACTGAAATTCAATTTAATGCAAGACCTTACAGGTCTTCTTCACAAGTATTTTGTTTGGTTTTAATGTCTAGTTTTTTCATAACATTATTTATTAACATTTTATCTTTTCAGCATTAATTTAGAATTTCAATATTAACAAATACTGTAATCCACATGTTTATATAACCTACTCCAGTATCAAATGCATTAATTATTAGAGCATCATGATATGGTTATTGTTTTACTTGACTGATACTACCTTTTTTTTTCCTTTTTACCTACATAATTCTGGTTACTACTTTGCACATTGGATTTTTCAGGATAAAGTTTAGAATCATTTTCTGATTTTTAAATCAAATTACAAAGGTGGAGTATTAAGATTATTAAAATAAGTGATCCCTATATATATAGTCAGAACATATCTCTTCTTTGCTCTGACCCAGCAAAACCTTACACAAGCTCCCATCTCACTCACAGTGTAAGCCAGAGTCCTACAATGGACAATAGACCTGATGTTTTCAGGTCTGGCTTTCTCCTGCAATTCATCTCCTATTACTTTCTCTCTTCACACCAATCACATGAGCCTAGTTGCTATTTTTAAATAACTGCATCTTTTCACATATTAAAAACTTTCTGTATGGCTTGCATTCTCATTTTTTTTTTGGTTACATATTTAAATGTGACCTATCAGTGAAGCCTTCCTTGACCATACCTGATGCCATACTTTTCAAAATAATACACTTTTATCTAACTCTTCAGCACGTTTTCTCTATATTTCTTCACGGTACTCGAAATCATCATATATGTTATATAGTCTGTCTTCCCAAATTAGATCCCCTCCATGAGGTCAGGTACTTTTGTCTATTTGTTCATGGCTGTCTTCCTAAAGCCTAGAGCAGTGTTTGATATATAATATACCCTCAATAAATATTTTTGAGTGATTGAATGAATGAATCTTTTCAAAATTCACTCTCTCTATATAAGACGTGATATGATTTAACATTTACATTTTCTTCTAAGTCTTTTATATATAAATAACTTATACTTAAAATATATAACTACTATTTTTACATTGTAAAAGAAAATTGTTCCTCCAACTTAATTTTTAATTGAATGTTGTTTGCACATAGGAAGGATATTGATTTTTACATAATTTTGTAATTAGATCCTTATTAAATAATACTATTCTAATATTTTTTCAGCTGATTTCTTGAGGTACCTAGGCATTAAATAGTATATTATGCAAATAATTATAATTTTGCATCTACATTCCATTTACTATATCTGCTTTATGTTTCTTTTTAAATTTTATATACAATTACAGCTTACATCCAATATTATTCTGTGTTAGTTTCAGGTGTACAGCATAGAGTTGATACAACCACATAATTTACAAAGTGCTCCTCACCCCCATTTTCAGTATAGACCTGGCACCATACATACTTGTTACAATAATATTGATTGTGTTCCCTATACTGTAGTATACATCCTTTTGACTAGTTTGTAACTACCAATCTGTATTTCTTAATCAATTTACTTTTTTCAGCCAGTCTCCCAACACACCCCCTCCCCTCTGGCAACCATTAGTCTTTTCTTTGTATGTATGGGTCTGTTTCTATTTTGTTTTATTTATTTATTTTCTTGTTCTTTAGATTCCACATGTAAGTGAACTCATATGGGTAATTTGTCTTTTAATGACTGGCACATTTCACTTAGCATAATATCCTCTAAATTCATCGATGCTGTAACAAAAGGTAACATGTCATTCTTTTTTATGACTAATATTCCATTGTATATGTGTACCACCACTTTTTCATCCACTTGTCTATTCATGGGTACTAGTGTTGCTTCCATATTTTGGCTATTTTAAACAATACTGCAATGAACATAGGGGTGCACATATTCTTTTAAAATGTTGTTTTGTATTTCTTCATATATATTATCAGAAGTGCAATTGCTGGGTCATAAGGATGTTTCATTTTTAATTTTTTTCGATCCTTCATATTGTTTTCCATAGTGGACACATCAGTCTCTATTCCCATCGACAGTACACAAGAATTCTCTTTTCTCTATATTCTCACCAAAACTTACTGTTTATCAATTTATTGATGATACCCATTCTGACAGGTATAAGGTGATATCTATAGTGATTTTGATTTGCATTTATCTTATGATTAGTGATGTTGAGCATCTTTTCATATGTCTGTTGGCTATCTGTAGGTCCTTTTTAAAGAAATGTCTATTTAAGTCCTCTGCTCATTTCATAATTGAATTTTTTCCATTTTTGGTGTTGAGTCATATGAGTTCCTTCTAAATTTTTAATATTAACTCCTTATCAGATATACCATTTGCAAATATCTTCCTCCATTTAGTAGAGTGGCTTTTCATTCCATTGATAGTTTCTTTTGCTGTGCAAACACTTTTTAGTTTGATCTAGTCATATTTGTTTATTTTTTCCTTGCCCCAGATATATGTCGGCAAAAAAATATTGCTAATAGAAATGTCAGAAAGTTTACTGCCAATATTTCTACTAAAAATTTTGTGCATTCAAGTCTTAAATTTAAGTTTTCAATCCAATTTGAGTTTTTCTTTCATATGAAGTAAGATGAAAATCTGGTTTCATTTTTTTGCATGTATCTGTCCAATTTTCCCAATACCATTTGTTAAGTAGTCTGTCTTTATCACACTGTATGTTCTTGTCTCCATTATAATATATTAATTGAGTATATAAGTTTGGGCTTATTTTGGGGTTATCTACTTGGTTCCATTGATTTATCTGTTTCTTTTTATTCAAGTATCATGCTGTTTTTATTTCTATGGCTTTGTAGCATAGATGATATCACATAGAGTAATACCTTTAACCTTGTTCTTCTTTTTTCAAAATTGCTATGGCTTTTGGAGGTCTTTTTGGTTTTTGGGTTTTTTAATACATTTTTGGATTATTTGTCCTAGTTCTGTGAAGTACACCATTGGTATTTTGATAATAAATGTGTTGAATCTAAAGATTGCTTTATGTAATATAGGTCTATTTGCTTGTTTGTTTGTTTGTTTGTTCGTTTTTAAAGATAGGGGGAAGGAGGAGAAAGAGAAGGAGAGAAACATCGGCTGGTTGCCTCTCTAATGCCCCAACTGGGGACCTGGCCCATGACCCAGGCATGTGCCCTGATTGTAAATGAAACCAGTGCCCTTTCAGTTCGCAGGCCTGCACTCAGTCCACAGAGTCACATCAGCCAGAGCTGTATTGTGGACATTTTAACAATGTTAATTTCTCCTGTTCATGAGCTCCATACATTCTTCCATTTATTTATATCTACTTCAATTTATTTCTTCAGTGCATTATAATTTTATGAGTATAGGTCTTTTTACTTCCTTGTTTCAATTTATTCCTAGGAATTTTATTTTTGATGCAATTAGACATGGAATTGTTTTCTTAGTTTCCTTTTCTGATAGTTTATTATTGGTGTATAAAAATGATTTCTCAATATTTATTTTGTATCTCCTACTTTACTGAATTTATTAACCTGTTTTGGTAGTTTTTTGGTATAATCCTCAGGGTTCTCTATGTATAGTATAAGATCGTCTGTGAGTAATGACAGTTTTACTTTCTTTTAATTTGGATGCCTTTTATTTCCTCTTCTTGTCCGATTGTTATGGCTAATACTTCCAGTACAATGTTGAATAAGAGCAATGAAAGTGAACATCCCTGCCTTGTTCCTGATTTTAAGGAAAATGCTTTTAGTGTTTCTTAGTTGAGTATGATGTTAGCTGTCATTTTGTCTTCTATGATCTTTACCATGCTGAGGTGTTTTCTCTCTATTCTTACTTTGTTGAGAGTTTTATTGTAAATATGAGCTCAATTTTGTTAAATACTTTTCCTGCATCTCTTGACTTTATCATATGATTGTTATCCTTCACTTAGTTTACATGATGTATATATTAATTGACTTGCAGATATTGTACAAAACTTGCATCCAAAATAATAAATCCCATTTGACTATAATGTATGATCTTTTAAATATATTGCTAAAATTGGTTTGATAATATTTTGTTAAAGGATTTTTGCACCTATATTCATCATGGATGAATATATTGACCTATAATTTTTTTTGGTAGTATCTTTAACTGGTTATGGAATTAGGTAATGCTAGCCTTGTAAAGTAACCCTGGGAGTCTTCCCATCTTTTAAACTTTTTGGAAAAGTTTGAGAAGAATAAGTATAAGTTCTTCTTTGAATGTTTGATTCAAATTACATAGGAAGTAGTTCAGTCCAGGATTTTGTTTGTTGGGGGTCTGTTGTTTCAATTTTGTTGGTTGTTATTGGTCTGTTCAGATCTGTTTTCTCTTGATTTAGTCTTGGAAGATTGTTGGTTTCTTGGAATTTATCCATTTCTTCCACACTGTCTAATTTATGGGCATATAATTGTTCATAGTATTTTATTATAATCCTTTACATTTCTGTGGTGTCAGTTACTTTTTCTCTTTCATTTTTTATTTCTTTTTTTATTCTTTGTCTTTTATTCTTATTGAGTCTTATTAAAGGATTACCAATCTTGCTTATCTTTTCAAACAACAAGCACCTGATTTCTTTTTTTTTTTTTTTTGTATTTTTTAGACTACGTTTGATTTATTTCTACTCTGCTCTTTATTATTTTCTTCTCTCTATTCACTTTGGTCTTTGTTGTTATTTTTCTAGTTTCTTAATGTTAGATTGTTTATTTGAGATTTTTGTTTCTTGATGTAGACCTGTATTGCTATGAATTTCCTTCTCTGGATTGCTTTTTATGTATTCATAGAATTGGGGTTGTTGTGTCTTCATTTTCATTTGTCTGAAACTATTCTGATTTCAACTTTGATCTCATTGTTAACCTATTCTTTAGTAACATATTTTTAAACCTCTGTGTCTTTGTGTGTTTTTCAGTTTTTTTCTTATAATTAATTTCTAATTTTATGCCATGTGGTCAGAGAAGATCCTTGAAGTGATTTTAATTTTCTTAAATTAACTGAGACTTGTTTTGTGTCCTAACATGTGGTATATCCTGAAAATACTTCATATGCACTTGAAAAAAATGTATATTCTGCTGCTTTGGGTTGAAATATTGTAAAAATATCAATTAGATCCATCTGGTCTAGTGTGTCATTTAAGGCCACTGGTTCTTCTTTGATCTTCTGTCTGAATGATCTACCCACTGATGTCAGTGGGGTTTTAAAGTACCCTGCTATGACTGTATTACTGTCAGTCTCTCCCTTTATGTTAACCAAATTTGCTTTATATGTTTAGGTACTCTTATGTTGGGTGCATTAATGTTTACAAGGGCTATATCCTCCTAACAGTTTTATCTTTTTATCATTAAGTAACATCCTTTTTTTTTTTATTACAGCCTTTGTTTTAAAGTCTCTTTTATCTGATATGAGTACTACTACCTCAGCTTTTTTTGTTTGTTGCTATTTGCATAAAATATCTTTTTCCATCCCTTTACTTTTAGTCTGTGTATGTCTTTCTTTCTGAGGTGGGGATCTTGTAGACTGCATATATATGGGTCTTGTTTCCTTATTCATTCAGCTCCCTTACATATTTTGATTGGGCCATTTAATCCATTTACATTTACAGTGATTATTGATAGGTACATAACTGCCATTTTATTCTTTCTTTACAAATCCTTTCCAACTTTTTAAAAAAAATTTTCTTCATTAATAATTCTCTTTAACATTATTTGTAATACTGCTTTGGTGGTGATACAATCCTTCAGCTTTTTCCTGGTTGGGAAGTTCTTTACTTCTCCTTCAATGTTAAGAGATAGCCTTGCTGGGTAGAGTAGTCTTCCTTGTAGGTCCTTGCTTTTGATCACTTTGAATATTTTGTGCCACTCCCACCTGGCCTGAAATTTTTTTGTTGAGAAATCATCTGATAGTCTTATGAGAGTGCTTTTGTAGATAACTATCTTTCTTTGCTTTTTTTTTTTTAAAGATTCTCACTTTGTCTTTAATGTTTGCCTTTTTAATTATTATGTGTCTCATTCAGGCCTTTTTGGGTTCATCTTGTTTGGGGGTCTTTGTATTTCCTGGAATTGTATTTCTTTTTCCTTCAACATGCTAGAGAAGTTTTCAGTCATTATTTTTTCAAATAGGTACCCGATCCCTCACTCTTTTCCTTCTGATACCCTTATAGTGGATTCATGGTGCTTGGCATTGTCCCAGGGATCCCTAAACTGCCTTTACTTTTATTTTTCTGTTCTGATTGGGTATTCTTTCTGCTATCTTGTCTTCCAAATTGCTAATTTGATATGCTGCTTCATCTACTGTGCTATTGATTTTTTTTAGAGTATTCCTCTTTTCAGATATTGTGTTCTTCATTTCTGACTGCTTTTTTTAATAGTTTCTATATCTTTTCCTATACTTATTATATTTTTGTTGACATTTTCACTGAGTTCATCCATTCTTCTTATAAGTTCCTTGAGTATCTTTATAACTATCATTTTGAACTCTGTGTCTGGTAGATTTCTGGCTTTCATGTCATTTAGTTTTTGTTTTTTTTTTTCCTGGAGATTTCTCTTGTTTTTTCACTTGGGGAATATTTCTTTGTCTCCCCATTTTAGCTTCTTCTCTGTACTTTTTCTTTGTATTAGGTTAATCTGCTATGACTTCCAGTCTTGGTAAGGTGACCTTATATAGTAGGTCTTTTATGGGGCTCAGCAGCTCTGTCTTTCTGATCACCCATGCTAGGTGTTCCAATAATGTTCTTTGTGTACTTTATGTGAGCCTTCCTGTTGTAGATGAGTACTGATGCTGTTGGCCCATCTGTGGGTGGGTTTGACCTACAGGCTGGCTGACAATGAGGAATGACCCTAACTACAGTGTATGAGCTACTGTGCAGGGGCTGATCCAACAAAGCAAAATTTGCCCAGGCATGTTCTTTTTCTTGCCAAGATTTCCCTTTATTTTGCTGTTTGTAGAGTTAAGTGGATCATGCTATGATTTAGTCTGAAGCCTGCCACTGGGTGTGATAATTCTGCATCCTCCTGGAAGGGACTCTGGTCAATGTCAGACATTGCCTCTGACTGTTCCTGGGCTACCTGTTAGGAGCTACAAAGTGATCCACCATTTGTGGCTTAACCTGCTGGGCCTGGGTGTGCACACTAAGGCCAACTTCCATCAATATCGAGCCTAGGGGAAAGTCAGAAAAAGTATAAGGCACCTTGAATTCTGCCTCTGTCTACCAGCTGCCTGTTAGGCTCAGACACTGAAAGGGCCTTTGGGGGCTCGTGATTTGTGTGAGATAGTTTCTCAGTGAGTTACCAGATAAGGACCAGTCGTATTCACCAGACTGATACAGATGCAAACTCAATGCCAGTGTTGGGTCTGAGGCCACTCAACAAATGTTCCAGGGTGTACCAAGTCCATCCACCAACTGCCTGGGGCCTGAAGACTTTTGTGGTGGGGCAGGGTCTCAAGGAATCAGGGTGAGTACTGTAGAGTTTATCGTGCTAAAACAGACCAAGATTTGGACACATGGAATGAAGTCTCTGCAAAGAAATGTTGGTACTGCAAGGTAAGGTTGGGCATGCAAGGGAAAAATAGCCCCCACCCTAAAGCCACAAAACTCATTCCTCCTAGTGTATTTCTGCCACCCTTGAGTCTGCCTGGACTTCTGTTAGCACCTTCCAAGGAATTCTGTACTGGAAGTCCAGGCTGACTTCAGCCAGCTGACTCATCCACAGGGTATCTGCTCAGTAGAGCAAAACTACATGGAATAGGAGGAGTGAGATTAGTGCACTTCCCATGTTGGGGTGGATAGGAAAAATGTCCCTTGCCTTAGAGCCACACAACTCAATCTTTCCTTATGCATCTCTGATACATCCTGAGTGTGCCCAGACCTCCTCAAGAGCCCTCTAAGAAAGTCTGCACTGTGAACCCAGATTGGCTGCAGCTAGCAGACTCTTCCACAGAAAATGAGCTTGATAGGGCATGGCCACTGAAAGTCAGGGCTAGTGCATCCCCTCAGGCTGATGCTCCATGGAGACAAGTGCTCAATCAAGGAAAAATTGTGTCAGGGAACAATGTGGGAGAGGACTTAACCTGTTAGCTGTCCCTTCAGTTGTCTTCCCACAACTATACAACAAAGTCTCTTTCAGTATGACTACAGTTTGCTCTTATCTGCCTTCCCTCCATTAGAACACAGTATGAGTGGCTGTGAACAAGATTTTATGTGCAGATCCTTTAAGAGGGTGCTTTGATTTCTAGCAGAATCTTGTCTCCTTGGGAAGACAGAATCCTTGCTGATTTGCATAGCCAGATATTATGTAGACTCCTCTTTTCAACTCTGGTGTCCTGGTTTTGGGAGCTTACATGTAGCTGAGACTCCTTACTCCTCAGGGGTGACCCCTGAAACCAAGATATTCCTCCAGTTTTTCAACTGCCATATGTGGGTACATGGCCAGCCCTTTTAGCATCTCTGCCCTTCTTACCAGTCTTAATGTGGCTTCTTTTGCAAATCTTTGGCTAAAAGACTTCTGTTCAGCAAGTCTTCAGTTGGTTATTTAGGTTGCTTATTCTATAATTTAGTAGTAATTCCAGTTTGTTCCTCAGAGAAGGTGAGTGTAACTTCTATGTACATCATGACCATCTTGGATTTTATGTGTATTTCTTAATTGCATTGTCTAGAATTTACAGAACAATTTTAAATATAGTAATTATAAAGGGCATCTCTGTTTTCATAGTTAATAAACATGCTTCTAGTGTTTCACTTTTTTCTTTGTGCGTATTTATACACACAAATATACACAAATACAAACAAATGTATATATACATAAAATGTTGCAGAAGTATTCATTGAATTTTATGTCAATGCTTCTTTTTTAAAAATTAGCAATGGATGCAAATTTTTATTAAATTATGTTGTGATATATATGCTTTTATCTTTTAACCTATGTATGTAATGAGTTCTATGATTTATTAATAATGAACCATACTTGTATTGCTGAGAGAACCTGTTAGCTTGTGCTGCATTTTTCTTTCAAAGTGCTACTGAATTTTATTTACTGATGTTTTTGAGGTCCTTCAATTCATATTTATAAATGAAATTGATGCAGAGTATACTTTCTCTACCATTTTGGGGTTTTCTATTTCAAATATACTCATTATATTTCAATTAAATAGTTACTGATTTCTAAAATTGTTTCAATCTTATTGTTTTCCACAGTCTTCATTGATATAAATAAAGCCTTTTTCTTTGGTTACTAATTTTCTGTGGTTTCAATTTTTTTCTTGATGTTTTTAATATATTTAGTTATTGTATAATTGTTTTATTCTAATTTTAAATTTGTTTTCTCAGCTTTGAAATTGTGTTTTGTGTGTCTGTATTTGTTCTCGATATCCTTCTTTTTAAGAATATTTGTTCTATTTAAGTTCTAGAAACAAAAACACTATTTCAGAAAATTTTTTCCCCATTTACTAGCTTATATAATCTTACAGAATGGAAGCATTATCTGTTGTATGCATGCTCTTTCTCTCCTCCACACTTATTCTTACATAGTTAGCATCAGTGGTGTGTTGGGGCTGACTCGTAAGAGTCAAATATTTACATATTTTCCTAACTTTCAGTGATGTCATTTCAGCAGAATGAATTAGTTATGGTGGGAGTATTTACACTACGGTTAATTAGCAAATGCTACAAATTGTTTTTTTTTTCCATGAGAGCTTGCTGTTTGTACATTTACTGGCATAGTCTGAGTTACCATCATATATATATATATATGTATGTATGTATGTATACATACATACATATATATATAAAATGATACCATGTAACCAATTAATATAATATTCCTTTTTGTAACATTTATGTTATGAGCAAATCTATTAGATCTTTGTTCTGATAATGTGCAGCTGAATTCACCTGGACATTCTGTTATCTTTACTTGACTTCCTCCTTAGAGCTTTATTTTGGAGTAAGAATAGTATTTTTTTCTGTTTTTTTTTTCTGGAACTTTTCTTTCTTTTCCCAAGATCTTGAAGGGAGTAAGGGAAAGTAGCACTTCTTTACCTCAATAAGTCAATTTGCTCGGAGCATTTGAACTTTGCTCTGCCTTCAACAATTTGATTAAGGGGGTTGTACTTGAGTTTACTTCTTCTGGCCTAGGGCATTTCTATATCTTATTTTACTTACCTTCAGGTATAGAAATTTCTCCTCCTATGTGCATTTAGGAGGGATCATCAGAGCATTAGAAAATATGCTCCCAGAGTTCCCTTCCCCTGCTTTGTCCATTGCTCTCAAAGAGCTGTCTCCTCCCTTCCAAGCAAATAAGCAGCAATATGAATAAAATCCGTGGCTGTGGGCTCCACAACTTCTACTTTAGAAGTAGAAAATGGAGTTCTTTAACTGAGTTGCTCTGCTTACTCTAATCAATTACGGTATCTTATTACCTCAGGACTTACTTTCTAAGCTTTTATTTATTTTTTTGTTCTGTCTTTTGACTAAATACCCGTTTACTTTAGGAGATTAAAACTCAAGGTAATTCTCATTATCTGGGTAGAGTCTTGCCAATTTTCTTTTGGTTTTTGACCTCAGGTGAAACTTTGGGGTCTTAAAAAGGGGCATCTAACTTTTAGAGTTTTTTTGTTTCTCCCTAACTTCTGCCCAAGAACCTACATATTCCCTTCTATCTAAGTCTCCCTCAGTTGTGTGATATTAATAAGTTGTATTCTGAATTTTTCCACTTTGTTTCCCCAGACTGATTCTGAGGGTCATGGTAAAGAGGCACACCAATTTCCAAAATTGATTTATGTTTCTCCTTTCTCATTCAAACTTTGCAAAGATTATGACCTAAAGTTGTGCTTACCCCCAACACACACAGTTCTTTGTGTGTATGTATGTACAGTACAGGTTTGATATTGCATACTCATGTTGAATTCATTTTGTTAGATTTTATCAAATAGATATATTTTTCCTCTTACCTTTTTCTTGACATTTCCTTCTTCTAGACCCATGTTTTAATAACACTGGTCAATGGAAAATGAAAATATATTAATAACATTACTGAGTGTATAATACAGAATTGTACGAGTATTTTTCTTACATTTCTCTATTTACTCAAATAGGGCTGATTCAAGTGGAAAAAGAAATTTGGCTTCAGGTTAAATGCATTCTTACTAGTTTTAGTTCATATAAGCCTCTCAAGTGACTATGAAATTCAATTTGGATTTGAATCATTTTATGGGGAAAACAATAGTTATTGACTGTGTGTGATACGATATTAAGAATTGCTATAGTTCTATTACATGGCATGAAAAACTTCCAATCAGTTATCTACTGCCAAATCTTGACATGCACATATTTAGATCAAGTGATTTTTAGCTGTCAAAAATACAATTATATATTTACAAGATGTAATTAAACATATTTGAGAATTCTGCCCATTTTAATTCTGTTGAGCAAGTTTTCATATTCTGTGAAGAACAGGAAACTTAAAGGCATTAGTTCCTGTTGCTATTGAGGCAGGCAAGGCCTATATATTCCCTAAATAATTTTTGGCATCTGATGAAATTGGTCAAACAAATGTTATAACAACAGAAATTGTATATCTTTCCCTGTATTCTCTGCCTCACACTGGAAGAGAATAAAATGCTAAGCAAAGAGGTTTAAAATTAGTACTCCAGTTCTGAGAAGTTTAATTAACATATGTTGCAACCTACTTTGGATTAAGCTCTGTACACATCTTGTTTCATTTAATCATCAATGACAACTGAGATGCAAGTATTATGATCTGCATTTGACAGGTATGGAAATGGAGGCTCAGAGAAGTGGTAGAACTATTGACAATTACAGGTTAATAAGGGTAGAGGCAGACTTTTAACCTATGTTTTTCTGAACCCTTTTGGTTATTCTATAATGCTTCCACAAAGAGTCAAGAACCTTTTGTCCTTGGAAACTGAAATTATTCTCAAGAATGAATTACTTTGTGGCCATAGTGAGTCAGACTTAAGGCTATTGTTATTGAAGAGACTTGTTCATTGGATGCTGTCTGGTGGCTATGAGGAGGCTAAAAATTGGTCAACAATAGCTAATTTTAATGACAACAGACAAGAAAAATTGACTTTATCACACTGCTTTCATAAACTCTTTGAATCTTCTCGAAAGCAAAGAAACCAACCAAGACAGAAACTTTGTATCTTTTGTCAATACCTGAAGCATGCATACTTCCTCCACATGCACCAAATGTCATGAAAGTTCACACTAGAAACACATGCAACTATTTGGTTTGTAGTATTAGTTTTAAGAAATGGATTTAAAAATGAAAGAAACAAAATTTTAAAAACTTTATATACCACTGTTTCATGTATATACTACTTTTTCCCATTTGATATAGCCAGTTTTATGAAATTCAATACTCTAAATAAAATGAATTATTCAAGTGTTTAAAAATTAAGGTAATTTTGATCTTCTGTGGCTAAAAAAATAAGTTGTGTCCATAACTTGTATAGGCAGACACACCATGTACTTGGAATAAAGGGCATGAGGTGAAAATGAAGGCTTTACTGTTCTCCAGGTTCACCTCTACATGTAAAAACACAGAGAACTAAATAGTCCTTTTGTCTTAAGAGAATCATTTTCTTTTACCCTTTCTCCTCTCAACAAGAATAATACTATGTGTGAACAGGAGAAACAGAGAACTATTTCTCTGAATACTCTCTCTTAGTGGGTTGACACTAAAAGTTGGCTTCCCATAATTCGATTGAAGAAACATGGAGAAAAATCCAGATGTTGAATCTTGAATACGTAATAGAGGATCCCACTCCTCCCTCAAGTCAGAGTGTAAGATTCAGCCAGATTATTTAAAGGCTGAAGGAGAAAGTTAGGGAATCAAGGCCAGGGAGGTCTGGTCCAGAGAGCCTGGAGTATTACAGGACCGAAGAAGTATCTGCACAAGACAGATATACCCTAAAATAGCCATCACGCGCTTAGTACATCTATTTGAGGGAACTTTTTCTATTAAAACACTCAGAATCTTTGGGGACACTCATAGACTAAGGAGAGGTACACCTTTGTTCTAGAATTATTACTTGAGGGTTGTTGAAAATACATTACAATACACCATCTGTTCCATTGTTTTCACAATTTCTTCCCATTCAAGGTTGGCCAGAAAAAAATCTGGACAAAAAGATAATGACTTCCCAGAGAAGGGAGTAGTTAACCATATGTTGCTTATTTGATGGATACAAATAATAATATCAAAAGTTTCTGGTTACAAAACATGCTTTCTAATAGAAATTCTCCAAATTTATTTTTCCTAAAATGTCAACTTATTAAAAATCCACTTCACTTCTACAAGAAATTAAGTGTTAAAATTAGATGTAAAATTTTGAAAAACAATAAAACAATGGCAACTTTATAACATCTGACAACTGAAATTTATTTGGAGCAGGTTTATTTGATGAGGGTATTTATTTGTGATGAATGCTAATTATAAAAGACTAAAATTCAAACTCATTTGTAATGGATCTAAAAATGTCACTAAATCTAAGTATTTTTCTCTTCTTTTCTGTAGGTCAAAGGGAGAAAACTAGTTTCCTTTAGAAGTGTTAAAATTATAGTCAGTTTCCTTGAGCCAGTTGCAATCTCATGGGCCATGCGTTAACCACAAAGAGTATTTTTGGTGCTCAAAATGCTTGGTTCTACTTGATTTCAAAGAGCACTATTAGAACCTTGGATTCTGATATATGTGCATATGGTCAGATTTTGAGAAAAATTCTGGTAATCCACTTGCCTCACTGAAGACAGCATTAGCCTGAAGAAAATCAGACTCTTTTCAGTGAAAACATAAATCAGTTCATTTGCTTGGTCATTGATAGAGCAAATTACCAGATATCAATTTCTAAATTTCCACTTGTTTGTAGTTAGGCCTAAACTTCATTGTTATATTCTGTTGTGGTCAACAGCAAGGAAATATTATTTCAATCTCCTAAAAACAAACTAACCGACTAATATGGTAATAATAAGAAGATATACAGAAAGCTTTTTCTTTCAAGCTAACACCACAGATATGTAGAAAAGATGTGATTTTAGCAGTAACGTCATTTAGATTTATAATGGTTTGAGACCTTTGGATTATTCTTAGCATGTAAAAAGCAAAAAAATAAAAAGAAAGGGAAGGGGATAAAACTCAAGAGCTAGTTGATGCACCTATATTTTAAGTTCTTACTATTATAGTTCAAGATGTCAAATGTAAAAAATATTAAAACAACATCATGTAATAAAGTTCAGTTACCTTGTAATTGTTCCAAAACTTAAGAGATGTTGCTTATCTGTAAATTTAAAAAACTGTGTTGACTAGATAGCATTTTGTTTTGTTTTGTTTTTCTTTTAAAAAAATTACTGAACTACATTGACTACAACTGTGGCTTATGTAAGGGAGAACCAGTGTGACCCTCGTTCTGCCTCAAAATAGTTTTTTGTATGTCTTCCTAGTGTTCCTTTTTTTTTTTTTCCTATATATTTGGCATTAATTGTGCTTAAGGTTTTGCAGGAGGCAGGAATACAGAAGAGACAATAAACTGTATCACTTAATAAAGCATTTCCTTTTCAGCCTGATTCATGGATATGTGGCCCTCTTGATCTTGGTCCACCTGCCCTGGGAGAGCAGTAGCCATGGAAGAGCCAAGAAGAAGACCTTCAAGTGCTGGGCCACATGAGCAAACTTGGAGATCTTCAGATTGGGGAAAAGAGCTCAAACTTTAAAACTGGCCTGAGGAACAGTGGATCCCCAATGCATTTTTCAAAGTGTTTTCTACCTTTAGTTTAAATATTTCAAGGGAAATTTAATCCATATGTTTTGGATTCATTTGAACTTAACTCATAAATAGTCTTCATTAAGGACTGCCAAGCTCTACATTCACTAAAATCAAGTAGTTTCATGGGACAACAGTGCAGACAGAGGAAATTCGATATCCAAAGGTCCATCACCCAAACAAGGAAAAGAAATCCTCAAGTTCAAACCACTGTCTATAAATAATCATAGAGTAATAATTTATCCTACAATGCTGTAATGGTAAAATCTGCCATTTATGATTGTATGGGGCACATAAAAGCATATGTACAGTAGATATATGTCCTTCCCAGAGAAATATTACCATGTGTGGTCTTTCTTGTCCTTAGTTCAAAAATAATAAACAAACAAACTCTAAGAAGGAAATAGAGGTTTCTACTTATTTTAGCAGCTTTTGAAATCTATACAGACTTTTCTTTCTCTGTCTCTTGCTCCCTATCTCTTTGTCTCTGTCTCTTTCTTTGATCCCTACTGAGACTCTGCCAGGCCACAGGCTGAGAATCTCTTTATCTTCTGTGTATCTCTACTTAGCCAGATAATTTTGACCAACTTTATTAAATTGCTATTCTAAAACAATATTCTTCCCAGTATAAAATATTACATTATTTATTGTATTTTTTACAAACTAAATCTCCCTTCCACTGAGATTACTTCATACCTTCCTAAGAGGGACTGTTCCCTGCCTATAGATGAAGAATCCCTGCTGTGCTCACTGCCCGGAATAGTGCAAAGGAGAGTGGCTTAATGAGAATAATGGTATAGTTTCCATTATTCATTTATTTTTTTCAGAAATATTATACATTCAAAATGACCTGCTTCTGTATACTTTTCAACAAACTCTGCCTTTCAGGGTAACATGTGATTTTAATATTTGCTGTGTCATAACACCTGTATTTAGGAGTTTTCAGAGTAAAAAACCAGGGAATTCATGGTCCATTTCCAAATCAGTTTATATTTCTTGTGCCAATGGCACCTAATGTCTGGAAGGACCTGAGGGCACCAAAAATAACAACCAAAGACACTTCCACTATTACAGAAGCCTTTGGCATGATGGTTATCTTCACAGTCTCATAGTATAGAAAGTGAGAGGGAGAGAGTAGTGCAGGATGATATGTCAGATGAGATTTAAGGATCGACATACATCTGAATTGTCAGCGTTAGTGAGGACAAACAGTAGTCCCACGATGGACAAAGCCCAGTAGCGCACAATGAAGATGGCTTGGGCTATCTTACCATTAGGACTTATTCCCTTAACATTACTCACCTTAAAGATATAATGATAATTATGATGTCTGTTTGTTTGAAAGTGTGAATAAAAATGAATAAAATATTAATAATAATCAAATTGAGCAACTGGAAAAATATAAAATATTATATAACTATGTTTTAAAATACATAGCATCTTAGACCAAATGTCTAAAGATTTTTGACTTGTACGAAAGAACAACATTACATTTTCTCTCCTTCACAGGAAAGGATTACACATCTTATATTTGCAAGATAGAGCAAGACAAGTAGGTGCCAAAAGGCATAGAATCAACTCAGGTTGTTCTTTTATTTCTGCAGTACAGATAGTGCTTGGTATCAGGTGGTGCTCATTTACCTCCACTGTGCACTTTTACAATTAGAAACACCAGCAAGGAATCTGCTTGGGGCCAACACGGTAACTGTACTTTTCCTCTAATCCTCAGTTCATCCTGATACATGTGGTGATTTATTGTGGTTTAACAAACCTTCAGGAAAAAGATAGCAGAGATAAAAGATGAAAGGCAAAAGAGAAACCAAGTAAGTAAAGAATGTTTACTGGTTTCTGAGCTGGTGAGAGCCACAAAATTACTCTACTGGTTTCAAGACAAACATATCCACAAGGAAGGAATTGTTGTTCATAGTACCAGACTCAGACAGTTTTAGCTTGAGCAGCCAAGCCCTACTCATAACTTTGGCAAAGTTCCTTGGATTACTCCACTAGCTCTCCCAATCCCTTCCCCACCTACAGCCTCCAGGCATCTAACTGCTTCTGGGCAACTGACTTCAGCCCTACCTTAAGCTACACAAAGCAGCCTTCACCTCATTTCCTTTTCACTGATAAACCTTTCATGATATTGGTGTCATCATCTCTGCCAAATACACCCATATTTTTTCAAAGAGCAGTTTTAACTTTAATATACTCCTCTGTCTGTCAGGTTGATTGATTAATTGACCAGGAAAGCCTATTTGGCTTTGAAATGTTCATTTCTATATTTTGTAATACTTCTATGAGGTAGGGAGGTCCAGCATATTTACTTCTAGTTGACTTTATCACATCTTAAAGCTGATTGGAAGTGGCTTTCTTTCAGCCTTGTGCCGGCTTTCCTTCTTATTCTCACAAATGCTTTAAGTGATTAAATGGAATGAGAGCCCTGAGAGGTGGATGTTCCTGTGTAGTCATGTAGAAACTTCATTCCTCCAATATGAACTTTTCTCCTTTCTTTCCTCTTGATTCAAACTGGCCTCATCTGGCAACCTGTCACCTGCCTTCTTCTCCCTCCTACAACCACTCCCTTAATCATTAATCCCTCAGGACACTGAGGTTCTGGGTGGCACCAAATAATCTTCAGAACAAAGCTTAGTGTCTGTTGAACCCAGAGATACAGTTTTCATCACACTAGAGATAACAACTAGGCCTCAGTTGTGTTTTAGCTCCCAGCTAGAAAAGCCTCAAAACCAGGTGAAATGATGCCATAGCTGACATCAGGATCAGATCCAATGGCTAATGACCTCCTATCCTTGCAATAACCGATCAGTAGAGACCACTACCCTGACCAGGACTCTAACTCCCTCAGTCACTGTGATTAGTGATTTCTCCCTTATATAACCCATGCCTTGGAAGACATCAGGGAGCTAGGTCTTTGAGCATTAGTTCAGCTGTATCTCTGGGCATGGGTCACTTTCTGAAAATACACCCTTACATTTGTTGTTGCAAACTCTTGTTCTTGTCTTATTGGGCTTTAATGCATGCAGGCAACTAGGTCCTTCCAGTCTGGTTACACGAGGAGAAATGCTCTTATTAATATAAAGTACCCTTCTAAGCTGGGAGGGACTGCATTTATTGTTGGTTCAAGTATCCTTTTGAGGCTTACCAAACAAGAGTGGCCTTATGGAAAATGGTTGATGTGGGGAAAGTAGTGGCATAGGAAAAGGGTCTGGGGAGCTCTTAGTTCAGAAAAAATAAGAAAGCTGCAACATACTATGTCAATGAGGAAATCAGCACCATGAATCAGGAAGCACTATGGTAAGGTTTTCATAAAAGTTGAGAACCAATATAACCTCCTTCTGATTTTATGCCCCTTATGCTCGTATTGAGATCAACAATTAATTCCTTGTCCTAGAGGTAACACTAGCACTGTCTATGGGAGCAGCAGCACATGGGGAAGCCAGAAGACTGCCCCTCTCCTACAGCCTCTGTGGTGAACCGTAGTGGACACCTTCCAAGATGAATGCCACACAAGCCCTGAGCCAAAGAAACAAGTTGGGCTAAAAGCAGGCTAAGCTGTGGGGTGTTAGGAACCTTAGGTTCACAGAGTAACTGGTGGAGAGTTGCCACTTCACTAAAAGGAGATGAAAGCCCAGTGGGTTGGGGAGCATGAAGAAACAACATGCTCAGAAAACAAACAAACAAATAAGCAAACAAATACTTCAGCAATTCAATCATGGGAGGTTTCAATCTACTAAGGGTATATATTGTGTATACTTAATATGTATGTCCATCGGAATCCATCTTTGTTCTTTTTGTAATACTTTTCTGTGGAAACTCTCTCCTACTTTTTGTCCACCCTACTGTCAGCCTCAGTGTAGACGAGTATCCTAAACCTCAGTCAGCTTTGCTTGGCTAAAGTGATTGGTACAGACTTGAACATGTGAGCAACTGGGGATCAAAGAGAGAATTGCTTAGAACTGTATCAGAGCTATTGACAAAGAAAAGCTCTGTTTCCCCTGGACTTGCATCTGCAAGGATGACAGTCTGAAGGCTCAGGGACTAGGCAAGGCAAAACTGAATCCTCATGATATCTTTTGGGTTTCTTTCTTTTTTTTTTGTAATGCCTGTGTTTATTTATAAAAGTAGAATATTTACTATTATCCAGGTACTGTTTTTTTTTTAATTTTTATTGTATTTTTCCATTACCATTTAGCAACCCTATACTCCTCTTCCCCCAACAATCATGACACTGTTGTCCATGTCCATAAGTCCTTTTACTTTTTGCTCGATCCCTCCACCCCCTAACCTACCACACCATAGCTGCTATCCTGCTCTCTATGTATGAGTCTGTCTCTTACTTTTCTTGTTAGTTCAGTTTGTTCATGAAATTCCACATATGAATGAAATCATAGGGTATTTGTATTTCTCTGACAGGCTTATTTTACTCTGCATAATATTCTCCAGGTCCCTCCATGCTGTTGCAAATGGTAAAATTTTCTTCTTTTTCACAGCCAAGTCATATTCTATTGAGTAAATATACCACAGCTTTTTTATCCACTCATCTACTAATGGACCCTTAGGCTGCTTCCATAACTTAGTAATTGTAATTAATGCTGCAATGAACATAGGGGTGCTTATGTTCTTTTGAATTAGTGTTGGGTTTCTTCTAATATATTCCCAGAAGTGGGATCACTGGGTCAAAAGGCAGATCCATTTTTAATTTTTTGAGGTATTTCCATACTTCTTTCTACTGTGGCTCCACCAATTTGCATTTCCACCAACAGTGTAGAAGAGTTCCCCTTTCTCTACAACCTCACCAGGACTTGTTTGTTGATTTATTGATGATAGCCATTCTGAGAGTGTGAGGTTATATCTCACCATAGTTTTAATTTGCATTTCTCTGATGATTAGTGATGTTGAACATCTTTTCACGTCTATTGGTCATCGGCATGTCCTTTTTGGAGGAGTGTTTGTTCAAGTCCTTTGCCCATTTTTTAACTGGATTTTAGTATTTTTTTGGTGTTGAGTTTTGTTAAGTTCTTTATAAATTTTGGATATTAAACCCTTATCAGATGTATCAGTGAGTATGTTCTCCCATTCTGTTGGTTGTCTTTTTATTTTGTTGGTATTTTCCTTTGTTGTACAAAAACTTTTTAGTTTTATGTAGTTACAGTTGTTTATTTTTTTCCTTTTGTTTACCTTGCTTGAGGAGATGTATCAGATAAAATATTGCTATGAGATGTCCAAGATTTTACTGCTTATGTTTTCTTCTAGGATTTTTATGGTTTCAGGTCTAACCCTTAAGTTTTTAATCCATTTTGAATTTATTCTTGTGTGTGGTATAAGAAGGTAGTCATTTCATTTTTCTTCACATATCTGTCCTATTTTCCTAATATCATTTATTAATAAACTGTCTTTAGCCCATTGTATGTTTTTGCTTCCTTTGTCAAATATTAATTGACTATAGAGATGTGGATTTATTTCTTGGCTCTCTATTCTTTTCCACTGATCTATGTGTCTGTTTTTATTCCAGTACCATGCTGTTTTGATTACTATGGACTTATAGTATAGTTTGATATTAGGTAGCATGATTCCTCCAACTTTGTTCTTCTTTCTCAGGATCACTATTGCTCTGTGAGGCATTTTGTGGTTCCATATAAATTTTTGAAATATTTGTTCTAGTTCTGTGAAATACACCATTGGAATCTTAATAAGAATTATGTTGATTCTGTAGATTTCTTTGCATAGCATGGACATTTAAATGATGTTAATTCTTCCTATCTGTGAATACTATATTTACTTCTACTTATTTCAGTATCTTCTTCAGTTTCTTTCTTCAATATATTAAATTTTCCAAGTACGGGTCTTTCACATCCTTGGTTAGATTTATTCCTCAGTATTTTACTCTTTTTGAAGTAATTGTGAATGGTATTATTTTCTTAATTTCCCTTTCTGTTAGTTCATTATTGGCACATGAAAATGCAACTGTTTTTTGGATATTAATTTTGTATCCTGCTACTTTGCTGAATTCATTTATCAGTTCTAGTAGTCTCCTGGTGGAATATGTGGGGTTCTTTATGTACAATATCATATCATCTGCAAATAAAGATAATTTTAATTCTTCCTTTCCAATGTGGATGCCTTTTATATTTTCTTTTCTGATTGATATGTCTAGGGCTTCCAGTACTATGTTGAATAAGAGAGGTTAAAGTGAACCTCTCTGTCTTGTTCCTGATCTTAAGGGGAACAATTGTAGGTTTTGCTCATTGAGTATGATGATGGCAGTGTTTTTTCTTATATGGCCTTTAATATGTTTAGGTATGTTCTCTATGTCCCCACCTTGCTGAGAGTTTTTATTAGAAATGAGTGCTGAATTTTGTTGAATGTTTTTTCTGCATCTATTGATATGATCATGTTGTTTTTATCTTTCATGTTGTTTATGTGGTGAATCACATTTATTGATTCGTGAAAGTTGTACCAACCTTGAATTCCCAGAATAAATCCCATTTGATCATGGTGTATGATCTTTTTTGATGTATTGCTGTATTTGGTTTGCTAACATTTTGTTGAGGATTTTATCACCTATGTTCATCAATGATATTAGCCTCTAACTTTTTTTGTAGTGTCTTTATCTGGTTTTGGAATTAGAATAATACTGGTCTCATAAAGTGAACTTGAGAGACTTCCTTCCTCTTGAATTTTTTTTAAAATAGTTTGAGTCCACTCTACTCCTAGATTTTTCAGTTAAGTAATCAGATATTTTTCTTTTTAAGTTGGTTGCATTTTGATTTTCCATTACTTGCATCTAGAGATCCTGACTAAAACAGAATAACATCATTTAAAAAAAAAAACGTGGGGAAGACATTAAAGCAAAAGCATAAAATTAAAAAGAGACTAAATAGATTAATTTAACTAAAGGTTCATATAGGAGAGTAATGAGGAAATCATATGATTGTCTTGTTATATGTTGAAAATGCATTGGAAAGACTCCAACATCACGTGATTTTTTTAAACAAAAGACAAGTAGAAATGCATGGCTGCTTCCCTATTATAATCAGGAACAACTATTTTAAACACTATACTGGTAAAACAGTAAAGGCATTCTAATTAAAATTAGTCACAAAAATAAGTAAGTATGCACATAGATAGATCAACAATTTATGGATTTGATAATTATGCACATTCCTGAAACAATTATTTTTCTTTTTATCTTCTTTGACTTGACCAAACGGTTCTAAAATTCATGGAAGAAAAAGTAGATGAGAAGAGTTAAAATTCACTCTAAAAAATAGTAAAATATATTTTAGTACAACAATACAAATGTTATAATACCGGTATAAAAATGAGCAATAGATTAATGGAATTGTTCAATAAATGTGGTTCACTGAAATAATTTGTCAATGAATTAATTTAATTTTTATTTAGTAAATATTTAATATATAAATGATCTTTGAATGAGCACACACTTTTTAAAACTAAAAACAATAGAAAAAGAAAAGGAAGAGAAAGTAGAGGAAGATATTACACAGGAAATGACTGTAAGTTACCTGGACTATACATGATACAACATAGGAAAATGTGAACATCAAACTAGGGAGAAGAATTATACAAATATCCAAAGCTTAATATTCTTCATGTGTAAACCGTTTTTCCAATTCAGTAATGAAAATACTTATTTACTAACAGAATTATAACTAAAGGAGATGATTTGATCAGTCTTGGGACAAGAAATAAATTGCAAATAGTCAATACAGGAAACAGGCACCCTTGCAATCTGCTAAGGGAAAACTGTTTAAACCTTTCTGGAAAACAGTCATAAACGTCAAGAACTTTAAAGAGTTTAGACTTTTTGACCAAGTGATGCTGCTGTAGGATGCATTCTGAGGTTATAATCAGAGGTATAATCACAACAGTGAGGACAACATTATTCAGAGCAGCTTTATGTAAAACAACAGAAACTGACCTAACTGAAAAAATAAATTCTAATACACCCATTTAATTTTTAGAAAAATCACAAGGACATTTTCTAACAAATTTTGAAAATAATAAAGTTTTGAACACTATAAAAATATTATTTATCAAATGTAGGTTATGTAGTTATAGTAATTTTAATTATTTATAAAAGTATTTTTAGGTTTTTTTATTAAAGAAATGCCAGAAAGGAAAATGAAAGGCAAAATTGTCATTTTAGATTGTCTCTCATTGACATAACAACCTAAAAGTATCAGGGTTTTTGTTTTTATTTTCTTAATTATATTATACATTGAATATACATAAATGTGTGAATTTTTTATTGTGTGCATTCTCACTTCTAATAAATATAACTTATTAAACATACAGATACTTGTATCTTTATATATTTTATTTAAAATTTATCTCAAATTTAAATAGTCTTTCTTTAGGGACGTATTTTGAAATAGGACCATCAAGTTTAGTTGGGCATGAATTGTTTATGTGGATTACTCTTGTTACTAGAATGAGGGCTTGGAGGAATCACTCTTCTTCCATGGGTCTCTTGTTAACAATGCTTAGACAACATGTAGGGGAAAAAATTATTTGTAACTTTGAAATCAGGTGCTAATCTTTATGCTTTAATTCTCTCATAATGCCTGGCACCCTACTGAGCATTCATTGAGATCATATGCGTAGGTATATAGCTAAGAACAGACTTTAACCTCTCTAAGCCTCAATTTTGTCATTTGTAGGATGGAAGTTATATGACTTCATGGACATAACCCCCTTAAAAGAGTGCCTATGCACAGTGAGCATTATGAACATGTGCTCTGTTGACTCTCATTGGCATTCCTGGCCCATAGCAGAGCCACAACTGCAGTCACAGAAGTAGAGGGGCAGAATGCCAGCTCTGTCTGGGCCCACTTCCCAGATCGTCTTCTTCCTCTGTGGACTGTGTTTCACTTCAGAAGAACATGACCTGGACACGCCCAGGGCAGAGGCATTTGTCCAAGTGGTTGTGATGGTTGGCCACATGGTTAGAAATGTATTCTTTTGTAGGCCTTTTCAATCATTTACTGATAGCAATAGTAGGTAAGAAATTCCCACGCTGGATATGCAGGTATTGTCTGTCACTCAAACACAAGACCAGTGTATCCGAAGGCAATTCGCACTCTGATTGCCATTGTCAGTCATGCTCATAATGGCCTAAAGTTTATAGTAATCTAAGTTTAGAATGTGCTAAGCTGCTAGCATGCTGCCTACCCAAACCTGCAAGCATACTGTCAGGGGCCCTTTCCTGAGTGTGGATTGCAAGAGAACTGGTGGACAGAGGGAAGAACTTTATTTTTTTATATTGATTATATATTTTTAAAGATAATTTTTACTAACAATGCCACTTTTTAGTCCAGGACAGAAGTGCCTATATAAAATTAATCTTTAAGCAGGTGCCATTCCATATGTCGTGTTTATTTTTTTGAGACCTTTGACCAGGACACAGTTTTCAATAAGTTAGCTATTAAAACCACTTCCTCTGTTAAGATGCAAATACCCAAGTGCTTGCCAAATGACATACTATATTCTATCTATTATCCTTACCTTCATTCCTCAGCTGATTTGTGAGAGCAGGCTTAAGGGCGGGAGAGGAGCTGGTCTCTGGACAAGAGAAAATGGTGAGGATGAAGCCCCCACTGAGGACTGGGTTGGGGAGAGGACTGGAGACCCTGATCTCATTCCTCATGGTTGCCCCAGGCTGCTTCTTGAAACACAAGGCACAAGGTTATAGCTCCTTCTGCCTGCACCCCTTCTCTGGGGGTTCTGCCCCTTTCATCTGTGTCCCTTTATGACCCATAGCAAGCCCTAGGGACTTTTGTTTGTGTTCGAAACTCCCTTGAATGCTCTTCCTCATGATTAAAGGCCGATTTTCTTGTTTCCTTCATAATAGCTGATGCTTATACATTTTGGTACCTGCCTAGGTTAGAGTTAAGGAAATAAAGTTTCCCTGATACTTGAATCATACTTGTGTCAGGGACAAAGTGCAAAAGGGTCTTAAGTGTACTAAATATTAGCAAGCTCCAGTGACTTGTAAAGTATTATAGGAATCTAACACTTTCTATTTTCTCTAAAGTTTATTTAGTTTTTTTCCCCCAAATTTATCTGCATAAGCAATCACCTCATGGCCTGACCTGCTCCTGCCACACATGAAGCTGGGAAATGGGAGTGACATCCCAGTGAGGAGACTGCCCTTCAACCAAGGACGGACAGTGATGCTAAGTTGTCTCAGAAAAGGCCATTGCAATAGGTGCTTTTTTGTAGATGCCTGAACTTTCTCATGTCCATCAGCACCAGCACAATTGGGGGCTTTTAAACATACCCGGTGGACAGGTAACTTACTCCCTTTTTCAAACTGGGTAACTCTTGGCTACCCATTGTGAACTAAATACCTCTCTCCTTGGAAATCTCAGAAAAGGTCTGTGTGATATCAAACACCTATGCTGGGAAAAACAGGAGCAAACAAAGCCAAAAAGACTGCCTTTGAAATGGAGCCTGGGAACCATGCAACCACATAGAGTATTTTGTTTGCGTTCCTTGTTTGCCCAAAACTGTGCTTACCTGGAGGCCACAGCCTGCACTTTTGTCATTTGTTGGAATGAGGAGGGGCAAATAAAAGGAGGAAATTTGGTTGGTTTGTCAAAAGATTCCCAATGGGAGACTGTTCAAAGAGGTTCTATCGTAACTAACCTCAAGCCATCATTCCTTCACTTGATAATACGCCAAGGGCTGTGGCTGACTCAGCTTGGGCCCAATTTTGGTGTCATTATTTAAACCCAAAGTTCCTGGTTCCTGGCTTTGGTAAAGAATTAATCCATATAGAAAAGGTAGGGACAGAACCTTGGCTGGGACCAGCTTTGTGTTAAGTGTGTTTGGGGCTCTTATTTTTCTGTATCAGCTCTAATTTCTAATATCAAAGGTATTAGGGAACAAGGAGCTCTCTTTTCCAGGAGCAGTCCACTTGAGGGCACATTTATATTATGTTCTCCAAGTAGGAGGATGGGGGGAGGAGTACTGAGTTATTTTAATTGATAAGGGAACAAGAGTCAGGTCTTAGCCCTGGCTGGACAGCTCAGTTGGTTGGAGCAATGTCCCAAGCACCAAAATGTTGCAGGTTTGATCCCTGGTCAGGGAACACGCCTAAAGTTGCAGATTTAGTTTCCGGTTGGGACATGTAGGGGAGGTAACCAACTGTGTGGCCATTGCATTCAAAGTGACTGAGCAAATACAGCAACAAACCTGCATCAAATTTTGCGTTAAGGTTGAACATTCCTCCACAGAAACTACTCAGATGACTCAGAATGCCATAGCTATGGGCAACTAGTGACTGGCAGCTTCATCACAACAATGTGCTCACTCACGGATCATGTCTTGTTCAGAGTTTTTTGGTGAAACATCGTGTCACCTAGGTGACTCAGTCCCTCTACAGCCCAGATTTGGCACCCTGCAACTTCTGGTTTTTCCCAAAACTAAAATCACCTTTGAAAGGGATGAGTGTTCAGACCATCAGTGAAATTCAAGAAAATATGTTGAGACAGCTGAGGGCATTTGGGGGAAATGTGTGAAGTCCCAAGGAACCTACTTTAAAGGAGACTGAGGTGTCATTTTCTTATGTACAATGTTTCTTGTAACTTGTATCTTCTTCAATAACTGTCTCTATTTTTCTTATTACATGTCTGGAAACCTGGACAGACTTCTTTTTTTTTTTAAAGTCAGGTCTTAGAATCTTTCATATCAAAACAGATGTACTCTAGTTACCTTAGTTGGGAGCTGCTTCTTGTAAGGATGCAAAGGGAAGGGGACATTTTTTACCCAGACTGAAATTCCACATATGGCA
Organism: Pteronotus mesoamericanus; assembly: GCF_021234165.1. Classification (NCBI taxonomy): domain Eukaryota; kingdom Metazoa; phylum Chordata; class Mammalia; order Chiroptera; family Mormoopidae; genus Pteronotus; species Pteronotus mesoamericanus. Next base: position 44,695,026 of record NW_026555329.1, on the reverse strand, counting down.
AAACACAGACCTTGCTGCCTGATGTGTTTTATGTTCCCTGAGCTGTGCTTTCCCCTGCTCCAGGGCTCTGCTATTGTGGTGGTGTGTCACCTCCCTATCTTGACACTCAAGCCATCAAGTTACTATGCAACTAGGATTCAAGCTCCCCAAAGAATAGCCTAGTTAGTCAATATTGGTATAAAGTGCCCTATGGACTGGAGCTTTTCCCCAGTCCACCTATTGCCTGACCTTTATCTAGATGACTGTCTTTAACCTCAGTGCTTATCCCTGGCCCACAGGTGTGATGAGCTAATGGGATCACATGGCATGATGCATTTTGATTTCTGCATGAAGAACTTCCATAGCTTATGGCCTCGGGTGTGGGCCATGAATGTGGCAAGTATTGACATCACATTTTGCCCAATTCCTGAGAGAGAGTAGGGGAGTGGGTAGGTGGGTGGCAGTTGCTCAATACTGTAAATTATTTGAAGCATCAAAAGTTTGGCTTTGGTTCTTCTCTAAGAATCATTCAAAAGTAAGATATGAAACATTTGTTTTTTAATTCCAAGAAGGGCCCTGAGCAGCTTTGGCATGTGGAAAATTAACCACAGAGCTAAGTACCCTCAAGGATGCCAGCTCCTTAAGGGTGAATGTGACTCAAGAGAGGGATCAGAGGGACTGAAAGAAGTGATACTAGTGGGGCCTAAGCAGAAGCCAAGATGATACTGGGTGATTAAAGATTGAAGATAATTGACTATGAGAACACTTGGAAGACCTTTGATTAACATTTGACTGTGGGACCTTTGGAGAAGGCTTGAGCACTAAACTCACAGATGCAAGAAGAGCCACTAAAACATGTGCTATAATAAGGGAAAGGACAAGAAGTGTCCTAAGGGAAGGAGTAAAGAAAGAAAGAAAAATAAATTAGGAGATAAGAAACTCATCTCTGTAACATGCAGAAATCAGCAGGCAATTGTAAGATTTCATTCACTCAGGAGTTAGAAACAGATCCAAAATAAAGCCCAACCCAAGAGTGATCACTGTCACTCTCATTGCAGGTAAGAGATCAAAGTGGACATATATACATCATGCCTGGTGGGGAACCAACAGGAGTGAATTATAAGGAAAGTGCCATCATGTGATGATTCGCGATAAAAATAGTGAGAGCTTTAGAGCTGGAATTGGCAGAGAACTCAGTTTATAAGCTTGTATATTATGTAGCAAATGAAGTTGCCAGTCCATTTGAAGCAATATCCTTTTTTTTTAACTCTTTTTTTAAATTTTATTTTAATTTATTTTTTCAAATACATTTGTCTCTGCCTACCCCCCACCACATGAGCTGCTGGCCAGCAATTATGTACTCTAGACATAAACATTTTGATTACAATGGTCAAGCCAACTCTCTAAGGCACATGCTTACCTGTAAAAATACCTATATGTGTTTTTTAACTTGAGCTCTTATATAGATGAGATGGTTTGAAAATAGGAAGAAAATAATATTTTAATATCCAAGTCAAAGCAAGTTAATATATACTATAAGTTATCAATATTTTTTAATGGCTCTGCTATTAATTTTCACTTCCTTCTCATTTTGGAGCTGATGGATATTCATAGTGAATTGAGATTCCCTTGTGACCTCACTTTATTGATTTGGGCTTTTCCTTACAGTTGCTGCTGATAAAGTTGCTCCAAGTTGATTTTAAGGATAGTCTTTATCAGGAATTGCTAATCATTTTTGCTTCCCACCAATCCCATCTGGAGATGCTATCTACTCTTCTTGGGATCCAAGGGATTGGCATTCTCTCATATTCCCCCCCTCCCCAGCTCTGCCTTTCACTGTGTGGTTCCAAATTATCCCTGAGACTCCTGCTTTGTATTCTCTAACTTTGTGGCCTTAAAAGAGTTAAATTCTGTTCCTTGGGTTAGGTCAGAGCATCCTCTGATATTAAACAGAAATACAAGCTTGATGTCCCTGTCTATGTAATGCTGGATGTAATTCCCTCCATTACTGCACCTAAGGAGCTGTTCTATTTAGCTATTTTCTGCCTCTTTTAGTAAAGACTTCAGTTACTTGAGATATAATGGGGCTCCAAGTCCTCCTACCTTCCCCTAATATTATATGTAATTATTGAAAAGTGCCATGCTTCCCATTGTGAGAACTACTGCTACCGACACCACACCCTAATCATCATCATTACTACCTTCTACTTGTATTTTACTACACAGTTTTCAAGGTGTTTTAAAAATCTTTGCCCTGTTTGATCTGCACAATCTCCTATGCCTTATTCACAATCCTTGTTATAACTCTGACTTTTTTCAAATGAAGATCCTAAAGGTTGCATGGCTTAGCCCAAGGGCATATGGCTAGTAAATGGCAAAGCAGAGAAAACTTGATGCTCGAGGCATTTGCAGTGCTTGGGGACCCTCCTCAGTTTAATCTCCTCCTCATGATCTGTCCAGCTCTGAGAGTTGAGAATGATATAGTTTGACAAACTAATTTACATATGAGAATAGTAAATGCTAAGTTTCAACATTACCACTCTCAAGGACAGTACATTTTAATGAACCTCATTCAGTTATATAACATGAAAGAATACTTTTCTGAACATGAAATTGCAGACATTAATGAGAAGTTAGCTGGGGAGGTGTTTGTGGAATATGTGAATGTTCTGACATGTTTCAAATACCATCATTTCCAGAATAACCATTCAATGAACTCCCTGTCCTCTAGAGACAGCCCCTTCCCTGAGGTGTTCACTTACACACCTGCTGATACTTGAATACAGGTGGAGGGGCTTCATTCTCAGTCATTTATGGTAGGGTCTGTGTTGAGTTTTGACTTTGCACTTATTCATCAAACATATTTTGGCTCTTGTGCTCTTTCCCAGTACAATTTGGTTTTAGTGTTTTGTCACATTCAGTGGTATTAGATCTCTGGTCATAAAAAGAAGCATCCCAGAAGCCCAAACCTTGGCCTACTGACAAGAAGCAAATTTAACTATTGTGCACAGCCCTGGCTCAAGCCTGTGTCACTCTTTTTCACATTGGCTGCTTTTTCATAACCCAAGCCCATCTGCCACACAAGTAACGATCAACCAATCCTGTTTCAGATGTCAACCACCCCAGCTGTTTCTCTCTCTGTAAACATAAAGGGGGAAAGCAATTACCACAATATTAATATTTTGGCTTGATTATTTTGATGCAACACAATGAAAACGGGTGACTTTCCCTCTGGAAGTACTCTCAACTCAGCCCCACAAAATGTACACACCTATACAATAGAGCCCAGATTATAGCCCCCAAGAAAACACCAAAGGTTTTGCTGTGATTGAGGCCACCTGGAAATGCAAGGTCAAAGTGGTATATGTGGGAAAATTGAAGACTCGCTTGGCTCTTACAGCACCTTGAGAGTGAAGTCTATATTAAAGTTAAGAAATGAGACTTAAAGATGCCCATGGAGCTAAGGCAAATTCTTTGATATGCTTTAATAGAGATTCCAAGAGTCAAAATAATTTCTTCCATCAGCATTCTTTTATTTAAAGTAAATATCAGACAAAAATTATCATCAAGAAAATGTTTCCCTCTCTGGTTTTTTCCTACCATCCCAAGGCAGCTGGAACTGGAATGATCTAAATCATTAAGAAAGCCCCCTTCAACTATTTTTTAAACTTATATTAAGCATCAGTACATCTTCCTTCAATCATAAGCATGCACTGAAACACCTCATATGAGCAGCTACAAGATTCAATATGAAACATTTTCTGCCCTCCTCAGACTTCATGCTGGCTGACACAGTAAGAAAGAAGATGAGGTACAGTCAGTCTGTCTGGCTTCAGTTCTTGGCTCTAGCACTTACCATGCCTGTGATCTTCAGCAAAGTTCATAGATTGCCTGTACCTCAGTTTCCTCATTTATAAAATGAGAATAGGATTCTTGAGAGGACTAAAAGAGTTAATAGGTGCAAAGTGTTTAGAACAAGTTCTGGCACACACTAAGTGGAATGTAACTGTTGCTATTGTACTGCTCCTCTGTTTAAAGGGCTTCTATGTGAAAACATCTTGGTGGAGTACCAAGGAAGGCCTCAGAAGAAAAGCACATGTAATTCATGCCTTGGGAAAATTAATTCTGAAACTAGAGATAAACTGGAGGCCAAAGGGATAGCATGGTGAAAGTGATGAATAATAAAAGTTCTTGTCATATCAAAGTTAAATGGAGTGCAGGATGCATGGTAGCAGCAAAGAACAATAGGGTTAGCAGGAGAGTTAACTTTGGAAGTTTAGAAAAAATATTATAGCAGTAAACCGAGGAATGATGATGTTTTCTCATAAGAAATGAGAAGCCTTGGTAAGTTTCTAAGTAAGAATATAACCTAAATAAATTTACATTAAAAAAAGAATTCTAGGAATAAGCAGTTCAGGGTTTTGCAGTGGCTTTGCATGAGGAGACTCCTGCTGTGTGAGTCAGGTTGTAGGTCTGACCCATGAAGCAGTGTTGCAGACGGTTGGACAGAGGGAGTGACCGATGGCTGTGTGGGTAAATGAGTAGTTCAAATTGAAGACACAAGTTATGCTCAGCTTCCACGTGCATGGGGGAAGAAAGACCCCCTTTGCTGGCAAAGAGAGTATAAGAGGATGTGAAGGAGCAGCAAGATTTCCTTGGAAGTTGACTTGGTTCTTGCTCCCTTTAGGATATTCCTCAGGTGCCAGCAGGCCTCAGAGGTAGGGAGCAGAAGCCATATCATCCAGGGAGCAATTCTTTTCCTTGTATTTGAACAACCTACTTTTCCTCCAGCAACAGGTATGAACACTGAAAGTTCACTCACCTTATAACCAAGCCAGGATAGCACTGCCTCGCAGAGGGAAAGGATCTTAACAAGGTCATCTTGGGCATGAATTTTGTTCATCTTATTCTAACTTTCTATGAGAGACCTGCACTATATAATGCAAAGTCTTGTTTTGTGAAACCACTTTTTTTGGCGTGTGTGTGTGTGTGTGTGTGTGTGTGTGAGAGAGAGAGAGAGAGAGAGAGAGAGAGAGAGAGAGAGAGATGGAGGGGAATTTAAAAAGAAGAGTCAAATTTGCACGATAAAATTTCAGGACCTTCTAACCCTGTCCTGAAAAACTTCTTATCCACCTCACTACTCTGAACTTCCTTTAATAGAAGCTGATTCTTTTTTTCTCTTCAGCTGAACTATGCACACCACAGTGAATAAAGTCTGTGGATGAACCTCTTCCTCCCTAACTAGATCTCTCAGTGACCTTATGTGAGTTACTAATCTGACTTCCTCGCTTGTAAATGGTGATAATAGAAAGTATTTTAAGGACTAAATAAAATACGACAGCAAAGACTCAAATCAACTGAGCAAACATAAATCATGGTTATGGAAGAACCATGGCATGCTGACACTGATCACAGTCAAGGTGCTCCTTCCTTCCCCAGGCTGTGGCATAGAGTAAGCTGGTTAAGTTTTAGAATACTAACTCAGCCACTGTGTGTCCTACACCTCTCTCCCTGAGTTTCCCTTGGTGCAAAATGAAGATGCTGACTATCTACCTACTATGTCTTATTTCATCTACCTACTGTGTAGATGAAATGAGTTGATATATATAATTGGTGAGAATGGTACCTGGTGCACAATAGGTATTATTTAAATTTAGCTGCCATTACTTCTAAAGTAGTGGAAAGGTAGAGAGACAAGAGGACTTGTGAAAAAGAGGGTACCATTGGTCTAGAAGACGAAATTTCCTGATGACCAGGACATGAGCACACAGCAAGACCAAAGCTGCCCCTGGAACTGGTGTGCTATGAGCATACATTTGGTAACCTGTTCTTCCAGGGTCATTCCCAAAGTGGACCTAAAAAATAACTTAAAGTTAAGTGCCAGAACATTGCAGGTCATCTGCACATGACAAGTCAGTGGGGATGGCATTTTTTGGATGTATGAATTTAAATATTTTTATTAAATATTACATTCTTACACAGTCACTGCTTCTTAAAAAGTAAGAAGAATCTGAGAAAATAAAGAGGACACATGATCCAGCCCAAGGTCTAAGAGTAATTGCTTGCCTGGGAAGAAGTGGGTGTCCCAGTTTGAGATAACCCAGTCCACATCCATCAAAAACTACTAAGTTTATAAAAATGGAATGTAGTTTTCTGGAAAAAGACTGAGTAAAATCAACTTTAAATGACATCCCTTCTTGGTGATTTTCAACCCTGATTCAATTTGCAAATATTGGGTTTATGCTGCAGAGCATAAACCATATGTTCTTGAGGAGAGTCAAAGATATGTAAAGTGAGGTACTCCTGTAGGAATGATATTTAGAAGAAATTAAAACAAACCAGAGTAAAGGAGCTCTTTTCTTTAGAAGAAATCAAGTAATTTAACTTAGAGTGTGTGAGCTTTAACATCAGCTGAAAAGCAGCTGCTCCTCAGAGAGGGATGAGCCAAAAAAGCGAGGTTGGAAGGAAGTTGAAATGAGAGCTGTTTAGTTCTTTAATGCTCCTGTGTGTGGATAAAAGGGTGAGAAGGAGGGGATCTTCTTTGGCACAAGCAGCAATTCCAAGCAGTTCTAGAAGTTTCTGCCTCACTGAATATGATCTTCCCTCATGGCGGCTGGAGTGGAGGCCCAGAGCCAAACACATGGCGCAGTGATGCAGCAGGGCCAGCGGGTCAGGCACCTGTGAAGCTGCAGCCACAATACGTTCGTCAGAAGCTGCTTTTTGACTTAACTGAGTATAATTTTCCATTCCATATGTGCAAAGCATTTTATCCATTAGTGTCTTCTTGGCTCTTTTGGGCTTTTTTTTTCCATTCAAAATAAAAAATAAAAAAATTAAAACTCCCCACACTCCAAGTCATTACACACAAATATTTTGCTTCTGAAACCCACTCCATTTTCTCCTCAAAGACTGGCATATTTTAACCTGTAGAGGCTTAACTGCCCCCATCTGCTTTTGATTAATGCAAGTTCCCTCTTCTCTGGGTCTGAACCCAATCACATTAAACAAAATACTTTGCTAAGTGTTGTGAGGCAAAACAAGGAATCATGAGCAGCTGTCTTAAAGGAGCTTACATTTTAATTTAATGTTATTTAATTTAATTTAATTTCCATGTAACTGCCTGTCTGATTTCCTCAAATCTACTCTAGAGCATCCCCTCAAAAAATGCTTTTGGAAACTTGCAAACTGACATTTTGCATCCTATGTAGTTGAGGTGGGGAATACATGTGTCTATGTGCAAACATACACAATGCATAGACATACAAAATAACTATCTTAATTCCTATGTTGTGACCATGCTTTTTAGAATTATATACCTGAAACCTAAATAATTTTATTAATAAATATCACTGATAAATTCAATAAATAAATAATTAAAAAATAAAATTTTAACAAGAAAATGTTGAGTAAGACTCTGCTTGAAATAATAGTTTGCAGTTAACTAAATGAATGGTATTTTATAGCTTGTCTTTTTTATACCCCCTTTACCCACTTCTCCCATATCCATCCTCTGCCTCTTGCAACCAATCTGTTCTCTGTAACTGTGTTGTATTATTTGTTTCTTTTTAGATTTCATATATGAGTGATCATATAGTATTTGTCTTTCTCTGACTTATTTAATGTGCTTACATAATATACTCAAGTTTTGTCCATGCTGTCACAAATGGCAAGATTTCAATTTTTTATTGATGAGTAATAATAATATATATGTGAATATATGTATCATAATTTTTTATTCACTCATTCATTGATGGACACATTTTCACACATTGGCTACTGTAAATAATGTTACAACAAATATAGGCAAATATGTGTTTTTGGTTAATGTTTTCATTTTCTTTGGATAAATCCCCAAAAGTGAGATGGCTGGGTCATATGGTAGTTATATTTTGAATTTTTTGAGGGGCCTCTATATTGTTTTTCATACTGATTGCCCCGATTTACATCCCTACCAATAGTAAATAAGATTTTCTTATTCTCCACTTCCTTTCCAACATTTGTTATTTCTATGGATAGCCATTTTAACAGGTATGACATGATATCTCATAGTGGTTTTGATTGGCCTCTTCCTGATGATTCATAATGTTGAATATCTTTTTATTCACATGTTGGCCATGTGTATGTCTTCTTTGGAAAAATGTCTATGTAGATATTCTGCCAATTTTTAAAACCTGTTTGTTTTTGTTTTGCCTTCTATGTAGAGGCAGCTCATCCTAGTGGTTAATAGCGTGGTCTCTGGTACTGTACTGCTGGGGTTAACTGCTTACCTCTGCCACCCTCTTTCTTCGTGCTCAGGGCAAATAAATTGCTTTGCCTCTCTGTGCCTTGATTTGATTTCCTCATATTTAAAATGGGGATAAAAATAGAATTTCTCATCTAGTTATTATGAAGGTTAATTAATACATGTTATGTGGTCAGAACAGTGCCAAGTACCTGGCAAACATTCACTTAATGCACTATAGTTGTAGAGTTGTGGTTATTACATACTCACCCAAGCATTGTGGCCAATAGCTTCCCATGCTCTGACACAATGGAGTGGCCAGTGAAGTAGCTCTAAGGAACTTCAAACCAGCTACCAGTTGGCCTGCTGACGGCTGCCTATAGAACAACGCACATTTTAGTTGCAGGTTCTCAGACAGCTCTCAGCAATGATGGATATTCGCTTGGAGCTTGAAATTGCTGTCCCAACTTGAAGGAGATACAAAGAAAAGCCAAATTACTGTTCCCCCCAAGTTACCTTTTATTGTACAGTGTTTGCTGATCTTTCAAGTCTTTTCTTTACTATCTCCTGATCCACTCAACTTCCAAGGAAGAAGAGAATTCTGGAAATACTGTAGAATTAAGCCGAGGTGAGACATATAACAGGGAGCCATAAAATTCCTTCATTTATAAAACTTTCTTCATTAATGAAACCAGTTTCCTAACCCCAGGACAATTGGCATCACCCATTACTGGATGAACCTGCTCACAGGGGTATCCAAACTTTTGGTGTCTCAGGGCCACACTGCAGGAAGAATTGTCTTGGGCCACACATTAAATACACAAACACTAACAAAAACTGATGAGCAAAAAAAAAAAAAAAATTTAAATGAATTTACGATTTTGTGTTCGGCCACATTCATAGCCATTCTGGTCCGCATGCAGCCTTCAGGCCATGGGCTGGACAACCCTGGAGGAAAGGAGGGGAATCAAGACCAGCCTACCTGGGTGATCTTTATAAGAGGCATGGCTGACAGCCACCTCTCCAACAAAGCTACAGGGCTGCAGATCTCACATAAAGCCATGCGTATGTCCCTGTAAAGGTTTGAGCACAGAAGGTATTCTGGGGGGAACTAGGGAACTAGGAACCTAGTTCCCTAGTTCCCCCCAGAAACTAGGAGAGGTACTAGGAAGAAAAAGGTAATCTACATTTTATTACTATACCTCACAAGGTCTTCTGGAGAAGGGAAATGACACCAAGGTCTAGGTAGCCTTCAAGACATTGCTAATAATGGAGAAAAGAGGTTGAGAATGAAAAACTTAGCAGTAGCAGCTAATGGCAGCTTGAAGTTATTAAGCACTTCCTATGTGCCAGGCACTGTGCTCAGTGCTTTATATGCACCCCCCTACTGTATCCTCCCAAACTCCTCCTAGTAGATATTATCTGGTAAGTTAATGTGGTAGCTAAGGGGACAGGCTCTAGGTCAGGGTTCTCAACCTCAGCACTATTGACATTAGGGGCTGCAAAATTCTTGGTTGTATAGGCCATACTATACATTGTTGGATGTTAAGCAGCATCCCTGTCCCCAATGCAGTAAATAATTGTAGCATCCACCCCTCAACCCACTTGTGACAACCCACAATGTCCCCAGACAGTTCCAAATGTCCCCTAGGAGACATTGCCCTAGTGGAGAATCACTTCTCTAAAGTCTCAGAAAAAGCACAGAGATTCCAGCTCAAACACTTGCTACCAATGTGGCCATGTGCCAGTTTCTTCATGGGCAAATGTACCAACCACATCATATTTTAAAAATTTTAACTGAAATAATTCCTATATCATACTTAGAACAGCTGATAGGAAGTTTCAATAAATGTTATATATTTTAATTACTTTATTTTACTTTTTTTTAACAGATAAAGAAACTGAGACTCAGAGAAGTTAAATAACTTGCCACATTTTCAGCTGAGGTATGGCTAAAGTGGCATTCCAAATCCAGACCATCTGCCATTGCATGGGGCTAACTACCTGGGGTCCTAGTGGGGCAAAAAACCCTAGAGCCTGGTTGCTACTCCCTGACAGCAGCAGGGACAGCAGGGTCCTGAACTGCTCAGCCGAAGTGTCCATAGCAGTTTCCTGGCATTTGACATTGTTTGCCAGCAATCACAAGTGGTCGCTATCAAGGATTATTATTTGTGTATCTATGAGTCACAATATGCCAGATTCATGAGAGCCAGATGTCACAGCTGACCCAGATGAGGCACTCAGACAGATCCCACGCGTTTCGTGTGTCAGGCTTTATCCATTCATAAAACAACTCCTTCCCAAAATATGTCTTGAGAAAAAAAAATCTAAAGTTGGTTGTGCAATTCTGAGCCTAGTTGAATGGATTTCCAAGCTCCCCACTACCACCCCCACCCCGCCTCTCATAATTTTAATTCTGGGTTAATTCTGCCACGGTTCAAAGCTGAAAAGGGGGCATGGTATCCATCATTCAACCCCAGAAAAGGAAACAGGAACTGACAGACATAAGTAGGTGAGCATAGGATAACATTATTTTTGCTGTTGTAAATATTAAAGCTACAGAAATATTTTGTGGTCAGAATCAGGCAGTTGTGTCACTCAGCCCCTCCCTGTTTTTTTCCTTTTCTTTTTTTAAAATTTGGACAGGAGCACAGCTGAAAAACCCTTAGAAAGTGTATGCATGCATACACACCAGTCTCAGGAGTTCAAAGTGCCTGGGGATAAGGATTAGAGAGGTTCAAGTTGGCTCCCCCAGTTAAAATTATAGCTGCCGGAAGATGGTAGAGAATATCAGCTCAGCAAACTCGTCCAGTTCTCAGGAATGAGAAATTGCAGCTGTGCTGGATCAGACAGACTGTGGAGGGTCAGGCTTCACTCTTCTCTTCACCTCTCTGTCCAGAAAGAAAGGTCAGAGAGATGCCCCAGCACACCCGGCAGCATCTAGGCAACATGGTCGAAACACAAGTACCTGTCATCCTGCAAGTATTCAAAAGACAGGTTAAGTGTATCAAATAACAAAATAAGTGCAAAAAATAAACCTGGGGTTCAGAGTTTTTCATTTTTTATTTTCATTTTTGTTTTCCTCCAGGGCTTGAAATTTAATCTCCTTTTTAGCAAACTGGAACTGGTTCCCTCACTTCTTTGGCTTTTGCTCCCCAGGGTACTCTCAGTGCCTAACCCGCAGATATATCAGCTGATTAGGAAGCCTGTGCATTGTCACACAGGCCTGTTGTCACCATGAAAATGCATTCAGAAGTAGGTGCTTCTCATCCCCTCCCCCCTCACACACAAACCTGCAGTCATATATCAGCTGATTAGGAAGCCTGTGCATTGTCACACAGGCTGTTGTCACCAAGAAAATGCATTCAGGAGTAGGTGCTTCTCATCTCCTCCCCCCTCACACACAAACCCGCAGTCATACTAACTCTGCTAATCTTCAGGTTCAGTACTTGTCAGGTGCTTTACAAAATGCACCCAACCCTGGGGTGCCCGTGCATGTGAGTGAGTGTCCAACTTGCCTTCAAAGTTCCACATTTACATGGGGCCCACTCGTGCAGAAATCAGAGTGACATAGCCTGTTCAGAGAAGCTTTGGCTGAGGGCTTAGCTTGCCCCTCTTTTCCTAGGCTGTCCTCCCTGACATTTCTCCCCTCCCCAGGAGGCACTTTTAGTGAGACAATACAAACGTCATTCACCAGCTGCACCCCACCCATAGTTTGATGACCTATACTACTGGCTAGCACAGAGTCATTTTTTAGTTTAACTCACATCCGGTTAGGCACAAAGATATTTTTCAAGGCCACTTTGTGGGGGGTAAGAACACATCAGGGGATCACTCCAAATTCATTTCAAATCAGAGTCTAGGAAACCAATCCTGCAGAGAGCCAGAAGGAGGAAATGACTCACTCTCTGGGCCCATTGCTCTTTTATAATTCCTTAAACTCTCTCCCAGCACAGAGAGCCAGAGGCCACTGTGGATGTTCAGCTGCTACCTGAAATCAGGTCCTGCCTCCAACAGCACCATCTTCAAGACTTGTGTCCATGCACTGGGTCATTCTTTGATTGTATAAAGAGTTGATAGAAACAGCTTTTCCATCTTCTTACTTTTCTATAATAACCCGTAGAATGTCCATGGTTCAAAAGATAGATTTAGTAAAATTTTAGTAAATAAGAATTACACATTTTCTCCAATTTACAATTCTTCAACTCTGTGCTTTTCAAGTTAACTGGTAGATTAAGTTGGAATGTATAAAATTGAAATATTATCCCTTGTGGGCCAAAACAATTTTATTCACTAACTTATCTATTCAACAATCCACCCATTCATTAAAAAATGATAAGGTGCCCAATCTGCCAGATACAGTGAGACCCATGGGACAAACATAAATAAGATATAGTTTCTATCATTGATGGGCTGGCCAGGTGGTAGGAAAGAGACTGGTGATAAAACAATTATGGGACACCATCATCTACGTCTTATGAAGCATGGTACATTGGCATAGCAGAGGTGGTCAGTGCCACCTGTAGGCATCAGCAAAGCTTCTGAGACTGGAAGAGCAGGTATTTCTGGGTATATAAGTAAGCTAAAGGCATAAAAAGGAAAGGGATCCCTTTGAGCTGTTCCATTCCTCTCCCTTTACTCAGGGCTTTTTTGCCTAGAATCCCCTAAAATAAAATTAAAGAAACTCCTAGCACACAGTTGGTACCTACTGTATGCCTACTGAGGGATTTTTGAATAAATTAATGCTGATGAATAATTAATAGAAAGGAGATGGAAAAACAATAAATCAAAGAAAGTGGAGGCAACTGCAGACAAGGACCAGTGAATACGTGGCATGCGAATGACTACCCCTGGATTACTTGTTCACTGAGGACACAAGAAAGGGCCACAGACATCTTTTCAGTTGATTTTAGATGTCAAAGGACTCAGAGCTTTTCACAACAGAGTGCTTGCTTGACATACCACATAGAACCTATTTTCTATTTGTATTTGCAGACTGTTCTTATGAAGAACTTGACAATGAGGAGAAAAATAAATAAAACACAAAGTATTAGAGAAGAGAATATTTTCTCTATAAAATATGAGTCTTTTAATGTACCTGGAAAAAAATATGAGGTATAATGTCTGCATATTTGTCACAACTTATATGGTCACAATGTGAGGAAAAACTGAATGTCCATAGAATGCCCATCATTTTTTAATGTGCTGTTTTTTTCTATATTTAGCAGTCTCGGTTGTCTGTGATGTGCTGGACTCTGAGGGTATTTTGAGGTTTATGGAATTGTGAGGTTAAGGGTTATTGAAATGCCAAGGGAAGAATAAGAACCTTCCAAAGTGAGAATTTAAGAAAGCTCTAGAGGATGTAGAAACAAGATAGACTTAAAAACATGAATAATATTTAGAAATTAAAGAATTGAAGTAGAAATGTCATTTTAAGGAGGAGAAAAATTAAACTGAAATTAAAAAATCCTAGGGATAAAAATTTGGAGGAGAGAGGAATTATAGCAAAAAATTTAATGAGTCTATAATATGCACTATGCTAAGAACATCTGGTTGTTAAGTAACTAAATCCTATCTTAATCATATGAGGTGACAGTCAGTACAAGGGTCAAGCATACACTATGCTTATTTTCCTACTTTGGGGTCTGAAGAAAAATAAATGACATTTTTAGGAAACAAAGATTGTGAGATCATGTCTGATAAGAGCTCCTTCATTATAGCTCTTTGTTCCTGGGAGATAATTCCAATCTACTATAATCAGAGGTATAGCAATCTCAGTGGATTGCTATAAGTAATAGATAAAAATATATAAGAATCTAGCCCAAAGCCACAAGTATGGTATGAACTTAGCAAACAAGAATTATAGATTTTTGATAGGAAAGAGGTGTTTCAACCTTGTCAATGTATCAGGATCACCCAGAGTCTTCTTAAAACAGATTATTACCCCTCTCTCCACCCAGAGTGTTTGATTCTGTACATTTGGGTAGGGCCTGAGCATTGGCATCCTTAGGTTGTTCTGCTGGTTCATGGGCCACCTGCGGGGACCCCCTAATGGAGCCACTGCCTTTCTCTGCTATTTCACTTGACATACCCACTCTGAGATTTTACTTCCTCCCACCAGGGACCCTTCAGTAACTGTGGACTCAGAGAGAGTATGATTGATTCATACTGGAAAAACTCAGACAATCTATTAATTTGATACCTATTACTTAATATGAATAAGAAAAAATCTAATAGCAGAAATTATTTCAGGCACTTTTAATTATGAAGAGGAAAAAGATTTAGAGGAAGGAAAAGTTCATCATTCTTTTCAAATCATGCCTTTGTTATTGGTGAGTTGACTTTGGAAATCTGAGAATTTCTTGGCTATTAAATGTACTCAACATTCCTACATTGCTAAGTCCATTGCCTTCACTTGGCCCAGGAATACTGTAGAATTCAAGTTTCTGTTTAATGTGTTCTTTCTCCTCCCTCCCCTCAACCTTTCTCACCTCATTATTTGAGAGAGTGCTACAACCCAGAATAGCTTTGACTAATATTTCTACAATAGACAAACATCATTTAATATGACATCCAACCAAGCATAGATAAGTTAGCACTGGGAACAGGTCAAATACACTCCTCAAACTTTGATGTTTCCACTTGAATGTCTAAATGTTAAGGTTGAAGGATAGAACACCCCAACCCAAGTCTATCATTCAGGATCCCAAGATTGCTGAAAGGAGGTTTAGAAAAGAACCTAACATTTTCTGGGAAACCACCAGTATTCCAACAAAATCCATAGAATTGTAAGAACTTCTGAGAGGAGTTGAGAAATATAGCCGAGGAAAGAAATGGCAGTTTTTTTGGCTGTACATGTAAGTCATTTTCTGTCCTTCACCCCACCCTCATCTCCAGTACAAAATAAGCAAATCTGTGTGGGAGAACTTCTGCCTCCCTGTCAGCACAGGTTAAGAGCCAAGTCAGTTAAGAGAGCCCTGTGAAAGCATTAGAAACACAAGTTCAAAACATCACTGGCCTAAGATGTAGAGCGTATGGTGCACTAACCCCTTCTCTCCTGTAGAACAACAGGGAGGGATTGTTCACAAAACTCACATTGCTGCTTCTTTACAAGAGATCTTCTGTTGGGAAATCCCCTATCTGGTTTCAGGGACTGTAGCACCCCCGACAGCTGAGAGTGCCCTAAGGCTGGAAATAATCAAGGAGGCCTTGGGAAAACAGGCCACTGGAGACAAAACCTGTCTGCCTGGCAAGAGTGCAGCCCCTGCCTCCCTCACATTACCCTGCTTGGCCCTGGAACATGGCTGGTAGTCAATGACGGGTAAGATCTCTCAGTGGAAGGGATAAGCTAAGCCAGACACAGCCACAAGTGGGCATCAGGGAAGAACTTTGGGGACATGGATAAAGGGCAAAAGACCCTCACCCCTGGCTTTGATATGGCCAGAGTTCTCGTTCTATCTGAAAGAAGCCTCCTTTTCTCTTGGTAGCTCTGCCCCACCCACCTGTCTCAGGCTTGAAACAATACTAACAGCAAGTACAGCCTTAAGTTGGGTCAGGCGGCTCCCGTGTGGGGGGTGGGGAATCAGGCCTAGAAGCAAGTTCCTTGAAGCATGCTTTGTTCTTCTCTCAGAAGCTATGATAACTGGCTCAAACTAGGAAGGAGATTTACACTATTCATAGACCCTGACCTGAAGCAGATCTCTTGTGTTCCTTCAATTGTTGTCTATGATCTCTATCTGTTTTCTGTAAACATAGCCTTTGACATTGATTGATGAGCTTTGCATCCATACCCCTGCAGATATGGTTCTCAATAAAAGCCTTTGGACACAGGGGCTTGGGGCCTTCTCCACTATAGAGAAGTGCCACCCCTCTCCTGGCAGACCAAAAGAAAATTGTCTAGAATGGCTCATTTTATTTGCCCCCATCTGTGACAACCCTGGGACAGGCTCTTTCGGATCAGAGCCCATGCTTCCACCTCAGCTGGCCCTGGACAGTGACCCTCAGATCCAGGAGCCCCGTGCTCCCTGCAACAACCTTCTACGTAAACCTCATCCTCTCTACAGTCTAAATAGCCCTCACTGATGTGTGCTCATGAATTTGTCAAAATTTATGACAGAGATCATAACCAAGACAGGAATTGAGAGCACCTATACTAGAGCTTTCAATCCTTTTATCAGTTGCAAAAGCCCTGCAAAGAAACTTTTCTTCTAACAACTCCTTACCTTAATTTTCTCTTCCCCTCTAAAAAGAACTTCCTCTTTTTTTGTCTAAGGGATTTGCACATAGCTTCACATACTGTATTGCAATCCTTTCTTTTTCCTAAATATATATTTTATTTTGAAAGATTATGCAGTCAACTTTTTGTTTACAGTGATAAATAATAAATAAAAGAAACTAACATTTATTGAGCACTTTCTATGTATTAAACTTTGAGCTAAGTACTTTACAAATCCTGTGAGGGAATGTATGCCTTGCATTAACAGATGAGGAAACAGGCTTAACCAAGCTGAAGCCACCAGTTTAATATTAATGACATAATAGGATTCAGTCCTTGAGGCAGAACAGAAACCAGTGTTTTCATCAAAAGACCTGTTTTGTTGTTGTTGTTGATTTTTTAAATTGTGTTAAAATACAAATAACAGAATCTGCCATCTTAACCATTTTTAAGTGTACAATTCAACAGTGTTAATTATATTCCCACTGTTGGGCAACCAATCTCCAGAACATTTTTATCTTGCAAAACTGAAACTTGATACCCATTAAGTAATAACTCTTTATTCTCCCCCCTCCCAGCCTCTGGTAACTACCATTCCACTCTCTGTCTCTATGATTTTGACAGCTCTAGATATCTCATATAAATGAAATGATACAGTAGTTGTCTTTTTGAAGCTGGCTTATTTCACTTAGCATAATGCCCTCAAGTTTCATCCATATTGCAGCATGTGTCAGGATTTCCCTCTTTTTAAGGATGAATAATATTCCATTGTATGTGTATATATCACATTCTATTTATCCATTCATCTGTTGATGAACACTTGGGTTTCTTCCTTTCTTTTGGCTAATGTAAATAATGCTTCTTTGAACATGAGTATGCAAATAGTTCTTTCACATCCTGCTCTGAATTTTTCTGGAGGTATAGCCAAAAGTGAAATTGCCAGATCATATAATTCCCTTTTTAATTTTTTAAGGAACCAAAATACTGTTTTCCATAAAGGCTGCACCATTTCACATTCTCACCAAGAGTGCACAAAGATTCTGATTTCTCACATATTTGCTAACAGTTCTATTTTCTTTTTTTGTGATAGTAGTCATCCTAATGGGTATGAGATGTTAGTGTGGTTTTGATTAGCATTTCTCTAATGATTAGTGGTGGCAAGCATCTTTTCATATGCTGTTGTATAGCTTATTGCAGAAATGTCTATTCAAATCCATTGCCTATTTCTAAAGGTTATTATTTTGTTGTTCATTTATTGTTCTGATATTAATCCCGTATCGGTATATGATTTATAAATATTTCCTCTCATTCTGTAGGTTGCCTTTTCACATTGCTAATTGTGCCCTTTGATGCTTGGAAGTTTCTAATTTTGATATAGTACAATTTTTCTATATGGTTTTTGTTAATTATGCTTTTAGTGTCATATCCAAGAAATCATTATCAAATCCAATATCATTAAGATTTTACCTATGTTTTCTTCTGAGTTTTATAGTTTGTTCTATGTCTTATGTTTAGATATTTGATACATTTTTAGTTAATTTTTGTATATAATGTAAGGTGAGAGTCAATCTTTATTCTTTTCCCTGTGCCTATTCAGTTTTCCCAGCACCATTGGTTGAAAAAATAGTTGTTTACCTATCAGGTGGCATTGGCACCCTTGTAGAAACTTGTTTAACCATATATGCAAGATTTTTTACTGGGATCTCTATTCTATTTTATTGGTCTAGAGATCTGTCATTAGGCCAGTATCACAGTATTTTGATCATTGTTCCCTTCTAATAACTTTTTAAGTAAAAAAATGAAATCTTCAGCTTTATTCTTTTTTGTCATGGTTGTTTTGGCTATCAAAAGACCTATTTAAAAAGAGAAAAAAATAAAGGAAGATAATTTTTAAAGTCCAGACATACAATGAAGCTTTAAAACATACCAACAATTTGGCTTACTTAGGAATGAGTATAGATGATACAACTGTCCTCAGTTTGAGAAAATCAGTTTTAAAAGAATTTGAAAATATTGTCTTCTTCTTCATACATTAAATCAGCTGATTTTAAATTAGCTCGTCATTGTCCCATCTTTTCCCTACTCTCCTAGCCACTCAAGGTCCTGGACAGGGTGAGCTTCTCTAGATGGTAAGTTGTGCTACATTCTCTACTTAAAAGTCAGGAGTCCAAGAGTAGCAGGGCAGAGAAGATAAGTATTAAATAGCATGAGAGTGCTGGAAGCCTCATAGAGGAATGGGATCATTCAGAATAAGGAATTTCCCCTCCAGTTTTCAATTTAATGACAAAGGGTTAGAGCTTGGCAGAGCAACACCACCAAATTCTTTTCAAAATACCTTTTTTGACCCAAGACACTGTGACTGTATATGTGCAGTGAATATGGAAATGTTTTTTCCATCCTTGTAAGGAAAATACAATCAACAAAAAATGTAAGAAAAGACAACATTGTCAGCAAATTGGAAGAGAGAGGAGAGATCCATGGGAGCCTGGACACTAGTCGTAATTCCAGAACCAAGAAAACATGAGCAAAATCACCAAAAATATGAGTGATGGGAATAAAAACAAAAAACAAAAAAAGTTGGTGACCACAGAGATTTTTTCAGAGCCACATCACTTACCCTAAGCTTCATCTTAAGACCCCAAGCAGCCTTCCCAAAGTACTCTGAGGCAAAGAGTGGCAAGCAAGGAAGGGAGTCCTCTGGATCACTCTCCTTCTCAAGTATTCCTGATCATCACCCCTTCCAAGAAATCCTTGGGTTCTGAATTAATCCTCTCTATCCAAACCCCTAACTCAATCCTTAACAAACGCTATACATGTGTGTACACACATATATCAAACACACAGACACACATAGATACACATACACACAGGTCTCCCCTCTTCCGGCCTTGAGCTTCATGTCTCAAAAGCCAGCTTTCTAGCAGTTGATGTCCATACAGGGGATTCTGTGAGACTGTCTTTCAATGAAAAATACTTGTTAGAGAGGTGGGCTCATGAGAACTTCACTTTAAGAAAACAGAAAATCACAGAGGACTTTAAATTAGAAAAGGAGCCCTGATGGAGAAAGAGTTGCCAACAGAGAAGTTAGCAAAATGATAGATGCAAAATGAAATAAAAAACATGTAAAAGTAAAGCAGTTATTATGATTTAGAGAACATTTCTATTCACCAGGCACTACTTGCATATGTCACATGTACTATCTCGATTAATTCTGGTAACCACATCTTCAGTTTGCTGATGAAACTGAAGAGAAGAGAGATGAGGTCCCACATGCTCTCATTTATGCTTTTATGGAAACTATGAGGATGGGTCTGGGAAGCAGAAATCTGGCCTCCTTTGATTAATCTGTTCTCCTTCTATGAATAGATCCAGCTTTTGAGCAGTCAGTCTGGGTTTGTAAGGCACAAATCACACATCAAGGGCTTTTCCATTGTTGAGAAAGGTGACTCATCTCCCATCTCTCTCTGAAATCTGTATTGGTCACAGAAGAGTTGGGTACATTACTAGTGAGTAAAATATGACACTTGGCCTGTTCAGAGCAGCATCATATGCAATGTGCAAATAGGCTTGTGGAGCATACCCTGAATAGTCAGGGATGAGATGCTTCAGATGGTTTTTCAGCCAAGTGCCTTTTTTGAGGGCTAACTTCTCAGAGCCTCAGTTTACTGCCTATAGAATTGTGAAGATGAAGAGAGAATAAGGAAAAAGCCATCACACAGAAGGCATCAGCAGGAATTCTCAAGAACCCTTGTATAATCCTCCAGCAGCCCTTTAATTGCACCAAGGACCAACAGAAGTGGAGAGGAAGGGATGAGGATACCTTCCCTTCCACTTGTCCCAGCAATAAGCATGCGTCCTGGTGACCTGAGTTGTTCAAGGACTTCTCACAACTCACCCCCACCCCTCAACTCAAGGCTTTCTCAAGGAGAAAAGTATAAGAAGCATAAGAACATGCATCCTATAAAGGATAATGCATCCTTTATAGGATGTACATGTGTTATAATTATCTTCGTCTCCCGTGTTCTGAGTAACCCAACAATATTCCCTAAGAGCAACTGTACTTTTATATGGATTAAGAATCAAATGTTGAAAACACAAAAACAACAACAACAAAAGGAATCTTATTAAAGTTTCCAGTAACTGGCCTGCCAAGAATCAGGAGCTTCAAGGAAGCTAAATCCATTACTTAAGAAGATTCCATTTTTTTTTAGTTTTTCTCAAGAAAAGTTGGAAGGAGACTTCAACCTACCTTTCCAAAAGAGAAGAGAGAGAGAGAGAGAAGTAAAAGAAAAAAAATGCACACACCACAGTGAACTAATAACTGAGGCCTTTCCACAGTATGTGTTAGCTAGAAGGCCTGGCTAGAGATTTGCCAAGAACACTGAAGTTGAGTCCAGAGATCTTCATGAGATTGCAGTTGAAACAGCCATTTTAGTGAGCTTCCAAATCTTATTGAAGAAATTTTCACCCCTGTCAATAAACTCAATTTTTGGAACTCATCTCTTTGAAGCAAAAAATTTCTGAGGATGTGGACATTACTGTTTTGTTTCTAGAATCTTATTGAGTGGTATGTATTACACCATTTTTAAAAGCTTCATTCAACTTAATACAATTCACCTTCTGCTTGCTGAATTCTTAAGTATGCCTGTTTTGTGAATGAGTGGTGTGAGAATTCAGAGATTCAGCATGAACTCAGGAGCTCATAATGTAGAGGGGAAGAGAGCATGCAAACAAGATCTATGGAAGTTGGTAATCCACACTTCAAGGAGTGAAGAGTCTGTGTAGGAAAAAATTTATTCTGCTTCAGAGGGTCAGGGCAGACTAGAGAAGAATGATGAAAATAAATGTCCTTTGTCAGCAAGGTGAAGAGGCAATGTAGAGTGAAGGGGCTTCATTTGTGTTCCAAATTTTACATACTTTATCTTAGCTCATCATTACACATACAGTCTTACAAAATTAGTCTTTCTATTTTATAGGTGAGGAAACTGAGACAAGGAAAGATATGTTACTTAAGCAAAGTTACAAAGCAGTAAACCATGGTTTTGTCAGGCACCTAATTTAGTCTGTGAATTCGACTCAAGGTGAGCTTTTGATTGAGGCAGGTAGGCTTTTTGGTCAGGGTCACCTGGTGATGAGTTCTGCTCTTAATATGTCAAGCTTGACAAGCATATGGGAGTGGATTAGCTAGAAATAACGGTCTGGGATAAGAAAACAGTTTGGAGAGAGATTTGGGGTCATGAGCAGATTGGTGACAATTGTGGTATATGTGAGAATGAGTGAGATTGTCTGGGACAGGTATTTGGTAAAAAAAAAAAGTAGCTGTAGAAAGAATCTTGGGATAATGGAAAGAGTCGGAAGATGGACAGAGGAAATGGAGAGAATGGCTGAAACAATAAAAAGAGAGGTAAAACCATGGAAACCAAGAGATAGGAGAGCTTTAAGGAATTAATAGGATCAATAAATGCTTCCAAAAGCTTACATGGGATGAGAAAAGCCATTGGATTTGGCATATAGAAAGCTGCCAGAGACCTTAGAGATAGGACTTTTGGCAGAATACAGAGGTAAGAAGATAGATGAGACCTTGTCAAAGGGGAAAGTGGGAATAAATGGGACTAAAAAAGCAAAAATGGTCAGGAAAGTTGACTATGAAGATAAGGAGAAAATTAAGCCTTGAGCTTTTAAGGTCAAAGTTAGGATTGTTTTTGCTTTATTTGTTGGTCTACTTCAGGACGGAAGATTTTTAAGAAAGTTTGTTTTCAAAAGGCAGAATGTCCGTGAAGAAGAAAAGGTTCTGGGATAAAGTAGAGGCAGAGGTTTTGAGAAGGAGGGAACAGCACCCCAAAGGGAACAATGTAGATGTTAGCCTTGGAGAGACAAGAGATGATGCAGACAAATTTGAAGGATGCTCGAGAGATGAGGAACAAACAACCCATAGTCCTCCATTATCTCTGTGAAACCAGTGTCACAAGTCTGAGCTGAGAGTGAAGCACTTTTTAAGGCAAGTGAGATATGGAGCTAAGGAAGATAGAAAACTAGCAGAGAGGTTATTTTCAAGAATTAAGAAATGTGGTGGGAGTCTGTCATATATCATCACAGGAAAAATAATATACAGAGACCTGATAATCAATGCAGGAGACAGTGAAATGCCAACACAAAGAAGTGGGTTACTGTGTAAGTTAATATGTGGTACTCCAACAAAAATACTAAATATTTAGCACATGTTACATTACATCAAATACAAATATTTCCTGTGAATGAAAACAGGAATGCTAGGAAAAAAATTATGTGGACAATTTTTTCAAGCACTTTTTATGTAAAACTAAGCTTTTAGTTCTGGGTTTCCACTTAGCCCAGGGTATACTAATAGTTTTATATACATGAGCTTTTTATATTTTCCCAGTATAATTTGTTATATTCACTTTACGATAAGAAAACTGAGGGTTAGTTAAGCAACTTGTCAAAAGTCACCAAGTAATTTGTGTAAGAACCAGATTTTGAACCCAGGTCTGTCATGTAATAGAATGCTCCTAAATATTATGTTTCCCTGACAGAAAATTTTCTAACATAAATTTTAACAAAAGTGTTGAAATATACAAATATTTTCTAGAATGAAACCCTAATTGGATTACTTTCCTGATGAGGTGGATGTATGAGTTCTCCAACCAACACTTATTCATTCATTCCATAGCCATTTCTTTTTGAGCATCAATAATGAGCCCAGCCCCAGGCAACTTAGCAAGGATCCACGTGTAAAGAAAACCTAATTCCTTCTTGAAAGAGCTTCCACCTAGAGGAAATGGGCACCCAAACAGAGACACTCACTTTCTGTTGAAGGCTGTGTGAGAGCAGACTGTGAGATAGGTACCAAGGGGTACCAAGAATAGGGAGCTGCTTGTCTAGAAAGTCAGAAAAGTTTCAAAGTGGGCAGACCTGAAGCTAGAAGGTGAATCAGTGTTAGGGAGGCTCCCTGTGGGGTAAGGCTCAGGACCATATACAGCAGAGTGTGTAGTACCACGAAGAAATATGAGTGGTTAGAATGAGTTCCCAAATATCAAGAAGTTGCCTTCTTCCAGATATTATTGATATATCAACATGCCACCTGCATAATTAGTAGTACTATATTTGTTTAAATCAACTATATAAAAATAATCTGTGTTCTTCAAATTTGAAAATCTGCAAAATTGCTATTTTGATCAGTAATTTATTTTTTCTGAAATGTTAGAATAAAAAATATTCATCTGTATATCATAAATCATCTGTCATTTATTCATGTGAACACCTTAGGCCAGAGCATAGCAGTGAGAGTCTAGAATGGTGACCAATTTGAAAGAATAATGGAAACAATAGAGTAATTTAGGTACCTATGTGTGTTGAGCACATATACTCACATGTGGCATTTGCATGTTACTTCAGAATGGGAGAGCCCAGAGGTTCCTGGATGTGGGGCCAAATCATCCTTCTACAAGAATAGATGAGTTGCATTGTGAGTAGTCATTTTAAAGCATCACAGGATAAATATAAATCTAATTGCTATTCATCTTATTTGGATCTCAGGAAGTCACCTGGTTGTACTAAATAGACAGAGATATTTCAGAAACCCTTGTCATCTTAGCAACAGGAAGATGGCAACCATAGAGGTCCAGACAAAATTTAACCCAGCCTCAGCCTGTATGAATTGGGCATTTCAGTCCTCTATTGGCTGAAGGAATAGATTGAGTTGGCCCAGCAGGCAGCTAGTAGGAAAAAAGAAAGACACTGAGGTGCAGAGGCAGGATCACTGAACATATCATAGACTGTCAACTATCCTAATGGGCAGAGAGGGAGAGGGGTCTAGCCAGCCAGTGCTGAGAGAGTTGAGAGAGGAAAGCTGGAGACACTAACCAGGAGCAAGCCTTGCCATTTGAATTCTCAGCTCTGTTGCTGAGGCTGGGGCTGCATTAAGGGATGCTTCTCATTGCCTCTAGACAGAGGGCCAGATGACAAGTAATGTTCATCTTCCACTGGCAGAACAATTCTACTCGAGGCCACTCTGCTTTCCTCAGAAGACCAGAAAAAGGGCAAACAGAAGGAAGGAAGAAAGCAAAGAAAGATGGATAGACATGTGGAAGAATGTGGCTACTACTTTAAATATACCTCTGTCTAAGCTCCATATGAAGTAACCAAGAGCTCAGTTAAATGGTGAGTAATGAAAAGATCAGCATGGGTAAAGACCCAAAAACCCTCATCCTAGTACACAGGAAGCACCAATTAATCCTCATTAGCTCAGCCTCAGTGGGGCCATATGTGAACAACTCTGGCTACTCTAGCTCCACCTCAGTTGTATTCATGGTCCAAACACAGTGTTTTCTCCAGGCTCAGATTCAGCCTTAGATGCTTGCTGCTTTAACCCAATAAAGCAGAGACTGCATCCCAGAGGCAATGAACTCTTCTTTTTAAATCTGTCTTAATTTTCTATAAAATAAGAACTATCTTGACCATACAGATATTACATGAATATGACACACCACACACCATTTCCCTTGCTTATGCTTACTATATACACAGTCTCCTGAATTCAAATGATCTGATTCTGAGTAAGAACATAAGCCATGTCAACATAGCCTAATTAAAATGCTTTAAACATGATGAGTATTATAACTAAATTGCTTATACCGCTTGTGTTTTATTGGTTTAACAACCTATTATAATAAGTATACAATTGTTAAGCTAAGCTGACAATTTGATACTAACATTTTGTCACTATAAAGTACAAGGACAATATTGACAGGTTCAATCTTCCATGAAGATGAAAACTTTGTCTTTTGCCAATTTCATCCTTGTTTCCCATATTTGCTATCCACTTACTTGCTTCCAAGGCCCAATTCTAATTTCATCTTTCTCAAAACGTTATTCTCTGGTGGGGATCAGCTCATTCACACAGATCCACTTCAGGCCTATCACAGGTCAGTATTTCTTTAAGTCTGATCCAGAAACCACCTGCAGCTGATGCATGTGGGTGCTTCATTTGAATAGTGTTAACTATTCAAATTCCTGGGCTCTGCCAACTGAATTACAATGACTAGTAGTGAGAAATCAAAATAATATAGTTTTTAAGTACATTTTCCAGTAATTCCTAGAACATACACACACCATTAAGATGACATATTTGGCCTTCCAGAACTGTAAAAGAAGTTTATAAACAATAAAGACTTGAAGATTTCAGGACAGCACTTTAAGAGTTGGTCTTAGGTGGGAGGTGTATAAACATATTGGGATAATACAGTTTTTCCTGTATATGTGAACTTCTTAGATACAGTGATCTACAAAAAACCAACACAGAAATGAAGTAGTTCAAATGGTGATACCTCATCACACAAAGGCTAAAAAAGGGAGCTCTTTTGATGAAAGAATAGAAAGTGGAAGGGACACTTGAAGGGAGATGTGATAGAAATGATGGGATGGGGGGAAGTTAATACTTGATATGATTTACTGCAACTTCTGAACATGTATCAATCAGACATCCCTGCTGCAGCAGGACTAATGATGCCTGACCCACCTACAAGTTGTGTATTGAATAACCAGATGTTTAGGCCCTGCTAGTTTCCTGTGTTCCATACACATTAAGCCAAATAAAATAGGAACTCAAAGTTGGGGTTTCCTACAGCCCCAAACTCAAATGCATTCACTTTAGGAGCCTAGAGATGAAGGCCTGTGTCATTTAGAAATTGGATTCTTCATGGAACATAAATAAGTCTACTGTGGCTTAAGCAGTTTATTTTCCTTAATCAATAATATATCTGAAGGTAGACACTACAATTTTTTTAAGTTGAAGTCTCCTTCTATCTTCCTGATCTACATTCCTTAGAATATAACCTCATCCTTATGGTGATTGTACCTTACCTTGCCCTTGCATCCCAGAAGAAATGAGGAACAGGGAAGCAATAAGGGGGAAAGTTATCATTTCCATTAGAAAACCAAAATTTCCCTGTGCCCCTAGAAATCTTTCACTACTTACTGTCTGAAATGGTACCTCCAATTGCAAAGGAATATCATAAATGGAGTTTTTATTTTTAAAATCTGTAAAACTGTCTCCTTACACAAAATCAGGATGCTATTAGTAAGGAAAAAGAGACATCTGGATGCTGGATAGGTAACAAGCAGTGTGCGCCCTATGCTTACATAGGGAAGATGATTCTTTTGTTATGTGTATTTGCTTGTCCTTGCAAATTGTGGCTTGAGTAGCAGTGATATAAAGCTCCTTCCCTCTTCACATATTCCCCCATCTTTTTACGTGTACTTCAAGCTTCTTGAGTCTAAGTTTTGGTTCATTCATTCATTTATTCATTCATTTGTTGAGACCATATTGAGTGTCAGGCATAAACTACACCCTATGGGCATAATAGAATGAGGCTGACACTTCTACTCTCATGAGACTTACATTCCATCAGAGGAAGAGAGACACATGAACAGCTGAGTACAACACAAAGAGAACAGTGCCATGATAAGGAAAATAAATGATGCAGTGGGGGTGCACAGTGTGGTTTCAAATCCAACCAAGTGTGGGGTTAGGGGGGCTGCTCAGAAAGCAGTAAAAGAAGAAGACAATGGAGACAAATGGGCGAGGCGGGGGGCTCTTCCAGGAGGAATAACCAGTATCTTCTAAGAGAAGGATCTGGGGGAAAACAGCCTTCTGGAAACTTTTCAAGTTCAGAGTTTCTGAAACATAGACTGTGAAATAAGGACAAGCAAGCAGGAGAAAAGTAGGCAAGGGTCAGATTGTGACTTTGTCAGGACAGCACAAGGATCCAATGCAGGACCTGAAGCAGAAATTCCATTACAGAAGATCACATTGAAATCTCTCTCAGTTTCTGGGAAGAACTATTTTCACGCCTTTGATCTATCAGTTAAGATAACTTCATTCTAAATGGTTTTCCTCTTATTTGGCAAAACAACTGGGTAGAGAACAGATTATTTTCAAGTCTTTTATGGTAGCTACTGTAGATATATAACTTCTTAAGTTTATAAATCAGAGTGACCAGACCAGTCTACTATTGTGCTCCCTGACTTATGACATCTAAAGACATGTCACTGAGTCATCAAGACTTAGCATAAACTGTTAGCATAGAACCTACTGCATGATCTGTGATGCACTAATAAGTCCTCAATTATGAGTATGACAGAACTCCCTCACAACTATCTTCCCTTTTTCCTCGTCAGCCATTCCCAAGCCCTTCCCACCACTCAGTAGGCAACTGACTACTTCCAGCCAGTGAAGACTCACCTTGAATTAACTCAGTTTCTGTTTCATTGGAAATTCAGAAACCAAACAGAAATGTCAACATATATTCAGAACTTATAATATGTGACTGATCAAGGATATAAATCAGAGTGGTATTGAAAATCCTCAGAATATGAAAATTAAAGCAGAGGGTCATCTAGAAATCTACTTTTATTAAATTCTCAGCAACAAAAGACAAAAAGAGAGATGGGAAGAGGGAATAAAGAGTGCAGGAAAATAAAGATATTTATTGGTCACTTCCTGTTATATAACTATTATCTTCACACATATTTCTTAGCCTTTACATTATCCCTCCTCCAGTAGATGAGTAAGCCAAAGTTCAGAAAGGCTAAATGAGCTCCTAAAAGACAGAAGCCCACATTTGCCACTTCATCATCCCACTTTCTAATGAGAAGTATTTATAATGAAAAGCAGGTGTTGTGTAATCTCTAGGAAAGAGAAACGAGTAGAAGCAGAAGATCTAGAATCAATATGAAGACCTTAATAATGGTAAAACAGACCACACATAAGTTTTATCCACACAAAACCTTCACACAAATGCTTATAGCAGCTGTATTCATAATTATCAAAAAGTGGCAGCAACTAAGATGCCACTTTAGTCATGGAAGAAAATTAAATGCCTATCACTAAGTGAAAAAAGACAATCTGAAAGATTATACTGTATATGATTCTAATTATATGACATTTGGGAATAGGCAAAACTATAGAGACAGTGAAAAGATGGGTGGTGGTTAAGGGTGGGAAGAGGGTTGAATAGGTGTAGCATAAGGAGTTTTTAGGGCAGGACAGTGAAACTATTCTGTCTGATGCTGTAGTTGTGAGTATATGATATTATGAATTTGTCAAGACCCATAGAATCACAACACGAAGAGTGAACCCTAGTTAATCTTTGGACTGTACTTAACAATAGTCTATAAATATTAGTTTATTAATTGTAACAAACATACCACACTAATACAACATGTTAATGATAAGAGAAACGGAGCAGGGGAGTATATAGAAACTATGTAATTTTAGCATACTTTTTCTGAAGACCTCAAACTTCTCAAAATGCTATGAAAAAAATAAAGTCTATTTTTTAAAAGTCTCTGGCATGAGTTTTTCTTCAAAGAAAAGCCCAGCAGTCTCAGGTACTGACAGTGGACATGGTAGAGGCAGGGGCTTCATAGGGTAGAGGGGAATGTTTCATGGAGGCCCATCTATTCAGTCATGCATGTGACCCTGGCCACACAGGTTGAGAAATGTGGCCTATCACTGTTTATTCAAGAGATTCCATAAATTACGGAGGTAAAATGTGGAGGCAGGCTCTCCTCTCTGCTCTGGAAGTAATCTGACTAATGACTGGAAATTTTCAAGGAGACGTGATTCTGTAGAGCTGAGGCCTCATAGTCTATGCAAACAAGTAGCACTGGCCTCATAGACTGTAACATTTAGAGTGAGGTGACTCATGCTCACGTCAGGGAGTCTTCAAATGACTGAAGTTTTCAAGTCATAACGTGGTATGTAGCCTGGTTGGCTGAGAAGCACTCATGTGGGCTCCCACACTGTTGAGGACACTAGGGAAGGAGGACAAAAGAAGAGGCTGACTGAGCTGGGCTGCAAATATTCAGAAATGCTAAAGCTTTGATCCACTGTCTAAAAAGCATACCAAAAATGTGATTTGTGGTACCACTTTAACCTCTAAATATAGCTCTTCTCTGGAGACATTCAAAAGAATACTAGCTAACACACTAGAGGCTAAACATTTAATACTTCAACAAACCCACAAGGGAAGCATGACTGATAGCCCAATCTTACATGTGAGAGATCTGAGCTTCCAGAGATGAAGGATCAGGCCTAACGTACCCAGCCAGAACATGGGCCGAGTTTGCCCATTTCAAAGCTGGAGAGCTGAATCATAAGGTATATTGCTTTCCACCTTAGTAACTCAGGATGGCCACTGATTCCTTTAGTCCACTCCTGGAGCATTTAGTGGTCAACAGAAACAGCCTCAATGTTTTTATATTTTGAGGCATCAATTAAACCTACTCTGCGCTCTTCATTCCATTATCAGTTTTCTGGTCTCAGTCTTAGAAACAACCATTCTTCCTCTTGGCTTCTAGGTCTACTGCCATAGCCAGGTTCCCTCTTCACAGAATTTAGGGACAGGAGATTGGATCTAGAAACCAGAAGCCCTACCTGACTACCTGGCAGTCTATATTAATAATAATCCTTATCACTCAACAAGGGCTTCCTGAGTGCCAGGTTCCATACAAAGCATTTTTATCTAATCTTACCCTTATGAAGATCCTTATATCACCCTCAGTTTGTAGATGAGGACAGCGGGGCTTGGAGAGTTTAACTGACTTCCATAGAGGCAGAAAGCAAGGCAGTACTGGGATACCAGCTGCACTGTTTCGGACTCTTCAAGCCCCAGCATGTTATGATAATGTGGTGACTGCTCAGCTTAAGTAGACCAAAGAAGAATTTGGGTCTTTCATATTACAGACTCTTTGTGGTCTTTAGATGACATTTATAAACCAAATATGTTTCTGTTATGTCTATTTTCTCCTAATGTTTTCCCAGTGGGAACTTGAGACTTTTCCACTGGAGATGACTGGTTTATATTCCCGAGGAGCCAAGTAGAATGCCATGAATAAGAATGTCACTATGCTGAATACCTACAGTTCTCTCACAACCGCAGATAGTAGTATGTACAAAATAGATATACAAACTTCCTGCATATTTTTTCTTTCCATTCCAGGAATACTTCTCACACTAGAGAAGGTTATGTATATCTAGAAATTAATGAGGCTATTAAAAGAGGAGTTCCCCCTCACCCTAATAGAATATAAACTTCAAAGAGTCCACAATATGGTAAGCTTATCATTTTTCTGCTCATGGACACCACAGAGCCTGGGAAAGAGGAACAGCCCTTAAGGTCCTAGGAAGAAGGCCTGAACTTCTTTTTTCCAGAATTGCTTCAGCTTTTAAAAGCAAAGGAATGAATTAACAATTTCTGTCTGAGTTCTAGAAATAATATTGGTTTTTTGAAAATACTTTTAAGCATGAAAATCTAAGAATCATATAATCAACACCTGTGAAAACCTACATGGGGCAAGTGTCTTTGATATGGATAAAGACTGTGTAAGAGACCCCTGTTGAAGATGACAGAGTAGGTCAATGTTATGCCCATCTCCCACAACCACAGCAAAATTGCAACTAAACTACAGGACAGTCGTCATTGAGAACTGCCTGAAGACTAGCTGGACATAAGCCCTGTAACTAAGGATAGATAAAAGAAGCCAAGTCAAGATTAGTATGAGGAGAAGAGATGCAAAACAGGCAGGCTCAATACCTATGTGTGATAGTTAAGAAATGGAAGGGTTATCTCAGCTGTCCAGGATTCCAGTTCTAGGAAGAGATGTCTCCATTACTTCTGACTCTGAAAACCCAAACCAATCCCTATTGTGGATGAGTAAGTCAGGTAGCTGATGGAGAGTCAGGCATTTCCTTTTAAAGGGTCCAAACATGGACTTAATAAATGATAGACTCACTCCCTCTGAGCCCTAACACTGGAGCAGCAATTTGAAAAGTATCAGAGACATATGGGGAGGAACCAAATTTTCTGGTAGGTCAGACAGGCAGCATTCTCTCAAACATAGGTGCTGGTAGATGCCATTGTTTGTTTGTTGAGCCCTCTCCCAACCCAGGATGCAGGCACAGGCAGGAGCCAAGTCTGAGTCCCCATCTTCCTGGTCACACTTTGCCCCACCCTGATGATTTCCTGAGATCACGACTGACCTAGCTTGCAGGCCCAATCGAGCCATGCACGGGCACTTTTCCACACAAACAGTTTACCTCAACTTGCACTGTGGACTTTTGTAAAATCTCTCAAAAGTTCATAAAACCCAAGCAAGGAGTTTTTGGCCTGTGTATGCCCTACACCTCTTGCTAAGTGGCTCCGAGTCCATCACTAGAGCAACTGGCCCTGGTTTGCAGTTTACCCTTTCCCAGGTGCCTTTAAGCCCAGCACAAGTGGAAACCATCTGCAGATCACTTTGTAGCTTATACCAGGTGGCCCTGGGCCAGACACCAGCAGAAGTGATGTTGGCCAGTTCCAGAGCCCCTTCTAAGAGGTCTCAGAAACAATAAATCTGGTGGCCAGGTTCAGACCACACCAAAGCTCCACCTAACTGCCTCTAAAAACAGATACCCAAAGGACAGACTCAGCAGGAACAAGAGCCCTGCTAAAGCAAATTCTGTTCTGTGGGACCAGCCCCTGAAAATCAGCCCCTCTGCTATAGTCACAGCCATTCTTCACAGCCAACCTACCTGAGGGTCAATTCCTGTCATTGATATGCTAACAGCAATAAAGGCTCAATTACAACAAAAAGACACATGCAACCCACACAAAAGACACAAATGAAGCACTGGCTCAGGTGACCAGGGAGGCTATACCACTGAGTCTCATAGGACACCTACTATATAAAGTCACTCTACCAAGACTGGGAGACATAGCATATCTACTTAATAAGTAGAAACAAACACAAAGAGTCAACCAAATGAGAAGACAAAGAAACATATTTCAAATAAAAAAAAAGACAAAACTCCAGAAAAAGAACTAAAAAAACAGAGAAAAGCAATCTACCAGATTCAGACTAAAACACTGGATAGAAAAATAATCAATGAACTTAAGAGGAGAGTAAATGAACTCAGTGAACACTTTAACAAAGAGATACAAAACATAAAAATGGAGATAGAAAATTAAAAAGAGAAAGAAGAAGTCAGAAATATAGAATACAATAATTGAAGAATAGAGGAAGTGAATAGTACAATACATGAAGCAGAGATTGAATCAGCAGTTTGGAAGACAAGGTCATAGAAAACATTCAATCAGAACATTAAAAAGAAAAAAATTTAAATAATGAGGATGGTTGAAGGGGCCTCAGAGACAACATCAAGAGTAACAACATTTGCACCATAGTGTACCAGTAGGAGGAAAGAGAGAGAAAGAATTGAAAACATACGTGAAGGGTCAGGATGGCAATGTAGACAGACATGGCTCACCTCTTTGCACAACCACATGAGAATTACAATTAAAATATATAACAACCATCACTCAGGAATGTCAGAAATTGAGTTGAATGGAAGTCTGACAACTATGGAATTGAAAAAATCGCATCCAGGCAGACTAGTAGGAAGGGCGCAGATGTGGAATGGGTTGGTCCCACATGTGGATGAAAACTTGGGAGGGATATCTCAGGAGTGAGGAGTTCCAGATCCACACCAAGTCCCCCAGCCCAGAATACCAGTGCCAGGAAGATAAGTCCCCACAACTTCTGGCTGCAAAAAACCAGCAGGGATTGAAGTGATGGAGGAGGCTGCTGGAGCCCTAAGCAGTTCCCCTTGAGAACCCTACACATGGATTCGCCTACTCAGACTTGTTCCCTCTGAGCTCCATCACCAGAGTGGCAGCTTGAAGGGCGCCAGGGGTATATAGGGACAGACTGAAGTGACTGGCATCAGAGCAAGCAGAGGCCATTGTCCCTTTGCTGAGTTCTCGCTTCACAGAGCCAGTAGGCTGGTGCCATATCTGAGACTCCATCAACCTGACTAACATTGTGTGTGTGTGATCCACCTTGAAGATCCACAGAGGTTCTACCCCACCCAACTTACAGGCCCACTCAAGCTGCTTTTCCATAAGAATGGCTGATCTTGGCTCCTAAATCCTATCAAACAAACAACAGCTGGCTACATTGAGCCCTAGTGGCAGCCAGATTAGAGTCACAGCTGGGTTTCATGTGGGAATCTCCAAGCCCAGCATAAGTAGCAGTCATCTCAGATTGCTTTACAGCTCAGGCAGGGTGCCTTAGGCAAAACACAAGTATGGGCTTACCTTGGCCTGCACCACCTGGGATACACCAGAGCCAACACACCTGGTAAATAGCTACAGACCACATTGGAGCACTACCACCCTACCCCTGCAGAGCTGATCCTTCATCTGGGGCCAAGGTTGGTAGTCAGTGGTCACAGCCAGTTCTTCCAATGGCAACCAAGTTTCAACTACAAGAGAAGGGTATACTCAGCCAACACGAAGGGTGCACCTTAAGTACCCAGCTTGCGTAAAAGGGGAGAGTCTGCCACTGGACCCTACAGGACACCTGCTACATTAGACAACACTACCAGACATGGACTCAAAGCAGCTCTATCTATCAATGCAGAAACAAACAAAGGGAAGCTGATAAAACAAGGAGACAAAGAAACATGGCCCAAATGAAAGAACAGGTTAAAACTCCAGAAAAAGAGCTAAATAAAATGGGGATATGCAATCTATCAGATGCAAAGTTCAAAACACTGTTTATAAGAATGCTCAAGGAAATTAGTGAGGATCTCAGCAATATAAAAAGACCCAGTCAGAAATGAGGGCTACATTAATTGAAATAAAGAGCAATTTACAGGGAAACAAGAGTGGAGTGGATGAAGCCGAGAATCAAATCAGTGATTTGGAACATAAGGAAGCAAAAAACAACCACACAGAACAAGAAGAAAAAAGAAACCAAAAAAAATGAGGATAGTATAAATGGCCTCTGGAACAACTTTAATAGGTCCAGCATTTGCCTCATATGGGTGCCAGAAGAAGAAGAGAAAGAGCAAGAAATTGGAAATCTATCTGAAAAAAACAGTGAAAGAAAACTTCCCTAATTTGGTGAAGGAAATAGACATGCAAGTTCAGGAAGCACAGAGAGTCCCAGTTATGATGGATGCAAAGAGGCTCACTCCAAGCCAAATCATTATTGAAAGGCCAAAGGTTAAAGATAAAGAATGATTCTTAAAAGCAAGAGAAAAAACTTAGTTACCAGAAGGTTTCCAGATGGGAGCAGGGAGGAAGAGAATGGGTGAGGAGGTGAGGGGCTCAAGAAATACACATAGGTAGTTACAGAATAGCCATGGGGATGCAAAGTACAGTATAGGAAATGGAGTAGCCAAAGAACTTCTACACATGACCCATGGACATGAAAAATAGTGGCGGGATTGCCTGAGGGAGTAGGGGTGCTGGGTGGAAGGAGGCAAAGGGGAAAATCAGGAAAACTGTAATAGCATAATCAATAAAATATAATTTAAAAATAAATAAAATAAAAATAAATAAATAAAATCTTAAAAAAAAAAAGCAAATCTATTTGAAAAAATGACAGAAAACTTTCCTAATCTGGTGAGGGAAATAGACACACAACACAGAAAGAATAGAGTACAAAAGCAGATGAACCAAATGAGGCCCACACTAAGACACATTATAATTAAAATGCCAAAGGTTTAAAGTAAAGAGAGAATCTTAAAAGCAGCAGGAAAAAATAAGTCTGCTATAAGGGAGCTCCTATAAGACAGTCAGCTGATTTTTCAACAGAAACTTTTCAGGCTACAAGGGATTTGCACAAAATATTCAAGGTGATGAAAAGCAAGGACTGCAACCAAAATTACTCTATTCACCCAAGCTGTCATTTAGAATAAAAGGACAGATAAAGAACTTCCCAGACCAAAAAAAAAAAAAAGTAGCAAAAGAAGTTCATCACCACCCAACCAGTGTTACAAAAATACTAGTCTGAAGGAGGAGGAGAAGGAAGAGGAGTAAGAGGAAGAGGGCAGGGGGGAGGGGGGGCGGGGAAGGAGGGGGAGGAGGGGAAGGGGAGAGGAGGAGGAAGAGGAGGAGGAGAAGGAAATAGAAGAAGAGGAGGAGGAAAAAGAAGAAGAAGAATTAAAAGTATGAATAATAAAATGGCAATAACTACTTGCCTATCAATAATTACTTCAAATGTATATAGATTAAATGTTCCAATCAAAAGATTTAGGGTGGATGACTGGATAACAAAATAAGACCCATACATATGCTGCCTACAAGAGACTCACTTAGATCAAAAAACACACACAAACTTAAAAAATGGATGGAAATAAATATTTCATGCAAAAATAAACAAAAAATAATCTGAGGTAACAATACTTACTTTAGACAAAATAAATTTTTAAACAAAGGCTCTGTCAAGAAACCAAGTGGTACCCAGGCGTCCCAGTTCATGGTAATTATCCAAAGAAACCCAAAATACTAATTAAAAAAAAATACATTCCTCTGTTCACTGCAACATTATTTCCAGTAGCCAAGACATGGAAGCAACCTAAGTTCTCATGAGTAGATAAATGGATTAAAATTGTGGTACATATATACAATAGAATAATACTCAGACCTAAAAAAGAATGAAATCTTGCCATTGTGACAATATAGATAGAACTAGAGGGTTTTATGCTGTGAAATAAATCAGAGAAAGGTAAATACTGTATGATTTCATTTATATGTTAAATCTAGAAAAAGTAAAAAAAAAAAAAAAAACAAACTCATAGATACAGAAAACATTTGGTGGTTGTCAGATGCGAGCAGGTTTCCATAGGGGAATGAGTGACAAAGGGGAAGTGATTGAAAATGTGCAAATTGCCATTTATAAAAACAGTCATGAGAATGTAAAGTACAGCATGGAGAATATAGTCAATAATATTGTAATAACTAGTTTGGCGTCAGATGGGTACTAGGTTTATTGGGTTGATGTCTTTTTAAGTTATTAAATGTATAATCACTGAAACTAATATAACATTGTATGTCAACAGTAATTGAAATTTTTAATTATTTTAAAATTATTTAAAAAATAATTGTATTCCACAAATGTATGTTAATGCTGTGTGAATAAAATTTCATTGTGTTTACATACAATCTAAATACAACCTAAAATAATAATTTCTGAGGTACCACAGCTGCATTTTTTTATTGTTAACACTTACATATGGCCCCCACTTTCTCCACCTTTGCCCCCTCCACCTGCTTTGCTCCCCATCCTGGCCTTTATCACATTGTTGTCTGTGTCCATGGGCTATGCATATATGCATATATGTTCTTTGGTTAATCTCTTTCAGTCACCCCCACCTCCTACTCCCCTGAGATCTGCCAATCTGTTTCATATATCCATGACTCTGATCCTATTTTGTTTGTCATTTTATTTTGTCCATATGAGTGAGATAATATGGTATTTGTCTTTCTCTGACTGGCTTATTTAGCTTCACATATTAATCTCCATGTCCATCCATACTGTCACAAAGGATAACAGTTCTTTCTTTTTTATAGCTGCATAGTATTCCATTGTGTAAATGTACCATAACCTTTTTATTCATTCATCTACTGATGGACTCCTTGGGCTGCACTGCTGATGGGAATGCAGCCTGGTGAAGCCACTGTGGAAAGCAGTATTGAGCTACCCAAAATTTAAAAACAGAAATGCTGTTTGACCCAGTGGTCCCACTTCTAGGAATACATCTTAAGATTTCTGAAATGCCAATCAGAAAGAATATATGTACTTTTATATTCATAGCAGCATTATTTACAAAAGCCAAGATCTGGAAACTGTAACTGCATTTCTTATTGTATGTTTATTTTAAGTTTTTGCTGGTAATTTTATTGAATGTAAGTAGAATTAGTATCAAGATGTCAATGTGTTCTTCTGCCCTAACACCCACTTCCCTGGAGCTTCATGGAATAAGCAGCAGACATCAAACCAAGCACAGGGCCCTTATGAATGTGAGGCAGCATGTGACCATGCAGGGCAGGAGCACATGAAGTCAGGGCTGGACCAGAGGAGACGTTGGACCATGTTGACAACAACAGCACAAGAGACTCAGCTTGCTTACTTCTTAAGGCCTTTAAACCTAGAGCAAGGCCCAACATGAATGTTGTGAGTTGGCATGGCCTGCTGGGGGGTCAGCTCTCAATGACCTCACCCTCCCCTGCCTCTTCAGGAATCCTCTTCTCTACCTTTTCTACCTGCTTTTGGAAGTACAAATGCAAACGTATTCAGAGAACCTGAATTCAGCTGCATCCAAGTCTGATAACCTGGCAACAATTTTCTTCCAAAACTGTGGCACGTAGCTGGACTCAGGGAAGAAACCTAATACATCTTCCTTTCTCTTCTTTTCATTCTAAAACAGAATGGATGTCTTCCTTCCAATCATAGTATTTAAAAAATGTTTTGCCTTAATTCACAAATCATTTTACTTAACTTTTTGTTTATTTTATAATTTGTTATTCAAATTGCATAATATATTTGCAACTTGTTTTTTCACTTTACCCTCAACACTTTAAGAATAAATGTACACTGATAGAGTAGATCACAAATATTCATTTTAACTGCTCTGTTGTCATGTAGGATAATTTATCCATGCCTCATGCATGAACCTTCCTGTTTCTATCTGATTTTTGTTATTGTAAATAGTATGCAGTGAAGATCCTGATATACAGTTCCTTGTGTGTGTGGGTACATTTCTCATGATATCCATTCAGGGCCATACTAATTTATACTTTGCTATCAGTATTTGCATCCCCACACCCCACATCCTTCCCACACTTATTATGATGAAAAATTATTTTATGCAAAACTGATGTATGCAAAGAGACATTTCATTGCTGATCTAATCTTCCTATCCCTGTCACTAATGGAATTTCCATACGTTTATTGGACATTAGGATTTTTTCCAGTGCTAAACATTTATTTATATCCTTTGATGTTAAAGAAATAGATTGTTTTGCTTTTATTGCTATGAGGGAGTTCTTTATGTTATGTATTCTGGATACGGATTCTTTGTCATTTATGTGTAGCAAATATCTTTCCTGCTCTGTGGTTTCTGTTTCACTTTGGATTGTCTTTTTTTTTTTTCATAGAAGATTTTAATTTTAATGCATTTACTTTAATATTCTTTGTTTTTACCATTTGTTCTTCGTGTGTCTTATTTAGGGGATCCTTCTATAATCCAAGTTTAAAAAGAAACTTTCTAATATATTCTTTTTAAAACTTAACTTTATATTTTGTGTCAATTATTTTTGTCCAAAGCATTTTTTAATAAAATTGTGGTAAATTACATAAAATTTAAAATCTCTCAAATATAGCCTTCCAAATATTTCAGATTTTTCTCCATATTTATGCCTTCATTTTGCCTAAATGTAATTTTTTTTATATTACAAAAATAGGTGTTATTTCTATAAGGTAAAATTTTAACATTTCTGAGGTAGGATGCTTAGTTTTTTTCCAAACGGAGTTTTCTCAGAATAATTTATTTAATAGCACTTACTTGTAACACCACTTCTGTTATATACCAAGTTCACATATCTGTTATCTTCCATTAGACAATTTGTTTGTTTCTTCACTAATACCATGCTATTTTAATTGCCATACCTTGATCATGATCATTAATATTTAATAAGGCAAGTTCACCTTTATATCTTTAGGATGCTTTGGACTGCAATCAACACTGGCACAAAAAGTGGGGTTTTAGAAAATACCATATAATGAAAACTCTGAAGGAAATTGCCATTGCTACTTCAGCCATCACTTTCTCACAAAATCCTATTAAAATAAAGAAAGAAAGGTGAAACACATTCCATTCCTATTTATTAGAGAGGAAAAATCCTCTTCCAAGATCCCTGCTAGAGATCGCACTTCACATACAATTACCCATTCATAGGGGACATAGACAGCCATCCACCACTGCCTGGCAAAGGGAAATGGGATGGCAGGAATTGGTTTATTACTATGACTTTGTCCATCTTGCTTTGTAAGTCTGTTGTTCATTTTCACTTCATGTATTTTGATGTTAGATGTACAAAGATTTAGATTATCTTCCTGGCAAATTGTTCCTTTTATTCTTAGTACTTTTTAGGTTTTTAAAACTCATTTCTTGAGATTTCTGGCCAAGATAGAGGCATAGGTAGATATACTTTGCCTCCTCACACAACCAAAAGAAGGACAACAAATTTAAAAACAAAAAATAGACAGAACTGCAAGAAAATTAAACTGTGCGATATCAGGCAACCAAGGAGCTAAAGGAGAAAGATTCATCCAGACCAGTAGGAGGGGTGGAAACCTGCAGACATCACGGAGGAGATATGTGGTAAGGTGGTGGCTGGCAGACTAGAAGTTGCCACATTTTCATGTGGATAAACTGGAGGAACAGCTGGAGAGCAAGACAGGCCACATAACCCAAGGTTCCAGTGTGGGAAAAGAAAGCTTCAAAATCCCTGGAGGTAAAAACCTGTGGGGATTGTGGCAGCAGGATAAACTCCCAGCCTCACAGGAGAGTTCATTGGAGAGAGGCACAGGGTCCTAGAACATACACAAACCCACCCACCTGGGAATCAACACCAGAAGGAGCCAATTTGCTTGTGGGTAGCAAGGGAAGTGACTGAAAGCTGGCTGAGAGCCAAGAAAACTGCGTTGTTCCCTCTCTGACCCCCCAGGGTCATAACTCAGTGACCTGGGTTGCCCTGCACTGGTGAATACCTAAAGTTCTGCCCCTTCCAAGGTAATAGGCATGCTGAGACAAAGAA
The DNA here is from genome assembly GCF_021234165.1 of Pteronotus mesoamericanus. NCBI lineage: Eukaryota > Metazoa > Chordata > Mammalia > Chiroptera > Mormoopidae > Pteronotus > Pteronotus mesoamericanus. The sequence goes on along the minus strand of NW_026555329.1, from coordinate 44,654,942 downwards.
ATATGGCCCAAATGAAAGAAAAGATCAGAGGACTTCAAGATGGCAGAAGAGTGAGTGGAAGTCACACTGACCTCTTCCCAGGACCTATCTGCAGTTACAACTAAATCGTGATGAATTCACCAGAAAAACAACTAAACAATAGTAAGAGAGGAGACTTAAAACCTTGGAAGGACAGATGAATTTGCTTTAGTACAACCTAAATGGTAAGGGGTTAGGTAGAGACTCAAAAAGGCAGGCTGGGTGGCCATGGGCAGCAGCGCCAGAGGGATATTTAAACAGCCAATTGGATCCCCTTGAGAAGAGAGGGATCTGAACCATAGGCAGGGATCTCAAGCCTATAGTACTAGAGCCCATAAAGATAACAGCCAGCTGCGAAAAGCAGCAGGGTTGATCTCTGCCAGAGATGAGATGCTGTAGCTATTTAAAGGGCCAACACATAAATTTATATTTGCATCCACTTACCCTGGGCTCTGGCAAAGGCGGGGGCAGAGTGGACTGAAGCCCCTTGATGAGAGACTGGGGAAGAAGGCTTTGGGGAAAGAACTGAGGGAGCAGCTAGTGGGATCCCAGTGCTGACTCCTCCCCTACATGGCAGCAGCCATCTTGCTCAGGCAAACCACTCCCCTGAGCAGCAACAGTGTGAGAGGACACAATAGCCCTTCCATCAGGAGGGACTCTGCCCCACCCTGTAGTACCAAAGCCTGACTGCTGAAAACAGAGTGACTAGATTAACAACTAAAGGAGACAGCCACAGACAGTAGATTCCTGGAAGTCTCCAAAAGACCACCTAAGGTTATTCGGGTTCAACAGCTAACATCATCAAAGGCAGATCCAGAAATTTTAAAAAAACAAAACAAAACAGCAGTCTCCTACCATAAAAGTTCACACCACAAACTCAGGAAGTCAAGACTGATCAATTTAAGAGGTATAAGAGAGAGAGTCTCAGAAATAATGGGCAGACAAAGAAACACCACCTAATTGAAGGGAAAGGAGGAATCCCCAGAAAGAAAACTAAATGAAACAGAGGCAAGTAAACTATCAGATATTGAGTTCAAAACAATGGTTCTAAAGAAGCTCTGTGAGCTCAGTAACCTCAGAGAGAATTACCAAAAACTACAGAGAAACTATGAGGAACTTACTGAGAACTATATCAGCGTGAAAAAGAACATAGAAATTGTCAATAACAGGCAAGAGTAAATGAAGAATACAATTTCTGAATTAAAGAACACATTAGGAGGAATCAAAAGCAGGCTCAGTGAAGCAGAGGGTCAAATGAGCGAGCTGGAGGACAAGGTAGGAAAAAAGCTCACAGAAAGAGCAAGAAAATGAAAGAAGACTCAAAAAGAATGAAGAGGCATTTAAAGAAATGCAGGACAACCTGAAACATAATAACATCCAGATAATAGTGATACCAGAAGGAAAGGAAGAGGAGCAACGGATGGAGGTCCTGTTTGAAAAAATAATGATGGAAAACTTCCCTAATTGGAAGAGAGAAAAAGTCACACAAGTTCAGGAAGCACAGAGGGTCCCATTAAAGAGGAACTCATTGAGGCCCACTCTAAGACACATCAAAATTAAAATGGCAAATATCAATGACAAAGAGGGAATCCAAAAAGGCAGCAAGGGAGAAAAAAGTAGTGACAAACATGAGAGTCCCAAAACGGCTAGCGGCTGACTTCTCAGCAGAAACACTACAAGCCAGAAGGGAATGGCAAGAAATAGTCCAAGTAATGAGAACCAAAAGCCTGCAACCAAGACTGCTCTATCCAGCAAGCCTCAATTCAAATGGAAGGTGAAATAGAGTTTCCAAGACAAAAGAAGGCTAAAGGAATATACCTCAACCAAACCAGAACTTCAATATAAGCTAAAAAAACTGCTTTAAGAAGATGAAGAAAAAGAGTGAGAAAGAGAGGATCACAGGTACAAAAGGAAAAAATGAGTAAATATCTTTCAGTAATAACTTTAAATGTAAATGGATTAAATGCCCCAATTAAATGGCATAGGATAGCTGAATGGGTGAGAAAACATGAACCACACATATGCTGCCTACGTGAGACCCACCTCACAAGAAAGGACCTATACAGACTGAAAATAAAGGGATAGAAAAAAGTATTCTAAGAAAATGGACAGGAAAAAAAGGCAGGGGTAGCAATACTTATATCAGACAAAATAGATTTTAAAACAAAGACCATAAAAAGAGACACAGAAGGACACTTCATAATATTCAAAGGAAGAATCCATAAAAAATACATAAATATTGTAAACTTATATGCACTCAACATAGGAGCACCCAAATATATAAGGGACATCTTGGAGGACTACAAGAAAGATATAGACAGCAACACACTGATAGTAGAGGATTTTAACACCCCACTGTCAAAAATGAATAGATCTTCCAAACAAAATATCAAGTGTAATGTGGAACTGAGCAATGCATTAGATCAAAGGGACTTAACTGATACATATAGAACCTTTAATTCCCAAAAAGCAAAATACACATTCTTTTCAAATGCACATGGAACATTTTCAAAGATCAACCACATAATTGGACAGAAAACAGGCCTCAACAAATTCAGGAAAATTGATATCATAACAAGCATTTTCTCAGACCACAAGGCCCTGAAACTAGAAACCAACCTCAAGGAAAAAACTAAAAAACATTCAAACTCTTGGAGACTGAATAGCATGTTATTAAACAATGGGTGGGTCAATAATGAGATCAAAGAAGAAATCAAAAAAATTCTGGAAACAAATGAAAATGAACACACAACAGTCCCAAACCTATGGGACACAGTAAAGGCTGTCCTGAGAGAGAAGTTCATAGGAATACAAGCCTACCTAAAAAAGATGGAAACATTTCAAATAAACAAACTAGCCCTACAGTTTCAAGAACTGGAGAATCAACAACAAACAAAGCCCAGAGCAAGTAGAAGGAAGGAAATGATCAAGATCAGAGCAGAACTGAGTGACATAGAGACTAAAAGAACAATTCAAAGAATCAACCAATCCAGGAGCTGGTTCTTTGAAAAGATAAACAAAATCAACAAGCCTTCAAAAAGACTCATCAAGAAAAAAAGGAGAGGACCCAAATAAATAATATCAGAAATGAAAGAGGAGAAATAACAACTGATACCACAAGAATACAAAAGATTGTAAGAAATTACTATAAACATTTATATGCAAATAAATTTTAAAACCTGGGTGAAATGGACAAACTCCTAGAAAAATATAACCTTCCAACACTGAATGAAGAAGCAGAAAGCCTGAACAGACCAATAACAAATGGTTAAATTGAAGCAGTAATAAAAAACTCCCAGCACACAAAAGCCCTGGACCAGATTGTTTCAAAGGAGAATTTTACAAAATTTTTAAGGACAAGCTAATCCCTGTCCTTCTCAAACTATTCTCAAAAGTCCAAGAAGAGGGACTCCCAAACTCTTTTTATGAAGCCAGCATCATCCAAATCCTAAATCCAGAAAAAGACACAACAAAGAAAGAAAACTACAGGCCAATATCACTGATGAACATAGATGCTAAAATCCTCAACAAAATATTGGCAAACCACATCCAGTAATACCTTAAAAAGATCATATAGTATGATCGAGTGGGATTCATCCCAGGGATGCAAGAATGGTTCAATATATGCAAATCAATAAACATAATACATCACATAAACAAAAGGAAAGACAAAAATCACATGATCATCTTAATAGATGAGGAAAAGGCATTTGATAAGACACAGCACCCATTTATGAGAAAAACACTCAGCAAAGTGGGAATAAAGGGGGCATACCTCAATATAATAAAGACCATATATGAAAAACCTACAGCCAACATCATACTCAACAGACAAAAACTAAAAGCTTTCCCACTAAGATCAGGAGCAGGAGAAGAATGTCTGCTTTCACCACTCCTATTCAACATAGTATTGGAAGACATAGCCAGAGTGATCAGACAAGAAAAAGAAACAAAAAGCATCCAAATTGCAACGGAGGAAGTAAAACTATCAGTGTTTGCAGATGACATGATAGTGTACATAGAAAACCCCATAGACTCCACCAAAAAACTACCCAACCTAATAAATGAAATTGGCACTACAGCAGGATACAAGGTCAATATTCAGAAATTGAAGGCATTGTTGTACAACAACAATGAAATATCAGAAGCAGAAAGAAGGGAAAAAAATTCCCTTTGCTATAGCAACAAGAAAAATAAAGTACCTAGGAATAAACTGAACCAAGAAGGTAAAAGACCTGTACTCAGAAAACTACATAACACTAAAGAAAGAAATTAAGTAAGACACAAATAAATGGAAGCATACACTGTGTTCATGGATTGAAAGAACTGACATCACCAAAATGTCCATACAACCCAAAGCAATTTATAGATTCAACACAATCCCTGTTAAAATACCAATGACATATTTCACAGACATAGGACATATAAAAAAAATTACATCAAACAATAAATGACCCCAAGTAGATGCAGCAATTTTGGGAAACAAGAACAAAATACGAGGGATCACAATACCCGACATCAAACTATATTACAAGGCCGCTGTAATCAAAACAGTCTGATACTGGCATAAGAACAGACATTTAGATCCGTGAAACAGAATAGAGAGCCCAGAAATAAACCCATGTCTGTATGGTCAATTAATATTCCACAAAGCAGGAAGAAGCATAAAATGGAATAAAAATCGCCTCTTCAAAAAATGGTATTGGGAGAGCTGGTCAGCTCCATGAAAAAACTGAAATTCAACCACCAACTTACACCATACACAAAAACAAACTCAAGATGGATAAAAGACTTAAATATAAGTCGCAACACCATAAAAGTCCTAGAGGAAAATATAGGCAGGAAACTCTCAGATATCCCACACAGTAATATTTTCACAGTTATGTTCCCTAGAGCAAGGGACATAGAGCAAAGGAAAAAATAAACAAATAAGACTTCATCAAAATAAGAAGCTTCTGCATCACTAAAGAATACATTAGCAAAATGAAAAGGGAACCAACCATATGGGAACATATATTTGCCAATGATACCTCGGACAGGGGTTTGATCTCCAAAATATTTAAAGAACTCACACAACTCCACTCCTGGAAGACAAACAATCCAATTATAAAATGGACAAAGGACCTGAGCAGACACTTCTCCAAGGACATACATAGGGCCCAGAGACATATGAAAGGATGCTCAACATCATTAGCCATCAGAGAAATGCAAATTAAAAGCACAATGAGATATCACTTCGCAGTAGTCAGAATGCCCTTCATAAACAGATCAACAAACAATGGGTGCTGGCAAGCTTGTGGAGAAAGGAGAACCCTAGTACAGTGTTGGTGGGAATGCAGACTGTGGAAAACTATGGAATTTCCTCAAAGCTAAAAATGGAACTGCCTTTTGACCCAGTGATTCCATTGCTGAGATTATACCCTAAGAATCCCAAAACACCAATTCAAAACAACCTATGCACCCCAATGTTCATAGGAGCACAATTTACGATAGCCAAGTGCTGGGAACAACCTAAGTGCCCATCAGTAAATGAATGGATCAAAAAACTATGGTACATTTACACAATGGAATACTACACAGCAGAAAGAAAGAAAGAGCTACTACCCTTCATGACAGCATGGATGGAACTGGAGAACACTATGAGAAGTGAAATAAGCCAGGGGATGAAAGACAAATACCATACGATCTCACCTATAAGTGGAACCTAATAAACAAAACAGACAAGAGGAGAAAATATAACGAGCAACACTGAAAGAGAAAAGAAACCGATAGTGGCGTCAGAGAAGGCGGGGGTCATGGGGAAAGGAAGGGGAAGTGTCAAATCAAGAAATATGTATAAAGGACCCATGGACAAAGCCAAAGTGGAGAAAGATTAGGGGATGGAGGTGGGATTGGGTGGGGCAGGGGAAAGCAGTGGTGGGAAAATGGAGACAACTATATTTGAACAACAAAAATTTTTAAAAGATAAAAAAAAGAATAGATCAAAGCTCAAAAAATAGAACTAAGTGATGAACAGATAGCCAACCTATCAGATGCACAGTTCAAAACACTGGTAATCTGGGTGTTCACTGAATTGGCTGAGTATGGTCACAAAATGGAGGAAAAAGCAAATGTTATGCAAAGTAAAATAAATAAAAATACACAGGGAACCAACAGTAAAGGGAAGGAAACCAGGACTCAAATCAGTGATTTGGAGCTGAAGGAAGAAATAAACATTCAACTAGAACAGAATGAAGGAACAAGAATTTAAAAATTGAGGAGAGGCTTAGGAACCTCTGGGACAACTTTAAACATTCCAACATCCGACTCATAGGGGTGCCAGGAGGAGAAGAGGAAGACCAAAAAATTGAAAACTTATTTGAACAAATAATGAAGGAAAACTTCCTCAATCTGGCCAAGGGAATAGACTTCTAGGAGATCCAGGAAGTTCAGAGAGTCCCAAAGAAGCTGGACTCAAGGAAGCACACACCAAGGCACATCATAATTAAGGTACCCAAGATTGAAGATAAGGAAAGAATCTTAAAAGCATCAAGAGAAAAGGAGACATTTACCTACAAAGGAGTTCCCATAAGACTATCAGCTGATTTCTCAAAAGAAATCTTGCAGGCAAGAAGGGGCTGGCAAGAAGTTTTCAAAGTCATGAAAAGCAAGAATCTACATCCAAGATTACTCTATATAGCAAAGCTATCACTTAGAATGGAAGGGCAGATAAATTGTTTCCCAGACAAGGTAAAGTTAAAGGAGTCCATTATTACCAAGCCCTTATTATGTGAAATGTTAAAGGGACTTATCTAAGAAAAAGATCAAAACCTATGAACAGTAAAACAGAGGGGTTGGGGAAATGAAAGAATGGAGGGAAAGGTACAGGGAATAAGCAGCATAAATACTAGGTACAAAATAGGCAGGGGGAAGTTAAGAATAGTATAGGAAATGGAGAAACCAAAGAACTTACATGTACAACCCATGGGCATGAACTAAGGCAAGGAGGGAATGCTGAGGGGAGGGGCAGTGCAGGGTGGAGGGGAATAAAGGCGAGAAAAATGGGACAACTGTAATAGCATAATCAGTAAAATATATATTTAAAAAAAGAAAAATAAAATTTTTTTTTATTTAATCTAGTTTTTCCATTACCATTTAGTTCCTTTTCGTTTCTTTATCCTTAATAATTCTCTGTTGTCTTAAAGATTATTTTCCTAATATTAATATTAATATGCTTGTTTTCTTTTGATGTATGTTTTCCTAGATCTCTTTTTTCATCCTTTTACATTCAAAGTATATTATTTTATGTTTTACATATTTCTTTTGTATATATCAGTGAGGACGAGCTATGTCATGCTGTGGTAATGAAAAGCCCTAACATTTCAACAGCTTAAAACATCAAAGATTTATTTCTCTTGAGCTACATGTCCCTCAAGGCTCCATGAGGAACTCTGCTCCATGTCATCCTCCCTTGAGGTCCAGAGCAGCCATGCCCTGCAGCAGTAGCAGTGGTTGAAGCAGAAGGAAGGGAAAACTGGATATATTGTGCGCTGCACGTTAACACTCCACCCCGGTGTGGCACTGATCACTTCAACCTGTGTAAAATTGGTCATAACCAATTACATAGCCATACTTCATTCCCGGAGGCAGGCAAGTGAAATCCAAACCATGAGTCCAGAATGAAAATAAAAACTACTTAGTGAACAAAATTATTATCTACCATGACAGATATTTAAATTGTTAAAATTAAATTCATTTTCATAGACTGTATTAATCCATGTATATATTTACTATAAATACTGATACATGAAGTTATTTGTGTTTTCCATTTACCTTGCTTTAACTTTTTCTTCTATATTTCTTTTCCTCTCACCTATTGAGGTAAAAATGCATATTCTATGTTTACATACTTATCTTGAAATTTTATTAAGTATATTTCATGCAACATATCAATATTTCTATTTCTGTCTCAAACATTAGAAGGAACTCAAAATACAGGATCTGACAGAAGTAACACCTGCTGAGTGTGGTTGATAAGGTAATTAAATGGGTATAATAATTTATAGTTTTAATTTGAACATTTTACCTAAAATGTCATATCATGTGCCTGAGTGTCATATTGTTATATTACCGAATTACATGTTTATGATTTTGTAATAAAATATTTTATAATAAAAAAGGGTGTTATTTGTGTCAAACCCTGTATATTTGTTCTTTGGAGCATCTCCTATATTGCATGTTCTTATTTCACAGCATTTTAGTTCCACCTTGCTTTTAAATCTCTCTTAAAAGAGTTTTTAAAGTATTTTTAAGTTGATGCTCTTTAGACTTATCTCCCATTTTAACAATCATTTACTCATTGCTACTTTTTTTTAATCCTACTCATCATTCCAGAGTTAATTTTCTTCTAATTTTTTTATACTCTCAAGTAGTTCTCTTATCAAACATCTTTAAAGAAATAAATCATACTTGTTTTCCTGAAAATATTTTACTTTCTCTCCTGTGTAGAAGTTTAGATACTTACAGAATTCTACACTGACTATTACCAATATAAAGTTATTCAGTGTTATGAAAGTATTATTCCATTGTCTCCAGACCTCTATTTTTGGTGTTAAGAAATTCATTATCGGTCTAGTTATTATTGTTCTATTTAAAATGTTCTTCCCCTACCTGTTTTCAAGACCTTCTCCATGTCTTTGGTATTCCATAGTTTCACTACAATGTGGCTAAGTGAAGATTTTGTTTTAATCCATCTTGCTCCAGATAGTTATTTTTAATGAGATTGCTTTTTACGGTGTAATGCCTTTCACTGTTTTTTGTTCCTTTAAAATAAAATATTTAATAATTTTAAATAATCTTGTTCTCTGTTTTCTATCAGATTATTCTATTATTCCAGTTCTTGCAGGGGGACATTAACGCTCTTATTGACTGTATCTGTTGACATTCTTTCACAGTGAATAATTCTTTATATTGTTTGCAATGTTTTTCTTGTAAACACATCTTTACATTTTTCAGATTGACATTTATTTTTCTTAAATAGTGATTTCATACACAAAAAGTAACTCATTGTCTGCTTATAGCACCCTGGGAAACTGAACTATTGCAGGCTCGCCTCCAACAACAAATATACAAAAATGTTGTATATACTGTAACAACCAAACCATTTAAAAATATATCTGAGGAGGAAAATAAAGGGAATCTTTTTGTGTAAGATTTTTGTTTGTTTGTTTTTGTTTTTTGAAGATACCCAAGGATTTCCTGTCATAGCAGATTCATGTTAATTTGTAAGTTGAGATTCTGTACTATCTTGTGTGGTGTAACTTCAATTGTCATTCTGTGTACGGCTCGCTAGAGACTTTCTACTATGTCTCTTTCTACTCTTCCCCAAGCTACTCTTCACATACCTTGCTAGGTTGGTCACAGTGGTTTTTCTATGAGGGTCTTTTCGCAGAATAAGGAACCCTCTTGGGGTGCAATGATAGTCTCTATTTTAACACCCATGCATGCCTCATTAGGGCCAAAGTCCACATTTCCTATAAATATATGAGCCTTAATACTTCAGCTCATCAATTGTAGGGCACCTATATAAAGCTAAATTACCCCACAATGATATCATGCTGCTGCTAAGCTAGCTCTGTGTTCACTATTTCTGGCAACTGGGGATTCCCTTTATTTATTTTTTTCCTCAGATGTTTTGTAAACTGCTGTTTTGTAATAACTTATCCAGAATTGTTATGTTGTATCAAGAGGTTCAGTGCTCCAAGGTGCTAGAGCTACTCAATGTTTTATTTTCTATGTAAGAAATCATTATTAAGAGGGAAAATCACTACTCTATACATACTTTTATGGAAGTTTATTAAAATATTGAATTTCCTTAATTAATAAAATCTGGAGATTATATATATATATATATATATATATATAAATGTATTAGAATGACATCTACACTCCAAGTGAGAAAAATATTCTCCATTAAATCATTCATTGTTTACCTTTTGTGTCTTAGTCTCTGCCCACGTTAAGTCTGTGTTTCAATAATGAAACTTTTAAAAATTGTCATATGGAGCTACATTTTTGCTAAACTATTTACTTCTCATTTCTTGTTTTCAGGTTTAGTTTAATACTATCCTTCACTTCAGCTGCCATACTTCATAGAAAATATGTCCTTTGGCAGAGCCAAAAAATGTAAAACAAAAATGACATAATACATGTCCCAAAAGTATCCATCTGTTCATTCACCCTTCTGTAATTTAGAAATTTTTTTCATGTACTGGTATGGAGATTTTCTCTTTTAAGATCATATATTTGATATTTTGTGGGACCTGGTAAATTCATAATATAGCCCGAGATAAGTTGCAGGGAGTAAAATTACATTTGTTATTTAGAATACATTCAATCCCCTTGACAATTGAGTGTTATTTTCACTCTAAAAGAAATAATAAAATGAAAATTGAGTGCAGGGAGTTGGCAAAACAGGACCTTTATTTTGGTTAATATGGAACACAAGGAACATGGCAAGTAATAGCTAACTAAGAATTATATTTCATAGGAAGGTACTCATAGCCAAATATAGTCAGAGGGTATCACTGCTCGTTAAAATCCTGTTTTCACATATTTCTTAAGATTTTAAAAAATATGTTTAGTTCCCCTATAGCCAAAGCCCCAGAAGATCCATAACAGTCTCACTCCCTTCAGGACCAGAACTCCTACCTATTACACACTCTCTAGAAGAAGCTGTATTTACTAAACCAATCTTAATTACAGCTTTAGCTATGGTTGATAGATTAGGAGAAGCAGTGACAGCTTTCTCAAAAGAAGAACCTCGGATTTGACTGGATCTGCTGAAAAAAAATTTGATCTGCTGAATTTGTTTTTTTCAAAGTAAGCATAAATAATTTATCAAAGAAATGCAAATAACAGTGCATTTTTGGTTCATTCTTGTAGTCATAAAAACTACACAAACAATGTAAAAGCAGCTGCTAATAGATATACAGGTTAGATTTTCAAAATGCATTCATAAGTTAGAGAAATAAGAATGAGATGAAGTGCTACCTCCAGAACTGGGAAATAATTGTTTTCTTTGAGATTTACATTATAAATCAGCCACAAGGGACCAGGGTAAGGAGAGCAAAGCCACCTGAAGGTGGCAGAACTTGAAGGTTCTAATGTATCTCTGACAAGCTCATGCATAGATGACATGTAAATTGGTGTGAATTTTGCAATTCATTGCTAAAGTTTTAGTCACAAACTAAACCTTGATCCAGCAGCCTCACAGTTGTCCTAACAAAATAGTTAAATATATATGAGTTGAACACATCAGTGTTTTTATAGAGAAAAATTTTTAAAAACACACTTCAATGATGTTGGTTAAAGAATTTTCAATAATTGTTAATTATTTTAATTATCAGTAATTGTTAACAATTATTTTTAATTGTTAATAATTCAAAAATAATGTTACAGAATAGTAGATACGACACAGGAAAATTGATCAGTTGGGATCTGTATTTTTGTCTTTCATTACTTCTTCAGACTTTACTTGGTAAGGAGTATTCCTCTGGATAAAAGCTTAGGGAGCCCTATGTTTGTTTTGTTTTCTTTTCTTTTCTCTCATTTTTTAACAGTCTTAGCATGTAATTCTTAAAAACTTAAAACCTGGATTTAAGATAAAACTTCTCTCTTTATCTTATTTGGACCTTTTGCAGTTGAAAAGTCTGAGAGTTCTGGTGGTTCCTTATTCTTCATTTCCTACTCTCTTTCCCCATCTTTCCCCCACTTTCTTATTTTTTGAACTGTGGCTTCTGACCATTTTAGGGTTCTATTGGGGCAGGGGAGAGGTAAAGGAGCAGAAAAGTATTTAACTGATTCTATAATGAGAGGTAGCATGTTTTGGGGGTCTGGCTAGAGGTCAAAATTCCCCTTTTTAGGTCCTCCGCTGGCCTACAGTGGGTTCTGGAGACCCACTGGACTCACCTGATTGCATTTCCCATAACTTTGTCATGTGATCCTTCCAATTACTCGCTCTCCTCACAGCTGTCCACCTGACAGAGGATCTGTAAATCCCAAGGACAGTCAGGAAACCATCCTGGTCTTCATTAAAGATGGTCTGACCGGTTTTTCCTGACAGTGGGGCCACGTCTCTTCCACAGGAGATATCCATCTTCCTTGTCCATAAGGGCAGGCAGGTCTAGCTTGGTGTATCAAGCTCATCTTGGCTTTTAAGTTTTCCAGGCAGAAGTCAGGCATCAATATATTGTGTCTCCCTGACTGAGAACACATATCAAATCAATCCTGGGTGGTCCTTGCAGCTTCTCCCTCTTTTAACCAAGAACTTGATGTGAAACAGAAAAGCATCCTACTTTCCATCTCTTTCTAGTTAGAATGGGTATTCTTATGGTCCACTAAATCTATTCAGTGAAAATCTCTGTAAAAATTTTTCTAATCTCTATCTTTGCCCCTTTATATCCTTGATTGAGGGAGGGGCCTAGGAATTATGAAACTAGTTTTTTTAACACCTCCTTTGAGATTCCTACCATGTGAAATATCTTGTTTTCATCTTTGTCTTTCCCCTGTATTGCATATCTAGATCTCAGTCAAAACTTTATACACTGACTGATCCAATGACTCCAGCCCCTTTGGTAAAGAGAAAATCAGTGGGGAGCAGGAGGGGGGGAAAAGAGGGGAAGGGTACAGGGAATAAGGAGCATAATTGGTAAGTACAAAATAGAAAGGGGGAGGTTAAAATAGTATGGGAAATGGAGAAGCCAAAGAACTTATATGTATGACCCATGGACATGAACTAAGGCAGGGAATGCTAGAGAGGGGGTTGCAGGGTGGAGGGGGATAAAGGGGGAAAAATGAGACAGCTGTAATAGCATAATCAATAAAATATACTTAAAAAAGATAATTGCAAAATTTTGGGAGAGACTTTCTGTATAGAAAGGAAAAATTCTTGACTTTAAATTTGTGGGCAAGGCTATTAGACAACTAAATTGTTTCATCAGGAAAAAAGTAGAGAATATTATTTCTGCTTGTGAGAGCAAGAAAGCAAAAATAGAATGGGATGAGGGGGAAAAGTGTATGGTTGAATAACATGGCTTAAAGACCAAAGAATTCTCAGAAAAAAAGAGGTGTAACATTTAAGTGCAACAGTCTTCACATCCTGAAGTGAACTGTGCTATGCATCAAAAATCCTTGTATGGATGATTTGTTGTTACTATTGAATCAAGGAAAGAACTTTATTTCTACATTTTAGACTGAAAGACTATAAAGTTTCAGTCTCTGGCCAAAGCAAAATAAAAGAACAGCTGTGGGAGGAAGAGTGGAGACTGGAATTCAGAAGGAAAAGGAAGTCAAAATCACAGGTGATCATTAAGATGTGAGATCCTGGGAAGTTACCAAAATCTTGAGTAGAGCAATGAAATGAAGGACCAAGCCATGTTATCTAGATAATAAGGAGCTGAGAGACCCAGTTGACACCTGGCTTATACATATTAAAATGTCTGGAAGATGTTAACTGTGGTTATTTCTAGATTGTGGAATTATAAGATACTATTTTCTTTTTCATTTCTTTTAAGTAATATATGTTTTATATATTTTCTATGATGTTTTCATAATTAGAAAAAGAAATTTGAGTTTGAAGGAAAAACAAAAGAAAAAATATGAAGAATCAGATGAGTCAGGAAAACAAGAATTCATGGGTTTTGCTGTGGCAAGTTTGTCCTAGATAAAAGTTGCTGTTACATTTTAGAATATAAAACAACATATTTTTATTTTTAAAAATATGCACATCAGTTTCTAAGAAGAGCTAGCATTTGTGCACCCTAAATGTACTTAACAAAATAAATAATAAATTTCAAAGTTTTATTTTCCTGAATAAGAAAATTAAACTGTAATGATTTCAATAAGAAAAAAATGTTCCCTTATGAGGCTTTTGGATGGCAAACCACCTTCCCAAGATACATCTTTGTGGAATGGACTGTGAGAATGTTTTATACCCTAGAAACAATAGTAGACATAGTATTGGGGCTTGTCCTCCTGTTCGAACTACTCTCTGATTTTCATAGAAATTTCCTCTGTGTTACAGTGTTTCTCCAATGACATGGTGACAGTGGTGGAGGTTGGCTCCATAGAGGACAGGTCTCCCAGCGATAGATGACAGCTAGCAACAAAGGTTGTAGGTATGAATGGTCTAAGTCATTTGCAAAGCAGATGTTGCTTGTAAATGAGAGTGATTCCCAGATAACCACACATGGAAAGATGAGGAGATGTTGCCTTGTGTCTGGAAAGTCCTTATCCTCTGCCTTAATCAGAAATATAGGCTTAGGAGGGGAGAAGACTTGGGTCAGGACAGTAATGTTTTTAAAAAATCAGGGAAGCCCAACAAATGGGAAGAAAAGGGGGGCATTGGAAGAAAACAATAGAGAGCTGTTACCATTTCAGTCTAACTTAAAAAATGACTTCGAAAAGATGACATCCAAATGATATAGTGGTAAGAGGTTGGGCTCTGGAGTCTGATTGCCTGAATTTAAATTATGGCATGGCCACTTAGTAACCAAGAACAAGTTTCTTGATCATTCTTGTAACAGGGGGATTGTCAAAGAGCCTGTCTCATGAGTTATTGTCAATATGAGATAATCTAATGCATGTTTAGTGCTCAGTATATACTAAATGATCAGTAAGTGTCAGTGCTAAGGACTGGTATTAAGGCAAGTGGCTATGCTGTCATAAATCCCTATCTGTAACCATCTCCCTAACCCATGTCCTAATTTGCTTTGCTTCCTGGGCCCTCATTTTCTGGTCACCAGGAACCGATCTTACTGATTCTTGTCCAAGATTGGAGTTCTTGATTTAATGGAAGTCATCACATTTAGTTTGTTTAGTCAATACTGAGCTTCCAGGTCTCCAGATATTTTGCATTGCTCTCCAACAGCCAGGAGCAGAGATAATTATACAGGCTAAGTTTTTCATTAAATTCACCCAACAGACTCCCCAAACAGGGATTTTTGTTAACCTCTTTTTATAAAATGTATAAACCAAGGCTCAGAAAGGATAACTTACCTAAACACACATGTGAAAGAGGACTCAAACATTTTTTTTCTAATTTCAAGATGAATACTTACTTTTTAAAAATAAAACCAGAAAAGAAAATTTTTCTTCTCTTCTCTATGAATGTGTGAAAGGAACTGAATATTATTTAATTTGGCACTTTGGAGTGTAACATTATCTAAAATGTATTTGATGAATTACTAGCTCTGCAACAAGTTAATGGATAATAGGCAAGAAAGGGAAACAAAAAAAGTGAAAACAAAACAAAACAAAACAAAACTCCAAGCTAAAGGAGTGTGGATAATATTGGTTTAAACCAAATAAGATCGATGCATTTATTGTGGGAACTCTTCTCCATGACTATGCAGGTCTCCAGAATTATGGAGTACTGTATGTTCCAAAGTAATTTGAGAGAGTTTTTAAATAAGATCCTTTAAAAATCTTTCTGGGTATACATTTCTCTAAAGATCTACTCTGTTACCATTCAGTGAAGTTTTCAAATGTATTTCATAGACTGTGTACAAAATATATTGGGATGACATGAAAAAGGAAAAAAATACAATAAAGTTTTTGTGTAAGTTACTGATGTTAATAATAAGGTTTGTAATATAAAAAATCTAAAAGTGGAGATCCCAATAAAAACTGGGTCATAAGTTTCTTGGATGTTTGTGTTCTTACGTTATATGTGTTAATACAGGGACATAATGGCGTTTAATTTTTGTGTTGTTATGTCTTGTTGGTCTGTGTTCTTTGAGGAACATGAAACATGCTATTTAAGAGATGATAAAAGGATTGTGCTTGAGAAGTAATCACTTTGAGATAAGGAAAGTTAACAGGAACAGATGTAAATTCAAAAATGTGTGTAAGGGGAAGACCAGTAATTTCTCAGCAAGCAAAGTGGTTTTTCATGGCTATGGTGGGGAAATGGAAGTTGTAGGGTTTCTTGACATTCATTTGTAGTTTTTAACTGAAAAAAATTTATTTTAAAACATTTTTTGACTTATAGAAAAGTTATGAAAGTAATACAGACAGTTCCCATATGTCCCAGGCCCTGTTTCTATTATTATTAGCATCTTACACTAGTATGGTACATTGTCACAATTAATGAACAAAAACTTTTACATTATTATTAATCAAAGTCCATACTGTATTCATATTTCCTTAGTTTGTACTTAATGTCCTTTTTCTGTTCCAGCATCCCATCCAAAACACCATGTTACATTTACTTGTCATGTTGCTTTGGGCTCCTCTTGGCTGTAGCAGTTCTGACTTCATTTTTGATGACCTTGACAGCTTTGCCAAGTACTGGTCAAGCATTCTGTAGAATATTCCTCAACTTGGACTTTTGTCATGTTTTTCTATGATTAGATGATGGTTATGGGTTTGGAGGAGGAAAACTACAGATATAAAGTACTATTCTCATCATATCATATCTTTAAAGCTATCATAAATTTAAAGAGGTAGTAACAAAGACCAAAACCTGTTTCTAATTATAACTAAGTATATAGTTAGATTGCATTTTTTAGCCTTACAATTAGTGAGGTCATAAAATTGGGTTCTGGCTAACAAAATTTCCAAGCTCTGTTCATAACAAACCTACCATAGATTTTTCCATGTTTTCTTACACCTCATCTGCTAGTCTAATGCAAAGACTTCAACAGAGGACTCTGAGACCCTAGAAAATAGCAGAAAAGCTAGAAGGAAAGATCCTCGATCCCTGAATGACCCTGTGAAGGTCAGCCCCCAGTGGCTTGTAGTGCACTGTGATATGAATGAGAAATTAATCCTTGTTATATTAAGCCACTTCCTTTTGAGGATTATAAGGAACAGAAGTTAACCTTTCCTGAATAATACAGAAATGATCGGGGTGAAACTCTATGCTGGTCACAAGATTTAATACAATCCTTTTTTCTTTCTTTTTTTTTTTTTTTTGGAGTAAGAGTGCATTTTCCTTTGCCAGTCTGGTCAATCAGGGTGTTTAAAATATAAAAAAAAAAAAGAACCAATGTTAGGAGTAACCAAGTCTTTCTAGGCTGGAGGACCTCCCTGAAACAACAAACCTCGAAAACTATTTGTGATCCAATGTTCTAAAACTGAATGCAGAGATCATACTAATGAGCCTTTTCTGAGTTTGTCCCTCCTGGCACACCTCCACTCCTACTTTCACGTACACATATACACAATGCCCAATATAAAGACATCTGTGTGGTAAACTGTTGGCATTCAAGGGAGGAAGCAGGAAAGTTATTTTGGTGATATGTGTAAATGGATTCTTGGGTTAAAACTGACAAATCTAGAAATAAAGTCACTCTAAATGTGTTTTCCATGCTGTGTGGAGTTTACGCAGGGTCTGTCATGTCTCTAAAAGTTTATTGTCTGAAAGGCTCGAACAGAAATCTGCCATAGACAGTCCTAGTACCTCAATACAGTCAAATAGAAATGGCCTTATGCCAGTGTCACTTGAAGGATGGAAAACTGAAACATCCATTCATTTCTACCTAGTTCTCCGAATCTGGATAATACTAAGAATCACTTGGGGAGCACTTAAAAATAAAGAATTTAAGGCTCTACTTTTAATGATTCTGACTCACAAGATCTGGAGTAGGGTCTGAGAATATACATTTTTAAAAATGTTAGAGAAGGTAATAATCAGCCAAATTTTAAAAATCTCTGATTGCAATCACTTTCAGTAATAGTTTACACTATTTATTTCACTGAATCACTTGCTTAAAATTAACATGTATACGTATACACACACGCACCACCAAACCAATGTAAAGTAAGAAGTGTTTATCACCCCAATATTAATTGATCAGTATTCTTTCAGAAACAAGAGACTCTTATTTGAGCTCCACCTCAGTTTCATTGTCCCTCTTTTCACTCCTGACTCCTACAATGACTAATCGGATTATTGGAGAGAAGAAGTTTTCTGTGTTAGTGATTCACATCACTGTCTCCTACCTAAAATAATTTTTCTCTAAATTAAAAGTTTCTGCCTGAAATAATACTTGTCTTTTTGTTTAAAAAAAATCACAGTTCTCAAATAATTTTGGTAAGTGAATGGATTTTCAGCATACATGTTGATGCTACACATGAACACATATGCTCTACACTTCCCAGTTTCTCCAACAAGTTCACATAGGTGCTAGAAATGTTGCATCACACCCCTAATATACTGTGTCTGCCACATTTTTCTGTCTATCAGTAAAACAAATCTAATAATAACAACAGAAAGTGAATTCAGAAACTTTAGTAAAAATTTTCTTAAGGATCCTGTGTTGCTGTGCAATTCTCTTTTGCTTAGCCTTCCCTTGTTTAAAAAAGAAAATCCTTTTAGTAGTCAGTTCAAACTGATTAGGATTAATATCAAGCTTGGTAGCTTTCCCCTTTGGTGATGACCATCTCAATCTGATAATCACATTATCCACATCCTCTCAGTACCTGGGAGAACTGGAACTCATGGGAAAGAAGGAATTTGTTTAATTTTCAGATACCTTTGATCAGCATTTATTATGGCTTTCCAGTATGAAAATTGTGTTAATTGACTAAAAAGGTGAAAAGTAAAATGACCCTCACTCCTTATATTTGACATGAGATTATGGAGGTGAAAGAATTAATAAAAACATTTGACTTCAACAGTTTTTAAAAGTAACTATTATATGCCATGATCAAACTTTTAACAGTCACTGGAAGTTCCACCAGAATATGCCATTCTAAATAAACCCACTCACCACACACATACGCACATATGCACACAAATACAAGTACTTGAATATAGCCACTTCAATTTTTTTTGGAAATAGTTGGATTCATGTGCAGTTACAATGATAGTACAGAGAGGTGCCAAGACCCTTCCTCCAGCCCAAGTGGTTTTCTGTTATGTAACTCTAGCTCAGTATTAAAACCAAAAATCAGCATTGGTGCACGTTACACACTTTTAAAAAATTATCTGCTTCTCCAGGCAAAGTCTCCTTCTCAGAAGACAAAACTGACTCACTGACTTTCACTGAATCCATATCAAGTCACAACTGTCCCTGGATGTGACCTCAGGTTGGTGGATCCTGTCAAGTATTTTGATTTGTCCTTGAGTTAGGTTATAGTTCCCCCAAAAAAGAGTTCACCAAAGAAAACCATCATCAAGCTAATTTCACATGACATATGTTTCAGTTATCTGCTGCTGTGTAATAAACCACCCCGAAATGTAATAACATAAAATAATCACAGTGTTTATTTTGTTCACAAATCTGCAATTTGGGCAGGATTTGGTAAGGGCAACTTATCTCGCTCCACTTGATGACTCCATATCAGTTGGCATGGCACAAAAACTGGCTCTTCTTGGCATGGATTAAGTCAGCCCGTAGTCAACTGAAAGTCCCTTTCAGACACATGCATGTGTGTTTGCTGGCTTAGCTGGAGCTACAAACAACTAGGGGCTAGTCCCCTTGGGCTTCTTAGGCAGGTCTATGTTTGAGATGAGGTCTCTCCCCAGGATGTGGCCGGCATAGCCCCTTTAAGGACGGTGTACTTCTTACATGTCAGATCAGTCTTTCCAAAGCACATGTACAGAAAGAGAGAGACAGAGGGAAAGGGGGAGGGGGACACATGGAGAGGGGGAGACAAGGGGAAGGATAGACAGAAAAAGAGAGAGAGAGAAGCTGTAAACTTGTAAACTCTTTATGGCCCGATCTTGGAAGTCATGCAGGCTCACTTCCCTGATATTTTATCCTTTGGGGGTCTCACAAAAGCTCACAAGTTTCAAAGAGAGAAGATTTAGACCTCAGCTTTTGACAGAAGAGTAACAAAGTTTTGAAAAGCCTCTAGGACCAAAAAATATTGTGAGAGATTAAGATAAATAAATTAGGCAGAAATTTAAAGTTAAGACTTCTTTCTTAAAAATAGCAACTAAAATATGTCATGATCAAATTTTATTAAATAGCATTTAAAATTCTAGAGATAAAAAAATTCTGTCAGAGTAGTTGCCCTTTTAAATCAGCTTATCACTATAGCCGCATATACATCACACATGCACACACATATACATGCATGCATATACAACATGTACACATTTATACATCTATCTTAATCCTCAGCCAAAACTTTCCTCTCAGAAGTCAGAACTGACTCACAGGCCATCAGTGAATCCAACATCAGGACACAACTGCCCCCACGATAGGGACCTAGGCTGAGGGGGTCAGCCAAATTGGTTTTGGTTTGTCTGTGAACTTGGTTATGGATCCCAAGAGAAGGAACTGAAATCATCAAACTAATTTCACATGATGTACTAAGAAGAACACAGTACCACATGAAAGAGTTTAGTGATTAGTTTACCAAGCCATCCAGTTTATGTAAATGACCTGTGATAAATGACTGATCAGCCAAAGGGGGAAAAAATGTATTATTTCCACAGTTTGAAGTGAAATGCCATTTGTATTTGTCATTGAGTAGTGGATTGCGTGGGACAAAACTTTCTGTAATCACATAAGTGACTTAATTAAAAATAAAATAACGGTATAAGATTTTATTAGAATTTCCTTATTTGGATTATCAATGGTGACTTGCAAGTGGTGTTAATGTGCTAGCAACCATGTGATTCACTTACACAGAATTTTTTTTCTTTTTTTAATTTATTTTTATCCTTGTTTATTCTATTACAGTTGACCAAATTTTTCCCCCTTTGCCCTCCTCTGCCCAACCCATCCCTTGCTCCCACAATCAATCCCTAAACCACTGCCCATGTCCATGGGTCATTCATACATGTCCTTTAACTAATCCCTTCCCTTTTTTTCCACATTTCCCCCTCCTCCCTTTCTGCTGGCAGCTGTCAGTCCGTTCCATGTTTCCATGTCTCTAGTTCTGTTTTGTTCATTAGTTTATTTTGTTCATTATAGTCCTCTTATACATGAGATCATATGGCATTTGTCTTTCACTGACTTGCTCATTTGACTTAGCATAATATTCTCCAGTTCCATCCAAGCTGTCGTGAAAGGTAAGAATTTTTTTTTCCTTCTTTCTGCTGTGTAGTATTCCATTTTGTAAATGTAACACAGTTTTTTAATCCACTCATCTACTTGATGGACACTTAGGCTGTTTCCAACACTTGGCTATTGTATATAGTGCTGCTTTGAACATAGGAATACATAACTTCCTTTTGAACTGGTGTTTCAAGATTCTTAGGGTATATTCCCAGCAGTGGGATTGCTGGATCAAATTTATGAATTCTTAATTTGGACATATTCAAACAAAGTCAATCTCTTTTGCCTTTCACTTAGAATTTTCATGATAGATCTTGAGAGTCAAAAAGTACACCTGAAACTTTATCACAATGCATTTCCTCACTTTGTGTTCTTCTGCTCTATTTTAATTTTTCTTTTAGTTTCTCTAGATATAAAATTAGAGTAATTGAATGTATCATCAGCAGTCTCCTTTCCTAAAACCCAGGTGAATCTTAGAGCAATTCTATCTAGAGAGAATTAAAGTAATCACAATACAAATGAGGCATCTGGATATACCAACGTTTCTTATAAGTCAAGATTACCTAATAAATTTACCATCGAAGGCCATAGATAGCTGCCATTTACCTTTTTTTTTTTAATACTTGCTGTGTGCAGGTGCCATGCTGGCAACTCTAGGTAAAATTGTCTCTTTGATAATGACAAATATTTATGCAGCTGGTATTATTATCCCTATTTTACAGGTAAAGAAATTCAGTCTCTATCCTAAAGATTTAATAACTTGACCAGGATCACAGAGTAGTGGAGCTGGGTGAATATAAATCTGTCAGATATGTCAGATATGAACCACTACCTTTCACCATTATAGCATACTATCCTTTAAAACAGCATTCCCCAACATTTTTGGCACCAGGACTGGTTTCGTGAAAGACATTTTTTCCACAGACTGAGGTGAGGGGATCGTTCAGGGATGATTCAAGTGCATTACATTCAAGCTCACCTCCTGCTGTGCTACCTGGTTCTTAATAGGCCTATACTAGTACTGGTCTGCAAGGGCCTCTGCTTTACAGAGACTAAAAAACTACAGAGAAAGGCAACAAGGAGACAAAGAGGTAACTGGAAGAAGCACAATGCAATCTGAGCTTTTCAAGTCTGGAACTACATGAGGAGTATACATAAGTACTTAAGAGTGAGGAAAAGATTGCTAGAACTAATGAGGGAAGGCTCCCATACCCTGGAGAGAGGCTGGTTGTGGGAAACTTCCACACTTGAAGAACTTGGAAATCATTATTTTTCCAACTGAATGACAAATGAATCATGATCTGCCTCAATTTGGCTTCTTTGGTTATTGGTTTACCTGGGCTATCCTCAAGAAAGATAGAAGAGTAGAGTATAAAGTAAAACAGGAAAATAACATAAAATATAATTGATAAAAGGAATTCAAGAAAGAAATAGTAGCTCCAAAGACACCTCATAAAGAAAAAGACAAGTTGATTTAGGATTGGAACAGATGCAATTCTTCCACCAATGAATTCTCATTGACTTTTATTTGTCTACACAAATGTACATCTTTGAGTCTGAGTCTTCATGGTTGGACATAAGAGGGTGGGTCTGTAACAATGTTTGTACTCTTATCCAGGTTCAATTGACAGGGGGTAGGGAAGTGGTACTACTTACACTGTTTTCTCTCCCACAGGATTACACTTTTCTCAGTTCATATTTTATCTTACCAAGTTTGCTCCAAATCTTCTAACACAGTACTTTTCTTTCTTTAATGTGCTTATGAATCATTTGGGAAATATTGTTAAAGTGCATATTCTTTTTTAGTAAGTCTGAGGTAAAGTCTAAATTTCTGTATTTCTAACAAGCCCCCATCAGTTGTAGATGTCCCAGTGTGAGTCATTGGGTTCTAAAAAAAATAAAATCATCCTAGCACAAGAGAATGAGGGTTATAACTTTCTCCCAAGGAAACAGCATTTTTTTTCTGTTTTCCCATTTCTGTTTTTTCACTATACCCCATTTTCTATATATTCTAATTTGTGGCTAATGCTGAAGAAAGGGTAAACAGTAGGTGTCACACTAAACCCCAGGCCTGTTGGCCCCCCTCTCTTCCAAGTGTCTGCTTTTGCTCCTCTCCTCCTGTCTTTGCCTGACCCCATCTGGATGCTGGACTTGCTTATTCTCCAGAGGGAACTCCTCTAAAGCAGCTGCTTCCTCCTCATGAGTATCACCAGTGTTCTTATAGAACTGTTAGACTCTAGAGCTTGGAATTGAACATGAGAAATAATCTGGCCTAGCCTTCCACGCTCAGAAAATGAATGTTTAAAACATTCAAATGAAGGAAGATGCCTATTTTCCTCACCCCAACTACTGTAATTTTTCTTTTTTTTTCTCTTAACCATTCATACTTTTAAATATCAGAGTGGACCTGGTTCAGCTCAAGGCTCATTCATCAAGACCATATTTGGATTACTTTGGTTCCAGGTCAAACATTCCAATTTTACACATTTATTCCATGATTTGCTAATGCTATCAAATGACACATAGTTTTTTTTCCCCCCTTTGTTTTTGTCTTTCAACTAACTTATTTAATGGGTCCAAAATAGGCGATTAGACCATAAAAACATGTGGTATTATAATTGGATTTTGAAAATGTGTAAACATGGCCCTTCAGTGGCTTTCTATTACCATCTGGACCAAATATAAACTTCTGACCATTGATTCTAACTCTCCTCCACCTACCCCACCCTTGTGCCCCTCTCACTTGTGACTACTTTTCAGGGTCCCTCTGCTGCAACTAAGCTGATCTTCTTGCTTTTCAAAAACCCTTTTCTCAATTTCTGCTTCAAGGTCTCTGTCTAAACTAGTCTACAGCTCAAAAGAAGAAACAAGTTTCTATCCTTCATTCTCTATACTTCTCAGTAGGGTTTTCAGATTTCCTTCAAGATGGATATCTTAAAGAATATTTCCTAAGCTAAACCCATCCATTCTTAAGTCCACCATGATTTTTAGTTTATTTAAATGTGTTCCAA
Organism: Pteronotus mesoamericanus; assembly: GCF_021234165.1. Lineage (NCBI taxonomy): Eukaryota > Metazoa > Chordata > Mammalia > Chiroptera > Mormoopidae > Pteronotus > Pteronotus mesoamericanus. The sequence goes on along the minus strand of NW_026555329.1, from coordinate 44,630,917 downwards.
TTATTTTGGCAAAAGTTTTGTTTTACTCATGTATATCTATGTGGCTTGTTGAGTCATTTATAGACAGTAACTGCATACTTCTTTTGTGTTAGGTACTAGTCCAGGTGCTAGGAATCACAGTGAACAAGTCGTCAAGTTTTACATTCAGGTTTGGGAAGGTGCATAATGAGCAATTTACAAATAAAGAAACAGTAATTTCAGATACTAGAGGATTACTTACTATTGCTTGAACTGAGGCTAGAGGAGAAGTAGCTTACCTTTGATTTGAACTCTCTCCATCTGAAAGCACTTTACAAAACCTTCCATGTATTGAACAAATACTTGTAGACTCATTTTATTTAGATATTCACATTAAAGTTAGCATGTGAATAAAACATGTTGGACACATTTCAAGAGAAGGTTCTTGCCCTGGCCAGTGTGACTCAGTTGGTAAAAGCATCATCCAGTAAACCAAACTGTCATGGGTTTGATTCCCTGTGGTTTGATTCCCATGGGTTTGACTGCGAGTTTGGTCCTGGGTCAGGGTGTATACAAAAGGCAACTGATTAATGTTTCTATCTCACATTGATATTTGTCTACCTTTATTTTACTCTATCTAAAATCAATAAGCATATCCTCAGGCAAGAATTAAAAAGAGAGAGAGAGAGAGAGAGAAGATTATTCATAAGACTGGTCATACCACGGAAAATATCACTGAGGTGACTGACCACTGATTTTATTAGTGCAAAAGTGCCCTTCTGTACTTAATACAGCCCAGAGTTTCACAGACTTGAATTTCTCATTAGTTCTCAAATTTTAATCAAACTCATATGGGGTATTTGTTAAAAATGTATACTCAAGATGGTTCTGGTATGGTTGACCTTTGGATCACATAATAAAACACTGAGTTATAACACTGATAACAATCAAGACATTGAGATAAATGGTTGGATTAATAGATGGTTGGGTGGATGGATAGATAGAAGGATGGATGAATGGAAGCATGGATGGAATGAAAGATAGATACATGGATGGAATCAAAGAATTTTAGGCTTTAAGTTAGTACCCAGATTCTAATCAAGTGGGCACATGATATATATTTCATGACTTTAACTGTATTTGTTGTGTGACACTGTACCTATAATTTGGGAGAGTGAGTTCAGTTCAGTCTCCTTCCTCTAATTGTCGTGAAGAAAAAGCTTATTCTTTGAGTTCTAAGTATACAAATTATCTTGAAAATGAATAATTAAAATAGGCTCTGCAAAATATAATCTTCAATTGTCTATAACTTATTATATAAATTAAATTTTTTGAACCACATTTTCCCCAAATAAGTCACCTTTGGTCTAATTCAATGTGTCTTGAATAACAGGATATTTAATACCATTAGAAACAAAGAAATCTTTGCATTCTAACAAGACCCACCAAGAAGCCATCATGATTGAAAGCTGTTTTTGTTACTTGAAGAAGAAGAAGAAGAAGAAGAAGAAGAAGAAGAAGAAGAAGAAGAAGAAGAAGAAGAAGAAGAAGAAGAAAGAATGAGGAGGAGGAGAAGGAGAAGAAGAAAGAGGAAGAGTAGAAGAAAGAGGAACAGCAACAGCAGCAATTATGCAATTATGCATTAAGACCAGACACTTCTTAGGGTGACTGAGAAGCCTCAGGAAGGTTTCACTGACAAGCACCCTTGTACCAGGCCTTCCCCAGTGTAGGGAATATGGTAGGAGAGGTGCTTAGCAATGGCCCTGTGGCAGTTATGGTATATTACTTCCAGTCAGTTTGTAGCCCTAAGCAAAATACAGAAAAGAGTGTTTCCACTTCCAAATAAAGGTGAGGGGGTTCCAAGAGAGTCATTCATAATCACTGGAGTACTTGGAAAAAGGGGAAATGGCATTTTATTCTCTAAATGGAAGCCTCCTGAGCTTTCAAAGCTGACAGACTCTTTCTCAAGATGTCTCCATAGAAGAATGGGTGCCAGAGTCCTTGGAAGAGCTTGATGTGCAGCCCTGAGGTATGGGAAGATATACAGGACTATGCTATGTATGGTCCTATTTCAGCCTATAAATTTCTGAAAGCATGAGTATCAGAACTTGGAGTGACTATGGCAGAAAATACTTGAGAAGGACAGAATGAACCCCCAACCCACCTAGTTTTCTTCCATGTTTCAAAGATGAAAAAAAGGACCCCAGACTTTTATTGGCTCCACATGAAGGAGCCCAAGCATTAGTGGAGAAACTGGAGCCATGGGATTCCTCCAGTATATTCACACAAGGCTAATGGTAAACAAAGATATATTGGGGAGGGTGGAGGAGGCTTAAAAACATGCATACACCACCTATGTGGAAACCACCAGTAACAGATGGAACCAGGAAGAAATTGGAAAATACCCTGAATTACTTCCAACCCAAGTGCAAGAGGATACTTGAGGAAAGATTTTTCTCAGTCCCCTAGCCCTCTTTCAGACTCCTGAGGCTCTAGGTCTAGAGGAAGGGGAGATAACATTGATCCAGAAGCCAGATCTTACCCCCATCCTCTTTCTAAGCAGCCAGAGTCACAGATCTAGCTGTAAATTGGATATGCAATTAAGGGTTTAAATTAAGCCACACTAAGTTTTAATTACCAAATGTGACCAAGAAGTTATGGAATACACCCAAGATTTTGTTTAGGGAAGAGAAAATAGTAGCTTCTACATGGCACTATTGAATACAGAGATATTTAAAAATACATATAACTATTTCATTTTTCTTTGGATCTCACTTCTACTTCCTTCAAGATCCCATTGTCATAGAAGACTGTACTTAAAGCAATTTTCATGCTCTTATGGTCAAATAATCCAAGAATATTAATTTCCCTTTTTTTTCTTACTTTTTTCATATTTCTGGGATTGCATAATATGGTTTCACTCATTGATCACCTCATATTAAATCTTTCACCAAAAGTTCAAAGTCAAGTATTTGGTCATTTGCAAGAGAATCTATCTGGCATCGAAGACCAGGTCTCCAGAGTGACAGGATTTGATTACATGCCAAAGCACTGCATCCAGTTCCCTGGGTGATACTCTTAGGACAGCATACAGCAGGAACAACAGTCCAGCCAGACTCTTACAGGAATGTGTAAGCTCCCATTCTGAGTATATGATTGTGCCTGTCCTTGTTTACATTTAGCCACACTTATTTATACTTAATCTTACTCTGAATTAAAAAGGTCATGACTCAATGTAAAATTCTTTTTTAAAAGCCTGTTTGATGAGGGCAATTTCATTTGAACAAACAGGATTATGCAGACCAATCAGTAGGGTAAGAATAAATCAGTTTTAGTAGTGCACAACTCAATAAAAGAGATCCACTTTTTATTATCCTATATTGATTCTCACACCAAATCTTTGTTTTATTGTTATCATAGTTAAAATGTAAAGAACATACATTTTAAAATAAAGAAGTATTTTTCCTGCTCTTTGGTTTTAAAAGTAAATTATAAATCTTTAAGCTTAATATTTTTCTATATTAATAAAATAGTTTTTTTGCAGGAACCTTACTGAGACCCTCTTCTTCAAATTTATGTCAGCGATATAACAAACTAATAAAGATGTATATTAGATCCCTTCACTTAAGTAGGTAATGTAACTTTCATAAACCATTTCACAATCTTGAAATAGTCATTCTTCAATCAGTCAAGATATTCGATCAATAAGTATCATTCCATATGATCATTATTATTACTACCAAACCATGTACAAACTAGGGGAAAAAGAAAAGAACAAGAAGTGTGAATATCCCAGATGGGAGCAAATATTTTATGGCAGGAGGCCTTTCAGGTAGACTAGCCAGATTCCATTTAAGTTCATTCATATCTGGAATTCTTTATCATTGTCTTAATCCTGGAAATCAATGACCATCATCCTCTTGAGAGTCCAAAGCCTGAAATAAGAGTTTTTCTTTAAATACATTTGCAAAAGTGCTTAATTTTCCATTAAGAACTCACTGTCTTGACCTGGCTCCTAGAATTCAAGAGAAGGGTGGAAAGCTGAGTCCAATAAATGAATTATGTTCAGGAACTTCAAACTTCACTATTTCTGATGCAAACCTAATGCTTTTTTCATTGTAAAAAGGGGGAAAAAAGGAGGTATTTTGCGTTCAAGTAGCTCTTTCAAAGAGGAGAATAGGAGTGTGCAGCCCCCTTTACCCTGGTGAAAGCCTCACATTCTATATCTTGTTGGCTCAGAGCGTCTTTGTTTTGAGTCCAGCCCCTGGCTGAAGGTCAGCTAATGAAAGAGGGAATGAGGTTCAAATTCTTTAATTAGTTTTGTCAGTGATTCTCTATGGTTGGCAATAAAAGTAATACTTTCTGGGAGATCAGGTTCTCGTACTGGAACTTTTGATAGGATAAAGCCCTTGAAAGGCCAAGATCATTTTCAGCTCATTATTCTAGTCTGTCTCTGAACTGGGCTTTTTGCGATAGAGCTTTGGAGCCAAAATTATTATGTCATCCCCACAACCATGGCCCACAGGCACCAATAAGAATGTCTCTTTGATATTAATGCACAGAGACCTGCTATCTTAGCAGGGCTTCATAAGACAGTGTGCTCCACGAGCTAGTTGAGAGAAAAAAACATTGCTTCTTTGAGAATATTGTGAATGAATGTTCCAGTCTGGGATCCAGATTTCTCAGCATGCTTCAAGGTTGAGTCCTCCAAAGTCAAAAGATAAAAGAATGAGGACAACTCACCAAAGATGCTAAAACTGGTGAGAAGCCAATATTGGAGTGGGGACAGGAAAAAACCTTTCACAGAAATATCTTTGGAATGACTATACCCTTTCCTACCAGCAATTTGTAGTCTCTGACATCTATGTACATCTTTTTAAGGTTGACCACAGAGCTGGATAAGAAGGCAATAATCTTAAAAGTATGCAATTTCATTGATATGGTCATGTCAAAAACAGACCATTGAAACCTCAGGGGGAAAAAAAAAACACAAGGAGAAGTGGCAATGTCTTTCCATCTATGGAGCAGCTGGAGCACGTTTGAAAGGGACTACACCCTCTGTCTCCTCAGTGAGTCATCTTTGTCCTCTTTCTCTGGGGAGTACCCACCTCCTTCTGATGGAGAAGATTTTACATGGAGACACTGCTCTTCTCCCCTCTGCATGGGGATAAGGCAAAGAGAAGGTGTTAAATCTTATATAGATATCTGATTTTATAAATGTTTATTTTAGGAAGCTTGACTTTCCTCTGTAGGTCTATAACAACTGAGATAATACATTCAATTGAGGGAAAAACATTTGTTTTCTAAGGGTTACCAAATATCCCCCCTCTAACTTCATTGCCCAGGAAAAAAGAATAATTCCTAATGAGTATTATTTTTATGATTTTAAGCACAAGATGATTCTCAAAACCATTTGGAATCCACATCATATTCACCAAATGAGAAACTCAAACATCAAGATGGAAAACAAGAACAAAGAGAACATAGGAAGTAAACATTTGTTTACCACTTTTTGAGCAAATGTTCATCAATATCTGCTTCTCCAATTGGAGATATGTATTTTATGTTATACTTCAGGGCCATGTTCACTGATGTCATGAACAGCAAGACATATCTAAGTGAACTTGTGTGCTATATCTTGGGAACTTTCTTCCCAGTAGAAGGCATCAGGCGCTTGTTTTAGTCAGAATATTGAGTAATTTCTTTTCACCAGGGTAATGTAGTACTACATGCATAATTTGTAGAATGTTCAACTGTGTGGTGACTTTTCCATGTTATCATCTGGTGCTTAATTCAACACCCTGGGAAAATGTTCCCAGAGGTCAGGGAAGACATGAGTTGCAGTACCCTCATGTGTCCTGACAGCTGTCCCCTTCCATACCCTGCCTGCTGGGCATCTGATTATATATGCAATAGCTGCTTCTAACCCAGTGGTATTTGTGCTTTTGCCCATGATGGTGCCCATTGCTGATGTCTGCACATCAGGCTGGCCTCTTTACTGTAACAGTTATCTCCCAGCACCCCAATTCTGCACCAGGGTTTGACATTCTTTGCTGGATTTTTTAAACTATTTCTTCTGCTCACCCTGCTTAGGATTGCTCAGATAATAGCAAATAACAACAATAAGCCTGTCTTAACTTTGCCAATAAAATTGCCTGGGACTTTTCAGAAGCCACATTCAATTTATGAATAAATGAAATGGATCTTCTCGACCAACCATGATAATAAGCTATGGCCTATGTATTCAGGGCCTGAAAGAAGTTGAGGCAGTAGGCCTAATGAGAAGCAGTCAGTGAATCTAATGAGAATCAGACAGAAGACTTAATGAGACATTTAACATGCTCTGCCTCTCCCTCCTCTTTTGTTCATTTTTCATGGGAATCTGTGTTTGGGGAGCTCAGCTGTACTGGCTACAAGCAGATGCATATGGCCTTAGTGGCACGATCCAAGGAACAATAGAAAGACATGAAGATGGCCAGGGTTGGAGAGAGTGGAACTTGGAAAATGCACCCAAAGTTCATGATAATATGGTGGGAGGGTTTTTATTTTACTTCTATTTTAATTGTATCTATGTCTTTTTCAGAATACCAGTTAGTTATATAGAGAGCTATTGGTAATGATACAATAAGCAGGCAGAGATTTCAATTGCATTACATCACTGTTCAGAGGGAAATGCAGATAAGAAAAGCATGTTGTGCTGTTTCTGTGGTTGACTGTTGCCATTCAGAAAGAAATGACTGGAATGTAGGTGTTGCACAAAGGAAGATACCTCGAATAGTCTCCTTATGAAGCAACATTCTTTGGAACACTAGGTGTTTTCATTTGTTGACCTTGGATGGAGCTGGCAGCTGGAGAGATGACTATCAAATGATAGACTGGGCTGGGCTGGGCTGGGCTGAACATAGGGGCAGGAACACAGACCTTACTGAGTTACAACTCTGAATCTCCCTTACATGTACTGGAACCAGGCAAATGAAATACGTATATGCTTATGCCACTGTTTGAAATTTTGTCTGATCCATGTATGTAACAGTTTATAAGGACAGCTTGGTTTTGAGAAAAATAAGCAAAATTTCTGTCTTATTTGGCTTCCGAAAACAATAAATCTGCACTGCCCTTCTTGTCTGCCTATCAAATAGCATTCTCTCTTGCTACACATGCTGTTTTATTTGCCCAGATATATACTTTAAATGCAATTGTCTTTATTTATTATTTATTTGTTTGTTTGTTTGTTTTATTTAACAACTCTTCTTTCAGTTGTCAATGTCCAGCTTCTTCTTGCCCACCTGTGTCTGAGTTAGAGATCCGAAGGAGAATCAGAGGCATGTTCTTTTGTGGCGCCACCTAGTTGCCTCATATGGCAACACAGTTGTTAGCAGCCAAATGATTGAAGCCTTATATGTCAGAATATTGCATAGGTTGGTAGGGGGAGGATAGGTGTAAAGTATACCAGCATTTATAAGTTCCATATGCTACGCTCAGAATTCACAAATTTCAGCTCTTTTAACCTCTACAAAAACTCCATGGGTTAGATATCATTCTCTAAATGTTGTTATTCATACTAGCTAAAATTCATTGAATGTTTCTCGTGAGCAGAACCCTGTGCTAGATGCTTTATGTACCATTAGCTTATTTTTCCTAGTAATAAAATTATGAAGTGTGAATTATGTGGTTTTTTAGTTTAACTGTTAGGACCTCTAATGGGCTCCAGCCCTTACTTGCTGTATGACCTTGAACAAATTATTTAACTTCTCTATGACTGTTTTCTCACTTATAATAGCACATACATCATAAAGAGAGCACTTGTAAATTGTTTTAAAAAGTGTTTGGCACATAGTAAGCATTCAAAATGCCAGGAAGTATTATTATTAGTAATAGTAGCCACACCTCCTGCCCCAGGACAATTAAACATTGCTAAACAACAACAAAAAAATGCTATACTGATCAGTCTCATAAATTTTATGTTCATAAGTCTCAGATAGATACTTAATAGTACCAAGCAGCCCTACATGTATTTCCCTTTCATGTCCATGTTTAGATTCCCCGAACAACTGTTTCCCAGTCTGCTGTTCTCATATCTTTTATAACACAACCACACTTTTTCTCAGCTTATGACTTTGCCTCATTATTGAGAAAATAAGCAATTAGCTAGGAGGTTTTTCATCCCACCCACATTTGCTGACATACCTGTTCTCTGCTCTCTGCCTTTTGATAAGAGATAAAGTTTCCATTACCATCAAATAGTCACTGTTTCAATTACACACCTGGATGTAATGACATCCAAGTCTTTTCAAAGACTTGGCTCCTGTCTTTGCTAAATCACCAAATTCTCCATTTCTACTGGATCACTACTATCAGCATACAAACATGCATCCTTAAAATATTCTGCCTGAGGATGCACCCTCCTCTAGCTGACATCCCATTCTCTGTATCCCTTTCTTCTAGGTAGAATGGAGAGGAAAAACAATTCATTTCAAAAAGAACTCTATTTCCACTATATTCTTGAGTCTGCCTTTGTCAAGGTCACTCACAACCACCATTGGTGGTCTCTTTCTCCTCGTTTTACTTCTCAATAAGAATTACTGTATATTCTCTGAGTTTCCAAGACACCATGCTATCCAGATTCCACTCCCCTTTCACTTGCTTCGTCTGATTAAATTTTAAATGTTGAAGTGCCAGCCCCAGAGCTCATTCCTAGTCCTTTCTGTTCTCTGCCTGTATCTTTAACTCAAAAAAATCTCATCAAGACCCGTCACCTGAGAGTCACCTACATAAAAGCTGAGGAGATACCTCAACCCTGACCTTTTCCTGAAATTCTTACTTGCCACTTCCATGTAGATAGATAATAGGTAGCTCCAACTGCCACAACCATAATTATTTTTAAGAATAAAGGCAACTTTTACATAAACAATAACAATATAATGATCACATTTAAGAAGATTAATGTTAATAGTATAATCCCATTTAATATACAGTACATATTTGAATTTCTTCAATTTTTCACAAAATGTCTTATAGCTGGGCTTTGTATTTTCCTAATCTGGGTTTCAACCAATATATTCCCATTACATTTAATTATTCTTATTTAGTTCTTTTTAAAATATTTGTATAATAATAATTATTATTTTATTTTTAAATTACAGTTTATACTATTATTTTGTATTAATTTCAACTATACAGCATAGTGGTTAGATAATAATATACATCAAAAAGTGTCCCCTCACCTTGTTTCCAAAACCCACCTGGCACCTTATAAAGGTATTACAATATTATTCAGTATTTTTTCTATGCTATACTTTATATCTAGAATACTATTTTATAATTACCAATAAGTACTTCTTAATCCCTGCAACTTTTTCACCCAGTCTCCAAAACCCCCTCCTTTCTGGCAACTGTAAGTTTGTTCTCTGTATCTATGAGTCTGATTCTGTTTTATCTATTCATTTATATTGTTCTCTAGATTTCACATGTAAATATAGTATTTGTCTTTCTCTGACTGACTTATTTCACTTAACATAATATTCTCCAGGTAGATCCATGCTGTCACAAATGGTAAGATTTCATTCTCTTTTATGGCTGAGTAATATCCCATGCATCTATTAATGGGCACTTGGGTTGTGTCCATAGTTTGGCTACTGTAAATATCACTGCAATAAATATAAAGGTGCATGTATCCTTTTGAATTAGTGTTTTGGGTTACTTCAGATGTATAACCAGAAATAGAATCACTGGGTCATAGGACAGTTCCATGCCACAGCCATAATTTTGATACCATACTCAAGCATGTTTTCTGTCCAGTTTTTGTTTTTGTCAGTAAATAGAATGACTATTCACCTAGTTGGTCATATCAAAAGCCCCAGAGCCTCTGATGAAGAGCCCTTGATACCTCTTTCTCTTCTTTAACCTTTAAAATATGCTTTGTTTTTGTCTATTCCTCTCCAAATAGGCATGTCTTGCTAACAAAAACCCCATCATTTCTCATCTCACCTATGAAATACACCTCCTAACTTATCCTCACGCAGTCTCAGACATCTACCACTTATTTCCCCTGCAGCAAATAGAGACATCTGAAAATGTAAACAGATCACACCACTTCTCTCTTTTAAATCCATCTGATAGTCTCCTTTCACATTGTAATTAAGTCCAAATTTTTATCTTGGCTTACAAAATGCAATATAGTGTCTTTTAAAAAGATGATCATAAAGTTTTTCTTTAATTCTGAGAGTTTTCCAGTAACTTTCCAACAAGTATTTTTTTTAATCTAAGTTAGCCAGAGTCTAACTTAGTGGCTTATAGCTAAAAAACTATAATTATATAGCCATAACCTAGGACTAGAATTCTATTTAATGTTGGTTCTCCATAGAAGAACATTTGGATATAACAACCAGATTGCAGACTCCTTCCATCAGAGACCAATTGGTTGCATGTATGTAGAAGTATAATGAAAAACACATATGCACACACATAGTGATATTTAATAAGAATTTGTTGAGTTGCTTTGAATTTGCCGTGCAATTTCTCAATGAACTTTGCCTTTTCCCAAATCTCAAAAACAAAACAAACACTCCCATCTTGTTCTGGAGATTAAAAAAAAACTGGCAAAGAAAAGAACTGGACTAGGCTAATTTATCTATGAAAAACAGTGTCAAAGACTTATGATATTTTTAGGGGCTCACAAAATATTTTAATTTTTTAAAATCAAAAGAAATAATTAGCATGATAAAAACATATAATAATAAACCGAACTTGTATTATATTTATCTTTATACAAAAGTGTCATAAATATAATTTTTAATGTTTTTTTATGGAGGAAAGTGTCAATAAAGGTAAGAAAATGCTACAAAGGCCCCCATAAAAGTCATTCTATGGTCCTGCTATTGAAAGCTGTGGTCTCTACAGAGAATTCTGAGGAAGGAGACTTCAAGATTTCTGGTCCACTAAAATTTTGTTGATTGGGGAAGGGGCAGTGCCCTCCCAAAAAAAGTGGCATAGGGAAGCAAAAATAGAAGCTTTCCTCTACATGTGTTTATTTTTGTTAAATATACCTCGTATGGGGCTAACTGGATGCAAGGTATTATTCTAATTGCTTTCCAGTCACACTAAATCATATACTCTACGTTTTCCTAGATGAATATGAAGCAAGTATCAAATACCTTCATTAACCTCTGCTAGCCCACCTTCCTCTCAAGGATGATGTTGTTTAAGGACCAAAAAGTAATGTGAGCACAGAATTTCTTAATATGTAACTTCAATGTAGCAGGCATGAAATAGCTGAAAAACAGTATTTTTTTTTTAAAGAAAAGTTCCAGTTACAGTGCCAGGAGTTGCTATACCATTTAATCTTAGTGACAGTCAATCTTGCTTCAGAAATACAGGAAGAATGATGGGGAAAAAAATAACCACTGTGAGCAATGGGAGGGACTGTCAGGCAGCCCTCTCTTTGGTCTTCATAAACTTAAGTGGGAGTACACCAACCTTGGAAGATGTCTTTCCACCTTAGTTTATGAGGGCTTATCCCCAGGCTTTCCCTAAATCTGAGATGAAGTTAAAAGTGTGCCACTTCAGCAAATCACAGCACAACAGTGCCTGTCATTCCACATTCTGTAGAGGTACACATGTAATATATTTCTTTCAGGTATATATTTACATGTGTAAGTGTCCATTGGTGCTTAAATTAACTGTTACAAAGACATAAATGTGATCCTTCTGTAGTGCTTTTTTTCAATCAGTTTCAACAAATTCCTCTCACAGTGAAATTACAAGTTGAAGAACCATTTGAAGCTCAACTAAAGAGAGATCACCTAAGCATTTGTGAAGTCCACTGTCATTAGAGACACATGCAAAATAATTTATCTAGCTAGAAAGAACATGATGGGACAAGCTTTTTGTAAACCAACAATCTTCAAGTCATTGGAAGTGGGGGACTTTCCACAAGATACCAGTACTCAGGACTCTACCCTAACCAATTAAAAGAAAATCTCTGAGACTGTACCTGAACAACCGCTTTTCTAGAAGCTCCTTAGGTGATGTGGATATGCAGTCAGAATTCAGAAGAAAATGCTAATTTAGTATCAACTGGGTACTAGGGTTACTAACATTTCCAAATAAGATAATCAACACCTTGTGCCTACAGGATGTAACCTCTTTCACTTAATCCTACATTTCTGTCTTTGTTCTGGGATAAATTTTTAATTTAATAGTGATTATATAGTCAACTCACCATACCTAGTTTCAAAGTCATTCAGGAATTAAATCCACATTGAAAAAACTTCTAAGAACTGCAGAGGCCACTGAGAGATCTCAGGGTTGGATTCCAGGGGCACTGAGAGATCCCCTGAGAGTAATAACCAGCATTTGATGGGTTGTTTACCATGACACGATAGGCAGCATCATGAGAGGGACAGTCTACACCATTGTCAAGACAGGAAATAAACAAGTCAAGAGATCAATACCAAAAAAACTGGTTTGAGGAGAAAGTGAAGCTAATCATTTTTGTTTGAGAAAAATGTATTTGGTGCCTTCTGTGTTCCTGGTATTGGGCTAAGCATTTTAGGTACAATCCAATCCCCAAAGAGTTGAGAGTTTAGGGAGGAAATGCCATCAAATAATTTCAAAATAACATGGAAACTTATGAGCAGAGTGAGAAAAAATATGTGACCCAAGGTAATGTATTTGAACAGACTTCTAGAAAATACAACCTTATCCAAGTCTTGAGAAGTGATTGTTAGTGAAGTAAATTGGGAATGTCCAGTTTTGCGGTGTATGTGGAGGGGGTTGTCAGGTAGACCATGAACTGTCTAATATGACACAGATTAGAATGTTAGGCAGGAAAGAGCAAAGTCAGATCCATATGATAGATCCATGGTGCTGGCTATTTGTAGAGAGTAGAATTGAGAGTGGGACTGGGGTAGAGAACATGGTTATAGGAAGGTGAACAAAAGACTGCTGTAAAGGTCAGGTGAGAGACAGGAGGACTCATACAAGCACAACGGCAATGGAAATGAATATAGATGGGCAGGAAGTAAAATCAGCAGGACTTAAGGACAGATTGGATGTGTTGGAGGAAGTAGAGAGAGTTGACTAAGAAAAGTCAGTTGCTGGGAGAATGTTGCCCTCAGGATGTAGAATTTAAAACAAAAAATCCCTGCTGTGAACAATGCGAGAATCTGCCTGTGTGGTGGTCTGCCTAATTTAAGATAAAGACCATGAAACACATGAAGGTTTGGGGTGCCAGATTTTAATAGGGTGTCAGCTGTGTAGATCAGGGATGGCCCAGCCTTGAGTTGTTAATTTGGATAGGGCATCTGCAGAAAGTGAGGCAGGCAGAAAGTTCACTTTAATTCTGTGTTTTACTTATCACATTGACAGTTGGGAGTAGTATTTTGTTAATTCAATTGTTTTTTGTAAATCCACATTCATCTGATGATTGATTACAGGTGGCTATAAACTGAGAAATGACAATGAATAGCTTGGCCTCCACTTGCTCCTTCTCTCAGTGAACAGAGGCCTGCAAAACCTTGGGACAGCCTTGGGAAACATTACATGTACTCTAAATGAGGAGCTAAAGGAAGGTGGGTCATTTCAATTAATCTCCAGTGGAAACTCCAACCCACTTGTTATGGTCATTCTTGCCACAAAAGACCGCTCAAATTGGCTAAAATCCAAAAACAAAAAATTGGTAAAATGCAGGACAGAAAGCATGGACCCCGTGGTGATCACCCTGTCCCACTGACTCCCCAGCCTTGGAATTCTGTCAAGACTTGGCTTCAAGGCACATTCCTTCAGCCTTTGGTAGGCAGAGGTGTCTTGCTCTTGCACTGTGTACGTTACTTAAAAAAGACTAAGAACAGGCTCTAAACAAACCACTGCTTTTTAAAGGTTAAATTTCAGTGCTCCAAGAGTGACCAGAAAACACAAATATATTCCAGACCACTCAACCTACAGGTGCGGAAGCCGAGTGCTGCAAATTTCATGTGCAGACTGATGGGGCCTTTCCTTTGAGTCTCCAGCTGCAAAGGGAATGTTTTATGTACAGGAAGACAGAGGCTACACAGGGACAGCTGGACTCTGGAGAAACAAAATATGGACATGTAGCTAACGCAACCACAAATCCCTGTATCAAGCCACCAATATAGGCGGGAGAAAGAACGGATTCAGGGAAATTTCATCAACACATTCTTTCCAATGATTTTGAATGTTTACTATATGTCAGACATTTTCCAAAGATATTTTCTTATCTGGGACAAAATTTCTCAAGCAAGAGAAACATGTTTCTTGCCACTTAGAATCATTGTGCAATTTAGTGTGAGAACATTAGGCATATTGTTTGCCCCTTATATATATCACCAGGAAAGTGATTTTATGACTTACTGACTTAGTCCTTTTGCATAAATGTCCTGGAGAGAAACATAGCTTGAAAAGTGGATTTCACTAGGGAAGCAACCTGCATGAAGGAAGTTGAGAAATGTTTAACTTGAAGTTCAATTGTTGGTTTCTCTTGTGCCCAATGGTTATGTTGCCAGGAGGCTGTTGTCATAAAGAGCTATAGGTTTTCAAATTCTCCATGAATAGGAATGCAAATTATTTTATGGGAAAACTTTAATGATGATGATGAGAGAGGGGAATAAGCTAAGGAAAATATTGATGGAGGTAAAAAGAAAGAAAAAAGCACAACAATAACCTTAGAACTATCAAGTGAGGAAGGTGTTCAGGAACATAGGCATCAGAGTATCATTTATTCAGAGATGTTTATTGAGCCCTTGTTATTTTCAGGCTATGGTTGGTACTAGGGATATAACATTAAGTAATAAATCATACTTTTATGAAACTCTTATTTATGATTGAAAGGAGAAAACTGAAAAATAAATAAGTAAAATAGCAATTGCTGAATTACAGGAGGTGGTAAAGGGGATGTGTCTCCTTGTCTTGGGATAGATGTTAATTTGGTTAACATGTAGAAGATAACATTTAGGCAGAATCCAATGACTAAATGGAAGAGTCATTCTTTGAGCAAATGGAGCTGATTCTTTGACTTTCTCATCATTTCTATTCTCAGCCCAAGGTTTGAGCTGGTGTACCCTTCACTCTAAGTATCCTCCATTTCATTACCTATCAGAATCATGGTGCTGATAAGGTGTAATAGAACTCTGATTTTGGAACCATGGAGACTAAGTACAAAAAGCCTAACACCTACCTTCTGTGTCCTCTTCCAGCCACAGAGGTCGGATTGTACAATTCTTTACAATTCTGTAATGTTCCATTTGTTTTTTCAAAGTTGCTTCATATATTTTCTCACTTGTTTTTCATTATAAGGTTGTTACAACGCTTGTGCTATTTGATAATCTTCATTTTGTAGATGAAAAACCTGAGTTTTAGTGAGGTTTGGAAGCTTGTCCAAGGAACTGTGCAGGTAATTTCAGATCTCCAAATGACATCCAGTTCTTCTGTCTCTGAATCTGTTGTTCTTCAATTACATCTCAAATGTACAGAACACTGCAATTGGATTCTGGTCACATGTAATAATATTGCCAATGTAGAACAAGTCACCTTCTTACCTAGCTTTTAACTAAGGAGTGATTTAATCTCTTGGGACTTATAAAAGTAAATGCAGATGGAGCTGTTTTCTGTACACTGAGATTTGAACATCCAACCATGGTGAGAATTGGTGACTCCCAGATCTCTTCATTTCCCACCTTCCTTTCCCAGAAGCCTTCTACCCATGCCTTGACTCCACCTATTCTTTCTGATTTATGAGCTCAGCTTCATTTATAAAGAAGTTTCCAGTTAAGTGATGCAGGGTAAGCATTCCTTTTGTCTGCCATAATTAAGCTTCCTTGTCTATGTAGTGAGCAAACAGAGAATATAGAACATTGGACACAGCCAAGCTTGCCATTTAATAGGTAAGATCTTCTAGGGAATAAAAATAAGTGTTATGAGGTCTATTTTTATTTGTGACCTCAAACCTTTCTACTCAAGTGGTGCACAAGCCAGCAGATCAGTACAAGCAGAGACAATGGCTACTTAGAAATACAGGTACTGAAGCCTCATCCAAGCACTCTGGAATCAGAATCTACATTTTAACAATATCCCCAGGCCCTGACTTCTTCTAATTCTATCCCTCTGTCACCTCACTATCTTGCTCGTCAATCCTCTACATCTTTGTCTGTCTATCTCTCACAGCACCCAAATCTTGCAACACTCTTGCTTTAAAAAATTTTTTTTCAATTACAATTTACATCCAATATTATTTTGTATTAGTTTCAGGTGTACAGCATAGTGGTTAGAAAATCATATACTTTACGAAGTGTTCTCCCTGATATTTCAGTACCCATATAACACCTTATATCCTTGTTACAATATTATCAACTATATTTTTCTGTGGTGTATTTTACACCCTCATGATTATTTGAATCTATCAATCAGTACTTCTCAATCCCTTCACTTTTTCACCTAATCTCTCAAACCCCTTCCCCTCTGAAAACCATCAGTTTGTTTTCTGTATCTATGAGCCTGATTCTGTTTTGTTTATTCATTTATATTATTCTATAGATTCCACATATAAATAAAATCATATGGTATTGGTCATTTTCTGACTCACTTGTTTTTCTTAGCATAATACCTGACACAAATGGTAAGATGCTGTTCTTTTTTTATGGCTGAGAAACATTCGATTGTATAAACGTACCCCAGCTTTTTGGTACTGGTGGACACTTGCATTACTTCCATAACTTGGCTGTTGTAAATATTGCTACAATAAACATAGGGGTGAATACATCATTTCAAGTTAGTGTTTTGGACATCTTCAAATAAATCCCCGGAAGTGAAATTGCTAGGTATAAAGCAGTTCCATTTTTAATTTTTTGAGGAAACTCCACTCTATTTTTCACCAATCTGCATTCTTGCCAACAGTACGTGAGAGTGCCCTTTTCTCTACATCCTCAACAATATTTGTTTTTTGTTGAGTTATTGATGATCATCATTCTGACAAGTGTGAGGTCATATATATCATTGTGATCTTAATTTGCATTTCTGTGATGACTAATGATGTTGATTATCTTTTCACATGCGTGTTAGCCATCTGTATGTCCCCTTTGAAGAAGTGTCTATTCAGGTCCTCTGCTCATTTTACAATTGAGTTGTTTGGTTTTTATTTTTTTAGTGTTCATTTATAGGCATTCTTTGTAAATTTGGCATATGAACCCATTATCAGATGTATCATTGGCAAACATGGTTTCCCATTCATTGGGTTTTCTTTTCATTTTGTTGATGGTTTGCTTTGCTCTGCAGAAACTTTTTAGTTTGACATAGTCCCATTTGTTAACTTTTTCTTTTATTTTCCTTGCCCAAGAAGATGTATCAGAAAAAATATTACTAAGAGAGATGTCTGAGACTTTACTGCCTATTTTTCTTCTAGAATTTTTGTGGTATTGGTTCTTACTTTTAAGTCTTTAATCCATTTTAAGTTTATTCTTGTATATGGTGTAAAAAAGGTAACCTAGTTTCATTTTTTTTCATGTATTTTCTCAATTTTCCCAACACCATTTATTAAATAGACTGTCTTTACTCATTGTATGTTATTGTCTCCTTTGTCAAATATTAATTGACCCTATAGGCACAAGTTTATTTCTGGGTTCTCTGTTCTGTTCCATTAATTTATATATGTCTGCTTCTATACCAGTACCATGCTGTTTTGATTAATATGGCCTTGTAGTACAGTTCAATATCAGCTAGTATGATTCTACCAACTTTGTTTTTCTTTCTTAACATTGCTGTGGCTATTCAGGGTCTTTTGTGTTTCCATATAAACTTGTGCAATATTTGTTCTAGTTCTGCTATATACACCATTGGTTTTTTTTAACTTTCTTTTTATTATTGACACTATTACAGATGTCCCCATTTTCCTCCCCTTTGTCCATCTCCACTCAACCCTTAACCCCCCTTCCCTCTGGCCAATACCGCGCTGTAGTGTCTGTCTATATGTTATGCATATTTGTTCTTTGTCTAATCACTTCACCTCCTTTATCCAGTAACCCCCTCCCTCCACCCTTCTGACAGCTGTCAGTCTGTTCCATAGTTCCATGTCTCTGCTTCTATTTTGTTCATCAGTTTATTTTGTATATTAGATTCCACATATAAGTGAAATCATATGTAATTGTCTTTCTCTGAGTGGCTTATTTCACTCAGCATAATGATCTCCAGGTCCAACCATGCTGCCATGAAAGGTAGGATTTCCTTCTTTTTTATGGCTACGTAATAATCTGTTATGTAAATGCACCACATCTTTTTATTTATTCATCTACTGATGGGCAGTTGGGTTGTTTTTAGATCTTGGCTATTGTAAATAATGAGTCTATGAACATAGGTGTGCATATATTTTTTTGAATTGGTGTTTTGGGATTATTAGAATATATTCTCACAAGTGGCATCACTAAGTCAAAAAGACAATTTTATTTTAATTTTTTGAGAAAACTCCAAGCTTTTTTCCAGAATGGCTGCACCAGTCTGCATTCCCACCAACAGTGCGCTAGGGTTTCTTTTTCTTCACGTCTTCACCAGCACTTGTGTTTTGTTGATTTACTGATTGTAGCCATTCTGGCAGATATGAGTTGATACCTCATTGTGGTTTTAATTTTCATCTCCCTGATGATTAGTGATGTTGAGCATTCTTTATATGTCTAATGGCCATCTCATATGTCCTGTTTGGAGAAGTGTTTATTCAAGTCCTTTGCCCATTTTTTTCTTGGATTATCTTCTTGGTGTTGAGTTGTGTAAGTTCTTTATAAACTTTGGAAATTATCCCCTTATCAGATATATTATTGGCAAATATGTTCTCCAGTATCGTGGGTTCCTTTTTCATTTTGTTAATTTTGTTGTTGTCTTTGTTTTTGCTGTGCAGAAGCTTTTTAGTTTGGTATTTTGAAAGCAATTCCTTTGAATCTATAGATTGCTTGGGGTAGTAGGGATATTTTAACAATGTTAAATTTTTCCTACCCATAAACATGGCATATGTTTCCATTTATTTGTACCTTCTTCAATTTCTTTCTACAGTGCTATAATTTTCTGAGTACAGGTTTTTACGTCCTTGGTTCAATTTATTCCTAGGTACTTTTTGATATAATTGTAAATAAGATTGTTTTCTTAGTTTCCCTTTTCGATTGTTCATTATTGGTATATAAAAATGAAAAAAATATTTATTTTGTATTCTGATACTTTACTGAATTTATCAGTTTCAGTAATATTTGGTGGAATCTTTTGGGTTCTCTATATACAGTATCATGTCATCTTCAAATAATGACAGTCTTACTTCTTCTTTTCCAATTTGGATCCTTTCATTTCTTCTTCCTGTCTGATTTCTGTGGTTAAGACTTCCAGTACTATGTTGAATAATAGGCAGCAGTCTTTGTCTTAAATACACTCCTTGAACTCTCAGAACATGTAGATATGTTTTCTTTCCCCACTTTACAGGCATTTAAACTGAAGCATTAAAAGAAAGTCACCTGGAGTAAACACTGCCCTTAAGTGTGGCTACTCCCATGGGATTCGAATCACTATTTGGCTCACTACAAAGACAAATTTCTTTCCATTATAACCAGAATGATTCTATACAAGATCTCTCTGGCCCATTCTTTCCGGGGGGAAGTCATTTAAGAACAGGGGAAAATTCAGGCGTTCAGAGCTCTGCCTCTATGGTTACAAAATGGCTAAGGAAATATCCAGCTTCATAATTTCGAACACCATCCAGAAGAGAGAAAGTCTCTTCTTTCTGCTTGTCTTTGGATCTGTTATTGCTCCATAGCTCAAATTGTTGGATTTCCATTCTTATAATGACCACAGGGCCTGAAGGTGGAAACACTGATACACTTAAACCAATCTGGGACATTCATGGATCTGTGGGTGGAGTCTTTTCACCTTATCTCACCTCTAAACAGGAGCAGGGAAATACCTTCCCCTACCCCATCAGACACCCCATCAGAAACCAATCTGGATACAATAGCTGAAGTGAGAATATATACTGAGGAGGAAACTGAAAATACATATATAAAAGGTAAGACTGTACTAAAAATATATTTGTACACAAGGTCATATATTAACTGAAAAAAATGAAGTCATAAACATGATTTTCATTATTGTTCTATTAAAATAGGCCTATGGGAGATTTTTGTTTTATTCTCGGTACTTCAATTTTTTGTTTTCTCTCTATAATAAACTTAAATTATTTGTAGAATTTATATTTAGAACATATTTTAAACATATACTTTTTTCTTTAGCATAATTATTCTTCTCAAGATCAGTATACATATTATAGAACCCAGACAGTCAACACTGTATAAAATTAGTTTTGTTAAAACACTTCCTTGTGGTATTATATTAGTGGCTTATACTTTACTACGAAAGATCCCTTTAAGGAAAACACATCTTTCTTAAGAAAAACAAAATCCAGAACCTTGTAATACTAGATGGAGAACTTTCTCATGGGGAAGGGAGATGAGGCAATAAGCCCACATTCCTCTCTCTGAGAATTGCCCTAACCATACGTCTTCTCCCCACCCACAAGTTCAGCCGGTGCTCTTGGCCTTTAACACTTCTGCACACATTCTAACTAAACACCTTCACCAAGTTGCCTCTTTGCATAGCTGAAAAGATGTTGGAAATTTAACAAATAAAATAAAATAATTTACCAATGAAAAAGAAATTATAAAAGATAAACATTATCCCAAAGCACCGTGATTCTATTATGCACATCATGTCCTTTAGGGAGTATAGATAGGAGAGCTCGCACAGATGAGGCCATTTAGAGACAAGAGGGCTGCCTCTTATTCCCCAGGGCCATCCTAGCTTTCTCCAAGTTTCCTTTTCTCTCAGGCAAGGAGGGTGTATTACATGTATCTATCAACCTCTCAGTTATAAGAATGACTTCCACATTAGGCCCTACATGGTCTACAAAAG
The DNA here is from genome assembly GCF_021234165.1 of Pteronotus mesoamericanus. Taxonomy (NCBI): domain Eukaryota; kingdom Metazoa; phylum Chordata; class Mammalia; order Chiroptera; family Mormoopidae; genus Pteronotus; species Pteronotus mesoamericanus. Next base: position 44,610,013 of record NW_026555329.1, on the reverse strand, counting down.
TACTTATTTTATTTCTATTAGCTTCTTTGTAGAGATAAGAAAATAAAATATCAAATCATGGTTCCTGTTCTAAGTAGTTTATCATTTCTGACGGAAATATCCAACAAATGCCTGGGATCCATCCTGGAATGCCAAGAAAGAAATGTGTAAATACTGTCTATTTATCATTTAGCTCATGGATGATGGTCTGTCTCCATCATCACTGCTTTTCTAAATAATAATCAGCTCTTATGAACCAGCTGGAATGGCATCTTTTCCACAAAGCCTTCTCTAATTTCATCCTACAAAATTATAGAATTATTTTTCTTCTGAACTGCCATATATGCTATGCTTCTGTTGGGAGACATTTCACAATTTAGGGTTGGGGACATACCCTCTGAGAAACATAGAATAGTAACAACAAAAATAATAAATACCCTGTATGGAGAACTTACTTATAAGCTAGATAATATAATGTATTTTTATAGTATCTCATTTAGCATTAATACTAATATTATGAACTTCAAAATAACTATGTAACTCATCCAAATCACACAGTTTAACCCATATCTGTTTTATGCCAAAGACCTTGCCTTGATCACTAATGCCTCCTGAAATTATCCTTCTCTGCTCCCATCCTGCCAGCCTTCATTCTGGCCACTTCATCATGTCCATACACTCCTGACAAACAACAGAGAACCTTTGGGATTAGCAGCAGGGGACCTCATCCCTCTCATATACTGAGATGAAATGATATTGAGGACCATTTTTTAATCCTATTTATCTGCTTTATCTGCCTACTGGGTTTTGTACTCCTGTGTGGGAGAAATTCTACCTTTTCACCTATCTGCCATCTCCCTCATACATCATCACTGTGGAGCCTAGAACAATGTCTTGCTCCTTTCATTTTTGAATGAGTTTTTAATAATATCTTTAATAAAGAACACTAATTTGAATAAACAGATTATATAAATGAAGATAATATAAAATACAAGTGATAACATTTGCAGGCAAAGAGGGGTTTCCTGGAGGAAGCACCATTTATTACTTCTTTTGGCTGGGAAAAGAATCCTTAGCAGAGTTGAAAGTGAGAGGCAATCTAGTTGGGAAGAATTGCATAATGGTCTAAAGTAAAACATTCTTCAATGTTGATGAGAAATGATGTTGCTAATAGATTTCCTAGACCATAGAACAGATGAGCAAAAAAACTTAATTCTGGGAATTTCTGTTTTCCATCCCAGGGATTATTATTTCTTGGGCCATTATTGTTTCAGTGGATGAAGGTACATGCTAAAAATAGGCTGTTAATGCTTTCCTTGTAATTACTGCACATGTCAGAAGAGACTAATGACCCCATGCCACACTGTTTTCTTTCTACTTCAGTTGGCCTCAAACAAATAAACCTAATAAATATTATTAGAGTCACATATGCTCATAAAGGGTTATAATCAGTGGCTATGTTTATTTTACTGTGTAATATAGATGATGAAGCTATGTGATGAGTGGAGTAAGCTGGGATGGTTTTCCTATTTTCCCATCATAACATGGAAGACTTGCTCATTGTTTTTCACTGACTTGTATTTGAAATAGAACAGCTTACTAAAGCACTTACTAATTTTGACATGTCTTAAAGCAGTTCACATCTATATTTTCTGATCAAGTTCAACAATATATGATAGATGTTTGAAAGGAGTTCTTAAATATAGCATTAAATGGTTAAATAAGCATTTTCAGTGGCTGCACAACTAGTGTAAAAAGCAGTTCCAAATAAAAAGCAGTAGTTTTAATAACTTATTAATTCACTTTAATTGGGAATTTTGTTAGTAATCATTTTATGGATTTCAGGACAAAATTTGACTTATGTTATCTAAAATTTATAATTATAAAAAGCCCAATTATACTGTACTGGCCTAACTGTCTTTTTTTTTAAGGTTCCAGGCCAGTAAAAGAAAATAACCCCTATCATTATTTCCTAATGAAAGTACCACAGATTTTCATATCAGATTCTCATGGCTTTTATAGTTTAAAAGAAACTGAAAAATGATGAGTCTTCCATAAATTCTTACTAAAATTGTAAAATCATATCTGTGATTTGACTATCTATAAAAGTCCCTATCCTTTTATTGTGCTAATCCATCCTGTCAACAGAGTGATTTTCTAAAATACAATCTGATCAAATCACTCTCTCATTTGAAAACCTTCAAGTTTTCCTTTAAACATAATCCAAACACGTTTGCATGAAATATATGACTATTTACATCATGGCATATAATAACTCCTTTTTAAATTCTCCTTTCACTCTTTTTTTACTTCCCTTCTCTGTAACTCATAATCACCTTGAACTTCCTAATGTTGTGAACCTTGCAGGCTTTTGCCTTTCAGCCTTCAAATACCCTCCCCATTGTTTACTGGGTAAAAGCGTTTCATTATGACTCCACCAAAATATAACTTCTGTGGTTTTGTTTTTCAGATTTATCCCCAAGTACACAGTAATCCCCTTCTCTGTGTTCCTCTCCTAGTCAGTCTCCAGGCATTCATAATATGACATTTCCATCATCCTGCATTTTCATTGTGTTTTTAATGTCTACTACCTGTCTGCTGGATAATTCTTTTTTCTGCAAATAAAAGCTCAACACTGATAAAAATCCCTGATTTCAAGGAGGTGTTCCATAAATGTCCACTACCAGAACAATGGAGTAAATGAATCATACATTGCTACTCATGGAAAAAGAATACACCCAGAGTTTATGCCTTATAATGAATGCCTTGCTGCTAGCTGCAGTCTTGGACGGGAGTTTCAGACTGATGCCAGGGATATGGTTCTGCAGCACTGTCCAAGTGGTTGTTAGTTTCTAGTTAAAACCAAATATGTCCAAGAAAATATTAGGAGTGATTATCTGGATAACCACTCCTCATTTTATCTCCATAAAAACGGTGAACACATACACTTTAAAAAAAAAGTTCCTTTGAGTTTCTACTGGCGTGTATTCATTTAGAAGAACAAAAGGGTGATTAGCATGTTGCCAACCAGACAGCAGGAATTGTATGTTTGGCAACCAGTTCCATAAGGAAACAGGCCTGTGTTTGGTTTCCAAACAGACTTCAGGAAACTGACTTGGTGGGAGAAGTACAATCTTACAGAGAAAGCTGCACAAGACCAAATAAAACAATTGCACTTGATAGTGATAATGGTTCTACCAATATCATCCAAAGCTGCTCTGCAGCTGTACACTCAATGCCATTTTAAATGGTAGTCCTTGGAATATAGTTAAAGAAAGAAAATAACACAGATGCAAGGAGCTTTAGAGATAATTTTGTTAACATCCTTTATTATTCAGGTGTGCATATAATAACTAGGAAACAAGTCCTACTTGTCTACCTTATTTGGGATACAGGGAAACTTCAGGTGAAGTTAATAGAGGCAGCAATGTGATAGGGTGGTCAAGTCATCAGTTCTGGAGTCAGACAAGCCTGGGTCCATCACTTACCATCTGTATGGCCAGAGACAAGTTATTTTACTTCTTTGAGGCCCAGTTTTTTCACTGTAAAAAAAAAGAAAGAAAAAACACACAAAACACATGCTGCTACTATCTTTTTTAGATGGTGTAGTAAAGATTAGAGATTCTGCATATGGAGCATTTAGCCCAGTGGCTGAAAAAACAGGGGCCTTAAATAACTTATGGATATTGCAGTAAAAACAGGGGAATATGAATCCTCTTTGGGATGGACTTCTTGGCACTTGACTCTGCACAACATCCAGACCTTTGGATCTGGGAAGAACCCTGGGAGGAAGGAAGAAGCTTCATCTTCCACTGTGGAAATTCTAAGAGGAAGGTTCTATCTATGGGAAAGCAGACACCTGGTTGAACATATCCAATCAGAACCTCTGCACAATGTTTTGAGTCTGGAAGGGAGGGGCTTCAGAAGTACCACCCAGTGCCCTCATCAGGATCCTGCCTGCCTGCATTCTGCAATAGGCTCCTGTAGCACAGGCTTCCTTAGTCCCTACATGTACTCTGTGTCTGACATTTCTGAGTGTTCTTTGATACCCTCCAGCAAATCCCTTATTTGTTGAGGCTAAATAAATTAATTACTGCTATTTCTGACTAAGATGTTCATTAGAAATATAATTATAATGGGGCAAACCAATGCTTTCCAACCCATTTACATTCCATTGCTAACATACCTTATGCTCTATAACCACTTTAGTTATAACTATGGCTTAATTTTCTGTGTTCATAAAAAGAGGGGAGTCTACAAATATGGGAAACTGTGGATGAACCACAAGCTTACATTAAGGCATAAGATCAAACAACTACCTACACAAATCTAAAATAAAAGGCCTCCCTGTCTACTCTGAGTTTAAGGTCCATTCTAAATGGCAGCAAGGAAGAAGGAAAGAGCAAAAGCCTCAAAAATCCAGTCTCACTAAATGGAAGCCAGTTAGAGAAGTTGTCCTCTAGGACATCATGATTTTTGACTAAGCTACCAGTGATTTTATGATGTTTTTAGTTGGAGAGAAATTTATGAGTGATGTGTTATTTCCAGAAACAATAAAAATAGCTCCTTTTCTGAATCACCAAGGAGGAGGTGGGGGGAGAAGGTAATACAATACAGAATAAATGAGGAAGGAGTGAGCAGGACTGTCTGTTATCAAGGAAATGATGGGAGTGAGCAGGCCTTGGACAACAAGCATCAACCAAATTACAGAGACCCACCCTAAAGGAAGATGATATAGAACTAGAGGAACATAAGAGGGATAAATACAAACTGAAACTCAAATGGGGCAATAACACTAAGGTACTTAAACATAAATATAATGAAAAAAAATAGAGGAAAATATGAATCAGTAGCTTGTGCCAAGTTCCATTATGGCGATGGTTCTTACTGTTTAGTGTATATTAGAATTATCAGAGGCTCTTGTTAAAAATGTAAATCCTTGAACCTCTTGCCTGATAGATGCTACTGTTATGGTTTTTGTGAGGAAACTGAGATTTTTTTTAAACAAGTTTGAAAGTACAAGTAGCATTTCTCTTTATTTTTCAAAAGAGTTAATAAGTATTTTTTTGTTTCAATAGGTGCAATACTAGGTCACATTATCCTAGGATAATATGCTTGAAACTAAGATACCTGCCATTACAGCATTATGAATAATCAGAAAGAATTAAAATCATTTATGAAAATTCTGATTTTCAGGATAGACTTGTCATCTACTGATATGTACAACTCACTGGTAATAATAATGGCCATAACTGAGCCCTCACCATGGGCCACCGTTAAATGTTTTTTGCTCTTCAAAGCAGCTCTACAACATTGGTTTTGTTATTATTTCAATTTTATGGACAAAGCAAATGATAAACAGAGAGGATGAGAATCATGGGCATTATATACAGTGGTGGTTAATTTTGTGTCAACTTGACTGGACCATGAAGCACCCAAGCATTTGGTCAAACATTCTAGGTATGTCTGTGAGGTTATTTCTGGATGATATAATCCTTTATATTGATAGACTGAGTAAAGCAGATTACCCTTCCTAGTGCAGATAGGCCTCATGCAATCAATTAAAAACAAATAGAACAAAAAGTCCAGTAAGAAGAAAAAGCCTGCCTGACTTCTGAGCTGGGACATTGGTGTCTTGGCTTACAGAAGTGCCCAACCTTTTGGCATCTCTGGGCCATCCTGGAAGAAGAAGAGTTGTTTCCTGCCACACATTAAATACATTCTGACACATAATCATGAAAAAAAACCTAATGTTTTAAGTAAATTTATGATTTTGTGTTGGGCTGCATTCATAGCCATCCTAAGCTACAGGCGACCCGTGGGCCACAGGTTGGGCACCCCTGGTAGAACTTACAACTTTAAGTGTAATGATTGTCAGGCATTTGGATTCAGACTAGACCTTCTGCTATCAGCTCTCTTCTGTGTCTCTAGCTTGCTGATTGCATATCTTGGAACTTCCAGCTTACAAAACTGAGAAATTAATTTTTGCTGGATGTTTAAGTCACCCAGTCTATCATATTTTGTTATGGCAACATGAGCAAACTAAGACAGATGTTGGTGCTAAGAAATGAGGTATTGTAACAAATACATACTGTATAAAAAAAAGGCTTTGGAACTGAGTAATGGGTAGAGACTAGAAGAGTTTTGAGGTGAGTGCTAGAAATATGGACATTAACAATGATTCTGGTGAGGTCTCATGGAAATGAAGAACATTTTATTGCCACTTAAAGAAAAGATCATCCCTGTTTTAAAATGGCAAATTAGATGGCTGAACTGTGTTCATGGTCTACTATTTTGTGGAAGGTTTGTTTTGTAAGTGATGAAATTAGGTATTTAGCTAAAGAGATTGCTAAGAAAAGAAGTAGAATGGCTTCTTTCCTTCTTTTAGTAATTTTTATATTTCAATTATATTTGACTTTCAATATTATTTTACAATAGTTTCAGGTGTACAGCACAATGGTCAAATATTTACAGAATTTACAAAATGATCACCCTAATAAGACTAGTACCCCACTAGTACCACATAAGTTATTAAAATATTCTTAATAATACACTGTATTCCCTATGTTGTACTTTATATTCCCATGACTATTTTACAACCAATTTGTAATTATTAATCCCTTTATCTTTTTTACCCAACCCCCCAAAACTCCTTTATTTTGAAATCATCAGTCTGTTTCTTGTAACATCAGTCTTATCTGTGAGTCTGTTTCGGTTGGTTTATTCATTTATTTTGTTTTTCATATGTGACATACAAGTTCAACAATATGGTATTTGTCTTTCTCTATCTGACCTATTTCACTTAGCATAATACCCTCTAGGTGCATCCATGTTACCATAAATGGTAAGATTTTGTTCTTTTTTATGGTTAATTTTCCATTTTTATATGTATTACATCTTCTTTAGTTATCTATCAATGGGTGCTTAGGGTGCTTTTTATTATTATATAATAAATTAGGGTGCTCAATACAGGGACAATAGCAGCTGTCACTCTAGCCCTCACCCTGAAACCACACAACGCAATTTCTTTCTGTGTGCCTCTGGCACCTCCTGAGCTACTGTCCCTCCATAGGAGCCCAGGGTAAGTACCTGTGAGCAAGGGAGTCTATGTATGAGCCCTTTAGGAGGATGCCTGGATTTCCAGCAGCCTTCTGTCTCATATACATGTATAGAATCCCCATTTGATTTTCACAACCAGATGTGGGAGTTTCTTTTTTTAGCACTGATGATCTGGGCTGGGGACCCTGGTGGAGCTAAGACCCTTTGCTCCTCAAGGAGGACTTCTGCAGCTTAGATAGCCTTCCTGATTTTCAACTACCACATGTGGCAGGCATAGGGTCAGCTTGGTTTGCATGTCCATCCCTCCTATCAGTCTCGACATGGTTTCGTATTTATAATCTTAGTTATAGGACTTACATTTGGCTAGTTTTCAGATGGTTCTCCAGGTTGATGGTCTATAACTTAGTTGTTTTGATGTGGTCATGGGAGGAGGAGAGCACAACATCCATCTACTCTGTCATCTTGACTGGAATTCTTCCATTCATTCTTATTGCTCAAAGTAAAATGAAGAGAGACATAAGTTGAAGAAATGATTATTAAGCAGTAAAGAACCAGAGCTTGAAATTTTGGAAAGTTGTTGACCATGATAAAAAAATGAGAAAACTTGTTCTGAAGAGAACACTCAAGATATGGCTGAATAACCATGTAATAAGAGATTGTGAGTTTGACTCATGAACTTAATCAACCATCTCAACAGAAGCCAAGAATAGAGATGATATTATACAATTAGTGACACTGCTGGTTTGAACTATAGGGGATACAGAAGGTGAAACAGACTGAAGGAAAGCTATCAGACTCCTTGAATTTCACAGGATGGAAACATAGTGCTATTGGATGCAAATGTGCACTTTCAGGAAAAGGGGAAAATACTCAAAAGGCAATCAATCCAGAGATCATCACAGTTGACACTCCCACCCCAGGCCCAGGGTACACAGGCCTGGGGGACAAAAAGCCTGACACTACCTGATTTTAAATGTCATGACTGCCACCCAGTGTTGTTGTTGCAAAGGACCACGAAAGTGGAGCCACTCTGCTGAACCATGGAAGTGACACTTCCATCCCAGTGGGTCAGTGGGTCAGAATATCAAGAGGATTATTCTCAAACCTTAACATCTAATGGAACTTGCCTTGTTAGGTTTTGAATTTGCTTAGGACCCGTCACCCCTTTCTTCCTTCTAATTTTTTTTCTTTTGGAATGAGACTTTCTACCTTCTGTTCTACTGCTGTATTTTGGAAACACATGACTTATTTACATTTATAAGGTCACACTGGAGAAGAATATTTTCCCAAAATGAATTATATCTTGAATCTTACCCATATCTGATTATGATGGTATTTAGATAAGACTTTGTATATTAGAGTTCAGAATTAATCCTGGATCAAGGTAAGACTTTGGGATTTGTAGGGGTAGACTGAATATATTTTGCATGTGATAAGGACATTATTTTGAGTGGCCAGGGATAGAATTCTATGGAATGAATGTGTGTGTCCATCTAAAATTTATGTGTAAAGCCTAATTCCCAATGTAATGGTATTGGAAGAAGGGGACTTTATAAGGTAATTAAGGTTAGATAAGGTCCTAAGAATGGGACCCTCATGGTGGAATTACAATTTCCCTTGTTAAGAAGAGAAACCTTCCTATTCTCTCTCTCTTTCTCACTCCTCTCTCCCACATGACCATCTGAAAATACAATAAGAAGGTAATCATCTACAAATCCAGAAGAAAGTGCTCAGCAGAACTTGACAATGATGACACCATGATCTCTTGAGAAATAAATTATTGTTTACCATATATTGCCACATAGTCTATGACATTTTTATATGGAAGCCCAAGCAGATGGTAGAAATGGTAGATTTGGGATTTGAAACCCAAAGTCTGATTTGAAAACTTTCCTTTGACCAACTACTCTACACTTTCAGTAGTCTTTTTCTCACAAAAGGTCTCTAGAGAGCAAGTTTTACATGTTTTCTTAAAGCATATTTCACTCACATTCCTCTTATACAAATGGATAGAGAAAAGTGTGACTTGACTGAAGTCTCTGAGTATTAAGAAGAATATTTATTCTTTCTTCTTAAAATGTATCTGAATGGTGGGGCAGAAATACCCAACCCCCATGAAACTGTGTAGAGAGGTCACCAAGGGAAGGGACAAATGAATGTTTCATTTCTAGATGACTTAACCATGTTACCAACACTTGTATCAAAATTAAGTTTCACCAGGTGCAGCCTGGTCTCTAAGGGGACTGAATGACCACTGTGTATGCAGGAGGGCCCTTCAAAGACACATACTCTGAATGGTCCATCAGAGCACCATGCACTGGCTTTCTGTGGCTTGATAAGAACAAGCACACTTGGAGGAAACACAAAAATGTATTTAGTACTTACATAAAGTTAAAGCAGTTTTGCAACAATAGTTCTGGTCTTTATAGTACCATACAATATGTCAGGTGCACATGTAGGTTAGGGCCAAGTTTGAATGCTGCTAGAGTTAGTAGTTGGTTATAGAGTGACAGAAACCACACTTCTTTCATATTAAGGAAAGAGGCTACTGAGGATGTTTGTTTCTGGGTGTCTTAAAGCTTAAAAAATGGGAAATGTTAAGGAAAAACCAGGTCAATTCTGTTCCCTTACAGATGTGGGGTTTAATATTTTGTGGACCATACTGAAAAAGACTCAGCTGCCTCAGCTTACATAAGAATGCACTGGTCACTATGAAGCCATTTGCTCCTACTTAATTTGGGAGAAAAAGCAGATACCAGGGGAATCAGAGAAACAAGACAAAAGAGAATAACTTTGTCCCATTTCTTTATCAAAACCAATATCCCAATGGTAGGGTTGATTTGTTTTTGGTTAGAGCAGCAGCTCTATAAATATGGGTCCCTTCCTGCCTTACAAACCTCATGCAACTTGTCACCAAAAAATACCTTGAGAAATATTGAAGGCCTAATTCTTTCATATTCTTTTCCCATGAATACATATAGAGCTGGGTAAATGAGATAGCACATGAAATTTGCTCTATGAATTTGCAAAGACTTATGACAGACTTTAAATAATCTACCTCAAGGGAAAAGTATTAGTATGGATAAATCACAAATAACATTGCCACTCTTTAGTAGTGGGAGCTCTGTTCTGTCCTTTTAACCTTGTAGCTAGCATACTCTGGGAGTCAGATCAGCAGCTCCCTTTTGCAGATGTTCTATTGCATTTGCTGTTATTATTGACATCACAACCTGTTTCCTTTTCTCTCTCTCCCAGCAGTCACCAGACTTTCAACCAAAAGACCCTTGAAAGAGGAAATCCATCCAAGACTGTTAGTCTGCGGTTACATGTGTGTTTGGGCCTCCAACTCACACTCACTCCATCCTGACAAGTGCAGAAGGTGAAAACATTGCTAGACAATCTGTTTCTTAGAGGAATCAACCTGTTGCTGAAAGATTTATTATCAGGGAACTGTGGGGTAAGAAAAGACCTTTATTTGAACCAAAATTGGTCATTCAAAGTTCATTCTGTAATCTGATCATTTATTTATATTTTATACACATTCCACCAAGGAAGAGAGGATGCATGTGGGACCATTACCTCATTGAATGTGGTGTGATCAAGAGACTATTTGACTGAATGGCCTGTTCAAGATTGTGGTATGCAACTCATTTGCATATTGCTTTAACCGTTTGGATATGGTGTGATCTTAATGAGTAGGGTTTTTCCTTCTCTATTCACATTCACTGCAAAGAGGATCATGAGACAGCTCTTGGTTTGAGCAGACACATGCTCCATACATATACATATCTCTCCCCAACCACTTATAAGAGAACATGGCTAGTAAGAGGTAACAAAAGTCCTGAAAAAAATCAAAGTACAGCTCATAGGAAAGAAGACCCTCCTTGTAAATATTAATGACCTATGTTCACAAGATCAAGTTCAGTGACATGAAACTTATCAAAGATCAGGATAGGTAGTAACAGCTTGGCACTGTTCAAGAAATGACAGCAACACCTTCTATGTACACTCAGGCCTGTTAGAGTGCATATGTTACATTTTCTCACTTAATCTATGTATATTTTTATTCTTATTTCACAGAAGAGGTAATAGAGGTCTAAGGAATGATTTTCCCAAAGTCAGTCCAGAGCTGGGGTTCAAGGCCATCTTTGGGTGCTGAGACCAGAGCTCTATTCTTCATGGTATCTAGAGGCTATTAAGGGCAGCAGGAGGCAATCTTGGAACAACCTACCTGCTATTTCCATCCACTCCCTCTAGGTTAAGTAGACCCACCTCCAGTTTCCCATTTCAAAATGACCCTCGTTCTCTGAGAATAGCCATCACTACATTGAGTGAAGTCCCATTGATGAACAATTTAATTCTGACCCTCAGCCAACAGGACCCCTAGTCATGACTGATTCACAGAGTAGGAGGCACATTTGATCCTGGGTTGGTCATTCAGATTAGAGAAAGGTGACATATACATGTGCTTCCATGGAGTTTACTAAAGGCAAGTCTGTGAAAGGAATGTCCATGATCTCCTTTTGCTCAGAATCTACTTTTATTCCCATTCCTTCCAGTCTTGTTTTCTTACCTTAAGTAAGAAAATTACTTCTTATTCAAGGTAGTGTAGCAGATATGGAGGACTGGTTCATTCAACACACATTCACAATGTTCCTCCTTGCCTTCCTTTCACCTTTCATTTAAGGGTGGTTATACAATGTAATTTAGGCCAAAGAGATACAGTCACAGCTTTCTGGGCTGGATTATGGGTCCCAAAATAAAAAGGCATAGAAATTCCCTTCCATTTGTTGCCAACTAGAAAGCAGATGTTATACCAGCAGGGGTAGAAGCCATATGAATAACTCAAAAAAATAAAAATTAAAAAAAGGCTACAGAACTGAAAGGTCATTGAATCAGGAATCATTGAATCAGGCTACCTGGGCAGCCTACCTCTAGACTTTGTAATATACATAGAAAGAAAATACAACCATTAGTTTAAGCTTCTGTGAGTTTGGTATTCTGATATTTGCAAATGGAAGAGTCAGCTGCTTCTTATACTTATAATAGAATCTTGATTTCCTTTTAAGCAAAAATAATTTTACTTAAATGATTTGAATATTTCTGCTGCAACATGGGTTCCAAAGAAACCATAGACATATAGAGATCCAGAGGGGCATACTATACATAAAAGGAGTATAGTACTTAAGATGACCACTTCCAAATCTTCCATCCTTACTTAGTAGAGCTGGATAAAGCTATCCTGGTTAAATTTCTTTAGAGTATTTGAAGGGATATGTATAAAAAATCTTGGGTAAAGAAGATTATTTCGAAGATAGAAGAAATATGTAATGATTTAGAAAACTGGCCAGATGCTATAGTCAGGTTACATTCTACTTCATCATTAATTCATTCATTCTTTCATTCATTCATTCATGTTGCAACAAATATTTATTATCTACATATAATAATGCCAGGTGCATGGATACTATGGTAAACATGATTTATTTGCTTTCAGAAAACTAATGTAGACATCGAGGCAGAAAATTCAGCCACATTTCCTACAAAGTTTTACGAGCATTTGGGTAATTGGAATCTGCATAAATTTCACAGAGAAATGGAAAAATAGCTCAGCATAGCTAAAAGAAAAAATGAAGCTCATATAATATGTTTTTTTTAAAGATTTTATTTATTTACTTTTAGAGAGAGGGTGAGGGAAGGAGAAACAAAAGGAAAGAAACAGAAATGTGTGAGAAAGAAAATCATCCATGGCTTCTTGCGCACCCCCAACTGGAGACCTGGCCAGCAACCCAGGCATGTGCCCTGAGTGGGAATCAAACTGGAGACTTTTTGGTTTGCAGGCTGTCACTCAATCCATTGAGCCACACCAGCCAGGGATAATCCACTTTTTTTTAATTCTCCTAAAATTTGTGTTTTTTTAAGAAAGTTTTGAGAGGGTTGACCTGGGACCAGAGAGAAATATATCTCTTTGACACATTTGATAAACCATCTCAAAGTTGATAGGATTCCCTCTTGCCCATCCTAGTGGCTATCTCTGCAATGTTTATATAACTGTATTATTCTGCTCAGGCTGCCGAACCAAAATATCGCAGACTGTATGGCTTCAATAACAAATATTTATTTTCTTGCAATTCTGAAGGCTAGAAGTCCAAGATCAGGATCTCACCAGGTTGGTTTCTGATGAGACTTCTCTTTCTGGCCTGTAAACAGCCACTCTCTTGCTGGTATCTTCTTTTTCTTATAAAGGCACTGACCCTATCAAATTAGGCCTCACCATTATGACCTCATTTATCACTCCTCTCAGGCCCTATCTCCAAATACAGTAACTTTGGGAATTAGAGCTTCAATATATTAAAGTGGAGGCTTGAGGCGAGTGGCATAAAAATATTCAGTCTATAACAATACCTGGGCAATAAGGTGATGATGCTTAAAAGGTTCTCCATATGAACAGTTCTACAAACTGAGGAAGAAAAATAGGAATACTATTTTTATGTAGTTCTTTAGGCACTATGGATTTTTTCTTCAAACATTCCAGCATAAAAAGCTGTGCTTTCATGGAAACTAAATCAAACCGCCCAGAGAGCAGTAGTCAGGGTCTCCCTCTGCAGAGCACTGAGATCATTCACTTCGAGGAGATACAATATCTGGACAACAGGCAATTTCCATGGATCTGCTTCCAAAACCAGGAAACACATGGTAAACCATGGAGAGCCAGTGCTAAGTGATAAAGGGGTGCAGGCGCCACGTGGAATACAAAATGTTGCATGTCAATCTATACTTGGGTCTCACATACATAAATAAAAAGCAAGCACTTTACAGGTGATTCTCTAATTGAAGTCAAAGTCAGATATTTGCATTCTCCTTTAACAGCAGAGAAAACCTAATGACTTCTCAAGGCCCTCTTCTGGAGTTTTCCTATATATTAAAGACAAAACACCTGTGAAAGAGAGACACAAACTTTCAACATCAAAATTCAGATTGGCATAAGCGAAGAGCCCCCAGGGAAGGGTAGTAGAAGAGTAAGAACTGCATATTTTCACATCTGTTTTCAATGAGACTTATGTCAAATAACTGTATTATTTGACAAAAGCACTCCAAAGAATTCCTTTTTTTTTTCAAAATGCCTTGAAATGTCATTAAAATTCATCTAGAAGTACACAAACACAACATACCACCTGTCCATAGTGTTAGATTGAATGAGAAAAGAGGGGCCTGGGCCTCGTGAATAGGAAGAGGCTTTACCTGCTGCAGTCTGGAGAGGCCATGTTGTTGGTTATCTTAGAATTAGTGTTCCCACCAACCTGGGTCAAGTGATCCATTTTCAGCTTGACACCAATCAGGAAATGGCTCTGCTACAATATCCTTCCTGTGAATGCAAATGAAACATATCCCTGGAAAAGCATAGAATGCCAGCATGGGCCTGAGTATCAGATGAGCAAAGTCATTTCTATACTGGCAAGGAAGCAGCAATAGTCATGTTACAGAATACAAGTGAGAAAGCAAATCTGCAAGAGTAAATTTCTAGAAGGTAATTTGGTAACATGTGCAGAAAGTTTACAGCAATGCAAACCCTTTGATTGGATAATTTCATTCCCTTCACTTTACACTCAGGATATTTTTAAATGTATAAGAATGCTTATTGTTGGGAGATAAACCTTCATCAGTCTCTTGTGCTGCTACATATCTTGCTGGGTATCCCAAGAATGCAACAGCATTACCACACTACCCATGCCACTTTTCAGGCTTGTGCCTTGAGCAAGTGTCGATGTAAGAAACATTCAAATTTGTAAAGAATTTATGAATATATTTGAGCCAAACTGATGACAATGTTTGGGAAGTAAAACCTCAACAAGTTGAGAAAATGTTCCAGAGAAGAGGAGTTATGTACCTTATTTTATACATTGCATCAAAAAGAGAAGACATTTGTGGGTTATATGAAATCCATTGGTGATAGATATGGGAGGCAGAAGAAAAACTAAACAGGGAAACCTCTGGGATTGGATAAAAAGTAAAATGACAGACACAAACTTCTTTTGCACAGGTGGGTACTGGATAATTAATAGTAAACAATTAACATGATAACAATAACAATGAGGGGATTTGTGATCTCTGCTCTTGTGTAGTTGTTATGCCTGGAGGGTCCAGAAAAAGGGAAGTTACCTTGACATTCCAAAGGTATGTTACCTTAGATGCAAAAAGACAATAGACAAGGTTAATTAAGGTAAAAATTAACTCTTGTCTGGGAAGATTCTAGCCTAGGACAGGGCTGACTGCCATAACCTGCTTTTAGTTAGAAAGTTTTAATATCAAACCATCCTCTGGTTACTTTAGTTCTTTAAGCCTGTAAGGCTGCCATGCATGTCTCCTGTGAGCTTGTCAGGTTTAGTATGTGGCCCCTTTTCATGTACGCAAGTGACCTTGAAGCATGAGTTAATGTTCCTTCTAGGCCCTAGAAACTAGGGCAAAGAGCAGGTTTGCTTACTGGTTACATGGAAAAAGTAAATTTCATAAGCTCAATATTCCTCAGCTGCATTGCAAACTTACTGTGTGCATAGACTCTATCTGGACCCATGGAATCAGCACTATGGAACTTGGAGGCAACTCTGACCCAGGAGTCTTGTGTCTTGTGCCATCTACAACAGGGTAACAGGCTTACTTCTAAGCTGACAAGTAGGGTAAAATCAAATTCCAAACCTGACACTCAAGACAGCATTATTTAGTAAAAACTATAAAACTAAATGCTTCCAAAGGGAAATTTATTAATTAATTATGGTCCATACACCACTTAGTTTGGTGCAGACATTTTAAAGCACATATATTGATATGGAACTGATATTACTATATTTGTCAGTGAATAAAGTGTAACAGAACCCAGTGGGTTCTATTGCTCTGGGTTCTAATGCCTGTTGCTGATAAGAACCATGATTCCCAATGCCAGAGTCTCATGAAAAGGAAAGACGCTATTTTTTCAAAAGTTAAACAGGTTTAGAATGATGGCAGAATTCTACTGTTAAATCTCACTCCCTTTAGAAACAAAGAAACACTCACAAACCCACAGTCCTACCCCCCTTTGCCAAACCAGGCCAGTCAGAAACACCATCTCTCAGGAAAAAAAAACCCTAGAAGTCTGTAGCTTAGCTGGGCATATTCCCATCTGTATCCTGGCGTCCTCCAGTCGTCCGTGCTCAGCTAGCTAGGCTCCTGCTTTTAATCCAAAAATCATCCTCATGGTAGGCCAGGGAATCCTTCTGTATCCTTTCAAATCGTGTGGCCAAGGCCCTGCACTGCTGCTACATGGTTAAGAAGCTTCTCCTTCCCCAACCTCATGGGGGGAGGGGGGAGGGGGGGGGAGAGAGAGAGACAGAGAGAGAGAAAGAGAATGAACCTCTCATAACTCTCCTACTCTTCTTCCCACATGGGCCTGAGCTCCAGCATGGCTAAGGAAAAGAGAGCAGCTGTCCCAGCAACTGGGTTTAAATCCTGGCATGGATCTGTCTCCATAACTCCATTTCTAACACCTCCCACACTGGGCTACACCTGCCAGTAATCTGGTTTCTTCTGTGTTTCTTGATTGCCATTTTTAGTCCGGGCAAGTGTGGCCCCGTGAGATAGAGCTAACCTCCTTTCTGCTCTGGCACAGGTGCAGGGAGCCCCTCTGGCTACATAGCATCACAGGTTAGAGTCATGCCCATCTCTCTGGCTCTGAGCTGGTGCAGCCTCTTAACATTACTAAAACTGGCCAAGTTCTTCAGATAGGCAAAGTAATGCTCAATGGTCCTGCTCTGCTTCCCTTATCCCCCAAGCACTAGCTATGGGAGTTTTATCCATTTTGAGGAACCTCTAGCTCAGAAGCCTGTCACAAAAGCAGGTAGGAAAGAAATGTATATAGAAGATTCATCTTCATATAAACACACAGATATTTCACAGCCGTATATGCATAAAATTTCTAAATGGTTCTATACAAAAAATGTCAACTGGGACATTCCCTAAGTAATGGACTTAGGAAGGAGTGTTATACATTTATTTTCTTATTTGTATGGTATCCTCTTTCTTTTTTTCATATAAACTTTTAATACTATATTCCATTATTAATGATTGTTGGATTTTATCATATTTACTATATTTTGCTCATTTTTTGTGTTTCCAACCCTTAATGCATAGTAAGTGTTCCTCTTCATTGGATGAATAGGGATCATATACTTCAAGAACTGTAAAAGATCTTAGAGAGCCTTTAACTCAAATTTTTGGATCTGTAAAATGAAGTTGAGTTTAGGATCTGGTGAGGAGAGTGGCCTGGCAATAGTTGCTGGAGGTGAGCAGGCAAAGATGATGGAAACTTTAGAATGAGATAATTGGTTGTTTTGTTTTTTATGAGTTTCTACTTTCTCCTGGGCTCCTCTTTCCTATAGTGAATATGAATAACAAATAGTAATAATAATTGAAAAGGAACATCTAAGAAAAAATGTGACAAAATACTTGTATTTGAAACAATCTGTGAATACTGATCTGTATATACAGAGGAAAATTGCAAAAAGAAGTAATGTTTCTGATAAAATACAGCTTTTCCTGTAATACAAATGGTGACTCACAGAAACCCAAAGAGGAGAAATAATAGAAAAGTTCTTTATAAGACACAATCTTCTTAGTACATCTGAGGATGAGTATCAGAACCTACTTTTTAGAATCTTAGAAGCTAAAAGCACTAGTGTGCTAATAGGTATTAACACTATATATTAACCATTGTAAATACAGCAGATCCTCAAATAATGTTACTTCATTCAACATTTTGTTATCATATTGATAAAAAATTGATTCTCAGAGGATCACTGTCTCTATGGAGTTTGTACATTCTCCACATGTCTGCGTGGGTTTTGCCCAGGTTCTCCAGCTTCCTCTCACATCCCAAAGATGTGAATGTTAGATTAACTGGAGTGTCTAAACAGTTACAGTCCAAGTGAGTGTGGTATGGGTGTGAGTTTGTTTAATGATGGCTGGTTTCCCATCCTGCATCCTGAGCTGCTCAGAGAGGATCCGGCCAAATGCAACCCTGAACCAGAATAAGCAAGTTAGAAAACAACTACCTTACTTGTTTTTATTAATCTTTCTAAAATGTATTTATAGCTCACATTTATTTCAATGTTTAGTATTAGAAGAGTTTTGGGTCCTTATTTAGAAGTTTAGTGATTTGGGGTTTAGTATATGCCCAAGGAACTTACTCTTGTTTATATCAATTAGCCCATAGTAAAATTTGTATTGTTATACATCGTTTTCCTTAAAGTCTTATTTTCCAACAACCTATTGATGATGTTAAGTGAGGACTCACTCTAATGTTGCAATGAATATGGAAATGCAAGCATCTCTTTTCTATCCTGTTCTTATTTCCTTTGGGTATATACCCAGAGGTGAGATTTCTGGGTCATATGGTAGTTAGTTCTGTTTCCACAGGTACTGCTCCAGCCAATAGTGCACAAGTTTTCCTTTTTCTCCATATACTCACTGATACTAATTTAATGTCTTTTTTATGATAGTCATTTTAATTGGCATGAGGTGATATCTCTTTATGGTTTTGATTTACATTTTCCTCATGGTTAGTGATATTGAGCACCTTTTCACATACCTGTTGACCATTTGTTGATTTCTTTGGAGAAAAAGCTATTCAGTTCCTGTGCTTGTTTTTAAATCAAATTGTTTATTTTTGACACTGAGTTGCATGACTTCAAATGTATGTAAATAAGACTTCAAAGATGTGGACAAAAAGAATAATTTGTTCCAGTTCTTATCAAGCCCATTGTTCACAGAATTAATTTGTTTTTCACTTGGAAATTTCCTTAAGATTATGAACAAAAAGAAAATGAGGGGGTTACATACAAACCTATTAAATTTTATCTATTACTAAAATTATGCTCAACAGATTAGAAATATTCATTTTTTTTTTCATTATTTAATTTCAGTCTTAGGCTCTAGCTTAAGGAAGAAATAGAGTGTTTTTTGTTACTGTTGCATGAATTTCTATGTGAGAAATCACTGTGGTTTATTCCCAGAAATGTCCATCATTTAGGGGAAAAAAACATTCAAAACTACATACCCAGAATTATATAATTACCTCATCTTTAGTTTGATTGAGGCTGAGAGTATGTGAGTTTGGAAAATGAGGATGAGTTTGTTTTATTTTAATTGCTTGGGTGTGGGAGAACCTGGTTGTCAGTTTCCTATGAAATGCACTCCATGCTGAGGGGTTCTGTGCTTGTCTTAGTCATTAAATGGAGATTCAGAGATTCTCCATTAGACATGAACTTGGTAACTTACAATAACACTGCATGATCCAATCTGAATATGCTGTTTTCCAACTGTGACAAGGATAACAACCCTGCCTCTGGGATTCAGGCAGCGCTTTTTCCACAATGGTGAGATTTCACTCTGGCCCATGAAGAAGCAGCACAAGGCTCTGTAGTGATGGGAAAGAGAATAAATAGTTTTCATCCCATCTCAGCAACAAAATAGATTGAGTAACTCCTAACTTGTGTTTTATAGACATTAAGCTCAGAGAAGAATGTGCTTGACCATGTCCAGGGTCATGTGATGGTAAGCATCAAATTTTCCAAAAGCTAGAAGAAAAGAAATATGAGGTCTGATGGGTCCACAAAATACATCGTTCTGACCAATGGACAAGGAGCTAAGTTAAATATCTCTGGATTCTGAAAAAGTTTCACATTTCCACTCCAGCATTTCTTTCAAAAAAGCTCTTTCATTTTGTTCATTAGATTTCACATATGAGTAAAATTATATGGTATTTGTCTTTCTCTCACTGGCTTATTTCACTTAGCATAATGCTCTCCAGGACCATTCATGTTGTCACAAAGTGTAAAATTTCCTTTATTTTACAGCCAAGTAACATTCCACTGTATAAATGTACCACAGCTTTTTAACCACTCATCTACTGATGGACACTGGGGCAGCTTCCAAATCTTGGCTATTGTAAATAATGCTGTAATGAACATGGAGTGGATATTTTTTTTTGAATTAATGTTTTGGGTTTCCTCAGATAAATCCCCAGGAGTGTAATCACTGGGTCATAAGGCAGTTCCATTTTTAATTTTTTGAGTAACTCCATACATCTTTCCACAGTGGCAGCACCAGTCGGCATTCCCACCAACAGTGCACTAGAATTCCCTTTTCTCCACATCCTTGCCGATGCTTGTTGTTTGTTGATTTATTGATGTTAGGCCTTCTAACAGGTGTGAGGTGATCGAGAGCAGGCTGACAGCTAGGAGGGGGTTGGGCTAGAAGGTGGAGGGATAGAACAAAAAAGAAAAACAAGAGAAAAAACTCATGGACATAAGGGGGGAAAAAAACAAAAACAAAAAACAAAAACAAACAAAAAAAACCCCTTTCAACCAAACCAAAATCTTTTTCAACATGTCAGTGTATTGTTCTTTGGTTAAGTCAAGATTTTAATCACTCCATAATAAAGTTCTTAACTTCTGAAGAGGTAAAAGAGGACAATCTATTACCAAAAACATATTGCTATCATTTTACCACCTACATGTATCCAAGAGATGGTGCAAAACAAATTTACTTATCAATGAGTTTGTTTTCATTTGTCCATCAGTTCAGACTCCTCTTTCGGAGCCCTCTCTCTCCTGCTCCCCCTTCATAGCCTTTGTGTCTTGCTGCCTCATCCCAGAACCCTAGTTCCCAACAAGTTATCCCATGTAGTTCTACCACCATCAAAGCTCTGTGAGATCTACACAGTCCCATTTCTCCTTGGAAGTAACTTTTGGTTCTTCATAATTAAAATGAACATGATGAACCTTTGTCTTAATAATTTATCGCCCACTTCTTATTGCATAACTTCAATGTTCTGTGCAAATAGAGACTCTGATCTCTCTTCTCTGATTACTGAGTAAGAGAGGGATGGGGCAAAAAAGAGAGTGACAGGAATGTGGGAAAACACTTCAACTTCTGATGTTTGAAACTAGGCTATTACCATGACTAAATTCTGATAATTTTTTGGATTTTCAACCAACTGTCTCCTATTGGCCATGGTACCTGCAAATTAGTGAGGTGCAGCTAATGTTAATAAACTTTCACTTTCATGCTCCATTTTAAAATGCTGTATAAATTGATTTCATATCAGTTTTGTAAGTGTGATTTTTCTTTCAGAGGTAGAATTGACAAATTCTTGAAACTCCTATCAACCAAAATACCAAAATATTTTTTATTTTGTTAAATTTGTTTTAATGTGAATATATAATAGCTTAAAAGAAACATTATATGCAATTCAATATGCTTTATAGCAATGTCATTAGAAATTGGATAATAATCATGCTGAAATGAAACAATTTTTATTTTGAAAATTACCAGTGTTTATTTTTAAGTATTGATTTATACTTTGCTTCTTTGTCCAGAATAATTGATGAAGTTAAGATTAAAATGATTTAATAAAGAAAGAAAAGAAGGGGGGATGAATAAGACCAGCAACACTGAAAGGAAAAGAAATCAACAGAGACAAGAGGGAAGGGGGGGAGCAGGGAAAGGGAAGGGAAGGGGAAAGTCAAGGAACATATAGCAAGGACTCATGGACAAAACCAAAGGGGAAGAGCTGAGGGAGGAAAGGAGGGAGGGGGCAAGGGAAAGTGGTGGGGGGTAGGCAGAGACAAATGTATTTGAAAAAATAAATTAAAATAAAATTTAAAAAAAAGACTGTAAATACATAGAGCAAAGGGCTTATACACTTGCAAGCATAGTTAAATTTGGCTTTAAGGCCCTGGCAACTGTTACACAGTTCCTCAGGGAAGCAAATGTATTTTTCTGGTATTAATTTTTTAAGGAAATCAAACTTATGGGGCCTCATATGGGTAACATTGAATGATGCTATACACCATGTACTCAACTGGAGGTTCCCAGGCAGGATGCTACAGAATGTCCCTTAAAAAGCAAAGATGCAGCATTAAAATACAACCTAATTTAAGAAATTTTTAAGCCCAGGTAGGAAACTTTCTGTCAGTGTAGCTTGAGTGGAGGTGTGAGTGGAGTGCTTAACCTTTAGAAAGCCCTTTTGCTGAAGTTAGATTAACAGATGGTTTAATATTGGTATTTTGATGGGGTCTGGAAAGCCAGAGTTATGATGAGGTAGTTGAAAGTAGACTCATTATCTAGATCAGAGAAACACAATTGCAACATACAGTCTATTACAAACTAACCTATTGGTGAGAGGCTATTACTTCCCTCATCAATGGCTGTCTCATGTCTCTACAGAGTTAAGCCCTGGGGGTATATAGACACATTTCTTTATATTTCCAGCATATAAAGAATTGCGTATGCACCTTCTGCAAACAAAATAGAGTATATACCTAGGGTCTACCCAGCTTGGATCAATCCCACAGATTGAGATGGAACAGCTCTGGAGGAAAAAGCATCCTCACTTAGCTGCATACTGTTGACTATTTTTCATAATGTGAGGTTTGTGACATGGATGACTGGTCCCCAACCAGAGGGAGACAAGTGCCTATGACATTTGAGGCACTTTCTTGGACTGTGCTTTCCTGAATCCCTCTCCAGAATCTGGATCTCAGAGCCTACCCTCACACTCATCAGTAGTCATACCTGACATCCCCACAATGATTCAATGTATTCTGTTCGTGAAATCCAATAAGGTGTTTAAATTTAAATTTAAATTTTAGCAAGTTCCTTTCTGTTTCCCTTAATATGTTGTCCTTTTGACCTAAATGGAGCTTTTTTATACCCAAATACCTTCCCACCTGGATATTAAATAGGCAAGATCCATTTATGAATGATTCATTGATAGGAAATTAATAGAGAACTCTTCTTGAAAGAAAGTTACTGAGACATTTCAATATCTTTAAGACAACAAGAAATACTACATAAAATATAGAAACCTTTTTGAAAATTCCTAATACCTCTTGTTCAATTTGGCATTCAGTGGTCTTGGAGACATCACTTCAAGGATTAAACTGAAGGAAAGACAGATGCTGTTGACAAGTCCAGGAAATCCCTCCTGATGATGGTCCTACTCAGGATACATGCATTAAGTCAACTTTATGCAATATCACAGTCTTAACCTGCATTGACATTTTTCAAAGGACCTAACTATTAAATAGCATGAACCTTGCAATATTTGAGCTCTCTTATTTTTAACTTATCTATTGATTATTTGGAATTGCTTCTAGATTATCAAGATGCATATGCCCTGCCAGAAAGAATGAAAAGCATGAGGTACACACTGCTGACTGTTTATAACCAGAGTAAGCTATATTAGGATATTGATATATGTAAGTAAGAGTACCCCATACTTATTCCGTGGAGTTCCATCTAACATTACTAAAATCTGTATGCAAGTTAATTTGGAAAAGAGTATTTAATTTCATTTAATACGGCTCTCCTTAAGGAGAGCAAGACAAACACATTCTTCCCAGTACAAATGACTCCAGATAAGTCAAGAAAGCATATTCTGCTGCTCAAGTTTTCAAAGGAAATTATTTTAATTTCTAAAAACAAAGAAAAAAAAAGCTACCTAATTTGAGTCTAATATCCAAGCAAACAGTGCATTAGCTACATTGGAAAGAGTAAAAAAAAAAAAAAAAAATCAATGAAGAACATTAGGAAGCTGACTGGGGATAGGATACATTCTCATTCAGTGGGCTGAGGAGTTGGTGACAATCTTCAATGGAGAAGCCAGCAATACTTTTACATCTCCAAAACTGTCTCTTAGCTCTGGATACAAAATTAAAATTCTTGAAAATAAAACAAACATAATATTTGTACATACATGTGGGAATAATTCAAATACAATTGATAATTAGATAAATTTTGAAATGGTATAATTCAGGGGGAAAAAAACTTGTGAAAGCACAGGCTGGGTAGCATAATAATATTTCTTTGTTTATGTGAAATTCCAAAACAAAATTGCAGTTGATGTTTAAAATGCAATCCTTTTGGTTTGGCCAGCTTCTTCTTGGCCATTATTATAAGAGGAGGGAGCTGACAATACTTTCCTCTCCAGATGAATCTACCTGGACTCCTGCCTAAAGTAGTGATACTTAGATCTGAAAAATAAATGGTTTGGCGATGATTAGGGTAGAAATGTTTCCAGGATCTGATCCATGACACCTCTATCTAACAAACGCATTGAACTCTGCAATGGTCCTTATCAATGTCAACCTGAACTATTGTGTGATCAGCTCGGGGGCGGGGGGCAAATTACTCACCTATTTCCCATTGAATTGCATACTATTTTCATGACATCAGTGATGGACTTTCAACTTAAAACTCCTCAATCATAATACAAGTGTGCTGCATGCCCAGGCAAAATTGACTATTTTCTTGAGTTTGTTGTTACTCTCTCTCTCTCTCTCTCTCTCTCTCTCTCTCTCTCTCTCTCATTTTCTTTGATGAGATCCATATAGTAAGGGCTGGGGATTCATGAGGAGAAAAGTCTGTTGATCTACATATTTCTCAATATGAAAGATTTGGAGACACCAACTGTCCAACTGAGGATAGGGGGCAGCAAACATCCTACCCTGTCCTATCTTAGGCTTTGTTTGTCTTTTAAGCAAATACAGAAGAGCTGGGGTTTTCTGAGTCCTCCCTTCTCTCTTTAGCAATAAAACGTGGGAGATCAAATTCACCATAGCAGAAGCCTGGGCCAGGAAATAGGGTGACTGATAGAAGACTAGAAGTGCAAAAAGCATTACAGA
Source organism: Pteronotus mesoamericanus (assembly GCF_021234165.1). Taxonomy (NCBI): domain Eukaryota; kingdom Metazoa; phylum Chordata; class Mammalia; order Chiroptera; family Mormoopidae; genus Pteronotus; species Pteronotus mesoamericanus. The sequence continues at coordinate 44,585,258 of NW_026555329.1, read as the reverse complement.
GTCCTGGAGGCATCATGAAGTCCCCAGTGAGGGAGTCTTTGGTCACACTCTCTCACTATCTTGGAGATCAGGATGGCGTGCTATGTGTGAACCCTTCTGCCTCTACCATCTGCACTTAGCACTCATGTATGAACAAGAGGTTCAGCCTTTAAAAGACAGTCAACTTGGACTGACAAATTGTATTCCAGTTTAAAACCATTTGAGATTCTTCAAGTATTTCTAAATATTTGAATCTACTATGCAATTTAAAGTGACGTGATAGGGGGTGGGTAGAAATTCACATCCGGTACAGTAAACACTGATGTTGTTATTTCCTAATATCATCTGTGTATATAGAATATTTGTTTCCCTTCTTAAAAGAGTATCCCAGTCTTCCAAGAATAAACATTTAACTTCAAAAATCTTTATGGTAAGTTCATACTTTTCAGATTTACCTACTCAAATGTGTGCTGCTGTTGAATACTCATTGAAATACATATATATGTTTGTGGACCCATGCATTAAAGTTCTGGAAAAGAAGCAATGTGCTGGTGTGCAATGATATTAAAAAATGACATGTAATATTGATAATTTTATTTTTAAAGGGAGGAAGTATTTAGAATTATGAGAAAGATTGGAAGAAGAGCAAATGAAAAAAGACGTTATACACTTCTTTAAGCTGATGTGCCCCATATCTATAATGTTTCTCTTTAAAAATATATTTTTCGTGTCACTAAAATACAGACCTCTGAATTTCCAAATCTTTTATATTCATGGGACATTTGAAAGTATGTATAGTACCTGGAATGCTCTACATTCTCTGTAGAAGGTGCAAGACCTTCTCTGCTTTCAAACAGTATTGTTTGGACCTGGAAGCAAAATGGATCCTCCTTCTGATGTCATTAATGAGACTCTCCTTGCAAATACTGATGTTATTTATATGTAGAGATTGCTGCAAGAATTTTTAACTTGTGTGGGAATATAATACTGATATGAACACAAGATCTATATATCTCAAGTCCTAGCTTCCAAAGAAATTGCTGAGAGCACTATGAGACACTACCTTTGAAATAGGGAGTGAAAATGAAGTGTTGTGCCCTTTTGTGGGTAGCTCTTTTTTCTCACCTAAGAGAGACTCAGAATCTAATGGTTATCACTGGAAATTTGGCAATTTAACATCAAAGGTTTCTGGGGAAGCAACGTACATGCCAGATTTGACATTAAATCTGTTTGTGGGTTACATTCCAGTGCTAGTAACATGAATTATAAAATTATGACAAAAGTAATTCATTAAATTATTTTAATGATCTATTTTACAGTTACCCTGGAACACAATCATTGGTGATAATTCTTTTAAAGAAATAACCATGCATGGTATTCTCATGCATAGAAAGAATGGTATGACTGTAACAAACTGATAACTAAACTGTAAAAAAAGAACAGTTTTATGTGTGGTCTTCAGCTACTTGTGCAATGTCACAGAACTTGAGGAGAACCTCCAAGGCATCCATGGGGTTTCTTTGTAGAAGGAAACCCACCCAGACATAGAATGAGAGAACATTGGTTATTTCTTTGGAGCTTTCAAAATGGCAATAGAGGCTTCACTGGCTAAAGGAGAAGAGGCTATCCTGCTTGCACCCTGGATAGGATAAAAGCTCAGACATTTCTGCTGTTATTCTTTATGATTTCACCATGAAACTGCTGACTGAAGCTGGTACTCTGCATAAGCAGTAAGTCTAACATAGAATTGTAAATTTCCTACATAAGCATTAATGATATCCCTCAATATATACAGGAAGCTCTTTGGCAAAAGCTGGAAAACAGGCATTTAAGTAAATCCCTTTCCAATAATTTGTGGACTTCTAAATTAATTGAGCAGATAATTTAGTGACCACATGTGACACAGAATACAGATTTTATGTAACTAATTTAAGAAAGTCATTAAACAAACATCAGAACAATAACAAAAAAACAACAATAACAAATTCTGTGCAGGGAGTAAAATGTGATTTCTAGACTTTCTACATTATAGTATTGAATAATCCAATATTAATAAAAAAATGAGAAATACAAAGAAATAAGAAAGTATGGTCAATACACAGGAACCAAAGCAGTCCATAGAACTTGTTCCTGAAGAAGCCCAGGCATTAGACTTGCTAGAAGAATAAATAAATAAATAAATAAATAAATAAATAAATAAATAAATAACTTTAAATAAGATAGTTTAAGTATGTACAAACAACTAAAAGGAATAAAGGAACCCTGACTGGTGGCTCAGTTGGGCATCATCTTGCAAAGTGAAATGTCACCAGTTCGATCCCTGCTGAGGGCACATGCCTGGGTTGCCAGTTCAGTTCCCAGTTAGGGTGTATACACAAAATAACTGATCAGTGTTTCTCTCTCACCTTGATGTTTCTGTCCCTCTCTTTTTCCCTCATTCCCTCTCTAAATACTCTCTAAAAATAAATAAATAAAATCTTTAAAAAATGAAAGAAAGGAAACCATGTCTAAAAAAATAAAGTATGAGAATAATGTCTCATTAATTATAGAATATTAATAGAGATAGAAATTATAAAAGAACCAAATATAAATTCAGAGTTGAAAAATACAATAATTGAAAGGAAAATTATACTAGAAAGGAGCAGCATCCGATTTGAAATGGCAGAAGGAAGAATTAGCAAACGTGAAGGGAAAACAGCACGAGAGAAGCAATTTATCACATAAGGGATCATTAGTCATATTATTAGCTGATTTCTCATAAAAAACATGGGAACTAGAAGACATTGAACTAACATATGCAAGGTACAGAAAGCAAATGATTGTCAACCAAGAATTCTGTGTCTAACAAATCTGTTCTTCAAAATAAGATTAAAGAAGAAATGAACATATTCTTAGATAAACAAAACTAAGAGAATGTGTGACTATCATATCAGTAATTCAAGAAGTAGTTTATTTTTATTTCACCTTTAGGGTGAAATAAAAGTATATTAGTAAGTCAAATTCATGTGGAAAAATAAAGAGCACTAGTTAAGATTAAACACATAGGCAAAATATAAAAGATAATATGGTGTATGTCAAATCTGGGCACCTAAGAAACAAGAGCAAGCCAAGTCATGGTTCATTCCCCTGAGAAAATAATAGTCTAGCAGTTATGCTACACATATATATGATTTCAATGGATGAATTCTAGAATGTATAGGGGACTCTGGGAGCACATAGATAGGCATTTAATCCAGCAGAGGAGGTGGAAGAAGGCATTCATGGATAAGAGAACTAAGCACCAGAGAAGGTATTCTGAGCCTGAGTTGTTAAGGACAGGTAGGGAGCACTGTGAGAAAAAACTATGGGAGAAGTGAGCAACATGAGGAAATCTAATTGTTCAGTAAATATGTATCCAAGGAATTGCAAGTCATGCAAAAACAAAAGGTGAAAAGGTGCACCTGATAGAGGAGCTATGGGAGACAAGCTCAAAGACCCAAGGGAAGCCAAACTGTGGATGACCTGAATGCATTCTGTAGCTAAGTATGGATAGCTACACTGTAAGTTTTTTCATTAGAGAATGAACTGATTAGTCAGTTAAATCATTCTAGCAGAAATCTGGAAAGTGAAATGGGGATTGGGGCTAAGATGGGTGGTAGAGAGGGAGAAAACTGGTACAAAAAGTTCTGTTAACCAGTTATTGCAATATTTATGTTTAAGAGATCATGAAAGCTGACTTAAGAATTCCTAAGGATGAGGCTATCCATGAGGTAAAATTAATAGAACTTTCTGAGAGATTACACAGAAAGTGGAGGAGAGCCCTGGCTCAGTGGATTGAGTGCCAGCCTGCCAAATGGAAGGTTGTCAGTCTGATTTCCATCAGAGCACATGCCTGGGTTGCAGGTCAGGTGCCCAGCAAGAGGCATGAAAGAGGCAACCAATCAATGTTTCTCTCACACATTGATGTTTCTTTCCCTCTTTCTCCTTCCCTTCCCCTCTCTCTAAAATAAAATAAATACAATCTTAAAAAAAGAAAGTGGAGGAGATGGAGGATTCAATAATAACAAATAACATGGAGAATATGAGAAGAAGCTTACTTTATTTTTTATTTTCTCTTATTTATTTATTTCATTGTTGTTCAGTTACAGTTGTCCTGCCCTTTCTCCATTTCTCACCCCTACTCTGCCCCCCTCCAACTCCCGCAGTCAATCTTCGCTCATCATCTGTACCCATGAGTCCTCTATTCATGTTACTTTTCTTGCCCCTTGCTCTTCTTTCCCCCATTATGTCCCTCTCCCCTCCCCTTTGTCAGTTTGTTCTTTATTTCCAAGTCTCTGGTTCTATTTTGCTCATTTGTTTTGTCAATTAGGTTCCACTTGTAGGCGAGATTATATGGTATTTGTCTTTTACCACCTGGCTTATTTCACTCAGCATACTACTTTCCAATTCTATCCACACTATTGCAAAGGGTAGGAGTTCCTTCTTTCTTTCTGCCATGTAGTATTCTATTGTGTAAATACATTGTAGTTTTTTGATCTAGTCATTTACTGATGGACACTTAGGCTGATTCCAGCACTTGGCTATTGTAAATAATGCTGCTATGAGCATTGGGGTGCATAGGCTCTTTTGAATTGTTTCAGGATTCTAAGGGTATAATCCCAGCAGTGGGATCACTGGATGAAAAGACAGTTCCAACTTTAGTTTTTTGAGGCAATTCCATACTGTTTTCTACCGTGGCGGTACCAGTCCACATTTCCACCAACAATGTACTAGGGTTCTCTTCTCTCCATGACCTCACAAGCACTTGTTTGTTGATTTATTAACAATGGTCATTCTGAGTGGTGTGAAGTGGTATCTCATAGTGCTTTTAATTTGCTTCTCTCTAATGGGTGGTGATGTTGAGCATTTTTTATGGGACTTCAGGCCCTCTGAATGTCCTTGGGGAAGTGTCTGTTCAGGTCCTTTGCCAATTTTTTAATTGGATTGTTTGTCTTTCTGGTGTGGAGTCATGTGAGTTATTTATATATTTTGGAGGTGAAACCCTTGTCCAAGGAATCATTGGCAAATATATTTTCCCATATAGTTGGTTCCCTTTTCATTTTGCTGATGTTTTCTTTAGCCATGTAGAAGCTATTAATTTGATGAAGTCCCATTAGTTTATTCTTTTTGTTTATGTCCCTTGCTCTAGTGGACATATTGGTGAAAATATTGCTGTGTGGGGTACCTGAAATTTTCCTGTCTATGTTTTCCTCTAGGACTTTTATGGTGTCACTACTTATATTTAAGTTTTTTATCTACCTTGAGTTTATGTTGGTGTATTGTATAAGTTGGTGGTCCAGTTTTATTTTTTTGCATGTACTTGTCCAGATCTCCCAACACCATTTATTGAAGTGGCTATATTTATTCCGTTTTATGCTCCTGCCCTCTTTGTCAAATATTAACTGTCTGTATTGGTATGGGTTTATTTCTGTTCCATTCCATTGGTCTATATGTCTGTCCTTATGCCAGTACCAGACTGTTTTGATTAAGGTGGCCTTGTAATATAGTTTGATATCAGGTGTTGTGAACTCTCCTACTTTTTTCTTTCTCAAAATTCCTGAGGCTATTCAGAGTCTTTTATGGTTCCATATAAATTTCTGAAATACTGGTTCTATAACTGTGAAATATGTCATTGGTATTTTGATAGGGATTGCATTGAATCTATAGATTGCTTTGGGTAGTATGGACATTTTAATGATGTTAATTCTTCCAAACCATGAACATGATATATGCTTCCATTTATTTATGTATTCCTTAATTTCTTTCTTCAGTGTTGTGTAGTTTTCTGAGTACAGGTTTTTTACCTCTTTGGTTAAGTTCATTCCTAATTATTTCATTTTTTTTTTCATGTTGCTATAGTGAAGGGGATTTTTTTCTTAATTTCTGGTTCATTTTTTGAGGAAGCTTATTTTAAGGTAAATAAGACTGTAAGACAGGTTAAGTTTAAAGTGTCTGTAGGAGATCCAGGTGGATATCTGGTAGGCACTGAGAATATGAGCATAGAACTTGCAGGAAAGTCATTGATACAGAAATAAATATGTGAATCATCTATACATAAAAGGTGTATAAAAGTGTGTGATTCAATGAGATCATCCAGGAAGAGGAGAGTGAAAAGATAAAACTCTAGAAAACACTAACAGTTAAGTAGATGGCTCTCCATTCCTATGAAGAAAATTTGAGATGTGGTGGTAATTTTTCTCCCATCTTAATTTTAAGGGGACTTCTTTATCTCTTCAGAGTCCCCAGGCAGCCAGTCTTTTTAACAATGACATATAAATGTTTGTATTTATATCAAACAATGATATAAGAGATTAAAAGCATTACCCCTCCTTGTGAAATTTAGATTCTAAAGAATTCTATTTGGTTGAGTGTTTCAATACCAAGAAATGAACTATTAAGATTGGAATTGAAGTCATAAACAAAAATTTTAGAAGCAAAGATAGGCACCTAGGAGTATATTCTCTATTGTTTCTATTCTTGCCCTATCCTTTTATTCCAATGATCTCTTTCTGGGATTCTGGTCTAATTTAGTGGGTGTTTTGTACTGAAATTTGCAGAATGAGCAAAAGGTCTGACAGAGGAAAATGTGGGTTTCTTCTTGTAAGCATAGTATTAATGCTTTAATAGGCTAATAGAGTTTCTACATTTTTCATCTTTCTACTAAAAATTTCAGAAGAATGGGGGTATATGGTGAAGACAATTATTTCATTTCCAATTTTATTCTTCTCTAAGTTTATGGTTAGGCAACAATTTCTGCTCCTTGCAATAACAATTGACTAGTTTCTTTCCAATGGAAAGTGACTGACACTTCTGTACATAGACCTTCCAGATTGTGAATGGGCTTATTCCACCTTCTTGCAGACTGGAGGCTGAGCATAGCTACAACTCAGACCCCACCATGCAGATGATAACAAAAATTGGTATAGTCACAAAATAAGAAGAATCTTCATGGCTGCTTGGATCACACAAACCTTGAACTCTCACCTTGAAATTTTAGAAAAAGTAAACTTTTTGTTCTTTGAACCTTTAAATTTGGCATAGTAATACCTTTGTAAGAGCTGCCTACCTCCCCAACTCCAAGTAAGGCAAGACAGAAATAGTGGTTAAGATGGGTAATAAAACTAAAACCTACTTCTTCCTCTTAAGGGAGAATGACAGTTAAAAGAAGTTGTAGAGAAAATCGGAAAGCTATTTAATAATGATCAGGAGAGTCAAAGATGTAAAGAAAATTTACTAAATATATGATAGCCATGAATATTTTTCCAAAGTCTTGGTGTGTGAGGGTTAACACCCTTCAACTCAGAGGAAGAGAAATCTAACTTGTATTATGGAACAGCTCTTTTTTTCTACACTTTAAATAATTTGTTTTTTATCATAGTTAACATACAATATTGTATTAGTTTCAGGTATACAACCCAGTAATTAGACATTATATAACTTACGAAATGATCATCACCCAATAAACCTAGTACCCATCTGGCACCATACATAGTTATTATAATATTATTGACTATATTTCCTATGCTGTACTTTGCATCCTGTGACTATTCTGTGCCAACTAATTTGTACTTCGTAATTCCTTCACCTTTTCCACCCATCTCCCAACACCCTCCCATCTGGCAACCATCCAAATGTTCTCTGTATCTATGAATCTGTTCCTGTTATGCTTGCTCACTTATTTTGTTTTTTTTTTTTATATTCTGCATAAAAGTGAACCATATGGTACTTGCTTTCCTCTGTCTGACTTATTTTACTCAGTCCAATATCATCTAAGTCTATCCATGTTGTTGCAGATAGCAAGACTTCATTCTTTTTAATGGCTTAGTCATATTCCATTGTATATATGCATCACTTCTTCTATGTCCATTCATCTATTGATGGACACATAGGTTGCTTACATATATTCACTATTGTGAATAATACTGCAATGAAGATATATATATATAATATATATATATATATATATATATATATATATCTTTTCAGTTAAGTGTTTCAGTTTCTTCAGATAAATACCCAGAAGTAGAATTGCTGGGCCCTTCTTTGTATCTTGTTATATAGCCTTTGTTTTTAAGTATATTTTGTCTTGTATAAGTATTGTTAACCCAGCTTTTTTTGTCTCCATTTTCATGAAATATCTTTTTCTATCCCTTTACTTTCAGTCTGTATCTTTCAGTACAAAGTGCATCTCTTTAGACTGCAAAGTAAGAGTCTTCTTTTGTTATCTACTCAGCCCCCCCTGTCTTTTAATTGGATCATTTAATCCATTTTTATTTAAAGTATTTGTTGGTAGATATGTATTTATTATTTTCTTCTCCTCCTCCTGTTCCTTCTCCTCTTCCTTCTCTCCCTCCTCTTTTTCCTTCTTCTTCTTGAAAAAAACAAAACAAAACAATATTTTTGTAACACTTGTTTGATGGTGATAAACTCCTTTTATCTATTTTTCTCCTCTGGGAAGCTTTTCATCTGTCCTGTGACTCTGAATGATAGCTTTGCTGGGTAGAGTAATCTTGGTTGTGGGTCCTTGCTTTTCATCACCTTGATTATTTCTTGTCAATCCCTAAAAGATTCTGTTGACAAATCAGCTGTCAGATGTATGGGAGTTCTCTTGTAGATAACTAACAGCTTTTCTCCTGCTGCTTTTAAGATTCCCTCCTTGTCTTTAACCTCTGGCATTTTAATTATGGTGTGCCTTGGCATGGGCCTCTTTGGGTTCATCTTGTTTGAGACTCTCTGCACTTCCTAGACTTGTGTGTCTATTTCCTTCATTAGGTTAGAGAAGTTTTCCATCCTTATTTCTTCACATATATTTTCAATTCCTTGCTATCTTTCTCTTCTTCTGGCACCCATGATGAGAATGTTGGTAAGCTTGAAGTTGTCCTAGAGGCTCCTTACAATATCCTTTTTTTTCAGATTCTTTTTCTTCTTCTTGTTCTGAGTAGGTGTTTTGTGCTTTCTTGTCTTCCAAAACTCTGATTTGATCCTCAGCTTCATTTATTCCACAGTTGATATCTTGTAATGTATTCTTCATTTCAGTTAGTGTATTCTTCACTTATTGGGTTGGCCAAAAAGTTCGTTTAGTTTTTCTGTATGATGGCTCTAGTAGTGTGTAGTTGTTTTTAACTTCACTCAAAATGATTTTGTTAGATTGTATTGTGACAGCTGTCATATCAGCATGCATTTTAAAAAGAATCAAAATTGGTGAATTTTTGTGCAACCACTTTAATATTGAAAATGGAAGAAGATAATGCAACATTTTGCACATAATATGCTTTATTATTTCAAGAAAAGTAAAAATGTAACTGGAATGCAAAGAAAAAAAGATTTGTGCAGTGTATGGAGAAGGTGCTGTGACTGAATGTGTCACAACTGATTTGCAAGGTTTCTTTATTGACATTTTGGCTAAATAATTATTTGCTGTGGGGCTCTCTTATGCATTGGAAAATGTTTAGCAGCCCTCCTGGCCTCTGCCCACTAGAAGTCAATGGGGGAGATAGCCACATATGCAAAATATCCCAATCAATAAAGTTATTGATGAAAATGAAAAATGTCTTTTATTTTATGGAAAAAGTTAAACACTTTTTGGCCATATATAACTGGTTGTTTTATATGTTTTCTATCTCCATTTTTATATTTCCTATTTCTTTGTTAAAGTTCTGACTAAGTTCATCTACTCTTCTCCTAAGTTCACTGAACATACTTGTAACCAGTGTTTTGAACCCGCATCTAGTAGATTGCTTGTCTCCATTTTGTTTATTTTTAATTTTTTTTTTTTTAGTTTTCTTCTGTTCTTTCATTTTGGCTGACTCTCAGTGTTTATTTCTATGTATTGTATTAGGTAGAACCAGTATATCCCTCAGTCTTGGTAGATCTTATGTAGTTTTATGTAGTAGATCTCATGTATGGCCCAGTGTCGCAGCCTCCTTAATCACCTGAGCTGGGCACTCCAGGTTCATGCCCTGTATAGGTTGTGTACACTCTCTTGTTGTAGTTGAAATTTAATTGTTGTTGGCACCTCAATGAAGAGGAGTTACCCCCAGGACAATTGGCTGTGAAGACAGGCTGTGACCACCCAGGAGGATCAGCTGTGCAGGGGCTGACCATATGGAGCAGGACTTACTTAGAGGACCTCTAAAGCCTGCTAAGTCAGCCCCTTGAGTGTGTCCCTCATGGAAGAGGTTGGGTAGTGCTTCAACATGGTCTGAAGCTGTCCACCAGGTACACTGTCTCCAGGACCTCATGAGAGGTACAGGTCAAAGTCAGTTGCCACCTGTGCCCTACCCAGGCCCACCCTGCACAAGCAACAAAGCAATCTTCATATTTATGCTACTTGTGTTGGGCTTGAAGGTGCCCAGGAGAGACCAAGCTGTAAACCAAGGCTGGCTGCAACAGTGCAGGGCATGGAGCCACTTAGCAAGAGGTACACTGCATGCCAAAGCTAAATGCTGCTTGTTGGAGAGATTTTAGGAAAGTCTGACACATGAGTTCAGACAGGTTGTATGAAGAAAACACTAGAAGTGGCTTGGGTGGTCCCACAAATTGGGTGGGGCAAGGTCCCAGGGAATCTCTAGAGCAGGGTGAACAGTGTTAGCCAAGTTGATGGCAACTCAAATATGGCAGCTTTTCACACACTCTGTGTGGAGAGAGCTCAGAAAAAGAACAGTGGTCTCTGCCAGCACTTACACACATATACACAAACATCAAATAGGGAAAGGTAATGAAAATGGTGACTCACTGGCTCAATAAATAAAACTGTTTAAGGGTAGACCTAGCTTCAGTTATGATAGTATGCTATGAAGCACCTGATGCTCTCAAGATTCAGTGTCTCTTCATAACTTCTTCCTTATTAGAAAGCCTCTTTTCTCATCATCACAAGATATCTGAAGCTCATGAGACGATATATATATATATCCCAGACCTATATATTGTAGTTCCAAACCCAGTGACAACTAGTGAGTCTTTCCTAGCATTCTCAAAGTTCTGGGGTTCACTTTAATTGGACTCTCTTGGGCATATCCATCCCTGAACAAAATGTATGTAATGCAGTGATTGGTTTAGACCTCTATTAGTAGGACTTTAAATGGATTCACATCCAGACTACATGAATTGAGAAAGAGGAAGGAGTAAACTCAAAACAAAGTATCAGGTCTGTTCCTGAAAGAAGAGGAAACAGGTGATAGAGAAACAAACCATCCTTGACAATGTACCTCTTGGCTGTCCAGTGCTCACATACAATCTTAGTACAATAATACTAGTGCTTAATGCATATGTATTTTTTATTCAATGTGCACATATAAATATAATATGCTCATTCAATCTCAGAAAGCAAAAGTAAAATCTCATTTGATGGCTGCACCCCTCTTCAGGTATAGGATTGCCGGGTGACATGCAGTCTTTACAAACAGGCACCTAATACATTCAATACACAATGGCAGAGAGAGAACAGAAAATCCAGGGTGGAAATGGGAAACATTGGTAGATACTACTTCATTGCACATATAAACATTTGTCTTTCACTATTGTATTTTTATAACATTGTCTGGGACATGGTAGGTACCTAGTATTTGTGGAGGGAAGGACAGAAGGAAAGAAGGAAGGAAGGAAGGAAGGAAGGAAGGAAGGAAGGAAGGAAGGAAGGAAGGAAGGAAGGAAGGAAGGGAGGGAGGGAGGGAGGGAGGGAGGGAGGGAGGGAGGGAGGGAGGGAGGTATATGTAAGGAATACAACTGGACAGAAATAGCAAGGACGTCCTGTCCTAGCAGTAAGATGAGTCCTTGCTCAACTGGCCTAATTGACCCCATTCTTCTGAGAATGGCTCCTGGCCTTTGTCTTTGTGGCCAACTTATCTGCTTTTTGGTAGAATCTTCACAATGTATTGTCTTTTGTGGTCATATCTTGACATTGTGAAAAATGTTCCTAATGTTAGTCCTTTTTGTTGTTACCAATGTTCTCAGCTTTGACGGCTTTCTTAGAGACTAAATATTGATAGACAACTGTCCTGACTTTTCTTTCTGAAATGTCTTCATTTTTGTCTAATTCCAAGCAGAGCTCCAAGGTTAGAGGTCTTGTTTGGTCATGGCTTTTTAAATTGAAATTCAGCTTGAGAATTTTTGTTTCTCAGTAATGATAGGCTCATTGTCCATCCCTGATGTCCTTCCTTTACTGATCATCATCATTGAACTGCCCCAGAGAAATCTGAAACAATGGGTGCTACAGTAATATGGCATTCAGGTAGCAACTGAATACACCTTTAACAGTGTGAGTAATCATCCTCTTTGTCAAACAGAGAACATGCTGTATTTTGCTGTGTATAATGCACTCTCATGTATAATGCACACCCATGGTTTTGGCCCAAACTTTCAGGAAAATAATCTTTCATTCTAATTTTTTAATTCAATCATTTATTTATTTATATTCAGATACTCATTTTTGTATTAAAAGGAATATTAGCATTTATTGTTAACATACCATGGTACAATAAATTTTATGTGATAATTACAAAACACAAGAACAAATACAAGATATTTCAAGTACTATCAATATATAATGTACACTCTTATTTTTTCCAAAAAATTTGGGCAAAAACGTAAACATTATACACAGCAAAATATATTATAATAGGAGGTGTTTGGCAGTGATATAAAAATATATTTGCCCATATTCTAATTATGTCTTCTGATAAAGTTCTTTTTCTTATATTTTTAATGTTACTCAGTTAAAGTTGCTCCCATTTTTCCCCTGTTGCTCTCCTCTGCCCTGTCCAACCCCTGCTTCCAAAGACAATCCCCACCCCATTGTCCTTGATTATGGGACCTTTGTACATGTTCTTTGACTTGACCCTTCCCCTCCTTTCCCCTTCCCTATTTCCCTCTTGTTCTTATTTTTCTTATTTGTTTGTTTTGTTGATTAGGTTCCACTTATAGGTGAGACCATGTGGTATTTGTCTTTCACTGCCTGGCTTATTCCACTTATTATAATGCTCTCCAGTTCCATCCATGCTGTCATGAAAGGTGGGAGTTCCTTCTTTCTATAGAGCTTTTACCTTCCTGATTTAATTTGCACTAACATTTCACTGGTTTAGAGAAAAAAACTTTTCTGACCCTGTAATGATCCAAAATACCGACTTTAACCTTCTTATTCTAATGGTTTCATTCTGAAGGTCATTTTTCAGCAAAATTGTACTCTCTTTCTTCTCTGATTTCAGATATGCCAGCTTGAACATATGCCTAATTCTTGTGGGAACTTTATTTTCTCTTTTAACAGCCAGCAGAAGTGGTTCAAATGTTGCAAAACCTTGAAATTCTCCTACCACATTCCTTAATGCAGAATCATCTGTAGGCATATGGTCTGTCTGAGATATAAATTGGCTCACCAACTTCTATGCTATAAATAATGAGTTCTCAATACCTTCCACTCTACTTCCTCAGCTTAGAATTACCATATTTTTTTGTCTTTTACATACAATACCCCACTCCTGGTAATGATTTATGTGTTGGTCAAGATCTAGTCAGTGATTAAGTTCCTAAATATGAAGTATCTAGCATAGACATTAATTGACTCATGAAACTTAAGAGTCCAGAAATAAATATGGCTTTGCATATGACTTAAAATACAGTGAGAATACTTGTCCCACCATTATCAGCCACGTCCTAAGTACACTAGTCATTGTGAGACAGGGAATGAAATTTTCTCTTTGGACCACATCCTGCACTCTCAGGACAAGGGTGGAACCCAGACATCTGGAACTAAAGGAGGGGGAGGGGAGAATCCCTAGACCAAAACTGAATGTGTAGAAAAAACAATGTTAACTCGAGAATGAGCTTTTTAAAAATCTCTATTTTAACACTTTTTTAGTCTCTTTAAAATGCTGTATTTTTTTTTTTACTATTGTTCAGCAAATATTTATTTCTTTCTATTTCCAGGGTGGGTGAAGTTTGTTTCCTGAATCTTTGATGCTCAACCTAACTGTATGATTTTCTTTTATTTATCCTCACCTGAGGCCATTTCTTAATTTCTTTTCGATGGAGAAAGGCAGAGAGAGAGAGAGAGAGAGAGAGAGAGAGAGAGATCTATTGGTTGCCTTCTCCTATGTACCCTGACTGGGAATCAAACCCAAACCCATGGCCTTTCAGTCTAGGGGGCAACACAACAGCTGAGCCACATCAGCCAGAGCTGACCATATGATTTTTTTATAGCCAATGGAATGTTAGAAGACATGACAGGAAGAGCCTTAAATGAGCATGTGCATTTTGGCTTGGCTCTTGTGCACCTGTAATCTCTCATGAGAAGAGAATGCTGAACATAAAGCTGACCATTCAGCATGTGTTCCAGAATGAACACACCTGTGGTGGACCTGAATCCAACCCACAGCTTGAAACAAAGCCACCTAGATGATTCTATTCTACATCAGCTGCATTCAGCCTACAGAATTGTGAATGGGAGAAAATATGCTTATGCTGATAGCTACCAAACTTTGCGATTGTTATGCAGCATTATTTTGGAAATAGCTCATTAATTACTTCTTGTAGTAAATCCTCCAGAATTTCTTTTTAATTATTATTATTATTATATTAATTCTTGTTTATCCTATTACAGTTGTCCCATTTTTTCTCCGTTTGCCCTTCTCCACCCAGCCCACCCCCCAACCACCACCACCAACAGTCAATCCCAACACCATTGTCCATGTTCATGGGTCATTCATACATGTTCTTTGACTAATCCCTTCCCCTTCTTTCCACCGTTCTCACCATCACACCTTCCCTTCGGTAGCTATTAGTCTGTTCCATGTTTCCATGTATCTGATTCAGTTTTGGTCATTAGTTTATTTTGTTCATCAGATTCTCTTATAAGTGAGATCATATGGTATTTGTCTTTCACTGATTGGCTTATTTCATTTAGCATAATAGTCTCCAGATCCATCTATGCTCTTGCAAAAGATAGGAATCCTTTTTTCTTTCTTTTTGCTGCATAGTATTCCATTGTGTAAATATATCACAGTTTTTTAAATCCATTCATCTACTAATGGGCACTTAGGCTGTTCCCAACACTTGGCTGCTGTAAATAATGCTGCTATGAACATAGGGGTGTATAAGTTCTTTTGAACTGGCCTTTAGGGATTCTTAGGGTATGTTCCCATGCTAAGGCAGTTCCATTTTTACTTTTCTGAGTGAATTCCAAACTTTTTTCCACAGTGGCTGCACCGGTCTGTGTTCCCACCTACAATGCACTAGGGTTCCCTTTTCTCCACACACTTGCCAAAACTTGTTGTTTGTTGATTTATTAATGATAGCAATTCTGACAAGTGTGAGGTGATAACTCATTGCAGTTTTAATTTGCATCTCTCTGATGGTTAGTGATGTTGAGAATTTTTTCATATGTCTATGGGCCATCTGTATGTTCTCCTTTGAGAAATATCTATTCAGGTCCTTTGCCTATTTTTTAATTGGATTTTTTTGTCTCCCTGGTGTTGAGTCATAAGAGCTCTTTATATATTTTGGAGATCAAACCCTTGTCTGATGTATCATTGGCAAATATCTTCTTTCATTAAGTCAGTTCCCTTTTCATTTTGATAATAGTTTCTTTAGCTACACAGAAGATTTTTAATTAGATGTAGTCTCTTTATTTCCCTTGCCTAAGGAAATATATCAGCAAACATATTGCTATGTGGGATATCTGACATTTTGCTGCCTATGTTTTCCTCTAGGACTTCTATGGTGTCACAACTGATATTTAAATTTTTTATCCATTTTGAGTTTATTATGCTGTATGGTGTAAGTTGGTGGTTTAGTTTCTTTTTCTTTTCATGTTCCAGTACAGTTCTTGCAACACCATTTACTGAAGAGACTATCTTTACTCCACAGTATGCTAATACCCACTTTGTCAAATATTAATTGACCACAGAGACATGGGTTTATTTCTGGATGCTCTATTCTGTCCCATTGATTGATGTATCAGTTCTTATGTCAGTACCAGAGTGTTTTGATTACAGTGGCTTTGTATTATAGTTTAGCATCTGTTATTGTGATACTCCACTTTTATTCTTCTTTCTCAAGGTCACTGGTGCTAATTGTGGTCTTTTTTGGTTCTATATAAGTTTTTGAAATATTTATTTTAGATCTGTGAAATGTGTTATTAGTATTTTAATAAGAATTGTGTTGAACCTATAAATTGCTTTGAGTAGTATAGACATTTTAAGGATGTTAACTATTCCAATCCACAAACAGGGTATGTGCATTCCTTTTTTGTGTCTTCCTCATTTTCTTTCTTCAGTGTTCTATAGTTTTCCAAGTACAGGTCTTTTATCTCCTTAGTTAAATTTATTCGTAAGTACTACATATTTTTGTTGCTATACTAAATGGAATTATTTCTTAGTTTCTTTTTCTGATAATTCCTTATTGGTATACAAAAATACCATCAATTTCTGAATATTGATTTTGTATCCCACTACTTTGCTGTATTCACTTTTTAGGTCAATTCATTTTTTGGTGGAGCCTGTAAGCTTTTCTATGAACACTATCATGTCATCTATAAATAATCAATTTTATTTTGTCCTATTTAATTTGAATTCCTTTTATTTCTTCTTCTCTGATTGCTGTGGCTACAACCTCCTGTACCATATTGAAATAAAGTGGTGAAAGTGGACATCCTAAAAAACTAAAAAGGAGAGCTTTTTATTTTTTGCTTATTGAGTATGATGTTGGAAGTAGGTTTTTTGCATATGGTCCTGATTATGTTGAAGTATGCATCCTTTATTCCTACTTTGCTGAGTGTTTTTTTATTATAAATGAGTGCTGGATTTTATCAAACGCTTTTTCTGCATCTATTGATATAATTCTGACACTTTTGTCTTTCATTTTGTTTATGTGATATATCACATTTATTGATTTGTGAATATTGTGTTATCTTCACATCCCTGGAATAAATCCCATTTGATCATGGTGTATAATCTTTTTAAGGTATTGCTAGATCAGGTTTGTTAGTATTTTATTGAGGATTTTAGCATCTATATTCATCAGAGATCTAGTCCTGCAATTCTCTTTCTTTGTTGGGTCTTTGCCTGGTTTGGGATTAGGATGATACTGGCCTCATAAAAAGAGTTAGGGAGTCTTCCCTCTTGACCTTTTTGGAATAGTTTGAGAAAGACAGGAGTTAGTTCTTATTTAAATATTTGATAAAATTCACCTGAGAAGTCATCCAATCCAGGACTTCTGTGTGCCAGGAGTTTTTTGATTACTGCTTCAATTTCACTCATTGTTACTGGTCTATTCAGGCTTTCTGCTTCTTCTTGATTCAGTTTTGGCAATTTGCATATTTCTAGAAATTTTTCCATTTTGCCCAGGTTGTCCAATTTCCTGGCATATAGTTATTCATGATATTTTATTACAATCCTTTGTATTTCTGTGGTAACTTCTCTTTCATTTCTGGTTTTATTTATTTGGGCCCTCTCTCTTTTTTTATTAACAAATCTTGTGAAAGGTTTCTCAATTTTCTTTATCTTTTCAAAGAACCAGTTCCTGGATTTATTGATCCTTTGAATTGTTCTTTTAGAGACTATGTCATTTAATTCTGCCCTGATCTTGATTATATCCTTCCTTCCACTTGCTTTGGGCTTGGTTTGTTGTTGTTCCTCCAGTTCTTGTAGATGTAGGGTTAGGTTGTTATTTGAAATTTTTTCAATCTTTTTTAGGTATGCCTGTAGTGCTATGAACTTCCCTCTCAGGACTGCATTCACAGTGTAGCATACGTTTTAGGTTGTTGTGTGTTCATTTCCATTTGTTTCCAGATACTTTTTTCTTTTTTTTCCTTGATTTGTTTGTTTTTCCACTCATTATTTAATAACATGTTACTCAGTTTCCATGTATTTGAATGTTTTTGAGTTGTTTCCTTGAAGTTGGTTTCTAGTTTTAGTTTATTGTGATCTGAACACATATTTGATATTATTTCAATTTTCTTGAATTTGTCAAGGCTTTTTTTTGTATCCTACCATGTGGTCTAGTTTTGAAAATGTTGATTGTGCATTTGAAAAGAATGTATATTTTACTTCTTCGAGGTGAAAGATTCTGTATATATCAATTAAGTCAATTTGATACAGAGGGTTGTTCAGTGCCACAATGTTCTTGCTGATTTTTTGTTTGGAAGATCTGTCCTTTGTTGACAGTGGGGTGTTAAAATTCTCCACAATGACTGTGTTGTTGTCAATTTCTTTCCTGAAGTCCTGCAAGATTTTCTTTATATACTTAAATGTTTCTATATTTAGTGCCTATGTTTACAAGGGATATACCTGTTATTGGATTATTCCGTTAAGTATTATGCAGTGACTTTTTTTTTCTCACTTGTTATGGCTTTTGTTTTACAATCTACTGTTTCTGATATAAGCATTGCTACCCCAGCTATTTTTTTCATGTCCATTTGCTTGCAACATTTTTTCCATTCCTTCACTTTCAGCCTGTGTAGATCTTTGTTCTGAGGAAGGCCTCTTGTACACTGCATATATGTGGATCATGTTTTCTTATCCATTCAGCTATGCTATGTCTCTTTATTGGAATGTTCAATCCATTTACATTTAAGGTTATTACTAATAGGTATTTATTCATTGCCATTTTTCCATATCTGTATTTCATTCTCTCTTTCCTTCTCTCTCTCTCTCTCTCACTGTTCCTCACCCTCTCTTCTTTTACAGTAGTCCCTTTAGCATTTCTTACAGTGCTGGCTTAGTGGAGATGTACACTTTTAGTCTTCTTTTGTTTGGGGAGCTCTTTATATCACCTTCCATGTTACATGAGAGCCTTGCTGGATAGAGCAGTCTTGGTTGTAGGTCCTTGCTTATCATTACCTGGAATATTTTCATGACTTTCATGACAATACTTTCTGGCTTGTAGTGTTTCTGTTGAGAAATCAGCTGATAGCCTTATTGGAGCTCCATTGTATTTTACTTGCTGTTTCTCCATTGCTGTCTTTAAGATTTTTGTGTTTGTCTTTAAAATTTGCCATTTTATGTATGTTGTGTGTTGGTGTAGGCCTCTTTGGGTTCATCTTGATTGGAACCTTCTGAGTTTCCTGACCTTGCATGACTTTTTCCCTCACCAAGATAAGGAAGTTTTCTGTCATTATTTTTTCAAACAGGTTTTCTACCCATTGCTCCTTTTCTTCTCCTTTTAATATTCCTATGATGCAAATATTGTTATGTTTCATGTTGTCCTGAAGCTCTCTTAAACTATCCTCATTCCTTTTGAGTCTTTTTTCATTTTCTTGCTCTGCCTGGGTATTTTTTCTACCTTGTCTTCCAGCTCACTGATTCAGTCCTCTGTTCCATCTAGCCTACTTTTAATTCCTTCTAGTGTATTTGTCATTTCAGATATTGTATTCTTCATTTTTTCTTGGTTCTTGTTCATAGTTTCTATGCCCTTTTTCTTGCTATTGTAATCTCCACTGTGTTCCTTGTCATTCTCACTGAGTTTTTTCAGCATCCTTATAGCTACCATTTTGAATTCTATGTCTGATAGATTGCTTGCTTCAATTCTATTTAGCTATTTTTTCCCTGGAGACTCCTCCATTTCTTTCAATGGGAGGTTCTTTCTTTGTCTCCCCATTTTAGGTGATTCTTTTCATTTTCTTTCTTCATCTTGGGTTCCTCTGCTTTGTCTGTCTGTCTTCATGGAGTGGACTTCTGTGGTAACAGTTCTGTAGGACTTATTGATGCAGTCTCTTTGATCTCCTGACCTGGATGCTCTAAGGATGCCCTTTATTCAGTTTATGTGGGCTCTCTTGTTGTACTTGAGCTTTGCTTATTGGTGGGTTCTCCCCTCCAGCTGGTGGACTGGGAGTCACAACTCCTGCCACATCTTGTATGCTGTTGTACAGATGCTGGTTAACAAAGCATTATTACCAGAAAAGCAAACCCACAGCAGCAAAAATATCCCATTAACATATCAAAAATATCAACAGCAATTGAGCAAAGATTAATAAATGTGGAAATAGATTAAAAATATTATAAGATAGCAAAAGGGGGAATATGAGATGATTAAAGGAGAGAAAAATGATTTTGAGTGGGGAGAGGGAGGAGAGATAGTAACAGTAGGGAATAGAAATAAGGTGAAGAGAGGGAGAGATTAAATTTTAAAATGTAAGTAAAACAGAGAAGGGCAATGGCAAAATGTAGTAAGAAAAGAGAAGAGTTTACTATGAGGTTTGAAATCAAATTAAAAAGATAGTGAACCAAAGAGAATAAAGCTGCAGAAAAACCACAGCAGGGTCAAAAACAACTAGCGCTGAACAAAGATTAATAAAGATAGAAAGGGAATAAGAATATTATATTAAAGAAAAAAGAGAAAATGCGATGTGTACAGTAAAGCAAAATGACTTTGAGAGGATAGGGTTAGGAAAAATAATAAAAGAATAGAATCCAGGCCAATAAAGGAGAAAAATAATAAAATTCCTAACTCAAATAGCATGGGCAGGAGTAAGATAAAAGAAGACAGAGGGAGAGTAACCTATGAGATTTGAAGTAAAAAAAAAAAAGTGAACAAATAGGAACACCATTGAAGAAGAACAGCAATAATCATAATATCCATGCCAAACAAGCCATAATTTATAAAGGTGGAAGGAAAAAAGAGTATTATCAGAGGGGGAAAAAGAATGTGAGATGACTAAATGAAGGAAGGATGCTTTTCAGAGGATAGATGAAAGATAAACAGTAAGAGTAAGGAATAGGAACAGCATGTAGCCTGGGAGAAAATAAAATTTGCAATTAAAATAAGAAAAGGCAAGAAGAAGACAAGATATAGTGAGACAAAGGAAAGGTACAATGTGAGATTTGAAATAACAATAAAATAAAAATAATATAAAATCTGGATAAAAATAAAAGACAAAAAGTAGTGAATTATTTGGAATACAACTGAAGCAGAAGAAATATGAAAGGCTATGTGAAAGGAAGAACAAATGCAAATTCTGAAGAGTGAGGTGAAATTTGTCTCAGCCATTTGGTGTTCACTTTCTGACTTCTGGTTCTGGACATGCCTCCATTTTTTTTTTGTCAGCGTAAGGTCCTGGGGTGGGTGGATCCAACTTCTGGCAACACCACCTATATTTCTTTCACCTGCCCCTAGAGGGAGCTTCTGTTGCCATCAGGACGGTGGGAACACTAGATATCCCCTGGTGGGGGCACAGTTCAGTCTTCCCAGAGGGAAAATTGTAAGTGTGTTCCCCCTGCCCCTGAACCACCTGTCTTGTCTTGGTCTGTCCCAGCTTATTTCTAATAATGTCTAGTTTCTGATTAATTAGCTGTCCATTTCATGGTGGGGGAAGCAATCTGTGTAAGAAGGTCAGCTCTCTCATGCTTGGTGTTGATGGCAGCTCTACCTGCTACCTGAGGCTGGATGGGACCCTGATTTCCCCTTGCTGCACCACTTTCTAATCTTCCTGCTTTACTGGTCTCAGTGAAACAGGGCCCTAGGAACCAATGTATTTTGAGTCCCTGACAGAAGTTCAAAATGGGCCCTTTAGGTCCTCTTGCTATCTTTATCTTGTGGAAATGACCCTGTAGGGTTCTTGAGCCTGACCTGCTTGTTTTGCAGATCTTACTGCTCCTGCAGGAGGTAGGGCCTGGGTGGTACCTTCCCTTCCCAGAGGTTCTATCTCAGCCAGGGAAGGGGACTCTCTCTAGATTAAATAAACTCAGGTGCACAACACCCAACCTTCCAGTTCCCAGCCTACTGCCCTTACAGCAGAGCACCACACTCTTCATTTCGTGAAGCCTCTGGCTTGCCAGCCGGGCTGGGCTAGAGCTGAGAAATCCTCTCCCTTTGTGCCTTTCCAATCAATCTGCCCAGCTGCAGTGAATAGGAGCAAACCACATTCTCAATCCTTTACCCTTACTGGCTGTGTGTGGGGTCCCTGCCTAGCCTGCCTCAGTTTTCCTTTTAAAAAGTCTTTCTGAGCACTAGCACGGCATTACTGAGTCACTGTCTGGCTTTCTATACACACCACCTCTCCAAAAAGTCAAGAACCTCTTACAGTCATGGCTGGCTGTGGCCAGCCTCCTCTGCCTGCTGCAACTATGGGTGTGCTACTTGCTGTGTGTGTGTATAGCCTGGGTTTTCCCAACTTTATGTATCCAAGTCACTCCCAGCCTGGATTTGGGGATTCCCTGCCCTGGGAGGGGAGGGAGCTGCAAAGATGTGATCTCTAGCCAGGCTTCCCATGGCTGCAGGCACCATGCATGGCATATTTCCCTTTCCACCTATAAAATCTTCATACTGCCCACTGAGAAGTGTTTTTTGTATTCCTTGGCTTCCAAACTTCATATCAGCTAAGATTCCATTGAATGTTCAGTTTATTTTTTGGAAGATGAGCCAAGTGTCTGAGTTGGGTACAAAAGCAAGTGGATTCCCTTTCACCTACTTGGCCACAAATCTTCATTCCTTGTATGTATCTTTTTATTTGATTTCAGATAATTTTTTATTTCTTCCTTGATCTCATTGTTAACCTATTCACTGTTTAACAACATGTTATTCAGCCTCTGTTTTTTAATGTTTTTGAGGGTTTTTTTTCTTGAAATTGCTTTCTAGTTTAAAGCCATTGTGATCTAAGAAGATGCCTGATGTGATTTCTATTTTCTTTCATTTGTTAAGTCTTGTTTTGTATCCTACCATGTAGTCTATCTTTGAAAATGATCCATGTGCATTTGAGAAGAATATATATTTTGCTTCTTTTGGGTGAAATGGTCTTTAAATATCAATTAAGTCCATTTGATCTAGAATGTTGTTCAATAATGCAATATCTTTATTGATTTTTTGCTTGGAAGATCTACCCATTGTTGACAATAGAGTGTTAAAATCCCCTACAATGACTGTTTTGCTGTCTATCTCTTTCTTAAAGTTGTCTAATATTTCCTTTTTATATGTAGGTGCTCCAATATTTGGTGATTATAGGTTTACAAGAGTTATATCCTCTCACTGGACTACTTGCTTAAGTATTATATAGTGACCTTCTTGTCTCTTGTTATGACCTTTGTTTGACGTCTATTTGATCTGATATAAGTACTGTTACCCCATCTTTTCTTTAATGTCCATTTGCATGGAATTTTTTTTCCCATCCCTTCACCATCAGCCTGTATAGATCTTTTGTTCTGAGGTGGGTCTCTTGTAGACAGCATATATGTGGGTTGTGTTTTCTTATCCATTCAGCTTCCCTTTATCTTTTGATTGGAGCATTTAATCCATTTACATTTAAGATTACTATTGATAGGTACTTACTCATTGCCTTTTTTCCCTTTGTACCTGTATTCCTCTCTCTATTTTTTGTTCTTTTTAAGGCAGTCCCTTTAGGATCTCTTTCAATGTTAGCATGGTGTAGATATGCTCTTTTAGCCTTCTTCTGTCTTGAAAGCTGTTTATTTCTCCTTTCATTTTAAAGGATAGTCTTGCTGGATAGAGTAGTTTTGGTTGAAGGTCTTTGTTTTTCAGTTCTTGGAATATTTTGTGCCAGTCCCTTCTGGTTTGTAGTAGTTCTGTGGAGAAACCTGCTGATAGCCTTATTGGAGCTCCCTTGTATGTTTCTTCTTAGCTGTTTCTCCCTTGTTGCCTTTAAGGTTTTCTCTTTGTCTTTAAATTTTGACATTTTAATTGTAATGTCACTTGGAGTAGGCCTTTTTGGGTAATCTTGGTTGGGACTATCTGTGCTTCCTGGACTTGCATGAATTTTCCCACACCAATTATGGAATTTTTCTGTCATTTTTGTCCAACAGGTTTGCTATCCCTCACTCCTTTTCTTCTTCTGGTATCCCTGTCATGTGAATGTTTTTATGTTTCATGTTTCCTAAAGCTCCCTTAAATTATCTTTATTCTTTTTGAGTCTTTTTTCATTTTGTTGCTCTGATTGGGTGTTTTTTTTTCTACCTCATCTTCCAACTAGCTGATTTGACCCTTTACTTCATCCAGCTCATTTGTAATTCCTTCTAATGTTCTCTTTATTTCTGATATTGCATTCTTAAGTTCCAACCGGTTCTTATTCAAGCTTTCTGTGTCCTTGTTCATGCTGATGTATTTCCCATATGTTCCTTGTAGTTTTTTGTAAGTTCCTTGAGCATTGCCTTGAACTCTATGTCTAATAAATTGCTTGCTTCAATTTCATTTAGCTATTTTTCTGGAAATTCCTCCTTTTATTTTTTTTGCTGGTTGTTACTTTGTTTCCTCATTGTAGTTGTCTCTTTGCATTTATTTCTATGTATTAGATTGTTTTCACTTTGAATCTCTGTCTTGTGAAGTGGCCTTATGTGTTGGGACTCAGTGGTACACTCTCCTTTATCTCCTGATTTGTATGCTCTAGGAGTGTCCTCAGTCTGGGTTATGTGGACTCTCATGTTATATTTGGGTCCTGATTTTTATTGGCCCATTCATTTGTGGGAACTTCCCTCCAGCTGGCTGAGAGTTCAATCCTTACCATGTGTGGTATACTTTCTTTAGGTGCTGGCAGAACAAAGAGAAACACACAAAAACAGCACTGACACAGGTAACACCCCCTGACCACCACAGAAAGAACATACCAATGACAAGAGAGCAAAGAATACTATAAATGGAAAGAGTGATGAATAGTAGAGAAAGCTGAAAAAGGAAAAGAACATGAGAAGACCAAAGGAAAGAAAAGTGATTATGAGAGGAGGAAGGGGAAGAGAACTAATACTCATAATGAATTTTGAAAGAGGAAAATGGGGGAAAGGAACACAGAAAAAGTAACAAAAACAATAAAAGGAGAGAAGAAGGGAATGATGAAGTAAACAAAGATAAAAGTATAATAGGAGACATGAAGGAAAAATTAGAGCACCAAAAAGAAGGGAACAAAACTGATAAAAATTAATAAGACTATGATAAAGAAAGAGATAGTGAAAACAACGTAAAAAGATCCAGGTGGATTTGTCTCAACACAGTTTACATCTTGCCTTCTTGTTTCACCCTTTGGATACTGCTCTGATGTTTGAGTCTAGTGTAAGCCAGTGTCAGGTGCTCTCCACCTTTGGCCTTGGCTGCTTTGTCAAAGTTACAAGTGATCCACAGTTTGTGGCTGATTCTTCCAGGCTTGGCTACTCCAGGGTGGGCCAAGCTGCTCTGCAAGCAGGCTTTTATCAACACTGGATCCAGGGATGAATCAGCAAACTTTCCAAGACACCACAGGATCTACCTCTGCTTGTCTCTGCCTGCTGTCAAATTTAGACTAGTCGCAGACACAGCTATTTCTGAAAGGTCTTCTGGAAGAAACAGGGGGCTGTTATTCCTGAATCTCCCATGGCAGGTGACTTTAAGACTTTATGGAAGATAGCGGATGTGCTTCCTCTCCTCTGAGCCACTAGTCTGAGTCTGTCCAGGATTATTTCACTGTACTCAGCAGGGTGAGGCTCCTAGTAGTCTTCCAGAGCCTAGGTTTTGGGTCTGCTGGATGCCAGGTCGGTGTGTCTGTGGCTCTCCCATGAAGGAGAAGCACCAGCCTGTTTCCCAGGATGGTTTATGGATTGGCTGTGCCCTACCACCAGTTTCTGATGACCCCTGAATCTGTTTATGTTTCTGTCTTCTCAACAAGGGTTAAGATGCAGGATGGGAGAAAAGAAAGAAAAACAAACAAACAAACAAAAAACATAACACCAAGACAGAGTAAAACTGAAAAAAGAACAAAAAATGTTGCTGTATATTCGGGCCCCAAAAATCCCACAGCCACTCCCCCAAGTCTCTTCCCAGTGCTTCCCAATGTGGACTTTCTTCACGTGACTCCAGTGTACACTGCCCTCCCTTCTCTGGAGCCCAAAATGGGTAGCTGCAAACACAAAACCCCTTTAAAGAAAAAATAAATAACAAGATGGTGGATTTGTGTCCAGCAATTTTCATCTCTCCCTGGTGCAGACTCCTTGATCTCCTGACCTGGATGCTCTAGGATTGTCCTTTGTATGGGTTATGTGAAGTCTCCTGTTGTATTTTGGTCCTGATTATTATTGGCTAAGAGACTCAACATGTTTCATGTCTGCCTATGCCTTGATAGGACTTCTAGGCATGGATTGGATCCCCAGTTGGGGCAAATACAGGAAGCAGTTTATTGATATTCCTCTCCCACAACAATGCCTCTCTCTCTCCTAAATCAGTGGAATATATCCTGCATGCATCATATTCTTTCAAGTCTCATATCATGTTGTTGGGGTGGGGGAAGAAAAGGAAGAGTCCAGCAACAAAACTATAACACAGGGCTGTGGTGGCACATTTGTGCTGCTCCCTCTAGTGAATCTCAGACTTTGCTCCTGCTGCTGCTCTCCCACCATGACCTCTGAACCCAGTGCCATCCTAGCCACCTCTCACTGCCCCTGGTGCTCCTGGCTCCTCAGCCAATTCACAGCCTCCTCAGTCAGACTCTCTCTGGTTCATGGTTACAGTGGTTTCCAAGCCAGGGAGGTGACAGCCCCCTCTCTGGCAAATACTGGACCCTAGATCCCAACAGCAGCAAGGCATGTGGCCCTGCACAGTGCATATAGGCAAGGCTGGGCACTGAGGTGTGGCCATTATGGCAACTTCTTCCCGAGGAAGATATTGTAAATTCAAAAAATGGCTCCTACTCCAAACCTGCACTGCTAGAAGTGCTGGGCTGTGTGGCAGTGGTATCAGCGGCTCCACCAGGAGAGCCCAGGCCACCCACCCCTGTGGGTCCTCACAAATAGGCACTCATGCGCACACACACACTCCTACACATTCACCTGTGCACACGCTTATTCACATATGCTCTCACACACACTCAACTGGATTTTCAAGTTGACTGCTCTGTAATTTAGCTGAAAGACAAGTCTGGGGCTGGAGGAAAGTAGACTGAGCTTCTAGCCACTCTGCAGCCATTTTGGAAGCCCCTCCAGAATTTCTTTTTAAAAGTAGGAATCTGACTGAAAAATGGGAAAGGGAAATTATGTAGCAATTGCATTTGTGGAGCAACGACACTGTTTTTATTCAGATTGTATGTTTTCTTCCTATGGGTTATTAGAGATTTGAGAGAGATGATTTTCTTAGTTCTAAGATGTACATTGTTTTCCACTCTAACATTTCTATTCCAGGATGAATTACTAAATCAATGTGCATGTTGCCTAGCGGGAGATGGTAGTGTTTCCCCATTACCCACAACCCCCTCCTGCAGTGGTATGCCCTGTAAAAATAGACTAAGAATGTTTCAAAGTCCAGAAATTCAGAAGCCATGAAGTAAGGGTTTGCAGGACTGGAGCGGACCAGGGGTATGTCGTCTGACCAGTGCATCAAGTGTCTAAACAGCAACATTAGATATTGATGAGGTAAAACTTAACTGAAAGCAAAGTAATTTTCTGCTTTGAAAACTAAATAGTGAGTGCCACATCATAGTATGGTAAAGTCAGTTCTTTTTGGATACACTTAATTGCCGGGATATGTAGGTTTTCAGATGTTAGATTAATGTCACATGTAGTAACAAAGCAATTATTGGTGTGTTTTTTTTTTAAAAAGAAAACAAATTCTGGAATACTACGCAGCAGAAAGAAAAAAAAGAACTACTACACTTTGCGACAGCATGGATGGAAGTAGAGAGCATGATGCTAAGCGAAATAAGCCAGGGGGTGAAAAACATATACCATAATATCTCACCTATAAGTGGAACCTAATCAACAAAACAAAGCAATTATTTTTAAATTGGAAATTGTTCAGATCAATTCGTACCAATTGGTCATCCTGACAGTAAAAGATACCAGCATTGCCCCATCCAACATGGGAAACTGCATAATATAAATCCATGATAGATGGAGTTACTTAGGACTTGTCTTGTAAATGCTGGTGATTTGCAACCAAAACAAAATTTTGGTTTTAGTTTATCTGATATTATGCTTCTCTTCTTTTATCATAATTAGTCAACAGTTTCTATTGCTGAAGTTTTTCCACAGAACAATATTCTAATTGGTTGGATAATTTGGAGTTACGTTCCTGACCAAGGACTCAGCAGCAAACAAATCACAGATATGACCAAAAATATGTCATACAAACAAGATACAACCACCACAAACCTCTAAAATAATTTGTTAGTAATTTACCTCAGTGTGTTAAAAAGGATTTACAAACAACAAATAAAATACAGGCCTGGTGGATCATAAATTTGGCCAGCCTAAAACTAATAGAAAGATAGCTATTGTAAACATTGAATTAAAGCTTTTGTAGGACAATGTGTATGGCTCAGGTCTTCAAGAAAAGAAAAGGAAACTGTCACAGTAAGTTTAACTGACATGTTCTTTAATCCTCAGTAAATTTCTCTGCTATGAAAGTCAAATAAAAGCCAATATTTTTTTAATGAAAGACCTTGGAAAAGAGTGTTTACAAAAAAGCATCAACAGACCTTAAGTTAAAATTGTCAAAATTTTGCCCTGGCTAGTGTGACTTAGTAGGTTGGACATTGTCCCACAAAGTGAAAAATCACTGGTTTGATTCCTGGTCAAGACATATCTGGGTTGTGGGTATGATCTCTGGCTGGGGCATGTTGAAGAGGCAATGAACTGAAGTTTCTCTCACACATCAATGTTTTTCTCCCTTTTTCTCTCTCTTCCCCTCTCTCTAAACATAAATAAAATCTTCTAAAAAATTGTTGACATTTCCATTTATCACCATAAATTAGCTGACATGTTTGCATACACACACATCCACATCCTTCCTCCTGCATGAGTTCATATTTAGTATAAGCCCTTTAAAAATCCATTCCTGGAAAAAAAAAATCCATTCCTGAACACAGGGATTTGAGAAGCAACACCAAGAAAATTCCTTTTCATCATTTTATTCCAATAGTTTCTAACTAAACATGATTTTTTGTGAAATTTAACAACGTCTAAAAATACTATTGGCTGTTTCAACCGGGTGGTGTTATAGGCGTTTAGTTGGTAGAGGCCAGGGGTGCTGCTAAACACCCTAACATACATAAGCCAGCACCCTACAACAAAGAATTATCTACCTTGAAATATCAATGGTGCCAAAGAAGTGAGACCATGCTTTACACAATAATTTGTATTATAGAAAAAAGGTGTGGTTTCAGTCATTCAATATTCTTGAACAATTCTTTAGAATCAATTTTATTTCTCAACAAGAAGTACCACTCAGCAGCAGCCCAATTACAACCTGCAAAGAAAGCAAGATACTTATCACCATGATTATAGTCCAGTGTCTGGAACATTAAGGTGATTTGTTAAATAAATGAATAAATAGATGGAAAGAGGGATAAAGAGAAAGAAGAAGGAAAGAAAGAGAGAAAGAGAGAAAGAGAGAAAGAGAGAAAGAAAGAAAGAAAGAAAGAAAGAAAGAAAGAAAGAAAGAAAGAAGGAAGGAAGGAAGGAAGGAAGGAAGGAAGGAAGGAAGGAAGGAAGGAAGGAAGGAAGGAAGGAAGGAAGGAAGGAAGGGAGAGGATAAAGAAGTGGCTAGTGCTAGGGCCAAAGTTTGTTTGATTTTGGTGAACTTGCTTTCCTTTCATTTACAGTCTTTCAGAGAATCAGTAGTGACAGGTTTAGTTAACATTTATTGTTTACTAGATACTATCATTAATTCTTGTATTTAACTTACTGTATTAGTGATAATTAAAAATGTTGAGTTAATCATTATATGATTTTTCTTATAGAAGCTCACAAATAAAATATTTTAAAATAATGTTTTTGACTTTCAAGGATACTTAAAGTGCAGAAGATTATTTTGCATTGTTTTTCTTTGTCAGTAGTTTATCCACTTTGATCGTCTGGTCTTTCTGCACCCCTAAGCAATATCCTGAGGCAAAGGAGTCACCCTGGTTATTTTGAGGAAAGTGTTCAGAAAGAATGGAAAGTTAAGCCTACTAGTTATGGTCCTAGGAAAAGTGCTGCAAAAAGGGAGGGGCCCAATTTTTATTTATTTATATATATATATATATATATATGTGTGTGTGTGTGTGTGTGTGCGCGCTTTTTATATATGTTTCATACATATGCTTTTTATATATGTTTCATATATATGCTTCATATATATTTTTCATATATATACTTTATATATGTTTCATATATATGCTTCACATATATGCTTCATACACACACACATACACACACACACACACACACACACGAAGCCCAGATTAATTTTTAGCACCTCTTATATGAACCTTCTCTTTCTTTCCCTAAGTCACAATTCAGTGTCAGGATGGCCTTTATTACAATACAAAACAAAACCAAAAAATCACAAAATAAAACACAAAAAAACCCCTACAAATTTTTCTGTAAAGCCATTTTGACTTTTCCAAGGGCCTACCATAGTTTCTACATGTAAAAGTCAATCATTAAATAAATGCCAAATTAGTGAATATATTAGAAATGTATTGTGTACCATGGTCTATACTGGGTATAGTGTCTTGCTATTCAAAAAGAGAAACATGGGATTCCCATAAATAGAAGAACAGATGATAAAAATAGGAAGCCAAATACAGTAAAGGCTGATTGTATCTGCCAAATTCACCAAAACAGTGGCCCAGTCAGATAGAGCACTAATATCCTTGCTTAATATTAGGCACACAGGTAGACATTCTTTCTTTTCATCACTTCTAAATGCCATTACATCTCCTCTTGTAACAGGAAATATAGAGGTTCCCCAAATGTAAAGTTCTCCACTACCTGGCTGGGGTAAGAGTAAGTGGAAGGCAACCATTAAGAGTTACTTTGCATATCAATAACAGCTGGCTAGCTTCATAGATAAGTAGCTATGGTTGACAGGGAAATGGGCGTGACTTTGACTCCTGAGGTAGCTGGAAGCCTGTGCTTATGAGAGAGCAGGAAGGTAGTTCCCCTATGGCATGGGGCCAAACCTGCCCAGGCTAACAACGACAGCTGAGAAAGGCAGAAGAGACCAGAGTACTGGAGGTGTAACCATTTGTGGGAGGATTTAGAAATGGGGTTACAGAGGAAGATCCATGCCAGGATTTAAACTCAAGTGTGGGGCAGCCATGCAGTACTCTTAACCATGTGGCTTGTGAGTGGAGAAGGGGGTCCTTGGCCATGTTTTGAAAAGATACAGTAGGACCCCTACTGACTCAACATAAGGAGGGGCCTTGTGGTTTTGGATTAAGAGCAGGAGCCTGGCTGAACACAGATGACTGGGAGAAGCTGGAGCTAAAGCAGGGAGCTGCCCAGCTAACTTACAGACTTCTATTTCTTCTCCTGAGAGTCTCTACCTCTCTGACTGGTCTGGTTTGACAAGGGGAGGCAGGACTATGTGTGTTTGTGGGTGTTTCTTTTGTTTTTAAGTGAATGAGATTTAATGGAAATATTATGCCATTATTTTAATCTTGTGTAACTTTTGAATAAGTATTTCCTTTCCTTTTCAGAAGACTCTGGCATTGGGAGTCACATTTTTTTTTTTTTTGGCAGCAGGTAATAGAACCCACAGATGGTTCTGTTAGACTCTCAATTTGCATTCCAACAACACTTTATAAATATGGATCAAATATACAATTTATATCTCATTATAAATATGGTCCTTATTTTTACAGGCATCTATAGGCAAGCATCTTGATGTCTCTTAAACCAAATACATGATAAGTTAACTTTTTTCAGCAAATAGCAAGTACCAACCTAACATTATAATTCTTGCAACTCTCCATTAAAAGCTAATGTTCTCAAACTGGGCATTTTGCCATTTTTCTCATATTTTGGCTTAACATCTATCAATTTTGGTCTTAATCTTCTGTCTACAGTTTGATGTATATTTCTAGTTAAGCCTTTCATTGCTTTCTACCTCAAAAGTTTCATCTATTCAATGGGCTCTTTACAAAATCCCTTGTATGATGATTGGCCTTGGAAAAGCACTTTCCATATTGAACACCAAAATCAAATTTTAAAAATATTGAAACTTACATCTGGATTAATGTAGGAGCAGCTGGATTGGATTGAAATTTTCCAATTCTAAATACTCCCTCTTGACACCAGGTTCCAAAAAGAAAAATAAGAAGTGACTTAGCCTGTTGAACCCCAACTCAAGGAGTCAGCTAGTAATGTGAGTATGTCCCTGGAAGCCATCCTTAGGTAGACTCCTGTCTAACCAAGTTACTGTTTTTAGACTCAGACATATAGGCTCTAAAAGCCATCACTCTACAGAAATCTCATACAGACAACCTCACTCTGAAAACCTTCCTGATAAAACCACTGGATAAAGCTAAGTTAGCTCATAACCTTGGATTTAGCTATCAAAAAGGTGTCAGAATAATTAAACAAATGGCATAGTTAAAATATTTCAAGAAATATCTGGAATCAGATAATAACGAGAAAACTGAATTCCAAATGAAGTTACACAGGAAAAAGAAAAGCCATGCAAAAGCAGCCACCAGTAAAAGAGAAGCAAGATGTTTAAGGATAGATCTCTCTCTCACACTCCCTTCCCTATGATGTAATAGCAGCAGCACACACCTCGGTTGTCTTCATGTTTCATTGCATCTAGTTACCAGCTCTGGCTGTCATAACATAAAACACCACTCTGCAAGTGAGCACTAGCCCACAGCTGGTGAGTAGGAGCTGAGTGAACCTGATGACATGCTGCTGCATGGCAGGGCACTAAGTCAAAGAGCCAGATGGAGCCACACACTGTTTGTACAAGTCCCTCTGGGAAACCAAACAGTGAGCATCCAGTGGTTTTTCTCCCAAGTGATCTACTGTTTCCAGATCTCTGGCCACCCCTGGAAGAATCCCAACCCAGGTGACCTGAAGAGAAACTTTTGACTTTGAAAGTGGCTGGAGCTATATTTCTGCCAAAGAGGTGATTGGGTTTCTAATCTGTTTTACTTAATAAAATTATTCTGATTGAAGTAGATCTTTATTTTAGAAAAAGCACATGAGAATAAAGAAAAAGAAAATAAGTGACCACCCAGAGACAGTTTTGTGGGTATTTTAAGGTCTCTCATTCCAAATATTTTCTTCTATATATTCTTCAAAAATGGAATCATACCATTCAATTGTAATTTTTAAAATGCAAATACAACATATATACTGAAATATGTACTTATAAATGTATAACTCAATATGCATAAAATCCCTATTATGTTGTAAATTCTTCTTTCTTTAATAATTTATAGAAATTTAGGCTTTCTATAGCTACACATAGTTTCTGTATTTTAACAGCCACTTGATATTTAATTGTATGGATCTTCCAAAATTTACTTAACCAACTTATGATCCATATTTTTAAGTAACTTTTCTGGTGATGCTTTTCCTATTTTTCTCTTATGTTAAGGTTGAGTGTGAGTCTTTTTCTAACTAACTTGCACTCATATATTACAAAAACAAATTATTTTTGAACATTTTAAAACTATAAAGTAATGACACTAGACTTCTATTTACTAGTGTTAAAAATTAAGAAGTAAGGATTGAATCTCTTTCATAAGATAAATTAACAAACTTTTCTTGTTTTACTATTTCATTTTTAGTGAGGATGATGTCAGACTTTTATATTAAAGTTGTAAAATGTAGTGTGTATCAGGTGTTGTCAACACACTCTCGTCATCTTTACACAATTTTGAGTCAAAGATCCCATCTAGAAATAACATTGTGGTTAAGTGAATAGGCTGTGATATTAAGCAGATCTGGATTCAAGTTCTTTCTACAACTCACAAGACATGGTGACATTGGGCAATATACTTAATCTCAGTTTCAGTTTTTTCAGCTATGAAATAAGAAGAGTACTAACACCTACTTCACAGGGTTATTTTGTGAGCATCAGATGAGTCAATGCATATAAAAATAAAAGCCTAATGTTAACTACATTTAGGTACAGCTTTACAAGCATAATACCTGACATGGAATGATAACTTAATAAGTGGTGGCTATATTATACTAGTATTACACCTGTTTTTCATGGGTTCTAACAATTAGAAGGAAGAATTCAGAGTCCAGAGAGGATAAAACTAGATTAAGCACTACTGCTTATAGAATTTTCTCCCAGAGATGTTGATTTCTCTTCAGAATGCGATGTATAATACAATAGCAGATAGTCTAAGTCTGGATGTAGATACTGCATTCCTGAGCTGAGAAAGTGTTTAATCATTAGTTTGTTCAGGAGGGAATACAGAAACCAGAAAAGTTCAGAAAGCAAGTTCTGGCAAGCCTACATACACACACTCATTAAATATTTCTCTTGAGTACAAGAGTCTTACTTCCGCCTTCTCACCCTGAACTCAAACCCCAACCTATTAAGAGAACAAAGAAATATACAGTATCTAGTTAATCCCATGGTTCCAGCAACAACACTTTCATAATGGAAAAAGAGGTCTATCTTGAATCTTTGTGAGATCATTAATAAGTGAAGGCATAGCTCCCTCTCCAGGAACATTTTGTTTGGTTTGTCAACTCTAAATTACATCATAATTTTAAAAATTTGATTTCTACCTATCTCTTATGCAACAATATTATTCTATTTTTTCCTTTCTCCTTCTTCCAGTTTTTTAGTTACATTATTATACTTTGTCTGAACAATAAAGAATTACACTATTTTTCTACCCTTGCCCCAACATTTATTTTAGTCTTAAATCTACAGTTAATTACAACCATGGCTTACTGTTAGTCCTTTTGTCAAAGTTTTCCCGGAACTCCATAATTTGGACAAAGCCTGTCTCTTTGGACATCTCTTGGGAAAGGCTCAGAGGACAGGAAGTTTTGCGTATTCAAAGCTGTTGAAGATAGCTTGGCTAGATATAATCTTTGGGTCATATCTTGAGTTTCTCGAAAATGTTCTTCCTTATGGTCTTGTTTATTGTTGAGAACTTTGAGGCAAAATCTAATTTTCTTGGCTTTTTTTATTTTCTTTGATGTCCAGAGGATTTTTAAAATTTATCTGTACAGTGTTAAAGTTTTACTGGCATCTGTCTCAAAGTTGTCTATTCCATAATTTCTCAGGCATGTGACAAGGACTTAGAACTTGTCGATTCAGACCTTTATTTCTGGGAAACTTTCTTGAACTCTTATTTTATTATTGGTTCTTATCCTTTGTTTTGTTTTCCTTCTTTAGAGACTTCAGCTATATGCTAGTTCTTCTTTACTTGTCCTCTATTTGTCATGTCTCTCAGATTCTTTTCAATTTTTTAATGTGTTTCCATTCTTCTGGCTCTTATTTCCTGTACTTAATGTCCCTTATTATATTTTCAGTCAAATCCATTCTGTTAAGGACTTGCAGTTTTATTTTTATTTCTGAATTGATGATATTGTTTTGTTCAACTTCTTTCTGAAGCCCATTTGTTTTTTCACATCATCTTGATTTTTGTTCCTTTTTGCTCTGAGTTTTTGAATTTCTGTTTCAAGGAGGGTTTTTTTTTTCATATCTACAAGTATTCATTTGCAGATCTTTAAGTCAAGTTGAAATGTTACAATTTTCTTCTGCTCCTTGATTTTATTTTAGAGCAAACTTTCATGAGCTGAAATGTTTCGTTTCATTTTAGGTTTATTTCTTATAGTAACTGTGTTCAAGTGTTACCTGCCATTTATATTTATTTTAAATGTCTTATATTTTCTACATCAGCAATAATAGGAGATCTTATGCAGACAGGGAAGGCACACTGTGTTCAAGAGGTCCCTCTTGTGAAAGTAACGTGTAGTTTCTTCAATAGGTGATATTCTGGGAGAGTACAAAAGTAGTTACCATGTCTTCTGATTTTTGTGATTTTCTTTTATTTCTGTAGCTCCCTTATTTTAAACCACCTTACTACCAAACACCCAAAAGCTACTTCCCCTTGCGAGTTGTCAGTCTGTCCCAGAACTGGTGCTTTCCCAAAAATGGCCACATTTTGCTCCCTTCTGTTCTCATGCCACTTTTTTTTAATTTTTCTCAGTAGCCAATAGTCTCATGGAATCTCAGACGTATTCTTTGTATTTTCTCACCCAGGGTGAGACTGTGGCCTCTGGGGGTGACTTTATCCATGTAATAGCACTATATTTGGCTGAAAAGTGCCCTCTCAAAGTTTATGTCCATCCAGATTCAGTGAATGTGACTGTATTTGGAAATAGGTTTTATGCACATGTAATCAAGTTAAGATGAGGTCATACTGAATTAGGGTAGGCCTTAAATCCAAAGATTGATGTCTTCCTAATTAATGAGAGGGAGATGTGGAAACTGAGAGGCACAGACACAGGCAGAAGGAAGAAGGTCATGTAATGACACGGAGAAAAAGAGCATGTGACCATGAAATGAGATATTGGAGCGATGAAGCTACAAGCCATAGAACACCAAGGAATGCTGGCAACCACCACAAGCTAGGAGAGGGGCATGGGACAGATTCTCTCTTAGAGCCTCCAGAAGAAGCCAAACTAGCTGACACCTTGATTTTGACTTCTAGCCTCCAGAACTATGAGAAAACACGTTTATGTTGCTTTAAGCTACATAGTTTGTGGGAACATGTTATGGAAGCCTTAGGAAACTAGTACAATCACCAGCACTAGTCATCACTACTCTCTCCTTATTCTTGTGTAGTTTTCATTTAACTCTCAATGCTAGTGTGGGCTTCAGAGTCAATTTTTCTAATTTGGATTGTTTCTTTCTCTTGTATACACAAATTAAAATCTATAGTAATCTCTGTCTCATAGTATGCTGAGTGTGGTTTATGGATGATTTTATTGATATTCTTTTCTAAACTGTAAGGTTTTGAAAGATGTGTGGAGAAATTCAGATTAGGATCCTATTAATATCCTATAGGCGATGTGATTTATTGTTAACAAAATCAAGTATGTGATAGATGTTTTGACATACTTAAGACACTGGTTCTCAAACTGAACAGATCATTAGAATGACCATAGATTCTTGAACACCATTACCCCAAATTTTATTTTATATTTCAGTGTAGGGACTAAGGTCTTATTATTAAATAAGCTTTCTTAGTATTTCTGATCTAGTTGATGCCTATCATTTATAATATGAGCTATATAGAACAGAATTTTCCTATTTATGGAATCTGAGTTGTTAAAAAAAGCACAGAAATAAATAAGAACATTAGAACAATATGTTCAGTTAAAAACAAATGACACATAGATTCAGATAGTTATGTTAAGTCAATTACAATATCTGTATTTCACATAAGGCATAATCCATAGAAACTCTCAAGGTGCTAACAAGACAGAGTGTTTGTTGCCTTGACCTCATTTGCAGGTCAACCAGCTTTTCCTCCCACAAGAACCAAGAAACTGCATCTTCTAATGGAGTAAATGATTGTTTTGTTTTGTTTTTTTGCATCCAGATTTATTAATTGTTGGGCTAAAAGCTACTCCAACCATTTCATCAGGAAGGCATTTTAAAAACTTCATTCTCTCTGCAAGCACATTATTCCTTTAGTCCTATAGAGAGTATAAATAGTGAGAATTTTCATCAGTTTCTTGCTTTCTTTATGGAGTAATAATAGGACTTGTGTTTTGATGGGTTGACTGAATGGATTTGGTATGGAAATGTATGAGAACCTTCTAAAAGTGAAGCTAAATGATAAAAAGTCTTAAATAGCAAAAGAGAGTGAGTAGCAAGCTTTCCCCAGAAGTCTTCCAAAATGATGGCAATGTTTATTTTTATCAATTGAACCTACCATGTCTCATTAATTTTTAGGCCTTTCTAGAAATTATATCTTTTCTGTTGATCATATTAAACATAAAGGAAACCAAAAAAATAAAAATAAATCATACAGACACCTATACTTAAAAGCTAAAAACTATGAAACTCTCAGAATAAAGCATAGGGCAAAGCCTCACAACATTGAACTTGGCAATAATATCTTGGGCACAACACCAAAAGAACAGAAAACAAATAGGAAAAAATAGATAAATTTGACTTCAAAATTGAAAACTTTTATGCATCAAAGGTTACTATCAACAGGATAAAAAAGTAATCCATAAAATGGGATAAAATATTTGCAGACTACATGCTTGATAAAGGGTTGATATCCAGAATATATAAAGAACTCCTAAAACTTGACAATAAAAACAAAAGCAACCTCATTTTAAAAATGAGCAAAGGACTTTAATACAGATTTTTCCAATGAAGACATAAATATGGTCAAATACATGAAAAGGTATTCAGCATCACTAATCATCAGGGAAATACAAATCAAAACCACAAGGAAATAGTACCTCATACCCCTTAAAATGGTTATTTTCAAAACAAAACAAAACAAAATACCAGACTATAGCAAGTGTTGGTATTTGGAAAAATTGGAACTCTCATTCATTGTTGGTGTGATGTAAAATGGTCTAGGTGCTACACACAAAACAGTATGGCAGTTCCTCAAAAAAATAGAAATAGATTTATCATATAATCCAGCAATTTCACTCTGAGTGCATAACCAAAAGAATTGAAAGCAGGATCTTGAACAGTTA
The DNA here is from genome assembly GCF_021234165.1 of Pteronotus mesoamericanus. Taxonomy (NCBI): domain Eukaryota; kingdom Metazoa; phylum Chordata; class Mammalia; order Chiroptera; family Mormoopidae; genus Pteronotus; species Pteronotus mesoamericanus. The sequence continues at coordinate 44,546,901 of NW_026555329.1, read as the reverse complement.
CTTGTGTACCCATGTTTGTAGCAACACAATTCACAGTAGCTAAAAGGTAGAAGTAGCTCATGTGTCCATAGACTCTTGGATAAACAAACTGTGAAGTGTACACATGAGTCTCCTTCAAAGCAGGTACCTTAGGACCTCACACAGTTCTCCCAGTCACCCTCAGCTCCCCTGTAGTATTTTTCTGAATCTCATCGATGGTTTGAAATCTCTTCCCTTTCAAAGGTGATTTTAGTATTGGGAAAAGGCAGAAGTTGCAGGATGCCAGTTCTGGGCTATAGTGAGGCTAAGTCACCTGGGAGATTTGGTTTTGCCAAAAAACTGCAGGAGATGTGATTGCATGTGTGGGTGCATTGTCATGATGAACTTGCCAATCACTAGTTGCCCACAGCTATGGCCTGAATCATCCAAATAATTTCCATGGATGAATGTTCAAGCTTAACACAAAATTTGATGCAGACTTGTTGCTCTACTTGCTCAGTTATTTTGAATGAGACGACCACACAATGTACATGCTCACTCAATGGTGTCTCAGCCCCCACTGACTAGTGTAGTAGAGTCAATATTGTTCACCCATGTGCATTCCAGTCCACTCTCCTTGGCTGCCAGGTTACGTGGATGTTGCCCAAACCACCCTCATTATAGTAACAATGATTGGATATTTTCAGGACAGAGTATATATTTTATATTTATATTCATATTTATATACACACAAACAAAATTATAAATGCTTAACTTTAATGATCTTACCTTTATTTCTTTTTTACAATTTTATCTATCCACATTATATAATTTAACATTGCTTAATATTACTTTAATTACATTTACTTAATTATAAAATGAAAATATCAGAGGTGAGAAGATGGCAGCGAAGTTGGTGGGAGCTGAGCCTAGTTGCTCATGCACCTAACTGGGACACTTAACTGATCTTATGAAGGACAAAGTGAACAGCCAAAAGAATCTTAGCTGATATGAAGTTTGGAAGCCAAAGTGTGCAGAGGACACTTCAAAACAGGAAGTAAAGACGTTTTATAGGCGGATGGGGAAAGTCCCTGGGTATGGTGCCAGAAACTGTACTTGCCACAGGGACAACATTGGAGAGCCAGGTCAGTGATAGCAGCCTAGCAGCTCCCTCCCCTCCCAGAGTGGGAAAATCACAGACCTGTGCCAGGAGAAACTTGAACATGTAAAGTTGCCGGGGTGGGGAGGGGGCGGGGCGGGGAGGCAAGCAAGCACAGAAACAACTCATGGTGCACCCAAGCTGGGGCAGCAGTTGCCAGCCAGGACAGATTAAGGGGGTGGGGGGGGATCCTGGCAGTACCTGAAGCTTGGGGAAGAGGTGGGCCACAAGAAGCAATGATTGAGATAGAATCTGAACTTCCCAGAGAGTTGTAATGTGTGGAGAGCTAGGCCATGGCTCAGAGCAGCAGCAGCATCCAAAGAGACTTTTCAAAAGGGGAACCGAGGCATACTGGGAAGGGACCTTGTGCATGCAGCAGCCCAGCCAATAAGGAGGAAAAATTGTGGGTTTGATTTTCTCCCACACAGTGCATTGCACAGATCAATCAAAGGGATGCAAAGTGAGGTGGTTTACTGGTGCTAGCTCAGCACAACTGTGCATGCTGGAGAGTGCCTGCAACACAGTTCTCTGAGGGTGTGAGCTGGAAATCGGGCACCTGTGATTATTGCAGCCCAGACTGAGCACCCTTCCTTGCCAAAACTCAAGAAGTGGAAAATGGAGCCCAACTCCCCACCACCTGCAGGAGTTGGGAAGACCTTCAAAACCAGCTGTGAAGGCTTAACAACCAGCAGGGGACTTTTTATTTTCCAAGAGTAAGACAGTAAGGCCTGAAGCTGAGAGAAAACCAGAGACAGATCCAGAAATAAGTCAGAAGGCAAAAACCAATAGCTGAGACAAATTTCATCTTGTTCTTTATCAAAACTTGCTTTTCTAAAAAATTTCTCTGTCTACTTTTTGTTTATTTAGTTTTGTTTTTCTTTCTCCCTTTCATATTGCATTTTAATTTTTCTTTTTTCACTTCATTCATATCGCAAATAGCTCACTACTCTTGGTCTTCTATATTTCATTCTTTTTATTCAGATTATATAATTTTTTTTATATTATTGTTATTCCAAATCCCACAAGCACCCTTTCCTGGTCTTAATCCATTTCACCTACTTCCTGAGCTTTATTAGTGTTGTTGTAAACTTTATTTTCTTTCACTCTACACCATATCCTTATTCTTTACTCTCACTATTTCTCTTCCCTCTAACCTCACATAAGTACTCTTCTTTCTTAAGTCAGCTCACATTCTTTTTCTTCACTTACAAGAGTCTTCTTTCTTTTCTATCTTTTATAAACAGTGGCTAGTTGGGTTAAATACCATGGTTATCGCTGTGCTTCTCCAGTGGAACTCCTGTTTGTTCACTATTTGTATGTAGTTTAAATCCCATAGGACATTGTCTCCCTGTCTTACTCCATTTCACCTTCCCCCTGACCCTGATCAGTTTAGTGAGGAATGTTATTTCATTTATTTCTTTTTTCCCCTTTCTCACCATGGGCTTTACTCCTTGCTCTTCTTAGTTTGCTTCTGTCATCCTCTCAAAATCATTTTTCTTAATGGTAGACATCTCATATTCACTTTTTGCTTCTGTACAATACCCTTATTCCCATTCCACCTTTATTAAACTTCATTCAGCTATCATTGACCCTGCTGCATTTTTTTCTGCAATTTTGCTCCCATTCATCCAATATTTTTTCACGTTTACTTCAAACTTTATAGTATACTCTTCTCTTTTCATACCCCATTGTTCCAATCACTCTTTTGTGTTTTACTTATGTTTTAAATTTTGTTTTCTCCCTTTCTTTGCTTTGGTTCTGTTCCTGCTCTTATCAATTCTCCTTCCTCTTACCACTCAATAACATATCTTATAATACCTGTAATCTTCCTTCACCTTTATTAATCCTTGCTCAATTGAGGTTGAGACTGCTGATGTGGTAGGGGGTTCTCTTTATTGGCATAAGTTTGGTTGACTGGTGATATTGCTTTGTTAACCAACACCTGCATAACAGCATACAAGACAGGGTGAGAGCTGTGACTACCAGTAATCCCACTGGAGGAGAGAGCCCACCAACAACTAAAGCCCAAGTACAACAAGAGAGCCCACACAAATGGAAGAAAGGGCAAGTCTATAGCATCCAGAGAAGATGATCCCAGAGACCACCACACCACTGAGTCCCAAAGACCCCAACCACAGAAATCCACCTCACAAAAACAGCTGACAAAAGAGAGAATGCTAAAATGCAGAAACAAACAAAAAAAAAGCCACCTAAAATGGGGAGAAAAATAAAGAATCCCCAGTTAAAAAGAATAGAAAAATCCCTAGTAAAAGAGCTAAATGAAATTGAGGCAAGCAAACCATCAGACATAAGATTAAAAAAATTGGTTGTAAGGATGCTCAAGGAACTCAGTGAAAAACACAAGGAACTGTGTGGGAACTACAACAGCATGAAAAAGGAAATAGAAACAATAAACAAGACCAGGAAGAAATGAAGAATACAATAACTGAAATAAAAAAATACACTAGAAGGAGATATAAGCAGGCTGGATGAAGCAGAGTATTGAATTAGTGAGCTGAAAGACAAGGTGGAAGAAAATACCCAGGTAGAGGAGCAGCATGAAATATGACTCAGAAAGCATGAGGATAGTTTAAGGGAACTTCAGGACAACACGAAATGCAACAACATTCAAATCATAATAATACCAGCTGGAGAAGAAAAGGAGCAAGGGATAGAAAATTTGTTTGAAAAAATAATGACAGAAAACTTCCCTAACTTGTAGAGGTGAAAAGCCATGGGACACAGAGACCTACTCCAAGACACACCATAATTAAAATGCCAAATTTTAAAGACAAAGAGAGAATCTTAAAAGCAGCAAGTAAGAAACAGTAACATACCAGGGAGCTCTAATAAGGCTAGCAGCTGATTTCTTAACAGAAACACTACAACCCAGAAGGGAATGGCAAGAAATATCCCAAGTAATGAAAAGCAAAGGCCTTCAAATAAGGCTACGCTACCCTGGAAGGCTATCATTTAAAATGGAAGGTAAAAATCAGGAGTTTCCCAGACAAAAGAAGGTGAAAAGAATACACCTGCACCAAACCAACACTGTAAGACATACTAAATGGACCGCTTTAAGAATTTGAAGGTATAGAATGAGAGAGAGGAACACAGGTACAAAAGGAAAAAATGGCAATGAACAAATACCTTTCAGTAGTAACCTGAAATGTAAATGGATTAAATGCTTAAATCAAAACACATAAGGTGGCTGAATGGATTAGAAAACATGACCCATATATATGTTGTCTACAAGAGACCCACCTCAGAACAAAAGACCTAACAAACTGAAAGTGAATTCTAGCTGGAAAAATCTTCCAAGCAAATGGGTGGTGGTGGGGGGTGGGGGGAAGCCAGGGTACCAATACTTGTATCAGATGAATATATTTCAAAACAAATGCCATAAAGAGAGACACAGATGGTCATTTCATAATTCTAAAGGGAAGAATCCATCAGGAAGCTAGAAACATTGTAAACATATATGTGCCCAACACAGGAGTACTCAAATATATAAGGAAAATCTTGGAGAATTTCACAAAAAATGTAGACAACAACACACTCATAGTAAAGGATTTTAACACCCCACTGTCAAGAGTGGACAGATCTTCCAAACAAAGAATCAACAAGGACATTGTAGCACTGAAGGACATGCTAGATCAAATGGGCATAACTGATATATATGAAACCTTTCACCACAAAGAAATAAAATATACATTCTTTTCAAATGCATATGGAACATTTTCAAAGATAGACCACATGATAGGACACAAAGCCTCAACAAATTCAAGAAAATTGAAATCATATCAAGCATTGCTTTGGATCACAATGGCTTGAAACTACAATCTAATTGCAAGGAGAAAACTCAAAAGCCATCAAATACATGGAGACTGAATAACATGTTATTAAACAGTGAATGGGTAAACAATGGGATCAAGGAAGGAATCAAAAAGTTTCTGGAAACAAATGAAAATAAACACACAACAACCCTAAACCTATGGGACACAGTGAAGGCAGTCCTCAGAGGGAAATACATAACAATACAGGCCTACCTAAAAATGTAGAAAAAAATTAAAATAAATAGCCTACCTCTATATCTACAAAACTAAAGGAACAACAACAAACAAAGCCCAGAACAAGTAGAGGAAAGGAAATAATCAACATCAGAGCAAAATTAAATGACACAGAAACTAAAAGAACAATCAAAAGAATCAATAAATTCAGGAGATAGTTCTTTGAAAAGAAAATGAAATTGACAAGCATTTAATCACACTCATTCACCCAGAAAAAAAGAGAGATGATCCAAATAAATAAAATCAGAAACAAAAAAGGTGAAATTACAACCAATACCACAGAAATATGAAGGGTCATAATAAATTAATAAGAACAACTATGTGCCAACAAATTTGAAAACCTGGATGAATGCACAAATTTCTATAAAGTATGTAATCCTCCAGAACTCAGTCAAGAAGCAGCAGAAAGCCTGAACAGACTGATATCGGCTAGTGAAATTGAAGCATTAATCAAAAAGCTCCTGGCACACAAAAGCTCAGGGCTGGATAGATTCATAGGAGAATTTTACCAAACATTTAGAGACTAACCTAGATTCCTCTCAAACTAGTCCAAAAAATCCAAGAAAAGGGAAGACTCTCAAATTCTTTTTATGAGGCCAATAATATCCTAACTCCAAAACCAGATAAAGACACAACAAAGAAAGAAAATTACAGGCCAGTGTCACTGATGAACATAGGTGCTAAAATCCTCAACAAAGTAATGTCAAACTGGATCTAGCAATACGTTAAAAAGGTCATACACCTTGATCAAGTGGGATTCATCCCAGGGATGCAAGAATGGCACAATATTCACAAATCAATAAATGTAATACCCCCACATAAACAATACAAAACACAAAAAATCATATGATAATATAAATAGAAACTGAAAAAGCGTTTGATAAAGTACAGCACCAATTTATGATGAAAACACTCAGCAAACTGGGAATAAAGGAAGCATACCTCAACATAATAAAGGTCATCATATATTAGAAACCTACAGCCAACATCATACTCAATGGACAAAAAACAAAAAGTTTTTCCCCTAAGATCAGGCACAAGACAATGGTGTCCACTTTCACCACTTATATTCAACATAGCATTGGAAGTTCTAGCCACAATGATCAGACAATAAAAATAAATAAAAGGCATCCAAATTGGAAAAGAGGAAGTAAAGCTGTCACTGTTTACAGATGACATGATAGTGTACATAGAAAACCCTATAGACTCCACCAAAAAACTACTCGACCTAATATATGAATTTGACAAAATGGCAAGATACAAAGTCAACATTCAGAAAGTGAAGGCATTTTTGTACACCAACAATGAAATATCAGGAGCAAAAATTAGGAAACAAATCCTAGTAACTATAGCAACAAGAAAAAATGAAATGCTTAGAAATAAACATAATGAAGGAGGTAAAAAAAAACCTGTAGTCAGAAAACTATGCAACAATGAAAGAAGAAATAAAGGAAGACATAAATAAATGAAAGCATATTCTGTGTTCATGGACTGGAAGAATTAACATCATCAAAATATCCATAACACCCTAAGCAATCTATAGATTCAATGCAATCCTTATCAAAATACCAATGACATATTTCACAGATATAGAACCAGTATTTAAAAAATTTATATGGAACCATAAATGACCCTGAATAGCCTCAGCAATTTTGAGAAAGAAGAACAAAGTAGGATCACAATACTTGATATCAAACTATATTATAAGACCACTGTAATCAGAAAAGTCTGGTACTGGCATAGGAACAGACACATAAATCAATAGAACAGAATAGTGAGCCCAGATATAAACCCAAGTCGTTACAGACAGCTCATACTTGACAAAGGGGGAAGGAACATAAAATGGAGTAAAAATAGCCTCTTCAATAAATGGTGTTGGGAAAACTGGACAAATACATGCAAAAAAAAAATGAAACTAGACCACCAACTTACACAATATACCAAAACAAACTCAAGATAAATAAAAGATTTAAACATAAGCCATGACACCATAAAAGTCTTAGAGGAAAATATAGGGAGGAAATTTTCAGATATCCCACACAGCAATATTTTCACTGATACATGCCCTAGGTCAGGGGATATAAAGGAAAGAGTAAACAAATGGGACTACATCAAACTAAAAAGCTTCTGCACAGCTACAAAAAAATCAACAAAATAGAAAGAGAACCAACTGAATGAGCAAAAGCACTTGCTGATGGTACCTCTGACAAGGGTTCCATCTCCAAAGCATATAAAGAACTCACACAACTCCACATCAGGAAGAACAAACAGTCCAATTAAAAAATTGGCAAAAGACCTGAACAGACACTATTCCAAGGGGACATATAGAGGACTATAGACACAGGAAAAAAATGCTCAACATCACTAGCTGTAGAGAGATGCAAGTTAAAAGTACAATGAGGTACCATTTCACACTAGTCAGAATAGCCATCGTTAATATATCAACATGCAACAAGTGTTGGCGAGGTTGTGGAGAAAAGGGAACCACAGTACACTGTTAGTGGGAATGTGGACTGTTGCAGCCACTGTGGAAAATAGTATGGAATTTCCCCAAAAAACTAAAAATAGAACTGTCTTTCGATCCAGTGATCCCACTGCTGGCACTACACCCTAAGAATCCCGAATCACCAATTCAGAAGAACCTATGCACCCCAATGTTCATAGCAGCACAATTTACAATAGTCAAGATCTGGAATCAGCCTAAGTGCCCATCAATAAATTAGCATATCAAAAAACTATGGTACATTTACACAATGGAATACTACGCAGCAGAAAGAAAGAAGGAATCCTACCCTTTGCAACAACATCGACGGAACTGGAGAGCATTATGGTAAGTGAAATGAGCCAGGTGGTGAAAGACAAATGCCATATGATCTCACCTGTAAGTGGAACCTAATCAACAAAACAAACAAAAGAGCAAAATAGAACCAGAGACTTGGAAGTAAAGAATGAACTGACAGTGACCAGAGGGGAAAGGGGAGAAGAATAACAGGGAAAGAAGGGGAAGGGTCAAGTCAAGGAAAATGTATAAAGGACCTGTGGACAAAGACAACGAGGGGAACGGTTGACTGTGACAGTGTAGGGGGGATGGTGTAGGGGTGAGCAATGGGAGAAAGGCAGGAAAACTAACTGAACAATAAATTTTTTTAAAAAATCATATAGATTTTTGACTATGTGTGTCCTTGCAAGTAGAGGGGACTAACTGAAACTTCCCAATCCTGTGACCAAGAGAAAAGCTTTCTCTTTAAAATAACTAACTAACTAACTAACTAAATAAATAAATAAATAGTTTTTATTAATTAAAAATTGAAAATATATAAATTGAAATTTTGTCAGAATTAAATTATTCTAGAAGAAATACAAGAATTTGTGAATAAACAGCACACTCTTTTATTAATTCTCTGTGGTTTTATCTTTTGAAAATTTATAATCTAAGTTCAATTGTACCTTTGGTTATTATTTTTGTTTAATTGTAAAAATTATTACAAATTGTAAAGTAAAATAAATTAAAATACCATTTTCCACTATTACTCAGGCAAACATGGCTGAAATGATAAAGCTAAATATCATCCTATACTAAACTGGGATGCCGGTGTTATCAAAATACAAAATAGGAAGTTAAATATGCGTTTTATGAAGGGAGTTTTCCTGCATATACAAACACATATAACAACATATGTACATATAGAACAACTCTTTTCTTAAAACATGCACAGGCACATACACCTTTATTCAATCTGCTAGACAATGATATGTCTTCAGCTTCTAAATAATGTTGTATTTTGGTAAAATATATATAACATTAAAATGTATCATTTTAATCATTTTTAAGGGCATAGTTCAGTGTCATTAGCACTGTTGTACAATCACCACCACCATCCATCATCTGCAGAATATTTTCTTCTTCCCAAACTGAAACCCTGTACCCCTTAAACAGTAACTTCCTAGTCACCCTTCCAATCAACCCCTGGCAACTACCATCTTATTTTCTTTCTCTGTGAGTTTGACTCTTCTATGTACCTTGCATAAGTGGAATCATACAATAACAAATCATTTTTTAAATTTCAATGTAATTATCCTAATTTTAGTCCAGTTAATCTAGCAAATTATGTGCCTTAAACTATAGAAACAATCCATCCTTGGAATATGTACAAAGACCTCCTGGTTTCACAATGGAACCCAAGCCCTGGACTGATGAGGATTTGCCTCCATCAGGAAAATACAAAGCTCCTTTATTTACCCTATTTAGCTGAGCCCTAAACAGTCTCACTGGCATTTTGGGTCTTGCCTGTATATTTTGTGTGTTTCTGATGGTGCAAACTCAGTTGTTAAAGTGTCTACAGTACTTGCTTTAAAAGTACTTGCTGCCACTTAACTGTAAACAGACTTGTAATTAGGCTGTAAAAAATTATGACTTGCTGAAAGGAGCTACACAATAAAGTCATAACAATTGCTGGTGCAAACACAATCAGAGAAGCTAAGGATAACTGGCTGGCCATGAAGGGGGTTATACATAATGTAAGCTGGACAAAGCTTGGGTTATGGCCACTGGTATTTTCCGTAGAGGCTTATCTTTCCTATGATTTTCAATGTCCAAATACATCAAATACTAATGTGCTCACAGTTGGTAAGCAAATGGCTCGACATCAATCTCAGCCTTAGTGTGGATATGAAAGAGCTTGTCAAGACCATCTAGTCCCTGGAACATCACTAATCTTTCTTTATGGAATAAGGATATGGGTCAACTTTTGGAAATGATGGCTAGAGATAGAGACTATTTTATGCTAAAAACAGTTTTCATTGGAAACAGTTTTCATTTCTAGTGTGCCATCAGTTACTTTATATGTGACAGAAGAACACTTCTTTCTTCTGGTATTGTTAGAGGAATGTTAGCCAAGTAGGAGAAGGTTATTATTCATTCTGAGGTTGTGGGAATATAACCAAAAGGTGGGATGTATCAGAAGTAACTCAGAGTCAGAAGTGACCTAGTATCAGCTTTGCGTTTTGCTATAGTGGCTTCCAAAATTTCACAAGGAAGTTCTTGTATTGAACTTTTGGCTCAATTGACTGGAAAGTAAGAGCCCACTGTTCTTCTCTCCCTTTCCCTGGGCCCTGTTCTCTCCTTTACTTTGTCCCTGGTTACTTTTCATAATTATTTATCTAGGGTACATTGCAGGGTCCACTGCACTGAGACCTGTCTCTCAGGGGACATGTTCTGGCTGAAGCCCATTTAAACTTATTTCTCATTCTACATACAGCTGCAAAGGTTTTCAGAGGAATAGTTTGATTAAGCAAAACAGTGGCCCAATCTTGGCTTTGCCAGCAGTCAGACCCTAGGGTGACAGAAAGTATCCTATTTGGAGTCAGATCCAAATTTGGGAAAATAATGTTTTTCAGGGCTTAGATTCTCCTTTGTAACATGAGGGGATTAAACAAATTTTCTGACGGTTTTTTGTTTGTTTGTTTGTTTGTTTTTGTTTTTGTTTGTTTGTTTGGTTTTTAGCTCTAACAGTTTTGATTTTTGACCTAAATGGTATTTCTTGAAGCCACTGGTTCTCTACCCTTTCAGAAAAATAAGGCTACACAAGAGCTGGATGAAGGTAGACCTTTCTTTAAGTCATGGCCCTTGCTCAGACTTACAGACATAAAAAGAGACACACAGATCCCAGAAGCCAACCTGAAAAATATCAGTGAAATTGAGATTTTGTCAGAATTAAATTATTCTAAGAGAAACACAGGATTTATGGATAAACAACACACTCATTAATTCTCTGGGGTTTTATCTTTTTTTGAAAAAGCATATTAAATGTAAGCATATCATTCTGGCCACAAATTTATCTATAATGGATTTGCAGGAAAACCTTTCCTGAACAGTCATTTCATGGTTTCTATTACCTGGAAGAAAAACACAAATCTTTATTTCTTTATAGAACCATTCTTAAATAGTAAACACTGGCCGTTAGAGTTGAAGGGGAATTTATGCCTTCTGTACATCCTACAGGATCCCGGGCCCATGTGAGGACTGCAATAAAGCCTTATGGGGCAGGATAACATTTCATTTTGCCCAAAGCCTTCTACACTTCTCTGGTACCATTTGCCTAGGTTTATCCTGAAGACATTACCATACTCCTTATTTCTGGCACAACCATACAAAATGACCAGTGAACCCCTACTGCATCATGACCTTGGTTCTGAGATTCTATAACTTTAAAGATAACCAAGGATTTGTTCATAAGTGCCAAAACTTGGAAGCAACCAGAATGTCTTCCTTCTGGATAAATAAACTGTGGTATATGCAGTCAATGAAATATATTTCAGTGCTAAGAAGACATAAGCTATCAAGCTATGAAAAGATGTGGAAAAAACTTAAACGTATATTACTAAGTGAAAGAAATGACTATGAAAAAGCCATATATTATATGACTACAACTATATGTGGTAACATCAAAGCTATGACAATAAAGATCAGCAGTTGCCAGGGTCTGCGGAGGGAGGGGGAGATATGAATAGAACACAGAGAATTTGGGGGAAATGAAAATATTTTATATGATCTCATAATGATGTATACATGACATGTCACTATACATTTGTACAAACCTATAGAATGTACAACACCAAGAGTGAACCCTAATGTAAACTAAGAACTTGGAGTGGTTTTGATATGCCATTGTAGGTTCATTAATTTTAACAAATGTTTCATTCTGGTGAGTGATGTTGATACCAGGGAAAGCTATGCATGTGTGGGGGCAGGAGGAATATTGGAAATCTCTTTATCTTCCTCTCAATTTTTCTGTAAACCTAAACTGCTCTAAGTAATGTCTTAATTTTTTTAAATGCAACAACTCCTTTCACATGTAGCATTTCTGCACTATTTTAAGGGATTTTTAAGATTATAATCCAAAGTATTTTCATCAGATATATTCTTTAGTTTCTTGCTTCTCTTTGTGCTTATTTTCCTGTTCTGCTTCCTGATTTATTGCCTGGTTTCCACTGACATACATGTGTCAAGATAGCCACACAGCTAACTGGGATGTGCAGGGGCCTCTTTGAGACCCTGTCTGAAGATGGGCGTACAAATCAAGGCCAATTGGAAACCCCATTCAGCAGGGCCTGAGCTTTCAGAACATCTCAGGGGTGACCTCCTAAATAAAGGGACACCAACTGCACTGTCTAGTTCTCTGAGACAATGTTTGCTTAACAGTGTGCTGCAAATTTCATAGAATTAGCCAGTTATCCTCATGAGATGAAGACATAAGGACCAGGTTTTTGGATAATTACTAATAAGGTCAGACAAACACTAAGAACAGCTTTTCCTGGCCAAAGAGACAACCAAAAGATCTTCATGAGGAAACAGGAGACTTAGGACCAGCTAAGAGAGTCATCATCTTCCTTCTCATTAGCCACTTCCCCATGGAATGTCTACTCTATAATGGACTTAAAGCTTATTGAAGCCAAATAGAGTATGCATCAAAGAGGAAACACCTAAAACAGCAAGCTCAGAATCAGGACAGCCTCCCCGACCCCCATCCCCACTCCCACCCCCACCCCCACCCCTGCAACATACATGTATCCAGCCATCCTGATTATTTCTTTACACTCAGGCCAAATATAATCCCAGGAGATTTTACACACACACACACACACACACACACACACACACAAATATATATGTGTATGTGTGTATATATACACACACACATACACATATATATACTCTCATTTATCTTATATTTCAAATTGCCTGTGCTTTTGAAGACACCTATAATCTTTCAAGGAACAATAGTATGCCAATCACTTCATAAATAAAAAATAAATAAAGTGCCATTTTTCTTATGAGGGACTCCCTCACCCCAGCCCAGCACTTCTCACTCTGCTTGGAGTCCCTACAGCTAGCTCCCTGTAGACTCATGGTTCCTATACTGACTCATGGTTTCTTGAGCACAGGTAGTTTCTTGAGAACATCCCATGCTCTTTGTGGACAGGGGCCTTCATATTTTTTCAGCATCCTTCTCTGTATTCACTGGCACCCATCTGGCCCAGGCCTGAGTCAGGGATATACCTTTGATAACCAAACAAGCACTATTGTTTTAATGAGCCAAATCTGTGGAACCATCTCTGCAGGTCAACAGGGGTAAACACTAGTTTTATGTTACATCTATTGTGTCCATAGTCATAGTATAAGTAATAGATGTTGAATGACAAAGTGAACATCTTTGAAGAAGGTGGTAGCACATGAGACCCCACATGAAGCTAGGCAGCATGATTCCCAAAAGCCACATTCCCCAAAGAAAGCTAGCATTCTTCCTGGTGCCCCAGACCCCCAGGGGCTTTTTAAGTGTGGGAATTCCCACCTCCCCCTGAGGCCTGTTGTAGAAGGCCTGTGTGGTGTCCAGGAGTTCACCACGCTGATTATGAACCATTTTTTCCAAGCAAAAAAGAAGGATAAAGAGTAGTCTGGAATGTTTGGCTCTCCTGGGAAGAGGACCCTTGCATACCCACTTTGAGGCCCTAAGAGCTAAGGAGGAGTCATGATGCTGGCACGAATTCCACTGTCAAAGCCTAGTGTAAGCTTGGATCAGTCACTTCCCCTTTACATTTGTAAGGCAAGCAAAACAACTGTCCGCATTAACCATCAATAAGACACACATAAGACCAGACAGAAAAACTTCGTACATATTTTGTTCATGAAAACCAGTCTCTTTCCTTCACTATAAAAATACATTACTGATACCCAGCAATGATGAAGACACAAAGTAACATTATTAACTCTAATTTCAAATATGATGCTAACTAAATGCACACTCATCCATACTCTTGTACCACCTGATGGTTGCATGGACCCAAACTCTAACTCAGAAAATCACTGAAAGGGAGAGTAAGCCGTACAACAGTGGCTGAGGATTTGGAGACAGATGAACTTGGGGTCAGTCTCCACATTTTTCTCTCTGAGAAAACCTTTGCAAGCTACTTAAGCTGTCAAGGGCCTTACTTTTCTCACTGGCAAAATAGGGGTGATAAACCTAACCCTTTTTGAGGGCATGAGGGAAGTGATAAATATGCAGAAGAGAGGTGACTGGTGCCATGAAAGAAATGTAAATGAGTGATCAGCCTCCCTGAGAGACTGTGAGCTCCTGACTATGGTGATGTTTCTGTCCCCTCAATGCCTTGCTGATCTGACTGGTTAAAGTAATAGACAATGCAGTTTGAAACTTACCATGGGTCAGGCCCCATATGAAGTATTTCAATAGTTATGATCTCACTCCACACAGTTTATCTTACAGACAAGGAAACATAAAAAGGTTTAGTAATCTGTTCAACACAGTGAAACATTGTCATGAACTCAGACTTCAAAATCTGAACTACAAATTCACATGGGGGCAAAGAGGGGCCAGAGGATGAAAGAGCTGGAGTTGGAGATGGCTGCACAGAGAATATGCTATTTATCCTATACCTTGAAGGACAGCAAGGTTTGAGACAAGCCAAAATGAGAAGATATTTAAGGAGCAGGAGCCAACTTTCCAGAGCTGGAAAGCACCATTTGTCTTGTGTGGGTTCTTTCCACAGCTGGACTATAACTTCATTTTAGAGGCCTGGTGATATCACAATAACAGAAGCTGTGGTCCCTGTGCAACCATGACCTATAGACCTGAGGGGCAGCCTTAGCCCTAGCCTCGGTGATGTGGAAGCTCCTCCCTGCCTGGGCTTCCCTTTGTATTTAGAATCAAGCTGAATTTCTACTTCTGCTTTGAAGCCCAGTGATATGTCTTGGTGCACACAATGGTGTGTCAGGAACAGAGTTGCAGGTTAAAGACTCAGTTTCCGAAATTTAAAAAGAAAAGGCTCTATTAGGGTAGCTCAGTTGGTTGCAGCATTATCTTGCCACACCAAGGTTGCAGGTTATATCCCCAGTCAGGGCACAAACAAG
The DNA here is from genome assembly GCF_021234165.1 of Pteronotus mesoamericanus. Lineage (NCBI taxonomy): Eukaryota > Metazoa > Chordata > Mammalia > Chiroptera > Mormoopidae > Pteronotus > Pteronotus mesoamericanus. Next base: position 44,531,792 of record NW_026555329.1, on the reverse strand, counting down.
AATCAACCAAGAATACATAAATAAGTGGGATAACAAATCAATGTTCTCTCTCTTTCTCCCTCTGTCCCTCTCTTTCTCCTTTCCTCTGTCTCTCTAAAATCAACTCCTTTAAAAAAAAAAACAACTCCTGGCCCCTCAGCTTTCCATCACCTCCTTAATGACATTTCAACATTGAGAGGGTTTCTTTTTCCCCCCCCCCTCTTTAAATTAACATACAGTAAGTGTTTTGTGTTTAATTTCCTTAAGAAAAAAAGTGTGTTGTGGGGGTGAAATGGTAAAGAAAAAACATAGAAGAGAGTCAGGGAAGTTTATAAAAACCATATTGTGTGCTCAAGGGACTGGGGTTACATTTATGGAGTCTTCATTCTCCTGGGAATACTCATAATGTCGTCTTACGAGTTTTGTTTGTTGTATTTTTCCCTTTGGTTCTTTCTTACTTTTGAGCATGTGTGCTACCTCCTGAGTCACTTGTCTTTTTATATGCTTCTCAGAGGTATACTGCTGACACAGTAGCCTGGAGCCAGCAGGCTTTGGAACCACTTCTGTTCCATCTTGCAATTACCTTCACGAGGTGTATTTATAGCAACAGAGGTGCCAAACAGGGGATGGAGGTGAATGACAGGCCCTGACTCCAAGTTGGGGACTGTGTGAGCCCTATAGAGATCTCTGTCCAGTCATGTTGCTGGAGAAGAGGGGTGCCAGTCTGTTTGCAGAGAGAAGTTTGACAGAGGCACACTGCACATGTCAGCCAAGGCAAAAAGGAGAGGAAATATGCGCTAGATGCTCAAACTCTCTCTCGTCCCACATCAGAAGTTATCCCTTGTCCCTCAAATCTTTGGAGTTCTCCAAATGGGGCTCAGAGGGCTCAGCTGGGGAGAAGCAGAAGCAAGAGTGAGTGGGGCAAGGCTTGGCTCTGGGTCTCAGTGAGATCCACTTTTATCTAATTTGTTGTGGAATTTCTGAATATGATTCAGTTTGAAGAAAATCTCTTCATATTAGCTAAAAAGCTTGACTGCCCCTGGGAGACACAAGCTGTTCTTCACAGCCATGGGAACGATCATTCTACAACACAACTTGATCCTGTCCCTGAACTAGTTAAAGCTCTTCTGTTTTTTTGTCCACATCTTGGAAGATAAAAGTCAAATATATTAGCACAGAACTCAAAGGGCTGGGCATTCTGAGCCTGACTTACTCTCCAGCTACTCTTCTGTCTCCCCATTGTGTTCACCTGACAATCACATGGAACTTTTATTCCCTCAGTGATTGAATAAGTATTTATCCAGCAACTATTATGTGCCAGGCATGTTGTCAATGTTCAGTAAAGATGCAAAATGAGTGTCCTCCCTTATAGAGCTTGCATTCTGCTAGAGAAAAGGAATGTAAACACAAATACTATGGTTTGTCACAGTTATTTTGCAGAAAACAAGTAAATTGTGGGGCTATTTTGAAGAGTATATATGGCTAGGACTGTTTGGCAGGTAACCTGGAGCAGAGGCCTGAAGGTGAGCAGCTGTAACAGTATCTGAGGAAGCAGCATTTCAGGCTGGGCAGAGGAAGAAATAGTGAGGTCCCAGTAGCTGGCAGGTCAGGACCAGAGTGGGAGGGTTTGATTGTAATGGAAGGCTGTGGGAGCAACTGGAGGGCATGACCTAATTCCTATTTGTAGAAGAACTACACAGTGGCTGTGTGGAGAATGACATGGGTAGGGGGGAGGGTTAGGGGAGAGGTCTGCCTAGTTGTGACCTCAGGCAGGTCCCCAGAGGGGAAAGAACTACCACTTCATAAGAAGGAAACTCAAAGAACCTCCACAGTACACCCTCATTCTCATTCCTGTCCACTGGTGATTTCAGATGAGATGAGTTTGGGTTCAGGAGGGAATGGGAAGTGAGGAGGGAAATGGGAAGAGTGAAGAGGAGAAAGGCTTTTCCTGCAGTTTTGCTGGGAAAAGGCCCTCTGAAATAGGACTCTGGCTAGTAACAATAGTAGAGTCAAAGGAGGTTAGTTCACCTATATTTTGCTTGGAGAAGACACTGGAAATAGAGAAATCTACTTTATGTGTATATGGAGTTGCACAGCAGGGGATCTTGGTCTGTGAGGACAAAACTTCACACCAGGCCCTCAAGGAATGAACTGGAGTATTAGAGCCCAACCACAGGCTCTGTTTCTGATACTGAAGACAACAAATGTATATGGTCAAACAATGCAAAATCCCCCTGGAAGCCATTCTTATTGGGATTCAGCTGCTCACAGATCAGGCTTGAGCTTCCCAGGCTCACTCCAAAGTTAGCAATGCTCCAAGACACCTCCCGTCTCATTAAGGTATCAGCCCCAAAGAGTGAGCACACAACCCTCAAGGTCTGAAAGTAGCTGTCTTCCAAAGCAGCACTGCAGGCCACATGCTTCCAAAATGCTCAGCCCAGCTGGGAGCCATGGACTGATGCTCCCCAGTTTCTAAATGTTCCCATGGAGCCCAAGGGATGCCAACCCACAGACAACCAGAGTCCTTGATTCTGATGGCGGATATCAGCGACCTGCCTCAGGGCACAGCTTAACTCCTAGATCCCCTCCTCCATTTGCCACAGTCAAGCTCCAGCGCTTCTGCATTTTCCTGCTGCCTTTGTGCCAAAATAAAATTAGTCAAATAAAACACAGTCACAGGGCATCAGTCCACAGATTGTTTGTCTCAGCTTAAGTGACTCTGACAGCTCAGAGCAGCCGCTGAGCAGCAGCCACAACCATGTTTAAGTTCCAGGAACAGAAGTTGATGCTACCACACCCAGCTGCAGCTGAGCTCTGCTCCAATCCAGTCAGGGGTGCTGCATGGGACCTGCCCAGCCACTGCCTTCCCACATGGCCCTCTGGGTCCTCAGCTGAGGCAATGAACAGTACCTATCTCTGATCAGCCATACATTCTCCCTATCAAGGTCTCTGATTATGCAGGTACCTCCTACCCATCTGGGGATCCCTACTTAGATGTTCCTGGCTGCCACCCCCAAAATGCACCTTGCCTTAGATGTTCTATGACATGGTTATAAAAAAACCTATGTCCCTGCTTTAAAGCACAAAGCTAAGGATGTCATTCGTTGTTGCTTCCTATGCAAATCAGGCTTATTTGGATTCCTCAAAAACTATTGAAACCCCAGTGGTGGGTGTATCTTTACTTTTGTGGCTAGGTCTTCAAGGAGAGCCATTCCTACATATTCCCAGTCTCTCAATGGTGTTGGAAACAGAGTAGGAGAGAAAGCCTGCTGTGGAGCTGCCTCATCCTCTTGTGCTCACTTCTTTATCTACAAAATGAGGATGCTGACTGACGTCTAAGGAGTATAGTGTGTTAGGAATGGCATCAACACTAGAATCAGCTTTTTCCACCCCTGCTCTACAACTGCAGGGATCAAATGTTATGTGTATAATGCTTAGCACCATGCGTGCCATACTGTGGCCTTTAGTGACATCTGACCCTGCTCAACAAGACCTGCATTGAAAGAAAGAACACTCCACTCCCCACTTCCACATGCCACACTCTGTTACTTTTCACCCAAACCCACTGAGCACTTCTTTTCAGTGCCTTTTGTGGACTCTGTCTCTTCCTTTCAAACACTAAATTTTGAAGATGAAGGGCATTAGTCCTAGAGCCCTGTCTCTCTCCTCCTCCTTGTAAAACTCAGCCCTCCCACTTTTGTGTCTCTAGCCTAACCACTCCTGGGACACCAAAAAGTCTTGGAAAAACAAATGCCTCCTTGAGACTCCATCTCAATTTCTCAAAAACAGAACTCTTGATCTACCTGCCAATGAAGTGTCTTATACCTTTATACTCCATTTCAGTCAATAGCTCCACTCTTGTTCTGGTGGCTGAGGCCAGAAATTTAACAAATTTTTCTAATCAATTATTGAACTCTGTGATTCTGTATTTAAAAAAAATTTGAATGTAGCTTTGTCTCCATGACCCCTGTTACAACCCTTGTAGAGGTCTAGGTCATCAACACTTCCTGTTCCAACTACTACAGTAACTTCTTACTTGTTTTTCAGCTTTTAGTCCTGTTCCCATCTAACACATTCTCCAAACAAGTGTGGTCTTTCTAATTTGAAAGTCAGATCATGTCACTTGGCTGTTTAATCCATCCTGGTAATTTCACATAATACATAGAATTAAATTCAAAACATTCTCTAGGATTTAGGGTGTTCTTTATCTTCTGGCTTTTACTTAGTTCTTCAAGTTCATCCCACTTTAGTCTCCCAGCCACTGGTTGTGTTCCAATCATTCTGGTCCCCTGTCACAACTCAAGGTCTTTGCAGGTGCTGTTCCATTGGCCTAGAACTCTTTCCCATTTCTTATTTACAGGATCTTTATTCAATATAAAACTCTAGTGTGGGTCCATGGAAGACTTAAATAAGAAATGCCGCAGGTTTAGAATTACTCCTACTCTCTCAAGCTGAAGGCTTTGACCAAAGTCAACTACTTCAAAGGTAATCTTCCCTGGTGGCTTCCAAATTTCTCATATGAATAGACTTTTCTGGGCCTGCCTTCCCAGTAATTTAGACTTGTCAGTAGGTCAGAATTCCAGTGTTGGAAACAAACCTAAAATTGGATGGTCACAGTATACCAATATTGGTATCTCTGAATTCTCTTGTCTCTTTGGATTAATAGTTCTGGGAGTTCACTAGTTAGCAGGGCTGGGAAACTGGATTATGATGGATGCCACCAATCTGGAAGAACTTCTGAATATGTTAGTTGAGCCCACCAACAGTTTATTTTTTCCATTCACTACTGTCTCTATTGTCTGATGAATTTACCTTTTGCAGTTCAGTGTTCATTCTCTATCCATGACACTTCCTCAAGTCACTCTGGAAATCACACTTTGCTTCAATGTCCAGACAAAATCCTAGCTTTCAAATATACTAAATCCAGGTAGATACTTTTTCCAATCAGAGTTTAGTGTTCACTCCTCAGGGTTTTTATGGTCTCTACCATGTACTACTATGGATTAAGCATCATTTCTGCACCAGGTGCAGTACTAAGGAGTATACAAGCTTTATCTAATAGACTTAACATGTTATCTATGAGGAAACCAAGGCATTGAAAACAGTAACATGTTCATAGTCACAATGTAAGCCCATCTCTGTCTGACTTTATCGTGTATTTTCTTTGTTATTATATTATTTTGCATCAGTCACAAGCAGGCTTATTTGTCCCACATCCCTTAATACTCATCTTTATATATTCTAGGCCTTCACAGTACATGATATACTGATATTTTTTGGACAGTGCACTGCTAATAGGATGGTTTCTTATTCTGCTTCTGTAAAGTCTTTTAAAAGGAAAAAAGGGTGAAGTCCTTCTGCAACAGCATTAACATTCTATTATAATGAGAAAAAGTTGGAAAATTGATATCTACATGTTCCCAGCACCAACATTAGAAATTCTCATCCACACCCTTGTCCTGGGGAGGCCACACCAAGACAAGTCAGCCTGCCCTTTGGAGCCCATTCATTAGCAAAGGGAAGTGTTTATATGGCTTTGGCTAAGGGATGATATAATGATTGCCTTTCCTCACAACAGGTCTCACCCTGTCTCAGGAAGACGTCAGGGGTCAGAACAAGGTCACACTCTGGGTTGATGAGTCACTCGGGGAGAAGGCCAATCACAGGATGAAGGTTAGCTCCAGGGAATTGGCCAAAGGAAACGGTACCTTTTCCTTGGAGAACTGAGGTTGAGCCTGACCTCAGTATGATGGCGTGGAAAACCACCTGGCCTGGCTGGCTAGGGATTCAGGAAAGGGAAGAGGAGTACCCAGAGAGGAAAGCTCAAAGGCCAGTTTCTAACCAGGACTCTGAGGAAATCTTCATTGCCAGGTCTCGGAGGAGCTCAGGTGACGCAAGTGTCAAGAATATTGATCCTTCTTATTTTTTCCATTTGTAAGTCTGGTTCAATTAAAAGCAGGCAAAAATGGTAAAAAAAAAAAAAAAATGTACTTTGGAGAAGGCAGTAGAGGGGTGAGGCCAAAAAGCTTTGGTTTCTCTCTGAGCCAGCGCATTTGCTATGGCACACATAGAAGACCATTGAATCATATGGTGAAAAATCTAGAGCCTCTTCTGCCACTTGTACTAACACCGGTACTCCCACCTCTACCAACACCACCGTCACGACCACTGGCTAACCTTTAATGCGATTGAATTATTTGGCAGGTACCATTCTAGGGGCTTTATATTTACTATTCATTTAACTTATAGAACAGGAGTTATTATCCTTAATAATGAGGAAATCAAGGTTTAGAAAGTTCAGGCAATCTGACCAAGGTATATATCTTGTGAGTGGCAGAGCTGAATTCTCACCCCAGCATGTCTTACACTAAAGCTATGCTCTCAACCACTTTACCAGAGGAAAGATTCCCTTTGGGCCAGAAAAGAGAGTTAAGATTAACAAACAAACAAACCATGGAGCTAAGACTAGTCCTACTATATGTCTCTCCATCCCCAGTTGATCCTCTCCTTCTGTTCATTCATTCATTCAGGGACCCCATTACACATACCCCTTAGGATAACAGATTTTCTTTCTTCTCCCTTGGGGCCATCACTCACTTGCTAATTTCTAACAAGCAAGAGATGGTTGCCATGTTTCTTTTATTCTAAATTTCCAAGGCCATTTTTGAATTTACAGCATGTTACTTGACTTTTACTTGAAAATTTCAGGAAAAATAATTCCTTTCACAAAAACTCCCCAACATCTAACACAGCAGGAGATGTGAGCCAAATCTTAACATGTGAGGATTGAATTAAGTTAAGGGGCACCTGCAAGCTCAGCCATCCACCAAGCTTAGGGCACACAGCCATATGGAAGAACTATCTCTTCAGAGATCCCAAAGCATTTATTTGTTTCCCCACAAGAAGACCATAAGGAAGGGAAATGCAGGTATGTCAGGAAGCCCAGAATACCATTTCCCATCATGAACTACAAAGAATTAATCCTGATGCGAATGCCTACAGGGAAGTCAACTGTGTGTTTAAGTCCCTAAGTCTTTTCTCACCTATGCTAGTAACTGAAGGTATCAGCCAGTTAGTGGTCTCCTATTGCTGGCTCAGAAAATTTTCCAGTGGGCTTTTAGAACACAAATGTCTTGGAATGAGCCTGATCCCAGTAAAAGAACCAAATGTCAGTAAAGCTGAGTATAAACCTTGCCTAGGGCGGGGGTTCCTTGACAGATTTTTTTTTCACTTCTGCTGCAAAACAGAGACTATCAAAAGAAAGCTCAGTCTGATTTGATGAGCTGTGATCATAGTATTCCTCTTTCTGGAGAAAATTTGTCACTGCAGAACTTTTCTGTTGTTTAAGCTCCTGAAAACTGAATCAACTAGAACCCCTCTCTGTGGCTGTGTATCCTGCTCCCACAGTCAGTGCCAGTTCAGTGGGATACTCCTGGGAGAAGGTGGACATGCTATGTCTGTTCCTTCAGGACTGAGGTAGAACTGCATCACCTGCTTAAAGTAAAATGTACGGAAAATTAAACCAAATTTCATATTAAAAACTCCACTTAAGGTATTTGCATTTTGAAACAATTCTAGAGAGCTCCACTCTTAACTTGTAGAAGGTTAATCTTGTACTATTTATAACAATTTTAGTAGCTAATTTATAAGGACAACTTACTTTATCCTAAGCATGTTACATGCACAATCTCACTTAACTCTTATGTCAGTCCAATGAGATAGACATATTATCTCTTTTTTATAGATGAAACAAGTACAAAGAGATTCAGAGACTTTTCTAAATTCACACAGAATATATGTCAGAACAAAGATATGCCCTTAAGGCTGTTGGACTCCGGAGACCATGCTATTAACTTCCATACAATGCTATCTGTGGATTAAATTAAAGAAACCAAGTCCCACATCTTCCAACACTCAGGATCATCACAGTCACACCTGCAGTTGACTGTGGAAATAAATAGCAGTTAGGTAACTAGAGCTAGCACCTCCAACCACCATCGGCATGCTACTTTTTATTCCAAAAACCCACGGGGAACATCTTCACCTCTTACAGCTCATGAGCTAGACTGATATCTAATTAACTTGCTTGTAGTATTGAAAAGAAAGCAGAGTTAGGCTTGGTGAACACAAAAAGTGAAGTCAGGAATGCCAAGTTCTGATTGCGTCAGTATAATCTCTTCCTTTCAGTTAGGCAGGACAATGGAGCATTAAGCAAAAGTATTGGAAAGTGAACTGTGAAGATAATTCTCTCTGAAACACTGAGCACTCTACTGACAGAGCCAAGGTCTAAGGCGGTAAAAGAGCATTATGAAAAAGAAGATTAAGTTGACCCACATATATAAGGGTGTGGAAAAGGAACAGGTATATTGGGTTCGATTTTTAAGCTCTCAAACCACAGAGAATTATTCTAAGAAATCATCATGGACAAATTATTGATTCCAGAACAAATGAAATAAGGTAAATCTGGTTTTACCTGATTAAAACACCAATTTTGTTCACCCCTTTTCTCCTTTTTACTTTAAAAAATGAAATAAGAAATTAATATTTTACTTTATTTTTCTGTTTAAGCTACTACACTTATACAATTTCAAAAGGGCCAAAGTTCACCTGTAGCATCTTTATTATTTTTAAGTCAACTTTAAAACAAATTCATGGGACGCAACCTTCACATGCACTTAGTGTGAGCATCACTTTAAGAGCCTTATTGATTGTTTTAGTAGTGAGCACATCTACGTTCTTCTTCTATTCCTAGTGACACTAGGAATCTTGAGAGCTCACACAGACACACATGGATACACACACTCACATGCACAAATACATATAAAATCTACAGTAATCATTGGGTGTTGTCTTTCATAAGGGAAAACAGAATAAATTTGTACCAGAGGAAGTGTCTGAGGTGTTTAAGATGGTCCTTTCTACAATGACCATAAAGAAATTCAATCAATTGATGATAGACAACCAGGCCCCAGGTACCACAAAGCAACTGGATCATTTTGTCTGCTCCTGAATAGGAATAAATAAAGTTTTTTTGTGAAATTTTTATAATGCCAGACTTCAAGAACTTAAGCTGTAGTGTTTGATACTTCCTAACCTTCATAAATTAATAAATTTTCCCTAAGTAATTGTCAGCCTTGTGGATTATTCTGTGATGCCTGGAGGGCAATGGAAAACCTTCTTGTTTGTGGTAAATCTAGTGAGTTTTCATCTTACCAGGACATTTTATAGCATCAAAGACTTTGTCTTAGAGGAAACTTGAACACAAACAAAAGTGTGAGAATAGGAAACTTTCCCAGGGGGTTAGACAGTAGTTAGAGCCAGTGCTGGTTTACTTATCAAACCAAGTAACCCCCTTCCTCTGCTGACTTTACATGTGCATTTTCTACACAAGCCCTTAATGTTACCTTAGATTATGCCACTTCCCAAGGTTTCCCATTCAATTTTCCTGTTGTTCCTCTTGCAGTCTCCTTTCTCTAAGGTGAGGACCTCAGAATAAACATAATCTACCAATAAGGTTCCATCTTGACTTTCTCTAGGACCACCTTATGTGGTAGAAGCCAGTGTCAAATTTTACAGGGAAAAAGGTGTCACTGAACTTAAGATCTAGAGAAGAAACTAAAGTCATCTTCCAAGCTGCTGCTTTATGTGGCATGACTAGAGTCACTGCTACACTTATGTTAAGAAAGGGCCCAATAATGCCTCTTCTTACATCAGGACTTGGGATCACCTGCATATTCCAGCCAAAGCAAGAAAAGGAACATATGATATGCAGTGAAGTGGCTGTCATTGAGAAGATCTGTTCTTCTAAGCCCAATAAGCATGTGCTTGAGTCACAAGTAAGGATGCAGTGGATTAAACTTGATAGAGTTGTTTCACTAAAATCTCTATAAATTAAGAAATTCCTTTTCTATTCATGTAATGAAATGAAACATAAATATGGAGGAGAGGAATTATTCACAAATCAGAGCATCACATCAGGGAATGTAATGAACATAGCAGAACTGTGTTCTTTAATAGTGGTAAGTTATAATTTCAAGGCTTTGGGTGATGGGTCATGGGAAGAGGTTAATGATGGATGACTTCATATTTCTGAGAACAAGGGAGAACATATTATCTCATGAGACCATGGGGATAGTTGCAGGGTACTTTAGAGGAAGCTAAAGGTCCCATAGTGGACGATGGGGGAAGAGAAAGGCAAAAGTTATTTTCGTTATGTTTTGTAATCCTAGTTTTATGTCTTTCATTAGTGTGAGCTACATATACTTGCACAACATGGCAGAAAAATCATTTGGTATGGCTTTCAAGACTGAAGGCTGGGAGGTCATTCTCCCTCCACCTTACAAGAAGCTATTAGTCAGCAGGACCCTCCATAGCTTTATCATTATTCTCTAGGCCAGAGGGAGAATCTAACTGGTTATCTTGTACAATTTTCTATCAGCTGCACTTTTTTATCCTGTTGTGAAGCATGAACCATTAGAGCTGAAAGGTATTCAAGAGATCATCTGGCACAATGATTTATAAACTGTTTTTAATACAATTTTTCCATTGGAAATTTTACTCAAACCTCAAAATATAAAATAAATACAGTAATTATGATTCAAAATGTAAATTTAATCATAGTTTTTTATTAATTTTATTTAATAAAGATAGATTTGAATTAAGAAAAGTCATTATTTTGCAGTCATAAGTGAAACATGGGATCTAGACAGTAATCATGAAGGATGCTGAAAACATAAGATGAAATATCAATGAGAAACTTTTGAATGGAAGGATCAGGCTGATACAGGCATAGCCCATTGATGAAACTTAGAATTAGTAAAATAGGTTAATCAACTATATTGTGGCCTTTGATGTGATACAGTAGGGAGTACATATGAAGAGCATCTACAAAGTACTCTTACCTTAAGAAATTTCAAACCCCAATCCAATCAATACTCTATGTCTAAATATCAGTTTCCAGGACATAAAATAATAAATCAAACAATATCATAAGGAAATGATCTGCCAATTCATAATGTGGGACAGTTTACAGAATAAATGACCTACTTTCTTCATTGATCAAAGACATGTGTAGTGGATTTTATTATTGTCCAATTATTCATTCCCCCTTCCTATAAGGATAAGGATTATATACTTGTAAGCAGATCATTTGTGCCTACTGCCTTTCGGCTGATCATTTGGAAGAGCGTTACACATTCCTACCCCACAGATGCTGGCTGGGCTTCATGGTTTGCTTTAACCAATGCAAGTGAGAAAAAGAGACCAAAACATGTCTAAGCGAGTATTTGCTCATCATGTCATCACTATTTTGCAGGCCTTTTACTTCTGCAAGAACATCCTGATACAAATATCCTGGGTCTCAGAATAAGGAGACACATGGAGAGAGGCTGAGCCACTGCCAAACAGCAAATTAAATGCAATGTGAGCCAGAAATTAAAAAAAAATAACTTTTTATTTAACCTATAGCAATTGAGATTTGGAGATCATTTATTACAGCAGAAAAGCTGCTTGATTTAATGTTTTTATAAAATTGCACAAAAGAACTGTTATAGAATAAAAAAAACTTAAGACATCTAATCATTAAGGACATGTTGTGTGCTATGATTATGTCTCAATTCAAACAATTCAAGTATAAAATGTCACGTTAGGGATAATTTAAACAATTTGAAAAATGTGTATTATATAATGTTATAAATTATTAAATTTTTTGATGTGAGAATGATCCTCTATGCATGTATTTCTGTTAGAGATGTACACTGAAGTATTTATGGGTCAAATGTATGGATTTTCTTTTAAATATTCTATGAAAAAAAGATGTAGGGGATGAACAAAATATTCACAAAATGCTGATAATTGTTGAAGCTGGCCACTAAGCATATAGAGGATAATTACACTATTATCTCTACTTTTAATGTATATTTAAATTTTTCCCTGTAAATAATTTTCGAATCATAGAAAACAAAGTAAAAAGCATTAACAAATAATGACAAATAAAACATGATGGAATCACAAACTGACCAAAAAGATCCCTCTAAATTTCTGGAAGATGTAAAGTGTGGATGAGTGGTAATTTAGAAAATAAAGATGAAAAAGCCTCATTATCTTTGTGAGTGTGTGTGTGTGTGTGTGTGTGTGTGTGCGCGTGCGCGCGCGCGCGCATGTGTGTTGGGGAGATCTGAAAAGGTTGTTGACCTGCCCAGTAGAGCATAGCACAAAGCTGACATCAGGCATATAACTGAAAGTCTGTATAAGCAACAATTGGCTTTACAACATCCTCCCATCTGCACACCTAAACATGGAGTGATGACCAATGTTTACCTTCCAGGTAAAAAATATTAGGCTTACTTTCTTTTTAAACAAAACAAATTCTGTCTGATGTAAATAGCTAAAGTGGGCACTGATGCCCACAAGGAAGGCACTCTAAAAGCAGCCAGTGTCATATAATGGTCAGCTCCTCATATGTTCATATAAAAATGAAGCCTATCAAATAATCAGCCCTGCCGACAGAAGAATACCAACCAGGCCATCATTGCTACTTTCATAAATGTGAACGGACTAATCAGGGTCACCATACAATGATAAAAACCTGCCTCATAACAGAGATAAACACAAAGGAAAAATGATGCCAGAAAAAAAAGCAGAAATAATTAGGAAACGGGGTGATTTTTTTTAAAGAAAAAATCTGTTGATTAACATTCTCAGAGAGATTTTTGAAACAAGATGGCATTCAAAAAACAAGAATAGAATTCTATAAAAAAAGAAAAATGAGAGATAAAGAAAGTACTGTAGAAATTAAAATTCAATCCCAACTCACACTCTGTCCCATCCAAACAAAAAAAGAAAGATAAAAGAAGATAATATAGGCTTCACCAAAAAAATAAAGAGGAGAAAGATAGTTTCTGTCACTGGGAAAATTAAGAAAGTATTAAGCGCACATAGAAGAGGAACAAAACGGACTGAATCAGAGGAGAGCGGAACCATTTTTCTGAGAGAATAGTCCACATCAGAGCTTTGTTAAGATCTTCAGTGTTTCTATCGTCTGGTTTTGTCACTATGAATTTTCAGAATGTATGACACACGTGTGCAGAAACAATTCGATGAGATAAGTATTTTTTAGAAATGGAAAACCAAAGAGTCAGCATCATAAGAAGTAAATCCTCAAGTATCTAATAACTCAGCCAGGCTTTTATTTCTAGACTCAAAATTTCAAAGTCAAGTCTCTATATTAATTATCAGCCCTTAGTGTAGAACAGTTAAGTTTAAAAAAAAATGTATGATTCTCTTCCAGTGAGGTCAATGGCCTAGAGAAGTTTCTGTTATTTCAGTTTTAAAAGCTTACCGTTTTCAGATGAGAGTTGTTTGAAATTTTTGTAAAAATAAAAAGGTTTACATATTGAGAAGAATTTTACTCACACATACTTTACTCAATGACTATACATTAGTGCCTGCAATATATTATTGAAAATTCCACAAAATATGTCAAAATTACTTTCACACAGGCTATGTCTAAAAAATCTTTTCAAAGTGCTTAAATCCATTTGGCAATGTTTTGGGGAAAATATTCAGTGATGAACCTTGAAATTGGATGTAATTTCCAGTAAATATACACAGACACATATTTGAGTATAACATGAAAGATATTTTAGGAAGCTCTTGCTAAATTATTTTTTTACATGTTATCTAAAGAGCATTTAAAGTTTTGATTACAAGCCATGATTCAAAAGAAATTTTGTTCATCTGAGAATATCCTTTGGCCTAAGGAGGCTTCATGTGGGTTAAAGAGATCAATACACAAGGAAGATATTCTCTCCAAAAAATCCTAAGTAGACCTCAACTTTAAGTGTTTTTTAACTTAATTCAGGCTCTAAGTGAGAAGGGGGAAAGTCCACATATATATTGAAGAAGAGGAAAGCTTTATGAATTCTATGAATTCTGGGGATGTAGACTATAAAAAAAGTAGGTTGGCTGATCCCAGGGGAAATTAGAACTCTGGCCACATGGAATCCTGGAATGGCTCTAGACTGCACAGGCCTCTCCTGGAACAACAGTTGCACAGGTAGTGTCTGTTCACAGTTAGAACTGTGTCTCTGACCAGCATTTGGTAAGTATGGCAGCCCTAGGAGGGATGCACACACATAAATTCATTCAGCATGATGATTCAATAACCTACCCCGAAGAACTTAAGCATCTCAAAGGGTCAAATCCACCTTCCATGAGACAGAGACAACCTATATGGAGTTTGTAGAGGAACCTCAGATTTATGGTGGATTGAAGCTTTCCTTCCTTCTAAAACATAGCTCCAGACTGCTAGATGGAAAGAAGCCAAATTAAACAATTTTTGTATGTAGACGTCTAAGTCATGAGTGGCATAAGCTCCTTCAGCTTGGTATAGACAAATAATCCCTTTTCCTTTAATGTGTTAAAAATACTTTCTAGAAATGTCAACATGCCAAGCCTATACATTTCCTAGTATGTTATCCATCTTGTTTTTTTCCATGGAATAAATTATCAGACAGCTTGACTCTAGCATAATATTTAAGAGTGTGGGACAGCTCCAAAGCATAAGTGCTCTGTGACCTTAGGAAAGTTATATAAGAAATCTAATTCTCAGGTCCCTTCCCTGAGAAAAATAGGATTAAGACAGTGTCAAATTTACAGAGTTTCCATGAGGATTTAATTGAGATAATCTCTACAAAGTTAGAATATTCCCCTGCCCAGAGATACTATGGCTGCAAACAACAAAGACAGTAACTCAAATTGGCTAAAATGAGAAATAAAATGTGTGTTTCATATAGGCTGAAATCCAGAAGAGCAGGCTTCTAGCATAAAATGATTGACAACTTGATAGATTGTCAAAAACACAGGTTCTTTCCCCCTCTCATATGCTATTCCTGGCATTGATTTATCACAAAGCTGTTTCTTCTCCTGGTAACATTTTGGCTTCCTATGGCAACTAAGACTACATTATTTCTTGTTCATATTCAATAAGAAAGGACAAGGTAAACTTTCCAGAAACTTTCCTGTAGAATCTTTTCATCCCACTGACCAGGATTGGATCACAAGCCTATTTTAAAATTACCACTGGGAGTAGAATAGAATCACCAGTGATCAAATTGAGACATTGAGAATAATCAACATGCAGGAGATAGCCAACATACTCAAATATTAAAACCAATAAGTTATTGGTGAAAATGAAAAATGTGTATTTTATTTTATGGAAAAAACTAAACAGATTTTTTGGCCAACCCAATGGTAGAACAAGGCAACCTAGAATTCAGGGCTCAAGGATGTCGCAACAGCCATTTTAATTGTCCACAAGTAAACTGATCAGGGAGAATCCCATAATTAACTGCAGTGCTGTTTTGCAGTTTGGAATACGGGTTCAGCCTAAATCAGTTCTAGGGAATGATACTTTCCATGGAGTAGGCAGACAGATGGCCTCAGAGTTTTTCAGGCTTAGCATCAATTTCTCTCATGTGTTGACTGTAACCACTACCACGACCTTGTATAAATACATCTTCCAAAGAAGAATACATTTTGAAGCCTGATGCAGTAGTAAGTTGTTAGAACCCTAAAAATGATACCAGTGGCTTCTCAAGGCTCCATCTTCCAATATAATCCTCAGGATTCACTCCTTGAACATGATTGATCTGATCTACATGGCTTGGCACCCTTGATCCTAGATAATATATTGCATATCACAAATTCTTACATGACTGCCCATACCAATGCTATGTGTTTGTAACCAATTTGGAGCATCTAAGCCTATAAAAATCTATTGAGTAATGATAACATTTACTCCTCAACAGACACTTAATCCTGAGCATTGTATAGGCAAGAATAGACATGATATAAAATCAGAGGAAAATATTCTTGGTTTATCAGGCATTTATAATATGATTAGGCTAATACATAGATATGAGGAGCAAAATATATAGATCGCATAAAAGACTGCTGTCTCTGGGCCAGGCCCTTACTGACTCACATTCAGATTATGGCAGTCAGTCTCTTTGGCTCCACTCCCCCTACACTCCAGTGCATTCCATCAAAACTGCCAGGTCATCTTCCCCAACTACAGCCACTTCCTTGTTGGAATATCTACAATGACATTCCAGTACTTACAGAAAAATTACCCTCTTGACTTTCAAAGTCTTCAACTACTCTCTAAAATCTGCTCCTTTCCCATCTTCTAATCTATTGTCAATATAGTTGCCTTCTTTCACTACTCAGGTGTTCACTTTAACTTACTTTGTTCACTCAAGACCTGCCTCCATATCTTGCTCACCTCTGTATGGCCTACCCTACCTGCCTCCACTGATTTAAATCTCACTTTTCTTTGAAGATGAATGTTTTTATTTCCTACATACTTTCCTAAACACATAAGATTACAGAGATTATGCTCCCCTCTGAACTCCAATAGCACTGGCATTTCTTATGTTGCACCAGGAGTTACTCTGCATTCGGTTTATGTAATTGTCTGGCCTTCCCATTCCAATTTCTAGTTTCTTAATGTTGAGCATCTTGTCTCGATCCTCTCTATCTGCCCAAAGCTTAACAAACATAAGACCTTCAACAATCTTGTTTGATGGCAAAATAAACTCAAATGTAAATATTGAGTAGAGTAAAGAAGTAATCAGTTATAATCAGAATGGATTAGAATGGATTTTTAAAAGCCTTATTAGACAGGTGGTTTTTTAAGCTGAGTTTGAAAGAAAGGACAGGAATGGCAGAGGGCAAGAAGGAGAGGAAGCAAGAAGGGCATAGCTTAAAACAGTGATGGTGGACACGGGAAGGAACGGGTGGATCTGGGAGCCTGGCCATGTCCTGACAGTTTAGTAAAATCAACACACTGGTCTAGAAACCTGCTTGCCAGATGCCCTTCCCTTTGCATATCTTCTAGGTGTAACTTGCTTAGGTCCATAGAGTTGAGAATTACAGCCAAGAAAAAGTCATTGTCTAGGCTTAAATTCTATTGTATGACCTTTAAATGCTCTTCTTCCATTTAATTCTTTGAAATATCATTTCCTTTGGCAAGGTAACTTTTTCCAGTGGGAAGCTTGTTGGTGATTTTTTTGGTCCTCACTTTAACCTTGTCAGGACAATTGGATAGAACTGCAAATGTTGATTAATGTTTTGCACACAGACTTATTCTCCTTTTCATGTCCTCACATACCCCTCAAAAGTTCCATTGTAGAGAAGAACCTAAGACTTCCAGATCTGTAGGATTTCAGGGATATAGGGGATATTACTGGGCAGGTACTGATCAAGGGGTCATCTTGTTTCTGCTATGGCTGTAAACTGAGATCTTCTTATGTGAACACTTTGCCTCAATTACACCCCAACTCTTCGCCAGAGTAGACATCTGCAGAGAGCATACATCAAAGAAATAGAAAGTTTTGCCAAGGAATGTGTGTATTATGCCACCTCATTGTTGTTAATTTTGTAAATATTGTGCTTCCCTATAGTTCTGGATCACCAAAGACCCAGAAAGAGTACTCCTAATTCCTTATTTGAAGTGTTTTCTCCTTTCAACACTATTGTTGAAACTTGTCTGTCAGTTAGGTCTATACCTATGGCAGTCTCTGTGTATCTGTAGTATAACCCTAAATGAAAGAGCCATAGAATGGGATAACTTGAAATCAGGATCCCAGAAATTATCTTGTTAAAATCCCTTACTCTACAGAGTAAACTATGGCCCAGGAGGGGATTGTAGCATGGCCAAGTTCATTTGAGCATGTTACATTTCTCTGATTATATTAAAAACAAAGATTTTTCTTGAAATTTGATTTATTTCCTTAATGTAACTGCCACTGTGAAGAATAACTAATGAGTTCACTCCATTAACTTTCCTCCCTTCACCTGAGAAACATACATATCACATAGTTTCCTAAGGATTTCATATTTCCATTAAAAACATGTAGGCTTTTTCTGGGGATCATATTATACCTCAGTAAGCCAATATCTCTCTTCTCTTAAGCTTATATAAAGTTAAAAAAAAAGACATAGAGGTGACCAGTGGGCACCTGTTCTGTCTCAAGAATGCACTTCTTTTAGAACAGTGTTTCTCAACAGCTGCTCTATTGACACCCCATACTGAATAAGTTTGTACAGTGGGGTTGGTCTGGCATTGCTCTTATTTAGCAGCATTCCGGGCCTCGACATACCAAATGCCAACTGCAAACTGCTCCCCCTGCTTCGTCAGTTATGAGAAGCAAAGCTATCTTTAGGCATTGCCAAATGTCCCACTGGGGGAAAGTTGTTCCCCCTTCCCCTTGAGAAACACTAGCTCTACAACATACTGTAAAGGTGGAAGTTATTCTGAATAGCCCTTCAAAAGTTTTATGTCCCTTTTCCCCTCCCTCACTGACTCTACATTACTGCTGCAATTTCTACCCTGCAAGCAACACTGTTCTTATTCTTATAATGCTTCCACATAGGGTTGTACAGGTGTATTATACTTCAGAATGAGTAGTGATAATTGACAAAAATTATAACATTGAAAGTCAAAACTGAAAATTATATTAAAAATGGCATTTTGCCTTACCAAGTCTCCTCAAACTAAAGATAACATAATTTATTGAAAATAGAATTGAAACAACAGATATTTGATTAATGTTTTGCACACAGACTTATTCTCCTTTTCATGTCCTCACATACCCACATTTTACACAGTTTCTGAGGGTCATGGATCTGAGAGAGGCCTAGCTGCATGTTCTGAGATGTCAGTAAGCTGTTGGCTGGCCTCTAGTCACCTACAAGCTATACTGAAAGAATCTGCTTCCAAACTCACTCTGCCATTCTTGGCAGGTCAGTAGACTTCAGTTTCTCCCTGGCTGTTAGCCAGAGGCTTCAATTCCTTGTCATGTGGGCTTCTGTATACGACTGTTCACCCCATGGCAACTGGCTTCCCCAGAATGTACGATGAGAGAGAGAGAGAGCAGAAGCTTCAGTTTTTCAAAACCTAATCATACCATTTCCTGTATGTTGTGCTATATGTTGTTTCCACAGACCAACCTTAGTACAATGTGAGAAGGGACAGCACAAAGGTATGAAGCACAGGTAAAATCCTTTGGTGGCCATCTTAGAGGCTGCCAAACATGGAAACCCCTCAGTACTTTAAACCTTTCCTATACTTAACTGCTTTCCAGATCAAAAACATGGCAATTTCTGGTCAGTTATCTTCAGTTTCATCTGAGGATGAGAAAAGATTTACACCTGGTCATAATGATGATGCTGAGGCATCACATTATCAATATAATTAAACATATTCCACTAATGTGACACCAGTAGGCCAGTTCATTTAAGAAAAAAAAAACTTTCAACAAAAGCAGGTTTTTGGTGGCCCTATTTCAATAGAAAACAATGATAAACCATAATACATATGTAAATAATGCAATGATAAAGCATATTATTTCCTACCTCCATCAACCAAGATTTCATGAACACTATTCATCAAACTACATTTATTAAATATTTATCGAGAGCCTTCTCTGAGTTAGACATTTACTTATGTATTGCTATATAACAAATTACCTTAAAGAGTGGATTAGAACTGTAATTTATGTGGATCAGCATTTGGGTGCAGTTTAACTGGGCAGTTCTTCTGCCCCATGTAGCAGTGGCTGGAGTCACTAAGTCAGCTGTATTCTCATAGTTACAGAAGTGAGCTGGAAAGCCAAGAAAGCATTCACATGCATGGTGTCTTTGTGCTCCTCCATCTGGCCCTTCTCCCTCCAAAGACAGTAGCCATACTTCATTTGTAGTGGTTTATTTCAAATAGCAAATGAAAGAGATGATAAACTTCTTCAAGCCTTGACCTAGAACTGATACAATATCATTTCTACCACATTCTGTTGATCAGAGTGAGAAATTTTCTTTGTATGTTTGTTTGTTTGTTTATTTAGGAAAGTATATTCTTTTGGAAAGTTTTCTTCTTTGTGCTTCAAATCTTTGGTCTAAAATCTTTGATCTCTAGACCCGGATTTGAAGATAAGGTCCACTCAGAAAATATTCGGGACCTTACTTACAGCTGCGAAATCCTTCCATAGCAGCACTTAGATTAATATTTGTTTGAATAATTAGGAAAGAGGGTATGTATGTCAGGAGCTGGGAATCCTGAAAACTATCTTAGAATTCTGTCTACCAAAACTGAGACAGCTAGTAATATTTGGATAATGTTTGTAGATTAATTAATAGTACTATATCAATGTTAGTTTTTTTGCTTAGATAATTATATGTTAGTTATATAAAATGTTAATATTAGTGGAAACTGAGTGAACAGTATGTGAAAATTCTATTTACTATTTTTATAATTTTTTGCAAATCAAATTTATTTAAAATAAAAAGATAAAAAAATGAACATGTCATCAGGTCAGCCCAAATTTCAGGAGAAGAGAAGCAAAGCACATCTGTGAATGGGAAGAGTGGCATGTGCATATAGGAAGAGAAGAATTGATGAAAACCATCGTTGAAGACTATTATAGGCACTATGAATAATAAAAAATGAATATTACCAATTCCTGTCTCATAGAACATGTAATCTGGTGGGTGAAAAAATGTCTATTCAAAAGATATTTTTTGTGTATCTTCTATAGAGGTGACATCATAATAACCAATGGAGATACAATGGTGATTGAGATACCCACAAGGATATTAAAGTTTAATGGGAGACAGAAATTGGTGACCAGTAATTATAACTCAATGTCATAAAACTGTTATGATCAGATAAATGCAGAGGACTTAGAGAGCACACAAGATACAGAGATGGCTTCCAATCATGGAGATCAGAAAAAGCTTCATGCATAGATTAACAGACAAATTCGAAGATGTACTTCCCTCTCCTCTCTACATCAATACTTTGAAAATGCTCCAAATGAACTAAAAGAAGTTATTTATATGGTTCACTCTTATATCTTCTCATTTGGGAAGATTACATTTTTTTACTGGATTTGCTTATATAAAAGGTTTTTATGCAATTGAATATTTTCCTACTAATATAATTTTTTACTCCTGCTGGAGTATATAAATCATCCTGGACATCTCTCATACTTTTTCATTTGTCTGAGGAGAATCTGAAATTTAATTGGAAATAGTGTCACTTACTTTCCAGCAAGTTTTAGTATCTACGACAAGCCATAGTTCATTTACACTGAAATGTTTCTCTCTCTCAGAGTCCATTAGATCTCAGCAGTGTGCTGAGTGCCCTTTGTGCACTAAGTGATGCTCTCCTAAGTGTCTAAATCCAAGAGATCTAGGCTCCCTCATTTTTCTAAACAGTGGTCTTTGGTAGAGTTGTTTTCGAAGTACTTATTCAGCTATTTTATGACTTTATTTAACCTTCAAAAGAACGAGAAATGGCAGTTTGTATCTGTAAATTTGTACACAGAAAAATCTGTTGGGGTTAAGGTCCTCTGTTGTGGAAGTATTCCCTTAGGAATTGTAATAGATGAGAAAAATGTAATATCTCACTAACATGGCAGCTTGAGACTTTCCAGATGGGTTTTCTGTGAACACTATTATTTCTAGAGCCTGTGCAAAGATTTACATCACTGGATTGGGGTTTTTTCATTCTGCCCCTGATGTGTCTTGGGGCACATACCCCTTGAAGATCCCAAAGGTCCTACAGGCCATGAGTTTTAGGGACATAATCTGAGAGTAGTGTTTTTGGTAATAATGGCAGGGTATCATTTGCATTGAACATGGTAGACTGGAGAACACATAAGCTCTCCACACTGGCATAGTACCTTCTTCAAGTAGCATATCTATCAAGCCTTCCCAGGCACATTTGTTCAGTGAGTTAGTACATATAAATCTACTGAGAAAAGTGGAACTTCTTTTACATATAAGGTTTACATATGAGAACTCAACAGATGTTACTTATAATAAGCATTATTTAGCATCAAATTTAACCCATCATAAAACTCATGAAAAAACACTCAACATTGCTAAACTATATCTATTATATGCCCTATACAGAGAAGAAAAGAACACAATAAGAGTTCTTATATCATAGGGATGAGTAAAGTCAGTCTACTTCCATTTTGCACAGGAAATCAGTTATAACTCTGACTATTGGTTAAGTCCTCTTTCTCCTCCAGTTCTTTCTGCTAGATCCCAATGCTTTCTGTTAAGTTAGTAAAACTTCCTCCAGAAATACACCCACACAGAGACCCACCAAGCTACTCTTTTCACCTCACGCCACCTAAGTCAAATGACAATAGGTGCATAAAACATTGAGTTTTGGTCACTGTCATCTCCCCATAATTAGTTCAGTGAGTTCAGCTCACTGATTCACTTAGCAAGTCCTGAGCACTACCTCTGGCTGACTGCTGGGTCCACATCCTTTCACTTACGTTTTCCCAGAAAGAAAAGGTGGAGAACCAGACAAAACGTTTGGGATTCACAAGATGGAAAACATGAACCCAGAGATGGGAGCCCTAGTGATTAGATAGTTCCAGTTCTTTATTTTTTTTGTTATTATTTATTTATTTGTTTATTTAATTTAAAAATCATGTTTAGTCTATTACAGTTGTCTCAATTTTTACCCTTTACCCCCCTCCACCCATCCCACCCCCACTCCCCACTCCCACAGTCAATTGCCACTCTGTTGTCCATGTCCATTGGTCATTCATACATATTCTTTGTCTAGTCCCTTGCTCTTCTTTCCACCATTGTCCTCTTTCCCCATCCCCTCTGATCACTTTCAGTCTGCTCCATGTTTCCATGCCTGTGGCTTATTTTTTTCATTAGCTTAATTTGTTGAATAGATTCCACTTATAGGTGAGATTATATGGTATTTGTCTTTCACCAACTGGCTTACTTCCCTTAGCATAATATTCTCTAGTTCCATCCATGTTGTCACAGAAGGTAGGAGTTGCATCTTTTCTTTTTTCTTTTCTTTTCTCTTTTCTTTCTTCTTTCTTTTTAACATGCAGATTGATTGTATTTATTTATTTTTTATTTTATATTATATTTTATTTTTTTAATTAATTTATTTATTTTTTCAAATACATTTGTCTCTGCCTTCCCCCCACCACTTTCCCTTGCCCCCTCTCTCCCTCCCTCCCTCCCTCAACTCTTCTCCTTTGGTTTTGTCCATGAGTCCTTGCTATATGTTCCTTGACTTTCCCCTTCCCTTCCTTTTCCCCTGCCCCGCTCCATCCTTCCGTCTTGTCTCTGTTGGTTTCTTTTCCTTTCAGCATTGCTGGTTTTATTTTCCTTGCATCTTTGTATTGTGGGTTAGGTTCCACTTATAGGTGAGATCATATGGTATTTGTCTTTCGCCCCCTGGCTTATTTCGCGTAGCATAATGCTCTCAAGTTCCATCCATGCTGTCGTGAAGATTAGTAGTTCTTTATTTCTTTCTGCTGCATAGCATTCCATTGTATAAATGTACCATAGTTTTTTGATCCAATCATCTACTGATGGGCATTTAGGTTGCTTCCCACACTTGGCTATTGTAAATTGTGCTTCTATGAACATTGGGGTGCATAGGTTCTTTGAATTGGTGTTTTGGGATTCTTTGGGTATAGTCCCAGCAAGGGAATCACTGGATCAAAAGGCAGTTCCATTTTCAGCTTTTTGAGGAAATTCCACACTGCTTTCCACAATGGCTTCACCAGTCTGCATTCCCACCAACAGTGGACTAGGGTTCCCTTTTCTCCACAGCCTCGCCAGCACCTGTTGTTTGTTGATCTGTTTAGGATGGTCATTGTGACCAGTGTGAGGTGATACCTCATACTGGTTTTGATCTGCATTTCTCTGATGGCTAGTGATGCCGAGCATCCCTTCAAATGTCTCTGAGCCTTTGTATTTCCTCCTTGGAAAAGCATCTGCCCAGGTCCTTTGCCCATTTTTTGATTGGATCGTTTGTCTTCTTGGAGTGGAGTTGAGTGAGTTCTTTATATACCTTGGAGATCAAACCTCTATCTGATGTATCATTAGTAAATATATTTTCCCATAGAGTTGGCTTCCTTTTCATTTTGCTGATGTTTTCTTTAGCCATGCAGAAGCTTCTTATTTTGATGAGGTCCCACTTGTTTATTCTTTCCTTTATGTCCCTTGCTTTAGGAGACATATCAGTGAAAAAATTGCTGCGTGGGATATCTGAGAGTTTCCTGCCAATGTTCTCCTCTAGGACTTTTATGGTGTTGCGCCTTCTATTTAAGTCTTTTATCCATCTTGAGTTCATTTTTGTGTATGGTGTCAGCTGATGATCCAATTTCAATTTTTTGCATGTAACCATCCATCTCTCCCAACACCATTTGTTGAAGAGGTTATTATTGCTCCACTTTAGGCTCCTGCCCCCTTTGTCAAATATTAGTTGCCCATATAGACCTGGGCTTATTTCTGGGCTTTCTATTCTGTACCACTGGTCTATGAGTCTGTTCTTGTGCCAGTACCAGATTGTTTTGAGTATAGTGGCTTTGTAGTAGAGGTTGATGTCCGGTATGGTGATCCCTCCTACTTTGTGTTTCTTCTTCAAAATTGCTATGGCTCTTCATGGTCGTTTATTGTTCCATATAAATTTTTGAAATGTCTGTTCTATTTCTGTGAAATATGTCATTGATACCTTAATAGGGATTGCATTGAATCTATAAATTGCTTTGGGTAGTATGGACATTTTGATGATATTAATTCTTCCAATCCATGAGCACGGTATATGCTTCCATTTATTTGTGTCTTCCTTAATTTCTTTCTTCAACGTTGTATAGTTTTCTGCGTACAGGTCTTTTACCTCTTTGGTTAAATTTATTCCGAGGTACTTTATTTTTCTTCTTGCTATATCAAATGGTATTTTTTTTCTGATTTCTTCTGCTTCTATTTCATTGTTGATGTACAAAATTGCTATCGATTTCTGAATACTGACTTTGTATCCTGCTGTTTTGCCAAATTCACTTATTAGGTTGAGGATTTTTTTGGTAGAGTCTACAGGGTTTTCTATGTACACTATCATGTCATCGGCAAACAATGATAGCTTTACTTCCTCCTTTCCTATTTGGATGCCTTTTATTTCTTTTTCTTGTCTGACCGCTGTGGCTAGGACTTCCACTACAATGTTGAAAAGAAGCGGTGAAAGTGGACATCCTTGTCGTGTTCCCGATCTTGGTGGGAAAGCTTTCAGTTTTTGCCTGTTGAGTATGATGTTGGCTGCAGGTTTTTCATATATGGCCTTTATTACATTGAGGAATGCCCCATTTATTCCCATTTTGCTGAGTGTTTTGATCATAAATGGGTGCTTACCTTATCAAATGCTTTTTCTGCATCTCTTGAGATCATCATGTGGTTTTTGTCTTTTATTTATGTGATGTATTACGTTTATTGACTTGCGTATATTGAACCATCCCTCCATCCCTGGGATGAATCCCACTTGATCATGGTGGATAATGTTTTGAATGTATTGCTGGATGTAGTTTGCCAATATTTTGTTGAGGATTTTAGCATCTATGATTGTACTTATTTTTTAAATGTCAATTATAAAATATTAAAAAATTTAAAACCATTATAAAGTCTCAGCAATTACAACAACATGACACCATCACAGAAATAATCAAGTAGATCAATGAAATCCAGTTCTTTGTGTTTTTTAAAATAGGAAAATTTAGTTTGCCATTGCCTCAGACCTTTCCCATTGCATGGTTCAGCAAGTCAGGTTGAAAAGATTCTTAGGGTCCTAAATCATTGGGTATAGTTTCCCAAGGTGACCTTTAGGTCATCACATTTGTGTCCTTCCCTCTCATCTATGTGAATTTCACACACACATGCTTGACCTTATGTAAGGGCAATTCTAGATAAGAAAATATAGTTTACTTTTCTAACCCCAGAAAGAGTGACTTTAAGTCCCTCCCCCCAATACACTCATAGGTACTAAAATTTTCTTGACCCTGTCCAAACAAAGAACACAATAATGTCCCTTTGTGGTACAATTCAAACCTCCTGTCAAGAACAGCCAAAAAGTTTTTTTAAGATCTAAAATCATAAATTCAAGACTGTCGGGCAATGTGTGTTACACATGCTGCCACATCTCATACCAAGAGATGCTAGGGAAGTCTGAATTTTTCTTTAGGGTTCACAAAGAGGTAAAGGGGCTGTTTTACATTAATTTCAATCTCAGTTCTGTGTTCTGAAGCTGAGTGTCTTGCTTCATGGTGAGCACTTGCGCAAAATTTTGGGCAAGAAGAAAGGGCCCGGGTGACAGGATGAGGGGCAGGAAAGCATTTTTCCTCCAATATATGTGGTCAGGAGCCAAAGAAACCTAGCTGAGTTGAACAGACTGTCATGTGGTTAATTTGCAAGAAAAAGAAAAGGGGGCCAGTGACGTGTTAAAGTGTTTTTTATCCTGTTGAAAGAAAAAATCATAGAGAGCTATGAGGATCCAGTCACCCTATTTAACAGATGGCAAAACCAGTGCAAAGAAGAAGGCACCATCCTCCTGGAGGTCATTTGAATAAAATGGCTAGGGACAAACTAATAATCACTATCTGAAGGCCAAGTAAGCTCTCCAAAAAAGAACAAGAAAGAGAGGCCAAGGCCTACTGCTGGAGCAGAACCATTGACCAATCATTCCTCCACATTCCCACCTCCCTTTCTCAGATTAAAGCCCAATATCCAAAGCAGCAAGGTCCTGGCTGTCACAGAGTCTAGATTTTGTTTTGTATTATAGTCTTTTTTCTCAAACCTGGAGACGTGACAGAGGTAGTAAACCTGAGAGTTCTGCCCCAGCCCAGCGTAGCATTTGGAGTACTCCTTCATGTTTTCCTCTGAGTTTCAAGGGAGAATGAGCAGCCAGTTACTTAAGAATCACCCTACCCAGAGATTAATTCAAGAATTTTTTGTGGAAGTGAAGTCATGGTCAGAATGCCCAAGAGTTACCTTCCAAATTACTGTGCAAGGCCTATTTCTCTGGTCAGTTGTAGGTTTTGGCACCCTCAAGAGTAGCACTCGAGCACTCTGTGTGTGTTTAGGTAGAGAAAACAGAGAAAAATGAGATAGAAGAGGAGGAAGCTGGGAAGAAAGATAAAAGGAAAAGGAGAAAAAATATTATCAGCCAGAAAGTAAGAAGGAGTTTCAAATAATGGGAGAAAAGAAAGATAGGGAAGTAAGTAGAGAGAGAAATAGAGAAAGACGAAAGAAAGAAAGCATCACCTGGTCACTTTGCAAAGTAGTGGTTTTCCTGTCACTTTAGACTTGCAAATACAGAGAAGCCTCTGTATTAGTTTTCTATTGGTGCTGTAACAAACTATCACTAATTTAGTGGCTTCAAAACAATGCAAATTTATTATTTTAAACTTCTGGAGATCAGAAATTCAAAATAAGTCCAAAAAAGTTTTACCAGCCTAAAATCAAGCAGGTTTGAGTTCCTTCTGGAGGTTGTGTGGGACAGTCCATTCTTCTTGCCTTCCATCTTTTAGATGCCTACATTTTTGGTTCACTTCCATTTTCAAAGTCAGCAGTGGTCCATCAGTGAAGTCTTTCTCGTATCACATAACTGATGTTTATTCTTCTACACTTAAAGAACTCCTGTGTTTATACTAGGTACATCTGCATAATCCAGGATAATCTTTCTATTTTAAGGTAACCTAATTAACAACCTTAATCTCTTCTTGCACAAGGTAACATATTCAGAGGTTCTGAAAATTAAGGTGTGGGCATCTTTGATGGACCATTATTTTGTCTAAAACAGCTTTTTTTAAAAAATAATGTTGCAAAGGGGCAGGATTTGGGGCAGTGACTTTTAAACTTAAAGCCTTAAGAAATAGGGAAAAAAGAAGCTATTTCTCAGGAATAATTTGGAGGTAGGTGAACTTGGTTTCATGGGTGGTATTACAGCTGCATTCAGTGTCTGCCTTCCCCTCCTGGCACCTGAACATCAGGAGGCTGGGCTCATCCCACTGTGGGCACTAGAGTCTCCTAAGCAAATGCACACTTGGATCTGCCTGACTTGGCCATGCTCTCTTTTCCTTTCCTGCTTCTTAAATTTACTTACTCTAACTCTCATATCTTCAAAACTCTCATTTTTGTACTTTCCCCCCCTAGTATATGGAATTAAATGTGAGTGCTAAGAATTTGCATGCATTTGTCTATAATACTTTAAGCTCCTAGAGTGACAGCAGCAGACATGTTTTTGAATGGGTGTTGGGAAAACATGTCTACTGAAGTTGCTTATTCTTACTAATTATACCACATAAACCTGTTCAGCATACAGCCAGACTGGTTTAAAAGTTCAGGGCCATATAGACTCAGAAGATAGCTTTGTATGTCTACATTAAAATACTAAGCACCATATAAGAGTAGTAATTTTTAAAACATTTAACCCTGGTTTAGGAAAAACTTGATCCTGATGTCTGAGAAAATTTCTACATCTCAATATGGATGATAATGGGATCCTGTGATGTGTTTTGTTTTGTTTTGTTTTTTTGTTTTTTTCCCAATTGCTGTTTGGGATAGAAATATGTACTTTTCTCTGAATCTTTTCATTCTTCTTTTCAAACAATACCGTACTCATACTAATACTATTACAACAAAATCGAGAAGGAAGAGAGCTTGATAACCTCATTTCCAATGGATACTACAATCAAGATTAACAGCTATTGTTTTCAGGTCCATTATCTCAGGTATCTCATCAATGGTAAAGGCTCACTACAACAAATAGTTTCCTATGAATAGAAGAAAATGCAAAAAGAATATCATAATCTCAGAGAATGAGTTTGAAAATGAATATCCCAGGTTCAGGGTATAAAGGGTACGGACTGTGCCTTTCTTCCCACTTGTCTCATTTGCCAATTTAGAATCGATGGTGAGTAGTCAGAGGAGAGGCAAAAGATCTGACAGTCTGTTCAGTCCTGATCTGGCATTCTTTCTCAGTACCTGTAGGCATATTATCTGGAGAATGAGTCATATGGATGAAAGCATGTGGGAAAGTGACAAGCAAAACTCACATCTATAAAGCTCTTAAAGTAGACAACATGCCAACATCACGAGACAAAGGAGTCAGTGGTGAAATGTCAAATTCAGGTGAGATGTGAGTGGGTGTAAATTTCCATGAAGAAAGCTAAAAGCAGGGTCACAGAGTCTTCCTGTAAAACCTCCCATTATGAGGTTATCCAGCTTTAGTAGCTGAATGACCCAGTATGAAATAGCCTAAATAAGGCCTCCTTTTTGTTTTCAAATCATGGTTATACTTCTAACTCTTAGTAAATGGATCAAAGAAAAAAGGACATCATATAACTGGAGTAGTCACACAAAGTTGGTTAATGTTCATTTCTCCTCTTTTTTCTAGGAAAATATTCAGCATATCAGACTACATGATGGGAAATATCATGCTTGATTAATAAGAAAATATGGCAGCAAAGAGTTTCAGAAAAAATCAAGTGAAAGAAGTCTAAATGCTTGTGGACACACCCTCATTTCCATATTGGTTAACCCACTAAGTTTCAAAAAGTTTTGTAGGCAAGCTTCAGACACAAGCCAGAAGGCAGGCCTTGACACAAACTGAACTTGAACAAATGGTACTTACTTGTGTCTTCAGCTTAGGGAATGTGTAAGATAATAGATCCTGATAATTAAAACAGTACATTTGTTTATAGGAAGAACTTGATCTGGGGCATTTACTAAAAAATTTAACTAGCACAAAGGTTTTTTCAGGGCTAATTTTTCTGAATTATTTCCCTCACTTAGGGAAAATAAATGCTTTCTGTTGGATGATGACTAGGTTCAAAGTTCTCCTGGATCATTTTGAGTTGTGTAGGTAGTGATCTGGTTAGCTCATACGTGATTGCACTGGAGAAAGTCTCCAATGGTTACTTTGCTATGTATGCATGAAGACTGCAGTTTTGATTGATTTCAAGGCTTTTGAAGCATTTTGTGACCTTCTCTGAATATCAAGTATCTTTCTACATATTACTACCCAGATATTTAATGTCATTGCTCAGCAACCAAGTAATTTGCGTTTCAAGATATATACTTGGATCAGTAGAAATAATGGTGGATCTTTCATCTAAGATATATGATTTTGTCAATTGTCTGTCATCCAGCCATTTACCATTTTCATTATTAATTGTATATTCATGGAGGAATTTCATTTAGATGTCTGACTTGAAGTGAGTGAATGTGTCCAAATACAGGGTCCAGCAGAAGTTATGCCTACCTGAGTGTGGTCAGTAAGGTATTAATATGTGTGTAATAATTTATAGTTTTAATTTGAACATTTCACCTAGAATGTCATATGGCATGCTTGAGTATGATACTGTTAACAGAATTACATGCTTATGATTTTGTAATAAAAAGGGGCATTATTTGTGCTGGACCCTGTATATATCTATGAAATAGCCATTGGGGGAAATGTACTACATAAGGCATCAATTACCCGTGTATGATGAAATTCTAACTGGTGGAAGAACAGCAGGAGTTCTTTAGAATAAGATCTGCACAGAGGAAAAAAACAGGGAGAACAATAACTGTTTCAAAAATTAGTAAGTAAGCATTCTTTCTAAAAAGTCTTATGAGGCCATGTGAGAAGACTTTTTTTTTCAATTTGGAATCCTTGATTATTCTAGACACATATTGGGTTCATAACATGGATAAATGGCTAAAACTATTCCAATAAAAAAGAACACAAAAAGAAAACTAGTTCTAAATCACAGTTTGAAAGATGAATGTGTGTTATTTAACTGTTACCATTTTGTATGTAATGACATGACCTTCAAATATGTGTTCCTAATTGACCATGAATTTAGATTATATCAGGATATTGATCACAGGGGTCATCTGATTCTTTGGACTATACCTGGGTGTGGGTGATTAGAAGTCTGAGTGACAGTTTATTCTGGAACATATCTACAATTCAGCTACTACCTTCTGGACAGATGTTTTCCATACTTTAAATTCACTGACAAATACTTAAATGCTTAAATACAAATATTTAATAATAAGTCATGATACATTCTTCTACAGTCGATTATATTATTAAATGAAAATACTTAATAATAATCATGATACCTTCTTCAACAGTAGATACATTCCTCTTCAGGTTACCATGAACATTTTCATTTCATTCTTCTATTTGTCATTATTTATACATTTTTTAATACATAAATAATCATCTGACATCCATTTAAAACCTTGTTGCATTTACACTTGGCTCAAAATAAGGCATCAATTAAAGAACCACTCTTCAATCCCTGATGCAGGTAGATACCTACACCTCAAAATGCATTGATAGAAATTGATTTTCTGCTACTGTATCATAAAAAGCCAGAGAAACACAACATAAAGCAAACTTTTACTCCAGGGGCGGAGAATGGAGTTCAGTTCTATCATGGCCATCGGCAAAGTCTATGGTCTCAATTACAGATTAACAAAGGGCTCATAAACTCAAAATTAAGTTATTCTGCTTAAAATCAACCACTGAGACTGTCATTCTGTGTATTGTTTTGACTTTATGACAAAGGATTAAATGAGGACTTTATGTGCAAGGAGAAAATGTCAGGAGATCTATTCTTTTCCAGACAAGCATGGGTTGGAAAGGCACAATATTTAGGCTATTAATGTAATTAGAATGAGGAATGTATTTTTCTAGAAAAAAAATCTTTACCAAAAAAAATCTCACAAATCCACAATTAATCTATTATCTGAAGGAAAAATTGGTAAGAAATGAAAGCTGGGATACATTTAAATCTTTTATTTTATTTTATTTATTTATTTTTATAGAGAGAGGGATATGTGAGAGAAACAGCAATTGGTTGCCTCTCATACACCCCTATCTAGGGATTTGGGCACCAACCCAGACATGTGCCTTGATGGGGAACCGAAATGACAACTTTTCAGTTGACAGAATGGTACTCAATTCACTGAGCCACACTAGCCAGTGCATAAAGTGGGGTACATTTAAAAAGCAGATACCAGAGCCAAATGCTAGGCAGGAAGTCTGGAATATACCGAACTACTTTCTAGTGCCAGGCACCAGAATTGGGGAGAGGGGTTCAGAAAGAGTATTGTCTTTGCTAACAAAATGCATTCAGATTGTGGTTTTGAGAAAGAATATTTTTCCTTTGTCACTCAGTTTCATGTTGGCTCACAACTCCAGTCCTGAGCAGCTCACGGATGGTCCTGTCATCATATCTGAGGGTGTCTTTCAGGATGTGCGTTGTGTGCTGCCCAAGCAGGGGAGGTGGCCTGGCCTGTGACGTTTTGAACTTACTGTATCTCACAGCTGGGCCTGTCAAAAGAGGAAGAAAGCAGGAAGCCTGTTAATGACTAACCTTAGGAAATTAATTACCCAAGCAGCCTGGGGTGTTTCCAATGAATGCCAAGAATATCACTGCCAGTCATACCCTTGCAGATGCACCATTATTTTGGAAAGAAATGTATTTTCACTTGTACCTTTTCTTGACTTCATTTCATCCAACTGCACAGAGGTCTTCTGACCTATGAACCACTATGCAAATGCTGCATACACATGTTTAGTATGTGCTGGGCCTGTTCAGAAGTCCTCAGTCCTGTCACAGGAACTCTTGGGTGTAGGGTGCTCAACTGAGTGGATTGTCTGTGTCCAAGAGAATACTGACCAGGATATATAATGTCTTTCTGAAGCTGAAAATCAGACTTCAGGTGAGGATAACCCACAATGTTACTATTCAGTGTCTACTGTATAGTTCTAAGATTTAATTCAACAAACAGCAGATCAGCTAAACAGCATCTAAACCCTGGCTGAAGGTTTTTGATAGTAGAAGTTATATATGCAAACTCCATTGTCAGGGAGACCTGAGTTTGGGTGTTGTTATCTTTTATAATTGCTAGCAGAGCCATCTTGGACAAATCATTTAACTTCTCTGAGCCTCATGTTCCATAGCTGTAAACTGGGTATGATGTTTACCACATAAAGTTAATGTAAGAATTTAAGTGAGATACTGGACAGAAAGCACTAAGCAAACATTCCCTAGCCCACAAGAACACACAAAACTCACTGGCTACTCTGATGGCAAAGGCTGCCACAGCATCTTTCTTGAAGCTTGCAGTACAAGGGGAAAAGACATATATCTCCAGTTATTTGCTGAGCACTGAACACTAAAAACAGGATAATTAAAGCCATACTTTCAACAACTCTTGGAAATAGATATCCTCATTCTTCACATTAGGCCACTAAAGCCCAAAAAGCTAAGATTTTACTCACGGTCACACGGCTAATAATTAATAACACCAGGATGCAAATCCATATGCATTTGCATTGTCTCCAATTGAAGATCATGCAGTTTCCATAGCCTTAGCAGTCTCTTTTTACTTTCCACTCTACCATGGAAAAGCTGAACTGATATTGAGGAACAGACTTTACCTTTATTGCCTCATTCAACAAGTGGTATTGATGTTGTTGTCCTTTATATCTCATTTTATTAGCCTTCAGGGAAACAAATTACATAGTTACAAGAAGACTACAAAACTTCATTTCTATCTCATAAAAATTTTTTCAGCCTCCTCTTGATATGGGAAACCCATAAGAAGAACAAATAAAACCAAAACATGTGTGGGTAACAAATTGTCAGTCAGGGAAGTAAAAAATGCACTTCTAGCTCTTTGGAGAGTTCCATTAATAAAAAGTACTGTTGTAGAAACTACTTTTGATTGAGTTAAAGGAACAGAGACCATCGAGCCACCCCTCTGTGTAACACATGCCATCCACTACAGATAAATGGAAACTTTCAACTGATAGGCAAAGTTTTCCTTATCTGAAGCCCAGTGAAATCCCTGTTTTTCTTCTCACATTTACTTTTAAAAGCCTCAGTGCCTGACTTTTTTCATGAGCTGGTCCCTTTTCAGTAAAGGAGTATAAATTGGGAAGTACAGTGTGCTACTCTCCTACAGAAGCTGATAATCTGAAGTTTTAGGGATGTGACCCTTACTCATTGCTCTCACAGACCTACTTCTATTTTGACATTAATTAACAACAGTTTTAATCTAAAACTTGCTTTTCAAAAGAAGAATCCCATTGAGGGAATACATTTTTAAAGTTAATGCCATGTGAATTTTTCCTAAATTAATAACCTGAAATGAGGCTTCCAACTGGAAAGTAGTCACTTGAATACACCAAGAACCTTGCTTGGAACATGACCTACTATTTTTATTGTTGCTGACAATGCTAATAGTAGTAAGCAGTAATAGCCACCATTTCCTGAGAATTTATGATGCATCAGCCACTGTGCCAAAGGTGGTACATAGATTATCTCATATAATCCTCAAAACAATCCTGTATGGGCATTTAAGGTAAAGCAGGCTTAAGGTAAAATGGTTAGAGTTAGGGTTTAGGTTGGGAAATTAAAATAACTTGTCCGTTGTCATCCAGCAAGGAAGGGACAGAGGTAGCTTTCAAATTGAGATCTATTGGGTTGAAGAACTTGGAATTAAAAAAAAAATTTCTTTAGATGAAATTCATATTACATAAAATTAACCATTTTAAAGTGAACAATTCAGTGGCATTTAGCACATTAGCAATGCTATATAACAACCATCTCTATCTAGTTTCAAAACACTTCCATCACTTAAAGTAAAACCTTCTACCCATTAGACAGTTTCACTCAACTCCTGCTCCTTCCATCCCCTAGCAACTACTAACCTACTTTTTGACTGTATGGCTATATCTATTCTGGATATTCCATATAAATGGAATCATATAGTAGGTGACCTTTTGTGTTTGCTTCTTTCACTCAGCATCATGTTTTCAAGATTTTGTCCACGTTATAGTACACATCAGTACTAAGAACCTGAATGTTTAACCTCCATGCAATGATGGTATTGAGGAAGCTCTTCAGATCCAGCCATACTAAAGGTAATTTCAACTTGAGCCACTCCCTCTATATACCATATTTTCCTGGTAGCTTCCAGAGTTATGCTGAAGACTATGTCCCTAGTTTAGGATTAAAGGTATTTAACTTTTTGCTTTAAAAAGATCTTAAATAATTTAGGTTGTTAGTTTGGTATTAGTTGGTAAATTTTTACACTTACTTGGATTAAAACATGTATATGCAATGAAGCAAGTAAAGTGATGTTCAAATCCCAGAGTAAAATGAGCTCTCATTAAGTTCCTGTTCATACCACCCTGTAAAATAGCTGAGTGTATGAGGGATGTCCCTCTCAGTCTAAGCTTTGCACGAAGAAAATAAAAGGTTTTTAAAATGCACTTGTTTCAAGGAGTAGAAAATGTTTGATATAATTATATACATCTAAGGCCCAGAAAGAATAAATAATATGATCTTCCATTAAACAAAGATGAGCAGATAAGTCACATGTTCTTAAGTTAATTTTGGCAAAGTAAAATCTATGTTCACATATGCTTTCAAACACTTGCAAGCTGTGTAATCTTGAAGATTTTTAAAGTCTCTGAGCTTCAGTCTACACATTTCTAAAATGAGGCTAACAATACCTTTTGAGGGTTGTTTTGATCATTTGAGTAATATAATATGGATAATATTCAATATCAATAATAATTAAAGAAGCTTACATGAAAATAATAAGAGACAATTTTGTTTATAAAATTTTCAAATCTTGTGGATATGTTTTACTGTTTTTAAAAGGTTAGTGATTGGTAGCAGTGAAAATCAGTGCAATCTTCTGGAGAGAAATCTGTCATCTAAATGTCAAGAGTTTTAAAGGTGTTCACACAACTGAAAGGACAAATCTTGATTTTAAAAATGCAAAATAGAGACAGGCTCATAGAAAGCACGCTGACAGCTCCAGGGAAGGCTAGGGGGGTGGAGGGATCAAGGGAAAATAGGAAAAAATAAAAAAGAGAAAGAACTCATGAACATGGAAAACAGTGTGATAATTGGGGGGAAAAGGGGTGAGCGGAGGTGGAAGAAAGTATGAGGGGATAAATGATGATGGAAAAAAGTAAATTTTTTTTAAATTAAAATAATTATGGATGTAATAAGAAATGTTGACAAATTTTAGAGGCAAGAAGCTATACAAATTTTTAAATCCACTCAATACTCTTAGCTCTATCCTTCCCACAAAGTTTTCTAACCGACAGCCTCCAAGACCTCTTTGTATGGGATTTTGTATTTTTTTTTTTAATTGAGGATTTTTTTATTGTTGTTCAAGTACACTTGTCTCCATTTTTCCCCCATTACTTTTTCCAGCTGCACAGATCCCCCCCCTTCTCACCCTTGATCTATCCTCTTTTGGCTTTTTCTATATGTCCTTTATGCATGTTCCTTGACAACCGCTCCCTTTTTTCTCCATTATCCCCCTCCTTCCTCTCCTCTCGTTACTGTCAGTTTGTTCTTTATTTCAATGTCTCTGGTTATAGTTTGCTTAATATTTTGCATAATGCTCTCCAGGTCTGTCCATGTTGTAGTGAAGGGTAGGAGCTCCTTCTTTCTTTCTGTTGCATAGTATTCCATTGTGTAAATGTACCATAGTTTTTTGATCCACTCATTTACTGATTGGCACTAAGGTTCCCATCAGTAAAATTAGCTTCCAACATTTGGCTATTGTAAACTGTGCTGTTTTGACCTGGCAATTCCACTGCTGGGATTATACCCTAAGAATACTGAAACACCAATTCATGCAAAGAACCTATGCACCTCATTGTTTGTCCTCCCTCCCTCCCTCCCTCCCTCCTTCCCTCCTTTTCTTCCTTCCTCCCTTCCTTCCTTTTTAAATAAAAAAGTTTTTATTTAAAGAAGTACATTAGCATTTCTGTGATTAAAATAAGAAAAAAATACCTACCCAGCATGTGGAATGGGTTAATGATGTGTTTACTCTTCTTTGGATTTTTGGCTGGGATGCAATTAAAGGGTTGAGACTGTACAGAGTAGTTATATGCAGACTCAATTCTACAGGAGGCTTACTGGGTTTTCTCAGTGTTTTTGGCTGCTGACTTTCACCATTCTGGTCATGTAACCAAGTGGTAATGATTGTTAAAAATCTGAAAAAGTTTAGTGTTTTTTACAGTAGATTATGTGTTTTTTTAAAAAAGATATTTTTAGAGAAGTTTTAGGTTCACAGCTAAATTGAGAGAAAGTCATAGAGATTTCTCATACATCCCCTGTCCCATGCATGCCTCCACCACTAACAAATCCTCCCACCAAATAGTGTGTTTGTTACAACTGATGAACCTATATTGGCTTATTAAATGTGACCTGGTAATTTTATCCTAAATATTTTGTTCTCTTATCTGGAGTAATGCATTCTAACTTACGGAACTATAAAAATGTGATTTTTCTCTTTACCCTCAGGGGTCTAGGAGAGGATAAGTTCTCATTTCATAAATGTTGTGAAGGACTCTAGTGCCCAGGTATGTCCTACCTTTCTTTTTCTTATTTAATGATTTTTATTGTATTTTTTCCATTACCTTTTAGTCCCCTTATACCTTTCTGTCCCTCTTTTACTTTCCTTCTCTTGACTGCTTCCAAAAGTTACTTTTGTTAGGACTAGATATTTAACTCTTCCTTCTTTCATGTACGACACCCTTAAGCCAGTCTCTAACTTCTTCCTTCCCGATAAAGAAGTCAAATAGGCTCTGGTTGATGTGGCTCAGTGGATTGAGTGCCAGCCTGTGACCCAAAGGGTTGCTGGTTTAATTCCCAGTCAGGGCATATGCCTGGGTTGCAGGCCAGGTCCCCCGTGGGGGGCATGTGAGAAGCATCACACATTAATGTTTCTCTTCTTATCTTCCTCCCTCCCTTCCCCTGACTCTAAAAATAAAGAAATAAAATCTTTAAAAAAATGAAAAAAAGACATAAAATGGTTATAACATTGGGAAAAAAGTAAAATATTTCCAAATCGCGAGCACTGGTTAAATGCATTACAGTGCATATAACTGATGGCAAGCTGTACACTAATTTCAAGTTGTACCTTGGGGGGGCTTTGAATACAAATATAACCTTCAATCTCCCCTGAAATACCACTGAAATGACAGTATAGAAGTTCAACAAACATAAAACTTCATGTGTGTGAAGATAATGAAAGGATGCATCATTAGTAAATGAGATATTTCAACAAATTTAATAATGTAATGGATGGGATCATGTTGATAGGTTAAAAGAGGCAGAAAAAGCTGAAGCCCAGAATATTCTATATTGAGACTGAGAAGAAGTGGGTTCAGCTTCCTAAATGCATATAATATTAAAATCAGTGGTTATTAGGGAGATAGGTTTTATAATAGAAGTAGGTCTGAAAGCAGATTCAGTATCTCAGTATCTCAGTATAGACTAATCTGACTAGTTTTTTCTAGATAATAGAAAAAAGTAAGGCTTATTTTCAAATTTCTAAATAGAAATGATATTAAACCCAGAATTATCTATCTAATTACATTATTAATCAAATATAAATACACTTTCCAACTTACAAAAATTAAGGAAATTTATTTAAGAAAGTTTCTTGATGCAGACTCCAGTAAAATATGGGAGTAAATGATAGAAGAAGAAAATTTTGGTACACGATGAGAATCAACTAAGAAGTGATGGGAAAAGAAGTTCCCAGGATGATAGCTAAGACCTGGAGAATCAATAAGATAGAGACGGAAGAGGACAGAGGCCTTCAAAATAAGAGACTAACAACATAAAAATATTCTTCATTATGTAACTAATATAACTGAAAGGTTTTAAAGTTTTTATAACAGATTTTGGAAATATATAATAATAAGATAGAATTACATTATGTAAGAAAAATATTGAGAAAACAGAATTTTCATAAGAAAATCATAATCCAAATATGAAGCAAATTACAATATGGCAAGAGTTGAGTAATTGATGAAATATAAATAAAGAAAATCCACTTGACCTTGATGTCAAGAACATTTGAATAGCACATATTACCTGTGTATCTTCTATAACAGCACTATACATAGTGCACTAAATTGTCTGTTTAGTTTTTTGTCCTTGATGGGGACAGAGAAATGACACTGTGTTTGCTAATGGACCCTCAATGACTTTCACAGTCCTACAAAATAAAGATAATGGCAAGCATCCTTTCTTAAACACCTGCAATGATTGTAGACTGTGATTTTTATAGATCTATGAGACTTTTGAATTTATAGAATAGAGACCATTATAACTCTCATTTTATAGATCAGAAAACTGTGGCCTTTTATATGGTAAGTTTTTCTAAGGTTACCCAGCTAGATAATCGAAAGAACCAGGACAATATCTCCTATATGTCAGGCTCCATGGTCCATGTTCTATCATCTAATAGAAATTGTTATTAAACTAATTCTTGATATTAAGGTATTTGAATACCTACTGTTTATATCAGTTTAATTAATTTTTTATCCACAAATTTATTCTATATATAATTTTTGAGTATCTATCCCTGTGTCAAGGTCTCAGCTCTATGATCTAGACATATATTAACAAAACCTGGACCATACTCTCATAAAATTTATATTCTAATTTTAGAGACACACAAGAAGCAAATAAGCAAACAAATAAATACATAGCTAAATTTAATATAAATGTTAAAATTATTAAAGAAAACCTACTGAAAAGAAGAGAATATTATAGGCAGAGTAAGGAGGGGCCATTGTGATATTAAAAGACTATTCTAAGTGGGATGTATATTAAGGCCAAACAGATTATATGATCTTTAAGCTGAGTCTTAACTGAGTTATTAATACAATTAATAGAGGAAAGAATGTTGCAGACAGTGTAAACAGGCTCAGAGCACCCTCAGAGCAATTAATACACAGTGTTTGAGGTCTATGTTCACAGTCAGCAGACTGAGGTTGACCTACCCCTGGGCAAGCCAATGGCAATCAAAACTCAATTACAACAAGAGGGTTCACATAATCCACACAAGGGATATTTCTGAAGAATCCAGCACAGGTGGTCAAGAAGACTGTGCCACTAGCTCCAGTAGAATACTGGACTTCTTGTCTACTATACAAGAAGACACTACCAAGAACAAGAGATATAGCTAATCTACCTAATACACAGAAACAAACAAAGCCAGCCAAACTGGGAAACAAAGAAATATGACTGAAATGAGAGAACAGGAGAAATCTAAAAAAGAACTGAATGAAAGAGATGCAACCAAACTACCAGAGTAAGAGTTTAAAACAGTGGTCATAAGGATGCTCAAGTAACTTAGTAAGAACTTCAACAACATGAAAAAGGACATAGAGACCATAATATAGAACATAAATGAAGCCATAAATAAAAAGTATAATATCTGAAATGAAGAATATACTACAAGAAATAAAAAATAATATAGATGAAGCAGAGCATTGAATCAGTGATTTAGAAGACAAGGTAACAGAAAATGCCCAATCAGAGCAAAAAGAAAAAACTAAAAATTGAGGATAGTTTAAGTGACCTTTGGGACAACATGAAGTGTGACAATATCCACATAATAAGAGTACCAGAAGAGAAGAGAAAGAGTAAGGGACTGATAACATATTTGAAAAAGTAATGAATGAAAATTTCCCTAACTCAGCAAAGGAAAAAGACACACAAGTCCAGGAAGCACAGAGAGTCTCAAACTAGATGGCCCACATCAACACACATTACAATTGAGATTGCAAAATGTAAGACAAATAGAGAATCTTAGAAGCCCAAGAGAAATACAGTTAGTTATATATATAGTTATATATAATAGTTATATACCTATATATAATTACCTATTACCTATTACATATATATATAATTATATAATATATATAATTATATAATATATAACGGAACTCCCATTAGACTGTCAGCTGATTTCTCAACATAAATATTTCATTCCAGAAGGTATTGGCACAAAGTATTCAAAGTGATGAAAACTGAAGACATGCAACCAAGATTATCATTTAAAATTGAAGGAGAAATAAAGAACTTCCCAGATAAGAAAACACTAAAGGAGTTTATTACCACCAAACCAGCATTACAAGGAATGCAAAAGAGTTTTCTTTAAGAAGAAGAAAAGGAAGGAGAAGGAGGAGTAATAGAAGAAGGAAGAGGAAAAAAGCAGTTACAGAAAAATAAAATGTCATTAAATATATACTTATCAATAATTGCTTTTAATGCAAATGGCTTAAATTCTCCAAACAAAAGACACAGTGTAGCTAACGGATTAGAAAATAGGACCCATATATGCTGTCTACAAGAGACCTACCTAAGAATGAAACATAGACTAACATTTAAAAAATGGAAAAAGATATTTAATGAAAATGGAAATTTAAAAAAGCTAGGGTAGCATTCCTTATATCAGACAAAATACACTGTAAAGCAAAGGCTATAATAGGAGACAAAGAAGAACACTACATAATGATAAAGGGATCAATCCAACAATGGTATATAACCCTTTTTAAACATTTATTCACTATACACAGGAGCACTTAAATATATTAAAAAATCTAATGCACAAAAACAGAGAGATTGACAATAATACAGCCATTGTAAAAAGATTTTAACACTTCATTGGCATTATTGCATAGATATTCCAGACAGAAAATCAACAACAAAACAATGGCCTTAAAGGACACACTAGATCAGATTGACTTAATAGATATCTTCAGAGTATTTTACCCTAAAGCAGTAGAATATATATTCTTTTCAAGTGCACATGAAACATTTTCTAGGATAGACCATGTTAGGACAGAAAACAAGTCTCAATAAATTTGAGAACTTTGAAGTTATGTCAACCATCGTCTCTGACCACAGTGGTATGAAACTAGAAATAAATTACAAGGGAAAAACCTGAAAATACACAAACACATGGAGGCTAAATAATATGTTACTAAACAATGAATGATTAATGACATCAAGGAATAAATCAAAAGATTAACTTGAGAAAAATGAAAATGGAAACACAACTCCAAATCTATGGGACACAGCAAAACAGTCCTAAGAGGGAAATTCATAGCAACATAGGCCTACCTCAAGAAGCAAGAAAAATCCAATATAAACAATCTAACCCTATACTGAAAGGACTAACAAAGGACAACAAACTGCCCAAATTGAGTAAAGGAAAGAAAATAATAAAGATCGGAGCAAAAATGAAATAGAGTATAAACAATAATAAAAAGGATTGTTGAAACCAAGAGGTGATTCTTTGAAAAGACAAATAAACAAAATTTTACCAGACTAATCAAGAAAAGAGAGAGAGGATCTAAATAAATAAAATCAGCAATGAAAGAGAAGTAACTGACATCACAGAAATAAAAAGGATTATAAAAACATATGAACAACTATATGACAACAAATTTGACAGTCTGGAAAAAATGAAAAAATTCTGAGAAACATAAAATCTTTCATAGTGAATCAACAAGAAAGAAAACCTGAACAGAAAAATTACAATTAATGAAATAGAAGCAGCAAAAAACTTCCAACAAGCAAATTCCTGAACCAAATAGCTTCACAGGTGAATTTTACTGAACATCATTTAAAAATTAGTTATATTAGTTAGTTATAAAGAACTAATGCCTATCTTCAAACTATTTCAAAGCATTCAAGAAGTGGGAAGACTCCCCAGCTCATTTTATGAGATGAGCATTATCTTAATTCTGAAACCATATAAAGACACTCCAACAAAATAAAATTACAGGTCAATATCCCTGATGAACATAGATGCAAAAATAACCCTCAAAACATTAGAAAAGAGAACCTATCAATACATTAAAAAAGATCACACATGACAATCAAGTAGGATTTATTCCTTTGATACAAATTCGGGACAATATCTGCAAATCATTCAATGTGATACACCACATAAACAAAATGAGGATAAAAATCATAAGATCACATCAATAGATGCATAAAAAGTATTTGATGAAACCCAGAACCCATTTAGGATAAAAAAATCTTGACAAAGTGGGACTAGAGAGAAGATATATAAACATAATAACGGCATATGTGACAAACCCACTGCTAACATTATACTCAATCGGCAAAAACAGACAAGCATTTCTCTTAGGATTAGGAACAAGACAGATAATTACACTTTCACCACTTTTATTACTGGAAGTCCTAGTCATAGCAATTAGACAAGAGGAAATAAAATACATTAAAATTGAAGAAGAAGAAACAAAGCTATCATTATTTGTAGATGCTGTGATACTGTAGGTAGAGAACCCTACCTAAAGACTCCACCAAAAACTACTAGAACTAATAAATCTAGTAACTTACTAATTAATAACTTAGTAAAATAGCAAGATACAAAATATTCAGAATTGGTTGCATTTTTATACACCAATAATACTCTATCAGAAAGGGAACTAAGAGAACAATCCCATTTACAATTTTATTAAAAATAAATAAAATACCTTGAAATAAATTTGACAAGTGAGGTAAAACACCTGTTCTTGGATGACTATAAAATACTGAAGAAAGAAATTGAAGAAGATACAAAGAAATGAAAGTATATACCATGGTCATTGATAGGAATAATTAACATTGTTAAAATGTATATATTACCCAAAACAACCTATAGATTCAACAAAATTCCTATCAAAATATCAATTAAATTTTTTTACAGACCTGAAACAAATAATCTGAAAACTTATAAGGAATCACAAAACCCCCAAATAGGTACAGCAATCTTGAGAAAGAAAAACAATGTTGGAGGTATCATGCTATCTGATATTTATATATACTACAAGTCTACAGTAATCAAAATAGCATAGCACTGGCATACAAACAAGCATATAGCTCAATGAAACAGAATAGAGAGCCCAGAAATAAACCCATACTCATCTGCTCAATTAATATTTGACAAGGGAGGCAAGAACATACAATGGGATAAATAGATATATTCAATAAATACTGTTGGAAAAACTGAACCAATACATGCTAAAAAATAAAAGTAATCCATCTTTTTACAGCATATACAATAATAAACTCAAAATGGATTAAATACTTAAATGTTAGAGTCAAAACTGTAAATCTCATAGAAGAAAATAGAGTCAGTAATATCTCAGGCATTTCTCTTAGTAATATT
Source organism: Pteronotus mesoamericanus (assembly GCF_021234165.1). Taxonomy (NCBI): domain Eukaryota; kingdom Metazoa; phylum Chordata; class Mammalia; order Chiroptera; family Mormoopidae; genus Pteronotus; species Pteronotus mesoamericanus. Next base: position 44,487,905 of record NW_026555329.1, on the reverse strand, counting down.
TTTTCTGATATATCTCCTCAGGCAAGGGAAACAAAAGAAAAAATAGTAAATGAATTACATCACACTAAAAAGCTTTTGCACAACAAAAGAAAACCATCAACAAAATGAAATTACAAGCTACTTAAGTGGGAGAATATATTTGCTGATGATACATCTGATATGAGGTTAACAGCCAAAATGTATAAACTCATTCTACTCAGTACAAAATAATCCAGTTAAAAAATGGGCAAAGGACCTGAACAGACACTTCTTCAAAAAGGACATACAGATGCCCAATAGGCATACAATAGGCATACGAAAATATGCTCAACTTCACTGATCATCAGAGAAATGCAAATTAAAACCACAATGAGATATCACCTCACATCTGAAATAGTTTGGAAATAGGTATCAGAATGGCTATCAGTAAATCAAGAAACAAGTATGGGTCAAGAAGTGGAGAAACAGAAACCTTTGAGCACTGTTGGTGGGGAAGCAAATTGGTACAGCCACTGTGAAAAATAGTACAGAGGGCCTCAAAAAATTAAAAATGGAACTGCCCTATGATCCAGTGATTCCACTTCTGGAGATTTATCTGAAGAAACCCAAAACACGGATTAAAAAGGATATATATATCCCTATGTTCATTGCAGCAACATTTACAATAACCAAGCTATGGAAGTAACCCAAATACCCATCAATGGACAAGTGGATAAGAAAGTAGCAGGATACATATATACAATTAAATATTAATTGGTCATAACAAAGAATGAAATCTTACTATTTGCATAGCATGGATGGCAGAGGGTATTATGTTAAGCAAAATGTCAGCCAGAGAATGATAAATACCATATGATTTCACTTATATGTGAAATATAAACAACAATATAAATGAACAAAACAGAAATAGACTCATAGATATGGAGAACAGACTGATGGTTGCTAGAGGGGAGGGATCTTGGGGTACTGGGTTAAAAAAGGTGAAGAGATTAAGAAGTACAATCAATAACATTATAGTAACATGTATGGTGCTAGTTGAGTACCGAAATATCCAGAGGAACATTCTGTAAAGTATATGATTGTCCAACTACTTGCTATACACCTGAAACTAGCACAAAATAATATTGAATGTAAACTGTAACTGAAAAAAATTAAAAATGAATTTTAAAGAGAAGAAGGGAATTGGGTGGCATGGTTTGTAGACTATACCTACCTCTAAGGAAGGATTGTGTGTGAACTGCCTGTGTTCCCCTCAAGGATGTTCTGTGTAATTCTAAGAACATGACAATGCCTTTGTTTCAATGTCTGCATATGCCTTCCAAGGACAACCAAACTGTTAAACTTCACGAACCTAGATTTCAATAGATTGAGGCTAACAAAATACAAAGGTAGGTAAGAAGGAATCTTGTCCCAGTCTCTAAGTCATGTAGAATTACATTGGGAACCACTACTTAGTAAGTGCTTAACTGTATATTAGGCCTGTGGCTGGATGCTTTCCACACTGCTTCCTGGTGAAAGGGAGGGAGCAAAAGAAGTAAGAATTATCTAACTTTGAAATTGAACCAAAAGGTCTTGGAGTAGAACATGCCAAGAACAGCTTCAGGTTCCATGTTCTGACTAGTCTGTTCTCTTCATCTTTCCAGCTCACAGATCTACTAGATGTCTTGTCCAGTAGGCACATAATACTAACTTCTTTTCAAATTAGTTTGTCATATGCCACCTATTTCTTTGTACAAAGTCCTAAAATCACAGCACCATCCATACATTTTGATTTCTCATGTTTCTGAGCTAGGTAGTACTCTCCAAAGCTTTCCTCTCTTTCCTCCCACAAAAGGAATGATGCCTTTACTGTGCTCTTTGCAGAAAGTTACTGGTTTAAGTTGCAGGGAGGACCCAGTTCCTGGTGTGTGAGAGAATGCCTCGGACTAGCCCTATAGTGTGTTCCATATGCGGTTTGAGGCCCTTCAGTAACAAGATCCTGACTATTTTGTTTCATCTCCTTTTAGAAACCTTCCATGATTCTTTCAGGATGAAAAGGGACTCTACCCAATCTATGCAAACATCCCAAGCTACACTAACTATACACAGAATCCAAACTACATTTTATAATCCAGACCAACTTAATAAGGTAAACAGTTTCAGGAAACAGAAGTAACCAAAAACATGTGGGAAACCATAATGAATATTCAAGTAATGGAAATATAATATCACATCATCAGGGAAAGAACCTAAACAGTACTTTTTTCCAGAACTTTATGCACCTCCCATCTTGATGACACATTTTTAAAGCAATGAAACAATCTATTGCTCCACCTCATAGCACACTGGCAAATGATCAATCCTGAGGGTTAAATTAATTAACATAGCTGGCCTATCTCATACTGGAAGCAAGAATAAGTGAAGTTAAAGATAGACTTCTAGGTCTTTGCGTTTGTTGTTTTTTTTAATGGCAGATATGCATATAAACTTTTAAAAAATATCAAGAATACTTAAAAGCAAACATCTGTTTTATAACATATGAAATGCTATATTAAACATTTTTATTTTGACTTTTTTAGACCATTGCTATGATACATGCTGTAGATACTATTTAATATGCAAGGCTTACTAGCGTTATAAGAAGACAAATTTTGTTTTGCTGAAAATAATAATAACTCCTGTACCAATTTATTTCACAGTTTTCCTCCAGTGCTTGAACTCATCATAGCAATAACAATATTTTTTATATTGCACCTTTAAGCCATAACATCCAAGGTGCCAAATGTACCCATACAGTTAGAACACATTAAACCCATTAGATGTGAGGAAAAAAAACAGATAAAACCATTGAAACTGGAATGGAATGGTAGGAAAAGGCCTTAAAATATAAAGGTGGCTTTGGACATCTCTAACAGAAGCACTTAATCTATTGGACTGCTTACATGGTCAGGCATCCCAGAAACTCAAAGCAACTTAAATGGGTAATCCCTTGGTTTCACCCAGAGTTCAGAGGCACTATTTATAACCCCTGATATAACAAATTTTAATTCATTATTTTGTGACTCAATAAAGACTTCCTCACGTGCCACTACCTATACGGTAAGAGTCTATTTTCAACTATGTCTATGATCCTGTGGTAGCCATCAGTGTTGTCCATCAGATTTCCAGTTTCTACTTTCCAAAAGCAGGGTAGTGTGTCCTGACCCCTTTGGGTGAGGACTTGTGACTGGCCAAAAATTGTAAATGGAAAGGATATGCATGCCACCTGCAGGTCAGAACACTCACTTGCTGTTTTAAGACTGTGTCTGTTAATGACAATTTGGCAGTGTGTGAGATGGTGGCTGCTTCACCAGACTAGGGCCCTTTCAACCCATGATGGACCTGTAGTGTGAGTATGTTATACATCTGTGTTGTTTTTAAGCCAATGCAATTTGGGAATTGTTTTTTACCACAGTATAATCTAGCCTATGGAGACTGATTGTATGCCTCAATTTTAATACAAAGTCCTATTTGTCTGGACCAGAAAAGGGGCTCATTAACTTAGCCCTTAGCATTCCTTTAAAAAGCATTCAGTTCAAATGTTCCAAATACTTTAAAACTGTCGTTTTTATATGCTGCCAATTTTGACCAGTGGAATGAAGATAACAGCTATTATTTATTGAGTACTTACATGTGTTAGGCATTTGGTAGAATGCTTTCCATATATTACCTTGTTTGATAGAGTAAACGACTTTAAGAAGTAGAATTATTATTACACCACTTTATCGACAGGAAAGTGGGGTTAAGTAACATTGTCAAAATTATACAGCCAGTCAACTAAAAATTTTGTTAGAACTTAGGCTGGCTAAATACAAAGTACATGCTCATTAACACTAGGATGTATTTCCTCCCTGCATAATGTAGAAGAAAATCTGTTCTCATATCAGTGGCTGAATAAATACCATTTTTGGCAGATGGTGTTATAAAGCAGTACTGTATTATAAATACTTATATATTTTATGATTGCTAGTCCATTGAGGCATTTATCTTACATTAAAGAAGAAACAGGGCAACTAGTGTTTGATTTCTCTGTCTTGTTCCAACCCACTGAAATGTCATAGTAGATTATCCATTTCCTGCTAGAAAAATATAGGGTCCATAAGGAAATGCTATTCATATTCATTAGCAAACAGGCCATTGCCTCTCAAAATGTGCTACCTAAACTTTCAGCTGAGGTCTCTAAAAAATGTTGGGCTGAAAGGAACTCTCCCTTGAATGCTTTTTTCCAATAATTGTGTTTGTTTCTAATTATTTTTAACACTTCTGAAAATAGTAGGAAGGGTGAAGAAATACCTTGCTGACAATGTGCTCTTTGGAAAATAATCAATTATCCTGCTTTTTTGCCTTCTAAAATTCAAATATTCAATACAGACTCCTTGGGTACATTCCCAAAATTTTATTTGGTTAGACTTCACCATGGAAAACAAAATTGGTTCAGCTGGAGTCTGTAGCCAGGGCATTTTAAGCTTCATAGACCGTCAAAGTAGTGACCTTCTCTTCACCTCCTCTGCCTCTATGCTCTATTAAGGAAAATACCGGAAGAAATTTCCAGTCAGAGAAGCCAGATTGCATTTTGATTCATTTTAGAAAGGAGAAACTGAACAGAGTTGGAGCAGGTGGTTATTTGTGACTCTTACCTCAAATAGTTTTGAAAAGTTCTTCTATAAACCTTTGGAGGTTTTTTGTAATTTGATAAAGTTTTTATGCACTTCTTAATCTCCATCTTAAAGGAATCTGCCTTATGGCTACCATTTTTTCTTTTCCAAGATTTTCTGAGGTCACAGAGATCAGAAGTATATTCCAAGCAAATAGAGGATCAAGAAAATTAGGTTCCCAAACTTGCTTCTGGGAAAATGTAGATATGTTATTTGTCACAAGAATTGATTGTAGTATTTTTTTTTTCTTTTCACATTGCCTCTGTGGTCCAAATGGAAAGAATTTAGGAGAAAGTCCTTTCCCTCTTTGGCCCTGTTTCTGTTTTAGCATGACCTTCCTCTCAGCCACGGCACCCTAATCCTCAGCATTGCCTTTGGTGCCTCACTATCCCAGTAGTCCTATCTCCGAAATGTCTCTGACACATATCCACACTTCTGATCTTTTTTACTACCTCCTTGGCTCAAAGGACCTTTAAATAGGAGGACAGTTTGTCTAATCCCCCCACCAGCTGTTCCCTAGAGCCAAACTGCATTAATTCTCCTCCAGACCTGATCATATGTGGGTCCTTGTGTCCACCTACAATGCATATCATTTTAGCAATCCCTAAGCCTGCATTATTCTTAAAATTCTGTTCAAGCTCACTGGTTGTTGAGCTTTCCTCTTCCTCAGAGTGCAAAGGAATATCTCCTTTCTCTGACTGCCTATAACATTTGATTGGCTTCTCCTCTATGGTATAATCTCAATTTCTAATTGTGTTGCCTCTTGTGAATTTATTTTTTTGAGATTTGATTAATGTTTTGCTCATCTTGCATCTTCTACAGCAATTACCAAGTGGTGAGTAGTTAATAAATAATTATTAGGCAAAACTAATTAGACAAAAAGAAAAAAAACTAGATGCCAAGAATTAGAAATAAGGCAAAAACATGTGAAATAAATAGTAAAGAGAAGTTAAAGCTTGCAAATTAATATATATTGCACCAAGTTTCTAAATGAAGTATCTTGACTTTCTCCTTCCCAAAACTTCAGCAAATCCTATTGACTCTAACTTCAAAATATATCAGAATCCAGCCACTTTTTATATTTTAATTTTAAAAATATTTTTATTGTTATTCTATTAAAGTTGTCCTAATGTTTCCCCTTTTACCTTCTTCTGCCCATCCAACCCTGCACCCCACAGTAAACTCCCACACTGTTGTCCATGCCCACGGTTATTCATGCATGTTATTTGACTAGTCCCTTCTCCTTTTTTCCACCATTATCCCTGGTCCACCCCTCTTGATACTGTCAGTTTGGTCCATGTTTCCATGCCTGTGGTTCTATTTTGTTCATTAGTTTATTTTGTTCATTAGATTCTTCTTATAGATGAGGTTATATGGTATTGGTCTTTCACTGACTGGCTTATTTCACTTAGCATAGTGTTCTCTGATTCTATTAATGCTGTCACAAAAAGTAGGAGTTTCTTCTTTTCTTTCTGCTGCATAGTACTCCATTGTGTAAATGTACCACAGCTTTTTGATCCACTCATTTGTTGATAGTCACTTAGGGTCTTTCCAGAACTTGGCTGCTGTAAATAGCACTGCTATGAATATAGGGGTGAATAGGTTCTTTTGAATTGGTGATTCAGAATTCTTAGGGTATATTCCCAGCAGTGGAATTGCTGGGCCAAAAATTTCCGTTGCCCCCTCCCTCCGTCCCAACTTCCCTCCCTCCTTCTCTCAACTCTTCCCCTTTAGTTCTGTCCATGAGTCCTTGCTATATGTTCCTTGACTTTCCCCTTCCCTTCCTTTTCCCCTGCCCCCCTCTCCTTCCGTCTTGTCTCTGTTGGTTTCTTTTCCTTTCAGTGTTGCTGGTCTTATTTTCCTTGCATCTTTGTATTGTTAGTTAGGTTCCACTTATAGGTGAGATCATATGGTATTTTTTTTTAGGGAATTCCGTACTGCTTTCTACAGTGACTGCGCCAGTCTGCATTCCCACCAACAGTGCACTAGGGTTCCTGTCACTCTCCATCCTCACCAGCACTTGTTGTTTGTTGATTTATTAACTATGGCCATTCTGACCAGTGTGAAATGATATCTTATTTTGGTTTTAATTTGCATGTTTCTGATGGCTAGTGATGTGCATCTTTTCATATGTCTATGGGCCATCTGTATGTCTTCTTTGGAGAAGTGTTTATTCAGGCCCTTTGCCCATTTTTAATTGGATTGTTTGTCTTTCCAGTGTTGAGTCATATGAGTTATTATATTTTGGACATTAAACCCTTGTCTGATGTATTATCGGCAAATATGTTCTCCCTTACAGTCAGTTCCATTTTCATTCTGATGATGGTTTCTTTAGCCTTGCAGTAGCTTTTTAATTTGATGTAATCTCATTTGTTTATTTCTTCCTTTATTTTCCTTGCCCTAGGAGATATATCGGCAAAAAAAAAAAAATTACCATGTGTGATATCTGATATATTATTCCCTATGATTTCCTCTAGGACTTTTATGGTGTCAAGACTTATATTTAAGTCTTTTACCATTTTGAGTTTATTGTGGTGTATGGTGTAGTTTGGTGGTCTAGTTTTTTTTCTTTCTTCCTTTTATTTATTTATTTTTTGCATGTGTTAGTCCAGTTCTTCCAATGCCACTTATTGAAGAGGATATTTTTACTGCATTGTATGCTCATGCTCCCTCTATCAAATGTTAATTGATCATAGAGAAATGGATTTATTTCTGGGCTCTCTATTCTGTTCCATTGACCTACATGTCTGTTCTTATGCCAGTACCAGACTGTCTTGATTACAGTGGCCTTGTATTATAGCTTTATATCAGCTGTTGTGATTACTCTTACTTTATTCTTTCTCAAGGTTGCAAAGGCTATTATGGGTCTTTTTGTTCCATATAAATTTTTGAAACTTTCATTCTAGATCTGTGAGTATGCCATTGATATTTTAATAGGAATTGCATTGAATCTACAGATTTTTTGGGGTAGTATGGACATTTTAATGATGTTAATTCTTCCAATCCATAAACAACGTATTTGCTTCTATTTATGTGTATCTTCCTCAACTTCTTTCTTCAGTGTTCTATAGTTTTCCAGGTGCAGGACTTTGACCTCCTTGGTTAAATTTATTCCTAGGTACTTTATTTTTCTTCTTGTGATAATAAATGGAATTTTCCCTAGTTTCTTTTTCTGATATTTCATTGTTGGTGTACAAAAATGCCATCAGTTTCAGCATATTAACTTGGTATTCCATTATTTTGTCAAATTTACTTCTTATGTACAGTAGTATTTCAGTGAAGATGATAGGATTTTCTATGTACGCTATCATGTCATCTGTGAATAATGACCATTTTACTCCCCCCTTTCCAATCTGGATACCTTTTATTTCTTTTTCTTGTCTAATTGCTGTGGTTAGAACTTCAAGTACTACGTTGAATAAGAGTAGTGAAAGCAGAAACCCTTGTCTTGTTCCTAATCTTAAAGGGAAACCCTTTTTTATTTATAGGCAAACATCTTTATTTGTAATAACAAATATTTGAAAATAACTCAAATGTCTACAATTAAGTTATAGATAAACAAAGTATAGGATATGAAATAAAATATCATTGATAGTAAAAAGTAGTGAACTATTTTTTTTAGTTCTTAATTTTTTTTTATTTTTTCAAATACATTTGTCTCTGCCTACCCCCCACCACTTTCCCTTGCCCCCTCCCTCCCTCCCAACTTCCCTCCCTCTTTCTCTCAACTCTTCCCCTTTGGTTTTGTCCATGAGTCCTTGCTATATGTTCCTTGACTTTCCCCTTCCCTTCCTTTTCCCCTGCCCCCCCCCACTCCTGCCATCTTGTCTCTGTTGGTTTCTTTTCCTTTCAGTGTTGCTGGTCTTATTTTCCTTGCATCTTTGTATTGTGGGTTAGGTTCCACTTATAGGTGAGATCATATGGTATTTGTCTTTCACCCCCTGTCTTATTTCACTTAGCATAATGCTCTCCCTTAGCATAATACATACATGCTGTCATGAAGTTTAGTAGTTCTTTTTTTCTTTCTGCTGCATAGTATTCCATTGTGTAAATGTACCATAGTTTCTTGATCCAATTGTCTATTTATGGGCATTTAGGTTGCTTCCAACACTTGCCTAGTGTCAATTGTGCTGCTATGAACATTGGGGTGCATAGGTTCTTTTGAATTGGCATTTTGGGATTCTTTGGGTATAGTCCCAGCAGAGGAATCGCTGTATCAAAAGGCAGTTCCATTTTCAGCTTTTTGAGGAAATTCCACACTGCTTTCCACAATGGCTGCACCAGTCTGCATTCCCACCAACAGTGGACTAGGGTTCCCTTTTCTCCACAGCCTCGCCAGCACCTGTTGTTTGTGGATCTGTTTAGGATGGCCATTCTGATCGGTGTGAGGTGGTACCTCATGGTGATTTTGATCTGCATTTCTCTGATGGCTAGTGATGCCGAGCATCCCTTCAAACGTCTCTGGGCCCTCTGTATCTCCTCCTTGGAAAAGCGTCTGCACGGGTCCTTTGCCCATTTTTTGATTGGATCGTTTGTCTTCTTGGAGTGGCGTCGAGTGAGTTCTTCATATACCTTGGAGATCAAACCTCTATCTGATCTATCATTAGCAAATATATTTTCCCATAGGGTTGGCTCCCTTTTCATTTTGCTGATGTTTTCTTTAGCCATGCAGAAGCTTCTTATTTTGATGAGGTCCCACTTGTTTATTCTTTCCTTTATGTCCCTTGCTTTAGGAGACATATCAGTGAAAAAATTGCTGCGTGGGATATCTGAGAGTTTCCTGTCAATGTTCTCCTCTAGGACTTTTATGGTGTTGCACCTTCTATTTAAGTCTTTTATCCATCTTGAGTTCATTTTTGTGTATGGTGTCAGCTGATGATCCAATTTCAATTTTTTGCATGTAACCATCCAGCTCTCCCAACACCATTTGTTGAAGAGGCTATTATTGCTCCATTTTATGCTTCTGCTCCCTTTGTCAAATATTAGTTGCCCATATAGACCTGGGCTTATTTCTGGGCTTTCTATTCTGTGCCACCGGTTTATGGGTCTGTTCTTGTGCCAGTACCAGATTGTTTTGAGTATAGTAGCTTTGTAGTAGAGTTTGATGTCCGGTATGGTGATCCCTCCTATTTTGTGTTTCTTTCTCAAAATTGCTATGGCTCTTCATGGTCGTTTATTGTTCCATATAAATTTTTGAAATGTCTGTTCTATTTCTGTGAAATATGTCATTGATACCTTAATAGGGGTTACGTTGAATCTATAAATTGCTTTGGGTAGTATGGACATTTTGATGATATTAATTCTTCCAATCCATGAGCACAGTATATGCTTCCATTTATTTGTGTCTTCCTTAATTTCTTTCTTCAATGTTGTATAGTTTTCTGCGTACAGGTCTTTTACCTCTTTGGTTAAATTTATTCCGAGGTACTTTATTTTTCTTCTTGCTATATCAAATGGTATTTTTTTTCTGATTTCTTCTGCTTCTATTTCATTGTTGATGTACAAAATTGCTATCGATTTCTGAATATTTCTTTGTATCCTGCTGTTTTGCCAAATTCACTTATTAGGTTGAGGATTTTTTTGGTAGAGTCTACAGGGTTTTCTATGTACACTATCATGTCATTGGCAAACAATGATAGCTTTACTTCCTCCTTTCCTATTTGGATGCCTTTTATTTCTTTTTCTTGTCTGACTGCTGTGGCTAGGACTTCCAATACGATGTTGAAAATAAGTGGTGAGAGCGGACATCCTTGTCGTGTTCCCAATCTTGGTGGGAAAGCTTTCAGTTTTTGCCTGTTGAGTATGATGTTGGCTGCAGGTTTTTCATATATGGCTTTTATTACATTGAGGAATGCCCCATTTATTCCCATTTTGCTGAGTGTTTTGATCATAAATGGGTGCTTACCTTATCGAATGCTTTTTCTGCATCTATTGAGATGATCATGTGCATTTTGCCTTTTCTTTTATTTATGTGATGTATTACATTTATTGACTTGCGTATATTGAACCATCCCTCCATCCCTGGGATGAATCCCACTTGATCATGGTGGATAAACTTTCGAATGTATTGCTGGATGCGTTTTGCCAATATTTCTGTTGAGGATTTTGTTTCTAATGTTTTTTGTCTATATTCATTAGAGATATTGGCCAGTAGTTTTATTTTTTTGTTGTGTTTTTACTTGATTTTGGAATTAGGATGTGACTGGACCTCATAAATAGAGTTTAGGAGTCTTACTTCTTCCCGAATTTTTTGGAATAGTTTGAGAAGGATAGGAATCAGTTCTTCTTTAAATGTTTAGTAAAATTCACCTGTGAAGCCATCAAATCCAGGGCTTTTGTTGCTAGAAGTGTTTTGATGATTGCTTTAATTTCACTTATTGTTATTGGTTTATTCAGGTTTTCTCCTTCTTCTTGATTCAGTTTTGGCAGATTGTATTTTTCTAGAAATTTATACTTTTTATCCAGGTTGTCAGTTTATTTGCATATAGTTGTTCATAGTAATTTCTTACAAAACTTTCTATTTTTAATGGTATCAGTTGTAACTTCCTTTTCATTTCTGATTTTATTTATTTGGGTCCTCTTTCTTTTTTTTTCTTGATGAATCTGGTTAAATATTTGTCAGTTTTGTTTAACTTTTCAAAGATACCAGTCCTGGATTTATTGATCTTTTAAACTGTTTTTCTAGTCTATGTTATTTAATTCTGCCCTGATCTTGATTATTTCCTTCCTTAGACTCACTCTGGGCTCTGTTTGCTGTTCCTCTAGTTCTTGTAGATGTAGGATTAGGTTGTTTATATGAGATTTTTATATCTTTTTTAGGTAGGCCTGTATTGCTATGAACTTCCCTCTCAGGACAGCCTTCTCTGTGTCCTATAAGTTTTGGGTTGTTGTGTGTTCATTTTCATTTGTTTCCAGTTGCTTTTTGATTTCTTCTTTTATCTCATTGTCAACTCATTCATATTAATAACATGTTATTCAGTCTACATGTATTTGAATGTTTTTTAGTTTTTTACTTGTGGTTGGTTTCTAAATTCAACCTATTGTGTTCTGAGCACCTGCTTGATATGATTTTAATTTCCCTGAATTTGTTGAGGCTCATTTTGTGTCCTACCATGTGGTCTGTATTTGAAAATGTGTGCATTTGAAAAGAATGTCTATTTTGCTTCTTTGGAGTAAAATGTTCTGTATATCAATTAATTCTATTTGATCTAGAGTGTCATTAAGTGCCACAAATCCTTGTTGATTCTTTGTTTGGAAGAGATATCCGTTGTTGACAATGGGGTGTTAAAATCTCCGCTGATGACTGTATTGCTGTTGATGCTTTCTGAAGTCTTCCAAGATTTTCCTTATATATTTAGGTGCTCCTATGTTGGCTGCATATGTGTTTATAAGGGCTGTATCTTCCTTTTGGACTACTACCTTAAGTATTATGTAGTGACTTTCTTTGTCTCTTTTATGGCCTTTGTTTTGAAGTCTATTTTGTCTGATATAAGTATTGCTACACTCGCTTTTTATTAATGTCCATTTGCTTGGAATATGTTTCTCCATTCCTTCACTTTGCTGTGTAGGTCTTCTGTTCTGTGGTGGGTCTCTTGTAGATAGCATATATGCAAGTCATGTTTTCTTATCCACTCAGCTATCCTATGTCTTTTGATTGGAGCATTTAATCCATTTATGTTTAAGGTTATTATTGATAGGTACTTTTCCACTGCCATTTTGTCCATACTTGTATCTCTCTCTCTCTCTCTCTCTCCCCCCCCCTTATATCAGCCCCTTTAGCATCTGTTGCAGTGCTGACTCAGGGGATATGTACTCTTTTAGCTTTCTTTTGTTTGGGAAGCTCTTTATTTCACTTTCCATTTTAAATTAGAGCCTTGCTGGATAGAGCAGTTTTGGTTTCAGGTCATTGACTTTTGTTACTTGGACTATTTTGTGCCAGTCCCTTCTGGCTGTAGTGTTTCTGTTTCGAAGTCAGCTAATAGCCTTGTGAGAGCTCCCTTGTATGTTACTAGCTGTTTCTCCCTTTCTGCCTTTAAGATTCTTTCTTTGTCTTAAAATTTTGCCATTTTAATTATGATGTGTATCGGATTAGGCCTCTTTGGGTCCATCTTTATTTGGGTCCATCTTTATTGTCATTATTTCTTCAAACAGGTTTGCTATCTCTTGCTTCTTTTCTTCTCCTTCTGATATTCCTGTGATGAGAATGCTGTTACATGTCATGTTGTCCTGAAGGTCCCTTAAACTATCCTTAGTAGTTTTTAGTCATTTTTAGTTTTGTGGCTTTGGCTTGGTTTTTTTCTACCTTGTCTTCCAGCTTGCTCTTTCAGCCTTATGTTTCTTCCAGCCTGATTTTGATTCCTTCTAGTGCATTCTTCATTTTATATATTAAAGTCTTCATTTCCTCCTGATTTTTAATTATAGTTTATATGTCTTTTTTCATGTTTCTGTTGTTCCCACTAAGTCCTTTGTAGCTTGTATAAGTTTCTTGTAGTTATCACTGAGTTCCTGGAGCATCCTTACAACTATTATTTTGAATTCTGTGTCTGATAGATTGCTTGCCTCAATTTCATTTCTCTTTTTCTGGGGATTTCTCCTTTCATTCTGATTGAGGTTTATTTCTTTGTCTCCCCATTTTAGGAGACTCTTTTTGTTTGTTTCTGCATCTCAGATTGCTCTTCTTTGACTGCCTGCCTTCATGGGGTGGACTTCTGTGGTAGGAGTTCTGTGGGACTCAGTGATGCAGTCTCTTTGATCTTCTGATATGTATGCTCTTGGGATGCCCTCTGCTTGGTTTATGTGGGCTTTCTTTCACTTGGACTTTGATTATTGATAATTCATTTGTTGGTAGGTTCTCCCTTCCAGCTAGCTGACTGGGAATCACAACCCCTACTACATCTTATGCACCTGTTTTGAAGCATCTTCTGTACTCCTTGGCTCAAATCTTCATATCAGCTAAGATTCTGTTGATTTTTCAGGTTATTTGCCAGAAGATCATCCCAGAATCGACGTTGGAGCTAGAGCAAGTGGACTCAGCTTCCACCTACTTGACCACCATCTTCTTCCCATAATCCAGTCACTTTTTACAACCAGCCTACTCTTAGCCATCACTTCTTCCCTGGATTTCTGGGAGAGCCTCCCACCACATATTCCTTCTTACATGCTTTCTTGTAATATATTCTCAAAAAGGCACCTGAAGTTATAAACTTAAGTCAGATCATGCCACTTCTATGCTCAGAATTCTGCAAAGCTTTCTGTTTCACTCTTGACAGTGGGTTCTGAAATTCTACATAATCCATCAACCTTCCCACTAAGTGGTTGTCCATGTGAGCTCCCCTACTGCTTTTTCCCATTACTCGCCTTGCTTCAGACCTGCTGGCCCTCTTTCTTCACCAGGCACACCTATTCTCAGAGGTTTTGCTCCAGCTCTTCTTTCTGCTTGGAACACTCTTCCATCTGATGTCTACACATATTCTTTCAAATACTTTAAGTCTTTGCTCAATGAGATCTCCACTAACTACCTACCAAATTTAATATTGCAGCTTGCTATTCTGACCTTGTCACTTCATATTCTCTTCACTCTGCTTTACTTTCTCTTCCATATTTTTCATATGTGTCTAACATTTTTTCCCTCCTTCTGCTAGAATATAAGATTTGCAGTGTCAGGGAGCTGTGTCTATTTTCCTCAATAAAATTTGCTAAGTATAAATGAATGAAAGAAAGAAGAAGGAAGGAAGGAAGGAAGAAAAGAAGGGAGGAAATTTGCTCAACTTAGCTTTGAACTTAATTATCAGGTTTTTGAAACAATAAAACTCAAAATATTAATGTTCTCACACTTAATGATTCTAGCAAAATGAATCTTTTCAAATACATCTGAAAGCAAGATGAAACACTGTTATTGACTATTAACCAAAAAAGAGTCACTTGTGAAGACGGAATGTTCAATGGAATGTGTTTGTTTTTTTGCTGCATCTGTTTTATCCAGTTGTGATATCTTACCCTTATATTACCCATGAGGACAAATACCTGTGACAGTCCAAAGATGAACCATTCCAGCAGCTGGATGAAATTTTTGAGCATAGAGATTCACATTATAGTTTGGATAAAAACATATGCTCAGGAGAATGTTTATGCTCCATGAGAACAGGAATCATATCCATTTTGAATCCAGTGTATGTCCAGAAGCCAGTAAGTTGTGATACACAATACATATTTTTGAAATAAATGTATGAATAAAAGAAAAGACTTTTTTTTAAATAAGGCAGTAAAAGATAATTTTACTATTTATATGAATAAAATATTGCCACCTGCATGTTGGTACAGTGGTACCAAATGTTACCTTTAATTTGTTAAGAAATTAATTTTTATTATCATAATAATATTTAGAATTCTGTACAATGTAAAATAACTCAGGCAAACATTGTCAGACTTTTTAAACTATTTATTATTCTTTCTTAGTAGGACATAGTATCTTCTAAATTTTAATGAGTATTTTTTCTACTTGGATAATATGGCTTTTTATTATATGAATTATAATTTTTATAATTGTGTGTTAATTTCATCTTGTTTCCTATGTCTCTCTTTGCTAGTGGGTGTTGTGAATTTTGCATAATCATACATGTCTTTTGTGGTACACAAACATTTTCTTATTTATTGTTTCTTCCATTTCCCACATTCTCCTTATTAGTTATTTAGATTTGTGTTTACAAAATGCCCTGCTGACTTTCTTGTACATTAATTCTGTGGTTATTCTTTCTTAGTGTCTTTTGAATTCTCAAAATTATTTAACAAGGGAAAAGGGATAATAACTATTGAATATCTGAAGTGTTGTTTTCATTTCAGTTTCATTATAAACTTGTAAATGGTCATTTATTTTTTATATATTAATTAAATGATGAGTAATAAGCTCTTCCTATGAGGTAGGAGATAGGAAGGAGGAAACTCCAGACATGCCCCAGGGCTAAGGTAAAGAACTTGGATAAAGGGCAGAGAACCCTGTTCTAAGACTGGTAGTTTCTGCATCTGGAAAAGCATTGAATCCAAGTGAATCAGGAATGCACCTGTGCAGAAGATGCTATCTGACCCCTGTTACAATACAATAGCATTATAATAAAGAAGTAAAGAAGTAAATAATACAATAAATACTTTAATTAGAAGGCTTTCATATGGCATTTTGAATGTCATGAAAGAAAAAGTCTAAGTACTATAACAATAATGGGTTATAAGTTTAAGAGTCCTTCAAGGCTTATTTTTTCTCTGTAGGTTTTTGTACCTTAAAATTACATGAAAAGATTCTATGTTAGGAAAATTATTATTTTTGTGCACTATAAAGGATTTGTGGGTTGTCACACTATAAAAAGTGTTATAAAGTCAAAAACACCCAAATACATAATATACATTTTAAAGATAACCATAATTTTGTTTCCTATAAAACAGAACATTCAAGAAACATCCAGTGGTCACTTTGGAGTGTGCCCAATTACCCAACCCAGCAGTATGGCAATAAATATGCAGTAAATCCCACACACAATGGTTGGGTATATCTTGGGCAAAACCCAGAAGAGGTAAGCATCTCCAAATTCATCTTTAAAAAGGAGAGGTTTGCTAGCTTTCTCTCTTTATTGTTGGGAGCCATCTTAACCAAAGACAATACAGATAGATGCCTCAGTGCCTTGGATGTTTGTAAAAATGTGAATAAAGGGTTTTCTTCTTCAATTTTATAGTTTGCCAAGTCGAAAATGCATATTGCTGCTCCTGCCCTTATGTGTATTAATCAGAATCTTTGAGAGTAGGGTTAGTTATCTGAATTTGAATGAGCATGTCAGAAATTTTGTGAATCACTAAATTGGGAAATGTCATGCAGATGTGGGCAAATACTTAACCTCTCTTTGCTTCAGTGCCCTCATCTATAACATGAGGGTGCTAATATCTGGTTCATGGACTAGTTTGGAGGATTAAATGAGAAAAATGCCTGCCAAGTACTTAACCCATGATGCAGCATGTATTAAATGTTCGTAAATTGTTGGTTCTTATTTTCATTGTAACTAACACTGCAGGGTCTAAGGTGCATGGATAATGAGAATTGAGCTTATGTTTCATGAAGACCATGCTTAGGCTCTAGTTAGAAATCTGTCTAGAGAGATGTTATTTTAAATTAGGAAGTAGATGATGAGATCTTTTAAAAGCATTATATAAAAAGCAATACCTTGAATTTCTAGTTTTGGGCAAAATGGAGTAGTCCCATTCATCTCAAGTCCTCTCTCTTGCAACTAAAAATCTTTGTACATAGGCAACAAAAAGCATAAGAAGATTTTTGAGAGGTGGAAACAAGAAGGTGACTGTCAAGAAATCTTGAGACTTGAGGAATAATATTGAGGAGTTTTCTGGTTTTCCTTGTAGTCTTCCACAGATCTTAGACAGAGTACTACAGAAGGCTCCATAGCAACAAAGACAAAATAAAGCCAAAAAACAATTGTTCCTTCTAGTCAAAAACTAGAAAAAGGGTGGCCTAATGGAACCCTAGAACTTTTTGTCAATATCTGCCATACTCCGGCAAACACCAATGATGGAGACTCCTCTACCACCACTGCCTGGTGATTCCATTGGGGCCAAGCTGAGAACTTATCTTCTACTCCCAAATTCCCACCTCGATGCCACAAAAATAGGAAGCAGCACTCTGATTTCCCAGACCTGTGGGTTCACTAAGACCAAGGGTGAACAAACCTCACATTCTCCATCCAATGCAGGAAATGGTATTCTAATTATGCTCCCAGGACGGTGCAATAGAAATCCATCAATGAGCTGAGTGAGGTAGGGAAGCCAAAGGAAAGCTGACCACAACACACACCTGGCCCTTATGCTACACCTCAACTGGGGGATTCTTGCTTAGGAAAAGGAAGATTGAATAGGATATAGAATCTCATAACACGATGTCAAAAATGTCCTGAATACTATTAGAAATTACTTAATATAACAAAAAAAAAACAGGAAAATTATACAAATTGAATAATAAGTGTCTCACCTCATTCAAATCAACAAATGCCAATGCCAAGTAAATCAGATGTAGAATTATCTGACACAGATTATAAAGGAAACATCAAAAAATGATTCATAAGTAATCATGGATTCTCTTGAAATAAATAATAATATAAAATCTCAGCACATAATAAAAATATTACAAAGAAGCAAAAATTTTATACAAGAAAATATAACAACAAAAAGACTTGCTAATAGGCTCAAGAGAGAGTGGATATGATCAAGAATAAAGTCAGTGCACTTGAGAGCAAATCAATTTACTAATTTAACAAAAGAGAGAGAGAATAGACTGAAAATTTAAAAAATGAGACAATCAGGGCAATGACGAAAGAGTTAACATTTCTATCACTGGAGTCTCAGAAGAAAAGAGAGAGTTGGACTTTTTGAAAAAGATTTGAATAAAATAATAAGAAAAAAATTTCTAAATTTGATGAAAGACATTAATGTACATTTGCAAAAATTTGTACAAACTCCAAATTGGATAAATCCATAGAAATCCATGTCAAGTCATATCACAATTAAACTTCTGAACACAAAGACAAAAGAAAAATCATGAAAGCAGTTAGAGAAGAATAGCACTTTACTATCAATATAAAGGGAAAACAATTCAAATTACAGGGAGTTCTCATCAAAAACTATGGGGAAAATATGAAGTAGCGCTTGTTTAAATTACTGAAAGAAAGAACTATCAACTGTGAATTCTATTTCTGGCCAAAAATAACTTTCAGAAATGAAAAGAAAGTAAAGACATTCTCAGATGAAAGAAAACTAAAAGAATTTGTTGATAGAAAACTTACACTTAAAAAATGGCTAAAGAGCACTGGCCAGTGTGGCTCAGTTGGTTGGAATATTGCCCATACACCAGAAGGTCATAGGTTCAATTCCCAGTCAGGTTACATGCCTCGGTTATAGACTCAGTTCCCTGTTGGGGTATGTTTGGGAGGCAATCAATTGATGTTTCTCTCACATCAATGTTTCTCTCTCTATCTCCTTTCCTCTCTCTCTCTCTCATCAATGGATATATCCTTGGGTGATGATTTTTTAAAATGGCTAAAGAAAATTATTTAAACAGAAAGAAAATGATAAAATAAGAAAACTTTGAACTTCAGAAATAAAAGGATATCAGATGTAGTAAAAGCAGAGTCAAATATAATAGGCTATCCTTCTTGTCATGAATTTTAAAGTCATATTTGATGATAGAACCAAAAAGTATAACACACTATCTAATGTGATGTTCAATATATGCAGAGGAAATATTTAGAAAAATTATACTCATTTTGCATACAGGAGACAGTAAAATGTCTTAAATGAAGTAGTGGAAACACGGGAGCTCTGTATCTCACTTGACCTGGTAAAATGTCAACAGAGTTGACTGTGATAAGTTGCATATGTATAACTAATACCTAAAGAGATCAGTAAAAAGAAAGAAGAGAAAAAAAAAAACCTACATAAAGGATACACTCAAATTAATGAAAATGGCATTTTGAAAATATTAAGTAACTCACAGGAAGGCAAGAAAAAAGAAACAAAAAATAAATAAAACAAATATTAAAATGGCATTATTAAGCTGTAATATATTCCTATTTACTTAAATTTAAGTGGTCTAAATTGGCAGAAGGGATAAAAATATGTTTACTATAAGAAACTCATTTCAAACTTAATGACAAAGGTAAGTTGAAAGTAAAAGATTGTAAAAAGAACAAACAAGCAAGGAAAATATAACCAGCAACACTGAAAGAAAAAAGAAACCAACAGAAACAAGAGGGAAGGAGGGAGAGGAGGGTAACAGGGAAAGGAAGGGAAAGGTCAAGTCAAGGAACATGTATGAAGAACACATGGACAAAGCCAAAGTGAGGAAGGATTGAAGGAGGGAAGTGAAGGTGGGAGGGGCAGGGGAAAGTGGCGACAGGTATTTGTATTATAAAAAAATATGTATAATACAAATATTCATTTAGAAAAAATAGGTGACTATGTTAATGTGATAAAGTGCACTTCGAAGCAAAGAAAATTCCGAGAGACCAAAAAAGAAATAACATAGTAATGAAAGATTGATTCAACAGAAATACATAATCTTACATGTGTACACATGAAACAACAAAGTTTCAGTTACATGAAACAATGACCAATAACACTGAATAGAGAAATGGAAAAATGCAGAATTAGTGTTGGATATTTCCACATCCCACTCTCAGCAATTGATAGAATTCCTAGACAGAAAATCAGGAAGGGTATAGAACTGAACAACTCAATCAACCAATGTACCAATATTAATGTATATGGATAATCCCACTGAATAAAGTAAGAATATTTTTTCAAGTGCCCATGTAAAACTCACCCAGGTTGATCATATTCTGACCCATATAATAAACTTTAACAAAATTTTAAAAACTAAAATCTGTAATAGAGTCTGACTCTATTTTTTGATGTTTAACTGCTGACAGCATTTAAGTTTCACTCCTTTTCCTCACCCTTCTTCTCTACATCTGGAAAATTTGAAAAGAAAGTATGGATGCTACTTCCTTTGGTGCCATGAGAAAGTCAGACCACACAAACCCCAGCCATGTGTGTGCACAGAAAACCTCACCCCAGACTGAACCCCTAAGTACCATAAAAACCTGTATTTGTTTGCCGCAGATGCCATAAAGTAGCACAGACTGGTTAGCTTAAACTACAGAAATCTATTTTTCATAGTTATAAACATTCTATCATCATTAAAAAAACTTAAATTAAATGTTTAAATCTTCTAGAAGAGAAGTTTCTAGGCCCAAATGATTTCATTGGAGAATTCTACTAACCATTAAAAGGAAAATTAATATAGTGCAAGAAAGAAACTAGGGACCAATATATTTCATGAACTTACTTCTGACAGTCCTCAACATATTAGCAAGCTAAATCAAGTAGTGTGTTAAAAAAGAAGTACATACCATGAACAAGTAGGATTTATTCCAGTTATGCAAAGATAGTTTACCATTTGAAAATTAATTCAACCCACCATAGCAACAGATTTTTTTTTAAAAAGGCTTGTGATATCAATTGATACAGAAAAAAGCATTAGACAAAATCCAACACGTATTTTTTTTTTCAAAAAACTCCACAAAGTAGAAATAGAAGGCATTTTCTCTCCTTAATAATAAGTTCAGATAGTTGGAGCATTGACTCATACAGTGAAAGGTTGTGGGTTCAATTCTCAGTCAGGGCACATACCTAGGTTGTGAGTTTGATCCACAGTAAAGGTACATATGGGAGGCAACTGATCAAAGTTTCTGACTCACATCTCTCTCTCTCTCTCTCTCTCTCTCTCTTACCTTCTCCTCTCTCTCTCCCTCTCTCTCTCTCTCTACCCTTCTCCCCTCTCCTCTCCTTTCTTTAAAATCAATAAATATATTCTTGGGTGAGGATTGAAAAAAAGCATTCACAAAACCCAACAGCTACCATCATACTTAATGGGAAAAGATTAAATACTTTCCCCTAAGACTACAAACAAGACAAGAATGTTTCTTCTTACCACTTTTATTCAACCAAATACTGTAAGTTCTAGCCACTAGAAGTAAGAAAAAGAAATAAAAGGCATATGAGTTACAAAGGAGGAAGTATGACTCTCTCCCTTTTCTGCAGATGACATGATTGTGTATGTAAAAAAAAAAAAAATCCCAAATAATCTACCAAAAAAACTACCTTCAAGAATAAATAATTGAGTTCAAAGTTGTTGGATACAATATAAAACACACAAAAAGTAATCACATGTCTGTGCTCTAAGAAAACGTGAAAATCGAAATTTAAAATGTAAATGTAAACTGTTTCCAATTTCTCCAAAGAAAATAAACTTAACAAAGCTTGTAAAGAATAAGTATGCTGAAAATTACAAAGTGCTGATAATAAAATCATAAAAGACCTAAGTAAATGGAGAGACATACTGTGTTCATAAATTGAAAAATTCAGTACAGTAAAGATGTCAGTTCTTAAATTCATATTTATGTTTCATTTAATTCCTATCAGAAATCCAAGAAAGAGGGTTGTTTTTTTTTTTTGGTACACACAATTTATTATAAATTTTATATGGAAAGGTACAGTATCTTAAATAGCTAAAATAATTTTGAAAAAAATGAAGAGGGATCACTCTACCCAACATGAAGTATTATTATATAGCTATGGTAATCAGAAAAGTATGGTATTGATCACTAGATAGAAACATCAGTCAGTGAAAATAAAGAGTCCAGAAACAAACCCCCAGGAATAAGATCAACTGATGTTTGACAAAGGTACAAAATCAATTAAATAGGAAAAAATGGCCTTTTCAACAAATCGTATTGGAACACCTTGCCATCCATAAGAAGCCTAATCTAACCTTTATATGTTATAAAAAATTAATTCAAAATTAATCACAAAAATAAATTTCAATTTAAAAACTTAAAATTCAGGAAAAAATCCTAAAAGAAAAATCTCTTGAATGGTGGACTAGGTGAATAATTTCTCATCTTGACACCGAAAGCAATACCTATGAAATGGAAAATTAATAAATTGGACCTCATCAAAACTGAAAACATTTTTTTCTCTAACGACCACTTTTAAAATATTTTTTAAAAACTATAGACTTGGAGAAAATATTTGCAAACATATCCCAGTAGAAAACAGGAAATATCAAACAATCCAATTACAAAATGATTAAAAGTCAATATACAGGTGGCTAATAGACACATGCAAAGATGTTTACTATTATTAGCTATTAGGGTGATGTAAATGAAAACCACATCAGAATGACTACAAAAAATAATAGTGATAATACCAAATCCTGGGGAGAATTGGAGTATGATGCAGAGACACTGAATCACTCCTACATTTCTGGGGTGAATGTAAAATGTTACAGTAACACTCTGGGAAGAAGTATGGCAGTTTCTTTCAAAACTATACATGCATTTATCACACAGTCCAGCCACTGTACTCCTGAACATTTATCATGGAAAAATTAAAATTGTTTTTCACCCAAAAATCTGCTCAAAAATGTTCACATCAGCTTTATTTGTATTAGAAAAAGCTGGAAATAATCCAAATGTCCTTCAACAGGTGAATACTTAACAAATATCACATTCATACCATGAAATACTATTCAGCAATAAAAAACTATTAATAAAAGCATAACTTGGGTGGGTCTTAAGGAAATTATGCTGAGTGAAAAAAGTAAGCCAAAACCAAAAAGAAGAGATTATTAGAAGATGTTGGTGGATGAAGTAGAAGTTACACTCACCTCCTCCCAGACTTGAACTAAAATTATAACTAAATTATTGAACATTCAGCCTGAATAACGAACTGAAGACCAGCTGAACAGAAATCTTATAGCTAAGAATTTCAAGAAGCCACCTCGAGGCTGGTAGAAAGGGTGGAGATACAAACAAGGCTGGTCCAGCACCCACGTGGGGCAGCTCAGAATCTGAAGGGATCTCAGATACAAAGTTCCCCTCTAAAAAACGGGGTGTCTCAACCCCATGGGAGGCTCCCCCACCTGGAGCAACAGAGGCAAGAAGAGGCACCCATATAACATCTGGTATAAAAATCATCAAGGATTCTGTCCACAAGGAGAGGTGGGAGTCTCCTACAAACCCCAGTGCCTTCTTAAAGGCCTAGCACACAAAATCTCATTTGCAGCCACTCACCCTGGCCTTCAGCAGACTAGAATCTTGCAAGACTAGAGTCTTACAAGGATAGACTGGGTGCTGGGAATAGAGCTGAAGAGACAGCAAACAGGGTCCCTGTGCTGAGTCCCTCTCCCATACCACACAGACACTGTCTTTCTTGGGTGAAACATTTCCCTCCAGACTGCATCAGCTTGTGGGGAACTGCACAATCTCCACCCTCCTGACCCTCTATTGCCCCACCCTGCAGGACAGTTTGTTGACTGAGCTTGTGGTACAGACTTCCTTGAAGGAATCTTGAGAGCCAACTCAGGGAGACACAGAGACAGACTTGTGTGGTTCTGGGGAAGAGATCATTTCCCCTACCTCCTACAGCACACTCGAGCAGCAGTGCCATGTGCAGCACGCTGTTCTTCACGGGCCTGAATCTGTATCTGTATCACGCACCCAAGCACCAAGAGAAGTTGCCTCCATTATCCAGGGGCCAAAGAAGCTGTACAGGCATGCCCAGAGTTCCCCAACTTCATGGGCCAGAGTAGCTGCCACACATGTCTGGGGTGTGTGAGTACATACACCTGTAACCCAGGGGCCAGAGTAGTGGTGCTCCAACACCCATAGGATATCCACTAGCTCCACCAGGGGTGAACTACTATTTCCACTCTTCTGACTCTCTGTGGCCCAGCCCTGCTGAGCTTGTGCTCCATTATATTGTCAGTTGGCTGTGGCTAGCCTGGTCCCACAATACAAAAGACTTTCCAGGAGGTCCAGAAAGATTCTGGGGAAAATTAAGTTGTATGGCTCATGGATAGGGCCATTTTCCCTTCAAACACCAGACTAGTACTAACATTCTTTGCAGAGCCCTCCATTCACATGGCCAAATCTTGGTCTCTTTATGCCTGGTAAAAACTGCAGGCCTCAGCCAGATAAATTCCTGAGACCCTGTCCCACCACAAAGGTTCGTGGCTACACAGCAGATAGTGGCAGACCTTGGTGTACACAGCTACACAACAGATAGTGGCAGACCTTGGTGTACCCTGAGACTGTTCCTGAGTAGCCCCAAACCCAGCACTGGCATAAAGTTTAAATCTATGTGTATATCAATCACTGAACACCATTTACCCCTGCCTGGTGATTCACTGACAGCCTCCCTCACACAACCAATATACTGCCAGAGGCTTTTTAAGTTATTAAGCCTGAGAGGCAGCTAACAAATAAGGGAAGATTTGGGGGAGCCTTGACCTTTTGCTGACCATCTCCTGGGCCCACTGCTAGAGGAAACCAGCCTTGGTGCACAGCTAGGTCCCTCCCACATACACCCAGGCCCAGCAGAGACAGACAAACTGTAGATCAGTTTCTAGCTGTAACAACTAGCCCAGGGCCCATCACAGGCAGTACCTGACATCAGTCAGCGACTGGACCCTTACCAAGAGGCCCCAGAACAAACACATTCAATGATTCAGACTATATCAGAGCATGGCCCAGTTAGCTCCACAAGCAGCACACACAAAGGGAGGTCTTGGCAGACACTGAATCCTGTTAGGATGAATTCAACTTTGTGGAGGCAGCCCCCACACAACACTTCATACATTGTGCTTGTGGTCAATTCTCATAGCTATCCAAAGAGATACCACCAAACATGTAAATGGCAATGGTAATCAAAATTCAACTACAAAAAGAGGGCTTACATAACCCACACAAGGGACATTCCTGGGGCATCTAGCTCAGGCAATCAGGGAGACTGAGCCTCTGAGCTTCACACAACACCTACTACATATGGCCACCATATCAAGGCACAGCATATGTACTACCACCCAGAAACAAATACAGAAAGGGGACCAAAATGAAGAGACAAAGAAACATTTGTCATTGAAAGAACAGGAGAAATTCCCCCCGCAAAACAAAAAAATTAGAGGCAAGCAATCTACTAGAGGAAAAGTTTTTAAAATAATGGTTATAGCTTTGGCTGCTGTGGCTGCTTGGATTGAGTGCTGACCTGTGAACCAAAGGGTTTCCAGTTTGATTCCTAGTCAGGGCACATGCCTAGGCTGCAGGCCAGGACCCCAGAAGGGGGTACATGAGAGGCTACCACACATTGATGTTTCTCTCCTCTCTTTCTCCCTCCCTTCTCCTCTCTCTAAAAATAAATAAATAAAATCTTTAAAAATAAAATAAAATAATGGTTATAAAGATGCTGAAGAAACTTCATGAAAATTTCAACAGCATGAGAAAGGACATAGAAACCATGAAAAATAACCAGTCAGAAATGAAGAATACGGTATCTGAAATGAAAACTACACTAGAAAAAAAAACAACATTAGATTAATGAAGCAAAGGATCAAATAATTAGATAAGAAGATAAGGTAACAGAAAACACCCAATCAGAGCAGCAAAAAGAAAAAAGAATTTTAAAAAATTAGTATACATCTTTCACCTCCTGGCTTATAGTAGAACCTAATCACCAAAACAAACAAGGAAGCAAAATATGAAGAGACATTAAATAAAGAACAAACTGACAGCAACAAGTTGGAAGAGGGGAGAGGAATGAGGGAAAATAGGGGAAGGGTCATCAAGGAATGTGTATAAAGGACACATGGACAAAACCAAAGGAAGGTAGGATCAAGTGTGGGAGGCAGCGGTGAGTAGGGCAGGGGGAAGCAGTGGAGGGGGGAAATGGAGATAACTGTACTTGAAGAACAATAAAAAAAATACTGAGAAATAATAATCTAAAAAAATGAGAATTAAAATATTAAACCATATAAATAATTTTTGAAAATTAGTATAGTTTACAGGACTTTCAGGACAACATAAAGCATAACAACATCTGCACCATAGGGGTACCAGAAGGATAAGAGAGAGGGCATAGGATTGAGAATATATTTGTAAAAATAATGACTGAAAACTTTGCTAATCTGGTAAAGAGCAATGACACACAAGTCTGTGAAGTTCAGAGTCCCAAACAGATGATCCCAATGAAGTTCACACCAACAAATATCATAATTAAATGAGAGAATATTAAAATCAACAAAAGAAAGACATTTAGACATTCCTACAAGGAAGCTGTCATAAGACTGTTAGCTGATTTCTCAAGAGAAACATTTCAGGGCAGAAGGGATTGGCATGAAATAGTAAAGTGATGAAAAGCAAAGATCTACAACCAAGACTACTTTACCTAGCACTTAAAATTGAAGGAGAAATAAAGAGCCTCCCAGATAAGAAAATAATAAAGGAGTTCATTACCAACAAACCATTATTTAAAAGACATGTTAAAGGATTTTCTTTACGAAAAAATTAATATAGTTATAAAGAATAAAATTGCAAAAAATAACATACCTATCAATAATCACTTTAAATATAAATGGCTTAAATGCTCCAATCAAAAGGCACAAGGGTCCTGGTGGTATAGAGTAATGTACAGATGTACCAAAGCTATAAATTTGCTCCCCAGTCAAGGAATATGCAAAATATACAAAAATCAACCAATGAATACATAAATAAGTGGAAAAACAAATCTCTCTCTTTTTTCTTTCTCCCCCCCACCTCTTTCTTGCTAAAATCAATTAAAAAATAATGTAGCTGAATGAAGAAGAAAACAAGACCCATATATATGCTGTTGTCAAGGGACCCAAATCAGAATGAAAGACACACATAGACTAAAAGTTAAGGAAAGGAAAATATAGTTCATATAAATGGAATGGTTAAAAAAGCTGGGGTAGCAATACTTGTATCAGACAAAATAGACTTTCAAATAAAGACTAAAATAAGAGACAAAAAAGATACTACATAATAATACAAGGATTTTCTGCATATAAATAGGACCAGCAGAGGAAGCCATGTGCTATGGATCACTGACAGCTCCAAATGGGTTGCCCAGGGCCAGTCACAACAGTATCTGACAAAGGCCTATACCAGAATCTTTGCTGATCTACTTAACACAGAAAAACAACACAAAGCAGCCAAAATGGGAAGACAAAGACACAGAACTCCTCAAAAAAGATCAAGAGAGGTCTGAAGAGCCAGATGAAGTGGAGGCAAGAAGTTTATCAGATAGAGTTTAGAGTAATGATTATAAGGACACACAACAGCATGAAAAAAGACATAGAAATCATTAAAAAGGACCAATCATAAATAAAGAATGCAATATCTGAAATAAATTATATACTGGAATGAATAAACAGTAGGTTAAATGAAGTGGTGGATAAAATCAGTGATTTTGAAGACAAGGTAGAAAAAAACACCAGGGCAAGGCAGCAAAAAGAAAAGAGAATTTAAAAAATGAGAGCTTAAGAAACATTTTGGACAATGTGAAGCATAACAACATCTATATCATGGGAATACAAGAAGGAGAAGAGAGCAAGCAAGGGATCGAGAACCTGGGGTATAAGGGGACTAAATGGTAATAGGAAAAACATAAAAATTAAATCAAAAAATAATAAAGGGATTAATCCAACAAGAGTATATAACTCTTTTAAACATTTATGCACCCAGTATCGTAGCAACTACATATATAAAGAAATATTGGTGGACATAAAGGGAGCTATCCATAGTAATACAGTTATTGTAGGAAATTTCAACATACCATTAGCATCAATGGATAGACCTTCCAGACATAAAATCAACAAGAAAACAACAGCGTTAAATGACACACTACAGCCCTGGTCACCCGTTCAATTTCCTATTAGGGCACATGTCTGGGTTTCAGGACAGGTCCCCAGTTGGAAGCATTCAAGAAGCAACCACACATTGATGTTTCCCTCCCTTTCTTTCTCCCTCCCTTCCCTTCTGTCTAAAAATAAAAAAAATACAAATATTTTTAAAAAATTACACACTACATTACATGGATTTAACTAATATCTTCAGAGCATTTAATCTCAAAGCAGCAGAATATAAATTCTTTTCCAGTGCACATGAACTATTTTCTAGGGTAGACCACATGTTAGGGCACAAAACAAGTCTCAATAAATTTGAGAACTTTGAAATCACATCAGGCGTCTTCTCTGACAATAATGGTTTGAAACTAGAAATCAATTACAAGAAAAAAAAAAACTAAGAAACACACAAACACATGGAACCTAACTAACATGTTACTCAACAATGAATAATTAATAACAACATCAAGGAAAAAATCAAAAGATACTGTGAGACAAATGAAAGTAGAAACACAACAACCCCAAATCTATGGGACACAATGAAAGTAGTCCTAAAAGAAAGATTCGTAGAATACAGGCCTGCTTCAAAAGCAAGAAAAATCTCAAATAAACAATCAAGCTGTATACTGAAATGACTAGGAAAAAAAAATAAAGCCAAAAGTGAGTAAAAGAAATAGTGATGATCAGAATGAAAAATAGTCTAAAAATAAAATAATAAAAAAGGTCAATGAAACCAAGAGCTGGCACTTTGAAAAGATGGACAAGATTAATAAAGCTTGAACCAAACTAATCAAGAAAAAAAGAGGACCCAAATAAATAAAATCAGAAATAAAAGAGAACACCTGACACCACAGAAATACAAATGATTGTAAAATGATATTATAAACAATCATATGTCCACAAAGTGGAGAATCTGGAAGAATGGAAAAATTCTGAGAAACATAAAATCTTCCAAAACTGAAGCAAGAAGAAAGAGAAAATCTTAACAGGCCAAATACAACTAATGAAATCAAAACAGTAATTAAAAAAAACTTTCAACAAGCATATTTCTGGACTGAATGGCTTTGCAGGTGAATTTTACCAAGCCACTAAGAAGAACTAATAGCTATTCTTCTTTAACCATTCCAAAATACTCAAGAGGAAGAAAGCCTCCCAAGCTTATTTTCCAATGTTGGCATTATCCTAATTCTAAAACCAGATAACAATACTACAAATAAAGACAATTGTAGGCCAATATGTCTGATGAACATAGGTGCAAAAAATCCTCAACAAAATATAAGCAAACAAAATGCAGCAATAAATTGAAAGGTCACACACCATGATCAGGTGAAATTTATTCCGTGGATACCCACTTGGTACAATATCCACAAATCGCATAACATGATACATAAAAAAAATGAAGGATTAAAATCATGTGATCATATCAATATATGCAGAAAAGCATTTGATGAAATCCAGCACCATCTTATGACTAAAACTCTGAGCAAAGTGGGAATAGAGAGAAGATATCCCAACATGATAAAAGCCATATATGACAAATTCACAGCTAACGTCATACTCACTGAGGAAAATCAGAAATTATTTTCTTTGAGATTAGAAACAAAATAGAGATGTTCACTTTCACCATTCTTATTCAACATAGTCCTGAAAGTCCTAGCCCCAGCAGACAAGAAAAAAGAAATAAAATGTGCTCAAATCATAAAAGAAAAATTGTCTTTATTTGCAGATGACATAATATTGTATGTAGTGAACCCTAAAGACTCCAACAAAAAAAAACTACTGGAACTGATAAATGAATTTAGTAAAGTAGCAGGATACAAAATAAATAATCAGAAACTGGTTGTACTTTTATACACCAATAATGAACTATCAGAAAGGAAAACTAAGAAAACAATCCCATTTACAATTGCATCAAAAAAAAATACCTAGGAATAAATATAACCAAGGAAGTAAAAATCTGTTCTCAAAAAACTATAAGGCAATGAAATAAGAAATAGAAGGTACAAATAAATGAAAGCATATACCATGTTCATGGATAGGGAAGAATTAACATCATTAAAATGTCCATACTACACAAAACAATCTAGAGATTCAACACAATTATTATTAAAATACCAATGGCGCAGTTCACAGAACTAAAAAATATCAAAAAGTTTATATGGAACCACAAAAAAAAAAAAAAACCAAAGAGCTTCAGCAATATTGAGAAAGAACAAAGTTAGAGGTATCACACTACCCAATATTAAACTATACTACAAGGCCATAGTAACCAAAAGAGCATGTTACTGGCATAAAAATAAACATGAAGATCAATGGAACAGAAATAAACCTATGTCTCTAAAGTCAATTAATATTTGAAAAAGGAAGCAAGAATGTAGAATAAATGGTGCTAAAAAAGAAATGGGCAAGTACTTGCAAAAATGAAATGAACATTTTTTACAGAATGTACAAGAATAAACTCATAATAGATTAAAGACTTAAATTTAAGACTTGAAACCATTAAAATCCTAGAAGAAAACACAGGCAGTAAACCTCTGGCATTTCTCTTTGCAATTTTTTATGATATATCTCCTCATGCAAGGGAAACAAAAATAAATAAACAAATAGGATATATTGAATTAAAAATTTTTGTACAGCAAAGGAGCCATCAACAAAATGAAGAAACCACCTACTAAATGGGAGAACATATTCACCAATGATATATCTGATAAGGGGTTAGTGTCCAAATTTATAAAGAATTCATACTACTCAACACCAAAAATACAAACAATCAAATTTTAAAAGTGGGCAGAAGACCAAAAAGGATATGCAGATGGCCAATACACTTATGAAAAGATGGCCAATATCACTAATTTCAGAGAAATGCAAATTAAAAAACTAATGAAATTATGGCTTCACACCTGTCAGAATGGCTATCATCAATAAACCCACAAATGACAAGTGTTGTCCAGAATGTGGAAAAAGGAAACTTGTTCACTATTGTTGGGAATGCAGATTGGTACAGCCAATATGGAAAACAGTATAGATAATCCTCAAAAAATTAAAAATGGAAATGCCTTATAACCCAGTCATTCGACTTCTGGGGATTTACCTGAAAAAAACTCAAAACAGTTTTTCTTTTTCTTTTTATTTCAGTTTTTGGTTTTATTTCATTGTTTTATTTTTGTTCAAGTACAGTTGCCTCCATTTTCCTGCCACTATTTTCCTAAATAATATATTCATTTCCATGTTCATTGCAACATTGCTTATAATAGCCAAGATAAGAAAGCAACCAAAGTGCCCATCATCAGGGTGGTACATGCATACTATGGAATGGAAAATTACTCAGCCATAAGAAAGAATGAAGTATTACCATTTGTGACAGCATGGATATATATAGTGGATATTATACTCAGTGAAATAGCCAGTCAGAGAAAAAATAAATACCATATGATTTCACTCATGTGGAATCTAAAGGATAAAATAAATGAACAAACAAAACTGAAACATAAATTCAGAGAATAAACTGAGGGTTTCCAGAGGGGAGAGGGTTTAGAGGACTGGGTAAAAGAGGTGAAGGGATTAAGTACAAATTGGAATTAAAAATAATTATGGGAATGTAAGTAAAGCATAGGGAATATAGTCAATAATATTGTAATAACTGTGTATGATACTACTTGGGATGCTGGAAATATAGAAGGAAAAACTATGTAAAGTATGAGTATATGATTGTCTATGCTAAGCTGTACACCTGAAACCAATACAAACTATTATTGACAGAAAAAGGATGTAACCTTACAAACTCCAAGAATTCATTTATATAACATTCCTGAAATGAAAAATTTATATAGATGAAACACAATTAGTGGTTGATAAGGATTATAAAAAGGTGAGAACTAACATTGCCTATAAGTAGTCGTATGAGGGACCCTCGTGATGGAACTTTTCTGTATATTGGTCACTATGTTGTTTATATGAATTTACATGTGTGATAAAATTGCATAAAATTAAACACACACACACAAATTAGCCAGGTACACTGATGAAATAGGAATAAGACCAGTGGATTGCATCAATGTTACTTTTCTGTCTGTAATATTGTTATATTTATATGAGGTTTTGCCATTGAGGGAAACTAGGTGAAATTATTTCTTACAACTGCATATAAATCTACAGTGATCTCAATATCAAAAGTTTTTAATGAGCTGTAAAAAGACAAGTAAAACAAATAAAAGCAATATCTTACATTTGATTAGTATTTTTTTTATTTTAAATGACTTTTTGTTTTTTTAATTGATGTTCAAGTACAGTTGTCTCCATTTTCCCCCTACCACTCACCCCTGCCCCAATCATCCCCATGCCTCCCCCCTTTGATCCTAGGCCCCTTTGACTTTTTCCATGTATCCTTTAAACATTTTCCTTGATGACCCTTCCCTTATTTTCCTCCATTATTCCTCTCCCCTCTCATTACTGTCAGTTTGTTTTTTATTTCAGTGCCTCTGGTTATATTTTGCTTGCTTGTTTGTTTTGTTGATTAGGTTCCACTTATAGGTGAGATCATATGGTGTTTGTCTTTCGCCCTCTGGCTTCTTTCACTTAGCATAATGCTCTCCAGATCCATCCATGCTGTCACAAAGGATAGAAGAAGCTCCTTCTTTCTTTCTGCTGCATAGCATTCCATTGTATAAAGGTACCATAGTTTTTTCATCCACTCATTTACTCATAGGCACTAAAGTTGCTTCCAACACTTGGCTAGTGTAAATTGTGCTGCTATGAACATTGGGGTGCATAGGTTCTTTTGGATTGGTGTTTTGGGATTCTCAGGGTATAATCCCAACAGTGGAATTGCTGGACCAAAAGGCAGTTCCATTTTTAGTTTTTTGAGGAAATTCCATACTGTTTTCCACAGTGGTTGCACCGGTCTGCATTCCCACCAACAGTGTACTAGTGTTCCCGTTTCTCCACAGCCTCACGAGCACCTGTTGTTTGTGATTCGTTTATGATGGCCATTCTGACCGGTGTGAAGTGGTATCTCATTGTGGTTTTAATTTGCGTCTCTCTAAATGGTTAGTGATGCTGAGCATCCTTTCATATGTCTCTGGGCCTTGTGTATGTCCTCCTTGGAGAAGTGTCTGTTCAGGTCCTTTGCCCATTTTTTAATTGGGTTGTTTGTCTTCCTGGAGTGGAGCCATGTGAATTCTTTATATATTTTGGAGATCAAACCCTTGTCCAAGGTATCATTAGCAAATATATTTTCCCAAAGAGTTGGCTCCCTTTTCCTTTTGCTGATGTTTTCTTTATCCATACAGAAGCTTTTTATTTTGATGAATCCCATCTGTTTATTATTGCCTTTATGTAGTGCTTTTTATCTTTTATTACAAATCATTTCAAATCTAACATCTCATCTCAGGAAAATGGAAGGTACTAATGATTTCCTTCAAATAGAAGATACTGCATAGTGCCGTAATCTAACTCTATCAACCTTGAAATTGGGGTTGAAAAGGTTATTTTCCTGGACCAGAGGGCTTAATAATAAGTTAGTGAAGATTTACTTTAAACCAAGAATAAATTTTTCTTTGAATCCAAAAAGTTATTTATCTTAAATTTTTGAAACCAAATGAGAATATAAATATAACCATCAAATATGTTATTTTGCCAAGTTGTTGGCAAGTCTTGGGGGATTACTTACCATGTCATATTTATACTGGGTTGAGGTTAGCAAATGCAGATCTTTTATAACAAACACTATTTCTGGAGGTCTGGCATAGAATGTGGGGGCTGTCAGAAGGAGAGCACTAACAGAACTTAATTTCTGCAATCAATATTTCAACATGCAAGAAATGAGGAAAAATGCTGTAAAGCAGATGGTCATTTGATAAGAATAAATTTGAAGAACTTGGATATGGGACTCAGAATATCTAGAAGGAATACAAAAAAATAACAGTCTATATTTAGTAATCTGGAAATTAGATTTTAATATGCTACACATTTGCTTTTAAGCTTTTAGGTGAACTTGGAAGAGACAAAAGACCAAGTTCTTAAAGTGTTAGCAAAGTGAAATGGAAAAGAAAGACAATATATTGACCTTACTGCCCAGGATCATAACCACCAGCCTCATGTGGGCATCTTAATTAAAATTATAATTAAATAAAATGAAAATCTAGTTCATCAATTTAATTAGCAAATTTCTAGTGTTCAATAACCACATGTGTGTGTGTTGCTGGTGGTTATCATATTAGACAATACAGGAAATATTTTCATCATCTCAATAAAATATTTGGAAACTATAATCTAGGTAAGTAAGGAAAATATTATAAAGCTGTAAAATACTGTTTAAAAGGACACTATTTCACAAAGTGGCCCTTATACAGAAGTATACCCAGGACCTCTAGAAGAGCAGAGTTGAAAAGGACCTCAGTATCATCATGTCAAAACACCTGTCATGCCCTGACCAGGTGGCTCAGTTGGTAGGAGCATCATCCTGTATACCAAATAAAGGTTGCAGGTTTGCTCTCAATCCTTACATGGGCCATGTACAGGAGGCAACAGATCAATGTTTCTCTCACATTTATTTCTCTCTCTCTTTCTCTCTCTCTCTCCCTTCTTCTCTCTATAAAATCAGTAAACATATCCTTTGGTGAGGAGTAAAAAAAACACTTATCATATGCTTAACTCTTTGTGGTTCCGCAGTCTTTGTTTAAACATTTGTTCTATAGCAAAAAAATATCATTTCTTTCATTCTTTTTCAAGTTAAAAGAAACATTTTAGTTCTTTGAAAGTATTTTATGGCTAAAAGTCTTTGTCATTTTGGCTATTCATTGCTGGATTTTTTTAAAATCATGTTTATTCTATTACCATTGTCTCAATTTTTCCCGCTTTGCCCTCCTTCACCCATCCCTCTGCCCCATTTCCACAGTCAATTCCCACTCTGTTGCCCATGTCCATGGATCATTCATTCATGTTCTTTGTTTAGTCCCTTCTCCCTCTTTCCACCATTGTCCTCCTTCCCCATACATTCTGATCACTTTCAGTCTGCTTCATGTTTCCATGCCTTTGGTTTATTTTTTTCATAAGTTTATTTTGTTGAATAGATTCCACGTATAGGTGAGATCATATGGTATTTGTCTTTCACCAACTGGCTTATTTCATTTAACATAATAAATATTCTCCAGTTCCATCCACGTTGTTGCATAAAGTAGGAATTCCTTCCTTCTTTCTTTTCTTTCTTTCTTTCTTTCAAATGCAGATTGATTTTATTTATTTTTTAAATGTCAAAATCTATTATAAAATATTAAAAAATTTAAATCCATTATACTCTCAGCAATTAAAACAACAGGACACCAGCACAGAAATAATCAAGTAGGTCAATGAAATGAAATGAGCATTCTAGAAACAAATGTATATATCTGTCTAACAATGTAATATATGACTAAATTGATATTTCACATCAATGGGGGAAATAAGGCTTATTCAACAAATAAGGTGTATGAACCACTATTACTTGAAATAAAACAAATATAGAGCCCTATTTCACACATTATACAAGAAATATTCAGGTGAGTTAAAAATGTAAAATCTAAGGAATTTTAGGAGAAAATACAAAATAATATTTTTCTTACCCTGAAGTAAAATAATCATTGCTGGATTTTAATCTGGATTCAAATTTATTCAGATCCCTAATGAAATAACTATGTGCCAAAATTAAGTGCGTGCTCCAAGTGCTCAGAGTATAAAATATTTTTCTTTTACTTTATTCTAGATATTATATCTGTATTTTTACAGATTAAAATCACAAGGTGTTTTTAAGTAACCCCACCAATCAGCTTATTTGCAATGAATTTTCAGTCAAATAAAACCGTGTTTAATGTGGCCATTGCTCCAGCTATTTGAAATGTTTTGTATCTTTTTTTTTCATGTTTGTAAATTTATTTTCATATTCTATAGTGTTGTTTTAATTTAGGTATGGCCATTTTGTGATGACTTTTTTTTTAATTTTTTTATTTTATTTTATTTTTTCAAATACATTTGTCTCTGACTCCCCTCCACCACTTTCCCTTGCCCCCTCCCTCCTTCCCTCCCTCAGCTCTTCCCCTTTGATTTTGTCCATGAGTCCCTGCTATATGTTCCTTGACTTTCCCCTTCCCTTCCTTTTCCCCATCCCCCTCCCTCCTTCCCTCTTGTCTCTGTTGATTTCTCTATAATAATGTCTTCATGAGTTGAACCATTAGTGTACTTTGGATACTTCAGGTGGCGAATTCATTAATGATGTTGGTTTTGTTTCAGATTCAGATACATGGCCTTCTACATCTTTTCATGTTAAATTAACATCTTTTCGAATATAACTGACATAAATGTTGACCACAGGGAACAAGGACATATCATTCACTCCCACCCTAAAAATCATTGCAGTTTGAATCGAACCATTCCCATATCAGTTGGATTGTAGTAGTATCTAGTCTCTGCTTCTCTGCTTTACCCACAAAGGCATATCTGAATCTAGATTATATTTAATTTCTTACAACATACTTCACCTTTTCCTAGAAAACTAAAAGCAGATGC
This sequence comes from Pteronotus mesoamericanus, assembly GCF_021234165.1. Classification (NCBI taxonomy): domain Eukaryota; kingdom Metazoa; phylum Chordata; class Mammalia; order Chiroptera; family Mormoopidae; genus Pteronotus; species Pteronotus mesoamericanus. The sequence goes on along the minus strand of NW_026555329.1, from coordinate 44,451,410 downwards.
TAATATTTATTTATTTATTTATTTAGTTTAGAATTACTAGAAAGGCTTTTACAGCTCAAGAGAACTCATTAACCCTGGAAAAGGAGGATGCACCTGTAACCCTGGGACCCCACAGTGGGCAAATCTAGCATTTTATAGTAACACAATGTTGAAAAAAAGTTTAGTGATATTATTGATTTTCAAACAATAATAAGAGTGAGGTTCTATTTAAATAAATTCTAATGAAGTTACTATTTCCCACAGTCTTCGACCAAATGCACCGCTTGTACAACTAATTCTTCAAACTGGCCATGGGAGAGGAAACTCAGCTCAGCATTCTATATGCTGCCTTAACCACTGCCCAGTGGGGATGTTTTAGAACCAAATCTCTTAAGTGACTCATTCACTCTAGGGACAAATAGAGTAACATTTGCAGCATCTGATCTCAAAGCAGGTATTTATTCAGTAATGATGCATATGTGGCCAAGGTCCTGAAAGGCAAGATTATAGAAGACATCATTCTTTTTAATATCTCTCCAACTTTAAAATGGTTTGAGCCCATGACTTCAATTTTCAAAAGACATATGCAATTTGGGAATTAATACAGAGAACGTGGAAAACTGATACTTTTATGAACGCATGTTGAAATGGCAAATCACTAATTAGGTGGACTTCTAAAAATAGTCATTTAAAAAGAGTCATTCAGAAACTTTATGTCACAAACTGGGGAGAAATAATTCAGCAGGGTAGGGAGAGCTTTGTGTTCTGACAGGGGTGGCAAGGGGACATGGAAGACCAAAGGGAACATCTGGGCTTCTTTAGCTAATTCTCTCTTACTAGGAATGCTAAAAAAAATAGTGGATTGACGAAAGTTTATGTATGTACCTCTCTTACTTGTTTTGTGCCAGGACACCAAAGAATATTAATCTTGGGAGAACCTGTGGCCTATTATATAGAGTATAACACTAATAAAGCATTGAATGGGGTAAAAAGCATTTTCACAACTATATCACAACTAGTTGTGAATAGATATTCACAACTACCCTGTGTAGTGGATGGTTATTAGTATATTTCCCACTTGACATGAAAGGAAAATAAGGCTCTGAGAGAATACATATTGCCTACAGTCCCCAGTTAAGGAAGAAAAGAAAGTACTAGACCTTTCTGATCTCTGTTCTGGGTCCGTTGCACAGCTCTGCACTGCCACCTATTTCATAAGTACTTTCCAAAGATGTGAGGATGCACACAGAGAACAGCCATGCATTGGCATGTATTGCCTCTACCTCCTTAATGCTCATATTCTGTCATTACTCTCTGCCTGCCCAGGTCACTTTATCACATCACAGAAGACTTCCCCCATAATGTGTGTTGGGCCCTGAAACTGGATGCACTACTGTATACAGGTTCTAAGCACAGGCTATTGCCCTGCCAGGGGACACCTATTCAGAGAGCCATATTTTTTTCTCCCAGTCTTTTATTCCTCAAATGCCCAGTACCTCCCAATACCCAACGCTGACAACTCGCCCTGCTGAGTTCCAGCTGGAGTAGCAAGAGTGGTAAAGAGAACCTCACACAGAGATAGGGGCACCCGGTAAATAATATGAGCATAGGTGCTGTTTATGTCCCCAACCAAAACTCAAAGTCTTATTTGCCCACAGAATCCATGTGACTGATGTTGACTTGCTAGTGAGATTTAAAAATTCTAGGAGTATCTAGTAGCCTCTTGGTTTGACATTTACATTATCCAGGGCTTCTCGTGAATGATCCCAAGACCCCATTCATTATTGATAATATTGTTTTTGTGGGGAAATGTGTTTCAAGTTTCATATGACAGCCCTCCAAAAATTGTAGCAAACAAACCCATTTGCAAGTTGGGCACTGTCTCTCTTCCAGAACTGGCTGTTCTATTATTTGTTCTCTTTGACATAACCTGTTTTCTCATGTTCAGCTCCTGGGTGGCCCATGAAAACTATTGCTCCTTTGAGACTATGGCAGGCGTAAGCAAAGAGTACAAGGTGAAAGTTCTGGGGAAAGGTCCCTGCAGCAGAGGGAGGGAGTGAGGAGAGGGAAGAAGACCGAGCTGGAATCATTCACAAGACAGCAAGGATTGCAAAGCCTATGCTGTTGAAAAGCTGCAAGGAAAAAGGTCTTTTATGGGAATTAAAATGGAACTTTTAGGCAAGCAGAGTGGATGTCATTAATAAAGCACAATCTGTGGATAAGGCAGGCCTGGGGTACATTCTGTCTCTGAGTAGAAATAGTGATTTTAAGCTAAATAGTTAACCTCTCAGAAGGTTCAGTTTTCTCATCTCTAAAGTGGAGATAATGTTTACTTCTCAGGGTATTTGTTAAGATCCAAATAATTTTGTAAATGTGAACAGCACAATCCCTAGAGCAGCATACAGCAGACAGTTGAATGTTGTTTTTTTCTTGCTTTCCCCTTTGAAAGATGCAGTGTGATAAGAGGGAAAACTGGAGTAAAAAGGAACAAGGTCAAAATCCACTCTCAGAATCAGCACCAGTGGGAGCCTGGGCGCACTCTCTGAGTTTCAGTAATCTGTGCTGTTCGGAAATGATATTAATGTATATTAATGCCTGCAACCACCTTGTGCATGAGAAGTATTATTAATTCAATATTTCAACAAATATGTGTTGTGTGCCTAAGATAGGCCAGACACGGTTCTAAAAAAAATAAATTCAGGCAATGAGAAAGAAAGAGAGAGGGCTATTTTATTGGGTGGGGTGGTCAGGGAAATTTCTTTGAATAGATGAGATTTCAACAGAAACTTTAATGAGAAGAGGGAGAAAAAGAGCCATAAAATATCTAGGTAAAGAAGTGTCCAGGTTGAGGGAAGAGCAAGGCTAAAGGCCAGGCATTTGTGGGCTTGACTGACAAAGAGCAAGGTCTCAGAAGGCAGTAGTGACTGTAGTGGAGGGAAGAAGGAAAAGATGGGCATTGATGGGGACTGGTGGCCCATTACTGTGCACTCTGCAGACCACCAGAAAACCTTTATACTTAGTTTTGAGCACAATGGAGCACTTGAGCTTTAAAATGCCATATGAAGAAGATACTATAGTGGTGTGTGGATAGAAGCCAGGAAGCACTGGGAGGCCACTGCAGTCAGTGGTGCAGATCAGAGGCAACAGTACCGGGGCCAAGCTGGCAGCAGTGGCAGGCCAAGATGTGTTCTGATTCAAAGTGTACTTTGAAATTAGAAGCAATAAGATTTGCTGATGGGTTGGTTGTGGAAAATGAGAGTAAAAAGGTGGCTGAGGAAAAGAATCAAATTGTGTTTTTAGTCTAAAGGTAATGCTACTTACAGTAATGGAGAATCCAGTGTGGTAGAAATCATTTGGGATAATCAGTGTTCTTTTTAGAGCAGGTTGAGTTTGATGTACCCTTTGGGTGTCTGTGTGGAGATGGAAGGTGGTCCCTGGAGTGTGGGAAAGAGCACAGGTCTGGATCAGACACTGACCCCTCAGCAGGATGGCAGACTGAAAGGCAGGAGACTATATGCAATCACTTGTCTGGATAGTAGGAATAGAGAAAAAGGAAAAGGTCTAAAGCACTGTAGATGAAGCATTTAAAGGTCTAGAGGGGCCATTCTCCATCAGTGGAAATTGAGAATGCAGGTCCCTTGGCAGAAGGAGGCTTCTCCAACTAAAAATATATTCATGGGGTTTTTTGGTTATTGCCATTGTTTTCTTCTTTTAATTAAAAAGAACTATGAAATGTTTCAAACACAGTGAACACAAGAAATAAAGTAACAGACACCCCACCAAAATTTGGAATTTGTGAGCATTTGGGCACTTTGCTGTATTCATTTCAAATACATCCGAACCCCTTCTTTCCTTTCCAGAGACTTTAGGGAGCTAATTTAAAGAACAGTGTCTGGCATGTGGAAAGCTCTCTATAATGGTCAGGTACCATGGTGCCAGTGGAGGTGGACATGGCAGTTACTGCTACTGTTTTGTTATGCATATCTTTTTTATGTTTTCCAGCTTTTATTACATAAATATATAGCAATCTGTAGTACAATTTTCTATATTTTTCTAATTAACACAAATAGTTAACTTTTGTACTACATTCTTTTGTATATGGATTTTTTCACTTAACACTGTGTCCTGAGATGTTGTTTTTTCCTCTGAGTGAGATAAAGTTCAGATAATAAAAGTAAAAGGAGGAGGAAAGAAATTTTCTGCAAAAAGGGTAAGTAAAAGAACTTTGGAAGTCCTAACATACATACCAGCTCTCTCTCTGACACCCATTCTCCAGTCATTCATCCCTTTCATTCCTCCTTAATCTGCAGCTATTGCAAAGGTAGGGAAGGCTAGCTCAGTGTTATAGAAATACGAAATTCCAGCTTCATGGGCATCAGCCCAAAAAAGGGAGCCTAAAGACCTTTGGTACTATAGCCTCCAACTTCTTCCACTGCTTGATCCTTAACAAGGAGCCATAAGGTAGGTGAGAGTCCTTACCCCAATTTTCTATCCCTGGGGCAGCCTTATTTTATCCAAGAATTGACAAACACTCACTTCTACAAGCAAAGTAAAACTGAACATAGAAGCTATACTTGCAAGTTCTTGTCATTTTCCTGCCCTCTCATATTCCAATTATCCATTTTATTTCAGAGTCCTAACAAAACAAGCAATGTTTGGATTTAAGCTCCAAAAGGATGTGGGTAAACAAACGGTACATTCCACATAAGGATCCAGGCATGAAGTTTGAATTTGGCAATTTGACTAATGTTTTTGTGGAGTTGACATTGGAGGATAGAAACAATTTTTAAGCCCTTGGTGCCAGCATGGAACAGAGTGGCAACCTCTGTGCTGGTGGCATGAAAGCAACACCAAGAGGCAAACCAGCCTCTCTGTAGCTGGATAGTTTCCCTATAGTGAAGTTTTGTTGCTGTTGCTCTTGTGAAGTTTAAGTTCTTGTGGCCTCCCCTCTTTTGCCAGCCTTGTTTAGGACTGAAGGAGAGCTAAACAGTAAAGATACCTCTAAGGGTGGCCACAGCAAGGAGGGAAAGATCAGGCCCAAAACTTCAGGACCAGACACACCCTAGAGGAGAAATGAGCCTCACAGTTAGTACCAACTCTAAATTGCCTCTGCCAGACATTTCACTGGAATTAAGAGCTCTTCACATTTCAGTTGACTATAGAAGAGAGGCCTCAAGTCAGAATCAGCTTGAAACTGGTGAGCAGGAAACAGCAATGGCCTCTAAATGTGGGCAGCTTAATGTGTCCCATTTGTGAGGCCATTGGAGCCTCTCCATTCCCTCCATCCTCCCCTCAACGCTTAAGGCTTCTCTCCCCTTTCTGAGGCTCTGAGCTTAAAGAAGTGGGTGCCTGAGTACAGTGGAATTTCTCCACTGCAGAATGTCTCAGAGGTGGCAGCACCTTTCACTCACACACCATCACCTTTGATTCTTGCCCATTTGCATTTGGGGTTTTCATTTGACCCTGTGCTCTGAGTTTGCTCCAGAATCTGTGTTTCTGTGTTTTTTGTCCCATGCTTCCTTTTCCCTTTTTCCTGTGGCCCAAGATCACTGAACATCTTCCTTTTAATGTCGAGGGGACTCCCTTTAGTTCATCTTTTCTTAAATTATGCCTTACAAAAGTATCTGAAGAGGTGCCAAAACAAAAAAGGAAAATCTAGCCAATTTGGGGTGAAAAAAAACAAACTTGCTTCTCACTTTCCCAAACCTCAAACATGATCCTTTCTTGGCCAAGTTCTGATTTACTCATCACAGTGCTCTTATTTTGTGCCTTAAGGGATGGGCAAAGGCTCTTTCCTGCTAGCACATACTTAATACAGAAGTTAAAAGAAACATCCTCTTTAGTGGTGCACTTGTTGCTAGCAGTCAAGAGGCCACAATCTCTAGAATCCCAAGGCCATCTCTTCCGAAGACTAACGCCTTGTGGATGATTCAAAAACAATTCAGGTCAGAATCAACAACCTTCCTCACATATTGTTTAAATGGTAATTATTTGTCTTAAGCTGCGTACTTTCTGAAAACAATTTCTATAGGCTCCAGCAAGCTTAGTCTTTGGTTATGAGGCCCAGAGGTCCATCTTCTTCACCCAAAGCTTGCAAAACGTTTATGGTGAACTAAGATCCCTTCCACAGATTACTGTGATTCCCAATCTGATTTCTGCACCAGCTGCTCTCTGCCTGATTCATTGTGCAGATTTCTTCCTGCTGTAGTGGTTATTCCCTAGTTACCCAACCACAACACTAGGACTTACAGGTGTATAGCATATTCATAATGCTTGTTCATACACTTCCAGAGGAAAATTCATAAAACATAATCTTATGTGTAATTTTCTTGAATGCTAAAAGTTTTGCCCTGAACTTTAAGATAGTGTATCAATTGAAAGATGCCAGGAATTACTTCACTTCATGGATACGTACCTGTTATAGATTATGTTCATTTTTAAATTAATTTCAAAGCCAGCTGTCACTTTTGCTAAAAGTAATCCTTGATGGTATGTTTCAGTAACTACTACTTAAAACTTAAAGAGACAACTAGCTGTGCAGTATAAGTATTTAAAAAATACAATGTATTATTGTTATATTTGTGCTTGTCTTTTTAATTGTCTTCAGCACTTAATAAAAATAAGTGTTAATGAAAAATATATATTATGTTAGGGTTTTGAGTAATTTTTTTAAATTTTTTCTACTATAGTCATTTAGTTATCTCTACAGCAAGGGTAACATTGAAAGGCAAGTTCTTATCCTTACAGGGTCTTGTGGGTGTTTTTGCTGGGAATGCAAAGATGTATGTAATCTTTTAAAAAATTTTTTATTTATTGATGAGAGAGAGATTTATTTGTTGTTCTACTTATTGATGTATTTATTGTTTGATTTTTGTATATGCTATGACTGGGGAATGAATCCCTAACCTTGATGTATACAGATGACCAGCTGAGCTACCCAGCCAGGGCTCAAGGGCCTCTGTAATCTTAACGCAAGAATTTGGCTCCTATAACTGGGAAGGTTGTCTGTCTTGACCATCAGACAGCTGGGCAGGATGGGGCACCTGCTTAGTCTATTTAACAATCTGAGTCAACTCAGACAGTCAGAGCCGGAAGGAAATATCTTTTTCAAAGTGAACATGATCCCATATTTTCACTTACTCAAGTGGAGTGTTAGTACTTTTAAAAAATCAGGTTTTTATTTTACTCTTTCTCCATTTTTGAATGGAATTGAGAGAATAATTATATCTAGTATGAAAGAAAGAAAAAAGAGAGAGAAAGAAAGAAAGAAAAAGAAAGGAAGGAAGGAAGGAAGGAAGGAAGGAAGGAAGGAAGGAAGGAAGGAAGGAAGGAAGGGAAAGAAAGAAGGAAAGAAGGAAAGAAGGAAAGAAAGAAAGAAAGAAAGAGAAAGAAAGAAAGAAAGAAAGAAAGAAAGAAAGAAAGAAAGAAAGAAAGAAAGAAAGAAAGAAAGAAAGAAAGAAAGAAAAGAAAGAGGGAGGGAGGGAGATTTAGCTTATACCATGCACTTCTAATTAGGTTACCTCAGAAAATTTTAAACCTTGGAAATGTTCCTTATTCAAGTCCTAGAGAGATATAAATAATAAGTATATAGATTCAAACTTTTCTAAGTTATGCTGAAAATAAGGCAGCCAGTGTTCCAATAAGGGCAAGATCTCACTTGAATGCTTTTTAGGACTCATCACTGTCAATTTTAGCTTGATGGAAGTACTACCACATGTCAGTGACAATGCCACAATGCCATATGTTCACCAAAACCAATTTATTTTCCTTCTGGACATACAGGAAAACTACATTTCCCAGTTTCTTTTACAATGAGACTAAATTCTATCCAGTGGAATATAAGTGGGAATTTTGTATGCTACTTTCAGGCCTGGCCACAACCCTCCCTTCTCTTGAACAATATATAACATCTCTGTCCCTTTTACAGAAACCTTAGGACCACACATTGAAAATGATATCATTACAAGACAGAAAGATCCTGGATTCCTGAAAGACTGCATGAAATGATGTCATCTCCCCCCAGGACCACATTGGATTGTGACAGAGGTGAACAAGAAATAAGTGTTTAAGATTTAGGGACTGCTTGTTATAGCAGCTAGCATTACTAACCCTAACATACCATATTCTATCAAAGATGTTCTCTGTGTTGCTTATTTTCTGCCTCAACCACAGCCATCATTTTAAGATAAAAAGTAGGAAAATGACTTCATTTGCTTAAGTATTTCTTCCATTTTCTCAACTGATGTTTCTCCCCTGGACCTTTCCTTTGTCCCTGCCTCCCCAACACACACACACACACACACACACACACACACACACACACACACATACACACACTCCTTTATTTTTACACACTCTTTTTCCAGTTTTGAAATAGCAAGCAGGCCTGCCACTCCTTGGGCTTTAAAAGGACATCAATCAACCTCATAGATATGGGCAAAGTCCTTTCCTTAGAGAACACTTTTTGGGGGGCAAGAAATGTATTTCGCTCTCTCTAGTAGGTCTAGTCACAGAGTGAAGTTAACAGTATAGCTACCCTCTTAATGACAAGGCTGAATAAGTGGAGAAATTTTCTATCCCTGCTCACTGTCATTTTCTCCCTTCCTAACTTCCACTTCTAAATTGTTGCATTAATCTAGCAACTACCTATTGATCACTACTATAGTGTGAGCATTCAAGAAAGGGACTGAAATGCCTATTCTCTTTTTATCTTCAATATTTGGCACCTACTAGGTGCTTGGTATGTTGGCTACTCTAGTAGTAAGATTATAAACAGGAAGCTAATCAACTTTGACTCTGTTAAGAGGATTTAGGGCAATTTCATGGGACTAGAAACACTGTTTGGCCCATCTCTTAGTCCATACTTATCTGAATATCAGATCTGACACTTAAAGGAAATGAAATTTTAAATATAAATACCACCTTTTAATTCATCTGGAAATAACTTCCCTTTTTCCCTTCTCTCAATAGAAAAAGGAGGCGAGGAGGAGAAGGAAGAAGAGGAAGAAAAGGAAAACATGGAAGAGGCCCATTTTCCTCTCAAAATAGAAAATAGAGGTCTCAAATGTGTACAAAAATCTGCCCCTTAAAACTCATATTTATAATAGGCAGGATAGTAAAGCCAGATAATGGAGGTAAAGAAAAAATGGAAAACTATGAGGGCAGAGATTATATTTGCTAAGTATAAATGTAAAACTATAGTTTCCACCTTCATTCTCCAGTGTTAGTTTTGGAACTCTTCATAGTAGGAAATCCACTTGAAACATGTTTTCCTTTGGGTCTATTTTTAAATGAAAAAAAAATTCTTACTATTTCTAGTATATGTATGTACAAGAGATGGTAAAAACCTAAGTGAGGAGACTGAAGACAATTTACCAGTGACAGAGCTCAACACCAAAAGAGGAATTATAATATTTTTAACAAAAGTTCTCTTTTTAAGACATAATTGGATTATCCACTGGGATTATTTCTAGTATTAAAATTTAAAAAAAAATTGTCCCAAGAAACTCAGACAGGGGTATGGAAAAAATAATCATTTTTTGATACAAATAAGCAGTTCTAGAATATCAGGGGACTTTCCTTCTATGGCATTGAATTACAAGAGACAACACAACCAATTCCTGTTTTTGTGTTTCTCCTTGTTTCCAGAGAAATACACAACACTTAGAGTCATCAGAATATCCGAGAATACCCATAACCTGTCCCTTGGGAATATTTGCTGAACCCCTGCCTACATTTTTTTCACTTTCTCTGACCTTCTTGCTATTCTTTTTTCTCTCTGTTCCCATTGGTCTCTCTAACTGCCCATTCACATGGTATTTTCCCATTTCTTTAATACTCTCACTCCCATTTTAGTTCTTCTCTATGTCTCTCTCAGAATTTTTCCATACCAAAAAGGGGAATCCACTGATGAGTATAAATATGAATAAAGTGAATGATGGTGCTCTACCAGGATCTCTTTCAGTTCTTTAGGGACATAAGTCTATGGGTCATCTTCTCCCCTGTATATGCACCCTTTGTTTCTCTCAATTCTATCTTCCTTATTACTATATAAATAAGCAGAAACAATTTCTATCTTGTCTTGGAAACATATGTCCTATTAGTTCTCATACTGTACTTCCTAGCTTCCTTCCCACAAGGACTCATCTATATTTCCCATTCACTTTCCATTTACCCCTTGGTCTACTAAGATTCAAACTCTGGCTTCTGTCTCCACTGTAAAAATCGTTCCATCAGTACACCAATATGTTCACATTACCAATATCCATGGTGCTAAAGAAAAAGCTTTAAAACAGTATGAATCTTCCAGGAACACTGTCCCTTGCTAAGCAAAAAATTTCTTGTTGGTTCTTTATGAAGAGGTAGTCATGTCCTGGGTAACATGTTACCTTGCCTCCCTGGCAACAGCTAACTAGACTTTAGGGTATGGTATACAAGTGACCCAAGGACCACTAGTCTATGAACTATGAGGTCCCTCTCTACTTAGAAACTAGGAATTCTATCCTTGAAAGGCTGGTTAGAGATGGTAATATGGCAGTAGAGCCAAAACATGCAGACCTTTATAGAAAAACAAAGAGTTAGGGTGATGGCGGGCAACCTGAAGAGGAATTACAGAGCACCTCCTATGAGGATGCATCCTAGAATCTTCTCTGTAGTCCCATAGTATCTTCAGGAGGCAACAAGATAACTTGATTGCAAGAGTTGTGATATATCCTCAACAAACTTATAGTTCCTGTATAGTATTCCATTCTCTAGAAGGCCTGATTTTTCTATAATTCCTATTATCCCAAAACTTGGTTGCAAAAATGAGGTTACTGTCTACTTAATTTTATGAGTGTGTACTTACAAAAAAGTCACTATTGTTTAAGAAAACTTGAATTAAAATACTCTTTAATTGCAAAAAACTCATAATAAATAGAGATACCTAGTAATTATTATCTTATGTCTGCAATGTTGGACTCTGCTGATAACTTCTTTCAAAAGTTCACACTTTCTTGGTTTATGTGATACAACTCTTCTTGGTATTCCTCCTATTTACATAGCTATTTCCTTTTTTTTCCTCCATTAGCTCTATTTCCTCATCTCAATCCTTAAAAATTCATCAGGCATATTATGATGTACTTTTTAAAAATCTATATACTCTCTCTTTGAAGAAGTGCATACATACTCACGGCTTCAACTTCCATTTAAATCCTGATGGCATTTGTTTGCTAGGTCTCTTATCTTCATTTGGATGTCCCATAAGATCCTCAAATTCCATGTGATTAAAACCAAAGTCATCATTTTGCACAAACAGCTTTTTGTCTTGTATTCCTTACATGAATTGATGATACCATTGATATCTTAACAGTCAGTAATTTGATTCTAAGTATAATTTCTCTTGTCACTTACCTCACACTTTATCTTCTATCCAGTACATTTTCACCACTTCATTCCTCAATTGCTGCTTCTTATCCAGGTAATCATTCCCTCACTCCCCCTTGATTTCAGTGGTCCCTCTCTGTGTTCCTATAGGATCTTCTGCATACTTATTCATAGCACCCACCCACTACAGTGAGAATACTGACTTCATCTATCTCTTCCAAAACTGTTAAGTGCCTCGTGGGTAGAGATCTAGTCTTAGTCTCACTTGCGCTTCTGCCGCTGAGCACAATGCTGGCAAACTACAGATACACATTAATATTTTAAGTAAATAATAAATAAATACATAAAAAGTTAAACTTGCATGCACTGTACACAAAGCAAGTGATGCTACAGACTCTTGATAACATCAAAACCCACTCAACTACAATAAGAAATGTAATAAGAAATGTTGGTTCATGTTCTCCAAACTTCTCTTCTCAAAAGACACTAGAAAAAAACATTTCTCACTTCACTATGATCCCTTTCTCAGATTTCTTCTCTACAAGGCATTCACACAGCTCATATAGGACTCCTTACATGTGTACTCCTATCAAACCAGACCCTGGATCTAAGGTTAATGGCCATAGCTAATGCTGCACAGTTATGAATACTTCACTCACCAAGATTCTGAACCATATACGTTAGAGAGGACCTTTACTTCTGCATACAGAAGGTTGCTTGATATGATATCTCTTTAACTAAGTTAATCACAGTAGGAAATCCAGTTACCTTTTTGTAGTCATTGTTATTGTTGTGTGAGTCTGTGTGAGAGAGAAAAAGAAGAGAAGAAGAAGAAGAAGAAGCAGGAAGAGGAGGAGGAGGAGGAAGGAAAAAGAAGGAGGAGGAGGGGCAAGGAGGAGAAAAGAAAGAAGGAAGAAGAAGAAGAGAAGAAGAAGAAGAGGAAGAAGAAGAAGAAGAAGAAAAAAGAAGAAGAAGAAAAAAGAAGAAGAAGAAAAAGAAGAAGAAGAAGAAGAAGAAGAAGAAGAAGAAGAAGAAGAAGAAGAAGAAGGAGAAGGGAAAGAGGAGGAGAAGGAGGAAGGAGAAGAAGGAGGAGGAGGGAGAGGGGAGGAGAAGGAGGAAGAGAAAGGAAGAAGAAGAAGAAGAAGAGGGAGGAGGAGAAAAGGAAGGGGAAGGGGAAGGAAGAAGAAGAGGAGGAGGAGGAGGAGGAAAAAAGTAGAGGAGGAGGAGAGAGGAGAGGATAAGAAGGATAAGGAAGGGAAAGATGAATAAAAGAAGAAGAAACATATACACACATAAATGTACTTGTATATATGGAATAAAACATATGTCATCATTGCACATTTTGATTTTTTCATACTAATAGAAAAGAGTATTGGTATAAATGGTAGGGAATAATAGATGTATATAAAATTTAGCCCTAGAAAGAAAATTATAGGTGGAAAGGCAATAATGGCACTTTACAAGCATTGTTTTATGTAATCCTTAAAACAACCTCTTGATAGATTAGAAAAGTGAGCCTCTAGTGTAATTGAGTTGTCTTTGCAAAGGAGCAGAACCAGGATTTAGAGTCAGGTATATTCATCTTCAAAATCATGTTTCAACAGCAATAACACACTGTCTATCAAATTTACCTTATCAAGTTCAACTTGTTAAGTTTTCATATAAGAAAACTGAGACCCCAAAGTGTGAAACAACTTGTCCAAAGTCATATGCTTTCTTCTTCTACCTGGCTTTGGGATGGACTGCATTTCATTTTGTATAAAATCCCTAAGAGACAACAATTACATGCATGGGAAGAAAAACAGTCTGTTTGACACATACAAGAGATATTTTTACATAAATGTAGGGAATTGGGCCACTTGTAGCCTCTTAAAGTTCAAAAGGCCCATGGAAGAATGCTCTTCCTTAGCACCAGCTCCTTATCCCAACCCATTGCTGACTAACTTCATTATTAGGCTGGGACATTGGAAGGCAAATAAATTAAACCAAGTAGGCTTTGTGAAACTGCAGAAGAATAAGGCTTGGGGTATAGAGGTAATGTCCCCAAGGAGCATGGCTGGAAGTGGACCATTTGAGCAGTGAGGGAGGAGACAGAGCCCAAGCATATGGATGCCTCTGTGCAGATAATCCATACTTGGCTCAATATAGTTTTTACAAATCTAAGGTGTCTTAGTTTTCCAGATGGCCATTCCCACTTGTTCAGCTGCCCAGACTTCTGTTGCTGGATATCTGATTTCCTCTATCTGAATGTGAGGCCAATGGCCAGCCTCAAGAGAGGTCCTTTAGAACAGCTTTCTCAGGCCTGAAATCTACTGCTAAGCTCCTGGGTTTTCCTCACTTACACCAGTGCTTCCCATGCTGGTAAACAGGCTAAAAATGGGTGGCCTAGAGACATGTGTAGTGTAGCCAGATGGCCCTTCCATCGTAATTCAAACTAACCCCAAGTTGGACTGGTAGTGAGCTTCTATCTGGCTGTCCAGCTCCATCCTTCTTCAAGGGCCATAGTCCTTTCCTAAATCTCAGCTTGATAACTAAGTTTTAGTTATGTGACCTGTTTATTGGACAGTTAGCTTTTTTTTCTAATGAGAAACTGAGTAATTTGCTTCAGAATCTACCTATCTTAGAATCTTACTCTCCAAAGATTCCCCTTCCTCTCTGGCCTTAGTTTATTGAAGACCTATCATTTGAGGCCCTACATAAAGATTTTCTGTTATATAATATTAAGCATCAAATAATGTAATTGTTCTTTAAAATGTAAGTGGAATTTGCCTATGCCTCATCAATGATTTTATCCAACTTTTGATACTATAAAGAAAAAAAGCTATTATAACTGGTCCTAAACTGCCACTATTTCTACTACTACCATTATTAATTATCATCTTTTGGGTGATGCGGATTGTGCTAAGTGCTTTCTGTGTATGAACTAATTTAATCTTTACAACTGTAAGGTGTGGATAGTGGATATCCCTCTTACTACCATTTTCTAAGTCATAAAACTGATCTATAAGGAGTTGAAGCTGGAGATTGGCACCTGCTATGCCATTCACTGCATGGAAAATAGGAAGTGAGCCTCCTAAGGTACACATCAGCTCACCCCTAAGAGCAGCTGAACCAGATTCCAGCCCTTGTCTCAAGAAGCCTCATTTACTTACTTCAGGGCTCTTACTACAGCACTTGTAAAAATATTATCAATTTAAATTTATCCCATCACATTAAAAATGTTGTGAAGCACTAGTTTAAGCAACTTGGTTAAGTGGTGGGGCTATTTTGAATTCAAATCTGTGGAAATTAGAACCTGATCTCAAGATAAACATTAACAATAGTGCTTTTCTTAACAAAACAAATAAAAGAAGAGGGAACAACAAAAACAACATAAAATACCTTATGAATGAGTATAAGAGAGCAAAATTAATCAGAACCTCTATAGTTTTCCTAATTTTATAAAACTGAGAGAAGAGAGTAACAAACAGAAGCAAAGAGAGGAAAATCAAGTTAAAGAGGTAGGTTACAATGGTGCTGGTTGAAAAGAAAAGGCTAAACCTGTCTTGAATAGAATCTCAGTGTTCAAAGGATGCCTTAGGTGGAAATATTAACATTCATTGAAGCATAGACAGGAAAAATACAGATTTAAAGCAGGGTGAATTTGCAGTTGGACATCTGCAAGTCTTGACCATGAATTTGATGAAGCCCTGAAATTGGCTATACAGAACCACTTGGAACACTTGGAAAACAAAACTCCATCAAAACCATAGGCTTTAAATACACCTCTTCTTAAGAAGCTGAAATTTAGTCCAGAATACCTAGTTCTAGGTACTTGTGAATTTGAAATTTCTTCAAGGTTTTAGGTTTCTTTTACAGACAAAAGCTCTCATTAAACTTAACAGTTTTCACTTGGATGGTTGTATTTGAGAGTTTGGAAGTGTATCTATTCATTGCTCCTCAGAAGGTTCTCCAAATGCTTTCCATGATGCAGGCACTACTTCAAGGAGCCTTGTCTTCTCTCTGCTCTACATTTCTGGTCTTTGTCTCTGAGGCTCCTTAGATGACATTTCACAGACAGAATGATTTTAGACCAAAGTCAGAGCAACACCCTCAGTTTGTGCTGCCACAATAGCTTGATAATACATATGGAACTATTTAATATGTTCAAAAGCAAAGCACTAGCATTTTTATACTTAAAAGTATCCCAAAGGAATATGTGCTCTTTTCACAAAGCCATAAAACAAATGGTAACTGCCATTAAGTCAAGAACACAGAAAAATCATTGATTCCTGACAGAGGAGGCATTAAAAGTTTCCTAGGCTGGGTTCATGTTGGAAGGATACCAATCAAAGTGGTTGTTCCCCAAATGGTTTACAAAACTTGAACTTTGTAGGCAAGCATCAAGAAGGTTCACGCCAGCCTCGGTGTCTTTGTCATACACTCTTGGCCACAACTGCTTGTACATATGGCTGTCTGTCTAAAAGCAAGCCTTCTTGCTTTAAGGTGCTGTCAGCTTGGGGATTGTCAGTTTGGGTTGAAGAAAAGAATCCCAAACATATTTTGGCTTCCAGACAGTAAACCGTAAATGATTTTCTCTCTAACTAAACGCAAGGAATAAGAATGTTTATGTCTCTTTTGATAAATGAGTTATTCAGAAGCAGTGAGTTCATCTCTTTGACACCCAGAAATTGGTGAAGGCCCATGTAAATAGTAAACAATATTTTTTTGGCTTTGTGCCCCAAGCCAAACAGTATATTGCAAGAGGCCAGCCAGATTGTACTCTTGGACACACTCAGATGAGTGTCACTGTAATCAATGAAAATTGTGTGAGAATTTCGAAGGGGCAGAATTCAGCTGGGGGTCTATGCATGACAGTCTAAGGGCAGAGTTTAGGCCCAGAATCTAGTTCAATGGCTTGGATTTATGTGCCTTTAAAGACAATGTCTTTTTCTTTTGCAGTATATTGAGTAGCATGCTTCAAGCAGGCATGGGAAAACTATCTAGGAGTCAGTAAACCCTAAAACTGTCCAACTGTCTGTAGCCATACTGTAAAAAGACAGTCATTTTAATTCTGATGTGTGCCTTAGTATAGACATATCAAAGCTGACCACAAATAAAAGTGAAAACAGATACAGAATAAGTACAGCAAACAATGGAAAACAAATGGATCCTGGAGTACAGATGAAAAAGGCTAGTTTTGCATGCCCTCCTATTCTCCTTTTTTTCCCTAAAATAAGTATCTGTCTTCATGTCTAAATATCTGTCTTCATATAGCCTACATTTTATTTGGAGTAGGGACAATAAGTGCATCAATGCTTTATTGTTCAATTAAACATTTGCTTAAAGTTTTGGTATCTTCACTAGTTTTATGTCTACTGTTATATTTATACACAAGGTATATAATGCTGCCCAAATTTGCAAGATTTGGAAAGGCAGAATGAGTCTGCTATATTTGCCTTTCTGGTGGAATCATCACTTCCTAGATCATTTCAATCAGCATTTTTGAAACAATGAATAAAATACTATTCTCATGACATGTTCCATTTAGTCACCCTACCATGATACTGCATTTTGTGTAGAAACTTCATGTTGTAATGTTGAACTTTTTAGGTGTCTAGGTAGGAAAAATAATATGAACCTTTTCTTCTTCTTGCTACAGCAAATGTAATCACTGTGCTACCCTTCCCACTATGGATCATAACAATGTGCTTTGTATTCTTGAATAAAACTAGCATTTGAAAAAATCCCAAAAGCAACACCACGAATGTGTTATTTTCAAACAAATTTCAATTTACCATATGGGTTTCTTTAGAACCAGTACTTGATTTCTTTAGGTTATGCAGAGTTCAGCCCTAGTTGAATAATCATATTATTTGTGTTACTATTTTATTTGTAACTGGCAAAATTTGTAATATAGTATCTATTCTTTGTAATGGTTCAAAAATATTATTTTGGAAGATAGACTCATTTCCTTCTTGCGAATGGAATAAGCAGACACAAATTAAGGGAAGGTAGGATCACAGTCATTACAACGTCTTCCTTAAGATTTAAATTAACATGTACCTTTCTGAGGCTTATGACAGGTAGTTAAAGACACATGCTTTGGAGTCAGAAAAATTGGCTTGAATTTTGCTACATACTAGTTGCATGATTTTAGGCATAGTTGAACCTCTCTAAGATCAATCTTCCCATCAGTAAAATGGGAATATTTTACCTGTACAGCTGTGAGAATAAAATGAAATAGTATCTATGAAGAGTTTAAAGCAAGGTTTGGCATATTTGTGAGTATTCTCTAAGTGGCTGTTGTTGTTTTATTATTTTTATTATTGCTATTATTTTATTTTACTGTTACACGTCACAAGGCCAGGTAAAGAATCTTGCTTGATCTTGACCATGAAGGAGAAGTAAAAGAATGAAGTATAACAGAATCATTGTGTCTTCTAAAAAATTACAACTGAAAATAAATATTGATATTCTTATTATGTTGTGTTATGACCAACTACCTAGAATAAATATCTTTTTAAAAGAAACATGTAACCAATTCTTAATTTCCCATAATTGAGGAATAAATATTAGCATGTTTAAATGGAAAACTGTAACTAATATTTAAAATTTAATTCAAATTTCTTACTTCAGTGAACACAAATCAAACAAAAGAGGAAATAAAATCCAGTCACTTCTATGGGTTTTTGGGGTTTTTTTTGGTGCAAAACTTGCTATACTTTAAAGAATAGGAAGGGGTAGAGATGGTTATGCTTAATATCCCCACGTTCAGCTCCAAATTTGCAAGAAGTTGCCTCTTCAGTGTTGTGACTTCTACCAGCTATCCATGAAAAGTGTGTGTGTTAGGGATGAAAGGAAAGCTCAGTGGTTTTCTAGTTGGGTATTTGAAGTGAGCCTGATGAAATAGACAGCTTCTGCATACCTCCATTTAATGAGAATTAGATTATCTCCCTTGCTCCCCACTGAGTAACCAAGAGGGAGTTCTATTGCTCATCACTTGCAGCACTAAGATTCACTGGGGAAGCTTTTTACAAGGCTTTAAATATGACAAAAGGGCACTTGTAAGGGTTTTATAGTCCAAACAGAAAACCTTGTCCATAATGAAGGAAAGAGGGGATCAGAATTGAGAGTAAATGTAGATCCAGCAATAGAAAGAGGCTTTTGAGGTTTTAAAATATCATTTTGGTGATGATCAAATTAAAAAGTCAGAAAGGAGACAGTTTTAAGGTGACTACATGTTTGTGTGTATTTGTGTAACTGTGTGTGTGTGTGCTGACACCAATGAGGAAATTTTCATAGAACACAGAGAAAAAAAATCGTTCATTCATTTTTCTGCAAACTCGTCTTTCACAGCATATCTTCAAGTCATTTTTCTGGTCTAGCTTGTAATGACTAAGTAATGGGGCTTCCAAAATGTTCCCAGTGAAACTGTTCCACAGTCTACAAAATTTCACCATTTGTTCTTATTTAGCTTAATTTTATTCCACTTCAATTAGCTGTTTCTATTTAAGAAGGGAAAAAAAAAGTAAGTCTATTTTTTAAATTCATGTCATAGGAAACTGTTTTCTTTTCACTTTAATAATTGAGTCTCTCTGTGGCCATGCCTAATATTTGCTAAAAGGGATGCAAGACTGTGCAAATTTTTGTCAGTGAAGTCACATCCTACCCAAGTACAATTGTGAGGGTATTTTAAGTTGTACCCATCCCGGCAAACAGGAGCCTGAAGCAAATCTTATAAACCATGTAATTCGTAACATCTTTAGGGTTGTTGTTTTTTTCCTCATTCCTATGTCCAAGGTACATAAATATGAGTTCAAAGTTCAGCCCAATTTGAAATGTCCCACAAGCTTTCATTTCTTCCACAGAGTACCCAGCCATCTGCTATACTCCTTCTGTGCCAGGAGGGGCATCCTCTTTTGAAAACAATCAAGTCTTCATGTTCATGGTTAAGGTGGTAGGCTATCTCACTATTGCCTGCTTTTCCAAACCTCTGTGTCATTGTTCAAGTGAAACCTGCCCATACATATGAATTCCAGTTCTACAAAGCTTCTTACCTAGGATATATCCACAAGATAAGGATGATGTTTAAAATAAAATCTTAGTTATTTTCCATCTTCTTTGAAATAACTTGAAGTCTGTGGGTATAAGGCACAATTCTCTAGTGAAATGTATCTCACACATCCTCAGGATGTTCTGAATTGTTTCAGAGTGCTTACATTAATGTAGACTCCAAGCTCTAAGACTTGCGGGATCAAAAATTTTTGCAGGTGGGGACAAAATTAATAAATGCCCCAGGTGATTTATTAATTGATAGGTAATAAATCAATTATTATTATTGCATGATAAAGTAGGAGGATCACAGGTTTTAGTCCTTTAGGCTCTATGCAGGAGAGTGTTCACAAACTTGCAATATTTATCCACTTCCTTAAATGCATTGTCACCCCCTTTTCATCTATTTATACTACTGTTCCGTGGGAACAAGCTGACCTGGTTTATGTGAAATACATCATCTTCCACCACCACATGATGGCTATAGGTCAGTATACCGAGGTGGTTGAACATGAACCCAGTCACCACTTACTGACTTTGTGACCTTAGCCAAGATGCCTAACTGTTTCTGTCTCAATATCTTCATCTCTCAAATAATAACAGCACCTACATCATGGGCTAATGTAAACACTATATGATTCACTTAATTAGTGTTTGTAATGTACTTAAAGTAATGCCTGAAATATAGTAAATGACACCCTATAAATGTGGCCACTGTAAGACACTGTAAATTCCAATTTCTGTACACAATATAGAACCATCTGTATAACCTACACACCTTTGTAAGTAGAAAACGAAAGAAAACTTGTATCTATAATGAGCAGTGGCAGAAAAAAAATAGAAACCGTGGTTTCTGTGGTATTCAGCATGAACAACAAAGACCTAAAAGTCTATGAATACAAAGCCCCAGCCTATCTGCATACTAGGTCATCCGCATCGTCCAGGATAAGAGGATCACAGAGCACTGCATTACCCATCACCATATAAAGAGAAAAGAGTAAGTCCTGTTTTTTGGCTGGGTAGGCAAGAACTCATCTTTGGACATTCATTAAAATGACTCCTGAATGTCAGATATGAAAACAAATGTTTGCATGGAGCATAATGTCATTTTCCAGGCCCATGGTTGTGTCAGGAACCACCACAGCACTTGCGCTATGAAAGAATTTTCCTTTATACAAAAAGAATTCCCCTCCATACAAAAAAGATTATGATTGAAATCTTCTTGAATTTCAGAAAGAAAGCCCTTCCTAAGTTTATTACCTGGCTTCATCTATGACAGGTTTGTTGTGCTAATGACTTTTTCACAACAGGTACTCAGCATTCTGCTTGTTTCACAAGCTTCCTTCACCACATTTTCCAGGTTAGTGCCAAGGGGAAAGGCTTCCTCATGCCAGCTTTTCTGAAAAATTAGTAAATCTCCTGCCATAATCCTTACTGCTTCAACTGACAAATTTAATAAACGACAGGATGTGAAGCCCAAGTTTCTTAATGGGATTGCTGTCTTTCTTTCTTTTTTTTTTTTTTTTTGTCTTTAACAAGTTTTACAGAGTAGCACTTCTGAGATATAGTCAAGTGCTATAAACCTAATCCTTAGCAATTTCCTCCTTAGCTCAAATATCCTAAATATTTTATGAATGGGAAAGGGTTTCACATATCAGCCATCAACCAACCAACCATTTTCTATCCCTTCACTCTGTCCTTTCTTCTGTTTGTTTGAGTAATTTTCTTTAAAATTACATACTTATTTCAATTTTTCAAATAAATTGTACAGGATATTTTTTAATACATTTTCTTCAGAAAGTTTCAAAAACAGCATGCTATTTCTAAGTAAAGCTATCAAAATTTTGTAATAACTTTGATGGTAGTTTAAAAAAGCTTTGGTTTAAGTGTTTGGATAAATAAGAGGACCAGTTCTAGGGGATTCCCAAGGGCCTCATGGTTCACAAAAAAGAAGGGATTGGCTCCAGGCTCCCTTCAGGAACAAGCTGCTCTGGTGATTTACAGGACTTTTTAGATGCAACTGGAAATGTGTTTGGGCCCAAGATGCAATTCATGAGACAGGAGACCCTTTGCCTAAGGTACTGGGGGCTTCCTCAGACCATAGTATTGGCCTCCAGAAAAGCAAAGCTTTCCATCCGTGGAGTCTACCACAAACTTACTAAAGCAAAGCTCTACAGGGATTCCTGTGGGGCAGTATAGTTCAACTCAGAATAAAGACTGACAAGTTACTACATATTTGTGAACCTAACATTTTGGGGCAGAGTCCATCTAACAAAAACAAATTTTTACACAAACCCAATGAGAAAGATATGAATATTGATTAGAAAGTGCTAAGTATTTTACCACCTTGGATCCTTATGATGATTATGATAATTCTATAAGTATCATTTCCTATGCTTAAAGGTAATATTATGCTCAAAGAGGTTAAGTAACACACACAAAGCACAAAGAACAGGCAAAATAAGTGGCGGTATACAGACATCAAAGAATTAAAGAAATAATATGTTTTTATTTAAAATCCAAGATATCAATGTAGTTTGAAATACTACCCAATAGCACTAGGATGTATAATTTGCTAAAATGGGTTGAAATTCACTTATTTTGATTAAAGCTATGTCAGCAAGCAATGATTTCTGACTTTGTATTTTACTACTGTTAACTTAAAAACATTTCCGATGTCTGTTCAATATTTTGATGTTCTAACTTACCAATCCTAAACACATCTTTTTCCTTTATATTTAATCCTCTATATAGATCTCAAAGTATACTACAGAAAGAAATGCACCATTAAAAAGAAGTAGAATTTGTCTCAAAGGGGCCAGAGTCATTTCTTTGTCATAATTAAGTAATCTTATTACACTCATCCATTCAACATATATATTTATTGATATAGGCCTTATGCAAAGGGCTGTGGATAAAATGTAAATAAAACGAGTCTACATTGAAGAAGATCACTGTGTAAAGGGGAAGAAATAATACCAAATCATTATAACACAGTGTGATAAATGCTAGAAAATGTACCTAAATAGGGGTGTAAAGAAATTTAGAGATTCTGTATGTGCTGGAAATTCCACCCAAGGTGCTGATACATTGAATTCTGAAGGAAAGCTTAGAGCTTTCTTCGTGAGCTTGATGAATGTGTACACTTCAAGCAGAGGAAATAACATGAACTGATGCAGCTACATAATGGTGCAGCTAAGTCTGAGTGGCTAACACATACAGCATGTGACTGAGAGTGGGGCAGGACAGGCAGGGAAGGTACATGGTGTTCACCATAAAGTCTTTGAATACCAGGCTATGAAATTTGAATTCTGAACCTGTATGCAAAATCCGTAAAGAATATGAATCTAATATTGAGAGGCCCAAAATCCTGAAAGTATCCACTACTTGCATTATGCCTTCTAAACAAAGCATCCCCTCATCTTCCTTTTGGTTTCCACGCTTTTGATAATGTGATCCTGTAAGCTTAAAAACAGTAAATCGAACTGACAATCATTGCCTGACCAAAATATTAAACATTAGAAAGCCCATTGACTTATAAAGTAGACAGGATGAGAAATTTAGGAATGGAGAGGCAGGGAAAAATTTGATAGACATACACAATTTGGAACTGAGGGCTCTCTTGATCAGGTGAATGTGGGGGATGAGAGAGAAGAAGCAGTTTAGGGATGACGGCAAAGTTTCTAGCTACAGTAACCGATTGGCTGAATAATCTAGAGAGTGAATACAAGAGAAAGAAGGGATTTCAGAGGATAGAAAACCAGTGAGTGTAGCATTATAGATCTTGAGTTACGAAATTGAAATAACTGAGCTCTATATTATGAAGACAGTAGTCATACTTTCCAAATTTTAAAAAAAAATGGTTTATAAGGATCTGCCCAACATGCAATATTTTGTGTGAGAAAATTAGGCAGGTATTTAAACTTGAGTCATTTTATGACTATGAAATGCTGTGTATTTTAAGTTAAACACTGATATCAAAAGTCAGGTTTTTTGTTCAAAAAACAGTTCACATTGTGCTGTTCTCATAAACACTAGCTGAAAATGCATGGAATTAAACTATGCATCACCTACTCTCCCCTCTATTTTATTAGGCCTATGAAAAGCTACCACAAGACTTAAATAAGCCTTCTCAGTATGCCCTATAGGCTACAGACTGAGGAAACTTGGTTATGACCATTAGAAAAATGCTTTTTCAGAAATTCCCCAATCTACTTACTATTTTGTTCATATCTCAGTCAACCATGGCTTTACCCTGCCTTGTTCTTTGGATATTAGTTTCCAGGTTGCCCCTGCCTGTTCCCAAGGAACAGCCATAGCTCACCTATTGTTGACTTGTACTCACATCTTTCTTCAGCACTTGCCTCATGCCCAAACTGCTGGGCTCACCAGTTGGCCACATATCTTCATCTTCAATACCCAATACTCATCCTCACTGTCCTATGTTAATGCTATTAGACATTATTAAGGCTATTTAGTGGACTCAAAGCACTGTGGTTTCTGCCTCCACCCCAAAAAGTATTTGTTGTACACAGATAAACAGAGAAGAGGAAATTCTGAAGGAAAAAACTTTAAGGTCTAGGATCCAAAAGGGTTATTATAAAAAATTGAGAGTGTTAAAAAAAAGAAATATTTTAAAGAGGTTTAAAAAGCACCTCAACACAACCCTTTCATTTATATTGTTTCAAGCAAAATACCACAAATTCAAAATGTTCCTATTAATTTTCATATGCTACACTCACTCAACAAGTTTGACTATTTTACTTAATAATTTTTGACACAAAAATGTAAATAACGGTGCACTTCACCTTCCCAAGTTCCCACAGTCCATTTTCTTGGTAGTAGAGGGAAGAATACACTATCAGAACTGTGCACATTCTGCTGGTTAAAATCCAAAAGTAGTTTTTTAAAAAGTTTTCTGTCACAACTTGCTCTTGGGAGTTTATTCCCTGCCAATTGAAAACTATGATTTTCAGGAGAACACAAGCCCTTTTAAAACTCAGACAAGCTTACTGTATCTCTGCATTGATTTGGATTGAAGTCCTGTGAAAACATCATCTTTCTACTTTCTACTTCAGGTAAAGATATGGAACTTAAAATTTTATTTTCCTTGAAGAATTCCTGGAGCATTTCTATTTAGTCGTTTTGGGGAGAGAAGCCAACTTTCCTTTAATTTAGTGAAAGAAGGCAGGCTCCAAGTGCATTTCAATTTGAGGATGGGGCACTGCTTAAAATAGTTTCACAACCAGCTATTTACGAAATGTCTCATCGTGACGATAAAGAGGAAAAGAGAGTTAGAAGAACTGGGTTCTACCCTTTGCTCTGCTCTTCACTACCTTTGTGGTCTTAGGGAAGGCATTTTTCTAGGCCAGCTTTCCTCAAGTGCACCTCTGAGCTATACAACAGTCCTATGTTATCCCACTCTCAAAAATGCACAAACATATTGCACAGTACACAATGTCTTCAGTTAGAACATCTGTAACATTGTTTAACCAGTGCTTCCCAAGCTTATGGGCCCACATAACTACAAATTAGTGTTTTATGGAATTCATTTTAGGAAGTGCTACTCTAGGTATGAATTTACTCATAGACCAAAAAAAAAAAAAAAGAGGATACTGAAAAAAATGTATATTGAGATTCCTGTAAATTTTTGTATTGCTTGATTGATCAAAATGTCAGTAGCATAAAATGAGAATTGGAAAAATATAACAGTTCTTAACTAAATATTTTTAAAAATAGAACTTCTGTTCATAGAAATACAGTAGTAGATATCATGAAAGACCTTCCTGATCCAAGGCATTTAAAAATGTTACGTATATTTTTAAAATAATTTAAATACATGGCTAAGTTAACAAGAAATTAAAATAAATTCTTGGGCAGTAGTTTGGGGTGGGAGTATTTCCGAAGGACTCATCAGACAGAGAAAATCATAAAAAGTTAAGTTCTGAAGCAGCAGCTACATCAAGAGCATCTGCCAATGCTTACTGACTTACAGCTGTGGTATAAATGACCAGATGGAAAACAGAAGATAGGGCCTAAGGGTTGTACAAGGTGAGAAGCCATATTTGAGATTCTCCCATAAAGCTGAGACCCCCTAAAAATGTTATAACTTCTGCGAATTGGTATACTAGAAATAAAATCCACCTTACATGGCACAATGGCAAGAAAAAATTATATCTCCCACTCTGATTCTGATAAATATTGATAAAATAATTTCCTTGAGAATGTATAACCTACCACAAGTCAGTGTTCACACAAGTTTGGAGCATGTTTCAAACCATTTTGGTGATCACAAATACTATAAGGTGGAATACAGTTTATAGCGTCATAGATGTCCACCAGAAGCCAACATAAAAGAATGTGCTCTCAATTTAGGCCTCAAAGAATCCTGAAAGATGAGGTTTCAATGAACATAACACACATAACATAACATACTTGTAAATAAGTCACTATGTACTAGACAGAGCAAAACAAACAGTTATTCAAATATTTCCGATATGGGGTTATCAGGTTCAGTGTATAAATATATTTGAGAAAAAAATCAAAGAAAAAGTTCTGTGAAAAAACAAAAGTCTCTAAGAATAATTGAAATATTTGAAAATATAGTTTTTAGAAGTAAAATTGTTGAATCAAAAAGGTGATGGAAAGATTGAATATCATATTACACATAGCTGAAGAGGCAGTCAACTGCAAAACAGAACTAAAGGTATTACTCAACATGCAATAGAAGGAACAAAAATTTGAAATATAAATAAAAAGTTAAAAGGCATGAAAGATAAAGTGGTAATGTTTAACACACATCTAAGTTGAGTTCCAGAAAGAGAAAATAGAGTCAAAATTTGAAGAATTTTCCACAATTGATAAAAAGCATGACTTCTTAGATTTGGAAAGCCCAACAAATTCCAAGTGAGGTAATAAAAATATCAATAAATCCATACTCAGACACATTTTAATAAACTGAAAAAATAAAGGAAATCTAACAGAAAAGTTTCAGTTTAGCAATAGGTAAGGAGAAAAGATTGCCTACAAAGGTAAACAATTAGAAAAATAGCAGACCTCTTGACAGCACAAACGAAACCAGAGGTCTAGATACTACTATCAGTGCAAATGCCCTGGTTAATTATAATTATGAAAACAAAGTAAAAAGGATCAGAAGCTGATCAATTATATGACTACCTAGAAAAAGGATACCATTAATGTTAACGGCACAGACACCGCTAATCATTTCTGAACTGCAGTCTCTAGGGAAGAAAGTAGTGTGCTTGGCTGCCTACTTACGACATCAAAGATGTTGTGGCCACTTCCCATTGTGGCCATCCCCTACCCCAACACCCCTTCTACGAACTCAGAAATGTGTACCCTGTTTAGTCAGCCAGAAATTTCACCTAGAAATATATGACTATAATACAGGCAAATACAGCAACTCTCTAAATTGAATTATGCCCTTAAGAGATCAGTTAAAAGAAGACATATCTTAATGTCATATGGAGATAAGAGTCTAAAGCAGTGGTTCCCAAACAGGGCTAAGCATTGGAATCATCTGGGGACTGTTATTTTTTTTTTTTAAATATGAATAGCTGGACTATACCTAATTTACTGAAACAGCGTTGCAAGCACAGGAATCTTTAACAAAGCTCTGTAGGTGATTTTGATACACTGACAGCTTTGAGAACTACTGGTCTAAGGGAACTCCAACTAGATCAAGCCTTGTGCTTCAAAGACATACAACCTGGTTCTTATCAGCTCTCAGTCTCATGAAAGCTGGCACACTCAAAATCAAACTGACTTTAAGGCTGAAAGAGATACCAGAATACCACTCCTTGAAGTACATAGCAATTGTGTGAAGCACAGATATTCATGTTTCCATGATTAGCCCCTTTTCCACATGGCTAGAGCCAATTACATGGGAACATAATTACAAGAAGAAACTAACATTGGGCATCAGCAACCACTTTCTCATAAACCAGATAGCTATAGTGAGTCTAGAATATTCCATCAGACTATTTTCTTCTTGAGAATTAATAAGTTGTTGGTGAATGTGGAATCAGAACAAAAGGCATCGTATATAGTGAAGATCATTTTAAATCTCCTCCTCATCAAAGCGATGGGTTTTCAACACGAGACTAGAAAATGCAGGTCGGTTGACAACAACCAGCACTGCAGATGCAGTTGTCTGCCTGGGGATACTGTGGATGGTGGGGCTGACAGTACTGGGATAGGATGGGGTGTGTACAGATGACATTGCCTCTGTAAAACTCCTTAGCTAATCACCCTAGCCCTGCTTCAGATTAAAACTTTTAAATATATACTGTTCCTTTCTATTCTAAGACACAGCACATGTTCATATTTTTGAAGTCAAGATGTGTCTTAAGACAGATGTGTAGATTTAATGTAGCTTTTAAAACCATTAAATCCATGAAGCTCCTGCTTCTGGATAGGAACTTTTTCTTGCATTATAATTGTAAAATTTCTGTGGTGATGCCTCATATTTACCCATCTTAGACCAACCCTGAATCAATCAGGTGTGGCTGAAGGGGCTGGATCAGAATGGTTGCTTATATTCTCCATGTGTGTGGGAAGAGTTTCCCTGAAAAAAAAGAGAGAGACATTTGGCCAACAGAAAAGAGAAATAAGGTAGAAGTGCATAAGGTCAAACAGTTGCTGTATTCATAACATTCCTGATTAATTCCAAAGGAAGTGTCTGTCAGAAACAA
Organism: Pteronotus mesoamericanus; assembly: GCF_021234165.1. NCBI lineage: Eukaryota > Metazoa > Chordata > Mammalia > Chiroptera > Mormoopidae > Pteronotus > Pteronotus mesoamericanus. The sequence goes on along the minus strand of NW_026555329.1, from coordinate 44,423,319 downwards.
ATTCACTAAACTTACACGTTTATAAGAGCAGGGTGGCAGCCCAGGTGAGACCTTAAATATATTTTTCAATTGTTTTAACAGTAATAATTTGGGTGGAGGTAAACAAAATGTAAGTCCAGGAATAATATGTCTATTTTTTTACTCTTTCCTGACTTTATTAAACTCTAACCTTGATTTTAAAAACTTGGCAACATTCTGCTGTTTGTTTACATGGGACCTATGGAAACAGAATTAAGCAAATTATTCTTTCAAACTACCATCTTGCTCTTAAAATTCTAATGCACAACAACATTATGGTTATTCTTTCAAGCATACCAAATTGACCTAGTTAGCAAGCCTTACAGACCTCTGATCACTTAAGTAAATCCACAGATAAAATATCCAGCACTAAATAGCAGTTCCTGGAAACTCAGATCAGTTAGAAAGCTGGTTAAGTAAAATAGTGAGTAGAAACATTCTCTGAGTTTTAATTATTTTGTTTCCATCTTTAAGAAGAATATTGGTCTGCATTATATAGACAACAAAGAGTTATGATGGTAAATTTTACAATAATGGTTATTTGATTAAGGCAAACTTATGTTACACTGATTTTAATCCAGTGGTTTTACCTTTATCATAACAACTTTTATTTTCTTACTTGAAAAAGAAAATGATACATTTTATATAAACAACAATGCATTTTCTGTCAAATATAATTAATGTCTGATAAATAAAGTTTATGAATTTTGTAAAAGAAAAGATTTTTGTTTGGTTTTGAATGATCTTAGCAAAACAGCTTTTCTTGCTTATTCAACATCTGTTAGCTCCTCCATATCCTGGAAGCATTAAGTGTATTATGCTTTCAGCTGGAAGCAAATAAGAACAAATCTCAGCCACCTCATTTTATAAATCCTTTCAATCATTCATAATATTCTTTGACTAGCAAATAAAAGGACTGCATCAAAAAAAGCAATTTAACTCATTGCTTACAGAAGGAAATAATCAACACCAGTCATTGTCTAAGTACCAAATACAATACTATATCCAAAATAGATCACACTCATTTAGTCATTGCTCCATAAGTTAAAAAGTTTTTCTTTAAAAAGCCACCAGTAATACCTCAAACTTCTATTTTTCTAAGGTAAAGTAATCAGAGTTTAAATGATTATGTGCATGTAAGTAAGCATGTAGTGACATAATATTCTTGAATTATTTCACTATTGCTTTGAAATTAATTTTATTTGCCTACAAATAATTTCTATAACCCATCCTGTTATTCTAGTATTTGTTGGAATCTTCTTTAAATTTGAATTTGACTTTCAAGAAAAGATATTTCAAAAAACATTCTTCTTTGTATGAGGGCTCACTACTAAGTATTTCATTTTTCATGCTAATATGTATCTAAAAGTTATACTACAGCAGTGAAAATGCAGTGATGGAGAAATTACTATTTGAACACATTTTATCCTCTCTCTCTCTCTCTCTCTCTCTCTCTATATATATATATATATATAAATATATATGTACAGATAAATCTTAATTTGAAGGCAGTCCTTGGGATCAAACATGTCAGACCTTGGATGTTGCCTCTGACATTTACTAGTCAAAGGGACCTGAGCAACTTTCCTGATCTTTGTGGGCCTCCTTCTTTATTCATTTGTTAAATATGGAAATTACACACACCACATTAGGTTTTATGAGCATTAAATAAGTTGGTGAGTATAAAGTCTAGTACAGTGCTTTGAAAACAAAATAAGTATGTGATAATACACAGCTTCTTTCCGTGATTTAATCCATACAGTTATAAAATAAGCTTTTTTTTTTTTTCCTTTAGGATTCTCTTATTTATTGGGACCCTTTAAGAAGCAAGTAAACTAATTCAAAATCTAACTCAACAAAGTCCAAGTAGATCCAGGACCTTAACTGTCATCATGCCATCTTTCCTGTCTCTTGGCTCACCAAAAGCAGGCTCCCACCAGGTGGGCTATGATATATGAGGCAAATATGATAGCCAAAAGCTTGTGTTTATATTCTAACAATTGAGCAAATCCAGCTGAAAAAGAGGTATCTTTCCCAATAATTCCAGCAAGAATTCTAGAAATATCTCTGATTATCTTAATCTCAGAGATCAGTTATATGCCTAACTACAAACGGCAGGAGAATGCAATAGACTTGTGTTTCCTCATTGACCAAGGGAGGTGGTAGCACCCTGTTTGAGCCATCATGAGGAAGAGGAGACATAAGAAGGCCAAGAAGAGAGTAAAAGCTGTGATGGACTTGAGAAATTTAGAACTTTAAATGTATGTTCCATCTCGCCCTGAGATCAGCTTAAGATAAATAAAACTTCACAGTCTCAACATGTTCTATCATTTCTATTTGGTCCTTCTACATATAGTCTATTTCTTTGAAGAGACATTCTATTTTATTGCTAAGATTTTCTACTTTTTCTGTTGTTTCAAGTGTGTTTGTAATTGCTTGTTGAAGTATTTCTTTTTCTATCACAAAATCTCTTTAAAATCTCTGTCACATAATTCCAACATCTGTGCATTCCAATGTTGTCTGCAGTTGATTGTCTTTTCTCATTCAAGTTGAGATTTTCTAGGATCTTGGTATAAAAAAATGATTTTTGATTGTATCCTAGATACATTGGGTATTATGAGACTCTATTACCTTATTTAAATCAGTTTTAGAAGGACTCCTCTGACTCTGTGCTGGCAAGGAAAAAGGTGTGTTGCCTTATTACTGTAAGGTAGTGGTGGAAGCTCAGGTTCCACAGTTGATCTCCATTGACAGCCTGTGGTTATTGTGGGGTGGGAGGCTCCTCAATATTGCAGGGCAAGGGGGGAGTTCAGGTTCCCCACTAAACCTCTACTGATAGGAATGAGGCTCATAGAGAGAGGAGTGCTTGATTACTTCTATCTGTGTGGCTTTCACTGACACAGCTGGTAGAGTGTGTGTGGCTTGCCATTATCGGATGATGATAAAGTCAAGGTTTTCCATGTTACCTCCTCTAATACTATTACAGCATGTATGGGGAGGCATGACTTTTCACCACTTGGTGGGAGAGAGACTGGGAGTCCATTCTCCCCAGGGTCTCCACTTTCACCATGGGGGTCATCCTCACAACTCTCAGGCAGAAATGAAAACCCAGCTTCCCCACTTGGCTTTCTCTTGACACCACCCAAGTATGGTTGGGTGCTGGGGGGATGCCTTTCATTTCAGCTGGGCAAGGACAAAAGTCTAGGCTTTCTATGGTTGCCTTTGCTGACAGAGTTAAGTGGGACTGCAATTTCTTCCTGTGGTGTGTGACTGGAGTAGGGAGGTCATTGTCTAAAAGTCATTTATCATTCTAACCTATACCTTCTTACTTTCCCTGGTCTGGTCCTTTGGCAAGAAAAAGCAGGCATTTCTCAGGGATTTTTCTTTTTCTTCTTTTCTTTTTCCTTTTTTTTCTTTTTCTTTCTTTCTTTCTTTTTTTTTTTTTTTTTTGTGGCTTTTGAATTTCTTGGTTACTTCAACTCCCTATTTGGGATATATGAGGCAAATACAAACAAACAAACAAACAAAAAACAGGGAACTCACTGTGATGTCAATCCCTGGTTCCTGGATCCTTAGCTGACTGGATTTATTCTTTCCATATTTCAGTCTTCTTATGCTTATTTCTAATATCTACTTTTCCCTTAGATCTTTGGCCCTTAAGTCTTGGCTGCCATAAGTATCCCTAACCCCAAACACAGAAAAACTGGTACATGATCTAAGGCACCATTTTCTGGTACATCTCTGTGTTGTGTATCAAAAAATGCTGCTATTCCAAAGTGGGGTAAAGTGAAAGAGTATAGGTCTCACCTCAATTTGTTTCCCTTTTCTTTAAGATGTGGCTCCTGAAGTCCTAGCTTTCTTGACAGTTCCTCAGTGCTTTCAAACAGATTTCTTAAAACTATACAGTTTGCTTATTTCACTTGCTGGGAAGGTTAGTGTGTTACAAGTTATTTGTCTCATTAGCAGAAATGGAATACTCAAATATCTCCTAAGGGCATTTATACCATTCTATTTGACATCCTCTTCTTTCATATATGTCCTGGGCTTATAAATTAATTCTGGCAGTGAGGGCCACAGAGTCAGGTCACATTCCACATATAAAGTTTAATAGGAAATAAACATTTACTGATGGATTATTTAGGGATTTCCCATGGCTGATATTCAGTTTGTGTGAACTGGTATATCCATATCCATACAAGTTACTAAAACATTAATATATTAATTACTAAATAACTGTTATCCTCCATGCCTGATGCCCTCCCTGAGGCCCCATTGAAATTTCTGATGATATAAAACATAAAGGGCTCACACTTAGTCAGGGTGAACCTTCAGCAGCACTGTTCTGATACCATGGCTACTAACCCATCATTTTTGGTAAGGGCCCAGGCTTAGCTGTTTAGTATTTTGAATATCATTTCTGTGTACACCTGAGCCATGTATATCCAAGTCTGATTTTTCTCATACTATAGGACAAATTATATTTTTCTCTTGGTTATTTTCATAGAGAATTCTTTGGCTCTTATTTATTTGGATAATATGTAACAATATAATCAGTAAAAGCATTTACAATTATTTATGCTAATAAGCCCTATGTTAATTTCATTTATAAATACCTTTACCTTTCATTAACATAATTACAACCAGATATAATTGCCAGCTTAAGCCAAATAATTTCTGATAAGGCCAATCTCAGCCAAGACAGTAATTTTTTCTTGCTAACCAAAAATGTTATGTTTGATACATGAAACTAAGAACACTCTCTAACACATGTTAAAGTAAATAATCATTGCAAATTCATTAATAGTAGCCATCTTTATTTTTCCATTATTCACTGCAATCATTTACTTCTTGAACCATGGCCTGAGTATATTATTGCCATTATGCTTGTCTGAGATAGTGTGCATAAATTGCACAAGGACATGAGAATTTTATGTTTTGTATTTACTACAAGTCTCAATGAATATTTCATTTAGTAACACTTTTTAGGGAGATTTAAGGCATTAATTAAGCTAAGATTATTTTTTCTTTGAATTAAATTACAGATAGAAATATAATTAATGATTTTGCTATGTTGCAATTCAATAGCAAAATTCTCTGTTCCCTTATATATTTACACTCTGAAACAGACCAATGTAGAGCATATTAAATGTATTTTCTTATGCTTAACTTTTTTCTTTATAGACTATGTTGGAAATGGTGCAGTGTGCTGCAGGAAAAAGGAAAAGTATGCATAGAAGAATTACTAGTTCCTGGCTATTGTGACCAAGGCTCGGAGGGTTTTTTTTGGATCTATGTCAAGTTCCTGGTTACTAATTGGGCCCAAAAAATTTCAATATCAAATTTAAACTGCCTAACTGGGACTAAGTTTCTTTTAAAAGGATTTATGAGACTTACATATCTGAAGCTACTATAAGGAATTGGTTACTAGATAAAGGAAGACTCAGACAGTCAGTATTCATTTCATTGAGTCAATTTAGTCATGGTTCCTACACTCTAAAACATTAATGAAAAACAGGTAGTCAAACCAACTCAATCTGAGAACAGCTCTTTTTTCCAATAATAGACAATACAGCAGTTTATGCTTCCTTATAGAATAAACAGATAATATCAATTTTGAATACATCTTGATTCACTTTTTAAGGCAATTTTCAGTTGATAAAATCTGTGTAGAAAATGAAAAATTTATAAATGTCAGGGTGTCTAGGGATTTATAAATAGTTGTGGCAGGGACTGATAAACTAAAACTATTTAACTATTGGCCATGACTACAAATGAGGGTGTTCCCCTTCTATTTTGCTATTAAGATGTTACATGCCAAATTACTTTGTATTTGTGGGATCCTATAGACACATGTTAATATTATTTATTTCTGACAGTAACTTAACTTTATTTATTTTAAAGTGAGGAGAAGGGAGCTCAGCATGATTAGGTCACCTCCTCAGGTAACAAAATACATAAGTAGAAAAGTCAATTCTAATGCTTACTTAGTTCAATATCCATTTCACTTGATAGCAGTCCAAGTAATACTTGCATATACTCTAATCGCATCTAATAATCCTGCTCAGAGAATTTTGAAGGAATTTTAAGTCATTGTAGCATATTCTCATAATTATTTTAAATTTATTTTCTCCCCCAGTCCTTACATAAAAGATGAACTAGTTAGAGGTCAAAGAAGAGGCATTCTCTGGCCCAAGAGATCATGAATTCACAGGGCATTAATAAGGGATTAGTGTACAAGAGTTCCTCCCAGTAATGTTGGATTTTAATGATATAAAAGTGTTAGAAATAGCAATGAGAAGAGGATGACTTAAGCAATGCTGAGTGGTCCACTTGAAACTCTGACAACGAGAATGAAAAGAATGCTGTTAGCCCTGTCCAAGGGAGACACCATCAGAGGCGCTCAGTCTCAGATAACAACTGATATACTGATGAGTGGAGCACAAATAATCTTTCACAAAGTTCTGAGATTACGCTTCCCACATGACTGCTCTAAACTACCTGCTTTTATTTTCTCTGAAACTGGGCTCAAACCATTGTGCAAATACCAACTTGCCATACTATGTCTTTAAGCTAAAAGAAAGGTACTAGAGCTAATTAGAGAAATATCTAGATATTGTAAAAGGCTTTACCCTCACACTAATTTAATATATATTCATTCAACAAGCATTAATTGAGTCACACACACGTGCTTAGCACTGAGGATCAAAAATGATATATTATTGCCCTTTGCAAGCTCAAAATCTAATGGGCTTTTTGCTGCAAACTGTTTTTATATAAATTTAAAAGGGTATCAATCAATTTTACCAGAACCTAAAACCTCTTGAGTGAGTAAATCGTAGTGAACCAATTCAAGCTCTACCCTCTGATTCTTACTCCCCACCTAGGGAACTCCTTAGGACTTCTCTCCTTCATATCTGAAACAGATTTTAACCAATAGGTTTTGTTCATTAGCTTCAGCTGAAATTGGCTGAAACTTTCAGAAACAGTTCTTCACTAAATATTAAAGAAGGACAAAAGGAAAATAGGGAGACTATAATGTACATAGCCAAGCTAATTAAGAAAAATTTTCTGACCTTGTAGAAGCTAGTTGGCCTGAGGGGTTGAAAGGCCTGCCTCAATTTATATGGAATTCCTTGAAAAGGAGGTAGCTACCCTCCAGATCCCATAGAGTAAAATAACCCCACCAGCAAGGTAGCCTTATGTTCTCTTCCTAGCACCAGCTGGCCTCCATGTAGTAAACTTCAGAAGGTTGTTCCCACCCAGAGTTTTTAACAAAAGATACAAGTCTTACCCCAATTTCTGGCTTAAAGGGTGACTAATCATTGACATCAGGGAGAAATCCATGCTCAAGTTAAACTTTTCTTAGCATAGAATCAACTGAACCTCAGTATCTTATCCCAGCATCATAACCACACAGTACTGATGTAGGCAGAATAGCACATGGGAAGTTAAACCCTCACTCATTCCTATTCCCTCTAATCCCTGCCCCCATAAAGGCAATGTAAGGATAGAAAAAGCAACTTGTGGATAGGTTAAATAAAGGAGTAGAGTGAAATTTCCTGGGATTGTTGGACATCCCAAACTACTATAATAAAATGGAATCCTTTTTTAAATTTTATTGTTGTTCTATAATAGTTGTCCCAATTTACCCCCATTGCTTTCTCTGGCCCACCCACCCCCTAACTCCCAAAGTCAATCCCCACCCTATTGTCCATGTCCATGGGTAATTTATACTTGTTCTTTAACTAGGCTCTTCCCCTTCTTCCCTCACTTATCCCCCTCTCTCATCCCTTCTGGTCCCTGTCGGTTTGTTTCTTGTTTCGATGCCTCTAGTTCTATTTTGCTAATTTGTTTGTTTTGTTCATTAGGTTACAGTTAAAGATGAGATCATATGGTATTTGTCTTTGGCCACCTGGCTTATTTCATTTAGCATAATAGTTTCCAGTTTCATCTATGCTGTCATGAAAGGTGGCAACTCTTTCTTTCTTTCTGCTGCAAAGTATTCCATTGTGTAAATGTACCACAGTTTTTTGATCCACACATTCACTGATGGGAACTTAGGCTGTTTCTGGCATTTGGCTAATGTAGATAACACTGCCATGAACATACGGGTGAATAGGTTCTTTTGAATTGGTGTTTCAGGATTCTTAGGGTACAATCCCAGCAGCGTAATCACGGGATCAAAAGGCAGTTCCATTTTTAATTTTTTGAGGAAATTCCATACTGTTTTCCACAGTGGCTGCACCAGTCTGCATTCCCGCCAACAGTGCATGAGTTTCCTTTTCTCCACATCTTTACCAGCACTTGTTGTTTGTTGATTTGTTAATGATGGACATTCTGACTGGTGTGAGGTGGTATCTCAATGTGGTTTTAATTTGCATCTTTCTGATGGTTAACATTATTGAGCATCCTTTCATATGTCTATGGGTCCTCTGCATGTCCTACTTGGAGAAGTGTCTGTTCAGGTCCTTTGCCCATTTTTTAATTGGATATTTGTCTTCCTGGTGTTGAGTCATATGAGTTATTTATATATTTTGGAGATCAAACCCTTGTCCAAGGTATCGTTGGCAGATACGTTTTCCCATATAGTCAGTTCCCTTTTCATTTTGATGATGTTGTCTTTAGCCATGCAGAAGCTTTTTAATTTGATATAGTCCCATTCATTTTTCTTTCCTTAATTTCCCTTGCCATAGAGGATGTATTGGTAAAAATATTGCTGTATAGGATATCTGAAATTTTGCTGCCTATGTTTTCTTCTAGGACTTGTATTGTGTCATGACTTATATTTAAGTCTTTTATCCATTTCGAGTATATTCGGCTGTATGGTGTCATTTGGTGATCTCATTTCTGGTTTTTCTGCATATATCATTCCAGGTCTAACTAGCACCATTTGTTGAAGAGGTTATTTTTACTTTATTTATGCCTCTTCCCCCTTTGTCAAGTATTAATTCACCATAAAGACATGGGTTTATTTTGGGGGGCTTTCTATTCTGTTCCATTGATCTATGTGTCTGTTCTCATGCCAGTACCAAACTGTTTTGATTACAGTGGCCTTGTAGTATAGTTTGATATCAGTTTGTGATCCTTCCTACTTTGTTCTTCTTTTTCAAGATTACTGTGGCTATTCGAGGTCATTTTTGGTTCCATAAAAATTTTTGAAATATTTGTTCTAAATCTGTGAAATATGTCATTGGTATTTTAATAGGGATTGTGCTGATTCTATAGTTTGCTTTGGGTAGTATGGGCATTTTAATGATGTTGATTATACCCATCCGTGAACATTGTATATGCTCCCATTTGTTTGTACCTTCCTTATTTTTGATTCAGTGTTCTGTAGTTTTCTGAGTACAGGTCATTTACCCACTTAGTTAAGTATATTCCTAGGTTCTTTATTTTTCTATTGTTTTAGTAAAGGGATTTTTGCCTAGTTCCTGTTTCTGATATTCCATTGTTGGTGTAGCAAAATGCCTTCGAGTTCAGAATACTGACTTTGTATCCAGCTATTTTGCCAAATTCACTTATTGGGTCAAGTAGTTTTTTGGTGGAGCCTAAGGGGTTTTTTTTTTATGTACACTATCATGTCATCTGCAAATAATGACAACTTTACTTCCTGCTTTCCAATATGGATGCTTTTTATTTATTTTTCTTGTCTGATCACTGTGGCTAGGACTTTTAATACTATGTTGAGTAAAAGTGGTGAGGGCAGACATCCTTGTCTTATTCCTGATCTTAGGGGGAAAAGTTTTAGTTTTTGCCCATTGAGTGTGATGTTGTACATTTATAGTATATGGCCTTTATTATGTTGAGGTATACTCCCTGTATTCCAATATTGCTGAACATTTTTAACATAATGGGTGCTTTACTTTATCAAATGCTTTTTCAGTATCTATTAATATGATCATGTGATTTTTGTCTTTCATTTTGTTTATATCATGTATTACATTTATTGACTTGTGAATATTATACAGTTCTTGCATTCCTTGGATGGATCTCCCTTGATCTTGGTATATAATCTTTCTAATGTATTGCTGGATGTGGTTTGTCAATATTTTGTTGAGGATTTTAGCATCTATGTTCATCAGCTATACTGGCATGTAGTTTTTTTCTTTGTTGTGTTTTTATCTAGTTTTGGAATTAGGACAATACTGGCCTCATAAAAAAAGAGTTTGGGAGTCTTACTTCTTCTTGAATTTTTTAGAATATTTTGAGAAGGATAGGAGTTAGCTCTTCCCTAAATGCTTAGTAATATTTGCCTGTGAAGCCATTCAGTCCCAAGCTTTTGTGTGCCTGGAGTTTTTTGTTTACTGATTCAATTTCACTATTACTGGTCTATTCAGGCTTTCTGTTTCTTCTTGATTCATTTTGGAAGATTATGTTTCTAGAAAATGGTAGAAAATGGTTGTTAAATTTGTTGGGTGTTCATAATAATTTCTTACAATCCTTTGTATTTCTGTGGTATTGGTTGTAATTTCTGTTCTTTTGCTTTTGGTTTTATTTATTTGGATCCTCTTTTTTTTTTTTTTTTTTCTGTCTTGATGATTCTGGTAAAAGTCTTGTCAATATTATTTATCTTTCCAAAGAACCAGTTCCTGTATTTATGATCCTTTGAATTGTTCTTTTAGTCTTTATTTCATTTAATCCTGCTCTGATCTTGATTATTTCCTTCCTTCTTCTCACTCTGGGCTTTGCTGTTGCTCGTCTAGTTCTTGTAGATGTCCAGTTATGTTGTTTTTAAAAAATCTTCTGTCTTTTCTATGTAGGCCTGTATTGCTATGAACTTTTCCCTCAAGACTCCTTTAGCTGTGTCCCATAGGTTTGGGACTTTTGTGTGTTCATTTTCATTTGTTTCCAGAGAGTTTTTGATTTCTTCCTTGATCTCACTGTTAACCCACTCATTATTTAATAACATGTTCTTCAGTCTCCATATATTTGAATGATTTTGAGGGTTTTTTTTCCTTGAGATTGGTTCCTAGCATTAAGCCATTGTGATCCAAGAAGATGCTTGATATGGTTTCAATTTTCTTAAGTGCGTTGAGGCTTGTATTATGTCCTACTATGTGGTCTATCTTTGAAAATGTTTCATGTGTATTTGAAAAGAATATATATTTTACAACTTTGGGGTGAAAGTTTTTGTATATATCAATTAAATCCATTTGATCTAGAGTGTTGTTCAACACTACAATATCCTTGTTGATTCTTTGCCTGGAAGATTTAACCATTGTTGACAATCTAGTGTGAAAATCCCCTACTATGAGTGTTTGCTGCCAATATCTTTCTTGAATTCCTCCAAGTTTTTATATTTGGGTGCTCCTATGCTGGTTTGCAAGGGTTACATGCTTACAAGGGTTATATCTTCTTAATGGCTTGTTCCCTCAAGTATTATATAGTATCTTCCTTTGTCTCTTTTTATGACCTTTGTTTTGAAATCTATTTTGTCTGATATAAGTGTAGCTGCCCCAGCTTTTTCTCCAGGGCCATTTGTCAGAATACTTTTTCCATCCCTTCACTTCTAGTCTGTGTAGATCTTTTGTTCTGAGGAGGGTCTCTTGTAGATAGCATATATGTGCGTATATTTTCTTACCTATTCAGCTACCCTATGTCTTTTAATTGGAGCATTTAATCCATTTACATTTAAAGTTATTATTGATAGGTACTTATTCATTGCCATTTTTTCCCTGTGTTCTTGTGTTCCTCTCTCTCTTTTTCTTCATCTTCTTAGAGCAGTGCCTTTATCATCTCTTGCAATGCTGGTTTGGTGGAGATTTGTTCTTTTAGTTGTTTTTTTTCCCCCTGGGAATCTCCTTACTTTGCCTTCCATTTTAATTTAGAGACTTGCTGTGCAGAGCAGTCTTGGTGGCAGCCCTTTGCTTTTCATTCCTTGGAATATTTCTTGCCATTCCCTCCTGCCTTGTAGTGTTTCTGTTGAGTAATTAGCCGATAGCCTTATCAGGGTACCTTGTATGTTATTAGCTATTTCTCCCTTGCTGCCTTTAATATTCTCTCTTTGTCTTTAAACTTTGTCACTTTTATTGTGATGTGTCGTGGAGTGAGTTGCTATGGATTCATCTTGATTGGGACCCTCTGTGTTTTCTGGACTCACCTGGCCTTTTTTCTCATCAAGTTAGGAAATTCTTTGTCATCACTTTTTCTAACAGATTTTCTATGCCTTGCTCCCCTTCTCCTCCTTGTGGTATTCCTATGATGTGGTTATTATTATGTTGCATGTTGTCCTGTAGCTTCCTTAAACACTCTTCATTCTTTGTGAGTCTGTTTTTGTTTTGTTGCTCTGTCTGGAATTTTTTGCCTACCTTGTCATCCAGCTCACTGATTCAATCTGTTTCATCTAACCTACTTTTAATTCCTTCTACTGTAGTCTTCAATTCAGAAATTGTATCTTTCATTTTCTCTTGGCTCTTATTGATGGTTCCAACTCTTTTTTCATGCTGGTATAGTATGCAGTAAGTTCCTTGTAGCTTCCCTTTTGGTTCTTTGTGGTTCTTTCTGGGGATCCTCCCCCTTCTTTCCATTAGGGGTTATTTCTTTATCTCCCTATTTTAGGTACTCTTTTCTTTTGTTTCTGCTTCTTAGGTTGATCTGCTTTGACTCCCTATCTTAATGGTATGACCTTCTATTGTGGGAGAACTGTGGGATTCAGTAGTACAGTCTCCTTGATCTCTTGGACTTGATGCTCTTGGGATGCTGTTTATGCCATTTACATTGGCTCTGTGGTTGTAACTGGATTTTGATTGTTGTGGGAGTTATTTTTTGGTGGATCTTTCTCTCTGGCTGGATGAACAAGAGATACTCTGCCACCATTTCTTGTATGGTGGTATGCAGGTGTTGCCAGAACAAAACCACACAAGCCAGGAAACAGATTCACACCTGCAAAAATAACACCCACCCATAATCACACTATCAATAGCAATTGAGCCAGTATTAATAAGGGAGTAAAGAGATTAAGGCTATTATAAGAAAGTAAAAATGAATATGAGGTGACTGAAAGAAAAATGATTTTGAGGGTTTGGAAGGAGGAGCAATTATAAGAGTAGGGAAGCAGTGTAAAGAAAAGAGACAAAGAAAGTAAAATTTACATCATAAATAAAAAATAGAATGAAGAAGGCAGAATGCAGCAAGAGCAGGGAAGTGTGTAGTGTTAGGTTTAAACAGAAATTTTAAAAATATAGTGAGAGAGAGAAAGAAAAAGGAAAAATAATTAGGAAATAAATTTAAAAAAATAGTAACCAAATTGGAGAAAAAGATACATCACAGCACTATCAACAACAAATGAGCTAAGATTAATATAGGTGGTATGGGAATAAGAGAAAAAAAGAAAGAAAAAAAGCTTATAAGATGTCTAGAGGAAAGGGAAGTAAATTTGAAATGATAGAGGGAGAAGGGATACTAAGAGTGAGGAATGAAAACCAGGCTAAGATAGGGAAAAAATAAATTTGAGACAAAAAAGAGAAAGAGGGCATTCAGAAATCAGAATGGAGTAGGGGGAGGAATGGTAAAATTTGAGATTTGAAATAACAAAATAATGTTGATATAGAGATAAAATTGAAGGAAGGCAACAACCACCCACCCTATCTGCAACAACTGCAAAGATTGGTAAAAGTGGAGAGACAACAAGGATATTTGAATTTGAAGTGTGGGAAAAAGAATGTGAGGTGACCGATGACAAGAAAAATGATTTTGAGAGGCTGGAGGGGAGAGAAATAGTAAATGTGCAGAAAGGAAACAAGTCATAGCAAGAGAGAAACCAAACAAAAATAAAAAGAGGAAAGAAGGTAAAATGGGGTAAGAAAAGAGAGGAGCAAATACGACATTTGAAATAAAATATAATATAAAATCTAGTGCCTTAATAAGCACAAACTTGAAGGACAAGAAATGAATGTTAAAAAGCCATGCAGAAGAGGAAATATCACAAATCATGAAGAAGGCCATGGTGGAATTTGTCTCGGTAGCATCTAGTATTTACCGCCGTTTTTTCTTTCTGGATCTGCCTCTGGTGATGTCAGATGGTGTCCCAGTTTGGCCTTAGGCAGCTTGGTTGAGACTACCAGGGATCCATCATCTATGGCTGACTCCTTCCATTGTGTACATGTATATATTTCCTGTATTAGCTTAGCTCTGTCAGAGTTTAGCTCTTAGGCTTTGCTTATCCCCAGTGCTAAGGGAAGGCTGAAGCATTTTTCTGAGCCTGAAGATTTCTTTGTTACTTCTATTTTATTACAATTTACATGGCTATTGTTTTATTTAGGAGAAAAGGTTATCAATCCAGGTGATATCCTTTAAATTCCAAGGGAATATAAGATGGAAATGCACTGTAAGAGGCCCAAGGCTAAGACTATATAAATAATCAGAAAGCTTTGAGGATAACTATTTCTGGATATATATAAACAACACTGATATATTAAGTCCATGACTAAGGAGAAACAGATAGTTGATATATCCTTAAAGGAGAAGGAGGTTCTAACTGTACATGGAGAAGAAAAGGTGAAATGAATTATCCTCAAAAGCCCATGTGATATCAAAAATAAGTTGCAAAGTCACCAACATGAGGAAACCAATGTCTGAATAATGCATAAAGATAAAATCAGTGACATTGGCTTTTGGTGAACTTCATCATTGGAAATATTTCTTTTCTTCCATTTTGAAGATGTATAATGCAATTCCTTATGCTTTAATGAACTTCAAGATGACCCCTAAAAACTGTTTCCTCTAAATGTTTAAAACTTTTCAATGTTGGTGTTTTTTTAATTTTTTAAAGACTAAATTAAAAAGAAAGAATAAGAAGGAAAAAAAGAAACACTAAGAACTCCAAGTCCTGCCAATTTTTCCTTGCTGCCAAGTCCTATTAGTATAAATGAATGGTTTATTTTAAGAAATGCCTGATAAATTACTCTACACAATCAGTAATGAGAGTACTGTCAGCAAAGGAGAATCATTTCCAAAATTTACTTGGCATTAAGGAGCTAGTGCCTTCTAAGCTCAAACTGGGTTATGTGGCCCTAGCCCCCGTGGATTCCATAAATCTCTCACTTCTCAGAGGACAAAGTGATCAACCAATACGTGTAACTGCTGAGGTTTCTCCATGTCAGCTTATAGTTTTTGAAAACTGCAACAAAACCTGGTCATTTTCAAACTTTCCATGTCAACAGTTTCTACTACTTGTCCCAGAGCTTTTTCTCTTTGGGCTTTGCCCCAGGGGAAAATACTAAAGACCTCAGGATATTAGAGTAAAATCAAAAAACACAGGCCAAGACAAAACAGAAAACAGCTTGATGTAAAAAGGAAAAGGTCAAAGAGCTTCAATTTATTTTAGGGTATAAACATTCACTCAGTGCCTGAGCCACATCCAATGTGACTTTGGAGAAATACAATTGTAGCAATGTGGAGGCTGCAAGTCAATACTCAAACATGAAAGGCAAAAAACAAAAAACAAAAATTTAAAACACTCTTTTTCTGGAAAAAGACAGGAAAAAATGTATAATTTAAAGAATCTGTGGATAGGTTCACTTCCTTGTCAGGGTGTGTACTGGAAGCAACCAAACGATGTTTTTCTCTCACATAGATATATTTCTCTCTCTCTCTCACTCTCTTTCTCTCTCTCTCTCTCTCTCTCTCAAATCAATAAACATATCCTCAAGTGAGGATTTACAAAAAAATCTGTGGATGAAGAAAACCATTAGAGTTGCAATTCACCAATGAAAGATGAGACTCATCCTCACTGGCTTCTGCATAATTCCCCTACGGTAGTATGCTCCTTACTTACATCATGTGAAATCTGTTGTATTTTTATTAATGAAAATGCAGAACCAAAATCTCAGAAAAAAAGGCATGTGCTGGTGTCCTCTAACCCCAAACACTAATGGAAAACTAGCTCATCTTAAAGTTTTATTTTTCTAAGGGTAAAAATTGGTGAATGTTCTTTTGGATTAATTATGGCAGTAAACCCCTCCAAAGCTGTTGGGGGAATGAAGAGTTTAAAACTTGGAGTCTGTTATCTGTAAAGCTCTTCTGTGCTCTTTAGAGGAATAGCATTATAAAAGTTAATGTGAGAATAAAATAAACAAATACCTCTAGTCCTTGCCCACCCACGAGCAGTGCAGACTGGTTCCCCTCAGTTTTCCTTGGCCCACTTATAAATCCCCTAGTGATGGGTTTCTACTACTTTTGTTGTAAAACTATTTTCCACCCTCTAAAAGACTTCCACTTACTCTTAGCGGTGTCTGTATAATGTTCGTGGTGACCCTGCATCAAAACCTTGTTAGGCTTCCAAGTAGGAGACCAAAGTGTTTCACACAATTTATACTACCCATATTTTGTATTTAATATGTTTAAACACTAAGATCAGAGTTCAGCATTTAATGAAATGCAGTCTGTACACAAGCTGACTAAATTACAGATGAACTTCAGAAGAGATGCTGCATATTTCCTCTAATCTTATAGCAAGAAGAAAGATACCAGCTTTCGCTAGGAAATATTTATAAGTTCCAAGCATTCTTAGCATCATTAATAAGCAAACTTCACAATAGTTCTTAGAGATCATAGAAGGAAATTGATTCTCATTTTTCAGATGAGGAAACTGAGACTTAGAAAGAAATAAGGTAAATTTTTCAAGGGCAAAGATGTCAAGAGAGACAAAATAAGCAGGAAGAACCCAGCAGACTATCAGACCCCTAAGCCAGCCTGCCTTATCTTTTTCTCCAAGGTCACTGCTCAGAATGCTCCCAACCTCCTCTTCACATTGGGAGTGGGAGTGTTGGTCAAGGTCCAAAAATTTTTATTTCTTTCTTTTAGATAGGGAGAGGGAGGCAGAAAGAGAGGGAGAGAAATGTCAATGTGTGGTTGCCTCTTGAGCGCCCCTCCTCTCGGGGCCTGGCCCACACCCAGGTATGTGCCCCAACTGGGAATTGAACCAGCAATCCTTTGGTTCGTAGGTACTCAATCTGCTGAGCCACACCAGCAGGGGCTGTTTCTTAGATGTCTGCAAGGAAGCTGAAAGGGCTGAATAAATGGCCTCTAATCATGGATTGATTTAAAAAAAAAGCCATCCAGAAAATAGCAACATTGTAGGAAATTTCCTTTTATCCAAGACATTTGGCCTGATTTTACCTACTACAGAAATATGGTACTACTTTAAGGTTCTCAGGTCTGGTCCCAAGTTACAACTAACATCATATTTCACAAAGTAGAAAGGTCAGAATAAGAAAAGCACAAGCCTTATAACCAAGTAGGTTTACAAGTTAACCCAGTTTCCTTATCCTCCAAACCTGTGATCCATTCTGAGATTTTCTGATCACTTCCATAGTGCGGAGCAGAATGTAAAGTCCTGTTTTCTTTCTTTCTTTCTCTCCTCCTTCCTTCCCTCCCTCTTTATTTCTTCTTTCTCCTTTCTTTCTTTCTTCCTTTCTTTCTTTCTTTCTTTCTTTCTTTCTTTCTTTCTTTCTTTCTTTCTTTCTTTCTTTTCTTTCTTTCTTTCTTTCTTTCTCGTTCCTTTCCTTTTCTTTTCTTTTCTTTTCTTTCCTTTTCTTTTTGTAGCCTTGCCTAAACTTT
The DNA here is from genome assembly GCF_021234165.1 of Pteronotus mesoamericanus. Taxonomy (NCBI): domain Eukaryota; kingdom Metazoa; phylum Chordata; class Mammalia; order Chiroptera; family Mormoopidae; genus Pteronotus; species Pteronotus mesoamericanus. The sequence goes on along the minus strand of NW_026555329.1, from coordinate 44,405,742 downwards.
GGGTTACAGAGAGTATTCCTATGTCATTAAATTATAAAATAAGCCAATGTCAATAATTACAGAAAAAATGAGGGCTGAAATGATTTGACCTCAGCCAGGAAAAAAGCAGTGAAGATGGATGCAAATTTCATATGGAATAAATGTCATAGTTAGGTTTCTAAACAAAACTTTAAATCTATTGTCAGCTCTCTGTAGTCAGCTTTGGAAATGGCTATTACACTGTTATACCATTCCCCAGGTAAGTCCAGTTGATTCTTATGATTCTAATTCCAGGCTTGGTAATTACATTCTCATACCTCAAAGGGGGTTGGAAGCACAGGTACATTACATAGGCTGGAGAAGGCAGCTGTGATATGTACAGTGTGATTCTGCAATCTCTAGTCATATCTGATTAAATCAATAGGGATTCTAGGACAGCTAACCCCTGGATTTCAGTCCATGTGTCCTTACGGTCAATGGTTGTCTCTGAAAGATAAGCTATACCCAAGTCCCCTTAGTAAAATTAAGAGCTGGAAAGCTAAGTCACTGAGCTTAGTTAGCTGAAGCAACTACAGCTACCAAGTAGTGGTAGGGTGGGTAGCCATTATGGGTCAAGTGTATGCTGATTTATGAGGGGAATGACTATGAATGCTCAGAGGAATCCAGGAGAGAAGGTGAGAGGAGAATGAGGTAGAGGCATTATGATTCAAAGAGACAGAGGAATGGGCTACAGCTTAGCTTCTGTCCTTCTAAGCTTGCCAGTCATTCAGCTTCTCCCATGTACAAACATTCAATAAACCCTCCTTCATGTGAGGCAGTGTGAGTGCATGCCAGTTTCTTATAACCAAAAGAGTCTTGAGAAGAACAAAGACCTCCAAAGAAATGATTAAAGACCTTCTGGGGTAGTCCTGCCTTCTAGTTGTCCAGCCGCAGTCACTCACAGCTTTCCCCAAACCCACAGCAATGCCAGAACTTCTGGAAGAGGATGCCCTCTAGTGCAGCTCCTGGTTGATTAGAGTTCTTCAAACAATTTTGTCATTCCCTCTCCAAAATTAACATGAAGCATCACTGAAATTTATACTTTGATAGTTGAGAGATTGAAGCAGAGTGGAAAGGAAAACCTGATTCAAAAACCCCAGTGTGAATCAAGAGCACATTCTGGGTATAGAAAATAAAAGAGTTGATTTAGAGCTGATATGTTTTAGCCCTCAGACCTTGGATTCCCTGGCTGACTTTCACAGTGGCAGCCACTGGGCACTTCCCTGCAAACTGCGATACATGCCAGCAGGTGACTGGCAAAGGTTTTTGATGGGCAGGGCTCGGGTGAGTGGTCACGAGATTAGCTGACATTGAAAGACAATATATCTCAACTGAATAGATTGTTTAGAAACTTTGAAAACAAGAAAAGAAATGCTCTAATAAACCCAGAAATCAAACCATTTCTGAACGCCTTATCTATTTCAAAGTATGTATTGAGTGTCTCCCTCTGACAGTATATGGGGACTTGATTTTACATTGATGCTTCTTTAAAGGAATTTGTCAGACTGCACCTATATTGACTTATTTACATTTCCATGAGAGTAGATAAAGTACAGAAATAATCCACTAACTTTACACTTAAGCCAGAGACGGTTTAACATCTTGGGCTTGCCCTATGAAAGGTATGAAGTGCATTCGTCTAAAATCAGACCAGATTCTCTCCCCGGAGAAGTAAGGCAGAAGAGTTTAGAATCAGACTCACTTCATTTGGAACCCTGGTCCTACTTCTCACCAGGCGTCTGACCTTAAACATATCCTTAATCAATCTAAACCTTGGTTTTCTAATCTGTAAAGCAGAGAAAATAGTGTCTGCTTTATAAAACAAAAGAATATTTTTAGAACAGTACATGTTAGGCACTGGATCCAGTGTCTGACAGAGAGTTAGAGTGTAAGTAACTATTAGCTTACAAATAGCTCATATACCTCTTAGCATTGTTAACTGAGAGTGCTTGTGGATGTTTGCTTTTCCAGAAGAGAAACTGGGACTCCCTGTCCTGCCAAGACCTCAACTATAAGGCAGTGGCTGAGTCCAGAAATGAAATACATCTACTTGTAAATCAGGGTATGTAATTGGACCAAGGACATCCCACTTGTTATGAGGAGAGCTCATTAGTGTGTGCTGGCCCTTAAGACCACCTCTTTTTAGTACAAGCTACATTAATGATTACAGATGGTTAAAGCAGGCTTATCTTTCAAAAGCTTCAGAGATATTCAAGCAAATATTATGGCTCTCAAATATGTTTATTTTGTTTTTCGATTTGTCCGTTTTTGTTTGTGGTGTCTCTTCTATGCAGAAACAAACTCCAATAATACAACAGTTGAAATTGCACAGTATGTCAAGCAGTTACCAAAAATAAGTGTTAAATACTCATGTAAAATATACAATTTTTAATAACAAGCATTTGGTCTATTTAAAGGTTTTGTTGTGTAACAATTAAAAAGATATGAATCACTTTAAAACATTTTCCCCCTTTTTCCTAAGTGTTACTAATGGAAGAGCAATAATAGCCATGAAAACTCAAGATGCATTATATGTTTAGGACAAAGTTCTTTCTTTCTTTTTTTTTCCAAAACGCCATAGTCATGATATTTCATAGTTGCACTATTTGGGGTAGACTGAAATATGTAATTTATAGAAAAGCCAACATAAAATCAAAACCCAGAAACCTTTTCAAGGCTTTCTAATAATCTGCACATAAATATAATCACCATAAGAAATAACTCTGTTAGAAAATGTAATTGCGATCATATGTTGGTTCCGTGCATTCCAAGACCACTGAGTACAACTCTGAGAATGTGGACTATACTCATATGCCTAGAATGTAATACTCAAGCAATCATCCACCCATATGATGACTTTGTGCATTAAGAAGAAATAAGTTGATCAGAAGATGGTGGAGGAGTGAATGGGAGTCACGCTGACCTCCTCCCAAAACTAAACTGGAATTGCGACTAAATAGTGGAGAAATCACCTGGAAAACAATGGAACGATAGCAGAAGAGGAGCCTTGGAGCCGCAACAGACAGTGGATTCAACTCTCACACATCCCAATGGGTGAGAAGTGCGGTAGAGGCTTGAGAGGGTGGGCTGGGCGCCCACGGGCACCAGCACCAGAGGGACATTGAAACAGCCAGTCAGCTCCCCCTGAGAAGAACGGGGTCTGAATCATAAACAGGGACCTCTAGACTACAGCAGCTGAAACCAGGAAAACACACAAATAAAATGTAACCCTGAAAAGCTTAGGGGCGCTCTTTGCCAGAGACAGGCGGCTGGGGATGCAAAGAGACATTTAAAGGGCCAATACAAAATTTGCAGTGGCAGCCACCCTCCTTGATCTCTGGGCAGAGATGGCAACAGAGTGGAAAACTTTGTGAAGAGAACTGAGACGGTGGCCGGCGGAGCCCTGGTGATAACTCACCTCTCACTCTGCAGCTACCATCCCACTCAGGCATAAGGGAATCAATTAATCTGCCTTTTGTGCACTCTACACAGCTTGTGCACATGTGAGCTGGGCAGCTAAGTGCAGACAAGCTGGAAGAAATAGAGGATCCCTGGCCAAAGGGGTCACACAGCTGCATTGAGAGCCTTGAGGAGAGACTGGAGACAGAAGAGTTGGGCAAAGAACAGGAGGAGGATCCAGGGAGTCCCGCCTCCCTCCCCATTCCATAGTCTCCATTTTGGGCAGGCAGGGCGCGCCCCTAAAGAGGCAGAAACGTGGCATGCAGGAACCAGACTGCCCACAATTGCAATGCGGTCTGAACAAATAGTGGATACTTGGCCTAAGGGGTCACAGAACTGCCCAGGGACCCCTGAGAAAAGACTGGAGACAGAGGCATTGGGGAAAGAACAGAAGGAGGAACCGGGGAGTCCCGACTCCTTCTCCTTTCTGAAGTCTCCATTGTGTGGGAACAGGCCACACCCCCAAAGAGCCAAAAGCTGAAAAGCACACATAGACACCTCAAAGCCACCCAGTGCAGACGCACACACTTTCACCGAGTGGCTGGCGAAGGCTGGCGAGCGCATGTGTGGACCCGAGCGGGCTGGCAAGGCCTCCCGCAGGGTGGGAGCCCATGGGGCCTGCGAAGGAGTGCGCAGATCGGAAAGGGCAGGCGTAAACCAACAGGCGGGGGCCTGTGACTGCAGAACAGTCCGCAGAAAGAGCGGATCCCAGGCTGAAGGGGTCACAGAGCTGCCCAGAATCCCTGGAGGAGAGACTGGAGACAGGATTAATCGGAGAGTCCGGGAGCTGACTTCCTCCCATTTCTGAAGTCTCCATTTGACGAGGGCAAGAGAAGCCCCCAAAGAGCCAAAAGCAGGGAAAGCATACAATAGAAGACCCTAAACTGACCAGTCCCGGGGCGCTCACCGGGTGCAGGCACTAGACGAGTGCGCAAGGTTGGGCGCATAAGCGCCCAGGCAGCTGGAGATCCTGTCTGGCCAGTAGGCTGTGGGGCCGGGGAGTGAGCTCAAGGAGCCAGCGGGAGAGTGCAAAGTGATCCACAGAAAGAGTGGATCCCTGGCCAAGGGAGTCACAGAGCTACCCAAAGCAGGAGTCAGGCACAGACATAGACTCCTGGAAAGCTCAAACAAATGACCCAAGGTCAAATAGGGTAAACAACTGACATCATCAGAGGCAGGCCCAGAAAGAAATAAAGAATAAATTAATAAATTAATTAATGAAAACCTGCCTACTACCATAGAAGATTAATTCACAATGTTAGGAAATCTAGACAGACCAAGTGAAGCAGAAGCAACAATAAAAAAATAAATAAGTAAATTACTTAACAACTCTCACAAAAATGGGAAGAAAAAGAAGTTCCCCCCAAATGAGTGGAAAAGGGGACTCCCCACACAGAGAGCTAAATGAAATAGAAGCAAGGACACTATCAGATATTGAATTCAAAACAATGGTACTAAGGAAGCTCAATGAGCTCAGCCAGCTCAAAGATAACTATGAGAAACTGCAGAGAAACTATCAGGACCTTACAGCAAATTATAGCAACCTGGAAAAGGACATAGAAATGATCAAGAAGACACAAGAGGATATGAAGAATACTATTTCTGAATTGAAGAACACAGTAGAATAAATCCAAAGCAGGCTGGATGAAGCCGAGGATCGAATCAGTGAGATGGAGTATAAGGTAGAAAAAACCTCCCAGAAACAACAAGAAATGGAAAAAAGACTCAAAGAGAATGAACAGGCATTTAGAGAAATGCAGGACAACCTGAAATGCAATAATATCCGTATAATAGGGATACCAGAAGGAGAAGAAGAGGACCAAGGGATAGAGAACCTCCTTGAAAAAGTAATGATGGAAAATTTCCCCAATTTGAGGAGAGAAAGGCTCTCATGGATCCAGGAGGCACAGAGGACCACACTCAAGAGGGGACTCAAGGAGGTCCACTCCAAGATACATCATCATTCAAATGGCAACTATCAAAGACAAAGAGAGAATCCTCAAGGCAGCAAGGGAGAAACAGGGAGTAACATACAAAGGAGCCCCGATACGGCTAGGAGCTGACTTCTCAACAGAAACACTACAAGCCAGAAGGGAATGGCAACAAATATTCCAAGTAATGAAAAGCAAGGGCGTACAGCCAAGTCTGCTCTACCCAGCAAGGCTCTCAATTAAAATAGAAGGGGAAATAGAGAGTTTCCCAGACAAAAGAAGGCTAAAAGAATACATCTCTACCAAACCAGCACTCCAAGATATGGTCAAGGGACTGGTTTAAGAAGATGAAGGAAAAGAGTGAGAAAGAGAAAAACACAGGTACAAAGAGAAAAAATGAATAAGTTTCTATCAGTAATAACTCTCAATGTAAATGGACTAAATGCCCCAATCAAGAGACACTGGGTAGCTGAATGGATAAGAAAACATGACCCACACATATGCTGCCTAGAAGAGACACACCTCAGAGCCAAACACCTACACAGATTGAAAGTAAAGGGATGGAAAAAAATATTCCAAGCAAATGGGCAAGAGAAAAAGGCCGGGGTTGCCATTCTTGTATCAGACAAAGTAGATTTCAAAACAAAGGTCATAAAAAGAGACCCAGAGGGGCACTTTATAATACTTAAAGGAAGACTCTATCAAGAACACATACACATTGTAAACTTATATGCTCCCAATATAGGAGCCCCCAAGTATATAAGGAAATTGTTGGATGACTTCAAAAAAGATACAGACAGTAACACACTGATAGTAGGGGATTTCAACACCCCACTGTCAAAAATGGACAGCTCTTCCAAACAAACATTAATAAAGATATTGTGGAGCTGATTGATGCACTGAGTCAAATAGATTTAACTGACATATATAGAACCTTACATCCCAAAGAAGAAAAATACACATTCTTTCCAAATGCTCATGGCAGTTTTTTAAAGATAGACCACATGATAGAACACAAAGCAAGCCTCGGCAAACTCCGGTAAATTGAAATAATACCAAACTCTTTCTCGGATCACAAGGGCTTGAAACTGGAAATCAACCTCAAAGAGAAACTTCAAAAACTTGCAAACTCATGGACATTGAACAGTAGACTATTAAACCTATTAAAAAAACAATGGGTCAATAATGAGATAAGAGAAGAAATAAAAAAGTTTCTGGAAACAAATGAAAATGAACAGACAACAGTCCAAAACCTATGGGACAGAGCAAAGGCAGTCCTGAGAGGGAAGTTCATAGCAATACAGGATTACCTAAAAAAGATAGAAACATTTCAAATAAAAGACCTAACACTACAACTTCAAAAACTGGAGAAACAACAAATAAATCTGAGAGCAAGAAGAAGGAAGGAAATAAGATTGGAGCAGAACTGAATGACATAGAGACAAAAAGAACAATTCAAAAGATCAACCAATCCAGAAGCTGGTTCTTTGAAGAGATAGATAAAATTGACAAGCCTTTAAGCAGACTCATCAGGACAAAAAGAGAGAGGACCCAAATTAATAATATCAGAAACAAAAGAGGAGAAATAACAACTGATACCACAGAAATACAAAGGATTGTCAGAAACTACTATGAACAATTATATGCCAAGAAATTTGAAAATCTTGATGAAATGGACAAATTTTTAGAAAAGTATAATCTTCCAACACTGAAGGAGGAAGAAACAGAAAGCTTGAACAGACCTATAACAGTTGGAGAAATGGAAGCAGTAATCAAGAAACTCCTGGCACACAAAAGCCCAGGGCCCGATGGTTTCACAGGAGAATTTTACAAAACATTTAAGGAAGAGCTAACTCCTGTCCTTCTCAGACTATTCCAAAAAACCCAAGAGGAGGGAAGACTCCCTGACTCTCTTTATGAGGCCAGCATCACACTGATCCCAAAACCAGATAAAGACCCTACAAAGAAAGAAAACTACAAGCCAATTTCGCTGATGAACATAGATGCTAAAATCCTCAACAAAATATTGGAAAACCGCACCCAGCAATACATTAAAAGATTATCCACCACAATCAAGTGGGATTCATCCCAGTGAGGCAAGGATGGTTCAATATACGCAAGTCAATAAACGTAATATTTCACATAAATAAAAGAAAGGAAAAAAACCACATGATCATTTCGATAGACACAGAAAAAGCATTCGATAAGGTACAGCACCCATTTTTTATCAAAACACTCAGCAAAATGGGAATAAATGGGGCATTCCTCAACATAATAAAGACCATATATGAAAAACCTACAGCCAACATTATACTCAACAGGCAAAAACTGAAAGCTTTCCCACTAAGATCAGGAACAAGACAAGGACGTCCGCTTTCACCACTTCTTTTCAACATTGTATTGGAAGCCCTAGCCACAGCAGTCAGACAAGAAAAAGAAATAAAAGGCATCCCAATAGGAAAGGAGGAAGTAAAACTATCATCGTTTGCAGATGACATGATCGTGTACATAGGGAACCCTGTAGACTCCACCAAAAAACTCCTCAACCTAATAAGTGAATTTGGCAAAACAGCGGGATACAAAGTCAATATTCAGAAATCAAAGGCATTTTTGTACACCAGCAATGAAACAGAAGAAGAAGAAATCAGAAAAATAATACCATTCAATATAGCAACAAGAAAAATAAAGTACCTAGGAATAAAGTTAACCAACGAGGTAAAAGACCTGTATGCAGAAAACTATACAACATTGAAGAAAGAAATTAAGGAAGACACAAATAAATGGAAGCATATACCGTGCTCATGGATTGGAAGAATTAATATCATCAAAATGTCCATACTACCCAAAGCAATTTATAGATTCAATGCAATCCCTATTAAGATACCAATGACATATTTCACAGAAATAGAACAGACATTTCAAAAATTTATGTGGAACCATAAACGACCCCGAAGAGCCGCAGCAATTTTGAGAAATAAACACAAAGTAGGACGGATCACCATACCAGACATCAAACTCTACTGCAAAGCCACTATACTCAAAACAATCTGTTATTGGCACAAGAACAGACCGATACACCAGTGGAGCAGAGTAGAAAGCCCAGAAATAAGCCCAGGTCTATATGGGCAACTAATATTTGACAAAGGGGGCAGGAGCATAAAGTGGAGTAATAATAGCCTCTTCAACAAATGGTGTTGGGAGAACAGGAAAGCTGCCTGCAAAAAATTGAAATTTGATCATCAGCTGACACCATACCCAAAAATAAACTCAAGATGGATAAAAGACTTAAATATAAGTCACAATACCGTAAAAGTCCTAGATAACACAGGCAGGAAACTCAGATATCCCATGCAGCAATTTTTTCACTGATATGTCTCCTAAAGCAAGGGACATAAAGGAAAGAATAAACAAGTGGGACCTCATCAAAATAAGAAGCTTCTGCATGGCTAAAGGAAACATCAGCAAAATGAAAAGGAAGCCATCGTATGGGAAAATATATTTGCTAATTATACATCAGATAGAGGTTTGATCTCCAAGATATATAAAGAACTTACTTGACTCCACTCCAAGAAGAGAAATGATCCAATCAAAAAATGGGGAAAGGACCTGGAAAGACGCTTTTCCAAAGAGATACAGGGGGCCCAGAGACATTTGAAAGGATGCTCGGCATCAGTAGCCATCAGAGAAATGCAAATCAAAACCACCATGAAGTACCACCTCACACTGGTCAGAATGGCCCTCATAAACAGATCAACATACAACAGGTGCTGGCGAGGCTGTGGAGAAATGGGAACACTAGTACACTGTTGGTGGGAATGCAGACTGGTGCAGCCATTGTGGAAAGCAGTGTGGAATTTCCTCAAAAAGCTGAAAATGGAACTGCCTTTTGATCCAGTGATTCCCCTGCTGGGACTATACCCTAAGAATCCAAAAACACCAATTCCAAAGAACCCTTGCACCGCAATGTTCATAGCAGCACTATTTATAATACTATTTGGCTGTAAAAATGAAGGACACTTTATGCTTTATGGCAGCATGGATGGACATGGAGAGCATTATGCTAAGTGAAGTAAGTCAATGAGAGAAAGACAAGTACAACCTAATTTTACTCATATGTGGAATCTAATGAACAAATTGAACTACAAAAGCAAAATTGTGACAGACTCATAAACAGAGAGCAGGCTGACAGCTATCAGGCGGAGCATTGGGTGGGGGGTATGGAGCGACTGAGCAAAAAAAAAAATGAGAAAAAACTCATGGGCACAGACAACAGTGTGATAATTTTCAGGGGGAAGGAGGTTGGAGGGATGTGGAGGAGGGTATAGGGGGGTAAGTGGTGCTGGACAGAGACTTGCCTTGGGGTGATGAACACACAATACAGTGGACAGATGATGTGCTATAAAGTTGTACACCTGAAACCTGTATAATTTGGTTAACTAGGTCATCCCAATAAATTCAATTAAAAAAAAAGATCTCTGCTCAAATATCACTTCATAAAACAGAAAAAAGAAAGACAGACTTGGGAGCTCAAACATGGAAATCTGTCTCCCCACCCCCCTTTAAATCAGAAGCATGTTTTCCTCTAAAGAATAAAGGTTTTTATCTGTAAACCAAAGGAACTTGACACAATCTGCAAGGCTTGAGTGTGACCTGATGTTCAGCAGGTATAACAAGAATGGGAAACAAAGCCAGAAACTGAGCTTTTGAGAATAAGTTATTTTCTTCCCTACTCTTCCATGCATTTGGTGTAGAAAGTAGGAAAGAAGGAAGACTGAGGGAAAGTTCATACTGCTAAGGACGGAGAAACAGGATAAATTGGCTTACTCCTTCAGACAGATAAAGGGGCACTATTAATGACTATGCTGGCATAACACACATAGATCAAGACAGTCCCAGGCAAACTGGAAATATGATCACCCTCGTTTAAAGAGCAAGGCAAAAAAACCTATGCTAACTTTCATCCTCTAATAATTCTTGAGGTAGAAAATGGTGGAAAAATATGAACAGGTAATTCATGAAAGAATTCCTTATAATACTCTGAAGAAATGGTCTCCCCATTCTTATGGTCACATTCATTCTCTCAGTCAACCTCGGTCACTGTAATATATTATAATTTTTAATATAACCTCTCTTCCCTGGTAGGTTATAAGTTTTTTAAAGCAGGTATCATGTCTGTTTTTATTGTATTTCTTTTCAAGTCTCATATAATTTATTTCTTCATTAGATAATAAACACATTAATTATCAAAAGAATATCCTTAAGAAAAATGAAGACCTACATATTGAAAATAATAATTATACTTTTATTCTACTATCTAATCTTAAGTTATTCTTACTAGAGTAAAATTAGTTGCTCTAGCCCTGACTGGTATAGCTAAGTTGGTTGGAGCATCATCCCATTACCAAAAGGTTGTGGGTTGTGAGTTAGATTCCCACTCAGGACAAATACCTAGGCTGTGAGTTTAATCCTTGGTCCAGGTGCAGGCATGTGCAACACCCTCCCTCTAACCCATCTGGGTACATATGAAAGGCAACCCAGTACTTCTTTCTTACATTGATATTCCTTTCTCTTCCTTCATTTCCCTCTAAAAGCAACAATAACAAAAAAATGTCCTCAGGTAAGGATTGTATATATATCCATCCCTCATCCCCAAGAAAAGGACTACATGTTCCAGCCTCTTTCCAAGTGACTAAGTATTTTTTAATGTATGTGAATAGAAATATAATTTGATACCCTCCAGAAAACTTCCCGAATAGATAGCTGAGATTTACACCCTTTGCTCCTTTTCCTCTTTTTGCTCTCCTCCATTCCTCTTCCAGGAATATGGTTGTGATGGCCAGAGCTATAAACACTTTTTTGTACCATGAACACAAAGAACATACTCTTGGGATGGCAGAGCCATTGGCTAGAAGGAGCCTGCTATTGTGGCTGTCCCAGAGGGGAGATGAGATGCTATATCAGTGCTGAATGGCCCACTTTCTAATAGTCATGGGAGAAAGAAAGAAACCTCTACTTAAGCCGGTGTTACTTAAGGTCTCTGTTTTGGCTAAACATAATCCTGACACAGGTGAGTAGAAGTTATCTAAGCAAAACAGAAAATAAAAGCTACTCACTACAAAAGAAACATGTGCCAAATAACAGATACAATAGTATGATGTTTTCAGGAAACTTGACAAGGGCTTCAGGGAGGAAATAGGTGGAAGAGCAGCAAGCTTGACCATCAAGAGGATTGCATGTCTTGCTAAGAAGTTTGGATTTAGTTATACATGCATAGAAGTCATTCCAACACATATATAAATGAAGAAGGAAAAATTCCATTAGAAAGGAGCAACTATACATACAGGCTCAGCCCAAGAACGTACAACAAATGTTGGGGGAGGGGAATGACAGAGCTGTATTTCCTTCACTTGTGTACCAATTTTGGGCATTGGCTTGTTTGTTCGGAGCTCACATAAAATTCCAGACAAATTTTAATGAAAGGCAGTTTTCTTAGTTTCCTATTGCTATTGTAACAAATGACCTCAAAGTTAATTGCATTAAACAACCTGAATTAATTGTCTTAATAGTTTTGGAGATGAGTCGTATGAAATGGGCCTTACCAGATGAAGTTAAGGTGTTTGCAGAGCTTCATTCCTTTGGAGGCTCTGGAGGAGAATTAATTTCCTTGCCCTTTTCAGCTTCTAGTGGCTCCCTATATTCCTCGGCTTGTGGTTCTTTCCTGCATTTTCAAATCACAGCACCCCAACCACTGCCTCCAACATCACTTCTTCTCTGACTCTGACTCTTCCTGCCTCCCTCTCATAAGTTTAATGATTATTATATTAGGTCCACCTAAATAATACAGGGTGATCTCCATAACCTTATTCTTTTAAATGCAGATTGACTTTATTTATTTATTTTTTAAATGTCAAAATCCATTGAAAATATTGAAAAATTTAAATCCATTACAGAGTCTCAGCAATTAAAACAACATGACACCAGCACAGGAATAATCAAGTAGATCAATGAAATAAAATGAGCATTCTAAAAGAAATGTATATATCTGTCTAACAATGTAATATATGATTAAATTGATATTTCAAATCAATGGGGAAAATCAGTCTTATTCAACAAGTAAGCTGCATGGACCACTATTGAAATAAAACAAATATTGAGCCCTATTTCACAGAGTATACAAGAAATATTCAGGTGAATTAAAAATCAATATGTAAAATCTACAGAGTTTTAGGAGAAAATACAAAATAATATCTTTCTTACCCTGAAGTAAAATACTCAAACCCAGAAGCTATAAAATAAAATATGGACAATATGACTATATTAAACATTTAAGAATATATAGCAATATACATATAAAAAAGGTAAAGGACAAGTAATAGAATAGGAAAGTATTTGCAATACATTTAAAACAGAGTTAATAGATTTTTGGATTTTTTTTAAGGGAAAAAATTCTACATTTAGTCAAAAAATAGACAAAAATACCAAAAAGTCATTTAAAGCTTTTTAAAAATAATAGAAATAGGCAAGAAATACACAAAAGCAGGTTTAGTTTCAACAAATAATAAGGGAACAATTCCTATAACACATCATTGTCACGACCAGATTAATAAGTATTAAAAATATTGGTAATACCAAGTATTGGTGACTGTGAAAGGAACCGGGTATTCAAGAGCTCTTTTTCTTCATCTTCTTAAAGCAGTCCCTATAGCATATCTTGCAATGCTGGTTTGGTGGAGGTGTATTCTTTTAGCCTTCTTTGGTCTGGGAAACTCCTTATTTTGCCTTCCATTTTAATGGAGAGCCTTGCTGAGTAGAGCAGTCTTGGTTGCAGGCCTTGGCTTTTCATGACTTGGAATATTTCTTGCCATTCCCTTCTGGCTTGTAGTGTTTCAGTTGAGAAGTCAGCTGCTAACCATACCAGGGCTCCCTTATATGTTATCACCTCTTTCTCCCTTGCTTGTTTTAGGATTCTCTGTCTTTGATATTTGCCATTCTAATCATGATGTGTCTCGGAGTGGACCTCATTGGGTTCCTCTTGAATGGAACCCTCTGTGCTTCCTGGACGTGTGTGACTTTTTCTCTCCTCCAATGAGGGAAGTTTTCCATCATTACTTTTTCAAACAGGTTCTCTATCCTTTCCTCCTCTTCTTCTCATTCTGATATCCCTAGTATATGGATATTATTATGTTTCAGGTTGTCCTGCAATTCCCTAAATGTCTCTTCATTCTTTTTGGGACTTCTTTCATTTTCTTGCTCTTTCTGGGATCTTTTTTCTACCTCGACCTCCAGCTCACTGATTCAACCCTCTCCTACATCTAGCCTGCTTTTGATTCCTTCTACTGTGTTCTTCAATTCAGAAATTGTGTTCTTCATTTCCTCTTGCCTCTTATTGATAGTTTCTATGTCCTTTTTCATGCTGATACAGTTGACAAAAGTTCCTCGTAGTTTCCCTGCAGGTTTTGGTAATTCTCTCTGAGCTCACTGAGCTCATTGAGCGTCCTTAGAACTGTTGTTTGGAACTCAATATCTCATAGTTTACTTGCCTCTATTTCATCTGGTTCTCTTTTGGGGGATTCCTCCTTTTCCTTCAAGTGGGGTGCATTTCTTTGTCTTCACATTATTTATGAGACTCTTCTTTTTGCTTCTGCTTCTTAAATTGATCTGCCTTGACTCTCTGACTTTGTGGTGTGAACTTCTATGGTAGCAGACCACTGTTTTTGCTTCTGGATCTGCCTCTGATGTTGTCAGCTGTTGACCCTCTGTGCCCTTAGGCAGTCTGTTCAAGACTTCCAGGAATGCACTGTCTGTAGCTGTCTCCTTCAGCTGTTAATCTAGTCACTCTGCACTCAGCAGGTCAGTTTAGACACCTCAGGGTAGGGCAGAGTCCCCCCTGGGTGTGGGGTTTTGTGTCCTCTCACACTGATGCCACTCAGGGGAGTGGTCTGCCTGAGCCAGGTGGCTGCTGCCTTATGGGGGAGGAATCAGCACTGCGATCCTACCAGCTACTCTTTCAGTTCTCTCCCCAAAGCCTCCTTCCCCAGTCTCTCCTCAGATGTCTCCAGCCCACTCTGCCCCCACCTTTGCAGGAGACCAGGATAAGTGGCTGCAAATAAAAATGTATGCATTGGCCCTTTAAATGGCTCTTTGCATCTCTAGACACCTGTATCTAGCAGAGAGCAACCCTGCTGCTTTTCGCAGCTGGATGTTGTCTGTGTACTTTTTGGGCTCTGGTGTTGTAGGCTGGAGATCCCTGCTTATGGTTTAGACCCTGCTCTTCTCAGGGGGATCCAAATGGCCATTTCAATATCCTTCTTCTGCTGCCACCCGTAAGTGCCCCACCTACCTTCTCGAGTCTCTACCGCACTCCTTACCAGTTAGGCTGTGCTAAAGCTGATTCTTCTGTCTGTCTGAGGTTATAATGCTCCTCTCTCCCTATTGTTCAGTTGTTTATTCCAGGTGATTTCTCCACAATTTAGTTGTAATTCCAGATTGGTCCTGGGAGGAGGTCAGTGTGACTTCCACTCACTCCTCTGCCATCTTGATTCTCTCTAATCTTCATAACTTTAGATCTTTAACTAAATCACACCTCCAAAGTCCCTTTTTTCATGTAAGGAAACATTCACACACTCCAGGGATTAAGAGATGGGCACATTTGGAGACTATTGTTTAGCCTATCACAGCAGGGTATCAGGAAAAAATTCCAGATTAATAAGTGGAAAATTTGAATTTTGATTCTATCTCAGTCACTCACTTTAAAGGCCACTGGAACCAATTCCTTACTCTAGATGTAAATATAACATTCCTGCTAAGTGCCCACCCACTGTCTACTTTGAACTGTAAGGTTACTGTGATGCTCACTATCTTACCAGAAATTATTAACACTTTCCACACTCCCTTCTTTTTCATTGCATTGAAAAACATTCGTAAGAAAGTTAGTTCTTATTTTAAGCCCACTTCCCTTATCTATAACATTATTAATTAGTCTTTGCTTTGCACTAGAAAGGCATATCCTTCTCTAAGTTAACTGTCATAGCCAGTACTTCTAATAAACCTGCCCAGTACAGGACAGGATTTCAAGATCCTCACACTGTTGGTTGCTCTGTCCTTAAAGAACAATTTGTCACACACGCCTCCCCCATCATTGTATGCTGAGCACAGTCTGACATTACAGGGTGATGATATATGTTGGGATGCCTGATTAGGTGTTTACACAGGAAAAGAAATAGCATAAACATAGTAGGAGTATTATGAATGTATCATCAACAGCATCAATTATAATGCAGAGGCATTTGGATTATAACATGGCAAAAACAACATTATTTGAAAGTAAATGAACTGACTGTAGGGCTTGGTTTTTAAGTGTTCAGCATAGTCTTTGCAGCAAATATTCTTGTGAAAAGCACCATTTGGTCTTGGTAATGTTGAACATACCTGTTTCCTAGAAACGGTGATTGAAAGACAGTCTTTGGGTTTTTTTAAACATAGCATTTGTTGGCATCCAGCTGTCCTGATAAACTGAACAGCTTTCTGGGGCACTTTGCCCCCTGGTCAAAAAAGACCTCCCATAAAGTGGCCTAGAGAAGATTCAACATTGTTCTGGTGTTCTTTAAAGATCTAGAGTCCTTAGGGCTGTCAAAGAACCCAGGAAGCTCCTGGAGAGTCATCCAAGGCACAAAGATGGCCTATATTCTTGTTGGCAGGCTGCTGCGATCACTCCAGGGGCAGTTACTACCGATTTCATTGACTCTGTGGAGATTTGTGATAAATAGTTTGTTAAGTAGCTTGAGACCACTGCCTCTGGCCTCTCACCTGCTGAACAGAGAGGACCAACCCCAAGACTTGAGTTAGAAACATTCTCTAGTTGATATTCTGCTTGGTTTCCTAACCCTTGATACTTTTTCTTCACTTCTTCAGAGACTGGGATGCTGGGGGACTGTGCTCAGAAGGCAGAGGGCCTGCCAGTTTTCACTGTGTACCTCAGACCCAGTTATGTGTCCGAATTTGCCCTGAAACCATCTTGCCTTTTGTTCAAGTTTTGAAAAGTATGTTCTGCCTTCTTCCCTGGGCCTAATATCTGTCTTCCAAACAATTCTGGCAGCCTTGTCTTTCTAGGATATGGGAAAGTGATTGAACCTTGCTCTTGCCTTTTTCTTTTTTATGCCAGAACATGAGATCTGCTCCTAAATACCAGTCTTGAGGGTGAGGTCTTGCTAAGCAGAAAAATTTACCTGAGGGTCCACTGTATACTGTTTGATAAGACTCTGTGATATTCCTTGAACCCATGATCTCTGTGTGTTGTGTCCACTGCCTGTCAAGGCACCTTGCCACCTCTTGGTAAATATGACACCAGGCGTGCCAGTTATTGTGCCCTTGCTGATAAGATGGCAGTCTCTCCATTGTGTGCCATCCTTCTGACCCATACCAGTGTGTCTGTTCAGTTCCACACTGGCTTCATCTGGCTAGGGTGACAAACCCTGCCTCTCTCCTCTGTGGTTTGATATAAGACTCAGGGATCCATGAGAAATCCTTTGGACTAATAACAATTGAAAAATTCCCCATTAGATTGTTTTATGAGTGCCAAGACTTAGACATACCATGCAATTTACTTTTATATTGCATAATTTACATTCTATAGCATGCCTTTTGTGTATGGAAGTATATAAGGAAGACATTTTTTAAGTATAGAAATTAAGATTAGAAAATTCTATGAAATGACCACCTATGTTATTTAAAAAGCAAAAATTTGGAAGTTAATTCCTACTAGTCTATTTGTTTTCAGTCCTGTGGTTTAGGTAATCTTTTCTCTTTGCAAAATGCACACTTAAAGGTCTCATGTCACTGGAACATTTTTAAAAGCATCTAATAAATAAGCTGGACACCATTTGCAAATATGGCTTATGGTTGATGCAGACATATCGTTTTTATATAATCATTATTAAAATAAGGTCTCCTTAAGTATAAATTCCAGTTTTCAGCCTACAGTACTACCTACAATCCATCATTTCCATCCAAGATCACTAAATTCCTCATGGCACAAAGCAGATGTCACATATATAACATTAGTAAAAACTGACATTTATTTAACACTTAAAATAGTTGACATGATGTTTTAAAATATGTCACACAAACACATATACACCTCAAATTGCATATATAGGCCTGAAAAATAAAATTTGGCTTCTTACACAGAAAATATGAGTATCCAATAAAGTCTAAAACTTACTGATTTTCAAATTATCCAGCAGTTCTCTAGCTTTACCCTAATAGTATATTGCAAGGGAAAATATTTATTTCAAAGGCCTTACAAAATGTATGTACGTATGTATGTATGTTTGTATTTATTTATTACATTTTTCATTCAACACTTTTATATTAATTTCATGTGCTCAGCCCAGTGATAAGACATTTATATAACTTATGAAGTGATTACCCATCTAGCACCATGTATAGTTATTACAATATCATTTATTATGCTTTATCTTACATCCCTGTGACTATTTTGTAACTACCAATAGTTATGAAAATAATTTTGTTTTTCTATTTTATGCACTCATTGAATTTTTAAAATAATACCAATAAAAATTAGTGTGCTTTGGCTAATCCACTAGTCATTAGTTACATCAACTTCCTTTAAGTGAAGCACTTATATAGTCATCTAAATATACATTTAGAATGCAAACTCTCTAACTCATCACTGAATTGTAGCAAAATTTCTTCTGATGTTTTTCCAGGATATAGAACTGTTTTTTTGTTTTGTTTTGATCATTTTTTTTTGTTACTTTTGGGTATACAGGATAGCGGTTTGACAATTATATGCTTTACAAAGCATCCCCCCAATATTTCCAGTATACCAATTAGTGCTTCTTAATCCCATCACCTTTTTTCACCCAACACCCCTCTCCTCTGGCAGCCATGAGTCTGTTCTCTGTGTCTATGAGTCTGTTTCTATCTTACTTCTCAATGTATTTTGTTCTTTAGCTTCCACATATAAGTGATATCATATCAAAGGCTTAATTCTCAGTAACATATTGAGATTTACATGTTTTTATTAGAAAACAAAAATAAATTGACATTGGGATTTGCAGGAATTTAAATTTGAGGAAGAAAAAAACAACATGCATAATACCCACATATAAGGTTGAATTTCGTTAGAACACCAGGACTGACACCAGAATGTGTGTATAGATGTTATGTATTGCTTTCTCTACACTATTTGGGGAGCCATGGTTTTAACCATATTATATGGAACACAAAAATAAAAATTTTATTATAGCAGATTTCCATGACATTTAAATAGAAGAGCAGTAAAATAAACTTTTTCCTTTTCCCACCTCACACAAAAGGTTAAGTGTTGACATTTCCTATCAGATATGTGAAATATTTAATAAGGGTAAAAAAGAGCAGTCCAAAGAAAATACCTGGCTGAAAACTTAGAGGGTGATACTTGATGTTCAAGAAAAGCACAGGAAGAGTCAAGTTGTCAGAGGATTCCTTTGCATATAAGAGAAGGTGCGCTAGTTGACTGCAGTGAAAGAATAAAATCATTTCAAATCTTCAAATATGTATATTACCTCTTTTTCCTCACTTTTTTGCCTTCCTTTAGTCCTCTTTGATATTACCTCCTATGCCCTTTTAAATAAACACAAAGTAAACAAATGATAAAAATGACTCAAATTTGCTTTTTATATTAGTTTAGAGAATTCTGATTCTAAACAGTTAATTTTCCTTTTGGCTCAATACTCTAATAGTTGATATGAAGGCCTGAAAGATAGTTGGTTAGTTTTTATTTCAGAGAAAGCGATGTTTTTATTTTCTTTTTAAAAAGGCATGCCTCCAAAAGCATTTGTATCTGACTCTCGATCACAGGTAGGGAGTTGGGGGAGATGACTGAATGCAGAGTCCAAGAAGCATCTGCAAATAAAGTTTTGTCTGTTTTTTTTTTAAATGAAAAGAATCCATTTCTATGGAAAACATCTTGGTATTTAACCAGAATGGTAGCCTTTGGTTTGGAGGTCCTATAGTTTTAATTTGATTTAAGACAAACTGTGTTTAAATGACAGCTTTTCTTTTTATTTTTTCTTTTTTTTTTTTCCTTTTGGTCTTACTGGAAAATTTCACAATTGCAGATGTAGAAAAATTGTCTGTAATTCACTGCAAATGAAGGGAAGGCAACTAATGAAAATAGTGTTGTAAATAAAATGCCAAATATGGAGTAAGCTCTCACTTATACTTTCTGAGGACTTAAGGACCTTATTGTTATACCCAGGCAAAGGAGATTAAGGAACAGGATGGTGTCTTTCTGACCATAACTGGAGCTACTGTAAACACAAAGAACCTCTGAAATAGGAATAATAGAGAAAGATGAGCCTCCAGCACTAACAGGAAGTTCCTTCCCCAAAAAAGATCATGCAGCTCCAAGCTGTGGCCGGCTTTTAGAGAGCTAGGTGTGAATCCCAGCTGTAATCTTGTTCATGTCCAGGAAACTGATGGCTTACCTTGGACACCAGGTGGGAGAGGAAGGAAACAGGACTGAGGTTATTTCAATTAGAAATGTTGACAGGGAAGATGCTTAACCAGTTCAACACAGTAAAACTGCTCCAATTAAGCTTCATTTAAAAAATGTAATCTTTGGGGTTATATTTTTTTTGATTTCAGAGTTTATTTCACTCTACTCTCTTGAATGATTCCAGAAGAATTGTTTAAATATACTTATTTTTCAACTTTCCTTTCAGATCTGTTTTTTCCATCAGCCCTGATATACCCTTTATATTTTTTTTTTAGGAAAAGAAGAAAGCATTATAAAGATAGCCAACAAGATGATATATATCATCTCTGCTAATGTCCTGCTATGGAACTGAATTCCTTACACTTGAAATTTGTTCCATGAATGTAAAAGACATAAGCAGTCAGTACTGATGGCTAAAAAAGGCGAATGAGGTAACAGTAACACTGATGGGCTGTTTGTCTCAAATGTCCTATAAATTAGTATGTGAAATTAATTTTTTTTCACTCTACATTCTCTCCATTCAAGGAAAACACACTCCTCAGTGGTAAGCTGAGGTAAGGTATTTAATAGGGAATGGCTAGAATTTGAGTTGCCACTTCCATGTTTATGATTTGAGAACCTCTTATGAAATAAAAAGTATACCAAATCATGTGTTTCCTAAATTTCCTGTAAAACTCATGAATTCAGGGTGACACTTGTGGGAACTTTTTTTTTTTTCAATCTTCTAATCAAATCTACTGGAATTATCTCCCCCTGCTGTATGTATGCTGTAGGGCAGCTGGGAAAGAGGGCTTTGCCCAGACCTGTTATTGCAACAGCTGGTAGCTTTGGCATTTTCATATAAACATGCAAGCCAAAGAGGAATTTCTCCTTTATGATTGGCCTCATTTCCCCCTTCCTGGGACATTCCACAATACCACCAACAATGAAATGCTCAGAAAGGAAGAATCATTTCTGTTTATGTGAAAATAGGTCTGAACTCCACAAGGGAAGGAAAGAAATACCAAAAAGCTTCAAATACCACAAAGAGAAGTTATAATCAACTCTGGATGCTGTTTTTGAGATCTGACAGTGCTCTTCCATAGACAAGCTCTGAATGCTCAGAGAGCCATAGCCAGCTGCCCTTTCTTCTAGTGTTGCCAAGTTCATTCCATATACAACCCAGAGCAAGCTGTTTGCTTAAGCTGTGCTATGGTATTATCTAGGAGAAGTGTGGGTAACACTCTTAGTGACCACCCACTCTCAAACACAGGCAAACCATTTCACCCTCAGGACTGCTTCATATATAAGAAGCTATTGGTTTAAAGTTTCTAAAAATGACCAAAAATGCTTTCAAGAGGCCGCATAGCATCACAATAAAAGAGCATAGATTTTTGAGTAACAGAATTGAATGCAAATTCTGGCTCTGCAACTTACTGGTCAGTTCATTTAATTTTACTAAGGCTTAGTTTGCTCATCTGTAAAATGCGGATACCAGGGTCTCCCTCTGAGTGTCAAGCAATGATGAGAGACTACATATGTGATGTACCTAATGCATAATAAGAATACTCAATAAGAGTTAGCAAGTTTTATCAGGTGCTCCCTAGAGCAACTATGCTTATTATGCTTTACATTACAAGGTGTATCTTGATACACAGTGTAACATAATGCATGGATTTTTCAATGATTCTTACCACCATGCATATCACTGTAATTTGACAACGGAAAACGTGAGGAAGCTTGAAGCAACCTCAAGTGTCGTTACTGGCTCACAATACCATGCAGCAAATTAAAAATTTTTCTTTATTCTTCAATTTCTGCTCCTAAGAAGCATGAAAATGTATGCATCCTTTTAAAAGAAAAAAGAAACTTTGTTTAATATAGTTTAAGAAAAAAAAATCATCCTGAATATTTATCCAAATAACTCAGCTAATTTCTCTTGCAATATAATCTTTCCCTAATAGACTTCAATTCAAGTTTCCGTTTTGGTGCTTAAAGACTGTTGTTCCTCCTTATTTGCCACATTAAGAAATTAATTGGGTATTAATAGGCAACTATCACATGCTTCACTGTAATTGCTAGTCAGTCATACATCATAAATTCTCCATCACATCTTACTACTTAAATCCTACCCCTTAAACACCTCATCATCTTTGTCACATTTTAAAATTTTCTTTCCACTTAATCAACTCCATTTCTAAGCTAGAGTATGAACAATTGTGCAGAATTCTCCTAATGCAGTTTTATTGAAGCTCAATGAAGAAATTTTCTTCCCAAGTGATTTCTTTAGATCAAGAATAGATTTTGCTTCTAGTGCAAGAGCATCACCATGTGAGCTATTCCTGATCTGCACTTTGGTGTTGCCCTCAATCCATTCCCTCTATTGCTGCCTTTCATTTTCAAATGAGACTCTCACTGGTTGGGGCTGAGCCAGCTTGGAGTGAAAATGCCCTCACTACAACTATGACCTCTCAGCCACCCAGACATCACCAGGGTAGGGCTGCTGGCTGACCCTCTCTTGCCCAGGGCTCATGTATGTTCAATATCCATAGAAGGAGGAAAAGAAAAAAAGTGTCTAATACTCATCAGGACCCTTCATCCCTTGAGCTAAAAAACAAGAGAAAATATCAACCCTCAGAGGATGGTCAGTTTTTTTTTAATTTGTTTTCCCCTTCCTTTGTTTGTGCAACTAACCAGTTTATCTAGGAAATGACCATTACAACCTGTCACATGTAGCTTGAAGGGACACATGTTCCTAGTGGAATGACCCACAGAATGCTTTTCCATGGGATCTTAAAAAGTTTTTGAGGGGAGGAAGGGCTCCACTGTCAAATAATAAGAAAACATGGAATTCAGTAACTTCTTCTTAGAGACACAAACCAATCTCAAAATGTTAATGTTTCTGAGAAATGTCACAGTAAAGAAAGTTTAGTGACCTTTGTTTAACACAGGTTTCCCAAAGTTGTTTGACAACAGGGGCCTTTACTGGTGGGACAAAAATTAAGGCTACAATGAACTGTAGGGTCTGCAGAGTATATTTGGGAAGCATTGCACTGTATCTTAGTCTTTCTCTAATTTCTCCTAAACAAGTTGTTATAGTCTCATGTGTGATCTCTGAATTACTATTTCCATCAGCATGATCTGTTAGAGAACAATGCTGGTTTTGAAGGATGCTTACACACTGCATGGTCTCCACTGACTTCATGTACAACAGATTTATCCAAGTGCTCCTAGCTCGAAGATGGTTAAAGGGACTGGTTTTGCCTAACACGCATATTCCCAGGGTTTCCCTGTGCCCACTGCATTTCATTTGATTGGTCACTACCAAATGCCCTTTAGTCTGAGTTCCTTGTCAGCCTACACTTGGCACAAAGTAGATATCAGATAAAGGTTTGTAAAACAAAAGAGTGATTTATTTATCTGTATTTCTTAGAGAAATATGCAAGATAATTTAATTTTTAATGTTCAAAAAATAACAATGTGGATAGTTTTGTGTTTCCACAAGAGTTGTTGCTACTATAGATATTGTAGACACTGTTAAGAGTTTATTAATTATCTCCAATGTGCTTTCACTTACTTCTTCTATGTGCTGAGTGCTTGGAACATATCGTTATTTAATTATTATAAGTCACAGTGAGGTTAAGTGTTTGATCTTTCTATTACAGATAAGACAGATGCCACTCAGACAGGTTAGGGAGGCTGTATATTATTTCCAACTATAAATTGCAGAGCCAGGTTTTGCACTCAAGTCTCACTGACTGATCTGTGCTCCACTCTACCATGTCTCATGTGCATACCACACATATGTACCACGTGGACACAGGGAAAACAACAGAGAATTTAGCTAATCTATGTTTAGTAATCATATTTTTATTGTGGTAAAATATATACAACATAAAGTTTATCATTTTAACCTTTTTTAAGTGTATAGTTCTGTGGCATTAAGTACATTCACACTAACTCCCCTTCCCATCTCCCCTCTTCCCCTGGGAACCACCTTTCTACATTCTGTCTCAATGAATTTGACTACTCAGGTACCTCATATAAGTAGAATCATAAGGAATTTCACTAATTAAATTTTAAATTATTTTTTGACCATAATTTCAACCACTTAACTTTCTTATATCAACACAGTATTGTTTGCAGTTTAATTAATGTTGCTCAAAGAAAATCTGGCTCTAACTTTATAACAAAACCAGTCCCCAGTAAGCAAGAGGAAATTTTCCCACACAGCACCCAGGCCAGGGGTAGGTCATCGGAAGGATGAGAAATCCAGAAAAGTCAGGGTGGCAGCTTAACATTTTGGGTCTTTGATGATTAAAATTTGTATATATACACCAAATATTTCTTTTTTTCCCTTTCAAACTGCTTTTGTGTTAATGTGTGAAAAGAGTACAACTTGAGGGAAATGCAATCCTCATGTTTTGGGGCATTTACACTTACATGCTCTTGAGAATATTAAAATGGCCTAACGATGCATTCTCCAATGGTTTATTTTTTTTTCTTTGAGCACAACAGACTTTGAAAAACAAACAAACCAAATTCAATCCCCAAAGGAAGTAGGCTCAATCTAAATTCAAATTCTTGAAATTTAAACATTCTTTAAATAAATTTCCAAGCTGATGTTTAAACAAAACATTTAAAATACATTAAGCAGCCTTTAAATCAGAGATTAAAATTATAAGGTTAAAAATGCAAGAGTTAAAGAAATCAACAGAGACAAGAGGAAAGGAGTGGGGGGCGGGGAAAAGGAAGGGAAGGAGAAAGTCAAGGAACATATAGCAAGGACTCATGGACAAAACCAAAGGGGAAGAGCTGAGGGAGGGAAGAAGGGAGGGGGCAAGGGAAAGTGGTGGGGGGTAGGCAGAGACAAATGTATTTGAAAAAATAAATTAAAATAAAATAAAAAAAAGATTTGAGAAATAAAAAAAAATGCAAGAGTTGGTTTAACTTTCCTTTTTGGCTCAACTTTAGGAGATAGTAGTAAATAGGGAAAAGAAAGATTTCAGGGATATCCAAAACTGGGTTTGGTTTTGCAACACTCAACAAATCTTAATTTTTTCATCTGTAAATTGGACATAATAATATATGGTTTACTGAATTGTCCTGGAAATTAAACAAATATCTATATAAAGGGCTTACATACATGCCTTATACAGGGAAGTACTCAACAGATGTTCACTTACATTCCCTCATTTCAAATTTGAATATTCCATGGCAATAATGCTATTAAAATCTATTCACAAAATATTATTTATATGCAGTACAGTGAATTGCATTTTTCCTTTAAATTGAAAGAACAAAAAGGTTGGTACCATTGGAACAAGAATACAAGGCACTAAAAGTAGAAGTGAGCCACTTAAGGTCATACGCCAATTTGAAGGCCCAACACAAAGAAAGCAAGTTGTCTTTGAGGAGTTTACAGGGGGTAACTGTATTGAGGATATTTTAAATCTGTATGGGGTAGTACATTTCTCTAGCTTTATTGTGGCTGCAGAATCCTGTCAGTACTTTTATTTCACCATATACTGTCCTCTGATTCCCAAAATTCTTGTAGTAACTTTTTTTCATTGAATTAAAATTAGGTTTTAGCTTAATTGTTTGAAAAGCATATGCCTTCTTGTAATAACCTGAAGTAGAGGGTTACAGGAACACTTTTAACAGAGACAGGGTTTCAAGTTTGGTTAGACTAATGAGTCATCTGCTCCAAGAGCCACACAGCTGCTGTGAGTTAGATGGTGTTCTGAGGAAGGATAAGGTCCCTCATCCCTTTCCCTCTAGTAAAATCTTAATCTTACTCAAAGAATGAGCCCATGAATGTCCCAAAGAATGAGACACATTGACTGCTAATGTCATACCAGATAAAGATATGACAGCAATGGAGATATTGTTCTATGAAAGCTGATACAGAACTAACACACGTAAGACAGGACTTGCTCCTGCTGAGGAGAAAAGCAATGAGCTCCACAGACCTGCTCAGTATCAAATAAATCCTTAAGGTTTAGAGGTGATATGATAAGTGAAATATTGCACATTACCCACTGATTATGTTAAGATATCTGGAGGTTATTTAATCCTTTAAATACCATTTCTCCACCTCCTCTAACACATTATTTTAACATCACATTATGTGCCTATAAACCCTTTAAATAAAAAGATGGCTCACTGCATTGATATTTTTCTGGCTAAGCCTTCTGAACAAGAATATACCTTAATGTCTTAAGGATCCATATTTAAAAAAAATTCCTGTAGGATTGAGCCCAATTGTCATATTTCCATGGACCAAAAAGTTCCTACCTGGTAATGCTAGAGGAAAGCAAAGCCATTCCTATTTCAGAGAGAAACAAAATGACCCCTTCTCCAGCCACAAGTTGTTAGAGTTTCGTGTGATCTCTGAATTATTATCTTCATATGTAATCCAGCAATGAAATCAAGCAACACACTTTATGCTGGAACCCCCTTGGTGGCAAAGATTATTTTACTTCTTGATCATCCAAGTTAACTCCATAACATGAAAGTCCAAACTGAAAGGTATTTTAATTTTTTATGTTTAGCTATTAAATGGTATCTTTTACTTCTCCAGCAAGCCTACTTGTCTAATTACATCTACTTAATTTATTCTCTAAAGATACATTATAATGTATCTTTACATTTTTACAATTTTTTATTTTTACATTTTTATTTTTACAAGCTTCTACTTCCTGTGGCTTTCCATTTTTATTTTTTTTTTTGGTTACCTTGATCTTGTTTTAATTTCTAAATTTGGTTCACTCAATGATTTCAAACATAACTCCCACCTCAAGGATCATTCAGTGTATTGATATTTGAGGAAATGAATGCAAAAGTCTAATTTCATATCCACCCAGAGAAATTCTTTAGTTTAAATGTCATTTCCTAATAGTTAAAACTTACTCTGTGACCCAGAATTTCATTAATAACTTAGAACTAATTTGCAACAAGAGTTTGTTTTATATTAGACAGATTTATGTATCTTAGCAAATAGATTGATGAGGATATGTTGAAGAGGAGCAACTGAGTTCTTGGCCATGTTCCCAGTCCCAGTTAATAAGAATATGAATTCCCTGAGCATGAAAGACCGAGTCTAACAAAATATGTCTTCCTCATGGCACAGATAATCATAGTTGGTGGAGGTCCCTAAGTCTTATCAGTGACAGTAATTTGGATTTTAGGACTTCCCCAGTTCCTGAGTGAAAGACATTCCTGGCGATGTGATTCACTCCTCCTGTTTCTTCCAGGATCTCCTAGGAAGGGAAGTCATTGTGCTATTCATTTCTCACTGAAAAGCGACAATATGAAAGACCCTGCCTCACTGTAACTGGACTTCCAGAGAAGGCTGCATGCACTCAATGTCAAATCATCTGAGAATACACTGATTTATTTAACCTCAGTACATTGCCTTGGGTTAAGTGTTTAATAAAGTTAATAATAATTGAGGACTTTGGGAAGTACCATGACTAGTCTATACGAAAATTC
The DNA here is from genome assembly GCF_021234165.1 of Pteronotus mesoamericanus. NCBI lineage: Eukaryota > Metazoa > Chordata > Mammalia > Chiroptera > Mormoopidae > Pteronotus > Pteronotus mesoamericanus. The sequence continues at coordinate 44,378,358 of NW_026555329.1, read as the reverse complement.
ACTTCCTTGCCAGCTTTCTCTCATTCTGTTGACAGATTGTGGAACCTTCCTTTCACCTCTTTCTTCTTTTTTACAGCTTAGCCTGCTCCCTGAAGGGGCATGTTCTTTTTAGAAGACAGATTATGCACTACACACAACATGAAAACTTTACACTCTTCTTGTTGTCATTTGAAAGATTTTTCTACCTGGAAGGAATAAGTTATCCCACCTTTTAGTCTGATTGGTTTTACTTAGAATTACTACTTAGAACTCACATATTTAAACTATGGAGGAATATAAACTGAAACTTCGGTTCCTCTTAATTTTTTTCCCCAATGAGATTTGTGACAGTTTTCCCCATTGCTTTTATCCATTATAGAAATGTAACTACACTCGGAGGATATGTGATTTCTGAAACACCATCAGATTTTGTATGTAAAGGGAAGAAAAAAAAGTAACACGGGAAGGGGGAGTCTTATGCAGCCTAGAAGAGGAAGATTTATAACCAGGCAAGAGACTCGGCAGTCACTTACTTTGTGTACTTCAAACTGGAAACAAATTGAACAAGTGAAATAAATCTCTTTCAGATAGCTTCCACAGGTAGCCAATCTGTTCATTAAAAAAATGCATATTGCTTAAAATGATCACATATTGTCTTTTTAGGTATTTTTGGTATTTTTCATCTAAAGTTTTTTTTTATTATAATCATCCAGAAAATATCTATTAAATACTTAGTTGGCATAGAAGATATTGGCTGGATTTAAAATGACAGCATCTTTCCCCCCAGGAGCTTACAAAAGTAAGGTGTTTTAGATCATCATTGATATAAAGTTGCAAAATATTCAGAAATAAAATAGATAATCATATTTAACTTAACTTTTTAAAAATTCACTGAAAATCCAAACATCAATAATCTAATAATTTGTTTTGAGCTTCATTAATTCATAGTGTTGACTGTTTTTCCTGCATCCAATGCCCACTAGCTAAGAATTGTTGCAGGTTTCAAATATGAATATTAAAATCCTATGGGAAAATGCTTATGAAAAGTTTTATTTAAAAGTACTTGGTGCTGCTTTCTGAAAAACACAGATCAAGAGACCAGCAGGCTAGGGTAATTCAATTCAAAGTTTCTGTGCATAGAAGATGGCTGCCCTTACACAGGGCTGACACACTCTGTACTACAATGCCTCCCAGAAGTATTGCTGGAATCATATAACAACAATTCAAATGCATGGAGGTATCTGAAAAAGACTGTGAGACGAACTTAGCTAACAGCAAATCTATTTCAGTGATATCCTTTGAAGTTTGGAACTCAGCACCAAGGTTGTTTTGGCCCCTATGCAGTACATGGAAAGACAGCATGTTCCACTCTGGCTAAAGCCAATGGCCAGCAGTATTCCAAGAAGAAAATGCAAATGGTGAATGGCTCAGTGGAAACAGGCTGTCCTTTGAAATGTAATAACTAATGTTAAGATATTTTCAGTAAAGTCACAGAGAAGGTGATATTTATATAATGGCCAATCTTTTGCTGAAGAAATGTTATAAACTCTAATGTAACCTTTCATTTCAGTAATTAACAAACTTTTATCAATTTCAGTTTAAAGTGCAGGACACTATGAGTTTTATAAAAATCTTTAACCAACGTAAAAGTTTTTTAGAAATTACTCCTAAACTCAATCAATGAGAACATCTGCCTAATTAGGTTTGAGGTTCTTACCCAAACTCCTCTTCCAAACCCGACCATTGCCCCTAGATAATAGGGATCTCATAGACCTCAGCATAGATCTCCCTTAAATTTTTATTTATTTTTAATTTGATCATCAGTGTTATTTTAGATCTTATTCTTCTGGCCTCTGGCTACCTCTCCAGGGTAAACTGTGAGCCTGCCTATCCCCTCCTTTCTCCATTTGAACCCTTTCTCATGTCCTCCAGACACCAAGCACTCAGGCTCCTCATTGCTCCTTCAGTCCACACCAGTTTGGCTCAGCTGACAACTGGTCACTGTTCAGTTGTCTGCTTACAATTCACTTCTCAGGAAAACTTTCCTGATTCTACACACTGGCTTAGGTCTCCCTGGGATGCTCTCAGAGCATCCTGCTATAGTCTCCAGTTTTCCATTGAAACACTCATCCCACTTTTTTGTAGTTATTTTATGCTGCCTTCCCTGGCAAACTGTAATCTCCTTGAGGGACTGGGCCTGTTCTGGGTAACAACTCTATCGCAAGAACTTAAGATAGCATATGGAAGACAGTAGGGTTAATGAATTTAGTTGCATATGTGTGTGGGTGTGAGTGTGTGTTTGAAGGTTTGGCACTTGATCAGGTTACATTAGTTAATTATGAGCAAATTAGTACATTGTGCCCAAGGGTGCTTACATTTCTGACACTAAGATAATGTTGAGTGGAAACTAAAGACTGCTCCCTTCATTGGGGATCACAAGAATCTTTAAGCCTAGCAAAAAAAAAAAAATATATATATATATATATATATATATATATATATATATATATGACACCTTTTCTCATTTCTACCCCATTAATAAGAAATTTTTCTTACTTTCTCTCTACCTTTAACTGTAAAATAGGCTTTAAAACTCAAATGAAAGAGTAGTTTCCCAAACAATATATGAAATAAAGAATAGAATTAGCATAACCACAACTCATATTTAGAGATGATTTATGAGCATTAAATAAATCACATGCTTTCACTATAACATGTATATAGGCAAAAGAAATTTCTTTTTTAATTATTTATTGTATAATGGAAGGAGAAAATGATATAAAAGGTATGTTGGAATAGACATTAAGGAGATAATTTAGATCATAATATTTGCTCTATTTTAATATTGGTAATAACATACAAAATGTTTACAATAATTATTTAAATAGCCAACAGGAATTTTGAAGAGGAAAATAATTTCCCATTCCTTTTCAAAGTATATTAAACATTGGTTAACCAGTATCTTTGAGTATCAATCAATTGGGAGTACACAGGAGCTCTAGTTTAAGAATCTGAGGGACTGCTGTGGATTTATACATCTCTAAAAAGATGGAATCAATATTATATAAGAATTATTGCTTTCTTCAAGAGACAGATTTCTAGTAATTACTAAGACAAAATGCTTCAGGCAAATTAGTACAATGTATCAAAAATTCAGTACAGGTTCACTAATAACATAGAAAATATAAGTAGTTTGAAGTAACATTAATGAGATTCTTACTGTAAATGTAAAGATGCAAATATATATGTAAATCTATAGTACTACATTTAATGAAGTCAAAAATATGTCTCCACCAACTAACTAGCAAACAGTGTAGCATAAAATCGCTTTTCACTCTACCCACCCTTCCCGTTTTGGCAGATTCACTTCACTGAGGTATTGTAGGAGAGTCTGAGTTATTTCTACAACATTCATGAAGTCTCCAAAGGGAATGTCCCTCACAAAGGAAGGCAAAACTAACATAGGTAAATAAAATCAATGAAATGGCCAATATGCAGGAAAATTTGAATTATTTACTAATAAATTCCCTTTGTATTTAATATCTCTTATCCTATCTGAGCATCCTCTTACTGGGATACACTGAATTAAAGGAAACAATAGCATCTTCTTATCTGACATCTATAAGCAAAATTGTCTCTCCTTTTTCACAGGAGTTCAGGTGGGCCACCTTGGAGAGATACTCAGATGCTAATTCCAAAAATAACTTCAACACATCCATTTCATTTAAAATCTGAGACTTCCTATATTGATAATTCTATAGAGATGATATAAGGTAAATCAATAAGATGGACATCTCAAAAATATGCTTAATCTCTATAGAAATAAAAGAAACAAAAATCAAATTTCCCAAAGAGAAATAAGGATAAAAAAGACAATAGATTTGAGAATTTTATTGTGGTAAATTGAACTTTTCACCCCAGTTATTTACCCCTCCATATGCCAAAGCCCTTGCCATGTAACTTTGCAGTTTCACATAAAAAGAGTTTCCCCACCTCTTTGGATACAGCATAAGACTTGGTTGGACCAAAAGAATGAGGGAAGAACAATCTAATAGTTCTGCAGAAGGTTGTAAGTGGCACTGTGGTTTCTGCTTGTCTTCATGCTCTCCTGCCATTGCCATGAGAAGAGCATGAGAGACACATGGAGCAGAACTGAGCCTAACTCACAGTGAGGGCACAAGGCTCCACAAGATACCAGATCTTTACCTGTAACAAAAGCCACCCAAGCAAGTCCAGCCCAGATCAGCCAAATCCACTTGGATCCACATCCATGGAATAAATAAATGCTTATGTTTGAGTGCCACTGAAATTTTTTTGTGGTTATTTATTACACAGCATTATTGTGACTATAGCTACCAGATACTTTTATAAATTAAAGTGAGCAAAAGTGGTATGCTTTCCCCTTCAAGGAATCTGAAAAAATATTTCCCTCTTCCTGAGGCCAATTCTTCATTCATTTACCAAGAAAGTCAACAAATTTATGGCTGATTGATGAGAGTATTACATCCAGTGACTTCGTTCTAGGTTGGCCACTGACTTAGTTTTCCTCTTACTAACATGCTAACAATTGTACTAACTTTCAAATGTTTACCCTTTCCTCTCATGTATTGAGAATATCAATGACTGACAGACCTCATATTTAAATTTATGGAATTAAATTAGGTCAGTGGTTCTTGAATTGTTCTTCAGGACCAATGATTCTAAGGAGGTATTTGGAGGGCATGGTGAAAGCAAAAGAAAGCTAAACAGTTGGAGTGCTAACCTACCAGTCAGCAAAACTCTGTTTTGATCTGTTTTAGATATTGAAACTTCACATGGAGAATCAGATTTATTGTTTAAAAATTAAAGTTAAAAACTACTAAACAAAATGCCCTTTAAAGTCCTTTCATACCAAAAGCTCTATCATTACATTTTTGACCACTCCCTTTGCTTTTTTGCTAGTACCATGACCTAATTTAAGATATCATCACCTGAACTCCTTTAAAAACTTCCTAACCTGACTCCCTGCTTTAAGTTATAAATTATATCATTTCACTCTCCTGCTTAAAACTAGACTAAAACCAGATTTAGTGGGGCTTCCTCCTTTCCTCATCTTTCATACTGTTTAAAATGCACCCAGCTCCTTCCCATCTCAGAGTCTTCTCACATGCAGTCCTTCAGCTTAGAATGCTCTGCCCCTGCTCATCAAATGTTGACTCCTTTATATACCACAATTCTCAGTTTATAAATCAACCTCTCAGAGAGGCTTTCTCTGATCAAATAAATTAACATAGGTGACTTCTGTCCCCATTATTCTCTGTGAGAGCACATTGTTTGTTTCCCTTCCTTGCACTTACCATAACTTAGTTATGGGAACATTTGTTGGTTGCTTTTATTATCTGACTTTCCATTGAGTATGAGCTCTATGTGGTGAGGGGCCAAGATATCTGGTTTATTTTTGCATTCCAATGACCCAAAGCATCACCTGAGACATAGTATTTGCTCAATAATATGAAGGAATAAATGACTTGCTTAGCTTTTATTAATATGTTTTTCCACTGCCTTTCAATATGATATAGCATTTCTATATTAACATGTGATTCCAGTATCTATATGCTTATACCTACTTGCTCTCTTAGCTACCTCCTTTAATTCATGTGTAGTGTTCCTTATATTCCTGTGCATTAGAATTTTCTATTTCAATGTGTTTTATTTATCATAATTCCCTCTTATTTTTTTAACATGTCAATAGCCATTTTTTGAAGTATTCTCAGACATTACTGTCAAGCTGATCCCAAATCTTAGAATGATATTATACCTTGAATAAAATTAACAATGCAACTATTCATACTTACAGAACTTCCAGCCAAGATGAAGGCGTAGGTAGATACTCTGCTTCCTCGCACAACCAAAAGAGGGGCAACGGCAAACTTAAAAACAAAAAACAACCAAAACTGCCAGAAATACAAACTGTATGGAAGTTCAACAACCAAGGAGTTAAGGAAGAAGCATTCATCCAGACTGTTTGGAAGGGCAGAAACAGGCCGTCGGGGCAGAGAGGATGCATACCAAGCAATAGACCAGGCCACGTGAGGCTGCAGCTGATGGACAAGGCAGTTCCACATTCATGTTTGGATAAGCCGGGAGGATCAGCTGGGGAGAGGGACAGACAACACAATCTAGGGTTCCAGCATGGGAAACTAAAGCCTCAAAACCTCTGGCTATAAACCTGTGGGGGTTGCCATGGTGGGAGAAACCCCCAGCCTCACAGAAAGTTTGTTGGAGAGACTCACAGGGTCATAGAATGTACACAAGCCTACCCATCCAGGAATCAGCACCAGAAGGGCCAATTTGCTTGTGGGTAACGGGGGAAGTGACTTAAAGCAGGGCGAGAGCCAAGAAACTGGCATTGTTCCCTCTCCGACTCCTCCCCTACATACAGTGCCACAACTCAGCAAAGTAGATTGCCCTGCCTCATGAATACCTAAAGCTCCACCCCTTACAATGTAACAGGCACACCAAGACAAAGAAATATGACCAAAATGAAAAAAAAAAGATCAAAACTCCAGAAAAAGAACTAAGTGACAAGAAGATAGCCAACCTGTCAGATGCAGAGTCCAAAACACTGGTAATCAGCATGCTCACAGAAATGGCTGAGTACAGACACAAAATAGAGGAAGAAGTGAAGGCTATATAAAGTGAAATAAAGAAAAATATACAGGGAACCAAGAGTGAGGAGAAGGAAACCAGGACCCAAATCAATGATTTGGAACAGAAGGAAATAATCACTCAGCTGGAACAGAACGAAGAAACAAGAATTCAAAAAAATGAGGAGAGGCTTACGAACCTCTAAGACAACTTTAAATGTTCCAACATTTGAATCACAGGGGTGCCAGAAGGAGAAGAGGAAGAGCGAGAAATAATGAAAGAGAACTTCCCCAACCTGGTGAAAGAAATAGACTTCAAAGAAGTCCAGAAAGCTCAGAGAGGCCCAAAGAAATTGGACCCAAGGAGGAACACACCAAGACACATTGTAATTAAATTACCCAAGATTAGATATAAGGAGAGAATTTTAAAAGCAGCAAGGGAAAAGGAGAGAGTTACCTACAAAGGAGTTCCCATAAGACTAAGCTGATTTCTCCAAAGAAATCTTACAGGCAAGAAGGGGTTGGAAAGAAGTATTCAAAGTCATGAAAGGCAAGGACCTACATCCAAGATTACTCTATCCAGCAAATGGAAGGGCAGATAAAGTGCTCCCCAGATAAGGTAAAGTTAAAGGAGTTCATGATCAACCAAGCCCTTATTATATGAAATGCTAAAGGGTCTTATCTAAGAAAAAGAAGAAAATCGAAACTATGAACAGCAGAAGGACAACAAACTTACAACTATCAACAACTTAAAAAGCAAAAACAAAAAGGCAAACAATTAGAACAGGAAAAGAATCACAGAAATGGATATCACATGGAGGATTATAAGTGGGGAGGATGAAGAGGGAGAATGGGGAAAAGGTACAGGGAATAATTGTACAATTATGTAAAAGCACAATTGGTAGGTACAATATAGACAAGGGGGAGTTAAGAATAGTATAGGAAATGGAGAAGCCAAAGAACTTGTATGTGTGACCCATGAACATGCACTAAGAGGGGGGAATGCTGGTGGAAGCGGGGTACAGGACAGAGGGGGGATAAAAAGGAGAAAAAATGGGATAATTATAATAATATAATCAATAATATATACTTTAAAAAGAAAATAAAATTAACAGTGCAATTATTCATTAAATGAGACCTGAAACCTGTAGAAGTAAATGTTTTATATCATTTGACTGCAGTGACTGAAGAGTTTGGGAAATACCCAAATTTCAAGCAAGGTGACCAGGATATGGTTTCAGAAAAACTGTGACAAAAGTTATATCCTAGCTAATTTCATTATCCTCTATCATAAGAAAGGAAAAAAAAATAAGTGTATTGTTTGTGTATAGTCTGTAAAATAGAGACACAATGAACAAGAATATGGAGTGTTTTTCCAGCAATTCCCACAGGGGAGATAACAGATCTGAGGAATGGTCATATTACAGTCACTAGAGAAGTGAAGTCTGTGGATGGTAGCAGATTGTTCATAAGCTCTCACTACAATTTGAATGCTCTGAGAGTAGGCAGGCATGAGGCTTCTGGCTACAAAGAAAGAGAACTACTCCCGAAGTATGAAGTTAGCATTTTGGCGTAGGCCAAAATTCTTTGGTGAGCATGTTTTGTATGAGTCAAATTACAAGAATTCAATATATTCTGAGTTTACTGAAAACATTTAATTTCTTGATCTACAAAGCTAAGATAAATACTCTAAAATAATAGCTTAGAAAGAAAAATGCTTTGGTCTGAGCAGTCAGTAACCTCCATTGGACACCACCTCTATTGAGCCTAACTTCCTTTCTCATTCTCATATGAACCACATGCAATTTCATAATATTTGCCACATCTATCATTATATATCTGCTGGAAAATACATAATGTACTTTTGTGAGCATATGATTACCGAACGTCAAGTTAGGTAATAATAGCATTTTGTTGTCACCAAGATATTCAGACATTTGTTGAGAAAACACACAATCCTATAGTCTCAGCATGCTTTCTTGGGGATGTGATTCTAACTTTTATCCAAAATGAAAACTTTGGACAATGTCTTCACAAGTTGTTTGGGGGATCATCAGCTACCTGTGGTGATCAACATAATGAAAAATTTATTAAGGAAACTGTTAAAAAAATAAAAATTTTCAAACCTGGGACTGATATCTTTCCCACAGTTGGATGTTTCAGTTCCATAATTAGGCCGTTGTGTAATACCTTGAAATGTAAAAACAGAGAGAAAAATAAATTACAAAATGAAATTATCTTCAATCTCAAGATACATGGAAAGCTACCAATTCAGTCCATTAAAGAAAGATATTGGAAAATACAAAAATACTTAAAATTTTTTTAAAGTAAATGTTTGATACAAAAATAATGTTTCTATTTTATAGTATACCAACTGAAACTACGAGAAAAATAAAAGACTCAAAGTTTTCCCTTTCTTGAAAATACTATTTGCTCCTAAATATAGGCTATGATATTTCCACCTTTCATCTATATCCGATCCTCTAAATATTAAAGCTTAGCCTCTTCCTGCACTACTTCATAGCAGGATTTGGCCAAGGTCAACTTCAGGACAAGCCAGGAGGAACCAAACTTGTAACAGAGGAGCTCCCTGGAGTGGCACATATGCTCCTGGCAATTTCTTCAGTGGAAGATGTGGGGAGTCAGTACAGTTTGAAAGGTGAATCAGAGTATCCAGAAGGCCTAGGGACTTGTGAAAACGGACAGATTCAAGGCTGCTGTGACAAGCAATGAGCAGAGCCAGCTGACAAATATCCCAGAGTAGGCCCAATTCAGAGGCCTGAGCAGGAAATTGAAGCAAGCGATGTTTTCAATGATCATAAGATCTTAATCATAAGACTAGATTTCATAACTAGGATTCCACTATCCTGCAGTCAGTGGAGGATGGTGGGAGTGGGAGGAGACAACTGAAAAAAAAAAAAAAAGGAAAAGCCAGAGACCTCATCTTAGAGGGCCGATTAGATTCGCATGCATGGGGACCAAGAGAGGTATTTGGCATCCCATCAAGGACACAAGACGGGCTTTGTCTCAGGGTTAAGATTCAAGGCCAGTTACTAGGACAGCAACAATCAATCGGTGCCCAACCAACAGAAATGTGACTTGATGCTGAACTACTTGACTGCTGAACCAGAGCTACTCAAATCCTTGGGATAGACAGGCTGTATTTTTTCCTATGGGGTGGGGAGGAAACAAGATCTGCCAGGAATTGTGCCCTCCAACTATAGGAAGAGGATGAGACAAAGGCATGGAATTAGATTCTAGACATAAAAGTTTAATTACTGGAGGCAAAATATTCTATAATCCTGCAAATAAAAATGCTACAAAATTGTTTTCTTTTGTTTGTTTTTTAACAACTAGAGGCTACCTATTTCAAAAATCTAAAAATATTTCAATTTACTATTATTGTATCTTCAGTGAGACATACATGGATGGTTTACAGTGTGTTTCACCTGCACTGTCTACCAGTGGAGAGCCTCTCTCTTCCTGTTTTGTACATGGATCTATAAGACAAAAGTATTTCAGTAGCACAGTAAACTAGTGGACCACAATTTCATTCTAACATCCCAAAGAATGGCAAGTTGTAATGGTTCTCTTGTATTTTGAGCTTCAGGTGAAAGTAAAATTTGCATATCCATATTCTTATGTAATCTTTTCACAAAGCAAAAGAGCATGCAATACATAAACTAACAAAAATGCTTTCTCACTTGGAAAACTCAGGGAGAGAGGTCAAATATCTTGGATTTTATCCATTTCTATTAAGTTTTTTGGGCCCATTATGGAATAATCCACCAAAAAGACAATCTCATGGGTAACTTTATAAGATTAGAACTATTAACTCTGTTATGAATAAATATTGTGGCTCCCACTGTTTTGGGAGAGGGGGAAATGGTCAGCATTTTTTTGGTGACATGCTCTTAAACAACAACCATGTCAGCTCCTCTCATTGAGAGTGAGGCCGCTCCATATGGAGATCCTTTCTAGGGATGCCTTGCCTCTCTTTTGGAATCACCAGCTTTTCACCCAAGAGCTGGCCAGAGAAATTGTTGCCAGTGTTAGAACTGTGCTATAATTTAATTCTGGTGTGGCTCGTTCTCAGCACCCGCCCAACACAGCCTCCTCCTATGTGGGGGTGGGGGCTAAATGCCAATGCGAGGTGCTAAATCTCAGTTCTACTGAGGACAGGAACAAAAATACCGAGCTAAATTTCACTCGAGACAATTATCTGCACACTGAATCATTCTTCTCCCATCTCTGTTGCCCTCCTGACTACCTCTTTGTAATAATACTGTGCTGCTACTCACAAAAGACAAAAGTGAGTGTTCTTAGCTAAATATAACTTAACTGATAGTGTTGAAGTTAATTAACGTGAATTGTAATTATGTAGCAAACGTTAAGTGTCAAACGTGAAAGGGTAGTTGGTAAAGGTCAAGAGATATGTGTCAAAGTTTTGTGAAACAAAAACTAGCAGTTGATTGAAGTTTTTCATGGAAGCAGCTTAAGGAGCATACTTCCTCCAGCCCTACCCCCCTTTCTGTCTATACATGTGATTCCCAATATGAAACTTTGTTTTCTAAACTTATCAATTCCTTTGCATTGAAAATCATTCTGTTTTAAACAGATATATAAATTCCTCCCCTGTCTGGCAAAGAGAGCTAACTGCAGTTTCTCATTTGCTCTAGCATTTATAGAGTTATGAGCCAAATGGGATAGTCGGAGCCCCCATTTTCAGAAAGAACTATCTTATTCCCTTGCTTGGCTGCAACCCACCTTTTATTGTAAAGTTTGAAGTTGATAAAATTCCATAGTTTCTCCATGAATCAAGTCAGATTATCTCAGAGAATAGTCGAGGCTGTGGCAGTGCTGTCCCTGGAAACCCTGCCTAATGACTGGGAATCTTGGAAAACTCTCCAGTCTTGTTTGTGGGGCAAGTCCTGCCCTGCTTAGTAACATATTTGAGGACCTCAGAGACCAGACAAACTGTCTGAATTTTAACATAAATCTTTCCTGTTGCACTTCTGGCATATTGTCTCAACTGAATTTAACTGGAAATGGAGAAACTGCCACTTACCAACATTTATATACCGTTTCTTTGGGAATGGTTACTAAATGTTCCCCTTCATTTTTATATGCAGGCCAAAACTCCAATCTCTATTACCTTAACCTAGAGTTCACATTTAATAGTGTTTCATTTTTCATTAACAATGGAATAGAACTCTGGCTTATAACCTTCAACTACCATTTTTCCCATAGGTAGATTTTCATGCCTAGAACCTCAGTCTCTCCATTCAGGATATTCCTCCTCATTACATATTTAGTTATTTTGAAATAAGGCAAGGAGCTTCCCGAGAATTTAATAGTGGATTTTGTCCTTCTTTTATTTATTTTTATGTACCCTAAATCTTCCCTGGTTTTGTAGCTTTTCTAAATTTCACTTCTTAAAATTTCAAAAGCATTTTCTTGACAAGAATAGAATTGTAGATAGTGCACCAACATCTTTAGCAAAGTATCAGGCCTATTTAAAATAAGGCCTCTCTTTCCTCTTCAAGAATTTTACAGATTGACAGCCTAATGATAGAGTCAAATGGTAATGTATTAATGATGGGGAAAAAGAGTAAAATGTATACCTTAAAGAGATGTGGGAAATAAAAGTTTAAGTGAAAGTAAGACAAACTTTTTATGATGTCCTATGGCAGTAATGGCAGGAAACAAGTTTGCAATATATCACTAGCAAGAAAAAAAAACCTATAAGAAAAATAAAATAAAAATACCTACTGTATAGGCAGCAAAAACCTTTACAGAAAGCAAGAGATCTGGGTCAAGAATATAAGTAGCAAGGCATATTCAGATGAAAAGAGACTGATAGAGTGCCAGCATTAAATGACATACACAAATGATACATATAAAGAGCATATCAAATATATATATATACACACACACATGTACATATTTCACACATAGACACAGACAACAGTGTGGTGACAGCCAGAGGGAAAGGGGGAGGCACAGGTAGAGGTAGGCAAAGGGGGAATAAATAGGAACAAAAAAGATGACTTTGGGCGATAGATGCATGGTGCAGTGTACATATAATGTTTTGTTGAACTGTACACTTGAAACTTGTATGGTTTTGTGAAGCAATGTCACCCCAATAAATTCAATTAAAAAACCAATGGAATACCATAAATGATATTAACTACAATTCACAAAAGAGAACTGATCTATCCATTCACTATGATTAGGCACATGATCTAGTCATTCAGTTTAACAAACATCACAGAGAATCTAGACAATATGAAAAGACTGGTAATAAAAAGACAAATGAACTTCATTCAAAGTGCCTGCAATCAGAAGAAAGGATAGGGAATAAGAGACCTGAGTCAATTTGTAAGACAAAATTTAAACTCCACAATGTCCAATAAGGAACAAGTAAGTAATTCTGCCTGCCTTCAATGAAAGCTGAAGGATGTAGGTCAAGGAGGCAAGTAAAAGTCTTAGAACAAAAATGATAGCAAAATATAACATTACGGTTAACAACTACAATGATAAAATAGCAGTTATTACTTAATAAAACTCCTTAGGGTCAGGTATTGAGTTAGGATCTAAAGAGTTTTCTCCATTTAATCTCATTAGCTAAACTAGATAGAAATTACTATAATCTGCATTTCTACTGATAAAGTGATAGAAGCTTGAAGAGGTCAAGCACTTGCCCAGGATTTCACAATTAATGAGTGGCTGCCAGACTCCTGACACTTAAAGACTTAGTAAAAGGAAAAAATGAACAGCATAATTTGATTTACCATTAACATAACTAGCTGATGTGGTCAATTTTGTGAAAAAAATTAGTAAATTCACTGAAGAAAGAAAATCAGGCAAAGAATTGCTTATACTGCTTGGTAGCATGAAGCCTAATTAGTTAATACACCGAACCTCTCCCTTTTAGGTAGCCAAAGATATTCTGGCTCCCACAGACACAAAGACTGTGAAAGAGATAGGGTTTGGGCCCTAGCCAGGCTTAGATTCAGAGGGCACCAATCTGGTGGGTGACCTTGGGCAAGGCAGTTAAGTATTTGAAACTCCGAACCCCCATCAATAAAGAGGGAGTAATACTATCTCTTCCTCAAGAGATTCTAAGGATTAGTGAGATGATGAGGTCAAAGCACTGAGCACAGGGCCTGGCACAGAATAAACTCACAGTGAATGGCAACTCTTTTTACCACTATCCACAGTTTGGGTTCAAACTCTGGCTCCTCCAATTTCCAGTTGTGTGGCTTTCGGGCACATTCATTCACTCAACAAACATATGTTAAATGTATCAACAGTAACGATTAACAATTAATAATAAGTATCAATTATTAATAAGTATCAATTATTATTAGTGCCAGGCATTGTTAAGTGCTGAAAAAAAACTGGGTCATAGAACAAGCAAACTCCTTGCCCTCAAGAACCTTACACAGCCCTGGCTGGTGTCGCTCAGTGGATTGAGCACCATACCACAAAGCAAAGGGTCACTGATTCAATTCCCAGTCAGAATACATGCCTGGATGGAGGGCCAGGTCCCCAGTGGGGGACGTGCAAGAGGCAACCACACATTGATGTTTCTCTCTTTCTCCCTCCCTTCCCCTCTCTCCAAAAATAAATAAATAAAAATCTTTAAAAATTAAAAAAAAAAGAACCTTATGCAGTCCTATAAGGGAGACTTTTGAATTAAATGCTATTAACAGGCCTGTTTTTGTTACATAATGTATATTTAGTTCAGTGCCATATCCCCAGTGCCTTGAACATTATTTGGCATTATCTGGTAGATGCTCAATAATATTTTATTGAATTTATTGAATTCAATGGGTTCATCTATTTATTTATTTAATTAACCAAGTAGCAAGTGGCTCCTTTTGGTTTCATTAACTTATGGAGGGGGATTGGAGAGTGTTCTGTGTTTTGCTCTTTCATTTTTCAATTATAGCTTACATTCAATATTATTCTGTATTAGTTTCAGGTGTACAGCACAGTGGTTAGACAATCATATACTTTACACAGCAGTCCCCCTCAATATTTCAAGTACCCTCCAAGCCCCATACTTAGTAATTACAATATTATTGACTATATTCTCTCTGCTGTAATCTACATCTCTGTGACTACTCTGTAACTAATGATTTGTACTTCTTAATCTCTTCACCAGTATGACCCAGTCCCCTGAATACCCCACCCCAGGGGGGTCAGCTATTTTATACTTTTAACAAATTCTTAGAGTTCTCTAGACACAAAACTGTTTTACTGGGCTTCCAAAATATGTTCACCTTTATAAACTTAGTTATCATGTTCCAGTGTTGCCCTGCAATTCCCTCAGTATTCTATCTAAAGCATCTTCCAGGTATTGAATCCAGGGTTTGAATCTGCCCTAGATCTATTGCAAACATCTGAAGACACTCCATAAGCCATGCTTAGAGGCTCTGCATGACCATGGCCACTTATAGTGAAGAAAAGTCAGAAAGAATGATCTATAAATGCAGCAGAAACAGTGAGCAAATGCATTATACATGTAAAGTGAATAGAACACACTTGAAAATAATCTTAGCAATCTTCTCTATTGGGAAAACTCCAAAAACTATTTCCAACACATGAAATAGTATCTTTGAAAGAAAAGAGCATTGAAGTAATCAATCTCATTTATTTTATTGTTCATTTCATCAATTTAGTCATTTCTTTAACTTAACAGAAAAATAACCTTGGAATAATGTTTGGAAAGTTACAAAATTAAGGCATAAATTACAATTCATGTGTTAAAATCTAATTCAACTGTTTCTGAAAACTGTGACCATAAAAATGCAAAATAACATACATTCATGAAAAACTTGACATGTAAGCTCCTTACTGAGATAATGGAGATCAGATTTAAATGATACATTTTGGAGTTTCTAATTTCTTTTTAAACAATTACTGTAATTTGATTTTATTATGTTGCTAATGCACATGACAGAGTCTTTCCCTCTTTTCTCTTATTAAAAATGTGAATATTAATGATTCAGAGGTATCATAACATAATGCATAGTTTAATGAGTACTAATAAATGAGCACCCATGTGCCCAACACCCAGCTTGAGAAATTTTATCAAAATGTTTAAAACTCCAAGTGTGCCCCAATCCCTCCCTTCTCCATCCCTAAATAATCACTCTCCTGAATACTTTTACCATTTCCTTTCATTTTTCATACTTATACTTCATACAAATATACCTCTAACAACTTAGTGCTTGCTTTCACCCATTTATAGCATTTATATCAGTAAAAACATGAGTATGTATTTCTACTGTGTGGGTTTTTTTTCTTCTATTGTTTTAATTTTGTTTGTTTTATTTATTTTAGAGAGAGGGGAAAGAAGGAAGATGGAGAGGGAGAGAAGGGGAGAAACATGGATGTGAGAGAGAGACATTTATCAGTTTTCTTCCCTATATGCCCCGACGAGGACTGAGCCTGCAACCCAGGCATGTGCTCTGACAGGGAATCAAACCAACAACCTTTCACTTTGTGGAATGATGTTCCAACCAACTAACCACTCTGGGCAGGGCAGAGTTACTTTTTCTCTTAACATTGTTTTTATAATATGCCCAGTTTGGAGCTTGTGGCCATGGGCCAATTATGGCCATTAATGTACAAATGCTATTATATAAATATATCAATTTATTAAACCACTCATGTTATTTCCAGTTATTCTACCATGGCAAGCAATGCTCCTATTAATCCATCTCTTTGTGCAACAATTTCTTTGGAGTATATACCTAGAGATAGAACAGCTAAGACTCAAGGTATATGTATGTATCTTCAACTTGTTAGGTAATGGCAAGTTATTTTTCTTAATGGTTTACACATTCCCACCAATAATGAATATAAAATCAGAGCTTTTAGATTTGGCCAATGTATTACAATTTCTGTGAAATGGTATCTTATCTAAGCTTTACCTTTCATTTTCTTGATTACCAAAGTGTTGAGTCTATTTTCCTTGCTTATGGTAGCCATTTCTATTTCCTCTTCAGTGAATCGCTTGTTCAAGCATTATGTTTTTCTGTTAGCTTAATTGCCTTTTTCTTACTGATTCCTAAAAGTCCTTTACATATTCTGGTTACACATCTTTCCTTGAAAAATAAGTTAAAATATTATAGTTATATTTATTTCTCACTTTGTGGTGTTTTGATGAAAAAATTCTTTTAATTTCAGCATTCTCATATTTACTGAATTATTCCTTTATGGCTACACTTCTTATGACATATTTAAAATTTCTTCCCTATTCTAGGTGATAAAGATATTCTTCTAAATTATCACATAAAAGTTTTTACATAGGCCCACTTATGATAAAAGCTTACAGCAAGTTAAGGATTAAGAGGAATTACCCTAAAGGTAACATCATACTTAACTGTGAAAGACTGAATGCATTTGTTTTAAGATTGAGAATAAGACAAGAGTGTCTGCTTTCACCACTCTTATGAAACATATTACTAGAAGTTTTAGCAAGTGCCATACATTGAGAAATAAAGACATAATTTTCATAAAAATACAGATGGGAAAAGATGGAATAAAATGAAAAAATATAATAAAAAGAAGAAAATTTTAAAGGAAGAAATCATTCTGATGACACAACTGTCTGCATAGAAAATACTTCTAAAACTAATGAGTTCACAAGGTCACAGGTACAAGATTAACACACAAAAATCAGTCACATTTGTTTACCAACAATGAATATAATGGACCCAAAACTAGAAACACAGTATCATTAAGTTAAATATTTAGATACACACTTAACAAAACATGTATAGACTCTGTATGCCAGGAATTACAAAATGCTGATGTAGGCAATCAAAGAGGACCTACATTATGAGGAAGCATATCATGTTCTTAGGTCTGAAGAGTCAACATAGTAAAGATGTCAATTCTCCTTCATTTACCTATAGCATTAATGCACTTCTTACCAAAATCCCAGCAAAGTTTTTTGTAGACATAAACAAAGCTTATTCTATAATGTATATGGAAAGACACAGGTCTCAGAAATGTTTAAACAATCTTGAAAATAAGAATAAAGTGAAGGAGAATCTGTCTACCCGATATTAAAGTATACTATATGGATTCTAAGAGAGGTATTGACAGAGAGTTGGCCACATAAATCAATGGAACACAATGGAGAACTCAGAAATATAGCCATGCAGATATGTCCAAATATTTGCTGACAAAAGTGTAAATACAGTGGAGGAATAATAGCATGTTCAAAAAATAGATCTAGTATAATTGTGAAAGAATAAAAAAATCCTCAACCTAAATCCTATATCTTATACAAAAATTAACTTAAAATATATCATAGACTTTAATATATAAGTTTAAAATTAAAAACTCTTAGGAACAATCTTGGAGATTGCTCTGCAAAAGCTCATATTAAGAAGAACAAAGAGCTACATACTGGGAGAAATATTTGCAAGCAATATATCTGACAAAAGGCAAGTATCCAATATATATGTAAAGAAGTGTTTGCAACTAACAAGTAAAAATGCAAACAACTCAAAAAGTAAGCAAAAGACATAAACAGACATCTCACCAAAGAGGATATAAAGATGGCAAATAAACACATGAAAAAGTGGTTCAATATCGTTAACCATTAGTGAGCTACAAATTAAAAGCATGACCAGATATTAGTATACACCTATCAGAGTGGCTAAGTTTTTTAAGACATAAAATACTGGCAAAAAGAAAGAGGATCACACATACATTTCTAGTTAGGATGGAAAATGATATAGCCACTAGGGAAAACAGTTTGGCAGTTTCTTAAAAAACAACAACTAAACATATAGCTGCAAAGAACCCAGGAGGTGCCCTTGAGCATTTATTCCAGATAAATGAAAATTTATGTTCATACAAAAACCAGTAGTGAATTTTCACAGCAGCTTTATTTATATTAGCCAAAAATTGAAAACAACATAGATGTCCTTCAATTGGTGAATCATTAAGCCAGCTGTGGTGCATCCATGTTGTGGAATACTCCTAGGTAATAAAAAGGAAATAACTATTGATTTATACAACTTGAATCTTGAGGGGATTATGCTAAGTGAAAAAAAGAGAGCTGATCCCAAAAGGTTGCACAGTGAATGATTCTACTTAATAGCATTCATTTTTTTAAAAGAACTTTAAATTTCATTTTTCAATTATAGTTTACATTCAATATTATTTTGTATTAGTTTCAGATGTACAGCCTAGTGGTTAGACAATAATATACTTTACAACGTGGTCAACACCTATATTTCCAGTACCCATTTGATACCATACATAATTATTACAATATTATTGACTATATTCCCTATGCTGTACTTCATATCCCCAAATTGTACTTCTTAGCTTTGTAACTACCAGTCTGTACTTCTTAATCCCTTCACATTTTCACCCAGTCCCCAAAACTCCTCAGCTCTGGCAACCATCAGTCTGTTCTCTGTGTCCTAAGAGTCTATTTAAATTTTGTTTGTTCATTAACTTTCTTCTCTAGATTCCACATATAAGTAAAATCATATGGTATTTGCCTCTCTCTGACTGACCTATTTTACTGAGTATATACTCTCTAGGTCCATCTGTACTGTTGCAAATGGTAAGAGTTCATTCTTTTTTATGGCTGAGTAATATTTCATTGTATATAGGTAGAACCATTTTTTATCCAGTCATCTATTGATGTTCACTTGTGTTGTTTCTATATCTTGGCTATTATAAATAAAGCTGCAATGAACATAGGGGTGCATATATTCTTATGAACTAATGTTTTGGGTCTCTTCAGATCCATAGACCCAGAAGTGTTATCACTGGGGCATAAGGCAAGTTTTAATTTTTTGAGGAAACTCCATACTGTTTTCCACAGTGGATACACTGGTCTGCATTCCCACGAACAATGCATGAGGGTTCCCTTTTCCCCATGTTCTTGTCAACATTTGTTATTTGTGGATTTATTGAAAATGCCCATTCTGACAGGTATGAGATGGTATCACATTGTGGTTTTAATTTGCATTTCTCTGATAATTAGTGACATTGAGCATCTTTTCATATGACTATTGGCCATCTGAATGTCCTCTTTAGAGAGGTGTTTATTCAGGTTCTTTGCCCATTTTTTAATTTGATTGTTTGGGGTTTTGTTTTTTGGTGTTGAGTACCATGAGTTTTTAATAAATTTTGGATATTAGCCTCTTATCAAGTGTATCATTGGTGAATATGTTCTCCCATTCAGTAGGTTGTCTTTTTGTCTTGTCAGTTTCCTTTGTTATGCAAAAGCTTTTTTAGTTTGATGTAGTCCTATTTGTTTATGTTTTCTTTTGTTTCCCTTGCCTGAGGAAGAAAAAAATATATTGCTGAAATAAATGTCAGATTTTATAATCTATGTTTTTGTCTAGGAGTTTTATGATTATGAGTCTTACATTTAAGTATTTAATCTATTTAGACAAGGCCAGCATTATTCTAATTCCAAAACTAGATAAGGACATTACAAATAATGTTTATTCTCATATATGGTATGAGGTTTCTTTTTTTGCATGTATGTGTTGAATTTTCCCAACACTATTTACCAAAGAGACTGCCTTTACCTCATTGTAGTTCTTGCTTCCTTTGTCAAATATTTACTGACCATGTAGGTGTGGGGGTATATTTGTGGGCTCTCTATTCTGTTCCATTGATCTATATGTCTATTTTTATGCCAGCATCATGCTGTTTTGATTACTATAGCCTTATGGCATAGTTTGATATAAGGTAGTGTGATTCCTTTTTGTTCTTCTTCCTCAAGATTGCTGTGGCCAATGAGAGGCTTTGTGGTTCCATACAAGTTTTTTGGATTATCTGTTCTTGTTTTGTGAAATACAACATTGGTATTTTGATAGAATTTGTGTTGAATTTATAGATTGCTTTTGGTAGTATGGACTTTTTTTTTTTTTATCCTCTCCCTGAGGATGTTTTTTAATTCTCGAAAAGAAAAGTTGGGGAGAGAGAGAAAAACATTGATGTGAGAGAGAAACATTTATCAGTTGCCTCTCTTTTGCTCCCAAGGCATATGCCCTGACTAGGAATCAAATCCAGAACTTTTAAGTTCAGTTCATGAGATGATGTTCCAACCAACTGAGCCATATCAACCAGGGCAGTGCGGACATTTTAATAGTGTTAATTCTTTTTACACATGAACATGGTCTATGCTGCCATTTATTTGTATCTTTTTCTTCCATTTATTTCTATTTTTCCTTCTGTAGTTTGTAATTTTCCAAGTATAGGTCTATTATCTCATTAGTTAAATTTATTCCTAGGTATTTTTTTGATGCAGTTGTAAATGGAATTGTTTTCTTAGTTTCCATTTCTGATAGTTCATAATTGGTACAAAATGCAACTGATTTCTGAATATTTATTTTGTATCATGCTACATTTCTGCTTCAGTAGTTTACTGGTAGAATTTTTAGAGTTCTCTATATACAGTACCATGTCTTCTGCAAATAAAGACAGTTTTACTTCTTCCTTTCCAATTTAGATGCCTTTTCTTTCCTTTTTCTTTTCCTTCTTTCCTTCTTTTGTGTGTGTGTGTGTCTGTATGTTGTTTTTTTTTTGTTTGTTTTGTTTCATTTTTCTGGTCTGATTGTTGTGGTTAGGACTTCCAGTACTGTGTTGAGTAAGAGTGATGAATGTGGACATCCCTGACTTGTTCCTGAACTTAAGGAAAACACTTTTAGTTTTCCCCATTGACTGTGATGTTAGCTCTGGGTTTGTCACATGTAGCCTTTATTACATTGAAGTATATTACCACTATCCCCGTTTTGCTGAGAAACTTTGTCAAAAATGAGTGCTGGATTTTGTCAGGTGCTTTTTCTGCATCTATTGATATGATAATATATTTATCCTTCATTTTGTTTCTGTGGTGTATCATGTTAATGGATTTGCAGATATTGTACCAACCTTGCATCTCTGGAATAAATCCCAGTTGATTATGGTGTATGATCTTTTTAATGTATTGCTGAAGTCGGTTTGCTAATATTGTGTTGAGGATTTTTGCATCTATGTTAATCAAGGATATTAGCCTTTAATTTTCTTTCTTTGTAATATCCTTATCTAATTTGAGAAATACGAAAATGATGGCTTTGTCCACTAAGCTTGGGAGTCTTCCCTCCTCTTGAGTTTTTTGGAATAGTTTAAGAAAAATAAGTGTTAGTTCTACTTTAAATGTTTGGTGAAATTCATCTGAGAAGCCATTGGTCCAGGACTTTTGTTTGCTGAGAGTTTTTTTTTATTACTGCTTGGATTTCATTAGTCGTGATTGGTCTGTTCAGATTTTCTCTTTTTCTCTCACTTCTTTTCTTTTTTTTAAATTTTATTTTATTTTTTCAAATACATTTGTCTCTGCCTCCCCCCCACCACTTTCCCTTGCCCCCTCCCTCCTTCCCTCCCTCAGCTCTTCCCCTTCGGTTTTGTCCATGAGTCCTTGCTATATGTTCCTTGATTTTCCCCTTCCCTTCCTTTTCCCCGCCCCCCCCCCTCCTTCCCTCTTGTCTCTGTTGATTTCTTTTCCTTTCAGTGTTGCTGGTCTTATTTTCCTTGCATCTTTGTATTGTTGGTTAGGGTTCCGCTTATAAGTGAGGAATATTGTATATTTCTAGTAATTTATCCACTTCCTCCATATTGTCCAATTGGTTGGCATATCATTGTTCATAATATTTTCTCCTAAACGTTTTCATTTCTGTGATGTCAGTTGTTACTTCTCTTTCAATTCTGAATTTATTTATTTGAGTTCTCTCTAATAATGTTTTTGAAATAATAATAGTCCAGAAATAGACAACAGATTTGGGGTTCAGGTTAGAGGAGAGATGAGAGTGGAGGAGAGGGCAGTGAGGGCAACTAAAAAAGGGTAACAGGAGGGATTTTCATGATGGAACTGTTCTGTATCCTGACTATATCATTGTCATTATCTTGGTTGTAATATTGTAAGAGAGTTTTACAAGATGGTTCCATTGGGGAAATGGGTAAAGAATACATGGGATCTCTCTGAAATACTCTTACAACTGCATGAGAATCTATAATGATATCAAAATAAAATTTTTATTTTGTTTTTTTAATTTTAGTCTTTCATATTTTGTTTTTTGAAAACTAGAACTTTCTATATGATGTGAAAGGCTATTCAATTTAATTTTCCTCCTTAGAACAGTTTTTGAGCAATCCTTCCTTTCTTCATGATCTGTAATACCAGACCTGTGGTAGATCATTTCAAAACAAGTTGGATTTGTTTCTGGGTTCTTGGTTCTGTCCGATGGGTATGTTTGCCCCAATGCTGATGCCACACTGACTAAATCACTATGGTTTTATAAGTACCAATGTTTCACTAGGCAAGATTCCCACCCCTCCCCTGCCTGTCCTTTTTCTTCAGGGATTCTTGACCCTTTACTCCTCTCTATAAATTTTAAAATCATCCTATCAAGTTCCAGAAAAACCCTTTTAGGTAAAATTAATATCCTTAAAATATTATCTTACTACTCATTAAACCTTTAATAATTTTCATTTACTTAAGGCATTTTAATATTCTTATAAAGTGTTAGCATTTTTCATTAGATTTATCCCTAACTTTTTATTTTTAAAAAAAACATTTTTACTTTTAAAATAAAACTTTCTATCTATTGTTAGCAGATAAAAATAAAATTAACTTAATTTTTATTTTATATCTCACACATTTTATTAATAATTCACTTGTAGATTTTGTTGGGTTTTCTATATAATATATCATCTCTGAAAAATTATAGTTCTGATTTTCCTTTGTATAACTCTTATTTTGTTTTCTTACATTATATTGCTGGCTAAACTGCCAATATATTGGTAGAGTGTTAGTAGAAAACATTTTTATTAAGTTCCCAATTTTAAAAGAAATATATTGAGTGTTCCATCATTGAGTATGTTTGTACTAAGGCATTATAGGCATATTTTATTAGATTAGGAAATATATTCCAAGTATTTTCAGTTTTATCATACATGTTGACTTTCATCAAGGGCTTTTCATTCATTTATTAAAAGGATCCTATAATTTTCTCCCTTAATCTGGGAACTAATTTTCTAATGTTGAACCAAACTTATATTTCAAAATAACTAAATTTTGAGTTCTGTTTTGTTTACAGTTTTCTTGTACTTTCATGCATTTGATTGGCATGCAATTTTCTTTTCTTGCATTTTACTTGTTTATTTTTAGTATCAAGGGTAACTTTATAAAGATAGCTAGAGTAATCCTTTTTTTTCTGTTTCTGAAAGTATTTGGTAAGGTTGGAATTCTCTAGTCTTTCACTACCAGGTGAGAACTCACCAGCAACCTCCCTGGACTGAGGTTTTATTAGTGAGAAGTTTTTAAATTATCAATGTATTCCTTTAAACAATATAAGGCAATTCAGATTTTTTTTTCTTGAGTAAATTCTGATGACACATGATCTAAGAATGTTATCACTCCGCTAAATTGTCAAACTTATTGTTTTAAAATTGTTCATTACTTACTATGCAATTTTAGAATTAGTATATCTTTCCTTTCCAGTGACTTAAAATTTTTATTATTATGCTTGTTGTATAGTAATGAATTTTGTTGTAAAGTTTGTAGTGTCTAACATTAGTAAAGCTGCACTAGCATAATTCTGGTTTGTATTTTTGTCATATCTCATTTTGTGCCATAAGACAACATTTCAAAGTTTTAGGCTTTTCTCTTGAAAATAGAAAAATCACAGGATTTTCTGCCTATTATATCTTTGTCTTTTAACTGAAAGATTAAGTACATTTACATAAACTGGGATTATTTATGTTTGAATTAACTTGGAGCATTTTATTTAGTGTCTTCTTTTTGTTCTACTATAAAAATAATCACCTTGCCTTGTTCAAGATTGAGATTATTTTCCCACATTCAGCTTTTTCCACATTTATTACAATACTGTGGAAACTATATATTTATATTTTTGCTATTCTTTTTCTCTTGAAATTTTAACATGCATTTATTTCAAGCTTAATTTGGTGTTCCAACCATTCCCAAGATTAGTGAACACAAGAAATTGTTTAAAAGCACAACTATTAAATAGAAGAGGAACTACAATAGAATCCAATGAAATATATAGGTGATTTATAAACTTTAAAGTTAGGATATTAGAAGTCCAGACTTAGCATTTCTTTAACTCAATCCACCTGGCATGTGGCCTTTAAAAAAATTATCCCATCTTGAGTTTATTTTTGTGTATAAGTTGGTGTTTGAGTTTCAAAAGTCCTAGAGGAGAACATAGGCGGGAACATCTCAGATATTCCATGCAGCAATACTTGCACCGATGTGTCCCCTAGAGCAAGGGACATTAATGAAAGAATAAACAGATGGGGCTTCAACCAAGGAGGTAAAAGACCTGTATGCTGAAAACTACACGCCACTGAAGAAAGAAATTAAGGAAGACACAAATAAATGGGAGCATATATTGTGTTCATGGATTGGAAGAATTAACATCATCAAAATGTCCATACTACCCAAAGCTATTTATAGATTCAATGCAATCCCTATTAATATACCAATGATACGTTTCACAGACATAGAACATACATTTCAAAAATTTATATGGAACAATAAATGACCCTGGAGATCTGCAGCAATTTTGAGAAAGAAAAACAAAGCAGGAGGGATCACTATACCGGATGCCAAGCTATATTACAAGGCCACTGTAATCAAAACAGTCTGGCACTGGCACAAGAACAGACACATAGATCAATGTAACAGAATAGAAAGCTCAGAAATAAGCTCAGATATAAACCCATGTCTCTGTGGTCAATTAATATTTGACAAAGGGGACAGAAGCATAAATTAGAGTAAAAATAGCCTCTTCAACAAATGTTGTAGGGAGAGCTGGACGACTACATGCAAAAAATTGAAATTGGATCACCAACTGACAACATACACAAAAATAAACTCAAGATGGATAAAAGAATTAAATATAAGTCGCAACACCATAAAAGTCCTAGAGGAGAACATAGACAGGAAACTCTCAGACATCCCACTCAGCAATTTTTTCACTGATATGTCTCCTAAAGCAAGGGACATAAAGGAAAGAATAAACAAGTGGGACCTGATCAAAATAAGAAGCTTCTGCATGGCTAAAGGAAAAATCAGCAAAATAAAAAGGAGCCAACCGTATAGAAAATATATTTGCCAAAGGTACATCAGATACAGGTTTGATCTCCAATATATATAAAGAACTCACATGACTCCACTCCAAGAAGACAAACAATCCAATTAAAAAATGGGCAGTGGACCTGGACAGACACTTCTCCAAGGAAGACATACAGAGGGCCCAGAGACATATGAAAGGATGCTCAGCATCACTAGCCATCCAAGAAATGCAAATTATAACCACAATGAGATACCACTTCACCTTGGTCAGAATGGCCATCATAAACACATCAACAAACAACAGGTGCTTGTGAGGCTGTGAGAAACGGGAACCCTAGTCCACTGTTGGTGGGAATGCAGACTGGTGCAGCCACTGTGGAAGACAGTTTGGAACGTCCTCAAAAAGCTGAAAATGGAACTGCCTTTTGACCCAGTGATTCCACTGCTGAGATTATACCCTAAGAATCCCAAAACACCAATTCCAAAGAACCTTTGCACCCCAATGTTCATAGCAGCACAATTTACAATAGCCAAGTGTTGGAAGCAACCTAAGTGGCCATCAGTAAATGAATGAATCAAAAAACTATGGTACATTTACACAATGGAACACTACTCAGCAGAAAGAAAAAAAGAACTACTAAACTTTGTGACAGCATGTATGGAACTAGAAAGCATTATGCTAAGTGAAATAAGCCAGGGGGTGAAAGACAAATGCCACATGATCTCACCTATAAGTGGAACCTAACTAACAAAACAAACAAGCAAGGAAAATATAACCAGTAACATTGAAAGAAAAAAGAAACCAAAAGAATCAACAGAGAACAAGTAGGGGTGATGGGAAAAAGGGAAGGGAAAGATCAAGTCAAGGAACATGTATAAAGGATTCATGAACAAAGCCAAAGTGGGAGAGGATTGAGGGAGGGAGATAGGGGAGGGGGCAGGGGAAAGCGGCAGTGGGAAGGTGGAGACAAATGTATTTGAACAATAAAAAAATAGATAAATGAATAAATAAATAAAAACCTTCTGCACAGCTAAAGAAAACACAGCAAAATGAAAAGGGAACCAATTATATAGGAAAATATATTTGTCAATGATACCTCAGACAAGGGTTTGAACTCCAAAATACACAAAGAATTCACAGGACTCCACTGCGGGAAGACAAACAACCCAATTAAAAAATGGGCAAAGGTCCTGTACAGATACTTCTCCAAGGAGGACATACACAGGGCCCAGAAACATATGAAAGGATGGGCAGCATCACTAGCCATCAGAGACATGCAAATTAAAACCACAATGAGATACCACTTCACCATGGGCAGAATGGCCATCATAACCAAATCAACAAACAAGTGCTGGCAAGTCTGTAGAGAAAAGGGAACCCTAGTACACTGTTGGTAAGAATGCAGACTGGTGCAGCCACTGTGGAAAACAATATGGAATTTCCTCAGAAAACTAAAAATAGAACTGCCTTTTGATCCAGCAATACCATTGTTGGGACTATACCCTAAGAATCCTAAACTACCAATTCAAAAAAATCTATGTACCCCAATGTTCATAGCAGTGCAATTTACAACAGCCAAATGTTGGAAGCAACCTAAGTGCTCATCAGTAAATCAGTGGATCAAAAAACTGTGGTACATTTACACAATGGAATATTACTCAGCAGAAAGAAAGAAGGAGCTCCGACCCTTTGCAACAGCATGGATGGATGTGGTGAGCTCTGGCTAGTGAAATAAGCAGTTAGTGGAAGACAAATACCATATAATCTCACTTATAAGTGGAACCTAATCAACAAAACAAACAAGCAAGCAAAATAGATCCAGAGAGACTGAAATAAAGAAAAAACTGACAATAACCAGAGGGGAGTTGGGGAGAAGGATATGGGGGAAAATAGGGGAAGGGTCATCAAGGAATATGTATAAAGGACACATGGACAATACCAAAGGGGTGTAGGATCAAGGGTGGGAGGCAGGGATGGGTGGGGCAGAGGGAAATGGCAGAGGGGAAATGGAGACTACTGTACTTGAACACTGATAAAAACATTTAAAAATTAATAAAAATTATCTGAGAACCAGTTGCTACAAACCTTGGTGAAAATTGAGAAAGCACTCTTTCCCTTCCAGCAAGGGACCTGCAAAGCTCTGTAAAAAAAAAAACATTCTAAGAGGTGTGCAGCAGGGCGATTATATGTGTTGTCTTCCTCTTACAAAAAAGAAAAATAATTCCTTTGTTCTAAGGAATTTTTTAATTGCCCACTGAGAAAACAGAATCTTGATTAGTTCTAGGAACAGATCAGGAAGTTATAAATGTATTGTTTTCCTCACTAGATTCAGTCCTCTTTTCTCTGGAGACTGAAAATGCAAGGCAAAGATTTGGGTAACCAGCCTAAGACATACAAACTAATCTACTTTATTTAATGAAGTGGTTCTTCATCCTATTCAGAAGCCATGGAAGGACACATTTATTTTCATAAATGTTCATTTATTGATCAAGAAATCATCACTTAAATGTAAATCACTACCAACCTCTCTCCTCTTTTAGGGACCAAAGTAGGAAAACAGTGTGAGAAGGGAAAAAAGTCAGTTGGATAAAATTATAGCATGACCAAAATAAGTCCTGTAGACTCTCTGAGTGGGCAGTTTTCTAAGTGATGTGTCAGGGTGAGACAGTCTAACCAGCATGAATGTAAAGAAAGGACTGAGGTGAGTGTGAGATAATAGCACCTGCTTACCACTTAGGGTAATTTGCATCCTTGCTCATTTTATCCACACATAAGCCCAGTGCAGTAGGAGTTATTGCCTCCATTTCATAGATAAAGAAGATGACTTGGGGAGGTGAAATGACTTGACTAATATCATAAATAGAGGGAAAGAAGTGGCATACTCATGTCTCCCTGATGGCATAACTTAGACTCTTCCCATCATATTATACTGTCTGGTAAGTGTTTAGTACCACTTTCCACTATAGTAAGAGTCTAGTGTTCCTGACCTGGGTGCAACACAGATAAAAGGAGAAAGGATCATTGTGAATGCCAAATATTCCAAATTATTGGTAACTTGTTGCATCTTCTATTGGCTAAAGTGCTGCCTAGAAGCTCAGGTACAGTAAGATGTAAGTAATATTTAATTGAGGGTTTGCTTTCTCTCTCTTTGATGATAGCATGTTGTAAACTTTATTGAGATTAAATATCCTTTGAGATCTAATTACAGTAAGGCATCACTTTATTTGGCATAACAAAGCTTTCTTTTAGTAAGTCCACAAGAATACTAAAGACAGCAATATGTAACAAAGCATCAACATCTGCTTCCTTAACAAATTCTTCTTTAATAAAGTTATATATGCCAAATATGTTTAAGACTGGTTATCACTCTTGGCACAGTATGATATGTTTAACCAGAAAAGATTTTCAGCATCAAGAAACCAAAGGAAATGGTGCCATGTACATGATATCTGAACAGCCACAAGGCAGAACACCACCAATATATGTGACAATTACTCAGCCCTCTACCATGAGGAAGCAATGTCACTTGTTTATTTTATGTCAGCCATTCTAGAGAACCATAACCACCAAAAGGCAATCAAGCAACTGTCCTGTTGCTGCAGAAGGATCATGGGCAGTGCCCACCACATTCTTCTGCACCCAATTCATTAGTCAAAAAATTTGTTCATGTTCAAAACAAACAAACAGGAACAAAACAATTATGGTAATATGTTTCTAAGACAAAAACACTGAAGTGACGGTTCTAAAAGTCAGTGAATTCTCTGTTTTCATTTTACATTTTGGTTTGGTGTTCATGGGAATTGGTGTTGGTGGGAAAATACTTTGCTTGTTGCAGGCAGATGAGTGTTTGCTCTAGGGCAAGAGATTAGGAGAACTATTTTAAGAAGGAGTCTGTATGACTAGGGTTGGGGGAGATAATAGTGATGCATGAGCAGGGTCACTGATAACTTTGTAAGCAAGAAATCCTTTGGATATGCCAAGAGATTTTATCAGCCCAAAAAGGCTGAGTCATACATATATAATTTTAGTTTGAATTAATTGGAGTGTGGCTTGGAGGAGTGGGACTGGTAACACACACAAAAGAAAACAAGGAAATGAACTTTATCCATAGTTAGGCCTGAGCCTCTTTTCAACAGTCATTTTCCCAGCTGATTTGTTGCATCCAGTGGCTCGTAGTTTTAATCACATGCTATCTACCTGCCTTACAGACATAAATTTTCAGCCTAGATATTCATCGCACTGTCATATCTCAAGGGAGCAGCCAGAAAAATGTCTCTTGCCTCTGGTTTGTTTAACGTTGAGTATCACGGGAAATACTGTCTTCTTATTTATAATCATGCTTTATCATTTGGACATGACACCTAACACTACTACTCTGATCTGGATATTTTGCTTCTGCTAACAATGAAGATTTTCCTTAGAGCTGAGCCATGTGGTCAAATAGCCTTTGAAGCAGGTACTATTAGAATACCCATTTATAGATTACTAAACTAAGTTAGGAAAGGCACTTGCTAAACATTGAGCAGTTAGCAAGCAATTTTAGCTTGTTACAAACCAAGAGCTACAATTTTAACCTAGAAAGCCTGATTCCAGAGTCTATACCTTTAGTTACTACACTATATCTTTCTATAGAATCTAAAGTGGAATTCATTCATATAACACTCTAGTCTATGATACCTCATACTGTTTACTTAAATTCAGGTCACATCTACTGAGCACTAGCTATGTGCTAAATGACAGATAAGTACTTCGATGTATTAATTTTTTTCTAACCAACACTTATTAACAAATATCTCTACCAGGTACTGTGCGGAAGGCAGAGATATAAAGCTAAGTAGTCGTGGTCCCTTTTCTCAGAGGTTATATGTTACAGATGATTAAAAACTAATATGATAAATGATTTAATATTGTAGAATTAGAAAAGGAAGCACCAGGCCCTGGCAGGATAGCTCAGTTGGTCAGAGCATCGTCCCAGCTAGCCAAAATTTTGGGTTCAATCTCCAGTCAGGGCACATAGAAGAATCAACCAATGAACAACAAATATAAGTGAAACAACAAATTGATGTCTCTCTGCCCGCCTCTCTCTCCCCGTCCCACTCCCCTCTTCAATAAAATTTTTAAAAAATTTAAAGAAAAAGAAGAGGAAGCACAATAGTTGTCCTGACCTGACCAAAAACAACTTTACAAAAGTAGTGCCTTTCAAATAGAGTTTTATAATAGGATACATGTGCAAAGAAGATAACATTGGGGATGTGTGTTTGACGTTTTCATATTAAAAGTCAAGGAGTTTGAAAGGTTGTGATATTTAGGAATCTATAAGTGTTTGAGGCTACATTTCAGTGAGATTAGACTAGAAAATTCCAGGACAAAAGTGTGAGGGTTTCTTTTTGTTTTTTTGTTTGTTTTTGTTTGTTTATGTTTTTGTCTATACTAAAGTGTGGGCTTTATCCTGCAGCACAAACATCACACTCAAATACCTGCAGGTGCCAAGCAAATAAGGCCTATGAGTGAAGCAGTCTGGGTAACAACATTAGAGAAAACAGGGAAGAATATGCCAAACTGAAGACAATAACTGCCTTTTGGCTCACATAGATTAGATCCAGGCTTTCTATATCATGCTGTTTTTCATGGTAATTCCTAAATCCAGGATTATATGTGAAATCTATGCATTTCAAATCTTAGGATCTAGAACCACAATATTCCTAGAGTACGCAAAATTTTCTCTCTATCCATAGTAACTAAACATTTCATCTTTATGACTTGTGCATTCAAATCCAGAGAAAAAGTTTATATTAAATTGATAGCACCATTGTTAAGAACCAAAGTTTGAGAAATTTAGTTCTAATTTGAGCAAGATGGGTAATTTGAATGAAACCACACTTAAGATATTTCCTGCTGAGTCTTAGCACAACTATCAGACATGAAGGGCTTAACTGAATGTTTTCAATGGAATGGTTTACATTTGTCAATAAATACAGTTGTACAATGAAAAAAGGCTATAAAGCCGTTGGGTTTCCCCTAAATGAAAAGTACTTATGAAAGAGAGATTATGGTCCAGTGAACTAAATTCTATTGTATACATGAGGAAGGGTGCTTGGCAAATAGTTTCCAAAATCTTGCAGCTTTCTATCTGATGAGGCAAGGGAATTAACAACTGTGACTGGGAAATGCAAAAATAAATTTATATTTTTTGGATAAGCTAAAAAAGAACTTCCAGGGAACAGTAATAGATTTCCTACTAAAGAAATCATGACATCTTTGTATATACCATGAAAAAGTACACTCTCACAAAGCAAAAAAGAAATCTCAAGGCCATAGAATCTTTGTATAGAGAAAAAGTTACCTTAGTTAACAATTAGCAAAGGAGCCACTAACAATAAATAACACGATACCATTCCTACTAATATGTTATTCAGTATTTGACAGCCTACGGGGTCTCACTTTTTCTCCAAACATAATATACATAGTCTCCACAGCCTCTCAATCACACACACTGTTCTGTCTCAAGAGCCTTGATTAAGTTCCCCATTCATCTTTCACCTGCTCTGCAAGTGTTCCCCATTATTTATATATCATTTTTTGTTTTCTTAGTGCAAAATCCTTTAGCTAATAATAATATTATTATCAATAAGCACTAACCCCTCCCCTGTTGATCAAGCTTGTTTCCCACATAATAGTGACTATTTTCAAGCAGCAACTGCATAGTCGGTGGCAGTGAGTTTGCCTTTATGGTGGTGGGGAGTCAACCAATGCTGATGTTTTCCAAAATAAAACCCTGACAACTCAGATGATAGATTACCGCACTGCTGCTGGACTTAGCTTTTCTTTCACCCCACTCCAAATGTAATCTCTCTTCAGGAGTTATTATGCCAGAATATAAGATGCTGACCTTCAGAGACATCTCTAAGAAAGAATTTAGTTCCTGGAGCATATATTAGTACATATTAGATAACAATTGCCAATGTTTCATGAATGCTATTATGTACCAAGCATTTTGTATGAATTATTTCCTTTCATTGTCTATTAGCCCCTCTTTGCAAACAAAGAAACTGAGGTACAGAGAGTGTGTACCTATATACTCTCTATGGATTGGAATTCCAATATATATTTGGCTTTCATGCATATGAGGTAAATATACACATATAAATTATATGCATACATTTATAAATCTATTTATTATGTATATTATGTCCAAAATAAACATATGTATTTCACATAAAATACATATTCAAATTGTGCTGTGTGACCTCAGAGGAGGGGTCAATAAACCACTTGCTGCACTGAGAGATAAGCTCAAGTGATCTCATCCCAGGGCGTGGCCCTGGCATAAATATCTTTTCATTTTCCTCACACGGTGTCTGTTCTTTTTTTTAACATAATTTGATTGCTCTGTTTCATGTGTGTTTTGCTATAAATTGCCTACATCCTTTCAGGAAATTCAGTGCAACCTTTGTTCTCTAACATAATTCATACTAAAAAACTGTTTGAGAAGTGATTTGTTTGAAAACTGAATCTCCTTTGTTTGTTCCCTGAGAGATCATACGATTGTGTGACTTATCATATGACTATCAACATGAAAGGATTGTTGGGTAGAGAATCAAAATGAAATTTTGTTAGGAAACTGAGACATTTTTTCCAGGAACAACGTGGTCAAGAACTGAATCGTTCAAGAACCAGGATGTTCAAGAACTGAGGTTTGACCATGCATAAATATTGACCCATTTGTTGACTCAGCAACAGCTGTCAAACGTCTATCACATGAAAGGCATTGGGGGGTGAAGGGGAAGGCGAGTAGCTTTTCATTAAAAAAAAAATTAGTCTTAAAAACCAAATTAGTTAGTGATTTTGTATGGTATATGGTTTAATTAAAAGTCAGAATCAGAAGTAGTAGTCCATTTCCAAAAATAAGCATCAGAAATTATTCTTGTTAAATCAAAACAAGACTCATCTCTTTAGAGAACTGTGACCTCAAGGAGGCAGGACATCACAGAGAGTAAATACTCACCTGGCCAATGATCAGATGAGTATCTGTATTTTTCGTATCTATCTGCAAATAAAAGCAAAGAAAAAGAAAAAGCAGCAGGTCCTATGCCTGCTGGGAAGGGGAGAGACAGATATGAAGAGATTGCCATTGCCATTGCCAACACCACTATTGCCTGGCACTATGCCCGTGACTCACAGGTCATCAGCTCCTCTCATAGTGATATCTGCTTCCTATGCATCAACTGTGAAAGAAGCTGAAACTCAGAGAAATAAAGTGATTTCCAAAAGCCAAAAAGAGCCATGATTCCAGCTCATCCACCTCCTGCTAAAATTAATCTTCTTGTATTCTCTGCAAAGTGAGTGCTTAAGGTCCAACTTCATGGAAACATACCGGATGAAGAGGTATGACTCCCTAGTTTTTACATGGTGCTTCAGAAGCAATTTATCATTTCAGTTATCTAGAAGTTTCAATAGTCTTATAGAATATTCTGCCTGTTTGCTTTCTGTATTTGTATCCCAAGGTAGCTGATCTCAGAAGCAAATCACTCCCAACAGCACTATTGGTAGATTCATGTCATGTGGTCAATATTGTTTATGATTTATACAGTTTATAAATAATTCTATCATATTGAGGGATGTTACCTCAATGTGTCACATGGACATTATATTGACCAAGAAAGGAGGTGGGGATACTTTACCTCAAAGGGCACATGGACATTATATTGACCAAGAAAGGAGGTGGGGATACTTTACCCCAAAGGGCACAATAAAAACATGTGGTAGGAAACATAGAAGTAGGAACATGGTAATTCAACTTAGGGAGGAAATATACATGTATTGAACATTACATAGAAATTACATAGAAATGTACTTCTTAATGCATTCAAGAATTATTTACTGGTTTCTTCTACATTTAAACTAAGAGAAATTCTCTTTTACACATGGATGGTGTTTAATAATGTATCACTCAGCCATATCTTTTGGACATGTCCCTGAAGAAACATTATTAACTCATATTTGTTAATAATGTGTTTCACATTATTTGTTAGTAATCACATTTGCTAGTAATGTGTTTCTAAACTGACTCATTTATTTTTGTATATGCCAACTCCCTCTAAGAAATTTGAATCCTTAAGAATAAAACTTGTAAACAAAAATATTTGGCTACCTGTCTTCAAAAACTACATTTGGGAGAGACTTACATTTTGATGTAGTTTAGTGGGAATCTCTACTTCCTATATATAACCTTTCTAATTTCAGGCTACATTCAAATACAGGGGACTCAGCAGACTAAAATTTTGCTAAAATACATGCTCTTCCAATACAAGATAAATTAGTTACTACATAATTTGTCTGAATGGATACAGTCAAATAAATGTTCACTTCCACAATTCAGCTTTTAGGAGCCAAGCATCTTCTGGGAACACCTACTTTTCCCTGGCCTCATTGGTATGATAGACAGATGAGCAACAGTTTTGAAAATTGTATAAGACTATTAAAAAGCATATTATGATTTTCAAAATACCTTTCCTCTCTGAACAAATAAACTTCAGTATGTTGACTTTCTAAGAAAAAGGACTAAATTATCTGTTTTGACCAGTTTCCTGCATGCTAGATATAAAGTAGTACATTTCAGGGATCTGTGCTTTGTTTTAGGTTGGCTTGAGGAGGCTTTAACAACACTAAGAGGATTTTTTATTGTATTGCCTTGTGTTTTGAGGGCCAACACAATCACTGCTATTTTAAGCAAGGCTAACACCAAAACACCTCAGAAACAGACACCAGCTGACTGTGTCTGAGCTTATCTGCCAGGAATCTGACACATTCGATTTGGACTTAAACTTTGGTATACTGTTCTTACACCCATGCCCATGAGTTCTGATAGCTTGAAAGCAGCATGAAAACTTGGATTTAATTTTTTCTCAGCTTCTATTAATCTCATTCATTGGATGGAGGAATCAATGAATAAATCACTAAGTCTTGTCCAGCATTCACTGACTGCAGTCCAGGATGAAGCAGCTCTTGTGTGATTAGTCACTGAGAGTGACATCTTGTGCACAGTTGCCTCCTCTAATACTACATGCTAAAATAGAGCCATCAGCAAGGCCTATGTACAAAATAAAGGCTTGGCCCCTGAATTGGACTTAATTTCCTCATAAAGGTTAATTCCTTGTAAGGAGAAACTCTTGCTTTGGCAGGAGATTTGCACATTGCCTGTGTTCCAGATGCATCAACTGCACAAGGAGTGAAAATTCTGTGCACAGCGTGGTGAGGAACAGAAAACTCTCTGGCCCTTTGCCACCACCCAAGCCTGGAATCTTCACAGCATCCATACAAGAATACCCACTCTGCTCCCACTTCTAAAAGGTCCTGTTTGGACAACCACAAACCTCTTAAGAGAATACAGATTTATCAGTGATTCTTGAGGACCACTATATCTACAATGGATAGACAATGTGGTTTTAGAATCCTCATTACATCTTACCTGTGTCAATATAATTTCAAAACAACCAGTAGAGAAATGAAAAAATTCATTCTCATGCAACTGGTTCAACTTCTTTTTGGAATTGACTAGATTTGGTCTAAAACTGACTATTTTCTCATTGAATGAGCTAACATTCCTAAGAAGGATTTACATAAGCTATATCACCACAGCATGGGAATGGCTGAGCCCTACATCAAGGTCTATTTTCACTTGATTGCATGGGTATTTATTTTACAAAAATCAAGCAAAACTATGACTCAGTCAAGAAACTTTCTTTCCTACATTATAGAATGAGTGATCTAGGATTTCTTAATTAAAGAGCTGCATGCTTGTTTTATGTACATAGCTTTCAGTCTTTTTTTTATATTGAAATTTTTATCTATTGGTGTTATTTGTGGGGATTATTATTTAGGAGAATTTACTGGTAGCAAGATGTGTTTGATGGCAATTGAAAACAGAGAAGTCCCTCACTCCTTTGTCAGCTTGTGGTGGTTAAAATTGTTCAGATAAAATACAAACTAATTGTGAAAATAGCCCCCAACACAGCCAGGTTTTTTTTTTTTTTTTATTTAAATGGATAGGTTTTCTTGGTCAAAGACTTCTACTATACCTGTCTTCATCTGGGTCCAGAATTCCTATGCAGTACTCAAATCCCTCATGAAAGGGAAGTCTTGAAATGCTTTGCTTCCAACTCTAGAAATCTCATTGGGAATCATATTTTCTACTTCAAGCTATAGAAAACAAGTGTCAAAATCCACCATTCCTTCACAGGTTGTATATATATGCATTAATAGGGATAGAAGAAACTTTATCCCCACTGTAGCAACTGCAAATGAGAAGACACTCTTCAGAGGCAAAGATCAACCAGGTTATAGGAACAAAATAAAGCTGCTTAAGAAAATGGTCAATTATGGAACGTTCTGTGCATAAGTATGTCCATTAATTAAGAAATGAACTGAAATTACTAATGGATTTCATAATGGCCACCAACCAGCTGCCAGTTGGCTGTAGCTTAATGACAGATGGTAGTGACTGAGCTGGACTAGATTTGACCTAGAGATAGTACATCATTTACTAAATTGTAGTCCCAAATAAAATTCCATGCATTGCAGCATTTCACCATTATGTCTCACAGTGAGATGCACTGATAGTACTCCTTTTCTGCTACCCCTGCTACAGACAGAAAGCTATTCGAAGGGCTCCACTATAACTCACAGTAAAGAAAGTCCATAATACCTCTAAGGAAATGAAAAAAATGCAAGCTGAATGAGTGCCACCTGGATGAGGCATAGGACAAAATGGGAGCTCTATTTTTGTACTAATCTGGTTTGGTACCTCCCAGCACCAGGATTTACCCCTCACTTTTTTAATCAAGGGGTTCTCTTTTACACAGTAACAGACAGGTAGTGATGGTTTGTGTTCTGCTTTAAGCCATCAACATATCCTCACAGTAAAAAGAGCTGCTACAGACTGGCTCCAGAACCTACCAGCTTAGGGCTTTTCCATAAATAAGACACTGTGGTGGGCACATCAAAAGTCCCAATTACTGTCACCAGACTCATTGTCTGAGTATTTGAAAAAGCTTGGCTGTGCTTTTGGAAGCTCAAGCTCATGAAGACCAGGAAAAAATCCTACTATCATAAATACAGAGAGAGAAAGATTTCTGTTTAAAATTTTTTATGTAACATGCAGTAGAGCTTCCTTCATATTTTCAAAACTCTATGTAGTTTCTTGTTCTATTTCAAAGATGATGCATAAAATATGTGTTTTAGTACAAGACATATATATTAAAGAGGCAAAAACATGATGTAAAGATAGGTGGTATTTGGGCACAATAAGGTTATCATTTTACTTTTCTTGAAGAAGCAGAATACTACTGGTAACAAAGTTCACATTTAACACATCACGCTAATCTTTTTATTTTTTAAATACAATTTCTTGTTTTAGCTGGAAGGAGCCTGAGAAAGATTATAGACTCTGCTTCTCACTCATGTCTAAGGAAGGGCCCAAAATAGAAGAATGAATAGGGATTCCTCAGAGATTTGGGGAAAAAGCTTAAAGGCCTGATCATGGATAAAATTTATTTGTAATCTCATAATTTATCCTAAAACTATATTCAAATTTTGCATTTGATTCCACAGCTGTGGATTAAAAAAATGACACCTAATGTTTCTCCATTATATAAAAGTAATGTTCCAAGATGTGACATTTTTATCCTATAGCTTTGTGATGAGCTGCCAATTATATATCCCAGTTCTCCCTGTGTTTACCCAATTCTCAACTTCATTCTGCCTTTTGAGTTTTCTGTTGTGAGCTTTTGTTAACTCCTCTGCTGACCTAGTTTTCAGTTTTGTTGTTTTTTAGTTGATGGCTGTAGATGCTCCACACATTTTGAAGTTCCTTGACACATGGCTCTTCAGTGCTGGCCACAGATCAGTATGTTACCAAAGGGATCGAAATGGGAACAACAAGTGGAACCAAAAGCTTCTGAGTAAGGTCAGAGACAAGAATGGAGGAAGTGACTTAATGCAAGCACTTCACAGCCAGAGCAGCAGAAGAGTGAAGAAGAATAAGGAGGAAGAGGAGGGGAGAAGGAGCGGGTAGGGGAGAAGGAGGAGAAGGGGAAGGTGAAGGAGAAGGAAGGGGAAGGGGAGGGGAAGAACAAGGGATGAGGTTAACACAAAGGCCAGAACACAATGAGAAATAGATTGTGATAAAGAGGATTGAAGAAGACCAGGGAAGAGAAAAAATGTCCATACAGCTTCAGAAAGAACAGCACGAGGAAAGGTCAATATACCAGAGAGCAGGGGACAGCCAGTGACCTGAAGGAAACACTGCTGGTGCAGGTTGGAATAGGAAGGGATCCGTAGGGAAAGAGGAGGTTAGGGAGGTTGGTAAGTGCAGGTCATGAATGGTTTTGTAAGCTATATTAGGTAAAGGCTTGCACTTCATCTTAAGGACAATAAAGAGAAACTAAAAAAGTTTAAACATGATGAAATTTACATTTTAGGAATGCCGCATAAGAAATTTCAAAAAACAAACAAAAAAACTCCAGATCAACCTTAAAAGCTGAAATAACTATATTTAATCACCTTTTCAAACTGCTCTCTTTTCATATTTATGGGGTTATTAAATTTTTATATTACATAGTCTTTGGGAAGAAAGTCTATAAATAAATGTTTTCTAGACTCTAATATTATAAGAACTTGTTCCCAGAGTTTGTGGCAACAGTGTGGACACTGGCTCAGACACAAGTATGTGGAATCCATTTCAATAAGTATTATTTAAAATGCTCAACGTTCTTTCACTGAAAAAAAAAATGCCACTGCAGAATCACTTAAAAATGTTTATGTATATACCTAAAACTGCACACTGTTGATAGCATTTGGGATTCCATTTTAAATGGAATGCCAAAAATTGTTTCTCTCCCTTTAATTGGACTATGATTAAACCAGTCAGAAAGCCTAGCAGTTCATTTATCAGGAAAAAAAAAATGTACAGATGCTTGATGGATGAAGGCAATAGCCCTTATGTCATGACTTTATTTGTATACATTATATAGACAAAGAATGCTGATCCATTGGCCACAAGTTACTGCCCTGTTACCTATAGTAAGAGTCAGATATTTTCCTCATTACTTAATAATACCAGATCTCAAACAAGTATCACAGCATGAAAAACAGATGTTAAAATGTGGCACTCAAGGTCAGCTTACACTGAATACTTGTTCATTTTTAAGTGCCTGATTAATTCTTAAGAATTGCTTCTGAAATACTTTACAGAATTTCATTGAACTTGGTTGTACAGATTAGCATCTGAAAATACACATGAGCCACAAATAGGAAGTTGACTTATTATTGATCAAAGTAACAATAAAAAACTAGTTTTTATACCAGAATGCTCATTACTTTGTATGAAATATAATTTTACACAAATGACCAATATCAAAGCATAATTTATAATTTTATTTCAATAATTTTCATTTGTATTAGCTCCTTAATATGTCAAATAACCTTTTAAATCTAATAAAGGCATGATTTTCATTTTAAATAGAAAATAATTAATTATTGTGTTATTATAGATTATATATATTTTAAAACTAAAATATAGGAATAAAAAAGAGGAAAATAAAATTCTCATTATGGCACCACCCTCAGTAACCACCTCTAATATAAATGTAGTCCTAGCTTTTTTCTCAGTATTCCAATCTGTGTATCTATAATGATATCTATAGATATTTTCTTGAAGAAACAATCCAAACAAGTAGTGAACTTTTCTCCATGCCAATTAATTCCTCATCTACAGCATTATTTTTAATGATTGGAGACAGTGCCCTGATATGGATATGCTATAATTTGTTTAACTAATCACTGATTTGTGAACATTTAAATTATTCCAATGTTTTGGTTTTATAAATATTATGAACAAATATGTAGCTTAATCTTACTACACATTCTTGATTATTTCCTCAGCATGAAGCCCAAGAAATAGGACTTGAGGGCCAAAAGGCACATATTTTATAAATGTTGATACATACCTGCTAAATTGCATCCAGAAAGATTTTACTAAATTGTAGTCCCACTACAATGGAGTAGATGACATTTTTCTGTCATATTATTTCTTTCTAGTTGCTAGCATACTTCCTGATCCCAAGAGGCACATAGGATGCCCATACATTTTAATATCCTTAAAATGGAGTCACATTTAACAATTGATGGCATATCATAGTTTAACTAGTGATTTGTTATTTTTTCCCTTTCTTACTAATACTTGTAATATAGTGTGACATCATATAATCAATGTCTGAAATGCCATAAAATATGGCATGGCTTTATATGTGTGGCTGTGTTTAATAGAGACACAGATGATTTTAGTTTTTATATAGTCAAATTCTCTCTTTAGGTGTCAGTAGAAAAATTGTATTTTTTCTATTATATTTCACATTTATATATTTAATAATAAACTTGAAAATTAGTTTTTCATGAATTAGTCAATTACCTTAATAATATTTATTGAATTTTGTTCATATTTATATTTAACATATCACATTTAAAGTTTATTCCATTTCAACATTAATAATCCCTATTATTTTGGTGTCTTAAACACAACAAGCATTTAATAAATTTTCATTAATGGATTAATTAAATTTGTAGAAATGATTTGTAGACTGTGGCCTACACAGACTGAAGTCATGGTTTAAAGCAGTATTCCCCAACCTTTTTGGCACCAGGGGCTGGTTTCATGGAAGACAGCTTTTCCACGGGGATTGGGGGGAAGGTTTTATAGCCTGCCACCAGATGCAGCTTGTCACTTGGCACTCACTGATAGGGTTCTGATATGAGTCTGCAAGAAATTGATGCATGATGGTCTCTGCAGTCAGACCTCTCTGTTAATGAAAATCTGTATTTGCAGCAGCTCCCGAGAACTAGCATCACCCTCTCAGCTCTACCTCAGATCACCAGGTTTCAGGTTCTCGTAAGGAGCACTCAACCTAGATCCCTCACATGTACAGTTCACAGTAGGGTTTGTGCTCCTTTGAGAATCTAATATCACTGCTGACCTGACAGGAGGTGGAGTGCAGGTGGTAATGCCAGGGATGGGGAGCGGCTGTAAATACAGATGAAGCTTCACTTGCTGGTCTGTTGCTAATCTCCTGCTGTGTGGCCCCAGTCCTAACAGGCCACAGGCTGGTGGCCTGGGGGTTGGGGGCCCCTGATTTAGAGCATCTGAAGGGATTCTAGTTTTAAGTGTGAAAATGCCAATCAGCAGTTTTGGCTCCCAGACTTACTGCTGCTTCAGTCACTATAATAAATAACAGGACACAGTAAACTAAAAATTATGGTCTTTCAATGCTGGAACCATTCTTCTGGTCCACTGATTTCATGAGGGAGGAGGAATAGGAGGGCTAGAAAGTCTCTTCTTTCACCAAAACTCCACAGGAATTTACTGAGAGTCTACCAGGACAATATGCTAACAGAAGGGCTAACCCACCGCCGGCTCCACACGCACACCCACCTCAGCAATTGGGTTCCCAAGTTCATCATTTATAATATCCACCTACAGCCAATGCACTCAACGGACACTTGATGAGCAGCTGTTCTGCCCTAGCACTAAGGGCAGTCAGATAGGTATAAAAGTTTCTCTGCCCTCAGAGAACCAGCTAGTGGGGGGGTGGGAAGTTTGTCAATGAAAAGTGCTACAAAATTCAACCCTTAGTTTACCAATGTACACTAAGAGAGGAACAGAACAGAGAAGTAAACAGTGGTTGAAACTGGAAGGGGGAAGTCAGAAAACCCACACGGAAAGGAATCTAAAGAGCCCAAATGGAGATATGAAGGTGGGAACAGCTTAACAAGCATATGGGGAATGTACCAATAACCATCTGGTTAAGAAAACTGCAAGCAGACCTGTGAGCTCTGCCATTGAAATGACAGTGAGAGTGTCAAATGACAAGTCTGGGGAAACTGAAAAAGAATCAGGTAGAGGATACAGTGAGGAGTGGAATTAGGCCTTGACAACTGGTTGTATATGGAGAGGCAGGGACAAAGAAAAGTCTGAGCAGATTATCCATTTAGTAGTTTATATGCTTGGTATGTTTGTGCCCACCATTGAGAGCAAAAAGATAGCAAGAGGGACAAAGATAAACATAGTTTTAGACATGTTGAGTTTGAGCTGCTGTAGGTGGATATATCCTAGGGGATATGCACAGCTCAGAGTTGGGTATATATACAAATATGAAGCTCAGGGAAGAGTCAATCACACCCAACTGTAAATTACTTTCTTTCATTTACTTTCCTAGTGAGAGTATCCTTTTTGGGAAATGAGGTGAGGTTTTTTTACTTTTCTGTTTGTTTTATGGGAAATAAGGGGAGTTCATGAATGGAACATGCTATAGGGGGATGTCCTTTTCATCTTACAGTCAAAGACATTGGGTTCCTAAAAGGAAGGAGAGGGGATGCCAGGAAGTAAGAAAAGGAATTTTAGAAGGTTGCAAAAGCAGGCCAAGTGTTCTTTACAATTGTGCAGATTAGGTCACCATAGCAAAATTTCCTTATCCCACCCTATACATTAACATCTGTTCTGTTTGCTGCATTGGCTATAAAAGGCTCATTCTTTGCTGCACAAATGGAATGAATAAATACTTAAGAATGACTTATCTGTCCTAGGTTGGTCTGTTTTAAAACAAAAGAGCAATTTTATTTTTTTAAATACTGTTTCAGTGCAAATAAAAATGTGATTTTCACAATCCAAGTCATATCCTTGCAATTTTTTTACAGGCAGTCTTAACTCCTGGCAGGTAGAAGGAGGAGTTATCTTCACAATTCACTCGGTCTACAGACCTGTGATTTGTGTCCCTGTGTCTGGAGTGCGATATAACACCAATGTGGATTAGATGTTTCTAACATTAAACCAGGGTCAGACATAACACTATCCAGTATAGGATTTTTAGATTGATAAATTGCCTTTATGAAAGAAGGGAAGGATGGATAGGAGCTGTGCAGGTATTAAATATTTCATTATATTGTTTTCCTATATTGTCCTGTGTAGTTTAGCTTATAAAAATTCAGAGAGTTTCTACTCTCTGGAGGAATCCAGGGTGTTATGATCAGATTTAAACATGTCCAGAGTTAAATTTGGTTTTGAGAACAAGTGTATGTGTTAATCTGACTTAATTGATAACAACCAATGTGAACTCTATTATTTAAGACCTATGCATTACTAAATAGTTTCATTAAATAATAAAGAAGAACTTTAAGAGAAAAACAAAAAATCCCACACAAACACATGGTTTTCATTTTGGGAGTACAGGCTGGAAAGAGGCTGCTCTAAGGCTGACTTCATGGCTGCAGGCAAAACTGGGAGATTAAACAGAAACTACAGCAGAGCCATAGCTCTCAGTTTTTAGAGACAATTAACTCAGTATATGACAAATCTCAGGAAATCTTTTAACTTTCAGGGGGGTGGTGAGAGAGAATAAGTAGTTATATTTCTTTTGTTTCTTGTTTTGATTTTGTGTTTAATAATTAATATTAGTTAAATAATATCACCATGGAAAGTGTCATAAAATTTAAAATGTTTCTTAATTTAATAACTTGTGATAGTTTTCTATATGGCAAAAGAAAGTTAGATGCCAAATGATGTCCCTTGATGTGGTCAAAATGCCTCCTTTCAAAAAGAAGGAAAAGAATATGAAGAAAAATGTAAAGCATGATGCAAAGTGTTTGAGGGGGTAGGGGGAAGAAAGGCACAGGGCTGAAGTATGAAGGAATAATTGCTGCAAGAATAACTCAAACAATTCTATACACAACTGATATTTCCCAGATAAATACTCAAATTGACCACTGCTAAATATCTAAGTCCTTGTCGTGTTTTTACATG
Source organism: Pteronotus mesoamericanus (assembly GCF_021234165.1). Taxonomy (NCBI): domain Eukaryota; kingdom Metazoa; phylum Chordata; class Mammalia; order Chiroptera; family Mormoopidae; genus Pteronotus; species Pteronotus mesoamericanus. Next base: position 44,333,767 of record NW_026555329.1, on the reverse strand, counting down.
TATTATAGAATATAAAAATAGAATTGCTTTGGCCTCTTCTTTGGTTAAAGCCCAAAGGTCAAGCACAAAATAATAGGTGGCTATGATTTTAAACCACTATTGGGGGGCTTATGAGGAGGTAGAAAAATTGGTTTTGTAACCCTTAACATCTACGACTTGAGTATGAAGATGCTGGAGAATGGTGGCATTTATTGTAATATCACCTTCTAGCCACTCCTCCTTCCCCTAAGTTTAATGAGAGAGGCCTGAAGGAGACAACAAAGAGCAGAGAGTGGATTTATCATATCTATAGGGTTCAGAGGCTAGGGCTGAGTAAATGATAACTGGCCAGGGGCAAAAGAGGCAGTGTCTCAGCCAAGGGACCTGCAGTGGGATTTTCTGAGTGGGAGATTGTTAGAGCAATCCATGGAAGCCTATAAAAAGATGGCTCAGATTTCAGCCATCTCCAAGTCCATTGAGAGTTCACACCAGGCCACCCAACCTCAGCCAGGTGAGGCTTTTTCTGCCTTACTCTCTTTGGGTTCATCTTCCAGCATGCAGTTGGAGTGAGAGGTAGGGGACAAATAACAGGTGAGGAAATAGAATAAAATCCAACTGTGTGTCCTGCCTCTGCCCCTAAATTCAGAAGTGGCAGACTTCTGAATTTAAGTGGGTCTGAGCAAAGGGAAATAGGGGCTTTCATTTTAAAATAAGCTCAAAGATTGTATGATTCTACTATAATTGACATATGAATTACATTTTTTGTACTTCCTTTTTTATACTCATTAAACAATTTTTATTTATTTTTATTTATTTTTAATTTTTATGTTTTGTTCAAATACATTTGTCTCCACCTTCCCACCACCACTTTCCCTTGCCTCCTGCCCCTCCCTCCCTCCCTCAATCTTTCCCCACTTTGGCTTTGTCCATGGGTCCTTTATACATGTTCCTTGACTTGACCCTTCCATTCCCTTTCCCCACCCACCCCTTCTTCCTTCCCTCTTGACTCTGTTGGTTTCTTTTCTCTTTCAAGAGAAAGAGAAATATGGTTGTTGGTCATATTTTCCTCATTTATTTGTTTTGTTGGTTAAGTTCCACTTATAGGTGAGATCATATGGCATTTGTCTTTCACTCCCTGGCTTATTTCACTTAGCATAATGCTCTCTAGTTCCATCCATGCTGTCGTGAAGGGTAGTAGTTCTTTTTTTCTTTCTTCTACATAGTATTCCATTGTGTAAATGCACCACAGTTTTAGATGAATTTTGCAATTGAAAGTGATATGGAAGACTTTATTTCAGATCACTGAAAATGTTATGAGATCTTCACAAAATCCAGTGGCAGGAAAACCAAAGGGTTTAAAAAGAATAAAGATGTGGCAGCAACCTCTAAAGTCTGTTCCTAAACTTAACTCTAGGGAGATGTGCGGCCTTTATATACCAAGGGTCCCATAGGGGACTCACCAACCCAGCTCAGATACTCCATTATTTTCTGAGGATGAATGTTGAAATGGTTGATTCAGCATCCTTTTTTTTTTTTCCCAGGTTAGGATATAACTAGTGGTTCTAATAAATACAAGAAAAGAAACAAATATACTTTACTTCATTTTATATGGCCAGCATTTCTTCATAAGAGTTGAATATTCAAAGCATTTTACATCCCCTCTCCTCTCCTCTCCTCTCCTCTCCTCTCCTCTCCTCTCCTCTCCTCTCCTCTCCTCTCCTCTCCTCTTCTCTCCTCTCCTCTCCTCTCCCCCCCTCCCCTCCCCTCTCCTTCCCTCTCCTCCCCTCCTCTCCTCTCCTCTCCTCTCCTCTCTCTCTCCTTCTCCAGAGGCAATTGGAAGTTTCCTTTCCATACTGCATTATGTTATAGGAAGTTTGTGCAACATTCTACAACAAAGTATGGGGGAAAAGTCAGCTTACTTATACCATACCATGCTGTTCCCCAGCTCTCACCAATCTCCTTCTCTGTTAGTATTCTCCTTTTAAAAAACAGCATAGCTTAAAAGTTGCAAGATGATAGCCTAGCAATCAGTATAAAACAATTTGAATATTCAATCTTGATTCATCATTTAAAATTCCTATTTACCAAGCAAAGAAGCTGTGGTCAATATAATTGTTACAAACTGAATGTTTGTGTCCCTTCAAGATTCATGTTGAAATCCTAATCTCCACTGTGATGATGGTATTAGGAGGTAGGACCTTTGGGAGGTGCTTAGGTCATGACAGCTGAGCCCTCATGAAGAGAAGCAGTGCCCATCTTAGAAGACTCATGAGAGAGTGGCTTTCTCCCTCTTCTCTCTGCCAGCTGAGGAGACTATAAGATGATGGATATCTGAGAGCCAGGAAGTGGGCCTCACCAGGCACTGGCTCTGCTGGCACCTTGATCTTAGAATTCCAGCCTCTAGAACTATGAGAAGTAAATGTTTGTTGTTTAAGCCACCTAGTCTCTGATGTTTTTGTTAGCAGCCTGAACTAAGACAATCATGGAAAGGGCAACAAAGTCAAAGTCAGTTTCAAGTGTCAGCCCCTCCCCTTACAACTGGGCCTCCCTGTAAGTCACGTGAGGTTTCTGCCAGCTTCAGTGTCCTGACCTTCAATGTCGGTCTCACAGAGGCATGATGAGAACCTGATGAGGGTGAGGACACCTGCTGGAGACCATCTTAGTGTAGGCCAGTGACCCTGCTCTGTGCATGTCAGAGTAGGAGTCACCTGTGGGAAAACAAATACATGGCTGGATATTGTGCTCACAGAGTTTATATGCTTAAAACCTAGATGGGGATATGCAGAGACATTTAAACAATTATGCAAACATTCATATAAGAACAGAATTCACAAAACAGTACAAATTCAAGTGACCAGCTCAAAGAGTTTGTTCTAGGATTTCACAGAAGACAGCAGGTTCAGGGTTCAGCAATTTAAAATGACAAAGGAAGGGAGCTTAGTTAGGGAAATTAGATAGGAAAAGAGAAATGGGTATGGGATTGTTTAATACAGATGTCACAAACTGTTGGTTAAATTATAAGATTTCACACCACCACCCTGATTTCCATCTTCTCTTCTAAACATAGGGACTGAGTCTGAGTAGCCCCCAGAAATGTACACTTGCTGCCCTCTCTAGGTCACTACATTGGCCTTATACCTTTGGCCTTTGCTTACTAATGTTTCCTGACTGGCCATAGTAGGTGTTTGGGATTGCTGAACTCTCAGAAGTTTCATTGCCTTATTAAACAGTGATTCTAATCTAAGTGAACATTAACCTATCAGGCTAGCACAAGTTACTTCCTATCCTTTTCTTTACCCCATCGCTCTGGCAAGAACTCATCTTCTAAAGCTTGAGAGCTGCATTCCACACTCTAAACACAGAGAAACTATAGGCAAACTTTCAGTGTATTTTAGATAGCATCTTTTCAAATAAAACTCCTAAAGAAAATTTTCTTAAATTAAAATCCCAGGGGAAAAAATAAACAATAATAAAACCTCTGGTGAACACTGAGGCCAACCTTTCAATAAATTGATGATTATTTGTTAGGCTTTTCCACTTAACTAAAATTATCATCCTGGCTGGTGCAACTCAGTGGATTAAGTGCCAGCCTATGAATCAAGGGTCACCAGTTCAATTCCCTGTCTAGGGCACATGCCTGGATTGCAGGCCAGGTCCCAAGTAGGGGATGCGCAAGAGGCAACCACACATCATTGTTTCTCTCCCTTTCTCCCTCCCTTCCCTTCTCTAAAAATAAATAAATAAATAAAATATTTAAAATTATCTAGTTTTATCACCTTTTTCCCCCCTAGACTAGAAAGCTTTTTCTCATCTCTTTTTCTTTAGGCATTTTAGAAATCTCTCTCAATCAATTTCTCTCTCTGCCCCCCCCGCAACACACACATGCACACACACTGACAGCCTAATCCCTAAAAATATTCACTTTCATCAACATCAGAAGAATGAGGAGAAAGAGGAAGAAAACTTCCAAAGATAAGGACTCTACCGTAGAACATTACAAGTCTCACCTTCCTTGGTGTCCCATACTCATCATCTATAAAATAGAGGCTTAAGCAGTGCAAATTGGTAGTTATAGGTAGTCACAGAGATATATATTACAGCATAGAGAATATAGTAAATACCATTGTAATAACTGTAATTGTAATTACATAGGGCCAGGTAAGTACTTGAAGCAGCAGGGGGACCACCCTGTAAAGTACGTGATTTTTCTAACCGCTGTGATGTACATCTGAAACTAATATAGAATATACTGAATGTAAACTGTAATTCAAAACTAAATAAATTAAAAGAACTAAAGTTGCTAGACAAGAACCTGAAGTTTTATTGGCAAAAAAAAAGGTAAGTACAATGAAGTTTTTATTTTCAGTGCTCTTTGTAAAAAATGGTCATAAATTTCTTGGGAAAGTGGTGGGGGGGGTAGGCAGAGACAAATGTATTTGACAAAATTAATTAATTAATTAAAAAATAAATAAATTTCTATGTAAAGCTATAAAAACAAAACAAAATGATAAAACAGAGGTTAGGACTGTATCTGTATTCTTTTCATAAACTGTGAGATAGATCACAAATAATATGTTCCTAAGAATAAAAGAATTACAAAGGGCTTGTTTCTATGTAAAAAGGCAGATTCAAAGTTATGTTTATAATAATACATGTATTTCTGTCTTGCATTCTACCACATTTTCTGGCATGGGAAATAGGTGCTCATCATGGAACTAATATGCAGTGCTAGTATGTTTGGTAATTCAGGGAGAGGGTGATAGTTATGGGGAGAAGTAAAACTTTGAAGATAGGAATAAATTTTAAAATTATTTCACAAAGTGTTTACTGAGTACAGTGCTTTGTACATACACTCCTTCTCCTTCTTTAAAAAAAAAAACAACTAATTCAGTAAAGCTCTACATTGCTTCAAAAGCTCTCTGAAGTAAGATTTGTGTTTCTGACTTCAAAGAATTCTCCACACCACCTAGTGGAGTGGTTCTCAGAGTTGTTCCCTCAACCCCAACTAGCATTGCAACCATCTGGGAAATCTGTTAGAATAATGCTTTGAGCCCTACCCCAATTTTGTCAGAAATTCTGGGTATAGGGTCCAGCAATATGTATTTTAAGTAGACCTCCAAGTGAAGCTGATGCACACTAAAATTTGAGAACTACTACCATAACCTGATAGTGAGTAGCCATTACTGAGAAACCATCTATAATAAGGTGCCCAGATATTCAGATTCTCTTGACCAGCTAGTGCATCCATCCTCTGGCTGCTTTGAGTAATAAAGATGAGCACTTGCTCTTGTGAACTTCTTCCATGACTTATCCTTGGGTGACAGAAAAAGAAGAGATACCTGAGAAGCCACCAATTTACCACCCCCAGCCACGAGGAAGCCAGTAACTAAATGATTTAAGCCTGGATCCCTTGAAGGGCAGAACAGCTCTGCCCTGTGAGCCCTGTGCATCAGCACAACGCTAAATTTTATCAAAGACCATATTCCTAGAGACTCCTTATGCTTCCCCATTCTGCTTTCCTCAATGTCTTATAGGCTTTTCCTAAATCTGTACACCTGAATTCTTTTCTTATATCCTGCCTCTAAGAGAACCAGATGAAGACATTATTAATAGTTTTAATGATTACAAATTATTGCAAAGCTTTTATACAGACAATGATGTGTGGGAATGGTTATTTTTTGCTGAGAAAATAAGTTTCCAAATATGGGAATTCCCATAGGAGTCTTCTCAAAAGTATATCAGATTACACTCTATGTTTCAGCACAGTAAAAACACAAGTTAAATACTGATGGACCAGATGATCCCTATTGACCATTCAAGTTCTATACTGTATGTGTCATTTCAATCTCTGGTAGCGAAAGAGATTCTCACTGTAGAAATTTATTTATGTTCAACTATACAGGGTGGGACAAAAGTAGGTTTACAGTTGTGAGTGCATGAAACATAGAGTTTATTATTTATTAAGTATTGTAGTATTTTTCCATTCAACCAACTATAAACCTATTTTTTCTCCAGCCTGTATAAAGGGCAAGTACCAAGAGGGGCTGGTACTCATGTTCACTAACATAGAACAATTCATTAAACATATGTTTATTGAGCTGGTCACTGGGGCTTTCATAGTAAGCTCTACAGATGAAGTCTCTACCCTCAGGGAGCTCCCATCCTGATGAGAGAGATGGACAATAAGCAGGTAATTATATGTACTCTGATGTCAAAGGATGAAAAATGTTATGAAGAAAAGTAAAATTGGAAAAGTAGATAGAGAGTGATAACTTGGACTGGGAGCTGAGAGCTCATTGTGGAGGTGATATTTGAGCAGACACTTAAATGCAGTAAGTAAAGTCATGGACCATCTAGAGTGTCTTTCTAGACAGAAGAAGCAGTAATGTAAAGGCCCTGGCAGGTGCTTGCTTAAGCGAGACAGACAGTGGTAGGAGAGGAGGGGCTTGTAGGTCATAGTACAAACATAATGTAATGGAAAGCTCTCAGAGGTTCTAAGCAGGTGGTAGTATAACTGGGTATCATGGGGTCCAGCTGTTTGTCACTGTATATACATATAACATAAAGATTTGTGTGGAAGGAAATATGCTTTTATTAACAGGGTTTCAAATTTGAGGGGCTGAGAACAGTTCTGCTCTGTACCTTTCTCTTCTGCAATACACAGAATCTCCCTTGCTCCCAAAAAGATTGCAAACCAAAGCCATGCCCAGAAGTTCCCCATTATTGCTTATCTGTCCTTTAGGAGCTTAAGTTGGCCATACAAATAGGCCTCCATCCTCTCTGGGGTATGTTCTTGTGAGTTTTAGAGTCACTGTTGTCTTGCAGCAACTCTCTCTCTCTCTCTCTCTCTTTTTCTCTCTCTCTCTGTCAGGGTCTGGAATGTGCAGCAAGATCACTCCAGACAGGCATGCAGGGGAAGTTATATCCACAAGGAACTTCCCAGCTCATGCTTCAGTGTGCAGCATGCTCTCAGTCTCTATGTGCTGCTCTCAGGGTGAGGGAGAGGAAGCCATCCAGAGCCCATATGTTGTGCTGGGTCATAGCATCTGAAAGGCTGGAGCCTGACAAGGCATGCATCTCAGCATGGGATCCTGCCTCTGGGGAGCTGGCTTCCAACTATGTGGGTCATAAGCCTCAGGTAGCCTGGCATCTATTGATCCCACAAGCACTCCCATCCGTGTTAGGCAAAGCAAGAGCCCGAGAAGCCAAGACAGAAAGAGTATGAGCTTCTACACTTCTACTGTTTAAAATCCTCTCCCAGAATTCCATGTGCTCTAGAAGTCAGTGGGGTTGTCCAGAGTTTCAACCAATGGGGGCCGGTGTCAGCCATATTTGCCTTTGCCCCTGTTCCTGCCACCACGTTTAGTAAGGGGGCAAAGTCTCTAGTGGGCATACTCTGTACAAGCTCCCTTCTGCCCAATCAGGAGTTGTTCAGCTGCCTCAGGCAAATCATGCAGGCTTGTTTACAGTTGACAGTGGCCTTTGTTTACAGTTTGCCTCCAGCAACCTTTCTACTCTGGTGGCCTCTCCCTTTGGAGAAGGCAGTCTGCTTCAGTCTGCCACCTTGGCAGCTCTCCTAGCCCTCTGCCTTCTCCTTGAAGGAGTAGAAGCAGCCTCTTGTGCCAGATTGGGGTTCCCCTTGACTAGGGTCTCCCCTGTTTTCCAGCCATCTCTGGTCTGACCTACCCCATTACAGTTGCATGATTGGACATGTTTTAAAAGTCTATACTTATAGAGAATAGGCTTTAGGTGGAGCAACAGAATCAGAGATCATAGATAGAGGATATTGCAGTAGACTCGGCAAGAATAAGATGAAAAATAGTGGCTTTCAGAAAATTTTTCTTACCTACACATTTACTTCTTTAATTCAGTGAGAGTTCTGAGTGGACCTCCAAGATGGGCACACACTATGCAACTCTTCTTCCCTCTATGCTTTATCACAAACTGGAATAAGGAAGAACTTATGAAGGCACTGAGTCTCAGACATCCAGTCTAAGTTAGGTATAGGACATCACTATAGCACACAGCACCCAAGAAGTGTTTCACTCCTGGTGCATGTTGGCACTAGAAATATTATATTTCATGGGATATTTCATGAAACATCTCCCTGCTTCCTGTCAATTTACATGGTATTGTGGAGACCTGGGAATTTCACTAAGACCAAGTTCTATTCTCTAAAGCTGATATGTAAGAAATAATTTATTTCCATTTCCTTTTAATCAAGTGTATAAATATGTTATTATTTTCTTTTGGCAATATTTAAAAAAATTTTTTTTAAATTAATTTATTTATTTTTTCAAATACATTTGTCTCTGACTACCCCCCACCACTTTCCCTTCCCCCTCCCCCCTCCCTCCCTCAACTCTTCCCCTTTGGTTTTCTCCATGAGTCCTTGCTATATGTTCCTTGACTTTTCCCTTCCTTTTCCCCCGGCCCCCCTCCCTCCTTCCCTCTTGTCTCTGTTGGTTTCTTTTCCTTTCAGTGTTGCTGGTCTTATTTTCCTTGCATCTTTGCATTCCTTGTTAGGTTCCACTTATAGGTGAGATCATACGGTATTTGTCTTTCGCCCCCAGGCTTATTTCGCTTAGCATAATGCTCTCCAGTTCCATCCACGCTGTTGTGAAGTTTAGTAGTTCTTTTCTTCTTTCTGCTGCATAGTACTCCATTGCGTATATGTACCATAATTTTTTGATCCAATCATCTCCTGATGGGCATTTAGGTTGCTTCCAACACTTAGCTACTGTAAATTGTGCTGCTATGAACATTGGGGTGCATAGGTTCTTTTGTATTGGTGTTTTGGGATTCTTAGGGTATAGTCCCAGCAGGAATCACTGGATCAAAAGGCAGTTCCATTTTCAGGTTTTTGAGGAAATTCCACACTGCTTTCCACAGTGGCTGCACCAGTCTGCATTCCCACCAACAGTGGACTAGGGTTCCCTTTTCTCCACAGCCTTGCCAGCACCTGTTGTTTGTTCATCTGTTTATGATGGCCATTCTGACCGGTGTGAGGTGGTACCTCATGGTGGTTTTGATCTGCATTCCTCTGATGGCTAGTAATGCCAAGCATCCTCTCAAATGTCTCCGGGCCCCCTGTATCTCTTTCTTGGAAAAGCATCTGCCCAGGTCCTTTGCCCATTTTTGATTGGATCATTTGTCATCTTGGAGTGGAGTCGAGTGAGTTCTTTATATATCTTGGAGATCAAACCTCTATCTGATGTATCATTAGCGAACATATTTTCCCATAGGGTTGGCTCCCTTTACATTTTGCTGATGTTTTCTTTTGCTGTGCAGAAGCTTCTTATTTTGATGAGGTCCCACTTGTTTATTCTTTCCTTTATGTCCCTTGCTTTAGGAGACATATCAGTGAAAAAATTGCTGCGTGGGATATCTGAGAGTTTCCTGCTAATGTTCTCCTCTAGGACTTTGATGGTGTTGCGACTTATATTTAAGTCTTTGATCCATCTTGAGTTTATTTTGTGTATGGTGTCAGCTGGTGATACAATTTCAACTTTTTGCATGTAGCCATCCAGCTCTCCCAACACCATTTGTTGAAGAGGCTATTATTGCTCCATTTTTTGCTTCTGCCCCCTTTGTCAAATATTAGATGTCCATAGAGACCTGGGCTTATTTCTGGGCTTTCTATTCTGTTCCACTGGTCTATGGGTCTGTTCTTGTGCCAGTACCAGATTGTTTTGAGTATAGTGGCTTTGTAGTACAGTTTGATGTCCGGTATTGTGATCCATCCTACTTTGTTTTTCTTTCTCAAAATTGCAGCAGCTCTTCGGGGTCGTTTATGGTTCCATATAAATTTTTGAAATGTCTGTTCTCTTTCTGAGAAATATATCATTGGTATCTTAATAGGAATTGCGTTGAATCTATAAATTGCTTTGGGTAGTATGGACATTTTGATGATATTAATTCTTCCCATCCATGAGCATGGTATATGCTTCCATTTATTTGTGTCTTCCTTACTTTCTTTCTTCAATGTTGTATAGTTTTCTACGTACAGGTGTTTTACCTCTTTGGTTAAATTTATACCTAGGTACTTTATTTTTCTTCTTGCTATATCGAATGTTATATTTTTTCTGATTTCTTCTTCTTCTATTGCATTACTGGTGTACAAAAATGCCTTTGATTTCTGAATGTTGACTTTGTATCCTGCTGTTTTGCCAAATTCACTTATTAGGTTGAGGAGTTTTTTGGTGGAGTCTACAGGGTCTTCTATGTACACTATCATGTCCTCTGCAAACAATGATAGCTTTACTTCCTCCTTTCCTATGTGGATGCCTTTTATATCTTTTGCTTGTCTGACCGCTGTGGCTAGGACTTCCAATACGATGTTGAAAAGAAGCGGTGAAAGCGGACATCCTTGTCATGTTCCTGATCTTACTGGGAAAGCTTTTATTTCTTGCCCGTTGAGAATGATGTTGGCTGTAGGTTTTGCATATATGGCCTTTATTACGTTGAGGAATGCCCCTTTTCTTCCCATTTTGCTGAGTGTTTTGAATATAAATGGGTGCTGTACCTTATCGAATGCTTTTTCTTCATATATTCAAAGGATCATGTGTTTTTGTCTTTTCTTTTATTGATGTGATATATTATGTTTATTGACTTGCGTATATTGAACCATCCCTGCATGCCTGGGATGAATCCCACTTGATCATGGTGGATAATCTTTGAATGTATTGCTGGATGTGTATGCCAATGTTTTGTTCAGGATTTTAGCATCTATGTTCATCAGGGAAATTGGCCTGTAGTTTTCTTTCTTTGTAGGGTCTTTATCTGGTTTTGGGATTACAGTGATGCTGGCCTCATAAAAAGAGTCTAGGAGTCTTCCCTCCTCTTGGGTTTTTTGGAATAGTCTGAGAAGGACAGGAGTTAGCTCTTCCTTAAATGTTTTGTAAAATTCTCCTGTGAAACCATCGGGCCCTGGGCTTTTGTGTGCCAGGAGTTTCTTGATTACTGCTTCCATTTCCCCAGCTGTTATTGGTCTGTTCAAGCTTCCTGTTTCCTCCTCCTTCAGTGTTGGAAGATTATACTTTTCTAAAAATTTGTCCATTTCATCAAGATTTTCAAATTTCTTGGCATATAATTGTTCGTACTAGTTTCTGACGATCCTTTGTATTTCTGTGGTATCAGTTGTTATTTCTCCTCTTTCATTTCTGATATTATTAATTTGGGTCCTCTCTCTTTTTGTCCTGATGAGTCTGCTTAAAGGCTTGTCAATTTTATTTATCTCTTCAAAGAACCAGCTTCTGGATTGGTTGATCCTCTGAATTGTTCTTTTCGTCTCTGTGTCATTCAGTTCTGCTCTAATCTTGACTCTTTTCTTCCTTCTACTTCCTCTGGGATTTATTTGTTGTTGTTTCTCCAGTTCTTGAAGTTGTAGTGTTAGGTCTTTTATTTGAAATGTTTCTACCTTTGTAGGTAATCCTGTATTGCTATGAACTTCCCTCTCAGGACTGCCTTTGCTGTGTCCCATAGGTTTTGGACTCTTGTCTGTTCATTTCCATTTGTTTCCGTAAACTTCTTGATTTCTTCTCTTATCTCATTATTGACCCATTCTTTGTTTATTAGGTTTAATAGTCTACTGTTCAATGTCCATGAGTTTGCAAGTTTTTGAAGTTTCTCTTTGAGGTTGATTTCCAGTTTCAAGCCCTTGTGATCCAAGAAAAAGTTTGGTATTATTTCAATTTACCGGAGCTTGCCGAGGCTTGCTTTGTGTCCTATCATGTGGTCTATCTCTGAAAAACTGCCATGAGCATTTGAAAAGAATGTGTATTTTTCTTCTTTGGGTGTAAGGTTCTATATATGTCAGTTAAATCTATTTGATTCAGTGCATCAATCAGCTCCACAATATCTTTATTAATGTTTTGTTTGGAAGAGCTGTCCATTTTTGACAGTGGGGTGTTGAAATCCCCTACTATCAGTGTGTTGCTGTCCATATCTTTTTTGAAGTCATCCAACAATTTCCTTATATACTTGGGGGCTCCTATATTGGGAGCATATAAGTTTACAATGTGTATGTGTTCTTGATAGAGTCTTCCTTTAAGTATTATAAAGTCCCCCTCTGGATCTCTTTTTATGACCTTTGTTTTGAAATCTACTTTGTCTGATACAAGTATGGCAACCCCGGCCTTTTTCTCATGCCCATTTGTTTGGAATATTTTTTCTATCCCTTTACTTTCAATCTGTGTAGGTGTTTGGCTCTGAGGTGGGTCTCTTCTAGGCAGCATATGTGTGGGTTATGTTTTCTTATCCATTCAGCTACCCAGTGTGTCTTGATTGGGGCATTTAGTCCATTTACATTGAGAGTTATCACTGATAGAAACTTATTCATTTTTTCTCTTTGTATCTGTGTTTTTCTCTTTCTCACTCTTTTTCTTCATCTTCGTAAACCAGTCCCCTTAGCATATCTTGGGAGTGCTGGTTTGGTAGAGATGTATTCTTTTAGCCTTCTCTTGTCTGGGAAACTCCTTATTTCCCCTTCTATTTCAATTGAGAGCCTTGCTGGGTAGAGCAGCCTTGGTTGTAGGCCCTTGCTTTTCATTACTTGGAATATTTGTTGCCATTCCCTTCTGGCTTGTAGTGTTTCTGTTGAGAAGTCAGCTCCTAGCCGTATCCGGGCTCCTTTGTATGTTACTCCTTGTTTCTCCCTTGCTGCCTTGAGGAGTCTCTCTTTGTCTTTGATAGTTGCCATTTGAATGATGATGTATCTTGGAGTGGACCTCCTTGAGTCCCCTCTTGAGTGTGGTCCTCTGTGCCTCCTGGATCCATGAGAGCCTTTCTCTCCTCAAATTGGGGAAATTTTCCATCATTAATTTTTTCAAGGAAGTTCTCTATCCCTTGCTCCTCTTCTTCTCCTTCTGGTATCCCTATTATGCGAATATTATTGTGTTTCAGGTTGTCCTGCATTTCCCTAAGTGTCTCTTCATTCTTTTTGAGTCTTTTTTTCCATTTCTTATTCTTTCTGGAGCTTTTTAATACCTTATCCTCCATCTCACTGATTCGATCCTCGGTTTTATCCAGCCTGCTCTGGATTCCTTCTACTGTGTTCTTCAATTCAGAAATATTATTCTTCATATCCTCTTGTGTCTTCTTGATCATTTCTATGTCCTTTTCCTGGCTGATATAGTTTGTTGTAAGATCCTGATAGTTTCTCTGCAGTTTCTCATAGTTCTCTTTGAGCTGGCTGAGCTCATTGAGCTTCCTTAGAACCATTGTTTTGAATTCAATATCTGATAGTTCCCTTGCCTCTATTTCATTTAGCTCTCTGTGGGGATTCTCCTTTTCCACTCATTTGGTGAGAACTTCTTTTTCTTCCCCATTTTTTGTGAGAGTCTGTTAAGTAATTTACTTATTTATTTATTTATTTTTGCTTCTGTTTCAATTGGGCTGTCTAGTTTTCCTGACTTTGTGGATTAAACTTCTATGGTAGAAGGTGGGTCTTTTAATCTATTTATTCATTTATTTTTTTATTTTCCCTTTACTTTTCTTTCTGGGCCTGCCTCTGATGATATCAGTCGTTGACCCTATATGGCCTTGGGTCATTTGTGTGAGACTTCCAGGAGTCTACTGTCTGCGTCTGACTTTGGGCATTTCTGTGACCCCTTTAGCCAGGGATCCACTATTTCTGCGGCCTGCTCTGCACTCGCGGTCCGCGCAGGTCAATTTACACCTGCCCTCGCCAATCTGCTCACTCTCTCGCAGGCCCCATTGGTGCCAACCTGTGGGAGGCCTTGCCAGCCCACGCGAGCCCTCGCCAGCCAGCGCGGGTCCACACACACATTCGCTGACCCTCCCCAGCCACTCGGCGCAAGTGTGCACGCCTGCACTGGGTGGTTTTGGGCTCCCTATTGTGTGCTTTGCAGCTTTTGGCTCTTTGGGGGTGTGTCTTTTTCCCACACAATGGAGTCTAGGGAAAGGAGAAGGAGTCAGGACTCCTCGGTTCCTCCTCCCATTCTTTCCCCAATGCATCCATCTCCAGTCTTTCCTCAGAGCTCTCCCAGCCAGTCTGCACTTCTAAATGTGTTATTAAATAACATAAAAAACGACATTTGATACCATCTATGCTAACTAAAATTTTCTACTTTACATTTTTCTCCCAACAAAAATCTATTCTTTACTAAAATTGTATTGTATATTTTTAAATACATGGAAAAGAGATTTAAATTACAATTTATAACCCAAGCAAGGTTTAACATAAGAAGTGAACTATTTTGTAAGGAACAAAACCCACCAGAGCTTACCTAGAAACAATATTTAAGGCTTAAATCTGTGGAGATTTCTAATATTCCTTTTCAAAGTAGATTTTCAATTTTCCCATTTGTAGGTTTCCCAATGTTGGTGGTTGCAGAGTATGTGCCTGTGGTCAGGTGGTTTAGGGAAAATGGAAAGAATGGATGTACTGGTTTTAAAATTAAACCTGAATCTTTCACATGTCTTAAAGATCATGTCCAAAACAAAATTGCTTTCTTTGGGACTGAAGGTACTATCTCACTGTTCAAATATAAAGAGCCAGAAGTTTATTTATACCTTCTCTGTAATTTGTTTCCCAGACTTAACTTTCTACACACACTTCCTTGAGGAAAATGTACACTTTTCCTCTTGCAGCCCAATTTCCTGCAAGAGAATGTCTTTTGAAAATGATAATCATAGCATAATCCTTGTGTTTTCTAGTGACAACTGGGAAGCAAAACACTTATATGCACATATACAAAACACCTCCCAAAAGGAAATGAGGATGAAGCAGAGAAAACAGAGTTAAAGAAACGTTCTGCATCTCCCAAACTCCCACTTCTTGTTTACATTAGTAAATGTTTTAATATTTTCATACCTTACACTGGATTTCAAATTTATACCCTTCATTTAAAGGCAGATTTTTTCTTTAGTGTTAGGTATAGGTTCATGTAATGTGAGCCATTATTTTCCACCTTGGGCAATTCTAGGATATCCAAGGCTGCCATTGGAACAGGTGCTCTTGTGTTCCACGGTAAAGGTATACAATGAGGCTGAGTAGATCTCTAGTTACCAGAGCTGTGCCATGATCAAAATATTTGTGATGACTTCATTTTGGAATAGGACCGCTCATCTGACTTAAGTGAGGGTTTGTGGAGCTGGGTCCACAAGAGAAAGAAAAAAGATGTTTCTGGGTTATATAGCCTAGCCTCCCAAACACAAAGCTATCACACATAGCTATCTTGTAAACCCTTGAAGATGCTGTAATTGCCTCTAGATTAAGATTTAGCAAGATCTCCAGAGACAGCTGTCCACTGGATGTGGTCCTGGGAGCAAGGCAAGTTGGCCCTGTGCCAGAGCAGCTTCTAGAAAGTTGGTGATGGATGTTACTGCCCGCAGAAGAATCCACTGCCATGAAAACAGTGCCCAGGGAGGAGGACATTTCCATTTACTGATTACTATAGACAGAATTCTTGCATCCCCAAAATCATATGCGAAAACCAAATTCCCAATGTAATTGTATTTGAAGGTGTGGCCACTGGGAAGCGATTAGGTCAAGAGGGTGAAGGCTTCATGAATGGGATCCGTGCCCTTATAAAAGATCTTCCTGTCCCCTTCTGCCCTGTGAGGACGGAGCAAAAAGACGGACACCAATGAACCAAGAGGTGGGCTCTCTCCAGACATGGAATCTGCTAGCAACCTATTGTTGGATTTCCGAGCACTGGAACTATGAGAAATAATTTTCTGTTGTTGACAAGCCACTGAGTTCATGGCATTTTGTTACAGCAGCCTGAACAGACTAGGACATTGACCATCAACTTCATACTCATAATTACCATGTTTCCTCAATTCTAAGATTCTATCACACCGACTTTTAGGGGAGGGGAGATGAGAATACCATTATGACTAAAAGTACATGCTGATATAAATTATAAAAATATATTTTCCATAGAATAAAAAATTATATTATTAGAAATGTTAATGATCATAGAAGTACTATACTATGTTGAGTCATTCCTAAGCTATAGCTTTAGATATATTACCTCATTTAATCCTCATAAAAATAATGACCCTTTGAGGTAGATATAATTTTCTCATTTTACAGATGAGGAAACTAAATCTGAAAAACAATGAATGAAATTAAGAATAATGATGGAACCTGGAGTTTTATGAGCTCATGCCCAGTCCCTCTGAGCTTCAGAGATGTGCCACCCTCGAAGGAAGCTTCCAGTGGGCATGGCACAGGGATCAGTCCTCCGCACTGTACACCTGACACCGGGGATAAATTTTAAGACAAAAAAGGCAGTAATTTCACACCAATATGACAGTTTAGTGGCACAAGACCCTGTTGTAAACTATATTATTTCTAATGGCATACAAAGCAAAACCTTCTTCTGTCATGACCCAGATTTTAGGAGGTAATATTGTAAATTAGAAGAAGCTGGTTCTGGGATCTGAAAAGTCTGAGATTTGTAATCATGTCATACTGAAACAGACAGGTGGAATTTCTAATTAGTGCCAAAACAATAATTTGTAGAATAAGTAGTGCTGAGTACCAATAGAAATTAGAAGATAGGTTCCCTGCTTCTCAATAACACCAAAGTAAATTCCAGATGAACCAATAAATTTTTAATAAAAATGAAAGCATAAATATATTCATGGTGATAGAATAATTCTGTATCTTAATTGCAGTTATCATTACATGAATCTCCACATGTGATAAAATGACATAGAATTATGCACACATTGTGCCAATGTCAATTTCCTAATTTTGATAGTGTACTATAATTATATAGAAGATATAACCATTCATTGGAGGAAACTGGTTGAAAGGTACTCAAGATTTCTCTGTATTATTTTTACAACTTCCTATGAACCTATAATTATTTCAAAGTAAAATGTAAATGTAATCATAAAAGAATCAGAATAAAGGAAAACAATTGCTGAACTTAGTGTGGGCAAGGAAGGATCTATTTTTTTAATTGATAAATTTAACCACATAAAATGCGGTTTTTCAGAGTGCCCAAAAATACAAAATTGGCAGGCAAAGATTCAGATGTTTTCTGCATATCTGATAAAGAGGATTTAGTTAATAATTTAGCATCATTTATATAGTGGCAAAATGTGTGGCTTCTGGAGCCAGACCGCTTAGGTTAAAACCATGGCTCTATCACTTGATAGCTGTGGGACTTTGAAAAAGTTACCTTCTCTGAGCTTCAACTTTACCATCTATGAAATAAGGACAATAGTGATAACTTCCTCAATGAGCTGCTGCAAGGATTAAATGAGTTAATACAATGTAAAGTTCTTAGAATAGTATACAGAATATTGAAGCACATGCAGTATTAGTCAAGTTAGTTGTTGGTATTATAATTACTGCAATTCAATACTGGAAAGGACAAATCCTTCTGTGATTCCAGGCCCTCAGCTATTCTTACTGTGGCTGGGGCAAACTCAATCTTGATAACTCTGGACAGATGGTCCTGATATAATGATATCCTCATGCTGAGTCAAACATGGACATTTATCCTGACAGCTGATGATCTGTGTTTTGTTAAGTGACTTCTACCTGTGAGCTGGGACTCCTTGCTCTTCTTAACATGTCTACCACAGCACCTATTCGTCTTTGTCTCCCTTCTAGTGTGGTGCTTCTAGTTCACTGTAATTAGGTAATGGGATGTGCCTAAGAAGCCCCTTCTGTCAGTATCCAGTGATATCATCTTAATTCTCCCATATATTACCTCTGTTAACCCTCACAATAACCTTCTCAAGTAGATATTACCATCTCCAATTAGAGAAGCGATGGTAACTCAGATAAGCCAGTGACTTCTCTAGATCACACAACACCTAATCTCAAAACCAGCTGACTCAACAGCCTGGAAGTTTCCAGAGTGATGGGAACTTTTTAGCCTACATCATAATATAAGCATCATGTCTACTCTAAGATTCCCAATAAGATTCTTTGAGGCCCCATTTTTCTCAGCATGGGCTTTTGGGCAACTTTATTGACTCCTAACAGGTTTTACTGTTTTCCTTCCTGATTCTTGTCAGTGTTCTAGAAAGGAGTATTCACCATACAAGTCATATCTTGGCAAGTCAGTGGCTCCTATAGTTAGGCCATACTCAGTGCAGAACAAACATTACTTTCTATTCTCCTTAAGGTGCCTTAGAGCTCTGTCTCCCCAGATAGACTGGAGGCTGATTGCTGCAGCTTGTCAAGGCCTGGCAGGTCCATTCTAGACTCGTGCAGACAGAAGAAAATACACGGAGCCGCTGGGAATGTTTAACATGCCTTTATTCAAGGGTGGGTGAGCCACGCATGCTGCAAGCTGCATGTGTGTGCAGTGAGAATCCCCTACCCCCTTAAGTACAGAAGCAATAAAGCCAGCAAAAAACCCAACAACAACAACACAATGTTATATAATGCAGCATGATTCTGCACATGTGAGCCCACTTCATGTTATGGGAACCATTTATCAGACCCAGTGTCAAGGCTATTAAGCCACATGTTCATGTCATCTGGTATGCACTCAAAATAATTAGTACAGTAGTCTATAACTTCAGATCATTGGCCCCGGAATCTGGAACAATGCTTGAAAAAGACAGAGATGATCTGAGTTTCCATTTGAGAAGCTCTTGTGTATATGCATGACGACCTGGGACTATGAATATGGAAACTTGAGTGTCAATTTCCCTGGTGCCAAATAAGAGGTGCTGTATTGCTGCTCCTGGAGCTAATGGAATTTTTATAAAATCACTATTTAGTATAACCTTGAACAAATGACTAAACTCTACTGGATCTTTTTTCCTACCTCATGAAAGGAATTTATAGCTTTTCAGGAAATCCACTCTACAAGGTAAACTTTAATAGTTGATATTTTAGTATCTACAGAGAGATAGAAGAAGGTGAGAGGAGAAGAAGTCTCAGAAAACACACTCCCAGAGAATGCTATGGGCCAATGCAGAGCTTCACCTGTGCTGATGAGCTCCCCTGGCAAAGCTATTTGAAAGGACCATGTCAATTGGTCCACTAACAACCAACACCCATACAGAAAATAGAGGCATAGGTATGCATACACATTCTCTCCCTCTCCCTCTTTCTCTCACTCTCTCTCTGACACATATACACACACTCACACACACACATGCACACGCACAATGCATATTTCTCCTGTTGTAATACTCTATGTTGATATCACTTAGATGTTTTTCCTTAAAATAGCAAAAAGGGGTCAGGGATGATAGAATGACTTTGTTTTGCATACAAAATAGAACTGCCTCTAATCAAAATCTCGCACATCTTGTGGCTGATTTGAGAGTTGCATTTTTTTTTTTCCTGTACAAGCAGCCTGTGCTTAGTTCTGGTTTATCGGTGAGGGCCCTACAGGATAAGAAACTACCCCAGAAAAAAAATGCACTTCAGTGATCTTTTATTGAGCTGGAAATCCCACAGTGGTACTTACAGGGCATTAACAAGAACACCTTATTTCACAGTTCTCTCCTGTTTTGGTATACCCCGAGAACATGGAGAAGACTCATGTTGATAGATCATGATGAAACTGAAAGTAGCTTTACAATAGGTTGGCCCTAAAGTAGAGAGGGTTAAAGCGAGGTGAACTCAGAGCCTTTATAATACACATAAATCTAATGTACCAATACCTCCATATGCTCCAGATGTCACTGCTGAGCACACAGGGGAGGAAAAGGCAGACAGATGTCCACAGTCCAAGAAGCTGAGAAGGTAATTTGTGGTTCTTAGAAGTAATGAATAATGATTTAACTTGGTTTCCTTGACTTTGATGTTTTTTCAGAAAAAGTCATATGAAAATGTCTGTTTTCCACTCTATTATTTTCCTCATCTACAACAATGCCAGGTTTCTTTCACATTAGGAAAAATATCTCAACAGAATGGGAGATTAGAAGCTAGATTTTAAATTTCTTCTAAATTTGTTCTAGCAGCTTGCCTGCCCATCCAGTACAAATAAAAATACGTGAAAGAAATTTGGTCATTGGTAATTATCTCTCTATCTCTATCTAGAAAATCTAGGAAAGAACTGGCTGCCTTCAAATGACCCTGAAAGTGGCAGAATGCTCAGCTTTTTGGTAGCGGTAAGGGTTATTTTGGGAGCTGGTCTTTGAGTGAGGTCACAGGATGGGACAATAACGAAATGAGCGTGGCATCCTGTGATGATGTAACCCACGTGGATCTCCCACAATTCTTTGAGTTTCTTATGCATTTCTACTGTTTCACCTTGGAAAGCCTATGTCAGAGAAGGGTCATTTCTTGTGGCTTGGGTACACCAGGGACTCCTAATCCGAGGCTGGGTTTATAGAACATATCTTCCATTAACTCACTGTCTGACTCCAGGTCACACATAAACTCCTTATACAGCTCAATTTCCTCAGTTGAAAGTGAGGGGAAGACCCTACTTACCTCGTTCACAGAGCTTATCAGTGGAGTTCTTTACAATTTCAGAGATGGCAAAGCATGTTACATTTTAAAATTGCTCTAGAAATTCTCAACAGTGAAAATACACAGCTACTAAATGTGGCTCATGAGATGAAATGTGGTAGAAAAGAGATCTGTAAATTCATGTTCTATTGGTACCTGAATGGCTTGTGGACTTTAAACAATTCTTTTAAGTGCTATCTGCATTTTTCTATCTTGTCAAATAAATTTTGCCATTTTTCAGATGGTCATTAGGAAAGTACTATGCATACAGTCAGGGTATAATCATTGTTTTTTAGGACTCCTGTTTTGCATAAAGCAGGTAGCAGCTACCTCTGAAAAGTAGTGTTAGTCTCAGAAGCAGCCAGACTAATCTGCAGAGGCTGCTGAGCCCTCAGGCCACCCAGCACTGTTCACAGATGGCCCACACCCACAAGGTCCCTGAACACTAGAGTGGCAGATGAACTCAGCTTTCGGAAGTGGCTGGAGTGGCTGAGATAAGGGTGCCCTGTCACACTCACTTCCTAGAGGGTAAGTTCAGCCAAAGCCACATTAAAAGATGGTTGCTTAATGTTGGCAGAACTTTTCAGGAGGCACCAAATAAGCATGTGTGGGTGGGGGAGTGGGCACCAGTATCATAAAATGACAAAGCCAAACTAATTTCCTGTCTTCACATTTAAAACCTCCAATGGGGGTGGAAGCCAGCCTCAGAGGCCTGGGGCTTTCTTAAAAAAAAAACCAAACAAACTGTGAGAGGAAAAAATGATAAAAGAAAAGAGAGTTTTAGCAGGGACACTACCAACCAAACAAAAGAGAGGAAAAGAAGTCTCCCTCTCAAACCTAACCCTTACTTGTAATTTTCAGACTGGGTTTGCTATAGGAAGGTCTTCCGAGGGGATGTGGTTGTTTGTGTAGTGGTTCTATTCTCTCAGTGAATGTATGGTATCTGGTCTTCTCATGCTACCACTATAATATATGTAAAAGGTTAACAGGAATAAGTGGCTTGCTTTTGCATATTGCACCTCTTAGTGGCCTCTAACAAAATGTAGTACTACCTGCTCACAAAGTATCCCTTGCTATCTGAATCCTTGCTGTCTAAACTCAGGAAAAGAAGTGATTCAATCAGAAGCCATAGCTCAGATATAAAAACAACAACATAGTCAATGAATATGTTTATTTCATTGACTTCCAGGAAAAATGAAGTAATGGAGCATTCCCTTTGATATCTGTCCATTTCAGCTACTACAAAAATATGAACAATTGATTTGACGTAAAATAAATGAAAATTGGTCACAACATAGACAATATGTTTGGCCTATTTCCTTCAGCTTTCCAAGTTACTCAAACATTAGTATAT
Source organism: Pteronotus mesoamericanus (assembly GCF_021234165.1). Lineage (NCBI taxonomy): Eukaryota > Metazoa > Chordata > Mammalia > Chiroptera > Mormoopidae > Pteronotus > Pteronotus mesoamericanus. Next base: position 44,312,024 of record NW_026555329.1, on the reverse strand, counting down.
CGAGATTTCCTATGCTGGATTCCCTGAATAGGGTCAATGCTTATGTCTTTCATTTCATGATCACTTAAATCTACAATGTAAGATTCCACTCAAGCAAGTCCTGAAGATCCATCTCTTAAGTTCTTCTGAATGGTCTAAGAGTCTTCAATCCTAACAGGACTGAAGATGTGAAAGCAGGCCCATTTAGCTAGTGTATATACACTGCAATTTAAAACACAGTGTGCAGGGCAGTCTTTCAAGAAGTTACAAGCCTTTTCAGAGTTCCAGAAATTGTATGTGACTCATAAAATTTGGAATTCTCCACCCACAATTATCAATGTCATCTTCTTCCTCGTACTTGTCCCATCCTCCTCTATAAATCAAAAGACACATTCAGCTGCCTACAGCAACCACAAAGATTCCCCAATAAAGCAAATTCTAACAAAAAGAAAAAAAAAGTTTCAAAAGGTTCACAGAGTTTAGTGGCTCAGGGATTAAGTCAGCCTGGGTTCTAATTCTGGTTCTGCTAACAATCAAATAATGAAAGGCACTTAAGCACCCTTTGTATACTTCGCATTCTTAACACTAAGCAACTCATTTGACCTTCATAATAAACTTCTGAGTGAGAAGGGTAGATAGACTTTGTCATCCCTAATTTACAGATGAGCAAGCCAACTCTGAGATCTGCATAACTGGTCAGAGGTCACATTTCTATATTGGTGGAGTTGGTGTCACACTCAGCCTCCTTGCTCAGCATCCACCACCATGTGGCCTGAGCTCCCTGTCTCCCTAAGTTGTCACCCTTGCCTCTGGCACACATATGTTTACCCACCTCTGCCCTCCGTGTCCCTTAGCAGCTAGTCTCTACCACATAACAAACTGTCATCTCAATTATTTGTCTAGGTATCTTAGTGTTAAAGATTAGAAACTTTACTGAGGGCAAGGGGCACATGAAGCCCATCTTTGATGGCCAGAAGACATGGCTCTACATCTTTCATACAGTATGCCCTCTGTAAATATTTGGTAAATTGAGCCAAACAGAATCAATCTGATAAAATTGCAAAACAAGTAAATCTTGCGCACTCCCCATCCTGTAACATCTTGTTGTCAACCTCAACTCCCACCTCTCAAAACCTACTTCCAGATCTTTCAAACACATAAAAAACTGTATGATTGGTAGGAACTTAAAATGTTCTACATCATTGTAGGGTAAACCTGAACCTAAATGGATGTGATTATAACTAATACCAGGCATTACTGAAAGTCTGGGATAACTTGGGAGTGTCAGAGCCTTCTGTATGGGCCAAAAATTACATGTCAAACTCAGTGGTACTTAAGCTTGTACCATAATCACAGGCATCCACAGTCCCCACTTTGAATTTCTTTATCTATGGATCAAAAACTATGAATCATAAACTGTTAGAAGTATTTTTAACTCCAATTATTTGGATAGTAAAATGCAATGTTTCAACCCCAGCTGAATACTGAGGCCAATCTTAGCAACCATTAGACAAAGTAAAAGAAAAAAAAATAGAAAATCAAAGTAAAAGTCCAAGCAAAAAAGACTAAGCTATTTAAGAGGATTATGTTGATATCCTGACATGTGCAACTCAAAGCCTCTGTGAACTCCCCATGCAAATGACAGAGTGCAATCACAGTATCCTGAGCTACCCCGCAGCCTGCGCTTGCACTCCAGTTACAAATGGACACACATGCTAAGGTGTCTGCTTTTCATTCTTGAAGGTTTCTAAGACTGAGATCAAGGATGAACCCACTCCTAGCTTCAGCCTTTCAGTTTACTCTTTGAGTCACTAAGTTCTGTTCCTGTCACCTCCTCCTGCTCCTTCCCATGGCACCTCTAACAGCCTCAGTTCAGGCCACCTGAACCTGTGGTATTCATATAATGGACACTGCCTTTACCTCCACAATGGGCCTCTCATCCACTGTCATTCCTGCCCTAGCCATGCCAACCACTGGCCGGCTTCTCCTCACAGCTCTCTCTTCACCTTCAGGAGTTATTCATGCTACACCTTGCCTTGAATGCCCACCAAAGTAACATGCCCTGGCTCACTCATTTTTCAAGCTCAGGTTGCACAAGCTGGAAAGTCTTTACTGACTCCAGCAGGCTGAGTTAGAATCTAATCTCTTCCTCTGTATTTTTCAGAAATCCGGGACATATATTAAGCACAGTACTTATGACACCAAATAGTAATTCCTGTTAACTTCTCTACCTTTTGTTCTCAATTGGCCCTGCAAATGTCTGGTACGTTGTTAAACGCTGAGGAAAAAACTTGGCTGACTGCCTAATAGAATGAATTGACAACAATAAGTTTCAGTCATATCACCTCAGACCACTGGGGGAAAAAATGCCAGAAGTTATTTGAGATGTTCTTTTTCCTCAATGCCTAACACATGCATGGTGCACCTTATCACTTAAATAAAATTGAATTACATGATTCTTGCTTTGGCCAATCTTCATTTATTCAGCAATCATTTATTCATCACCTATATACATGCAGTGCACTAGGCATTGTGGAAGCAACGGTCTTTTCATAGGCACTGTGGAAGCAACAATCAAGTAAGCCAAGGGTCTATCGGAGTCTAGCGTCTGGGGAGTTAATAGATTTATAAAAAAAGAAGAGTCTGAGTGAAATGTCAATTGTAAGGCAGATAGGGAAGACAGCTATGGAGACGAGTTTCGAGGCAGATCTTAAACGATGAGTACATAAATATACACTTTTTTTGAGCCATTTAGCTATGTTTGTGAGTGTTTTAGTTATCTGCTACTACTATCCAAAAAGTTCCCTGGTGTGAATATTTATACAAATGTCAACTACATGCTAATTACACACTAAAATGTAAAACTCCCCTTGGTTATTTTCTGCCAGCACAATGTCCTTTTCCATGTCTCTAACATGTTAGCTCTTCTACACATGAGATTTGTTTCAACATTCCATAGACCCTGGTTTACCATCCTAAAACTGTTTTCTCTCCTGAGTCCTGTTAATCTCTCATGTTTATTGCCATTGTTTTGAACAGCAGTCATTGTGAACAGTAGCGTGTTTTCACCCAAAGTAATAAATATTCATGTATTTACGAAATAATGAAGAAAATGTTGCTTAGGATGAAGAGCTGATGTCAACAGTCAGAGAAAATGAATCAACATTAAATCTATTAACATTCTCACATCTTATTAGAGGCTCATTGCTTCAGACAAGGGGACCAAAACTTGGAGTTTAGAGGTTTTGATAATGTCTACAGTATGTGAAGGAAAACAAAAGATACAATTGGCTAGTTATGGCCCTGAGTATCATTTTAACAGCACATGGATAAGAAATCTTTTCACGTTTTTTAATTTATCCCTTGGAGACTGGAATAGTCTACTTAACCCACAGATAAGATACAGCCTAGACAGTGTAACTCCCTTTAGGTAGTGAGGGGTTCTCTGCACTGGGAACACCTAGTTTGAACCCATTTCCAAAGCTCTGAGCTCAGACCTCCACTCAAATAACCTATTGGTTCAGAGATTGCTACTGTAATGACACTAGTATGTTTCCTTTTCCACCATTTCTTTCTGATGGTGTCTAAGGATTAATGCAAAGTTCATCTAAGAGTGCTTTGAAATATTAACACATATTTGTTGGACATGGTTGCATGAAGGTGTGAGCATAGTATATTAAGTAAATATCCATTAGACATGATATTAGACAGAAAAGGGAAAATAAGAAAAAGGATGGTAAGATGGAGTATGTGTAGGGTCGTGCATAAGCACTTTGCACTCAGAAAAACTTCATAGTCCTAGCTTTGCCACTTAACAGCTGTGTGACTTTAGGAAAGCTGTATAACCTCAGTTTCATCATATCCTTAATGCAGTAATTCCTCATTGGGGGCCATTCTTTGTGGGCTATTTTAGTGTAGGTGGCAATTTCAACCCCCCTTGGTAATACCTCTTAAGTACTCATCGTATGCCCAATGCCTACCTTAATCTTTCCTGAAACCAAGACTCATAAAACAAAGGTGTGGTCAGCACAAATGTATCTGATTTTCAAGCTGAAGCCAATAGAACTAATATGTGACCCAGTGGCACTAGCTGTCTAATTCCCCAAAATTCCCTAGACATGTGGTCCAGATTCATCCTGCTACTTCTTGAGGCAAAATCCTAATTTTATTTCAGAAAGTACAGCACCATTCCCTATGCAATGATATATCCTGAAAGGACCAATCTGGCCTCTGATGGCAAGAATTGTTTTATGTCTTCTTTGGTTTATTTGTTTAACAAGACCAAAAGAGGACAAATTCATATCTTTCTCATGGACTTAACCCAAGGCAAGGTTCTATTTACAGACCAGCAAGAACAATGTGGAAATTGTTCACTAACAATGTGAATCGTTTTTAGACAAGCCCCAGAAAATCTGGGATAAGTTAGGTGGAAGAGGGATAGATGACAGTACGTGGAAAACTTTATTTATGAATGTTAATAAAACTTCTATTGCAAAGGAAATACTAGAGACAAAACTGAAAAGCCTTACATTCAGAATGAAAATTATTCCAGCCTGACCTTAAGATGCAAATACACCAAAGCCCAATTCTTTAAGTGCCAAGTTCAAGAGAGGTACAGCAGGCTGGAGCTACAGCTGGAGGAATTTCCCTTCTCAGGGTTTTGCCAAGACCCTCATCACTTGCTTTGCAAACCATCATAGATATGTTAGGGCAGACCTGACACCCTTGCTGAATGTTCTCCACGTCAGCTTTTGCAGCATGAAAACAAGTTGATGTGTTTTGGAATAAGGGCAATCTTCTCCATTCACACTTGGTATCTTTGACAGACAGTTTCAAAATGGAAAACAAAAATGGTAGCCAGGGATTTGGAAGATGGAAGCTGAGGAGGTAGAAGCTGAGCCCACTTGCTTTTGCTCCCAGCACAGATTTTCAGCTAATCTTCCAACAAGTGACCTGAACAATCAACAAAATCTCAGTTGATATGAATTTCTGAAGCTGAAGAATAGAGAGGATGATTTGTCCCATCCCGTAAGAGATTGTATAAGTAAAGGGGTAAATGCTCTGTGTGAGGCACCTGCAGAGAGGAGAGACCAGGCAGAAAATGCAGTTTAGTGACTCCCTCCCTTCCCAGAGCAGGGCCCCAGTCTCACACCAGGAAACCACCAACCCTAATCAGGAGAGACTTGGAAGGATATATAATGTCTAGGAGACTTAAACTACACACACACAGCAAGCAGCACATCTATAGCTGCAGTGCCAAATGGGAGAGCTCCAGAGAGAAACTATCTCCTAAAACTGTCAGAGGCACTGGCAGGCTGTGGACAGCCCTGACTGAGAGAGACTTTGTGTTTTGGGGGAGGTGGAGCACACAGAGAACCCAACCAGGACTCAGAGCTGCAGTGTAGGAACCACATAGAGACTCTTTTAAAGGGGAAGCTTAGGTGAGACTGTGTAGAAACCCCATGCTTTTGTGCACATGTAGCAGCTTTGTCAACAAAGAAACAAGAGTGTAAGGGCAGCTTGGTTCCACTGAGTCAAGCTGCACAGGAAGAATAGAAAATGGGATGATGAAAGGATTGTAGGGTGCAGCACAGAACAGCTGGCAAGCAGGGTCTGTGCAGAGTGGAGAGTTCAGTACTGAATCTCCTACAAAAGTTGCAGGCTGGGGACTAGGTGTCCAGGAGCTGAACACATGAGATTCCTTGTAGCCAGGCAGGTCTCATCACAGGAAGGTGAGCCCAACCTCTACCTGCAGAATTGCAGGCTATGTAGATCAGTGAAATCAGTCTCAGGAACCCCTTGCTCAGCTCATATCTTCAGGGGAAAGGAGGTAAAGTTCTAAAAGGGCCCTTTCTGAACTTTTCTCAGACACTATGAGCTACACTTCTTCTTCAGGCCCTGATCTGCTGAAACCAGCAGAGCAGAGAGATTAGAGACAGGCACAAAAGGGGTGTTTAGGGCCATGCACAGCCTCGGCTCTTAGAGCTTCCATCAGTGCCAAACAGGAAAAAGCTGGCCCTTTTACACAGATTGGCCCCTTACAGGAAATGGACAGCTAATTCATCAGAAACTATACATTATTGGAAATAATCTGGGACAGACCAAGATGTGTGTCTGGGGGCAGGGAAATATTCCCACCATCTTCCCTGAAGACTGAACAGCACCTACCAGGGGTGTCCCAGGGATTCCACCCTCCCAAAGCATCAGGCCCCCTCTGGAGGCAGGTGGAGGTGGTACTGGCAGTGCTCTTGGACATTAAATGAACACTCCTGGACTTTGCGCTGACGGAAAGCTGGTAGGACAGAACAGTGGGAATTAGCCAAGCCTGAAGTTGACAACCATAGACTGTGGATCACTTGTAGTCTCAAATAAGCTGCTTAGTGTGAGACTAGGACATCATCTGACATTACCAGGAATGGATCCAGAGAGAGAAGACAGTGGCAAACACTAGGCTCTGTGGAGAAAAATTCTACCACGGTCTTCTTCATCATTTCAATTATTTTTTCTCCTGCATAGTATTTTAACTTTTTTGTTTTTTTCCCAAGTTTGTTCTTATTATTTCACTATTTTTTATTTAGTTTATTTCAAATCTCAAACTTTACTCTTCCCTTCTCTTACTCCACTTTGTCTTCTTCCTTCCTCTTCTTATTTTTGTTTTAAATTTTATTTTTTCCCTTTCTGTGACTTATTTCTATTCTACACCCTTGCTATTTTCTCTTCCCTCCAGCCTCTCAAAACCATTTTCTTGCAATTATTCATCTCACATTCTTTTTCCCTTTCTCATAATACCCTTATTCTCTCTCCACCTTTATTTTTTGTTCATAATCTTTGCTCATTGGTATGATATAGTAGTATGATATTGGTTGATATGGTGGTTTTTGTTGCATTTCTTCAATTCTATGCCTAGATGTTCACTATTTTTGTATTTCAAATCTCCAGTTTTATTGTTCTCCTCTCCTACACTATTGTGCCTACCTCCTTCCCTTTCTTTTCTTCATTTTTATTTTATTTTTCCCCCTTTTATCCTAGTTTTCATTCCTCACTCTAATTTCTTCTTCTCCTTCTGTCCTCTCAAAATCACTTTCCTTTCCTTTAGACATATCATAATCTTTCTTTTTCTTTCTTTCTTTTCCTTCTTATTCCTTTTCCACCTTTATTAATCTTAGTCATTTTGGTCACCTTGGTCATAGATATTGTGGTGGTGGATGTTTTTCTTCAATTTTGTTTCTAATATTTCACTATTTTTTATTATTTTTAACCTTATATTATACTCTTCCTTTTCCTTACTCCATTTTGCCTTCTTCCCTCACTTTTTTATTTCCAATGTCAATTTTATTTTCTCTTCTTTGCTCTTACTATTTCTTCACTCTCTATGCTCTCAAAATTGTTTTTCTTTCCACTAGTCATCTAACCTTAATTTTTTCTTTCTTATAATAGTCTTAATCTCTTTCCACCTTAATCAATATTTGTTTATTTGTTGTTGACAATGTGCTTATGGTTGGGGGTTATGTTGGAGGGTGTGGATCTTGTTTCCTGGGTTGTTTGTTTTGTTCTAGCAGTACCTGTACAACAGCATACAAGACGAGGTGGCTGATGTGACTCTCAGTCTGCCAGCTGTGGGAAAGAACCCACCAAAGAATGACCCAACAACCAAAACCCAATTACAATAAGAGAGCCTACATAAATGACATAAAGGGTATCCCAAGAGCATCCCACTCAGAAGGTCATGGAGACTGCACCCCTGGGTCCCAGATTTCCCCTACAAGAGAAGGCTACCCCCTGAAGATAGGGAGTCAAAGCATATCAATCTAATATGCAGGAAAATCAAAAAGAGTCACCTAAAATGGTGATACAAAGAAGCAGCCCCCAATCTGAAGTAAAGGAGGAATCCCTAGAAAGAGTGTTAAGTAAAATTGAAGCAAGCAATCTATCAGACATAGAGTTCAAAATAACATTTATAAGGATGCTCAAGGAGTTCAGTGGAAACTACAAGGAACTCTATGGGAGATACAAGCAACTTAGTGGGAACTACATCAGTGTGAACAAGGGTACAGAAACTATGAATAGGAGCCAGGAGGAAATGAAGAATACAATATCTGAAATGAAGAATACACTAGAAGGAATCAAAAGCAAGGCTAGATGAAGCAGAGGATTGAATCAGCAAGTTGAAGGGCAAAGTAAGAAAAAACACGCAGAAAGAGCAACAAAACAAAGACACAGAAAGAATAAAGACAGTTTAAGGGAGCTTCAGGACAACATAAAACGTAATAATACTTGCGTCATGGAGGAGAAGAATACCAGAAAGAGAAGAAAAGAAGCAAGGGCTAGAAAAACTGTTTTAAAAAGTAATGACAAAAACTTCCTTAAATTGGTGAGGGGAAAAGGTCACATGAAACCAGGAAGCACAGAGAGTCTCCATCAAGATGAACCCAAAAGAAGCCTATTCCAAGGCACAATATAATTAAAATGGCAAAATTTAAAGACAAAGAGAGAATCTTAAAGGCAGCAAAGGAGAAATAGCTAGTAGCATACAAGGGCACTCCAGTAAGGCTAATAGCTGATTTCTCAACAGAAACACTATAAGCCTGAAGGGAATGAATGAAATATTCCAAAGAATGAAAACCAAAGCCCTAAACAAGGACTACTCTGCCCAGCAAGTGTCTCATTTAAAATAGAACGTGAAATAAGGGACTTCTCAGACAAAAAAAAAAAAAAAATTAAATGGAGTAAATGCTACAATCAAAAGACATAGGGTAGCTGAATGGATAAGAAAAGATGACCTGCATATGCTGTCTAAAAGAGACCCACCTCAGAATAAAAGACCTACAGAGGTTGAAAGTGGAGGGATGGAAAAAATATTCCAAGCAAATGGACCTGATAAAAAAAGTTGGTGTAACAATACTTACATCAAACAAAATAGATTTCAAAACAAAGGCCATAACAAAAGACAAAGAAGGTCACTACATAATACTTAAGGAAGTAGTCCCACAAAGGGACATAACTCTCAAACACATATGCACCCAACATAGGAGTGTTCAAATATATAAGGAAAATCTTGGAGGACTTCAAGAAAGGTATAGACAAGAGTACACTTATACTAAGGGATTTTAACACTCCACTATCAACAACAGATCTTCCATACAAAGATTCAACAAGGCCCTTAAGACACTGAATGACATGCTAGATGAAATGGACTTAATTGATATATACAAAACATTTCACCTCAAAGAAACAAAATGTGGATTCTTTTCAAAAGCACATGGATCATTTTTGAAGATAGACCACATGGTAGGACAAAACAAGCCTCAACAAATTCAAGAAAATTGAAGCATATCAAGCATCTTCTTGGATCACAGTGGCTTTAAACTAGGAACCAACATCAAAGAAAAACTCAGAAACATTCAAATACATGAAAACTGAATAAATGTTAATAAATAATGAATGGGCTAACAATGAGCTCAAGGAAGAAATCAAAAGTTTCTGAAAACAAAAGAATGTGAACACACCTCAACACAAAACCTATGGGACACAGCAAAGGCAGTCCTGAGAGGAAAATTCATAGCCATGAGGCCTACCTAAAGAAGACAGAAAAATCTCAAACTCCCTAAATGGATATCTAAATGAACTAGAGAAACAACAACAAACAAATCCAAGAGAAAGTAGAAGGGAAAGGAAATAACCAAGATCAGAGGAGAATTAAATGGCATAGAGACTAAAAGAACAATGCAAAAGATCAATAAATCCAGGAACTGATTCTTTGAAAAGATAAAATAAAAAATTGACAAGGCTTTCACCAGACTCATCAAGAGAAAAAGAGAGAGGAAACAAAAATAAAACCAGAAATGAAGGAGGAGATGTGACAAACAATACCACAGAAATGCAAAGGATTGTAAAATGTTACTTTGAACTATGTGCCAAAATATTGGACAACCTGGGCAAAATGGATAAATTTCTCAAAACATGCAGTCTTCAAAAACTTTCCAAACTTTCCAAGAAGCAGAAAGCTTCACTTGACTAATAGCAACTCATGAAATTTAAGCAGTAATTAAAAAAAAAACAAAACTTCACACAAAAGGCCTGGACCAGATGGCTTCAGAGAAAAATTTTACCAAACATTTAAAGAAGAACTAACTCCACCCTTCTCAAACTATTTCAAAGTATTCAAGAAGAGGGAAGAGTCCCAAACTCTTTTTTACAAGGCCAGTATTATCCTAACTCCAGAGCCAGGTAAAGACACAACAAAGAAAGAAAACTACAGGCCAGTTATCTCTGATGATCATAGATGCTAGAATCATCAACAAAATATTGGTGGTCTGGATCCACAATACATTAAAAAGACCATGCACCATAATCAAGTGGGATTCAGCCCAGGGATGCAATGTGGATACATTACCAAGTCAAAAAAGTAATACACCACATAAAAAAATGAAGGGCAAATTCACATTATCATATCAATAGATGCAGTAAAAACATTTGATAAAAATCCAGCACCCATTTATAATAAAAACACTCAGCAAATTGGTAATGGAGAGTGCACACTTCAACATAATAAAGGCCATATATGAGAAGCCTACTACCAACATCATACTCAATGGACAAAAACTAGAAGTTTTCTCCTTAAGATCAGCAATAAAATAAGGGTATCTGCTTTCACCACTCTTATTCAACATTGTATTACAAGTTCTATTTTCAGCAATCAGACAACAAAATGAAATAAAATGTGTCCAAACTAGAAAGGAGGAAGTAAAACTGTCATTATTCTCAGATGACATAATAGTGTATTATGCATAGATAGAACTAGAGAATGTTATGCTAAATAAAATAAGCCAATCAGAAAAAGACAAATATCATATAATTTCACTTCTAAGAGGAATCTAATGAACAAAATAAAATAACGAGCAAAATAGAACCAAAGGCATAGAAAGATGGAACAGGCATAAAAAAATCATATAGCCTCCACCAAAAAACTACTCAGCCTAGTAATTGAATTTAGCAATGTTGTGGGATACAAAGTCAACATTCAGAAATCAATGACACTTTTGTGCACTAACAATGAACTATGAGAAAGAAAAACTAGGAAAAAGTTCCCATTTACTATATAAGCAACCACCACAACAACAACAAAAGCACTTAGGAATAAATTTAACCAAGGAAGTAAGAGACCTGTACTCAGAAAACCACAGAACACTGAAGAAAAAACTGAGGAAGACACAAATACATGAAAGCATATACCGTGTTCATGGACTGAAGAATTATCATTAAAATGTCCATACTTCCAAAACAATCTATAAATTGAAAGCAATTCTCATTAAAATACCAATGTCATATTTCACAGCTCTAAAACATCTATTTCAAAAATTTATATGGAATCAAAAAAGACCCAAATAGCCTCAGCAAACTTGAGAAAGAAGAACAAAATATAAGTGATCACAATAGCTGATATAAAACTAATACAAGGCCACTGTAATCAAAACAATCTGGTACTCCCATAGGACATAGATCAATGTAATAGGATAGAGAGCCCAAAAATAAACCCATGTCTCTATGATCAATAAATATATGATAATGTGAACATGAGTATACAATAGAGTAAAAATAGCCTCTTCAATAAATGGTGTTGAATAGATGGACTGGTACATGCAAAAAAAAGTATTAAACTAAACCACCAACTTATACCATACACCAGAATAACCTCAAAATGGATAAAAGACTTAAATATAAGTTGTGACACCATAAAACTTCTAGAGAGGAACATAGGAAGTAAAATATCAGATATCCCTCTTATCAATATTTTTGCCAATATATCTCCTAGAGCAAGGGAAATAAAGGAAAAAACAAACAAATGAGACTACATCTAATTAAAAGGCTTCTGCATGGCCAAAAAAACCATCATCGAAATAAAAAGGGAACCAACTGTATGGGATAACATATTTGCCAATGATACATCTGGTAAGGGTTTAATCTCTAAATACAGGGTCTGGCACAAATAACATACCTCTTTTATTACAAAATCTTTCATTACAAAATCATAAGCATGTAATTCTGTAACATAACAATATCACACTCAAGCACACCATATGATATTTTAGGTGAAATGTTCAAATTAAAACTATAAACTATTACACCAGTATTATTACCGTCCCAACCACACTCAAGCAGGTATTACTAACGCCACCCTGTTCCTGAACAACAATAAAAAATTTTTTTAAAAATAAAGCTTCTCAATATAGACTTACCTAAAAAATATAGAAACATTTCAAATAAAAGACCTAACACTACAACTTCAAGAACTGGAGAAACAACAACAAATAAATCCCAGAGCAAGTAGAAGGAAGGAAATAGTCAAGATTAGAGCAGAACTGAATGACATAGAGATGAAAAGAACAACTCAGAGGATCGACCAATACAGAAGCTGGTTCTTTGAAAAGATAGATAAAATTGACAAGCCTTTAAGCAGACTCATCAGGACAAAAAGAGAGAGGACCCAAATTAATAATATCAGAAATGAAAGAGGAGAAATAACAACTGATACCACAGAAATACAAAGGATTGTCAGAAACTACTATGAACAATTATATGCCAAGAAATTTGAAAATCTTGATGAAATGGACAAATTTTTAGAAAAGTATAATCTTCTAACACTGAAGGAGGAGGAAACAGAAAGCTTGAACAGACCGATAACAGCTGGGGAAATGGAAGCAGTAATCAAGAAACTCCTGGCACACAAAAGCCCAGGGCCAGACGGTTTCACAGGAGAATTTTACAAAACATTTAAGGAAGAGCTAACTCCTGTCCTTCTCAGACTATTCCAAAAAATCCAAGAGGAGGGAAGACTCCCAGACTTTTTCTATGAGGCCAGCATCACCCTGATCCCAAAACCAGATAAAGCCCCTACAAAGAAAGAAAACTACAGGACAATTTCCCTGATGAACATAGATGCTAAAATCCTCAACAAAATATTGGCAAACCGCATCCAGCAATACATTCAAAAGATTATCCACCACGATCAAGTGGGATTCATCCCAGGCATGCAGGGATGGTTCAATATACGCAAATCAGTAAACGTGATACATCACATAAATAAAAGAAAAGACAAAAACCACATGATCATCTCAATAGATGCAGAAAAAGTATTCGATAAGGTACAGCACCCATTTATATTCAAAACACTCAGCAAAATGGGAATAAAGGGGGCATTCCTCAACATAATAAAGGATATATATGAAAAACCTACAGCCAATATCATACTCAACAGGCAAAAACTGAAAGCTTTCCCACTAAGATCGGGAACACGAGAAGGATGTCAACTCTCACCGCTTCTTTTCAATATCATATTGGAAGCCCTAGTCACAGCGGTCAGACAAGAGAAAGAGATAAAAGGCATCCAAATAGGACAGAAGGAAGTAAAGCTATCACTGTTTGCAGATGACATGATCGTGTACCTAGGGAACCCTGTAGACTCTACCAAAAAACTGCTCAACCTAATAAGTGAATTTGGCAAAACAACAGGATACAAAGTCAACATTCAGAAATCAAAGGCATTTTGTACACCAGCAATGCAATAGAAGAAGAAGAAATCAGAGAAAAAATACCATTCAATATAGCAAGAAGAAAAATAAAGTACCTAGGCATAAATTTAACCAAAGACGTAAAAGACCTGTATGCAGAAAACTGTACAACATTGAAAAAAGAAATTAAGGACAACACAAATAAATGGAAGCATATACCGTGCTCATGGATTGGAAGAATTAATATCATCAAAATGTGCATACTACCCAAAGCAATTTATAGATTCAACACAATCCCTATTAAGATACCAATGACATATTTCACAGAAATAGAACAGACATTTCAAAAATTTATATGGAACCATAAACGACCCCGAATAGCCTCAGCAATTTTGAGAAAGAAACACAAAGTAGGAGAGATCACAATACCAGACATCAAACTCTACTACAAAACCGCTATACTCAAAACAATCTGGTACTGGCACAAGAACAGACCCATAGACCAGTGGAACAGAATAGAAAGCCCAGAAATAAGCCCAGGTCTGTATGGGCATCTAATATTTGACAAAGGGGGCAGAAGCATAAAATGGAGCAATAATAGCCTCTTCAACAAATGGTGTTGGGAGAGCTGGACGGCTACATGCAAAAAATTGAAATTGGATCATCAGCTGACACCATACACAAAAATAAACTCAAGATGGATAAAAGAATTAAATATAAGTCGCAACACCATCAAAGTCGTAGAGGAGAACATTGGCAGGAAACTCTCAGATATCCCACGCAGCAATTTTTTCACTGATATGTCTCCTAAAGCAAGGGACATAAAGGAAAGAATAAACAAATGGGACCTCATCAAAATAAGAAGCTTCTGCACAGCTAAAGAAAACATCAGCAAAATGTAAAGGGAGCCAACCCTATGGGAAAATATGTTTGCTAATGATACATCAGAGAGAGGTTTGATCTCCAAGATATATAAAGAACTCACTCGACTCCACTCCAAGAAGACAAACGATCCAGTCAAAAAATGGGCAAAGGACCTGGGCAGACGATTTTCCAAGGAGGAGATACAGAGGGCCCAGAGGCATTTGAAATAATGCTCAGCATCACTAGCCATCAGAGAAATGCACATCAAAACCACCATGAGGTACCACCTCACACTGGTCAGAATGGCCATCATAAACAGATCAACAAACAATAGGTGCTGGCGAGACTGTGGAGAAAAGGGAACCCTAGTCCACTGTTGGTGGGAATGCAGACTGGTGCAGCCACTGTGGAAAGCAGTGTGGAATTTCCTCAAAAACCTGAAAATGGAACTGCCTTTTGATCCAGTGATTCCCCTGCTGGGACTATACCCTAAGAATACCAAAACACCAATACAAAAGAACCTATGCACCCCAATGTTCATAGCAGCACAATTGACAATAGCCAAGTGTTGGAAGCAACCTAAATGTCCATCAGGAGATGATTGGATCAAAAAATTATGGTACATATACACAATGGAATATTATGCAGCAGAAAGAAAAAAAGAACTACTAAACTTCATGACAGCATGGATGGAACTCGAGAGCATTATGCTAAGCGAAATAAGCCAGGGGGCGAAAGACAAATACCATATGATCTCACCTATAAGTGGAACCTAACCAACAATACAATGATGCAAGGAAAATAAGACCAGCAGCACTGAAAGGAAAAGAAATCAACAGAGACAAGAGGGAAGGAGGGAGGGGCGGCGGGGAAAAGGAAGCGAAGGGGAAAGTCAAGGAACATATAGCAAGGACTCATGGACAAAACCAAAGGGGAAGAGCTGAGGGAGGGAAGGAGGGAGGGGGCAAGGGAAAGTGGAGGGGGGGGAGGCAGAGTGAAATGTATTTGAAAATATAAATTAAAATAAAATTAAAAAAAATAAAAATAAAGATAAAAATAAAAATAAAGCTTGTATAATTAAAAAAAAGTTATTTTAAAAAAGCCTCTAATAAAGACAGAATCCTAAAAACAAAAAATCATCTCATATGACTCAACACAAGGAAGACAAACAATCTAAAAAAAAATGGGCAAAGGACTTCAATAGACACTTCTCTGATGGGGGGTCCCTGTTAAAGCATCAGATATGGGGTGCCCCACGTTGGACACCGGATGAAGGAGGTACCACGTCCTGTGCAGAGTTGGGATGGTTCCCAACAGTTCTTCATGGAGGACATACTGATGGCCCATAGACATCTGAGAAAATGCTCAACATCACTAGCCACCAAAGAGATGCAAATTAATACCACAATGAGATATTACCTCACATCAGTCAGAATAGCCATCATTAATAATTCAACAAACAACCAAGTGCTGGTGAGGATGTGGAGAAAAGGGAACTCGTGCACTATTGGTGGGAAGGCAGATTGGTGCAGCCACAATAGAAAACAGTATGGAATTTCCTTAAAAAATGAAAAAACTGCCTTTTGACCTAGTGATTCTATTGTTGGAACTATACCCTAAGAATCCTGAATCACCAAGTCAAAACAACTTAAGCATCCCTATGCTCATAGAAGCACTATTTACAACAGCCAAGTGCTGGAAACAGCCTAAGTGCCCATCAGTAAATGAGTGGATCAAAAAACAGTGCTATGTTTACACAACGGAATACTACACAGCAGAAAGAAAGAAGAAACGCCTACCTTTTGCGACAGTATAGATACAACTAGAAAATGTTATGCTAAGTAAAATAAGCCAATCAGAAAAAGACAAATATCATATAATTTCACCTATAAGAGGAATTTAATTAACAAAATAAAATAACGAGCCAAATAGAACCAAAGGCATGGAAAGATGGAACAGGCTGATAGCTGCCAGAGGGGAGGAGATACAAGGGTTAGGGTAGAAAGGAGGAGAAGAGAAGAGTCAAAGAATGGGTATGAATGACCCATGTACATGGACAATGGTGTGGGGATTGACTGTGGAAGTGGGGGGTGGGCTGGGCAGAGGAGGGTAAAGGGGGAAAAATTGTGACAACTGTAATAAAATAGCAATAAAAAAATTAAAAACAAATGCCAGCTAGTCAAAATCAAGATTTTAATTTTTACAACATTGGGAGATCCCTTTTGGGGTCAATGTTCAATAAAAGCAGAATGAACTTGAACTTATATAAATATGAACCCCAAGAAACATCCAGATACATGTTGGTTATACCGTGGATACCAATGTCATTAATTTGAGCTGTGGGAATGCTTTCAATAAATGTGAGAACATGGCAGGGTGATGTTTTTTGAGGACTTGATATGGTAACTTCTATTTTCCACAGTTTAGAATGAAATGTTTTCAAACCTTGACTGAAAAGAGTACCACTTAGTAAAACTTTCCTGGTCATGGAAAGAGTAAATATTTTAACTGTATACATGTAACTGGGATTTGTGAAGAAGTGAATGTCAGTTAAAGTGTCATCAAGGTAAGATGAGAACTTCAAATTCTAATACTGAGTTATATGCTGAGCATTAGCCTCATGTAAAAAGCCAGATTTCCTTAGTTGGCCAACCTTTATTCCATGATTATATCTTCCAGCTGATGTCCCCAAATAATTTACACTTCTTCAGAGTCAGTACTGCATGGGAGCCAAACAGTTTGACCTCTGAAGTCCAAGGTTGCGTTTAAATCCATAAAATCAGGACTGTCAAGCTTTCAAATTTTTGCTTTTGTTCTTCTTACTTCCTACACCTGAATTACTTTCTTTTCTTATCCCATCCCTCATCCCTTTATCCTTTTATCCCAGCAAGCTTCTACCACTACCCTAAGAAAATGGCACATCTTTATTGTAGTTTTCCTAGACCACAGGAACATGTGTGTGCTACAAAGCAAAATGGTTACCTCCTTGGCATTCTTTAATTTCTCATAATCCTTTACCACTTAGCGCACTGTATCATAATATTTCTCTGCTCATCACCTAGTATAGTCTTAAGATATAATAGACACTCAGTGAGGTTTACTGAGAAAAATCATTAAAGCATAACAAATTTTGTATTAGTACCTCCTAGTTACGTGACCAGAAGCAAGACCTCTATGAACCTGTTTCTTCACCTATGAAATAGACTGTATTGCTATAAAAATTGTATGAGAAAGGCGTATAACATTTTTGCTGCATGGTGTACATTTAACAAATTTTTGTGTCTGTCTTGAATTTTGTGCATATTTCCTTCTCTTTATACTCCTCTTCCATTCTGCCACCTCACTCCACCACATTTCTCCTTTTAAGAACAGAAGGACGTACACAACTCTTGAGAGTCTGGGTAAAGGAGAATTATAATGACAGGTTTTAGGAGAGTCCCTCTAGGAAGTGACTAAGAGAAAGAGACATCCATTTGACTGGAATACCACAGCCCTGATATCAAAGATGGCCTTAGTATGGAGGTGAATGTAGGATTCTTAAGCTAATAAACTTTCATGATTTCTGGCCCCCTGACAAAGTTATCACCATCCTACAGTAGATATAGCAGGCTATTTTGGTTTGGCTCCATTAAATTGTTAATACTTTTAGCATGGTTATTCTGATTCCACACTCACCAGAAAGCAGGGCCTGCTATCTGGGGAGAATTATGGATGATGCTGAGTTTGATTCTTTCCAGACCCCTATGACTATGATATTTCACGTTCAGAAAATGGCATGGGTTTTGATTATGATCTTGCTGTGAGGAGAAAATTTTGGCCTATTTCAGACCTAGAAACAAAAAAAAAAAATTCTCCCACTCACAATAATCAGTCTTCTGAAGTTTACCACATTCACATATATTTTATCTTAGCATGAGATAATAATGACAGACCTTAACACATAAAACACATAAAAAATTTTTCTTGCATTTCCAATGAGAGGTCCAGATCACTCCAGGGCATCATCTAGCTTTGTTTTTTGTGTTTTATTTGTTTGTTTTCTTTTTCCCCTGCTCCTCTAGATTTCAGAGGCATTCTTTGAGATCCTAGTTTTCCAAAAGTAAGGACCCCAACCTCAGTTTTTCCTCAATCCTCCTCTCTGCCTCCAAAACGAAAAAGTCAGAAAACCCAATGCAAAAAGCCCAGGTATATTTGGTCTTGATGGACCTTGTCAGTGACCTTCTCAGTCACAATCTTTAAGTCCTCCTAAACATTCCAGCTTAAATATTTATATAAATAAATCTCCCTTACTGTCCATTAATGTGACTTACAGCAATACCAATCAAAATGTAGCTTTTCAATAATTAATATATAACCTAATTAACCATGGGAAAGAAGTGATCACTTAAGAAAAATAATATTTGACTTACAGAGCACATATAAAGGTGATTGGATAGAAAGCCTGAAATCTAAAACATTTTCTTGTTTTGAACTCTCTTTTGAACAGAAGTCAACTCACATCACAAAAATATTCTTGTTCATACACATAATAATACTATAAATACAAGTTTTAAAAAGAGCTTTAAAGCAATAGTCACAGACAACCAAATTGTAACCATTATTATGTTTACCATCTTGGCTCTACTCCCAAGCTCCACATGTTTTTGGCATCGTTTTTTGATTTAACAATAAGGGCTCAAAAATGAAGATTCCTTTTTTGTTGCTATTCCAAGTGCATGAGAGGAAAAAAAAAAACATTTATCTAAATACGAATTGAAACACTTTGAAGTATGGTAACCATATGCATCAATTCTCAGAAAGTAAAAACAAAATATTAATTTCCCTTTCTGTTGGAACACTTTAGGCTTCTGACAGGAAGAACTGATCCTATTAAGTGGTAATTTACAGTGGCTACTTATTGCTTAAATGTGGAAAATCCAGGAGAGGTAGATCATGGGAATTAAGGAAGGGAGTAACTTGGACAAAATAATATACACAGCTAATCCTCTCTGTATCATTCTTCCCCATCCAATTCCCCACCCACTTCCTCACCTTCCAACCTATCCACTCTACCCATCCCCACCACCTTACTCCAGCTACTCAGTTAAATGAGAAAAATCCAGCACAGTTTGCTACAAGAATTTGAGTTGCAGCAAACAAACTTGGTCTATTTGCAAGAAATAAGCCTTCTGCTGTGGTTTCATCTCATTCATTACAGGATTCCAGCATTATTCGCTGCTTTTGCTATATGGTGCCCTTCACACAGTGAGAAGGAAGGAACTATTGATAAAAAGAAAGTTTTTATGGAAGGCCTGCAGGACCCCAACAGAAAGAATCCATCTGAAATTTAAGAGGATAGCTATCCCATTAATGTTCTTTACTTCTCTTAGGAAATTATAATAATCTTCCTTACCCATTGAGAGCAACATTCTAAACAAACTATGCTGTTCTTTTTGCTTAGAAATCTATGATTTTTTAAAAAAATTCAGATGTAAAGATAGAAGATGTTGAGTTCCATTACAGTGGTACCTCAGTACTCGTTAATTCGTTCTGAAACTCATGATGCGTGCCACAACCTACGAGTACCAATGAATTTTTACCATAAGAAGTTTTCTCTTGCAGGGTGGCATGGTGACTCACTTATCAAGGTCTAGCAAGTGCTTTAAGTCCCGAGCAAGCACTAAGTGCTGAAACATTCTTTTCTTGTCAAAATGCAATGAGTATCACGTTTGATGAGGTCTGAAGCCAATGAGTACAGAGGAATGACTTATATTTACTTTCCCCAGTAGTTGAGGGCTCATCATTTGCCATTAAGTGGAAACTTAAGTCTTCTGTAGATGTCTGCTTTTCCAATTACTTAATAAGCTTAAAACGAGCACACACAAAGGGAAAAATTCAGGGTGGTGAAAAATTGTAATAGGGACAGATGTGATTGTGGCTTTCTGAGTAAATCTTGCTTACAACATTAAAAAAATATATATAGTTGGGTTTTTTTCCTAATGGAATTAAATAGGTTCCTTTCTATCTTCATTAACAAACTCTATAATGAGGAGTCAATATATAAAAATCCCACTCCAGCCCACAGTCCTTTAAGTTAGACTTTATTTTTTTTAAGATTTTGTTTATTTATTTTTAGAGAGGGGAAAGGAGAAAAAGAGGGAAACACCATTGTGTGGTTGCCTCTTGAGTGCCTCCTACTGGGAACCTGGCCTGCAACCCAGGCATGTGCCCTGACTGGGAATTGAACCAGTGACCATTTGGTTCACAGGCCAGTGCTCAAACCACTGACCCACACCAGCCAGGGCTAAGTTAGCTTTTAAATAAATCCATTCCATTGCAGAATTCCATAGTGGGACTTTAGAATGTTTACTCCCTCCAAAGATTCTTTAAAATGTGAATATACAATTTACTTAATCTTATATACAACTGATTTTAATCTAAACTTATTTTTATCATATAAATTTTATATAATGTAATATGTGAATATATTATACAAATGCTATGTACACACAAAACAGTAACAAAAAAATTTCATTGCAGAAAATCTGGAAAAATGCAGAAAAAATTTGGGAGGTCAAAAATTACTCATAGTCTCAATCTCAATCATAATTAGTATTAATATTTGTGTATGTTTCCATCCAAATTTTTTATTTTGAATATTGCTTTTACTAAAAGTATGCTTTTGATTGTAATCAAAGAATCTTGCTATCTACTTTTTAAAATTATATACATTTTAGTTGTTTGATGTTAATCTATTATTTAGATATATCTACTTTGGGGTTTGGGAGTTGTTTTTAATTTTAGCAAAAATTACAGTGACTACTGGGAACAACACCTGGTTTTTGTTTTGTGGGGATGCACTGAGAGGCCCATGGCTAGCAGTTTTTGAAGCATCTCACTTTAGGTCTCTGGCAACAGAGACTTTCTTTGGACTCTGCAGATCCAAACGGAAAATTGAGTCTCTAATGTAATGCCAAATGTACATGAGCAAGAAGATTCAGTCTACTGGACCAAGATCTATTGTGCTCTGGGAGGCTTTACTTATATTTCACTAATATTTACTCGCCATAAAGTTAAGATTACTACCAAGATTTTGTGTTTTAAGATACCTTCCAAATTTTCTTAACATCTTGAATGCACAATAAATTTTACTGAAGAATGAATAGTTCCATGTTACCAAATTACTTCTTTGGTAAATATGAACAAAAGAACATTTATGGCCCTGTCATTCCAAATCTCGCAAAAGAAATGGACAAGAATAATTTATCTTCACTATTTCCAAGTATAGCCACCTCTCCTTTGCTTGAGACTTGCTAACTTATGGAACCTGAAAGATGCCATGGGGATGCTCTCAGAGGATCTTGAGCCTCATGAGAGTGTTGCTAAGATATTTGACATAAGCCTTATGAGGTATATGGGGTAAAAATAATTAAAAGTAGAAGCTAATGTTCACGTTTAATCCAGAGATTACTGAAGAAGGGAAATCTGTTATAGCAGCCCAAGTCAACAGAGAATGAAGCAGTTGCAATATTGTATAGTGTTTGTGTGGGGAGAAAAAAAAATATATATATATAGGCACCTCCAATCACTTCCCCCATGAAACTCTGAGAATTGAAAGAGGAATTCAATTGTACCTGGGCTCCTCAAGAAGGAGCAAGGAGATTAAAGGTGATATGAGAGCTACGGGGCTGCCAAGAGTCTACCAGAAAAATCTAGAAGGCATTGCAGATAAAAAAGGGTGGGTGGAGCATCACCCACTTCTGATACAGCAAAGAGAGATTAATCTTTCACTCTGAGAGGGATCTGGAGTAAACTTGAAAGTCTCCACAAGAAATCATCACTACTATATCAGAAGAATCTACCAGTGTCAGAGAAAATAGAACAGAATCAGAAACAAGAATACATGTACCCTGATGTCAGGTCTCTGCTTCCCTATCCTTCCTCTTATGCCTTACTTGGAGAGAGACAATTAGACATGATAGGTGGAACAGAAATTCTTATTGTCACTCTCTCCAAATTCCACACAAAAATGATATCCTTTTTTAAAGGATACACCTAGAATGACAGAGAAAATAGGAGAGGAAGTGACAGATAAGAGATGGTAGCAACATTTTATAAGCTGAAAATTCAGTGAATGAGTGGTCATTAATTTAGAGATACAGAGTTGAAACTGCAGATTGGAGGGTAAGGAAGCCATGATAAACAAGACTGTTTAAGCTGAAAAATCCTAGAACTGGAAGCACCAGCACCTCAGAAAAATGGGGATGCAAGTTAAAGCTGAAAACTAAAGCATCCGTAGATAGTTGAGTACTGACTGTCCCTCCCCATACTTTCTGGAGAGACTGAACACCATCTATAGATGAGGACAAAAGTGATATTCCAAAAGTGATAAACTGGATGATTATGTAAGTAGCTGCATGGCAATAATGAGATTGCCTAGTCTCCTTCCTCCACTTGGCTCCTATAACACAGACAACCAGGCATTAATCCCATAGGCAAAGATTTGTAGGATTCTCTCTAAAGAACTGAACAGATCAAGAAAATAGATCTGCAAATGCTGATATTTGGGGTCCCTCAATGCAAAATCATTCTTATCAGATAATAGTTAAGAACTACTAGTCAACAAGCCATGTCTTCACATACAAGCTTCCAGGCAGCTTTTGAGTGTCACATTCTTCAATATTGATAGCTAATGCTGTCTTTCTATGGGCATTCCAAGCACTTTTCACACAAATTTAGTCCTTCATACATATTAATGTTCTACACATGTACACATAAATTTAATCAGCAAAACAACTTTATAAAGTGCCATTATTATCCTTATTTTTCAGTAAAGAAACTGAGACACATAAACACTAAGTAACTTGCTCAAAGTCACAAACTATTAAGTAATATGGCCAGTTTCACAATCTTTCAATTTGGACCTAGAGCCCATACTTCTATTCTCTAACTCATAGCACCTCAAAGAAAACTACAGACAAAGTTAAGAAAAAAAGGAAAAGGGGGGAAATGGAAACAAGCAACAAGGAACCCCAAAAAAAGTATAAGTCAAATATAACATATTTACTTTATTTATCTACTCATTACATCCATTTAAAAATAAAAGATGCCTTCTCATTCAAAAGACAAGAAAATATGGGAGTAGAAGATTTAACAGGTGAGCTAAAAATGGAATAGAACTAAAAGGCACAGATAGAAAACAGCAGAGAAAACTAAGATGATGTATCTAGAAAATAAGAACAGATCAAGCTGTGATCATGAAATCATCAAAGAAAAAAAACAAGAAAACTTCCATATTGAAAGAGCCCATGAATATCCAACTAGCATAATGATGCACACAAAAGATTCACACAAAGTCACATTGGTGAAAAATATTCAGCCACCAGATATAAAAAGAATATTTTGAAAGTTTCTGGAAAGGAAAGAAAATACAATCAGAAGACAAAGAATTAGAATGAAATTAGGCATCTCAATAGCAACTCTAAAAACAGAAGACAATAAGTGACACCTAACCAAATAGCAATCAAAGGTGAAAATAAAATAAAATAAATGAAGACTTTCCAACATGCAAAGTCTTAATAATATTAATTATGTCCCATGTGTCTTTTTCTAATAGGAAGACTGGGTTCTAGAAAATAGCCTTACGTCGGTGATGAAGGGAGGCTTCAGTAAGTGACTTGAATAGTAGGACTATAGAGAATTAATCCAAATCAGAGAAACAGAGTGTGGTAGGCACAAGTGTCATGCCTTAATCTCTGGGATCTGAGATGTTACCATGTATGGGAAAAGTATAAATGTAATTAAGGTTATATATTACCTTGTTGTGAGGAGATTATCCTGGATTATCTAGCAATACAATTTAATCACAGGAGGGTTTAGCAGTGGTGAACCTTTCCTGACTGCAGTGAGAAATGCAACATGAGAAGGGCTCAACCTACCCTTGTGTTTTGACAATGAAGGAAGGCTACCATAAACCAAAGAGTAAAGTAGCTTTTAGAAGACAACAACAGCTGTCAGCTGACAATAAGGCAAAAGATGAGGGACCTCAATCTCACAACCACAAGGAAATGAATTCTGCCAACAGCCCAGATGAACAAGTAAATGGATCGTCCCATGAAGTCTCCAAGAGAAATGCAGCCTCCTGACATCTTGGTTTTAGCCTCGTGAGATCCATATCAGATTTCTGACCTACAAAATTGTTAGATAATATTTTTATGTTGTTTTAATCCATTATACTTGTGGTAATTTGTTATGGCAACAATAGTAAACTAATACAGATCTCCAACTCCTAAACCAATTTATGCAGTTACTATCAATGGGAGAACCTTAGGTGATGAAGGTTGAGAGTGAATGTGGACACTCAATAGACTTGATAAATAATAAATTTAAAATTCACCAGAGAAACTGTCTTATTTTTTCAATACAAATGACAAGTGTTATTTTGATATTTTGCAAGTGCAAGTTAAGCAATGGAGGATCTACCTACCAAATCACAGAATGATCAATAATTTAAACATAAATAAGATGTCTGAAGGTTCTCAACAGTGGAACAAGAACTTTAAACAGCCAATTTTTTTTCCACATTCTTTTAGAGCCATTCCTATCAAGTCTATCCAAGTCAATGAGATGTGTTTATGATGGAATATAAATATTTATAAACACCCAAGATAAAAGCACAGTCTCTGATTTCATGAGTAAGTCCTGCAAAAAGGAGTTAGTCTTGAGTACAGGTGACAGTATGAAAAACTAGCCTACTCAGTCATCTTTGCAGCAACATGAGCAGAAGTTTTGGAGTTAAATAAAGTTAAACTAAAGATGCAAACTGCCCTTTACTTTTACCAGACAGACAGCAAATGAGAAAAATAGCTCTGATCTTTTTCTTTTCACTTTTTAATGTGGGAAATATTTTAATTTTCACCCAAGGATATACTTATTGATTTTAAAGGAGGAGGGAGAGGGAGAGAGAGTGAGAGAAAGAGAGAGAGAAACATTGATCGGTTGCCTCTAGTATGTTCCTGAACCAGGGACCATAACCACACCCACAATCCAGGCATATATCCTGACCAGGAATCAAACCCACAACTTTTTGGTGCACAGAATGGTACACCAACCAACTGAGCCACCCTGGCCAGGGAATTTTTTTAAATTGAGATATAATTGATGTGTAACTCTGTATAAGTTTAAGAGGTAATACATGCTGCTTTGATAACATATATTGCAATATGATTACCACCATAGTAATAGCTAACATCATATAGCATAATTAACATTTCTTTTTTGTGGTGAGAATATTTAAGCTCTAGTTATAATACAGTATTACTGACTACAATCACTATGCTGTATAGTGGATCTCCAAAATTCATTCATCTTCTCATTTTAAGTTTGTACCCTTTAACCTCCATCTCTCAATTCTCCATCCCCAGAACCTGAAAATACCAAACTACTCCCTGTTTCTACAATCGTTATGTTTCTATGAGTTCAACATTTTTAGATTCCACATACAAGTGGAATAATACTGTATTTGTTTGTCTGTACCTGACATATCTCACTTACCATAATGCCCTCAAGGTTGTCACAAATGACAGAATCTCCTTCATTCTCATAGATCAATAATATTCATATATAAGTAAATGTATGTGATATATATATATTTATATATTCATCTGTGAATATATATATCACATGTCTTTGCATTGTAAATAATGCTGCAATAAATATGGAATGCAGATGTCTTTTCGATATTCTCTTTTTAGTTCCTTTGGATATATACCCAGAAGTGAGGTTGCTGGATCACATGGTAGTTATATTTTTAATTTTTTGAGGAACCTCCATACTATTATCCATGGTGGCTACAGCAATCTGCATTTCCAAGAGAACACAGGGGTTCCTTTCCTCCACATCCTTGCCAACACTTTCTATGTCTTTTCTTCTTGATGGTAGCCATTTGTACAGGTATGAGGTGATATCTCGTGGTTTTGATTTGTGTTTCCCTGATGATTAGTAATGGAGAGCACCTTTTCATGATCCTCTTCTTAACTATAATGTTAAAGACTTTTGGGATTTACACAGAATAATTGGAAAACTGCTTTTCTTAAAATATGTTTTCTCAGAAAAATCTAGGTTGTTTTTTAAGCATAAAAGTAATCTAAACTAAATTTTAAAATAATAAGCTATTTTTTTGGTGGATATTTAGGAATATATTTTCTTTTTTAATTAATTAATTTATTTTTTCAAATACATTTGTCTCTGCCTATCCCCCACCACTTTTGGAAAGTAATAAGCTATTGATAATAAAGCAATAAAATAAATTGACAAACTACAAAATACAAAGGTATCTTATTTCTTCTACTGACATGCTACAAGGTCCAAAACCTTTTGAAAGAATAACAGTAATAGAAATAGAATTGACCCTTTTAATTTTCACACAATACATGGGCTCTTCATTTTCAAATCATTTATGTTTGGAGACATCAAAAAATTAAAAGGACTAAAATGAAATAACTTAGGGCTACATTTTGCAAAATAAAGAAAAACAATTTTCAAGACAAGTAAAAACAAACAAAATACAAAATTCCAGAGAGAGTAAAGGGACTTTTTTGTCTTTTGCTTCAGTTTTCTATAAAGGTTTCCTCAAGGTCCCTAGTACCTGAGATGTGTTTACAGAGGAAGAGCAGAATGTTTTGAGGTTAATGTCCCTTTGCTAGTAGAAAGTTGCTCACATTTAATATTGTACTTAAGTTTAAAGAAAATGTGTGGTCTTTCCTAATGTAAGTGTGGATATTGCCTCATGTTGAATGGGTCATGGTAATAAAATGGCATGGTGTTTCATCTCGTTATTCATTACTGTCCCTAGAGCCTCACTTACTGTACTACTACTTTAATAGATCACCACCCCCAAATGGAAGGACTATGGCTACCCTAACCACATATCCCAGATTTAGACCTGGGAACTATGGTTACCGTAGCCAAAGAGAACATAGAAAATTCAGAATGGGAGATATGTAATTCCTGATTATAAATGATGTTAAAAATTCCCTCGAGATTGAGATTTTACCACTGTGAAACATGGTATTCTCCTCCACACACACACACACACATAAAACCTCATAGAAACAAGGAAGAGTTATATCCCTAGATGGGGAGATGTGGGTAATATGATTACCTTTGACAACAGAATGTACACTGGGACTTTGAAGGCAAAACTGTTAGTCCTTTTACTTTTGTTTTACTTCTTTTGTGGGTGTGCAATCCTTTTTTAAACATTTGGTCTGCATATGGATAGACCTGTGAGTTTAAATGGCCTAATGAGCCTCCGACAGACTTCGAAGTAACACTCATGAATAAGCCAAAGAGTCTCAGATGCTAACATTTACTGTACTAAATTGTTTTTCTGCTTGCTGATTTTTTCGCCTTTTAAAAGTTAACACTTTTTGTATATAATATACTCTGAATTTTTTGCAGGTGTTAAACAGCTGACTTTAATTTTTTTAAAGTACAAAATCCATCTATTACCAAACCAAAAAAAAAAAAAAACTATTTTTTTTAGGTTATTTTGACAATAAATCCTTCCTCTTTATTCTGTCCTAGAAAAGGGGTTGCATTTCTCTGTAAAAATGAACTTTCTGTAAAGTTTATTCTGTAAAAATAAACTTTAAGACATGACCTCACATAGACTTGCTCCTTAAAAAGCTGATGGGTTCAAAATGTGACATTATATTTTCTGTTCTCAAAACATTTAATTTACGATGGAGGGACACATATTAGCAATAATGGTTTAAAAATAAAATATTGTTATGGTTTTGTTAATGGCACAAATGCTGTGGTATGGCAAGTGGCTTTAAGTTAAGGTATTGTCCAGACTAGATATGAAAATCCTATCATGAAAAACACTTGAGTAAAAAGAGACTTTAAAAAGGAGGGGAAATTTAACAGACAACTAAAGTTGAATTCATGAGGGGCTTGGCTGTGAATTCAGGTCTCTAACATCTGGTATTTTTTATTATAAAATTTCCTATGTAATTGCCACTTACTCAACTAGTTATCTTCTGTTGTTCATGCCAGACAAAGTGTCATTTGTTTTCAGCTACCAAAGCAGGGGCTAAACCATCAAAGTAGGAGTAAAGTAGGAAAAGTTGACTAGAGTACTACTCATTTTTTTGGTTTTTTAAATTTTGCATTTTTAAATCATGTTTATTCTATTAAAGTTGTCTCAATTTTTCCCTCTTTACCCACACCACCCATCCCACCCCCACCCCTCGCTCCCACAGTCAATTCCCACTCTGTTGTCCATGTTCATGGGTCATTCATACATATTCTTTGTCGAGTCCCTTCTCCTTCTTTCCACCATTGTCCTCATTTCCCATCCTTTCTGGTCACTCTCAGTCTGCTCCATGTTTCCATGCCTGTGGTTTATTTTGTTCATTAGTTTATTTTGTTGAATAGATTCCACGTATAGGTGAGATCATATGGTATTTGTCTTTCACCACCGGGCTTACCTCACTTAGCTTAATATTCTCCAGTCCCACCCACGTTGTCACAAAAGGTAGGAGTTCCTTCTTTCATTTTTCTTTCTTTAAATTGCAGACTTTATTTATTTATTTATTTATTTATTTTTAATTTATTTTAAATATCAAAATCCATTATAAAATATTAAAAAATTTAAATCCATTATAGAATCTCAGCAATTAAAACAACAAGACATCAGCACAGAAATAATCAAGTAGATCAATGAAATAAAATGAACATTCTAGAAACAAACATATCTGTCTAACAATATATGATTAAATGGATATTTCAAATCAATGGGGAAAATAAGTCTTATTCAACAAATAAGATGCATGGACCACTATTACTTGAAATAAAACAAACATAGAGCCCCATTCACACATTAAAAAAATATTCAGGTGAGTTAAAAATCAATATGTAAAATCTAAGATGTTATAGGAGAAATACAAATATTTTTCTTACCCTTAAGTAAAATATTCAAACCCAGAAGTATAAAGTAAAATACTGACAATATGACTATATTAAACATTTAAGACTATATAGTAATATACATTAAAAAAGTTGAAGAATGAGTAATACAATAGGAAAGTATTTGCAACACATCTAAAAAAGGGTTAATAAGGTTTTTTTAGGGAAAATATTTTACAAACATTTAATCAAAAAATGGATAAAGAATACCAAAAAGTCATTTAAAGCTTTTTTAAAAATAATAGAAACAGGCAAGAAATACATAAAATCAAGTTTAGTTTCAACAAATAATAAAGGAACAATTAAAATAACACATCATTGTCACAATCAGATTAATAGTATTAAAAATATTGGTAATATCAAGTATTGGTGAGTGTGAATGGAACTAGGTATTCATAAATTCTTTTTCTTCATCTTCTTAGAGCAGTCCCTTTAGCATATCTTGCAGTGCTGGTTTGGTGGAGGTGTATTCTTTTAGCCTTCTTTTGCCTGAGAAACTCCTTATTTTGCCTTCCATTTTAATGGAGAGTCATGCTGGGTAGAGCAGTCTTGGTTGCAGGCCTTGGCTTTTCATGACTTGGAATATTTCTTGCCATTTCCTTCTGGCTTGTAGTGCTTCTGATGAGAAGTCAGCTGCTAGCCATATCGGGGCCCCCTAATATGTTACTATCTCTTTCTCCCTTGCTGCCTTTAGGGTTCTCTGTTTGTATTTGATATTTGCTATTTTAATTATGTGTCTTCGAGTGGGCCTCATTGGGTTCCTCTTGAGTGGGACCATCTGCGCTTCCTGGACTTGGGTGACTTTTTTTCTCCTCCAATGAAGGAAGTTTTCCATCATTATTTTTTTCAAATAGGTTCTCTATCCCTTCCCCCCTCTTCTTCTGGTATCCCTATTATACAGATATTATAACATTTCAAGTTGTTCTGCAGTTCCCTAAATGACTCTTCATTCTTTTTTAGTCTTTTTTGATTTTCTTGCTCTTTCTGGGAGCTCTTTTCTACCTTTTCCTCCAGCTTGCTGATTCAATCCTCTGCCTCTCCAGCTTGCTTTTTATTCCTTCCACTATGTTCTTCAATTCAAATATTGTATACTCCATTTCCTCTTGCCTCTTATTGATAGTTTCTGTGTCCTTTTTCATGCTGATATAGTTTGCATTAAGTTCCTCGTAGTTTCCCTGCAGTTTTTGGTAATTCTCTCTGAGCTCACTGAGCTCATTGAACTTCCTTAGAACCATTGTTTTGAACTCAATATCTGATAATATACTTGCCTCTATTTCATTTAGTTCTCTATGTAAGGATTCCTCCTTTCCCTTCAACTGGGGCGTATTTCTTTGTCTTCCCGTTATTTGTGAGACTCTTCTTTTTTACTTCTGCTTCTTAAATTGATCTGTCCTGACGTCCTAACTTTGTGGTGTGAACTTCTATGGTAGGAGACTGCTGGGGTGTTTTTTCCTGGATCTGCCTCTGATGATGTCAGATGTTGCCCTGTCTGCCCTTAGGCAGTCTATTCAAGACTTCCAGGAATCTACTATCTGTGGCTGTCTCCTTCAACTGTTAATCTGGCCACTCTGCACTCAGCAGGCAGCTTAGACACCGCAGTGTGAGGCTGAGTCTCTCCTGAGGGCCGGGCTATTGTGTCCTCTCAACTGTTGTCACTCAGGGGAGTGCTTTGCCTAAGCAAGATGGCTGCTGCCATATCGGGGAGGAGTCAGCACTGGGATCCTGCCAGCCACTCTCTCAGTTCTTTCCCCAAAGCCTCCTTCCCCAATCTCTCCTCAGGCATCTCTAGCCCACTCTGCCCTCGCCTTTGCCAGAGACCATGGTAAATGGCTGTAAATAAAAGTTTATGCATTGGCCCTTTAAACGGCTCTTTGTGTCTCCAGTCACCTGTCTCTGGCTGAGAGCAATCCTGCTGCTTTTTGCAGCTGTCTGTTATCTGTGTACTTTTTTGGGCTTTAAGTGTTGTAGGCTAGAGATTCCTGCATATGGTTGAGACCCCGCTCATCTCATGTGGATCCAACTGGCTGTTTCAATGTCCTATGGGTGCTGCCCTCCATGGGTGCCCTATCCACCTTCTCAGTTCTTTGATGCACTCCTTACCAGTTAGGTTGTGCTGAAGCTGATTCTTCTGTCTCTCTGAGGTTATAAGGCTCCTCTCTCTCTATTGTTCAGTTATTTGTTCCAGGTGATTTCACCACAATTTAGTTGTAATTCCAGATTGGTCCTGGGAGGAGGTCAGTGAGACTTTCACTCAGTCCTCCACCATCTTGATTCTCTCCATTTAAAAAAATATTTGTTTAAATCCTCCCCCCGAGATATGCTTATTGATTTTTTTTGGGAGGGGGGAGAGAGAAATCAATGTAAGAGAGAAACATTGATTAGTTACCTCCCATATTCACCGTGACCAGGAATTGAACCTGCAACCTAGGCATGTGCCCTACCAGAATCGAACCCACAACCTTTTGGTGTACAAGATAACTCTCCAACCAACTTAGCCACCAGGCCAGAGTGAATACTACTCATTTTTAATAAAGGAACTTGGCTCAGTTGAAGGGACTGGCATAATAAAGGGTACTTGTATGTGGTGGGATGTGACCTTGTTCAGCTTTCCAATGAGTGGTTTTTATGAGATTGTAACTTTCTTTAAAATACTTCAGCATAGATAGGTGATGTATCCACATGTGTTACATTTCATCTATACCTCTGGGCTGGCTATCTGTGCTAATCATGAGTGCACACCCCAGGGGTGGTGAGCTAGCATGAGAAAGATCTTAATCAAAAGGCCAACTCCAGATGAAGTTATCATAAGATAGCTTTAACTATCTTCAAATCTGATATATACCAGGGACTTTGCCACTAGTATAATGGATATTGCAAATATTCTTTAGTCAGTGAAATCAGTGGCCATATATATTATAAAAATATTGTAGAGGCATTTATACCTTCAAGTAAACAAAGTTTAGAGATATGTTAAGCTTAAAAGCTGGAACCCCTCAGAATGGGAGCCTGGACTCTGAAGAAGTCTTGTGTTCAGCCCTGATTTGAAGAATTGTTGGTCACCACTATCTTGAACTACAGTTCCTAAAGTCAACCAGAAAGAACCTGAAAATTAATGATAACTAAATTGGCTAAGGTTCTTTTACGCTAATGGTTAAAGGACCTTCCTAAAAGCCTAGGCAAGTAAACCAAATTGGTTACAATTTGGGTTTATTGGATCAAATTGCCTTTACTTTCTTCTGTAAGAAAAATATGTGTTAAAATTCAAAACTTTATTTAAAACATCATAGATCCTGTGGTAGATATACCATATGAGCAGACCATCCCTGGAAAAAATAATTCATGCTATTCATTCTGTTATCGGCATGGAGTTTTTCTTATGATTTTCTTAAAAATCACCCAGTGATGTCTGGCTTTTTTTTAAGAAAATGTGTTCAGAATAAGAAAGCAGAAGATGCCATTCATGCCCTTTTCATGCCTATTTTCTTTATTTTGATGACTGGTAGTTTAGAAGAAATTTTTTCTAGTGATGTGACAAGGTATGGGTAACTATTTCTTGACAGCTAAATGCAACTCTAGATTGAACATCTCCTTTACTTCAGCACACATTCTTTCATTCCTGATAAGGAGCATAGAAAGCTGTAAAAATGTCACCATGGGTGTCAACAAAACTAAGGCAACCAACGATTCTCACCCTCTAGTGTTCAGAAGCTTGTGTGGTTTCCTCCCATATTGTATAGGTATGACCAGTGTGATCAATAGAATACAATAGAAGGATTGGTGTGTGAACTCTTAGAGTAGGTCATAAAAGATATTTGCAGATTCTTCTTTGATCCCTTGAATTCTTTGCTCTGTGGGAAGCCAGTCATCATGCTCTGTGAAGAGGCTTTCTGGGGAGGAAGAGAAGCCAATAGCCAACACCAACTGACCAACCACATCTATGAGCCACCTTAGAAGCGGACCCTGAAGCCCCCCCAAGCCTCCAGATGACTGCATCTGAGACTGTCGAGTCCCTACAAACTCATGGTAGACTTCAGAACTCCCATCTAAGTTGCTTCTGATTTCTAACCTAAACACAAGCTGTGAAAGATAGTAAACCATTTATTTTATTTAAAGTCCTATCATATCTTGCCATGAATGTGTGCGCTCATGTTTCTGTGCGTATTATACAAGGGATTACTATACCCCATGGTATGTAATCATCATACCCATGTATAATGAGCATCCTTATTTTTCCCTCAAAATTTTGGGCAAAAAAATGCACATTATACACAGTGAAATACAATATATTCAGGGGTAATTTACATAGCAATACATAACTAGTACATCTTCTCACCAAACAGCATTTTCAACTCCATTCTCTTCTGACTGTCTCCTACTATAGAGAATTTTTAAAGTAAAGTACTGGTTTTCTTATTAGCTTCCCTTGAATTAGAAGTGGCCATGGAGACTGTTCTGACCTATGAGATGTAAGGGAGAGACAACTAAGGGAGCTTTCTTTAAAAAAGGAACACATACAAACAGGGAATTTACTTATACAGTTCCTTCCCCCGTGTTTCTGCTTTGAACACATTGATGTCTAGGACTAGCTAGACATCAGGCAGTCCTAGGTGTCTAGCTATAGGAGGCAGCTAGCTATCTTACAGCTAGGACCCAGCAAGAATGAGGGCGAAAAACTAAGGGCGAGGGATTGCAGAGTAAACAGTGGAGAGCTTAGGTTCCTGATAACACTGCTGGCTAAGTGAACTAGTGCTAGCTACATCCTAGCACCTGTAAGTAATTAAAACAAACTATTTTTCTACCATGATTAACTGGAATTTCTATTACTTGCAGCTGATAGCATTCCTAATTGATGCAGCAAAATCTGCATCATGAGGAGGTGCTTTAAATAACAGAATCTAAAATGTAGAATTGGCTGAGGGTACAAGACAAGATATCAAGCTGTGAAATTCCAACTATTCCTACTAGAAAGAGTATCAACCTGGTTATGCAGTGATACAGCATTTATTTTAATGGTTGCCTGTTGAGATACTGAAAAAAAAAAAAAAAGATGCAGTGTTATGGGAAATGTAGAAAAAGTAGTGACAGCTGATTTTTTCCAAGCACTGTTTTGGTATGTTTCAGAACATTTAGAAAACTCACATGGGGAGGTAAGTAACTTCTATGGGTACTTCAGCACATGGCATACCAAATAATAGGACGTTTTTTACACATTACACAGCACATAGACACATACACATACTGAGTTGTCATTATTTTTAAAGCTTTGGGTTTGTATGATTGGTTTCCTATAACAATTTTTGGGTAACAATAGATACGTGAATTCAAAACATGAGAGGTTTCTTCTTTTGTCTTTCCTCTGCTTTGATAAATAACAAGTAAACTTTATGTAGATTTTGATATATTCTTTTCCCATTTTGCCCATGAAAGGGAAATAAAAACTTGCAAGGACAAGAACTCATAAAAATGCATTTTGCTTTATGTCCTATGATAAAATAACAATCACTAGAAAGATAATAGTAACCGTATCTTGATCCTGTACTAAGTTTTAAGCAAGTGTATGCATTATTTTACTCAATCTTCACAACTCTATTAAGTTTCAACAGTCCCTTTGTCAAATGAGAAAACTGAGAGTATGACTAAGTGAACCCAGCAACTATGTCCATGGGGCTCCAGAGCTTTTGCTCATATCACTATGCTGTAATGCCACCTAATGTTTCTACTATAGTTAAGTTATATATTTTGAATATTCTTCAATGCTGTATATTCCCTGAAGTGATTAGCCTCTGCTTCCTCACTAGACACCTTGGTTCTCCTCCAATATGACAGTAGTCACAGATATCTTTCTGAAGTCTAAACTTGTTCATGTTTATACTTTGGTTTTTAAAGGATTAAGTCAAAACTCCTTGGTAGACTCTTCTGAGTTTTGTGTCACTTGCCCATCACTTGCTTCCTAGTCTCAACTCTTAGCATTCCTCCCTGTTCTGACAGCTCCTTCCATCTCCCAACTCTCACTGTTCATTCAGTGTTCTGCCTATGCTAAATTTCTCCTACTTCCTTATGTTTTTTCAGTCCCAGACCTTTGCAGCCAATGCCTGCTCTGCCCAGACCACTTTCTCTGACCTTTGGCCAAGCTCACTCTTACCTGTCCTTCATCTTAGATATCACTTCTGAGGCACCTTGAGCTTCTATAAATTTCAGTCCTCATAGTTTTGTCTTCATCTCTCTCTTTGGTTGACTATATAAATAATTTTCATTATTGTGCTACCAGTGTTCAGTATAGGTTCAACACATTCATTCTTTAAGAAAGGATTGGATGGTCATTTAAAGCAAAATTGGTAAAAAAAAAAAAAAAAATCCATTCTAAAGAGCAAACGATTTTTAAGGAACAAAAGTGAAACTGTATTCTATTCATTAATTTATATTATGACTAGCACCTTTATCAAAGTAAAATAGTACTGGCACACTGCATGCTAACCACACTCACACAATTATACGCAAAATTCTGCTGGTTTCACAGATATAACAAAGAACCCAGGTGCCTGGTTTAACTAAAGTTGCATATGTAGCTACTCATTCTCCTCATAAGATATACCACATTTTCTATACATATTAATGTATGTGCATGTAGGAAATGTCTAATATATATACTATATAACATATGTAATTAAACATTAGAAAACTACATATATATATATAAAATTAAGTATAACTACCTAATATAACAGATTCTCTTTCAACTGTAGAGTTATGTCTGCCTAATTCATGTCTTATATCATCTTCCTCTACTAAGTAGACGACATTCAATCAAAAGTTGCTTTCCAAATATTTAGCACCCCACACCAACCACCTACTCCATGACCGAAAGAACTTCTCATCTTTGCGTCTTAAACAGCTGATTTGATTTTCAATAGTTTTTCACCAATATAGATTCTAATACTGCTCTGTACTTAAATGTTTCTCAAAGACTGCCCCTATATCAACTGCCTTATCCTTTAAAAAAATTCAACATGCCTGGATTTCCACTTATCTATATTTTAGCTATAGTGACTTTTTTGGCTTAGCTTAAAACTTGTAGTTTTTTATTTCTAGTTAAATGAATCTATGCTTTTGCAGAAAGTAAAGCACGCATGCAGAGGCCACAATTTCGGGTCTCCATCCAGCTCCTTCTCTTCAGTCGTTGATAGAGTTTTTCTGTGGCTATCAAATGGTTTACTATTATCTTTGGTTTTCAAAATTGTTTGTATTTTCCTATGTCTTCATGAGTATTTTAATAGAGAGTTGGGAAAGGGTATATCATGAAATGTGAATATCATGACATTTTGAACTGGAAGGCCCTCCCCATTCTTCAAAGAGCCTCTCCTTCTGCCTTAGGTAGCACTGACTGGCTGTGTTATTGGCAGTGGTGTCTAATGTAGGCAATAGGCCGTAATAGGAAGCTTGAACTAAAAGGTAAATAATGTTTCCACAGATTACATCCTGTGGTAAAAATCTCCATTGTATGCAGTTACTCCTTAAAGAAAAGTCATTCTTTCCAGGAAAACACAGAATTTAGTATTTTAATGACAAACTTCTTCTTTCAAAAAAAGAAAGAACAGTATCACATTTTAACGTTTCTTTCCTTAATAATATACTTTAATCTTTAACTATTTGTCCCCTTCACCTTAATTTTAGTGGAATTTTTGGATGTTTAACATCTGTGACTGGGTTTCACTGTTGTTATGGTTGTTGGGGTTGTTTGTTGTTGTTTTAAAGATTTTGGGAGAAAATGAATTTAGGGAATCAAAGAGATATCTGTAATTTCTAGATATCTGTAATACTTTTCAAGGTAGCAAAAAACTCCTTGCAAAATTGAAGGAGGAATTAGTTTTCTCCAAAAGGATAAATAAATTCAAAATGCATAGATTTTTTTGGTCATGAAACAAAATTGGCTCTAAAGCACAGGTAATTTTGTCTCAAAGATTGGTTTTATCAAAAAAAAACATGAAAAAATGTACCGCAGTTAATTCCTTTATATTTATTAAGTAATAGATGACTATAAAAGAAGTTTATGAATTGTATATTCCATATATATGTTGTACTTCAGTCAGAGATACTTTATTAGTGGTATATAATATGCTTCAGCTTTACATAATAGCCTTAAATAGAATCACAAAACTCCTCATTGAGAGTTTCATAAATAAAAAAGGAAAAAACTTTGATACAAGATTCAAATATAGATAGTGACTCAGTGGTGGTGGTGATGGGGGTTGTTGGCAGAGATGGAATAACACCCAAGAAGAAGAAACTGAACTCATGAAAGGTTAGAATTAGAAAAACAACATGGGCAGCAGAGCCTACAGGTACTTTTCAAGATATATTTAAGCACATAACAGTATTAGAATTTGTATTGGTGATAGTTAAAAATATAATTAAATAATTATGTAACTCTACAAAAAATCAAATCAATGTTTTAAGGGACAAAGATGAGAAACTCTCTCATCACAGAAAGGAAATGGTATGAAAAAGGAGATAAGAGATATGGAGGACAGAGATTCCAAAATTTAATCTAATAAATAGAATTTTTAAGACAAGAATTGAAGACAAATGAAATAAAACCAGTGGTGAGCTGTTGAAGAAAATTTCCTTTATCTGAATATTTAAATATGTAGTATTAAAGCAAATACTAACATTTACAAAAGACCAAGTACACTTCAGTGACAGAAAGCAGGCCAGTGGCAGCCAAGATTGGGGGGTGGGGAAGATGGCCTATAAAGTGGCAGGAGGATCTTCCTCAGGTGATGGAAATGTTCTGCATCTTGACTGTGGCAGTGGGTACACAGGTATAGATCTTTGTCAAAACCATAAAATTGTACACATAAAAAATGAATTTTATATGTATAAATTATACCTCAATGAAGTTTATTTTTACTAGAATTTTCTATTTGAGATAATTGTAGATTTACAGGTAGTTGTAAGAAATAATACAGACAGATCATAGGGTATCTTTTACCCAATTTTCACCAATCACAACATCCTGCCAAACTCTAGTAGAACATGATAACCAAGATAGTGACATTGATACAGTCAAGATTGATTCCATCACCACAGTTCCATAAACACAAGGATCCCTCATATTGCCTTTAGATACCCACACCCACTTCCTTTCTGACCCCAGCATCTCTTTAAAGCCTAGCAACTACTAATCTAGTCTCCATTTCTATAGTTTTTCTCATTTCACGAATGTATATTTTAAAATAATCATACATGTACACTTCTGGGATTGGCTTTTTATTTGCTCAGCATAAAGTCCTGGTCACCCATACAAATTACTGCATGTATCAAGTGTGCTGCTTTTTAAAAATACTCAGGGGAAAAACACATAACATAAAATTTACTATCTTAATCATTTTTAATTTTACAGTACAGTTATGTAAACTATATGTACATTATTGTGCAACAAACCTCTACTAGATCTTTTTTCATCTTGCAAAACTAAAACTCTATGACCAATGAACAACTTCTCTTTTGACCCTCCCTCCAGCTCCTAGTATGCACCATTCTACTTCCAGTTTCTAAGAGTTTGACTACTTTAGATGCCTCATATAAGTAGAATCATACAGTACGTGATTATTTTTTACTGACTTATTTCACTTATCATAATGTTCTCAAGTTTTCCTTCTTTTTAAGACTAAATAGTATTCCGTTATATGTATTCCACCACATTTTCTTTATCCATTCATCCATGGATGGACTTTTAGCTTATTTCCACCTCTTGGCTATTGTGAATAATGTTGCAATAAATATGTGTGTGCATATATCACTTCAAGATCTTGTTTTCAATGATTTCAAATATATACCCAGAAATGGGGATGCAGGATGGATCATTTTTTATTTTTTGTATTTTGAAGAACAGTAGTTTTCCAGAGCAGCTGCACTGTTTTACATTTCTACCAACAGTTCACAAGGATTACAATTTCTCTACATCCTTTACAAAACTTGTTATTTTGGTTTTTTGATAGTGACCATCCTAATGGGTATAAGGTGACACCTGATTGTGGTTTTGATTTATATTTTCCTGATTATTAGTGATTCTGAACATATTTCATATGCATGTTGTCCATTTGTATCTCTTCTGTGGAGAAATGTCTACTCAAGTCCATTGCTCATTTTTTAATTGAATTAATTGTTTTCTGTTGTTGTTGAGTTGTAGGAGATGTTTATATATTCTCGATATTAGCCCCTTATCAGATACATAATTTGCAAATATTTTCTCCCATTCTGTAAGTTGCCTTTTCATTACATTGATTGTTTCCTTTCTTGTAAAGTAGTTTTTAAGTTTGATGTCATTTCATTCATCTATTTTTGCTTTTGTTGCTTGTACGTTTGGTGTCATATCCAAAAAAGTCACTGACAAATCAAATGTTATGAAGTTTTCCCCCTATGTTTTAATAGTTCACTCCTTTTGATTGAGGAGTAATATTCCATGATATGCGTGTTCGCTTATCCATTCACCTTTGGGCTGTTTCCAGTTTTGGACTATTAAGAATAAAGATGGTGCCCTGGTAGGTGTGGCTCAGTTGGTTGGAACACTGTTCCATGGCCAAAAAGTTGTGGGTTCAATCCCCAGTGAGGACACATGCTGGGGCTGACAGTTCAAACTCGGTTCTGGACATATACGATCCCAGGTCCTTGTCTGGGCATGTGAGATCCTTGGTCTGGGCACATATGGGAAGGAGCCAATCAATGCTTCTCTCTCACATGGGTATTTCTCTCTCTCCCTTTTTCTCTCTAAAGGCAATTTTTAAAAAAAGTGTCCTTGGGTAAGGATTAAAAATAATAATAAAATAAAATAAACGTGTTTTTTAAAAGAATAAAGCTGCCATAAATATACTTGTACAGATTTTTGTATGAAAATAACTTTCATTTATCTGGAAAAAATGCCCATGAGTTCAATTACTGGGTCAAATGGTGGTTGCATATTTGTTTTTTTTTAAACTGCCAAACTGTTTTCCAGAGCAGCCATACCATTTTATATTCCAAACAGCAAGGTGCAAGTGAAATGATTCAGTGTCATCACATCCTCACCAGCATTTAGCATTGTAACTATATTTCATCCTAAGTGAGTAGTAATAGCTCACTGTGGTTTTAATTCACATTTCCTTAATGCAGCTATCTTCAAACTTTTTTCATCTCATGGCACAAATGAACTAATTACTAAAATTCTGTGGCACACCAAAAATTATATTTTTTGCCAATCTGACAAAAAAGATAGGTTTAATTTTGATTCACACCAGAAGGCTTATTATTGTGTTGGCTATTGTCATTTTTTAAAATTTGACAATCTAAGGGAAAAGAGACCAGTGTCACTGACAAAATAGGCAGGTATTGCATGTTTTAAAAATTCTTGCAGCACCCTGGTTGAAAATCACTGCCCTAGTGGGTAGAGATGTTAAGCATCTTTCCATATCACTTGTATATCATCTTAGAAGAAATATCTGTTCATGTCTTTTGCCCATTTTCTAATCAGATTTTTTACTGTGGTATTATTTTTTTTTTTTTTTAACTAGGAGTACTAGTCTTTTCTCAGATATGTATATTGCAGACATTTTTTTCCCAATTCTGCAGCTTGTCTTTTCATCCTCTTAACAGGGTACTTCATAGAGAAAAGTTCTTAATTTTGATGAAATTCAATTTACTATTTTTTCTTTTATGGATTGTGCTTTGGTGTCAAGTTTAAGAACTCTTTGCCTAGTTCTAGATCCCCAAAACTTATTTATGTCCTAAAATTTTTATAGTTTTATGTCTCATATTTAAGCCTGTGATACATTTTGAATTAATTTTTGTATAAGGTGTGAAACTTAGTTTATTTTGTTTGTTTTTTCCCATGAATACCCAATTTCTCCAGCACCATTTGTTGCAAAGGTAATCTTTCTTTTATTGAATTACTTTTACATATTTGTTAAAAATCATCTGGGCCTATTTCTGGGTTCTCTCTTCTCCATTGCTCTAAGTGTCTATCTGTCCTTCAATTACTGTAGCTATATAAAAATCCTGACATTGAGTATACTAATTTCTCCCACTTGGTTCTATGTCAAAATTGTTTTAGCTAGTCTAGATCCTGTGTCTTCCTCTATAATATTTAGAATAAGCATGGCTGTGTCTTGCTAGAATTTTGACAGAAGTTGCATTAAACCTACATATCAATATTGAGACAACTTACATCCTTTTTATGTCTCTTCATTTCTTTAAATGTTTGATTTTCTTCATCAGAATTTTGATGTTTTAGCATACAAGTCCTATGTATGTTTCATTAGATTTACACTTAAATATTTTCTTTTTATTTTTGAGAGATTGTAAATGGTACTATATTTTTTGATTTTGGTGTCTACAAATTCATTAATTTGGGTTTGGTTAATGTGCATTCTGCTACCTTGCTGAACTCACTTTTTAGTTCTGAGTTTTCTGTATATTTCTATTTCCTACATAATCATTTATGTCATGGGCAAACAAAGACTATTTTATTTTCTTCTTTTCCATTCTGTGTGCCTTTCATTTCCTTTTGTTGCCTTATTGTAGTAGCTAGAACTTACAGAATTTTGCAATGCTCTTAAGTTAGTAAAATGTTCCTATATTCCTATTTTCTGAGATTTTTATCATGAATGGTTTTAAATTTTTGTCATGTGCTTTTTCTTCATTGATTGATAGGATCATATGATTGTTCTTCTTTAGCCTGTTAATATGCTGGGTCTTATGGTAATCCATGGATTAAAGACTCAACATAGGAATATCTCCATTTTTCCAATGCAGTAAGGATATATTAGTGTCATAAAATGAACTGGGGTGTGCTCTATCCTCATTTAATTTCTAGGACAGATTATGTAGAATTAATGTTAATTTCAATAAATTTCCTCAGAGAGTTTTAAAATTGTGGCTTCAATTTCATTAATAGTTACAGGGTTATTCAAAGTATATATTTGTTTTATTTTTCAGTTACAGTTTATATTCAGTACTGTTCTATATTTGTTTTGGATGTATAGCATAGTGGTTAGATAATCATATACTTTACAGATAGGTCCCCCAGATATTTCAAGTACTCACCTGACCCTATACATAGCTATTATAATATTATTGACTATATCCTTATCCTGAAATTTACATCACTGTGACTATTTTGTAACTACCAATTTGTACTTCCCAATCCCTTCACCTTTTACACCAAGCCCACAAAAACCCTCCCCACTGTCAGCCATCAGTTTCATTGGGTGAGCTGTGGTAATTTGTGTTTATTGGAGTAGTCCATTCCAGCTAAGTTATCAAATTTATGTGCAAATGGTCATTCATCCCTTTATTATCCTTTTGATATCTACAGGGTCTGTAGTAATAGCCTCACTTTCATTCCTGATATTTGTCATGTCTTCTTTCTTTTCATCTTTGTCAGTTTTTGTAGAGGTTGTCAATTGTAGCAATCTTTTCAAAGAACCAGTTCTTTGTTTTTTTTATTTTTCTCTGTTGGTTGTTTTATTTTCTGTTTAATTGATTTCTGTTCTAATATTTATTAATTCCTTCCTTTTATGTGCATCATATTTATTTTTCTTTTATTCCCCTGGGCTCTTGAGGTAGGAGCTTACTGACTTGAGACTTTTCCTCTTTCCTGAGGTTTGCATTTAATGCTGAAAATTTCCTTCTCCCTGCAGATTTAGCTGTATCCTACAAATTTTGATGTGCTTATTTTCATTTTCATTCAGTTTAATTATTTGTTTTACTCCCCTTGAGACTTCCCCTTTTATCCATGGGTTATTTAAAAGTGTGTTGTTCAGTTTCCCAATGTTTGGAGATTTTTATGTTATCTTTCTACTATCGATTTCTTGTTTAATTTCATTGTGGTCAGAAAGTACACTCCATGATTAAATTATTTTAAATTTGTTGAGGTTTTTCTTGTGACCCAAGAATAGATCTACAATGAAATATGTCCTGTGGACATATGGAAAAAATGTATTCTGCTATTGTTAGATGTCATTTATATCCTGTGGATGGTGTTGTTGAAGTTCTTATATTTCCTTGCTGATTTTCTGTCCAGTTATTCCATTGGTCATTGATAAAGTCTTGAAGTCTGCAACTATAACTATGGATTTGAATATTTCTCTTTCAGTTCTAACAGTTTTGATTCACAAATTTTGCACTCTGTTTGCTTCCTACACATTTAAAAGCTGCTATCTCTTCCTGGAGTATTTACCCTTTTGTTATGATGCAATCCACCTCTCTCTTGATAATTAGCTTTTCTTTGAAGTCCACTTCATCATATATTAATATAGTTGCACCTGCTTTCTTTTGATTAATGTATTCAAGAGATATCTTTTCCCATTCATTTGCTTTCAACTTACCAATTAAATTATATTTGAGATGAGTTTCCTATACATAGCATGTGAGTGATATTTTCATATTTTTCTTTTATCTGCTCTGCTAACTTTTAAATTTTAATTGGTATATTTGACAATTTACCTATATTGTAATCTTTCATATTTTAGGACTTAAGTCTACCATTCTATTCT
Source organism: Pteronotus mesoamericanus (assembly GCF_021234165.1). Lineage (NCBI taxonomy): Eukaryota > Metazoa > Chordata > Mammalia > Chiroptera > Mormoopidae > Pteronotus > Pteronotus mesoamericanus. The sequence goes on along the minus strand of NW_026555329.1, from coordinate 44,268,193 downwards.
ATGTTTTGTATTTTTTTACCTGTCTCCAAGTTACTTGAATACTTTAAAAAATTCTATTGTTGTTTATGTACAGTATTTTTGAACTGTATCTCTGTGGATAGCTTTTTAAGTGATTGTTCTAGATAGTACATTATATACACATATTTTATAACTGTCCACTGGCACTCTCATTTTTACCAGTTTAAATGACATATAGAAACCTTACCTCCCTTTAGATATCTTTATGCTCCCCTGTTTATAATTGTCTTAAATAGTTCCTCTACATACACATAAAACTACATCAGACAATGTCTGATATTTTTGTTTCAACTTGCAAGCATAATTTAGAAAATTCAAGAGGAGAAGAAAAGTCTATTATATTTACCCATATTTCTATTCACTGTACTTTTTTCCCCTTATGTCTATTATCTTTTTCTCTCCATTTAGAGAATTTCTTTTAGCCATTCTTTTAGGGTAAGTCTATTAGTGACAAATTTTCTTACTTTTCTTTCACCTGAGAGTGTCTTCATTTTCCCTTTATTTCTGAAGCATATTTTTGTTCTTTATAGGGTCCTAGGTTGACCATTCTTTTCTTTCAGCACTTGAAAACTACTGCACCACTTTTTGTTGTTGTTGTTGTTGTTGGCTTCCATAATATCTGAAGAGCAATCATCTGACAAGTGTATTGTTTTTTTTTTCTCTGTAGAAAAGGTGTCATTTTCTCTGGTTACTTTCAAGATGTTTTCTATGTCTTTAGTGTTCAGAAGTTTTCAGAATTATGATGTGTGTTTGACGTAGGTTTCTTTGGGTCTGTCTTTATGATTTCCTCAGCTTTTTATATCTCTTGCAAAATTTGGGGATTTTAGTCATTATTTCTTCCAGTACTTTTTCAACCCACTCTGTCTTTCTGGATGCCAATAACAAGAGTGTTAGGACTCACAGGTCTTTTTTTTTTCCAGTCTACTTTTTCTCTGTTGTTCATTAGGTAATTTCTGGTGTTTTGTCTTAAATTTTATTGATTCTCTTCTCTGTTTCCACCACTCTGCTGTTGAACCCATCCACTGACTTATTTGGTTTATTATTATTATTATTGCATTTTTCAGATCTAAAATATCCATTTTTTTTAATCTTCTAAGTCTTTACTGAAAGTTTCTATTTCTTTGCTTAGACTATCTATTTTTTCATTTGTTTCAAGCATATTCATAATTGCTAGTTCAAGCATTTGAATGATGATTCCTTTAAATATTAGTTGGGTAATTCTAGCATTTCTCTGTCATTTCAGTTCTGCATCTATTGATTGTCTGTTTTCATTAAATTTGAAATGGTTCAGTTTTGGTATAATAAGTGATGGAAACCTGTACAATTTTAGTATTATGTTACAAGATTCTGGATCTTATTGAAACCTTCTGTTTTAGCTCACTTTATTTAACTCTACTTCAGCAAAGACTCTCCTTCCCTTACACCCCTTCCTTCTTTCCTTTCTTCCTATTTACTGTATTTATGTATTTATTGGCACATGGAACATTAAAATGGATTGAATTAAAACCAAATGATTTTATATAGCCCTCTCCCATTCTATGAAAGCCTGGAAGTTTGGAAGGGAATGATTCCACCTTTAGCTTCAAAAGTTAGCCTCTTTGGTGTGAACCAATCAGAGTTACCTCTCTGCTCTCATAATCATTATTGATTTGGGACAGGTAACATAAACCAGGTTCGAATATTTCAGAACCTTGTAATCCCTGGGCCTTAGCTATAGCTCAGGGGAAACCAAAGCAATAAGTAGGCACTGTTAGACTAAAGCAAAGCACCCTCCCTCTCCTCTAGAGGTGATTGACAAGGCATGCAGCCATAACTGCTGTCAGTGACAGCTCTGTGACCTTGAAGCAAGTCATCTGAGGACAGGGGGAAAAAAAAAAGACCTATGGAGGGCAGAGAGTCAAAGTCAAAGCCCTAATCCTAATTCACCACACCTAGGGCCCACATTATGCAGGGCATTTCAGTTACTTAAGTCAGTAAATCAGTAATTGTCCTCCCATTAGATTCTTCTGGGAAACTAACTGATATCTGGGTCTCATCCAAAAGTGTCTTTATTTAAGTGTCCTGAACTAGGCCCCTGGTATTTTTAGAAAGCTCTCAAGGTAATTCTAACCTGCCTCCAGGGTTAGGAGCCATTGTAACCTTCCTCTTTAGTGTTGATGACTGTCTGAGTTAGGTTTTCCTTTCTTGCTCTTTAAAGTATTCTAACTACATGTTTCCAAAGTTAAACATGCATTAAAATCACTTGATAATTTTGTTAAAGTGCAGATTCTGACTCATAGCCCTATAGTGGGTATTAGTTTGCTAGAGCTACTTTAACAAAGTACCACAAGCTGCATGGCTTAAACAGAAGAAATTTATTCAAAATTTCAGAGTGCTGAAGATAAAAATCAAGGTATTGCAGGGCTGGTTCTTTCTGAGGGTTCTAAGGGAAGGATCTGTTCCAGGCCTCTCTACTCAGTTTATAGATAATATCTTCCCTCTATGCATATTTTTCTATATCCAAATTTCCCTTTTTTTATAAGGATACAAATCATATTAAACTAGGGCCCATCCTAATGACCTCATTTTAGCTTGATTACCTCTGTAAAGTCCCTATTTCCAAATCAGCTCACATTCTGAGGTACTGGGGATTAGAACTTTATATATGATGAGATAAAATTCAACCCAAAACAGATAGGGATTGTTGACTTTCATTTTTAACAAACCTCCAAGTGATGCTGATACTGCTGGTCCATGGATCACACTTCTAACTGATATGTTTCCTATGCATAAGACTGTGTGGAACTGAAGCCCTCCTATTCCAAGATAAATGGCCTTGACACTACCTGAAGGACAACCAGCTAATGAACAGAGTGCTAGAAAAGGGTTTCTGGTCATAACTATTCTATGGATTAATTTAAGAAGATGTGTACAAGAGAATACCCCACTTACAGACCTCCAAGAGAGACAGAGGGAGAGACTTTTAAGTAACCAAACACAAATAAATATTACCCAGAAAGTTAGAAATAATTTTCTCTTGATGCCTTCAAAAGTAATACTTTTATATAATTTTTTCACAAATTTTCCAAAAGTTTTACAATATGCATGTATTACATTAAAAAGAAGGAAAAATAATCTTATTTTTAAAAGAATTATCCTCAATTAATTAAACTTAAACAAGCAAAGCAATAACATTGATCAGTTCTTTATTTACTTGTAGTATAAAGATAAATAATTACTGCAGTACGAAGATAAACTAGTATGCTAATTATCTCATTATTTGGATGTTATGTTAAAGTACTAAAATATTTCTGCTTTCTACATATGGAAACCAAGACTGATACCCACTTGAGATTTTTGGTGATAAATTTTAAGTGTGTTCAGTCAGTAAAGTTGTATGTGTTTTCATTACCAATGTTCAGTTGCACAGATATAGGTGTGGTATAAGATACTGTAGTTGGTTTTTACCAGTCGAGTACAATCAAAAGAGAGAGAAGCAAGGAACATGAGGTTGTAAGGAAGGTTATAGGGCTGGGCAATTAAATGCAGGTCAGTAGGCAGGGAAATGAGGACACAAGGAAAATGATGAATAGTTGAAAAGAGACACAGTTAAGATCAATGGGAGAGTTCTTGGAAAGGCAGTACTAAAATAAGTGAGTTAGAAATATATAGGTGATGGTCATTCTGGATTGTCTTTATCAAATCAAATTTTCTGAGGTGGCACATCACTGATTCCACTGAGTAAGTTGCCAAGTCAAAAATGTCAGAGAACCAAGAGCCTGGATATTGTTTCAATTATCTACTTGGATGTGGAAAATGCTAGAATGAAAGGAAAAACAGTTAAGAGTTAAACAGATGATAATAAGGAACGTTAAAGGTAGTAAAGTCTAATGACATGCATGACAAAGATAGAAAAAGGAAAGAAAATTTAGAAGCATCAAATGGGGAAAAGTGATAGCTACCTGAACTTGCAGAAGGGAGTAAAGGGTGGCAAATGGGGTATGACCACGGTGGTTACCAAGCAGTGGAAGTGGGGAGCTCTGAAGGTGACTGAGGCTGTGAAGACTGATGGGACTTGTCTTTAGTCTGTGCACTCAGTGACTGGTAAGCACAGGAGGGCCTGGTGGATGCTTAGGTATTGTGGCCCCGGGAATGTGGTCCAACACCTGCAGGAAGGAGCTTACTCTCAGAGCACTTGGCTGTGCTCTCCTCATGTGTATCATGCTTCACATGCATGCCATGTTATATTTATGAATGTCATACTATGACAGCAATGGTCAATTGTCTACTAGAAATTCACGTTCTCCTTTCTTAGTGCATAATGAGAAGCAGCTTCTCAACCAGGGACTATATTTCCCAGCCATCTTCTCTCTCATCCTTCTTGTAAAATTATGGGGAGGCATGAACTAGGTGTGACTAAGTTCTGGCCAATGAAAATTGAATAGGAGTGATGAATGCCATTAGGCCTAGCCCACAAACACTTCCTGTGCCTTCTATTTTATTCCTTTCACCGGTGAGATGTCAAGGTCAACGTAACAGTGCAGGCCTCATATTGAATATGCCAGAGCCTCTCTTTCAGCTTTAATGACTATGCAGAGCAACTGTCCTGGTTAGGAGACTTTATGTGAGAACAATATAAACATATTTTAAATAAGCCACTAAAATTTCAGGGTTTATTTAATATAGCAGCTAAAATTACTACTTTTACCAATATCCTCTATCATGTACCTCATAATTGGAGCCAGAGACCTTTTCAAAAAATTGCCAATTGTAGTGTCACTACTACCCACCAACCATACCAACCACCACCCTACAACCCCTTTTTAGCTCCTGTGAAGAAAGAACTAAGAGGCAAGAGGTTAGCTGTTGTCTTCATGAGCAGCACAATGTGTCTAAGGAGAAGGAAAGAATGGTGGTGACAAGTGAGAAAAAATGTAAATATATGAGGTGATGGATGTTAAATAACTCAACAGTGACAATTCTTTCACAATCTATGCATATATCAAATCATCACATTGTACACTTAAAATGTATTACAATTTTATATGTCAAGTATACCTCAGCAAAGTTGAAAAAAGGGAAAATACCTGCCTCTGCTATTCTTAACTCAAATATATAAGTATCTAAGTCTTGAAGACAATGGAAAGAAGGTAAGCTGGAGCCAGGCCCCACATCTCTTCATGCCAAAGAAGAAGTCTAGCCTTTGGTAGGGAAAAGAAAAGGCTTTAAATTGAGTATGGGACTGAATTAATATCATGTCTAATATTAAAATAACTGGAAATATTTCGAGTCATTCCAATATGCTATTAAGAGGTAAGCGTGCAAGGGATTCAACCTAACAGTTGAAAACATTAATCAGTAAAACTCAAGGCTATTTCATGTTTCTATCTCAATAAGTGGAGATATCTCATTCTGACATTATCACTTAAGAACTAGCTACCAGAGCTTCGCAAGTCACTTATCTTCTTTGACCTTAGGTTCTTCATCTGGAAAATGAGGGTTATGAAATCAACTTCATGAGAATACTAATTAAATATAACAGGGCCTCACTGAACACTTCATACAGAGCATGTTTTCCTAAAAGACACTTAAAGCAAAATCTGATAACTGTAAGTTTATAAGAATGATAGGTTAATTTTTATTCTGACTTTTTGTCAATATCAAATACAACACAGATACAGTACTGACACGCTACTACCATGAGCAAATCATTCCTGTGCTAATAACAAAGGAAATTATTCCTTCCTGACCCACCAAAGTATAATATATACATATTATATACACAAAATCTATAACTATTATATACATATAACTTTTTCATGGAAATTTGACTTATAGCTTTAAAGAAAAAAGAGCCTTAAAACTATGTAACTCCTAACGTATCCTTTCCCTAAAGCCATAAACACACCTCTAGTCATCCCGTCCAACAAAAATATACCACAGCAGGTGGAGTCACAAAAAAGTAAATGGTTTCAATCTTTTCATTCATTTTAGTCTATTCCCTCAACTAAAACTTCAAACTGCAGGTGCGTGCAGCATACTTCTGCTATGACAAGCGCAGTGTATCTTTGTAACCTGGGTTTCACCTAATGATGTGTGAACTGAATGTTAACTGCAGCAAAATGACTCCAAGCCAAGAAAGCCCCAGTTGAGGGTCTCTCCTGGAAGAGGGACCAAGCTACAGGAAGACATCAGAGTGTGGTTGGATCTTTGGTTCTTGGGAGATTACCACTCCTTCATTCCCTTCCACTTCTAATGTTTTGAGAGCAGTGTATAAATTAAATTGGTATTTTCAGTTTGCAGACATACCTCACTTTAGGGTCCAAACTTGATTTCAGTCTGGAAACTAGCATCTAAATGAGTTTGAGGGAGGAATAGTTTTTAAGAAAAGTCAAATCAGTCAAAGTAAAACACTAACCAATTATTGTAGGGAAACAGTTTCATATCTGGAATTGATTATGTGTGAGACAGAAAGAAGAGTTTTCTTAGGACAGTTGGTTTAATTGCCTTTTTAAAACAAAAAAGAATAACCTAGGAATTTCAGCTTTTCTCAAATGCAAACAGGCCACCTCCAGTTAATGAATATATTTGCTTCTTATTCCAACCAGAATTGTTATTACTATATCCATAAACAGTTTATATAACTTGTTGATTAACTAAGGCAAATTTTCAAATGTCCCTTTGGGGTCACATTTTGCCTTGGAGATTTTGTATGTTAGGGTCAAATCTATGTGTTCAGACATATTGTTTCTTTAAAAAAGAAAACGTGCTGTGAGAAGCATGGTTTTGGCATCAGACTGACCTAGACTTTAATTTACAAGGTGTGTGACTTTGGGAATTTTATTTAATCTTTCTTTATCTTTTCCACATCTGGGAAATGGGAATAATTCTTATCTTGAAGAGATCTGTGTTCTGATTATTATATTAAATTTTATAATATATATAAAACACCTAACGATTAGGAGATTGTGTTGGTATAGAAAACATTTTACAAATGTTAACCCTCTTCACTTTCTCTTTCTTCAGTCTATTCTTTTTAAACTTATTTTTCGAAAAGCAAATATAAAGAGACAGGAAGCTATATGTACTCTCTACAACTTAAAATGTCAGTAGTGCCCTGGTTGGTATGGCTCAGTGGATTGAGCGTCGACCTGTGAACCAAAAGGTCACTGGTTTGATTCCTGGTTGGGGCACATGCCTAGGTTGCAGGCCAGGTCCCCAGTTGGGGACATGGGAGAGGCAACCGATGACATTGATGTTTCTCTCTCCCTCTTTCTCCCTCTCTTTCTCTTTCTCTCTAAAAATAAATTAATCAAAAAAATTCAGTAGTATAGTGTACAAGATTAAATATGTACATGGGTTTGAAAGTATTGTCCTTTGGCTATCTCAGAAAAGTTTATCATTATAGTTAAAGACATTTCATGAAATGTGTCTCCTGACATATATAATTGTAGCAAATTGTACCTTATTATTTCACCACTGCCCCCCAACAAGCCCCACCAAGAATAGTGCCATATAATAGTAGCATATTATAATCATCTTGATTCATTAAAATCCAGATAATCATGGGCCCTGGGGTTACAGTACATCCTGGACCATAGCGTGGCATCGCCTCTGTTGCCAACCTCTTTCTAACATCAGGGTCACCAGTGGACAACTTTGCAAACTAATACTTTGCCCAAAATATAGGAGAGGATTCTGATTTGCAGTGAAAAAGTTTAGTGTGGCTAAGAATGATGCTGAAAGCAGCATTTTATTCCCGAGGAACAGGTTATGATCTTTCGAAAGAAACTCAGCCAGAACATTTATACCACGTTAACACCAGTGAATGGAAAAAAGACAGAGGGAGGTGACATTGTTTGTTTTTATTTCCCTTATATTTTTCTGAGGTTTATAATATGTTTTATGAAATGAATAGTAATATTGAATCCTTTCTATTGTCTCCACTTGAGTCTAGGTGCAGGAATAAATCTGTAAGGATGGGTTAGGGAGACTGAGAGCAGCTGTTGATGGAACCAAGGAGATCAGGGGAACATCTAAAGATGACTGCGAGAATACCAAATGCCACAGACCCAAAGTGGTGGAACAATACATCAGAATTATCAAACGAAAAGAGAGGGTTTTGCCATCATTTTAAAAGCCCTAAGGACAGTTTTCAGGCACTGAGTTTAGGTCTTTGTGTGAAGCAAAAAATACAGGGCAAGATAGAGTTGATATTTAAATAGCATGCAAGACAGAAAGCTGCTTGATGTGGTCAAGCATTTGCTCTCCTCATACTCTGTTCTGTTTATAAACATTCCAGTTATGCGAATAATAAAGAGCCAAGGACAGACCTCAGCTATCCATGATCTTTTTGGTACTGGAGGGGTTCGGGAGGAGGTGTTGAGTTTTTGTGGGTTAAAGCTTGTCAAGGGCGCATCAAAATGTAATAACTATGAGACAGATTGGATGGCAGATTTTGGCAGCTAACAAGGAGCATTTTCCTTATAGGATGTGCAAGCTTGTGAGCGGCACTACAATTAGAAATATTATTTTTGCCTGAGCTCTTCTTATATTTTTTATTCTCAGAAATGACAACAGCGAAAGATCGTACTTCTGACTCCCTACTACACTCTGCCCGTCTCCCTGATGCTAAAGTAACTACTATCTTAATTTGGTATCATTGTTTTAAATCAGCTCAATGTATTCAGTGTTTATGAGATATTGATCCTTCAAGAAGTTAGTAATAAATTACTTAAAACTAATTCTCTGAAATTTTTATGTGTATGCAAAATATCCTTTCGGTACTTTTTGTAATTGTTGTTGTGATTCTAACCATATGTCTCCAGTAAGAAAGCAAGATCTTCGTTTCTTAACAGTTGATGTATGCTTGCTACTGTGTCACACAGGAATCAGTAATATTGTTAGCGACAATTAAATCATTTCCACAGAAACTAATTTTAAAATTCAGGAAAGAAAAACAGCACTACTTTTCTGCTACTTAATAGAGTTCATGTCAAACAACCCAGTGAGACAGTTCAACCTGTTTCTCAGAGGTTAAAGGTGAGATACCCAAAGTGGTAAATGGTATACTCAGAGATTGACAGCCTATGTGGGCCATCATTAGGATTCCAAGCAGCTGACCAGGCAACTCCTAGTGTCCCGGTTATTTAAACCATAAACAACCCTAAAAGAGAGTAGAGTGGGAACTGAAAGGGAGACAAAAGGAGGTAGGTCGCTGAATTTAGTTTTTTAAATACATGCAGGGAATGTCCATTCAAGAGTCAGCTACCATTCGCAATAAGTGGTGTTGGGAAACCTGGAAAGCCACATGCAAAAGAATGAAACTAAACTGCTATCTAACACCATATACAAAAAGTAACTCTAAATGATTAAAGACTTGACTATAAGAAATAAAACAATAGAATACATAGAAGAAAGCAAAGGTACTAAATTTATGGACTTTTGTCTCAGAGTGGTTTTTGTGACCTTGACCCTAAACACGAGGGAAGTAAAAGCAAAAATTAATGAATAGGACTACATCAAACTAAAAAGCTTCTGCACAGCAAAACAAATCATTAAAACAAAAAGGCCTGCAACAGAATGATATTTGTGGTATTACTTATAAGAGGCCAATATCCAAAATATATAAAGAACTAATACCACTCAACAGCAACATCAGCAGCAATCCATTTAAAAGATGGGCAGAGACCCTGAGCAGATACTTTTCCCAAAAAGGCATACAGATGGCCAAAAGATATATGAAAAGATGCTCAACTTCACTAGGAATAAGGGAAATACAAATCGAAATCAAATGAGATACCTCCTTATACATGTTAAAATAGGTATTATCAACAAGACAAGAAATAAATGTTGGAGAGGATGTAGAAAAAAGGGAACTTGTACACTGCTGGTGGGAATGTAAATTGGTGCAGCCACTATGAAAAATAGTATGAAGCTTCCTCCAACAATAAAAAATAGAGTTACTATATGATTGAGTGATCCCTCTTCTGGGTACCTACCTGAAAAACTTGAAAACATTTACTTGTAAAGATACATGTACCACTATGTTCATTGCAGCATTATTCACAATAGCCAAGACATGGAAACAACGTGTCTTTTGACTGATGATTGGATAAAGAAGATATGGTAAATATATATGGTAAATATATACAATGGAATACTACTCAGCTATAATAAATGGTGAAATATTGCCATTTTCAACAGCATTGATGTTAATTTAAATATGTAAAACGGAAAAGGACAAGAACCGTATTATTTCACTCAAATGTGTGATATAAAACAGAAAGCAAAAAACAAACAAAACAAACTCATAGACACAGGCAACAGTATGTGGGTTACCAGAGGGGAAAGGGGATAGGGGAGGAAGAAGAGATTAAAGAGAAAGGGTCAAATACATGGTAATGAAAGAGACTAGATTTTGGGTGGTAAGCACACAATGCAATATAGAGATGATGTATTATAATTGTATACCTGACACATATATAATGTTATTAACCAATGCTACCTCAATAAAGTTAATATTAAAAAAGGAAAGCAATCTCAACTTATATAAAGTATAATTTAGTTGCCTTATTTATTTCAAAATACTGAGTCTGGAACCTTGTTTGAAGATGATAAAAAGAAAAGCAAAAATTAGAAAATAATTTGCAGAAAAAGATAAGAACTGAGAAGAATTTTAAGAAAATATTTGGTGTCTTAAATAAAGGACGAGAAGTAGGTAAATATGAATAGGAACAAATAATCTTAAAAGAAAAAAAGGTTGAAGTGAAAAGATAAAAGGATGAAATTAAAAGGGTGATAATAAAATTTTAAAAAATTGCAAGGGCCAAAAAGCCAGATTATTAGACTTTAAATCTTTAAAATCTGCACTGAAAGAACAGCAGAATCAATGATACAGAAACTCAAATCAATCATGTGGTTGTGGGCATAGAAGTTTTCTTGGACCAAAGAAAAATAATAAGCAGGAAGAAGGAAGCAAGAGCTACCAAGCTGAGGCTAAGAGGTATATCTGAAGAAAAGAATGAAATAAAAGAAAAGTAGCAATAATCAAAGATATAAGAGGAAACATTTTCCTTGAGATAAAGGACTATGTAAGCAGATTCCAATGATTGGCAGTTTATAGTTCACAAGAAAACCACTGTAAAAAGTGCAAACCTATACACATCCTGATAACATTTTTAAAGTACATAATTGGGTGAAAAAAATCTCCAAGTTCAGGAATGGAAAGCAACAAATTCTGGTCACTCTTAGCTATATCCTCTGCAAAATTAAATGCTGAATGACAATGGAGGAACATCTCATTTATTGCTGAAAATTTGTTTAAAAGTGTCCCTGTGATCCCTGTTGGCCATTTCTTCCTAAAAGATTATAAGAGTAGGCAGAACATTTGCCCTACAATCATATGCTCAGCAGTAGTTCAAACCCTCATGTCAGCTTGCTTTAAAAGATCTCAGGTGATTCAAACTTGCTCAGAAATGTGATATAAAATCTTATCTCATCAGCAGAGAACTAAAACAATGATGTGGCAGGCAGCCGCCAAGATGGCCTCCAATGATTACTGTATGCTGATATTCATACTTTCATGTAACTCTTGCTCCATAAATGTGGAATGAATTTAGTTGTCCTGTTTAGCGTATATAATGTAACAGAGGTAACAATGATCTTTCCAAGATTAGGTTACAAATCTAATCTCCAGGTTAATCTCCTGCTGCCATATTTTAACCTTCCCAGTTGAGAGCCCACATGACAATGAACTGAGAGAAGCCTCTAGCCAAGAGCCTATGAGGAACTGAGGCCCTCAGTTCAATAATTTATGAAGAAATGAACTCTGCCCACAAATCCAGCCTTCAGATGAGAATGCAACCCCAGCCAACATGTCAATTACAGTCTTGTGAAGAGCCTTGAGGCACTCAACTAACCCATGTCCAGATTCCTAACACAAAAATTTAGAGATAATAAATGTTTGTTGTTCTAAGCTACTCAGTGCTCAAATAATTTTTGCAGTAATAGATAACCACCACATAACATGTTAATACCGAGTAAAAAATAAGGGGATAAAAAGTAAGTCTTTGGCCTCTGGGTCATGTGGTGTTCTGATATGTCTTTCATATGCCTTATTTTTAAATAACTGAGAATTAGCATTTGTCATGAGATGGGAGTCACCTCTAATCTGAGAAAGCACTTGATAAAATGTAAAAAAAGAATTTCAAGTGCTTGATACATGTACCAAACTCTATCAAATCTCTAATCATGGACTACACAAATGTACAAATTATATAATCAGTCCATCCATCAATATATCTTTAACAATAAAATTAAATATCTGAAAAATCATAATAATAATTAGGTCTAAAATACCAGAATTTATTTGGAAGGCCTGGTAGCACAGTGATGGGGTACACAGCTCCAGAATGAAGAGGACCTTTGTCTGAATGATGACTCCATCGTGCTTACCTAATAAGCTTGGGCAAGTTCCATAATTTCTCAATGTTTTGGTCTCCTTCATAAAGTAGAGATACACTATTACATGTAAAAACTAACATTGTAGCATGTTAGTAAATGTAAGGTATTATCAATACTACATTTTAAGAGCTAAAAGTAAAAGAGGGAAAAATAAATTTGCTCAACTCATAATGTCAAGTGTAGGCAAATTTAAATTTTGCTGCTTGGATTTTAATTTTGACAATTAGGAAATATATGTCAAAGAATAGTTTTGAAAAATGTGAAGGTAATAAAATAAACATATTTCAAAACACTGAAGAAGATACAAGCAACTGAAAAGACCAAAATAAGGGGGAGGGGGCATTAATACAAGGAAGCATATAGAAAACATTAAATAAGTCAAAGTCAATACACGAATATATTAATGATAGTAACAAATAAAAATTTTTAAAGGGAAATCTTTCTCATATTTGGTCATAAACAAAATATTACTACTGTATTAGTTTCCTAGGGCTGCCGTAACCAATTTCCACAACCAAAATATATTCTTTCACAGTTCTGTAGGCTAGAATGGTGTCAGCAAGCTCAGGAAAGAATCCTTCCTTGCCTGTTTCATGTTTGCAATCCTTGGCATTCCTTCACTTATAGCTGCATCATTTCAGCCCTGTCTGCATCTTCACATGCCATCTCTTCTCTCTGTCAGTGACTCTGTTCCTAAAACTCTCTCTCCAGCTGTTGGATTTAAGGCCAGCCCTAACCCAGTATGACCTTATCTTAACCTGATTATGTCTACAAAGACCCTATTCCCAATTGAGGTCACATTCACAGGCACAGGCCACAAGCACAGGCACAGGTTAGGACTTCAACACACCATTTAGAAGACAAAATTCCACCTCTAATGGTGAGATACTAATACCTAAAAATAGTCAGAAACAACTTAAATATGTGACAATAAGGAAATAGTCAAATTAGCATACATCTATATAATCAAATATCCAAAACTTAACTAAGAATCAGATTGTGAGAAATTATTATTTTCTCACTTAATATATGAGAAAATATTAGTGATGTGCTATAAAGTAAAAATATTGAAATATTATATAAATAGTTAAATACATAAAATTATGTAATGGCCTCACATAATCTATACATATATATACATAGGAAAAAATCATAGGAAAAAATCTTAAAGAAACTACATAAAAATAGTAATAGTGGTTAATGTTGGTTGGTAGGATTAGAGGTGATTTCTATACTCATCATAATTTGCTATACTTTCAATATTTTCTTACAGTTAAAATATTGTTTTAGACTTTTACAGTCAGGTGCTTTACATTTTGCTTTTGTTTATAACAATAAAAGTAAAGTATATTTTTTATACCTACCTTCTAAGGGTTGTGGATATGTTTGTGTGTTTCTTGAAGGAATTTAATAAAGCTTTAGGAATATATGGGACATAACATAGTTGTAAGTTTACATGCAATGCTGAGATCACACATCAATAACCTGGGTTTACAGTCAGGATCTGCTACCTTCTAGCTGCATAGACTTGAAATACATGGGCATCTAGTATCCAGATGGAGATGAACTAAGGTATGGAGTCTGCTTAAGAAGAAAACATCAAAGTTGATCAGTGTCAGAACTTTCCAGATCTGGTAAGGCAGTTCCCACTAGAGACTACAGCTTTGGCATGAACCTCAACTTGACTGCTAGTAGTAACAATTGACTTCCCATCTACTCCTCCTCACCAAGATGGAGGCCCTGCAGCAGAATAAGTTCTACCCTTGGATCCTGCTGTGTCTCATCTCTCTGACATCCAGGCAGAAATGACCTAAAAATTCCCTGCCAGGCTTTTAGAACCCAAATCTGCCTCTCATTATTAGAATCCAGCCTGTATTGGACCATGCACTTATATTTTAAGTGAGTCTTAGTGGAGAGGCAGTATCACTTTACAGAAGACAAATCTGTTTCAGGGAGGTAGCGTAGAAAAAATCTTTGTGCTCTAATGAATGGGTGTTTGCTTGTGTCACACAAAGTGAGGATTATACAAGAAAAGCAGCCCTGGTAGCATTGCTTTAATATCCCCTTAGTTTCTTCCCTTTGCACATAGTTGTTCCTTCCACCCCACACACCATCCCAGGAAAAAGAAGAGAGCACACAGCCAACAGCACTGGGCCCAGGGTTCTAGAACTTGTTCTTTCACTTGCTCTCTTGATCAGTGGCTCCCTGGTCTTTACCGTTCCCTGAGTGGTGGGAGGGCATTTTAGGAAGTACAGACAATAGGAAGGAAGGCAGGGGGTTACATTATAGTCTGTTCGGGAGCCACCAGCAGTTCATTGTCCCTCTATACTAAGGTAGGGGCTAACTGATAGATGGAAAGGGACAGGACATAGCATCTGACAATGCAGAACAGCAGTACCAGTGTTTCAGATCGTCTGCTCCAGTGGATTAAAAGCCTCCACTAACACAGTCAGCTGTAGTACATTTCACAAGCCAACAGGAATAAAAAACTCATAGGCAGCAGGAGAAGGAAAAGAGTAGGAGGAGGGAAAGAGCAGGAGAAGCATTTTGAAATTTATCAAGCTTTAAGCACTGAAGAAAAGCTGAGGCAGAAACATAGCAACTATGCTATTGAGGCACAGATGGCCCACAAAGGGACCCTGGTGGACACCCTGCACCACTCTGAGGAGACCACGTGCTACATGTGCCACGTGCTACATAATGAAACAAAGGAATGACAGGAGCATGTTCTTAGAGCTGCAAACTTCATGCCAGACTGCATGGTTCCCTGACAGCTGGCAACTGAAAGATACCTGCTCATGATGGAACAGAGGGGAGACCCTGAGATGAAAGGGTTGGGCATGTCTGAGCACAGAAAGCTGTGGTTGAGCTGTCCACTCCTCAATTAGAACTGAACTCCTTGCATGATTCATTGAGATCAACAAACATGGCTCTAGGCTGAAGAAGAAGAGGAAGAAGAAGGAGGAGGATGGGAGGAGGAGGAGGTAAGAGAGGGAGAAGAAAGAAGGAGGAGAAGGCAGAGTGAGGAAGGAAGATGATAACTTTCTTGTGCAAAAAAAACAGATCTGTCTATGATAGTTTACAGGGCTGTGAATTAAATTGAACTGCAGAGACAATGTGAGGAAAAGCACAGTACCATGACAGAAGAGTGTAATCTGTAGTGATCTGTAATCTGTAGTGTAATCTGTATTGGTTTATCAATCCAATAAGCAATCATTGTACACCAGCTGTAGACACAACCCAGGGCAAGAGAGGCAGTATGGGGAGCAGAGACATATAAGAGGATGGGTCTTAGTATGGGCATGGAAGGTACTGTTATACAGGTCAAGAGATATACAGAGGGCGTCTTCTCCATACAGGGAAAATTAAGAATTAATTTAGGCAAGGAATAAGCATTTAGTTTGTTGGAGTGTCTCCAAAGAAACTTTGTCCATCTTTTCCCACTCCTACAGTTTTAGAACTTACTGAAAAAATGGATGCAGGGGTCACATAGGGATCAATCTATCAGCTTCATTATATGTAAATCTCAATCTGAGAATGTGACTAGTACCAGAGGTCACAGTCAGGTGCAGTTTTCTCTGAGGCAGAGGCACAGCCTGCTTTATACTAGTAGCACAAGAAGGAAAGAACATGCCCTGTCTACAGGCAATCTGGGCTGAGAGAAAACCCAGAGGGGCTAAGCCAGCAAAGTCAGTTACTTTCCTTCAATTAAGCAATCAAGATGTCTCCCTTTCCTTTGAGAGGGGACTGGAAGGAAGGCTGAAAGTTTCCTCCTTTCCCAGTGTTCCAGAAGGACAGAAGTTTTTATTTTATGGGCCCTTGTAGAGATGCATGGAAAAGAAAATTGTTTTCATTTGTATGGGCATATACTGTCAGACTGTACATTTGGATATTTAGAGGAATTCTAATTTCTCAATGAGCTAGAAGGCCTAAAGATCATTTTGTACAATGGTATTCAATTTTTTTCTTTCAGTTGTTGAACTCTTTTTTGAAATATAAAACACAAATGACAGAGCTGTTCTGGCTAAAAGGAACAAAAGATAAGAGGTGTGGAAAGCCTAGGCTTGACCTATGAGGATGCCCCCTACCTAGCAGCTACCCAAAGGCAACTCAGAAGAACCCTAGGACTTTACCCTATAGTTTCTAAACCTCTGAAATGGTCCTACTGTGCTTGAATCATGCTAGTCAGAGAAGTTACGTGACTACCCATATCATACAACTGAGTCAGTGGCAGAGATGGGGATACCAGAATCCATCATGGTGTCAAGTGTTGAAAGCAACACAAAGAGTTTCAACTCACTTGAAAGAGACCTATAGTGATATCTGCCTTCATTTCTTTTTCTACCACCATGCACCCCATCTAATAATGTCCATATATACCTTCCCAGGAGCTCATACTGAAAAATATTATCAGAAAGAGCTATGAAATCCTGTAACTGTCATTCCAATTGATATAGATCTTTACAAGAGTAAATAATTATTAACAATATAATTTAGCTGAATAAAAAGGGATAAACTAGTAGAGCTTCCAAAGTGACCTCCAGCACTATAATTTTAATAATCTGTCTTTCTCTCTTTTCCAGAGAGACCAGTCAACACTTAGCACAATGGGCAGCTGCTAGTTAAATGGACTGCCCTCACTACAATCCCAACCTTTTGCAAGAAAGGCATGGTGAAGCGGGTGTTGTTCACCAGAAGGGTAAAACTGATTTGGCAAGTGAAGACAGAATTAGGTTGAATCATATGAAATCAAATTAAACAAAAGCACTAGGTCACATGATTTTGTAAACCATAAAAAGCCAAATATTGACTCTTCTATGTTTCAACATGTATTTCACTGTCCTGATTGGTCCCAACAAATTTGGATCTTCCAGTATTCTAGATAACATACTTGGGTCACGCTGATCCCTGACTTTGCTCCTTAAATTGGGACAAGGATCAGAAACAATGGTGTGGCCTTAGACATTAGGTTACATAGGTCTACTAAGGGCAACTGAACATGTCCCAGGCATTATCTCCATAACACCAGTTCCTATACATTGCCCTCCTTCCCCTATCCTTGGTTCATGCTCACACACCCACATCATACAGAGACTGCACTGAGACCACCAACTGATTCAATACTGATTGCTGAATGCTTATAATACGGAACAACTTTCGCTACTGTCAGAAGTCACAGGAAAGGGAGCAACCAGAATTTAGTATCTCTGCATTTGATCACTTACCTTTCCCAAGAACATTATCAAAAGTATGTATGAACATATTTATTTCTATTATTCCTCTCATAATTATACCCAGGAATAATCCCTGCAAAGCACATGCATTGTTTAAAAAGCCACTCTCTGTGTCAGGGGAAATCATATTGTCACATGTTGGCAAGCCAGAATATCACTATTACTAACTTACTTTACAAAACAAAGTGGGGGTAAAAACCAAGGGAAAGGAAATTCAAACATCAAATAGCATTGATGGGCTTATCATCATTGTGCTACATTACCAGGTGACCTCTGCAGACTGGAAATTGGGTTACATCAACAAACCTTTCACTTTAAAGTGTGAGATGAAAGAGTGCCTCCCTAACATTTTGCAGTATTACTGGCTCAGGTTTAAAGAAAGTATGCAGCCAGGTACCCGTGTCACATTTCAATCTGTGATATTGACATGGATGTGAAAACCCAAGCCTTTGAAACTGAGCCTTTCATATGTTGAACAAAAACCTGAAATTCACTCTGCTGCAAAGACCTGAAGGAGAGAAGGTAAGATGATAAAGGGGAAACTTTAACACATGGAACATTTATGAATTCTCCTGCCATGGGCCGTAACACAAGTCTGCTAAAGTAGACTTTTTTTTCAGGCATTGGTTTGTTTGGTTTTCCTCAATATCAAGGCTTGCCTGCCTGTGTAAATATTCTAAAAAGTCAGTGATGTGTTGCCAAAGTAAGGAAAAGTATTTAACAGAACCAGCCTTAAGATTACTTCAGTTATAGTGCCCCAACAACCACCCTATCCAACAGCACTATCTTGTCATTTATTTCAGTAAAACTGGTTCCTCTGTTGCATCAGCAAACTACCAGGTAACCAGTGAAGAGCTAAAATAATGGATGCAAGCTTTGCTAAGCATTTACAAATGATCTTCTCTGTATTTTAAATTTTTAGACTTACAGTTTTGACCTAGAAGTTAACAGATACCAAGCCCTATAGCTCACCTTCCAGTTTAATCAATAGATATGTATATAGGAAATGGAAAGACTGTAGAGAGAGGATTTCTCAGCTCCCCATTAATCATTTTAAACAAGGTCCTCAAATTCTGCCCAGTCATGCATGACCTTCAGGTTATAGTGGAGAAGGGTAAGAGCTATATCACAAAGGGCATTGAACTTCTTGTAAACAGAAATAAAAGGAGATCTGCTAATATTTCGTGGTGTAAAAATGAGCCTTCAATAGTAGAACACAAAAATGCCCTAATATTTTTAAAGCTTTGAAAACATCTCTAGCTCCAGGTCCTTCTTTGGCATCCGGCCAGGCCCCAGTCCCCTTAACTAAGAACGGAATCCCAGTATGCTCTACCCCTCCTAATTCTGCATAGTCTGCTTCATTTGGCAAAGGACCTAAACTTAACCACAACAGTTAAAAAAAAAGGCTTAGATTCTACTCTAAAATATACAAATCATGAAATGTATACAACTAACAAAAACAGTTTCAGTATGACTTGATGAAAAGAATTTGTGTTTTGTGTATGGGTGTGTGTGTATTTTTTTCTTTTAAATTTGGCATTCAAGTAATGTGAAACCACTGTTTAAGGTAGAAAATCATTTTTCAGTCTCAAAAATCATTGTTACTAGTGGCCAAAAGTCAATCCACATAATAAAAAATATTTGCTAATGCTGAACACCTGCACTTTTACAGATAGCCCCTAAAGACAGCTGTACCTCAGTCTTCTAGTCTACTGATACAGCAGTCAAGCAAAAGCACTAAACTGTAGATAAGAATGTTTGCTAAATTATCCATGCATGTATCTACACAAAGTCAAGGATATTTACTGGTGGACATTGAGAGTAATTAGATACAATAAAGAGCAAACAAAATATGTCCATGGTAAGTGTCCCAGCTCCTACAAGCTTATATTTTGAGGTGGTAGGATACACAAATCAAAACGTACTAAAGGTATAAACATATATCGCTTATGGAAGCCATGTGTAAATATTTATTTCACTTCCCATGGTTAGTTATAGCTTTTTTGGTTTCATTGTTTGATTTTTTTTACTCACTGGGTTTAATGGACAAAGACAGCCAACAGAAGTTTGAAGGAAGGGTTAAGACGATGCCAGAAGGAAAGGATAGCAAGGGGTGGGTAGGAGTGGGAAAAAGTAAGGGGAAAAGGGGACATCTATAATGGTGTCACCAATAAAAATAAAGTTAAAAAAGAAGGTGCTAACATTGTTTTACATTCTTCTGAAATGAAGAGTTTCTAGCAAGCAACTTAAGGACAGTCTGCACATTCTCATTATATATTCAACCACATTGATGCTGACTCTCCATGGCTTTTTCATTGCACTTGCCTCCTCTAACCAATCCAGCAAAACTCAAGGACAGCTGACTTTAACACTATCTTTACAAATAATAGAAACAATTTATTAAAAACCTCACACCACAAAGTCAGGAAATCAAGACAGATTGACTTAAGAATCAGAAGCAAAAGAGAAGAATCTCACAAATAATGGAAAGACAAAGAAACATGACCCACTCAAAGGGAAAGGAGGAATCCCCAGAAAGAGAACTAAATGAAAGAGAGGCAAGTAAACTCTCAGATACGGAGTTCAAAACAACAGTTGTAAAGAAGCTCAATGAGCTCAGTCAGCTCAGAGAGAATTACCAAAAACTACAGGGAAACTACAAGGAACTTACTGCAAACTACATCAGCATGAAAACGGACTTAGAAGCTATCAATAAGAGACAAGAGGAAATGAAGAATACAATTTCTGAATTGAAGAACACAGTAGAAGGAATCAAAAGCAGACTAGATGAAGCTGAGGACTGAATCAGTAAGCTAGATGACAAGGTAGAAGAAAGCTCCCAGAACAACCAAGAAAATGAAATAAGACTCAAAATGAATGAAGAGGCATTGAGGGAAATGCAAGACAACATGAAACATAATAATATCCGTATAATAGGGATACCAGTAGAAGAGGAAGAGCAAGGGATAGAGAACCCGTTTGAAAAAGCAATGATGGGAAACTTCACTAATTGGAGGAAAGAAAAAAATCACACAAGTCTACGAGGCACAGAGGATCCCATTCAAGAGAAACCCAATGAGGCCCACTCCAAGACACATCATCATTAAAATAGCAAATATCAAAGACAAACAGAGAATCCTAAAGCAAGCAAGGGGGAAAGAGGTAGTAACATATAAGGGAGCCCAAATACAGCTAGCAGCTGACTTCTCAACAGAAACACTGTAAGCCAGAAGGAAATGGCAAGAAATATTCCAAGTCATGAAAAGCAAAGGCCTGCAACCAAGACTGCTCTACCCAGCAAGGCTCTCAATTAAAATAGGAGAAATAAGGAGTTTTCCAGACCAAAGAAGGCTAAAAGACTACACCTCCACCAAACCAGCACTGCAAAATGTGCTAAAGAGACTGCTTTAAGATGAAGAAAAAGTCTATGAATACCCAGTTCCTTTCAGAGTTGCCAATACTTGATATTACTAATATTTTTAATACTCATTAATCTGATTGTGACAATGATGTTATTTTAATTGTTCCTTTACTATTTGTTGAAATTAAACCTGTTTTAGTATACTTCTTGCCTATTTCTATTATCTTTTAAAATAGCTTTAAATGACTTTTTGGTATTCTTTACCCATTTATTGATTAAAGTAATGTAGAACTTTTTTCCCTAAAAAAAATCCCCTATTAACAATGTTTTAGATGTGTTGCAAATACCTTTCAGTTCTATTCCTTGTCCTTTAAATTTTTATATGTATATTACCATATATTTAAATGTTTAATGTAATCATAATGTCAATATTTATAGCTTCTGGGTTTGAATATTTTACTTCAGGTCATGAAAAATATTAGTTCTACTTTCTTCTAAAACTCCTTAATTCTACATATTGATTTTTAACTCACCTGAATATTTCTTGTATAATGTGTGAAATAGGGCTCTATATTTGTTTTATTTCAAGTAATAGAGGTCCATGCACCTTATTTGTTGAATAAGCCTTATTTTACCCATTGATTTGAAATATCAAACTAATCATATATTATATTGTTAGGCAGACATATACATCTGTCTCTAGAATGCTCATTATATTTCATTGATCTACTTGATTATTTCTGTGCTGGTGTCATGTTGGTTTAATTGCTGATATTCTATAATGGTTTAAATTTTTTTAATATTTTATAATTAACTTTGACATTAAAAATAAATAAATAAAATCAATCTGCACTTAAGAAGGAAAGCGAGAGAGATGGAACTCCTAACTTTTGCAACAACATGGATGGAAGCAGAGAATATTAAGCTAAGTGAAATAAGCCAGTTGATGAAAGACAAATACCATATGATCTCACCTGTAAGTGGAATATATTCAACAAAATAAACTAGCAAACAAAATAAACCACAGGCATGGAAACATGGAGCAGACTGAAAGTGACCAGAGGGGATGGGGAAAGAGAACAATGGTGAAAAGAAGGGGAAGGGATTAGACAAAGAACATGTATGAATGACCCATGGACATGGACAACAGAGTGGGAATTGACTGTGGGAGTAGGGGATGGGGGTGGGATGGGTGGCGGGGGGTAAAGGGGTAAAAATTGAGACAGCTGTAATGGAATAAACATGATTTATAAATAAAAAAAATAAAACAAAAAACCAAAAAGAATAAAATAAAAATAAAAACCTATTAAGTGAGATCCATGATAACGGAGGAGCAAGCGGAAGCTACACTAACCTCCTTCCAGGAACAATTTGAAATTACAACTAAATTGTAGAGAAATCATCCTGAATAACAAACTGAACACTAACTGGAGAGAAGCCTTATAACCATGGACAGACAGAAGGAACCACTTCACCACAGCCAGACTGGTAAGAAGTACAAAGCAGGCATGAGAGGACTGGCTGGGCTCCATGAGTGGTGGCTAAAATTCCAGAAGGATATTTCAGCAGCTGGGGGTTCTTCCTGAGAAGTATGAGATCTAAGCCCTAAGCTGGGCTCCCCAGCCTACAGCATCAGAGTTAGAAAAGAACCCAGATAATACCCAGCTCTGAAAAGCAGCAGGGTTTCTGTCTGTCAGGGAGAGATGGCTGGAGACACAGAGAACCTTTAAAGAGCCAAAACATATACTTTTGTTTGCAGCCACTTACACTGGGCTCCAGCAGAAGGAGGGCAGAGTGGACTAGGGATACTTGAGGAGAGTCTGGACTTGGTGGCTCTGGAGTGAGAACTAGAGGAACAGCCAGAAGGACTCTTGTGCTGACTTATTCCCCATACTGCAGAAGCCATCTTTCTCAAGAAGAGAACACCCCTCCAGGTGGCATCAGCCTGAGGGAAAGAAATAGCCCCACCCACAGGAATTACTCTGCCGCACGTTGTGGTGCCTAAGCCAGGCTGCTGGCTACAGATTGAGCTATATCACTGATCAGTTTAACAACTAAGATAAAAATACAAAGAAACAGCCAAAATGGGAAGACAAAGAAACAGACCCCAAATGAAAGAACAAGAGAATTCTCCAGAAGAAGAGTGAGATGAAATGGAGGCAAGCAATTTATCAGGTAGAGCTTATAGTAATGATTATAAGGATATGCATTTTGTATTAGATGCATTAATAGCATTGATGATTACATGTAAAATCAGGTATGAGAGAAAACATGTGTAATCCACTGGCAAAAATAAAGTATGTTTCTTCTTGATAAGAAAAAAATTCATATTTTGGCTACTTTAAATACTTGCTCCTTCACTTAATAAATAATAAAGATAAATAAATAAGAGCTACTGCCCTTGTCCTAGCTGCTGCTTTTCCAACCCTTCTGTGATACCACTCCAGCACTGGTAAGAAAGAGGTGAAGGCAAGAAAATCCCTCTGATTCAGAGAACCTGCCTAGCAGCTCACATGTATTGGTTAAGGTTGAGCCTCATCCTCATTGAGGCTCAGGGTCAATCCCATACATGAATGGGTCAACAGCAACCAAGAGTCAATTATAACAGTAGGGCTCACATAACATACACGAGAAGACATTCTCCAAGCACCCAGCTGAGAAGATCAAGGAAATTGAACCACTGGGTCCCACAAGACACCTACTACATAAGGCCACCCCTCAAAAACTGGGAATCATGGCAGATCTATCTAAAATATAGAAACAAACAAAAAGAGTCAGCCAAAAATTGGGAGACAAAGAAAGAGGCCTCAAATGAAAGAACAGGAGGAATCTCCAGAAAAACAGCTAAATGAAATCAGTATAGAACTCAAGTAATGGCTATGAGAATGCTCAAAAAACTTAGTGACAACTATAACAGCATGAAAATGGATAAAGAGTCCATGAAAAATAACCAATCATAAATGAAGAATACCATATCTGATATTAAGAATACACTGAAAAGAATAAAAAGTAGGTTGAATGATGTAGAAGATTAAATCAGAGATTTGGAAGACATGGTGGGGAAAAAAAGTACCCAGCAGAAGCAGAAAAAAGAAAAATGAAATAAAAAGAATGAGAATAACTCAAGGGAACCTTGGGACAACATGAGTCCTAACAACACCCACATCACAGGGGTAATAGAAGAAAACAGAGAATAAGGGATCAAGAACCTACTTGAATAAATAATAACTAAAAACTTCCCTAACATGGTAAAGGAAACAGGCACACAAGTCCAAGAAGCACAGAAAGTCACAACCAAGATGAACTCAAAAGAGGCTCACACAAAGACATATCATAATTAAAATGCCAAAGGTTAAGGATACAGGGAGAATCTTAAAAGCAGCAAGAGAAAAGCCTCAATTACCTACAAGGGAGCTCCCATAAGACTGTCAGCTGATTTCTCAACAGAAACATTTCAGGCCCAAAGAGATTGGCATGAAATAGTCAAATGATAAAAAGCAAGGACCTACAACTAAGTCTAATATTCACAACAAAGTTATCATTTAAAATGGAAGAGGAAATAAAAGAGCTTCTTAGAGATGAAAACGTTAAGGGAGTTTGTTACCACAAAACCATATTACAATAAATGTTAAAGCGTCTGCTATACGAAGTATGGGGGAAAAAGAAGAAAAACAGAAACAGAAACAAAACAAAAGAACAGAGGTAAAAGAACAAATTGACAATAAATGCATAACTATCAATAATTACTTTAAATAAAATGGCTTAAGTATTCCAATCAAAAGACAGAGGATAGCTGAATGGATAAGAAAACAACACCCATATATATGTGCTGTCTATAAAAGACCCACCTCTGAATGAAATATACATACACTAAATGCAAAGGGATGAAAAAAGATATTTCACTCAAATAAAAATTTTGGAAAGTTGAGACAGATACACCTATATCTGAAAAAGTTAACTTCAAAACAAAGGCTATAGTAACAGACAAAAGAGGACACTACATAGTGATAAAAGGAGCAATCCAACAAGAGGATAGAACTCTGGTAAACATTTCTGCTCCCAATATAAGAGCACCTAAGATATAAAGTTAATGTTGATGAATATAAAGGGAAAGACTGACAGTAATACAGTTATAGTAAGAGATTATAGCACCCATTGACATCAATGGATATATCTTCCAGTCAGAAAATCAACAGGAAATGGTGGTCTTAAATGACACACTGACCAGATGGATCTAAATGATATCTCCAGAGCATTTCATCCCAAAGCAGCAGAATAACATTCTTTTCAAGTGCACCTGAAACATTTTCAAGAATAGACCATATGTTAAGACACAAAACAAGTGTCAATGAATTAAATAAGATTGGCATAATATGAAGCATCTCCTATGACCAAAATGGTATGAAACTAGAAATCAATCACAAGAAGATCACTGAAAAACACACAAAGACATGAAAGTTAAATAACATGTTATTAAACAATGAATGGGTTTGCAATGAGATCAAGGAAAAAATCAAAAGTTACCTTAAAGCAAGTGAAAATTAGAATTCAACCCAAAATCTTGGGATATAGCAAAAGCAGTCTTCAGTGGGAAATTCATAGCATTAGAAGCCTATTTCTGGAAACAAACAAAAACCTTAAATAAACAACCTAACTTTACACTTAAAGGAACTGAAAAAAATACAACAAAGGAAGCTCAATATGATTAGAAGGAAGGAAATAATAAAGATCAAAGCAGAAATAAGCAACATAGTCTAAAAAACAACATAAAATATCAGTGAAACCAAGAGCTTTTCCTTTGTAAAGATAAACAAGATTGGCAAACCCTCTAACCAGACTCATCAAAATAAAAAGAGAGAGGGTGCAAATAAAATCAGAAAGGAAAGAGGAGAAGTAACAACTGACACCAAAGAAAAACAAAGGATTATAAGAAAACATTATAAACAACTATATACCAACAAACTGGACAATATGAAAGAAATGGATATATTAATATAAGCATACATCTTCCAAAACTGAAACAAAGAATCACAGAATCTGAATAGACAGATTATAACTAGTGAAATTACAGGAGTAATCAAAAACTCCCAAAATAAAAGTCCTGAATCAGATGGCTCACAGAAGAATTTTACAAAATATTCAAAGAAGAACTGACACTTATCCTTCTCACACTATACCAAAAATTCAAGAAGGAAGAAAACTCCCAAGCTCATTGTACAAGGCCAGAATTACCCTAAGTTCAAAACCAGATAAAGACACTACTAAGAAAGAAAATAGGCCAATATCCCTAATGAACTTAGATGCCAAAATCCTCTGCAAACCGTATACAGCAATATAGTAAAAGATCATACACCATAGTCAAGTGAAATTTATGCCAGGGAGGCAAGGGTGGTACAATATGCATAAATCAATGAATGTTATACACCACATAAACCAAATTAAGGATAAAAACTATATAATCATATCAATAGATGCAAAAAAAGCATTTCATATAGTCCAACACTTATTTATGATGAAATCTCTCAGAAAAATGGAAATAGAGGGAACATATCTAAATGTAATAGAGGTCATATATGAAAATCTCACAGCCAACATCATACACAATGGGATAAAACTAAAACAATCTCCCTTAAGGTCAGGAACAAGGTGGGGATGTCCACTTTCAACACTTTTATTCAGCATAGTACTAGAAGTCATAGCCACAGCAATCAGACAAGAAGAAATAAAAGGCATTCAAATTGGAAGTAAAACTGTCATTATTTGCAGATGACATAAAATTGTACAGAGAAAACCCTAAATACTCAACCAGAAAGCTATTAGTTGAATAAATAGGCAAAGTAGCAGGATACAAAATTAATATTCAGATATTGGTGGTATATCTATATACCAATAATGAATGATCAGAAAGAGAAACTAAGAAAAAAAATCCTGATTGCTATTGCAACAGCAAAAAATAAGGTACTTACAAATTTAACCAAGGAGATAAAAGACATGTGTACTTGGAAAACTGTAGGACATTAAAGAAAGAAAATGAAGATACAAACAAGTGGAAGCATATGCTGTGTTCATGGATTGGAAGAAATAACATCATTAAAATGCCCACACTAATCAAAACAAGCTATAGAAGCAATGCAATTTCTATTGAAATACCAATGGCACAATTTACTGACCTAGAACAAATAATCCAAAAATTTATACATACCCAAGACAGACCTCTAATAGACTCAGCAATCATGGCAAAGATGAACAAAGTTGGAGGTATCACAGCACCTGATATCAAACTATACCACATGGCCATTGTAATCAAAACAGCCTGGCACTGGCATAAGAACAGGCACATAGATCAATGGAACAGAATAGAGTCCAGAAATCAACCTATACCTATATGATCAATTAATATTTTACAGGAGGGAAAAACATAAAATTGGGTAAATATAGTCTCTTTGATAATGGTGTTGGGAAAAATGGAGCAGATACACTCAAAAAGTAAAATTAGAACATCAACTTATATTATACTGAAGAACAAACTAAAAAATAGATAAAAACTCAAATGTAAGTAATGAAACAATAAAAATCCTAGAAGAAAAGATAGGTAATAAAATTTCAGACATCTCTCATATCAATATTTTTGCTAATACTTCTCCTAGGGCAAGGTAAAAAGGTAAAAAATAAACAAATGGGGCTATATCAAACTAAAAAGTTTCTGCACAGCAAAAGAAACCATCAGCAGAATGAAAATGGAATCCACTCCATGGGATAGCTTATTTACCAATGATACATGTGATAAGGGGCTAATTTCCAAAATGTTAAAGAACTTATACAACTCAACACCTGGAAGACTAAGAATTTCATTAACAAAATGGGCAAAGGCCCTATATAGTCACTTCTCCAAAGAGGACATACAGATAGCCAATTGACATATGAAAAAATACTCAACCTCACTAACCATCATACAGATGCAAATTAAAATCACAATGTGATAGCACCTCACATCTGCCAAAATGGCTACCATCAATAAATCAACAGCAAGTGGTGGTGAGGATGTGGAGAAAAGGAAATCCTCATATACTTTTGGTGGGAATGCAGACTGGTGCAGCCACTTGGAAAGCAGTATGCAGTTTCCTCAAAAAATTGAAAATGAAACAGCCTTATGATCCAGGGATCCAACTTCTGGGAATATATCCTAAGAATCCTAAAACACCAATTTAAGAGAATATATTCTATGTTCATAGCAACATTATTTACAGTAGCCAATATCTGGAAACAGCCCAACTGTCCATCAGTAGATGAGTAGATAAAAAAGCAGTGGTACATTTATACAAGGGAGTACTACAAGGTCGTAAAAAAGAAGAAAAAAATCTAAAACCTTACCCTTTGAGACAGCATGGATGGGCCTGGAGATCATTATGTTAAGTGAAATAAACCAAAGAAAGATAATTATCACATGATCTTGCTTATTTGTGGAATCTGATAAACAAAATAACGTAAAAAACAAAATAGAAACAGAGAAAGGGATACATGGAACAGACTGATGGCTGTCTGAGGGGACAGGAGAGGAGCACTGGATAAAAGATGGTGAAGACATCAGCCAAAGAACATATATGCATAAGGTATAGATACAGACAACATCGTTGTGATGGCCAGAGGGAAGGCGGTGAAGAGCTGGGTGAAGGTGGGAAAAGGGGGGAAAAACAGGGACAACAGTAATAGTGTAAACAATAAAAATAAGGGACTAATTTCCAAAATGTTAAAGAATTTATACAACTCAACACCCAGACTAACAATTCCATTAACAAAATGGGCAAAGGCCCTGAATACACACTTAAATAAATTAGTAAGTTAATAACTTACATTAACTTATTATATGATATGCTAATATATAAGTTAATGGGCATTCTTAGTAGGAAAAAAACAATAATGCAGACTGGAAACAATGGGACTGCAAAAAAAGTTAATGTTTCAAAATAAACATTACTTTAAAGCTTCAATAAAATGTGTTTAAAAGCAGTTTTTTTCTTTTTTGTGTCAATTTAGTCTTATTAGCACTTTATGCTTTTTCTGGCTGATAACTCATGGCTTTCTTGAGTTCTAAAAAATTCTTAGCTGTATCATCTGTTGTATATTGTCTTTATTCTCTCCCAGAAATCCTACTAGAAATATATTTCAATGTTTCAATGCATCCTTTATTTATTTATTTTTTGGTTTTTAATCTCTTCACTTTCTGCCTCCCTTCCTCCTTTCTTTCCTGCAATATTCTGTGTAGTCAGTTCTATTTTATCATTTCAAGTAACTACCATTTCAGCTGTGTCCAAATTATTATTTACCCTTTTTATTAGAGTCCTGTTTTAACTTATTAATCTATATGTAAAATTCACTTGCAAGATTTTAATGGATTCTTAGCCATATTCATCCGTACTTGTTTCACATTTTTTTCATTTTTATTTACAACATTTTAATACTGTTTAAGTTGGATTAGTAGTTCCTTTCTTATCCTTTCAAAGATTTTAAAATTAATTTTATTGCAACTATTTGACAAATGATTATTTCCAATTTATCAATTGTAATTCCTCCCATTTGGGGGATATACTGGATATCTTTCATTGCCTTGAATTTTCACATGTGTTTGTAAACCTAGGCTTGTGAGTACTTCTTGCCAAGGAAATTTTGTTTGTTTCTTTGTTTTCATCTCTTCCTAAGGTCAGTTCCATAGAGTGGGCAGTTTCATTATTACCTCAGCTTGACCTGAGAGACCACAGCTCAGAATTAGGTCATGTATTAGAAGATTGGAACCTTGCCCAATAAGAAAACCACAGTTCTAGTCCCCATCTTCACACAGGGAGGTATTACTGAAAAATCCACTGGAAAGAGCAAGCATCTCTGCTGCTTCTCCTGGCCAGGTCATTTCTAACAAGCAACTGATATCACAAAGACCATGCGCCTCCATGACTCACCTTGGTGGATATATTTAGTGTTTTATGGGACTTGGACTATTTGGCCTCATCCCTCTTTCCAGTCTCAGAGCCCTGGGTAGTTGAGCCCTTGCTCTCCATATCAATTTTCATTTTGTTTTTGTTCATCAGAAACTTTTATTATAAATTATGCTTTATTAGGGAAACTCTACATTTTTGTTCTTTTTTTTTTAATTTTCTGTGTTCCAAATGGATAGAGAGACACTCTCCACTTTACACTGCATGAGCATTCACTCTGCCATCTTGGCTACAAAGACAAAAATTAATATAAAAATAATTACTTTTTTTCTTTTTTGCATGAAAATCAATATTCTATTTATAGAATTTTCATCTTTATCACGGTGAAGGAAGGTAAATAATTCTACTGTTGTATAAAATAGTATAATGCTATAATAGAGAACTGGAAATAATACTATGAAACAAGTGTTCTAGATAACACAGGAGTGTGATTAATATTTGAGTCAATGCTAGTACTACCTTAACAGGGGATCCCCCCACAGAAATCAGGGACAGGTTTCTGTGGAGGGGAGCATCAAGAAGTGCACATGAGCAGCAGGCACAGTGCAATGCGTGAACCACTATGTGTTGCTCCAGCATCCACATGAATACATATGAATCAGCAGAAAGAAGCATGTAGGGTGCATGCATCGGGCTAGAGAGGTGATTGGATGAAGGGACATCCTTCCTATCTACATCTGCTGCACAGGGGATTCTGGGGTCCATCTTTAAAAAGCAAAAAGCACAGAAATGCCATGCTATTTGCTTTCTCTTCCCCTTGCTGGTCTGGTTGGCCACCGGGGACTCAAGTTCTTGGGCCAGTGGACCTTGTAGACCTCATGGTCTGGGAATGTTCCCAGCAACTCCTCCCTGTGTGTTCCAGGGTCTCCTGGCCAGAAGCACAGCAGGTTCTAGGTCCGTAGGGCAGAAGGGGAGGAGGTTTGGTCCAGAGGGCCCTGGAGACAAGCTTTTTGTCCCTCCCTGGCATAGGAAGCCCTGGCATCACTGATGACTGAAGTGAGTGCTATGCAGGCTTGCCTGACCGGGAGCACAGCTGCACCAGCAAGCCAATGCTGAAGAGACAGGGAACAAGTGCTGAACTGGCTGGTAGAAGCCAAGGAAGGAGCAGCATGCTATGAGTGGAACTTCCCCCAGCATGCATAGACCCCAAAGGACTCATGGAACATGCCCTGACCAGAAGCACGCTGCAGCTGCCTGTGTATGCACTGACAATAGATTTCACATAAACATTGGTCTACATGACAGTTCATTTTGAGCAAGCTTTAATGTGTTCAGAAACCCTGTACTGAGTTAGCCCATTTCAGGGTAAGCCTTTCTGCCAAGAGGTCAGTTCCTGTATATAAATTATATCACTTATAGAAAGTTTATTTTTTTAAAAAAGGAGAGATGATCTTTCAATCCTTAATATTAAGTATTAAATATATATTTTTAAAATAGACACTTTTGATTTCTGGTTTTATCTTAAAATGTCAGTACAGATCCTCAGAGATAAAGTTACTAAATG
This sequence comes from Pteronotus mesoamericanus, assembly GCF_021234165.1. Lineage (NCBI taxonomy): Eukaryota > Metazoa > Chordata > Mammalia > Chiroptera > Mormoopidae > Pteronotus > Pteronotus mesoamericanus. The sequence goes on along the minus strand of NW_026555329.1, from coordinate 44,236,645 downwards.
TCTTCATCAGAGGATATAAAAAATGTATAAGGCACATACAATTATTCTTTTAGCTAATTTTATAATATTTATAATATGGTAGTTGTTTTATGATTGTGAAGGAAACCTTCTTAGTCTGTTCCTCTCTCCACTCCTCTCTCTCCCTCTTTTTCCTCCCTTCCTCCCCCTCATGATTTTTTTAAGATACTCTGTTAGCATTTTTTAATTAGCTGAAGAAAACTTACTTTATAATGAAGTTTGTATCCAGACTTAAAAATGTGCAGGTAACTAAGGGCAACATTAGTAGCATTTAGAATTACAATTATCCTTAAATGTCAAGGGAAGTTGTAAACTAGTCATTATTGTTTACTGTTTCTAAATGGGATATTCTAAATCTTCTCTTATTTGAAGAAACAGAAAAAAATACGTCATTTTCACAAATTTGTGTGACCAACATATAGTTAACTCTCATTACATGCTTTTTTAATGAGCAAATATGATTTTATACAGTATGTTTGGAAACAGCTATATAACTTCCTTTTTCTTCTTACACAGGTATAGGAAGACAAAAAAAGTCAGAAGAAAAAAATCATTAGGGTCACTCCATATTTTTTTTTCATGTCTGTCTTGTTTACCTTCATGCTGAGTGGGGTTGACTATGAAATGGAAAATGAAGTGCAGAAGCTCAGAAGATTGAACAGCTACACAGTCTGTTTAAACAGAGACTCAGATGTAGAAGATTCAGATGAGAAAGTCTGGCATATACTAGCCATAAGCTTTATGCCAGTGAAAAAGGACATAATTATTATTCTCCAGCAAAATTAAAGAAAAGGAGTATATCAAGTCTTCACTGGTAGACATTTTTCCAAAGAGGATATTCAAATGGCTGACAGATACATGAAAAGGTGCTCACTATAACTAATCTTCAGAGAAATTCAAATTAAAACCACAAAGAGAAAGCACCTCATATCTGTCAGGATAGCCATCACCATTAAATCAACAAACAACTGTTGGTCAGGATATGGACAAAAGGGATCCCTCCTTCACTATAGGTGGGAGTGCAGATTGGTTCATCCACTGTGAGGAATATAATAGAGGTTCCTCAAAATATTTAATATAACTATCATCTGATCCAGCAATTCTACTTCTGGGTGTCTGAAGGCAACAAAATCACTATCCCAAAGAAATACTGAACCCCCATTTTCAAAGCAGCATTTCTTACGATACTCAAGACATGAAAATAACCTAAATATCCATCCAATAATGAAAGGATAAAGAAGATGTCATATATATTTATATATAATGAAATATATATAGACATATATTATATATGTAAATATGTGTACATATACATGAGGTCTGCCCAGGAAAAGTCCAGCTATTGTTAATATAATAAGAATGGTTCATGCAACATCAGTGTAATCTGGCAGCCAAAGAGAGAGAACTGGAATGCACATGCATGAACAATGATTACTTCACTGTACTAGTCAGTGGGGGTGGTAGATGCCATTGAGTGTGCATGTATACTGTCTGGCCATCACATTAAAAATGACTGAGCAAGTAGAGCACCAATCCTGTGCTTAGCATCACATTTTGTGCTAAGCTTGAACATTCCTCCCTGGAAACTATTCAGATGATTCAGAAGGCCACAGCTATGGGCAACTAGTGACTGGAAGCTTTATCACAACAATGCACCCACACATGCATCACATCTTATGTAGAGTTTTTTTGGTGAAACATCAAATCACCCAGGTGACTCAGCCCCTAATAGCCCAGATTTTGTGCCCTGTGACCTCTGGCTTTTCCCAAAACTAAAATTACCTTTGAAAGGGAAGAGATTTCATACCGTCAATGAGCTTCAGGAAAATACAACGGGGCAGCTGATGGTAGTTAGGGGAACTGTGCGAGGTCCCAAGGCGCCTGCTTTGAAGGGGACTGAGGCATCATTGTCCTATGTAAAATGTTTCTTATACCTTGTATCTTCCTCAATAAATGCTTCTATTTATCATATTACATAGCTGGATACCTTCTGGACAGACCTCATACATATAAACCAAAACCAAACATAAACAAAAAGGAAATCCTGCTATTTGCAACAACATAGATGGCCCTTGAAGGCATTATACTAAGTGAAATAAGTCAAACAGAAAAATAAATACTGTATGATTTCACTTATTTGTGGAATCTAAAAATAACAAACCCATAAAAACAGAACACGTTTGTTTTTGTTAGAGGCAGGGTGTGAAAGAGAGTCAAAAATTACTAACTTCCAGTTACAAGATAAATAAGTCCTGGGGATGTAATGTACAGCATGGTGACCATAGTTCCCTATACTGTATTGTATATTTGAAAGTTTGTAAATGAGTAGATCCCAAAAATTCTCAAGTTCACAGGGGAAAAAATGGAACTATGTGAGGTTTGGATGTTAACTAATCATATTGTGTTAATTATTTCACAATATATATGTATCAAATCATTATGTTGTACACTTTAAACTTGTACAATGGTATATATCAATTATATCTCAATGAAACTTTGGTAGGGGAATCTTCTCAAAAAGGGCTTCACTATAATGCTAACATAGGGCCAAGATGATGCAGGACTTCCATTGTGGGAGAAAAGCAATCTCAGGAAAAGATGGATCAATCTGTATATATAAAGGTGCCAAACTCATTCCACACATACTCACAGTGGGCATCATATGTGCAAGGCACTATTCTAGGCCACAGAGATACTGCAGTAAATTAGGTCCCTGCTCTATATTTCCTACAAAAATATTTAGAAAGCAGTCTGGGCCTGGGAGCATCTACCTGCAGGAGATAAGGTCAGACCTAGAAAATGAAACCAATTAGTTCAAAACCCAATCTGGCTTAAAAGCCTAAATTGGGTGCAAATGCCAGGGAGGACTCCAGGTTCTCCAAAGAAAGTTCAAATCCATGTAACAATAAGGTAGATCTCTACTCCCTAGAGAAGAGTCAGAGGCTTGTCTGTGGTCAAGGGAACCTCAACTCAGTAGTCTTCTAGTTATGTTTGTCATACTCTGCCCAGGCTTTTCAGATGGAGTTTTCTTATGTCTCAGATGAAATGGACATTATCAGGAAGGGTCTGATCAAAGAAATCTGTGGTATTTCCATCCTGATCACAAAATGAAACAGTCTAAAACTTACCCCTTCATCCCTACCACAGTTATCCAAATCCAATCCAAGCAGTCTTTCAGATGACAAAAGGGTTCTTTTGCCACCATATAGGACAACTGTTGATTTAGTTCTTTGATGAGTAAAAACCTCTGGAATGCTGAATTTGTAGAAGTAAATCTAAACAGCTGGTGACAGGGATAACAAATGTCACATGGTAATCATAACTCTCATCGAAGATACACATTATGTTCAAAATACATAACTGTACATATACAACCAAAGTTAGGCGGAAAATGTGTTACTAAGCATAAATCAGGAGTATATATTGAAAGTTAAATTGTTTCTTGTCATATAGAAATAATGCTGCAAGAAACACACAATTATTCAGTTAAGCTGTACAATACATCTATGTTACAAAAGAGTGTTCACGATAACAAATACTGTTTCCTACTGTTTCCTGTTTTTATTCAGTTGTTTATTTCTCTCATCCTAGAATACATGGTTACAGAGACAAAAGGCAATGGATTAAAATAAAACAACTTTCGACTTTGGAGTCAGACACATTTAGGTGTGAATGTCAAGTTAACCACTTACTAGATGACCTGGGTCAAATTTTAATCATTTTGAGTCTTAATTTTCTAATCTGTAAAACACAGATGTTAATAACTATCTCATAAAATGTTTAATAAATAAGGTTCTCTCTCATCCCCCTCACCTCTCTCTCTCTCTCTCTCTCACACACACACACACACACACACACACACACACACACACACAAATGAAACAGTTCATCAGTTCCCATTCTATTACTTCTGAATCTTGTGTGTACCCTAATATACAAATTTTTAAGCATTTGTTATAAATTTACCTTCTCTGCTCTTTGGGGACAGAACATATATCTTATCATCTTTGTGTCATGAGAATTCAGAAAGTTCTTGGCATAGAGGTCCTTAGAAAAATGTCTCTTACGTTATTCTAACATTTACTGTGCTCATGTCACAAGAGACCTCTTCTACATTTAAGATAGAAAATGAAAACAAGAGAAAGATGGCACCCAAGTTCCAATATTATAATTGTGTGCATGGAAAATTGTTCTACTACAAATGGTATTATGACAAGAGGTCTGTTATTTCTAGTTTCTGCTTATCCTTGTTGTGTGGTTACACTTTCCTGAGAAATATAATCTGGATTCTCAGATATTGAATCAAGGAGCTCTGAAGAAATAGCAGGTATTTTAACTGAAGAAGCAGTGGATAAAGAAGAAAAAGATCTTCTCCACTTTCCAAGAGCCAACATTGAGCCAATAAGAGGCTTCTTTCTCTGGTGAAACTTGATATATAGCTGGTATTTGGGCTAAGGAAGGGCCACTGAAGGAGCAAAGTGGTATAGCAGATGAAGTGAGGGAGCTGTTGACAAAAAAAGCAGTTTCCCTGACAGCACACAGGAAGGAGATAGAGGAAGTGATGGCAGGCACAAAGTGAGTTGGCTATTGAAGATGAGGTTAGAACTGTTCTATGCCTGAGTGCTAGTTTAAATCAAGAAGCAGGAAGCCAGAAGCCAGGGGGAATACAGCCAGGCTGCCCCTGTAACCTCCTCTTCTGAAGTTCTGAGGTTTTACTTCCCCACTGACATTAACTCAAAAACTTATAAATGTTTCTTCTAAAACTCTGTACCTTCTCATTCTAACTCTGCAGTTCACAAAATACAGCCTCTTGAGGACTGACAGATCTTTTAAAGGATCATGAATATTTTCCTTCCTTGATATTTTATATGTAACTTCAATTTTACATTTGGATAAAATATAAATACAGATTCGCAAGACTGATACTTATTATACATACTCTGACAGATGAAGCAGTCTTTAACTCTGACCATTAATTCTCAACAATAATTTTTCTGGCTCATTCTCAAGTAAAAAACTTTGAATCTCAACTAAGTAACTAACAGACTGTGACTTTGGGCAACATATTCTCCCTCTCGAGTTCCTTCAAAATTGACCCTCTTGTCCAGCCACACTTCCACCCCCTATTCCAGCCATAGAGAATTACTGGAGGCCCACAAATATTATTTCCGTAGCTATAACTTGAAAGTTATTCTGCCTCTTGTCTCTCTGGAAAATTCAAGCCTACTTTCAAGGCTATCCTCAAAGGTCTTCCTCTGTGAGGCTCCCCTTGACCACTCTAATGACCCTCGAGGAGAGAATCCCTTCTCTGCCCTTTGCTAATGATTTAGATCTTACATGTCCTAAAAAGGTGGTACACAGGTTTTCTTTCTTTCTGTATAAATACATCATTCACTGATTCAAACTACATAAACTGTGCTTTCTAAGTATCAGTCAGGTTGTGTGTTTCGATGGACTTATGGAAAGATGAAGACCTAGTTTCTAATCTTACGTAGATCATAATTCAATAGAAGATGAGTAAACAGAAGAGTAAAGGAAAATTTTAATAGGATGAGGCAAGTACTATGAGAGAGAGAAAAGCAAAAGTTGCTAAAAGATGATACGGAAGGAATAAGTGCCAAGCAGAGGGCTGAGAATAAAGGAAGATGTGGCTCCTGAGCAGCATCATGAAGATGAGGATACCGGGGGGCACAGTGAGCAGTGGGCTTGACAGTCCCTGCAAAGTGGATGGGGAGTGTAGACTCTGGGACCAGAAGCTCTTCAGTTTGAGAGCAGCACAGTCAGAGAGAGGCAGAGCTGATCACAAAGAAAGTAATATGCAGGTTTGGGGTTTTGTTCTGAAAAATGGAAAGCAGGTTACTCCATCCTATGTATACCTGGAGTCTGTAAGGGGGTGATCACAACTGGGAAAATCCCTTGAGATATTGTTCTTAAAAAACATGTCAGTCTTATTAACCAATTTCATCCCAATGAGTTTCAGTTTAAAAAATGTCAGAAATAATGAAGGCCTGATTAAGACAGTGACATTGAGAGGGAAAAGAGAGAGGAAAGATTCAGGAAAGCTACTTTTAAAAGTTCTCTGTGTATAATATAAAGCAAGTTGAATGTGGGGGCTAATAGAGAGCCAGGTCAAGGGTGATCTCTTTCTTTCTGACTTACATGCCTGTTAGTATTGAGACAGAGGGGGAAGGGCAGATTCAGGGGTGAGAGAAGGAAAGATTATGAGCTTAGTTTGTGACATATTTGAGATCCCTTGGGACACCCAAAGAAAAATTTTCAGGTGGCAAATGACTATATGGGCATCACATATGAGATCTGTCCATAAGGCATCCAGCCATGTAATATGAAAAATAGAGACACTTATTGAAGAAGATACAAGATACAAAAAACATTGTACATAGGATAGTGATGCTTCAGTCCCCTTCAAAGTAGGCACTTTGGGACCTCACACAGTTTTACCAGTTATCTGCTGCTCTGTTTTATTTTCCTGAAGCTCATCGATGGTCTGAAATCTCTTCCCTTTCAGACGTAACTTTTAGCTTTGGGAAAAGTCAGAGGTTGCAGGGCTGTAGGGGGACTAAGTCCCCTGGGTGATTTGATATGTTGCCCAAAAACTCTACATAAGATGTGATGCATAAGGGGGCTCATTGTGACAAAGCTGCCAGTCACCAGTTGCCCATAGCTGTAGCCTTCTGAATCATCTGAATAGTTTCCATGGAGGAGTGTTCAAGCTTAGCACAAAATGTGATGCAGATTTGGTGCTCTACTTGCTCAGTCATTTTGAATGTGACAGGCCAGACAGTACACATGCTCACTCAATGGCATCTACTGCCCCCACTGACTAGTACAGTGAAGTCATCATTGTTCATGCATGTGCATTCCAGTTCTCTCTCTTTGGCTGCCAGGTTACATTGATGTTCTGCAAACCATTCTTGTCATATTAACAATGGCTAGGCTTTTTTTTCCAGACAGACGTTTTATAGTAGAGACAATGGGATTAAAGACAAGAATATTGGAAAAGCTGCATATATGTGGTATCTGAGCTCCATTTAGAAGCAAAGGAAGGATATATACAATGAGAAATAGGTCTTGTAAATTATGGATATGATGGAAATATACAAAGAGACATTCATATGCCTGAATTCTAAACATACTATTGCAACAGAATTCCCAATCCCTACCCTTGACCCTCAAACTCTCATCCAATTTCCCAAGGAAATACACGCTTACAGGTTGAGATATAATAAGACCAGGTCAAATGTATGCTTTAGCATTCTAACCCTTCACCACTATAGGAAATCCCTTGGTGAATGAGACTGGACCATCCATGCTCTAATACCAGAGGTAAATATAAAGGATCTATTGATACAGCACTTAAAGTAAGCTGGGAAGGCTAAACTAAAACACAAATTCAGTCCTTTGCCTCTGACCACTCCAGTGTCAAGGATATGTGTCAAAGCAAACAAACAAATTGAGGTAAAGGAGAAGGGCAGCCTAGAGTAGAGACTGCCTAATCAAAGCATCAAGGTGTCCTCAAGATAAGGTATTTACCTAGTGGTAATGGCTCTAAATCCATATTATTCCCAGTTTCAGTGGAGAAAGAAAGAGATATACAATGGTAATGTTCAAGAGAGATACAGAGAGAGAATCCCCTGCACTTGGATCTATTAAATGTCATTTCCCTTTTGTTCCACTTAGTCATCCTTCTTCCTTGGGGATAAAGTTAGGACTCAGAAGTTAGTAAGAGTTGCCATGGGTTCCCCATTATACCCAAAAGGCCAAACATAGAACTCTGATAAACATCTACATTTTAAAGACTGATACAGCAAGAGGAACTTTTAAGGCAGTACCTGAGAAGAAACAGAAAAAAATCTAGGAGAAAGTGTACACTTCTAGGAGTCATGGGAGGATAGGATTTAGACAGGGCAAGTAGTCAAAACTGCATATTATATCACATATGACAACTACAAGGGTCATAGCTGGCCTCAGTGAAAATGGGCTTCAGTGTAGTACAGAGTCAGAACCTTGGACAGTGAGCACAGAAATGTGCACAATTACTGACTATGTATGCTAAGATTTGTATGGGTTAGGCATAAATGGAGAATTCCACTTTTGTATGATAGCTAGATAGCAGGCCTTGGAACTGGCAAATGGCCAAATTATAGCAGAATTCTCAGCTAAGTAAGAAGGCACCTCAATCACATGGTCTTTGCTTAGTTAGTGCCCAGATGGTGCACTTGAGTGTCTGACCACCAGATACCAGATGGTGAAGTAGCACAAGAGTGTTCTAGTTTTTTATGAGCTGTGAACCTATACATTCTCCTTCCTGCTTACCATTTAGATAAATGTGGGTTAGTATTTCTTTTGGAACTGTAGATGAATAAAGTTTTTATCTTGAATTTTATTCTAAACAAAGAACAGAAGATAAAAGAATGTTCCATAGGCCCTCAAACTCAACATGTCTGAAAGTGAACTCAAACAAATACTCATGTGCCAGAAAAGACGAGAAAACAAATTACAACGTATAGTATTAGATTAAAATACCTACATTAAAGTTACATTAATCTTAATATTGTTAGATGATTTGCATCCTAGATTCAAGTCCTAGCTGTTTGATCATAGCCATTTACCTGTTATGGATCTTGGGCAAGTCACTTAATCTTAGTTTCAGTTTCCCCTTTGGTAAAATGGGATGATAATAATGATACCTAATTCATAGAATTGTAAGAATTAAATATAAGAACACATATGGCAAAAAAAGAGCACAAATGGCATGATTCCTGGTGCAAAGCAAGGGCTCAATAAATGTTATCTATTATAAATATGATTGCACTTCAGAATCTGGCAGTTGCTCCAACTGTACATTATGAACTTTAATAATAATGATAGCACATACTATTTCAAGATCATTCATGTTAATAGAACATGCACAGGCATAGATATATAGAGAGAGAAAAAGAGATACATATATATAGATACATATAACAAAATAGCTTCTCTAAAAAGACAGTTTCAATATTAAAAAGAACTTTAAAAATATATTGAGAAGAATGCTCTTTGATCTTAAAAGTGGTATTTCCCTTCATAGAAGCAATGACTGAAATAAATTATTTATAGAATTTTAGACCCCAAATTAACTTATAAATGATGACACTTCTGAAATGTGTGAAGAAATTAGCAGATGTTGAGAATTTGGTCTAAGATCTATTCCAGCTCCCTTGTAGTTAGCAAGACACTGAAGAGTTAAAATTTGAGGGAAAAAATTGAAGACATTCTTCTAAATAGGGTTTTAAGCAAGGCCTAGTTTCCACCAATCATATGAACTTACATGAAATTTGGGTTTTGAATAGGGAGTCACATGGAGAAAGAATCAAAGTATAGAGCATCCCATTTTCTGCCAGAGACTGTGGTTCCTGAACTAGGTTTTTCCTGGCTGAGCAGCCACTGAGATCAGCAGAGAAAGTAGAACTCTGGTAGCAAGCTTCTTATCATTGGCTTTCTACAGAGATGGTGTAATGTTCTTGACTGAGCATAGCAGAAAGGTTCTAGGAGCTTGTCTCTGGGAGGCCAGCTTTCTATTCTAGCTATTCAAATAATTTTGAAGTGTCTAATACCCTGTATGAAATTTTTGTGTACTTAAATTTATTATAACAAATTCTGCTATCCTCAATGGAACCCTTCCTGACCAAGAGAGGCAAGCACAGCAAATATGGCTTTGGGCAAGGGTCCAAGTCACTGCTCCGATAAACCAAACTTACCAGAAGCCCTGTATAAGGGTTATTGATGCTAATTACCATTGTCCATAGAAACCTAAAGATATTTACAGAACAACTTTCTATGAAGAATGACATGGGATTGGGGTGGAGGAGGGGAGAAGGTGGAAGAAGAGAGGTAAGTCAGAGGTTGAAAAGGAATAGAAATAGCTATTTGTATGTGTTTGTTGTCTATATTGTAGCCATGAGAAAGATAGGCACTATCTCTACACAAATACTCAAGAAGTTTTTGAAGAGTCAAGATACCTGGATTCCATCCCAAGTTAACTAAAACAGAGCCTATGAATGGTGGAAACTGAGAATCTGGCAATTGTGATGGGTCATGAGGTTTGAGAACCAATGTTGTATAATAAGTATGCTTAGAGAGTAAATTTCAAAGTTTTTGCTACTATTCATTTTCAGAAATAACTTATAACCTGAAAGGAAAAAGGTTACTTTTCTTGGATATATGTTTACTTTGAGCATATAGTTATTATGCTTGATGTTAAGAAGGAGCAGCATTTGCTGTCAGGTGAAATCTCTATTCAAGATGGCAGGAATCCTTGTGTGTGCCTCACACCTAGCCAGAAGGCCTGATACAGATATCTCACCTGGCAAAAACCACAAAGTTAAGGAGAAATTAAATCATATTCTTTAATTATTGAATCATATCTGTCTGATCAGTGGTTCTAGGCAAGTACAATGTAGATACTTTATATTTGTAGTTATTAAGAGAAGATATTTGTCAAATCATTGGATTGGTGCTAACCTCCAGCCTAGCTGTAAGGAGCACCATGCATTCGAATTAGACTATTTTAGAAATGAAACATTTACAGTGAATTTGGATATAAAATCACCCAATGTAATAAATATTGATAACATAAAAATCCAAAACCAAAAGTCAGTTAACTGCTATATTCAAATGAACACAGGTGACATGTTTTATTTTGAGGATATGAAAACCATACTCAACTCCTTCACATACTATAGAGCTGACCTGCCATCAAACCCTGGCAGAGGAGTTTCATCCCAACAAGCTGAATCCATTTCTGCTTTTTCTACTACATCAGTGATTTTCTACCAGTGTGCCACAAGAATTTTTAAAACATGCATAAATGACTATTTTGTCAGGCACATTGACCTCTAGATTATCAAATTAAAAAAAAATGACAACAGCCAACACAACGGACATCTGGTGTGAATAAATAAAAATTATACCTAGTTTTGTTAGATTGGCAAAAATATATTTTTTTGGTGTGCTGTAGAATTTTAATAATTAGTTTAAGTGTGCCATGAAATGAAAAGGGTTGAAAATTGTTAGTCTTTCAATCTTCACCAAAAGCAGAAGATGGATAACACATTCCTTCAACTTCCAATATTGGACTCACTTTATATTTTGAACAAATACTGAGTAAATATGCTGATTTGAAAATTTCAGCCAGAAATATAAAGAAAAGAAACTAATATTCACTGAGCATTGTCTGAATTCCAAGTATCATGCAAAGGCAAGAGGCATTACTGTGCATGTTATACAGAAATGGAGGCTCAGGGAATATAAGCAATGTACCACACGACACACAAGAAGACATGAACCAAGATTCAGGCCCATGACTATCTGGGCCCTTTCCCCATAAGCTTTCTTATTAATGTTTTAAAAAATGTTTACTTAACACATTTCATTTAGAAATACAGAGATTTAATCATACAGTTAACATGCTTTGAAGATAAAACTCAGTTCTTTGCTTATACTCAAAAAAGCACATATTCCCATAAGGGAACTTAAAATAGCTGCATTCCTCAAATCCTATGAGAGGACTTAGGACACAGGACAATGACATAGAGTCTGTGAAACTTCCGGGGGGGAGCAAAGGATGCCAGAAGGTATACTGGAACATTTAGGAGTGTTCCTTTGACCTCTAGGTAATTGAATAGCATAATACTGTAGTTAAGAACACAGGCTGTCAGTGCAGGGACTGAAGCGGGCTGCACTTCCTTCTATCTCTGTGATTTGGATAGGTTGCTTAACCCCTCCCCTTAGTTAAAAGAAAATATGAATATGCACTTCAGAGAGTGTGAAATTTCAATTAAATAAAAAATGTGAAGTGCTGAGCACAGTACCTAATGCTGAATATCTGCGTAATAAAAGGGTTTTTTTTTTTAAAGTCAATGGATGGAACTGGATAATATTACACTAAGTGAAATAAGCCAGGCAGTGAAAGACAAATACTATATGATCTCACCTATAAGTGGAACCTAATCAACAAAACAAATAAGTGAGAAAAATAGAACCAGGGACAAGGAAATAAAGAATAAACTGACAGTGACCAGAGCAGAGAGGGGACAGGGATAATGGGGAAAGAAGGCAAAATATCAAGCCAAGGAACAAGTATAAAGGACCCATGGACAAGGTCAATGGGGGTGGGTGTATGACTGAATCTCGGGGGGGGCAGGGAAGGGAAGAGGAATGGGGGAAAATGGGGACAACTGTAATTGAACAACAATAAAAAATTAAAAATAAATAAAAATCTATTTTAATTTTAATTATTCAAGGAAAAAAGACAAATTGTTTGCCTATGCTTTTCACAGGCTCCTTACCATACACAAGCATGAGTTCAAGTTAGTCTCCAGTGTAGCCTTGCTAATCAGCCTGGTTATAGTCCTGCGATATAGCTAGACTGTGTTTATGTAGCTAGGGGAAAACACCTCAATAGCGTGCACCACAGATTCTCCTGGACAGAAAACTATCTTCATTTAGAAAAAATACCTTATTAAGTTGCTCAGGGTAGAAAAGGTGCGGTCCTGGGACATGTGATTAAGAAGGAGACAGCAAATAAAAACTAGCTGAAGAAATACAGGGGGATTTAAAATTGAGGGATGGTGAGAAGAAGGAGGAGGAGGAGGATTAGGAAGAGGAGAAGGAAGGGAGAGAGGAGGGTGAGGGAAGAGAGAGAAGAGAAAGAGGGAGATGGGGAAAGGGGAAGAAGGGAGGGAAACAGGGGGAGAGGGAAGAAAATGGGAGAGAAAGAGGGGGAGGAGGAAGAGAAGGAGGAAAGGGGAAGGAGGAAAGGGGAGAAGATGGGAGAGCCAAAGGGAGAGGGAGGGGACTGGGAAGAGAAGGAGAAGGTGGAAGGAAGAAATGATACTGAGAGAGTGAGAGGGCCTGGACCTGGTGTTGCACAGGAACAGAGTCATTAAGGACTTCCTGGTGGCAAAGTGGCTTAAGAAGAGGAGATCTAATATTCTATTTAAATATTTTGCTGGGATATAAACCTTGTCCTGTTGCCTGCAGATCTTCATTATGGAACAGTCCCTTGTGGGAGTGAATTGGGGAAGGGGGAAGGAGTGCAAGTTAAGAAAAAAATAATTGAGTTCCCCTCAAGGTCAGCATGGAACAGAGAGAAGGAGGCAGCTGTGGGAAGTAATACACAGTTGAGGTCAAGAGTTTACTAGGAAAAGCTGCCCATGAGAATCAGTTCGAGAATGTGCAGAAATCTGGGGGATGGCATTGGAACCTTCCAGGAGACATGAAATGGGGGATTGAGACAATTTTATTTAAATCTCAAAGGACAGGGTGACCTCAGAGACAAGGGTGACCTCAGCTAACATCTGAGTTACATTAGTGTTTCCAGATTGGGGGGAGGGGTTAAGAATGCACTATGATAAGTGGGATTGTAGACAGCAGTAATTTTCAAAGCTTGTTTGTATTTTCCAGAGAAATTCTTTCTTCAAATGAAACATTACTCGGAAGTCCAGTGTGAAAACAGATAAAAGAATATCTGCTCAGCTTGATCTCTGTGTGCACATGTTGGGTGTGTGTGTGAGAGAGAGAGAGAGACAGAGACAGAGAGAGACAGAGAGAAGGAGAGGGAAGTCCGGGCCCTGTCTGCTTGCTTCCCCCATAAACCACTTTCCTCTTACACATAGAGCAGTACTACCTGTAACTGGATTCTAACCACCACAGTTTTTATACCATGTGTAAAGGTGCACCTGGCTATTTTTCATAGAAGGAGCACTTTATTTGAGCACAGAAGTTCTCAAATCAGGGTGCCTTTATTCATTGTGTGAGTTTAAGTTAATTACCTTAACCTTTTTTGTTCTTTATCTACATAGTGTGTTTATAAGAGTAAAAGACCTCACAGAATTACTGTGAAGATTAAGTGCAAAATTATATGTAAAGTATTGTAAAAAAAATACCAGTACACAGCAAATAATAGATATTAACTATTATTGTTACTTTAAAATAGTTCCTTTTCACAGGAATAATATGCAGATATTAGATTATCAAACAATTTACAGGTCGGCAATTACACCAAATAGGTGATGGTAAAGAGGAAGGAGAAGACAGTCCACTGGGGAAAACACAACAGGGGTCTGCGACTCTGAGGAAGCCTGAGACTAAGAAAAGAATGAAGGAGGCAGCAAGCAGAAGGCAGCTTCTCTGTCCCAGAACAGTAACCACAGGCACGACTCTGAGTCAGGGTATCTGACCTATAACACACAACCAAAGTTTCTCTACTAACAATTTAACTCTTAAGTCCAATGACTGAACCATATGCTGACTTTTATTAGTATTTTGACCCAAGAACTCTTAATTGTCATTAGCAAAAATAAAGTGACTATAATGTCCAAAGGGATATAGTATCTTAAGGCAGAAGGCAGAAAAAAATATGAGTCACAATTCTACTGTTCTAGCCTATTCTTAAATGAGAAACTGGCAATTATCAGGAATCCTTACAAAAATAATTTTGTCCTATGACACCACACAAAATTCTTGACTGGAATATATGTGTGTCTGTGTTCCCAAAACTTAAAAAATACATATTATCTGAGTACATGATCTTTAAAGTCCAAAAGCTGAAATAATACATATTTTCTACAAAGAAATTCTTGGAATTATATTACTTTTAATAACATTTATTAACTTGATCATTTTCTCTAAAAGGAGAAGTTAAAAGAAAAAGAAGTATAAAAATGATTTGTTGAGGCTCATAAAACAATAAATTGTACTTTGTAGAATGCAGAAAAAATAAGAAAGAAATTTAACTTTCTTTCATCACAGTAGCCATGTGAAATCCAGGGCAGAGTCCAGTTCTGCACAATTCACACTGCTCCGAAGCAGCCTGGGCAATTTAATATTGTGGGATATACATTTGAGTATAAAGTTTGGAATCCTGGGGAGAGTTGAAATAAAGTAGCACTGCTGATGCTTTTTGGGGAAGAAAAGAAAGTATTCCTAAGACTTGGGAAAACACTCACATTAAGACTTCAGAGTCCCTGGCATGAGGAGATGGGCAAAAAGAGGAAGAGCTGAAAGCCTAAACGATAATGAAGTGTAGCCTTCCCTTGTGGAACCAAGGAGTGGTTCCATATGCCTTTATTGGCAGGAAGACTTCTAGAAAATCCTGTTATCAAGCATCAGAGAGTTTGGAAACAGATCAAATGAATTGCCCAAGGTCACACACTGTGTCAGGGCAGACCTCAGAGTTAGAACTCACAGCCCTGAAGTTTCCAATCTATTGCTTGGCTCCCTAAACCACAAATGCTTGTCAAGGAAAAATCTCCCTAGAGCCGAGGCAACACAGCTGGAGAATATTAACCCCAAGGTTTAAAACAGGCAGAATTTCACTGGATCATAGATCCAGAACCTGTTTTGGTGATTATTCAAGGTTGTGGGGAGGGTGCATTAGAAGGATATAGGGAAGCTTAATTAGGTGATTAGATTGTCCACCCTAACAAACCATCATAACTTCCAACACACACCCACACACATAAAAGTTATTCACTGAAAAAATGAAAGATATTTGTCTGAGAAAAGTCATCAATTTAGAATAAGTCACTGTTGAGTGTTTATGGGGAGGGGGTGTATGTGTGTGTGTGTGTGTGCGCGTGCGTGCGTGTGTGTGTGTGTGTGTGTGTGTTCTCCTTAAACCCAGAAAAGAAACCTTTAGTAGATCAGTAATTCATTCTGAGATGGAAAAAAACAAAGAAACAAACAAAAAGCAACAAGAACCAAAAATAAGATCACATGAAGGCAGTTAAGTTTGAGATCACTGAAAAAACTGCCTTCCAACTTTGTGACAGTCTCCTCAGATTCTTGGCCTTTAAGCTTTGGGTTTGTAACTTTTCTTGGCCCTTAACTCCACTGAGGACTTGATTAAAGCTATAGTCCTCACCTTGGGAACTGCTTATGGGCCCATATTCACAAAATTAATAATAAAATTACAGGAATTCAAAGATCTCTATATGTCAAAGGATCCCCATATTAGAAGTCTCTTATAAGAAACTCCTCAGTGCCTGGAGGTAGATGTGAATGGCACTGCTTGGTCTATTGGTTTCCAAAACCCTGTCCGTGAGTCAGCTGCTTCATGATCTCGTGTAATACTTGTTAAAAAATAGAGAATTTGAATATCTTCCAGATCCTAATGAATCTGAATTTTGGGAGCTATAGGGTAGATCAAGTGCCACAGTACCTGAACAAATGTCCCAGATGGTTCTGGTACACAGTAACGTTCAGGAACCACTACTTTGGACAGTTGCTTAATAATGCTGTAAACTACTTTTGGAAACTGAATGGGATAAAGGTAATAGAAATTGGGAGAGGAAGGTATAAGAATAGTGATTATTTTACAGGGTGGAGCAAAAGAAGGTTTACAGTTATTGACATGAAAAATAACACCATAATTCATAAATAATAATACAAGGATAAACTCTGTGTTTTACATACAACTGTACAACTATTTTCACCCCACCCTGAATTTTCCAATTCTGACTTGGAACCACTGGTCTAACAATGGCAAAAAATATTTGAAATCTGGCTTATCTTAGGAAATCGGGGACATATGGTCATCATGCTACAAGATGAAAAAATGTCTGAGAACTCACTGCCTTAAAGATATGATGACCAGATGGTCTACATTAAGAGGGAAGTTCCATCATTTGATTTCACATCCTGCATCTCTAATTTTCTCTTGCCTGTTACCTTCTCCTCAAGCTATTGAAATACCCTTCTTCCTTTTATCACCAGATTTCTGCAACTGCTCCATATGTCAGGAAACCTCACTGTAGCCTCTTCTGATCACCCTCAGGGCTGATTTGCAGGCTAAGCGCAGCCTCCCCTGTGCTGCTTGGCTTTATAGGCAAAAGCCCCAGAGACTTAATCTCGTTCTTTCTCCTTACGTAGCTACTTCCACCCATTACCCCTGATACTTCATCCTCTCAAGCTACAAACCAGGGAGCAATATGAAGCTCAGCAATTCCAGCTGACTCTAAGAGTATACACATTGGCCCATCTTTATCACTGATTGCTACAAAGAAAAAAGAGGAAAATAAACCATGGAAAAGCTCTTTCATTCATAGTGTCCCTTCTGATATTTTGCTGGGCTATAATTGTTGACTTCCTTTTGTATCTTCAATTTTTTGTTTCCCATTTACTCCTCAACCTGCTAAAATAATAAATATAATAATACAAATATGTCTAATAAATAAATATAATAAAATGTCTTAGAAGTTAAAATGAATAAAAAATACATGATAAATATTGGTGCTTACTGCTAGAACTGGTTTGCTCATTGTTTCAAAGTAGCAAAAGGAAACAGGCTGCAAAATATAAAATATAGTCCTCACTATACTTACCATAGATAAGGTTTGTCATTTGATATGTACTGAAAATAGATACTGAATTAAACCAAAAACATTAAAAGACTGATAATGTAAAGAGCTCTCTAAGACTATGTCCATTTAAAAACACAAGTTTCTCCCAGTGTTTTTCAATCTATTTCCTCTTGCTACTTACCTAACAGTGAATAAAGCAGTCCCATGGATTAACACAAAATCTATTTGTGCTTGAAATAAATATTTTTATCATTATTATCATTACAGTCATTCATTAAGTGCTATATAAAGTGTTGTCATCCATGTTATCTCATTTATTTTTTTCAAAAGATTTGTGAACTACTAGCTTCCCACACTTTAGAGATGGAAAATGGGGCTCCATGAGGTGTTAAATATCTTAAGCAAAATAACACAAATTAAGTGTGCTCAAACCAGTGTTATGCAGGCAAATGTTTACCAACAAGCTCTTCAGGGTCAGGGAAGAGTTCTGATTTATAATATTTGCTGATTTCTATGGTGTAAATAGTCCCACCAATGGATTTTAAGCTACCAAGGTGATGTCACTGAACACAGAATCAGGAAAAGATGTAAAATGTCACACTGTGTCAGTAAAGGCACTGGCTCCAGCAAACCATGGTGGATTACAGACCAGCCTTATTCCAAAAGGACAAGATTCATTGCTTTACAGCATTCCTGTGACTGTGTGAGTATGGAAACTGGACACTGGCCATGTCTCTATCCTGGCAGTGCCAGGCATTTGCAATAATCAACTTTTTATTCATTCATTTGAAATGTAACATATAGAGAAAAGCCTGACCAATCAGCCTGTTGTTACTGTGTAAAGTCAGAATAAAAAATGAAAACTTTGTGGACAACTTTGAAAGCTGAATTGGAAGTAATATAGAAAAGAAATATCATTTAAAGTATGATAAGTCTAGTAATGGAAAACAGCAGCACTCTTGACATGAAACCTAGTTTCCTCCTAGTTGAGATTTTTTTCAAAATGAAAACTTACTATCCAATAAAGAAAAGCCATACTATCCAATCCTCATGGCAATGTCCAGGGTTTTTTATCCTTCTTTCATCTATACACCATATTTGTGCTAAAATCATTCAAATGTCTTTGATGGGTTACCTTCCAAAATACCCTAATGTTCATTTTCTAGGACAAGTTATAAATCAAGGAGGTGTCTACAATACCTAACTCCTGAATACTAATGGAAGGGAAAGGAGAAAAGTGTATCTATATTTTGAAAGATGAGTCTAAATCATCCATAAATACTTTTGCCCAAAAAGAAGAGAGAGGAGTAGATGAAAAGACAAGTCTCCGACATTTTCTTTAAAACAAATCATCAGCCTGGTGTTACATCACAAATGAATTTGAGTGAAAGGAATTTTTAAATCTTTTGGTTGGCTGACAAAATCTGTGACATAAAAGGTAAGAATTACATTATGTATGATCATAAAACTAAAATAAATCTTCTCTATTAAATTTAAAAAATTGTATCTTGAAAATATGCTCTCAAATATGTTAAAAATTTCAAAATAAAAATAATAAACCTGATTGAAAGACCACTTATTACTAATGTATAAAGACTGGCAAACACAAAAACAAGAAAACATAAGATTGTCAGAAATGGTTGGCTCCACTACATTTTAATATAAAGTGTTTAAATGCTTTGAATGAAAAAAATTATAGATAAATATTATTTGGCAATGTGAAATACAAAATTTATTTTCCAAATATTTGTCAGGAAACATTGTTAGCTTTCATTTAAAAATATACTGGCCTACTAGAGGATGAAAGAAAATAATGTAAATATTAATTTAAAAATTAACTGATTTCCAGTCCGGATGGAGGTGTAGGTAGACATGCTTCACCTCCTCACACAACCACAGTGAGAATTACTTCTCTACCTCAAAACAAATAACAACTAAAACTGTCAGAAAATCAAGTTGTATGGATGTCCAACAACCAAATATTTAAAGAAGACACGCCTATCCAGATGGGTAAGAGGGGTGGAGTCGCAGAGATGGGCATGGAGACCCAGTGTGGTGCAGAGAGGTGAAGGTCCCACACTCATGTGTGGTGGGAAAAAAGAAAACGAGCCCTGGCTGGTGTGACTCAGTGGATTGAGCACTGGCCTGTGAACAAAAGGGCTTCTCCTTTGATTGCCAGTCAGGGCTTTTGCCAGGTCCCAAGTAGGGGGAATGCGAAAGGCAACCACACATTGATGTTTCTTTCTCTCTCTTTCCCCCTCCCTTCCCTTCTGTCTAAAATAAATAAATACAGTCCTAAAAAAAAAAAAAAGACACAAGGCCCAAATGAAAGAACAAAACAAAACCCCAGAAAAAGAACTAAACAGAATGGAGATAACCAATCTATTAGATGCAGAGTTTAAAACCCTGGTGATCAGGATGCTGAAGGAACTCACTGAGTAAAGCAAAAACATATGGGAAGAAATGGAGGTTACACTAAGGGAAATAAAAATCTACGGGGAAGTAACAATGGAGAGGATGAAGTCAAGAATCAAATCAAAGATCTGGAACACGAGGAAGGAAAAAGCATTCAATTAAAACAGGAGGAAGAAAAAATAATTCAAAAAAATGAGAATAGGCTTAGGAACCTTTGGCACAACTTCAGTTATAATCAACATCAGATTCATAGGAGTGCTAGAAAGAGAAGAGGAAAAGGAAGAAACTGAAAACTTATTTCAAAAAAATAATGAAGGAAAACTTCCCCAGTCTGGTGAAGGAACTAGACATACAAGTCCAGGAAGCTCAGAGAATCCCAAACAAGTTGGACCTGAAGAAGAACACACCAAGACACTTCATAATTAAAATGTCAAAGATTAAAGATAAAGAGAAAATCTTAAAAGAAGCCAGAGAAAGGTAGAGAGTTACCTACAAAAAAGTTCACATAAGACTATCAGCTGATTTTCAAAAGAAACTTTGCATGTAAGACATGACTTGCAAGAATAATTCAAAGTCATAAAAGGCAAGGACCCACGGTCTTGGTTGTAACCAGCAAGGCTATCATTTAGAATGAAAGGGCAGATAAAGTGCTTCCCAGACAAAGTAAAGATAAAGGAGTTCATCATCACCAAGTCATTATTACATGATATGTTAAAGGGACTTATTTAAGAAAAAAATCAAGAACTCTGACGTCAAGATATGGAGGAATGAATGAAAGTCATACTAACCTCCTCCCAGGACTAACCTGCAATTACAATTAAATTGTGGAGAAATCACCTGGAAAACAACTGCACAATAGAGAGAGAGGAACCTTAAAACCTCGGATGGACAGAGGAATAGGCTTTAGCACAACCTAACTGGTAAGAGTATGGTAGAGACTTGAGAAGGAGGGCAGAGTACTCATGGGCGGCAGTGCCAGGGGTGTATTTAAACAGCCCATTGGATCTCCCTGAGAAGAGTGGGATCTGAACCATAGGTGGGGAGCTCCAGCCTACAGCACCAGAGCCCAAAAAGAACACAGAAAACAGCAAGCTACAAGGTTGCTCTCTGCCAGAAACAGGCGGTTAGAGACACAAAGAGCCATTTAAAGGGCGAATGCATAAATTTGTATTGGCAGCCACTTACTCTGCACTCCAGCAAAGGTGGGGGCAGAGAGGGCTGGAGCCACCTAAAGACAGAATGGGGAAGGAGGCTTTGGGGAGAGAACTGAGAGAGTAGCCTTCAGGGTCCGAGTGCTAACTAATCTCCCATTCGGCAGCTGCCATCTTGGTCAGGCAGACTACTCCCTTCAGTAGCAGCAACATGAGAGGACAGAATAGCCCTGCCCCCAGGAGATTCTGCCCTGGCCCAGGAGTGTGCACGCCTGACTCCTGAGCACAGAGAAGCAGTAACAGATAGTAGGTCCCGGGCAAAAGGTGGCGACAAGTGATCTAAACGCTTGAGGAGAGTCTGGAAACAAAGGCGTTGGGGAGAGAACTGAGGGAATAGCCAGTGGGAACCTGGTGCTGACTCCTCCCCCATATGGCAGCAGCCATTTGCTCAGGCAGACCACTCATCTGAGTGGCAGCAGTGTGAGAGGACAAAATAACCCCACCCACAGGAGGGACTTGGCCTCACCCTGAAGTGTCTAAGCCAGCCTGCTGAGAGCAGAGTGACCAGATTAACAACTGAAGGAGGCAGCCACAGACAGGTTCCCAGAAGTCTCTAAAAGACTGCCTAAGGTCAGATGGGATCAAAAGCTGACATCATCAGAGGCAGATCAAGAAAGAAAAAGAAAAAAAAAAAAAGAGCTGTCTCCTACCATAAAAGTTCACGCGACAGAGTCAGGAAGTCAGGGCAGATCAATTTAGGAAGCAGAAGTGAAAAAGAAGGAGTCTCACAAATAATGGGAAGAAAATGAAACAACCCCCAGTTGAAGAGAAAGGAGGAATACCTACAAAGAAAACCAAGTCAAATAGAGGCCAGTGAATTATCAGATATAGAGTTCAAAACAATGGTTCTAAAGCAGCTCAGTGAGCTCAAAGAGAATTACCAAAAATTACAGTGAAACTATGAGGAACTTAAAGCAAACTATATCAGCATGAAAAAGGACACAGAATATATCAAAAAGAGGCAAGAGGAAATGAAGAATACAACTTCTGAATTGAAGAACACAGTAGAAGGAATCAAAAGCAGGCTAGATGAAGATGAGGACCGAATGTGACCTGGAGGACAAGGTAGAAAAAAGCTCCCAAAAAGAACAAGAAAATGAAAAAAGACTCAAAAAGGATGAAGAGGCATTGAGGGAAATGCAGGACAACCTGAAACATAAAAACATCCAGATAATAGGGATACCAGAAGGAGAAGAAGAGGAGGAAAGGATAGAAACCTGTTTGAAAAAGTAATGGTGGGAAACTTCCCTAATTGGAGGGGAAAGTAAGTCACACAAGTCCAGGAAGCACAGATGGCCCTATTCAAGAGGAACACAAAGAGGCCCACTCCAAGACAAACCATCGTTAAAATGGCAAATATCAAAGACAAACAGAGAATCCTAAAGCAAGCAAGGGAGAAAGAGGTGGTAACACATAAGGGAGCCCCGATACAGCTAGCAGCTGGCTTCTCAACAGAAACACTGCAAGCCAGAAGGGAATGGCAAGAAATATTCCAAGTCATGAAAAGCAAAGGCCTGCAACCAAGACTGCTCTACCCAGCATGACTCTCCATTAAAATGGATGCGAAATAAGGAGTTTCCCAGAGAAAAGAAGGCTAAAAGACTACACCTCCACCAAACCAGCACTGCAAAATATGTTAAAGGGACTGCTTTAAGATGAAGAAAAAGAGTCTATGAATACCCAGTTCCTTTCAGAGTTGCCAACACCTGATATTACCATTATTTTTAATACTCATTAATCTGATTGTAACAACGATGTCATTCTAATTATTCCTTTATTATTTGTTGAAACTAAACCTGTTTTTGTATATTTCTTGCCTATTTCTATTATTTTTTTAAAAAGCTTTAAATGACTTTTTGGTATTCTTTATCCATTTATTGATTAAAGGGTTGCAGAAATTATTTCCTGAAAAAAAACACACACACTCAAAAACCCTATCAACTCTTTTATAGATGTGTTGCAAATATTTTCCTATTCTATTCCTTGTCCTTTAACTTTTTTTATCTGTATATTACTTTATAGTCTTAAATGTTTAATATAGTCATACTGTCAATATTTACTTTGTAGCTTCCAGATTTGAATATTTTACTTCAGGTCATGAAGAAATATTAGTTCTATTTTCTTCTAAAACTCCTTAGATTCTACATATTGATTTTTAACACACCTAAATATTTCTTGTATAATATGTGAAATAGGGCTCCATATTTGTTTTATTTCAAATAATAGTGGTCCATGCACCTTATTTGTTGCATAAGCCTTATTTCCCCCACTAAATTGAAATAACAATTTGATCATATATTGTATTGTTAGACAGATATATACGTTTGTCTCTAGAATGCTCATTATATTTCATTGATCTAGTTGATTATTTCTGTGTTGGAGTCATGTTGGTCTCATTGCTGAGACTTTGTAATTGTTTTTAATTTTTTTAGTTTTTAATTTTTTTAATATTTTATTATTAACTTTGACATTTGAAAAAATAAATACAATCAATCTGCATTTAAGAAATAAATAAAGAAAGAAAGAAAGAGAGAGAGAGAGAGAGAGAGATGGAACTCCTACCTTTTGTAACAACATGGATGGAAGTGGAGAATATTAAGCTAAGTGAAATAAGCCAGTTGATGAAAGACAAACACCATATGATCTCACCTATAACTGGGCTCTATTCAACAAAATAAACTAATGAACAAAATAAACCACAGGCATGGAAACATGGAGCAGACTGAAAGTGACCAGAGGGGATGGGGAAAGAGGACAATGGTGGAAAGAAGGGGAAGGAACTAGACAAAGAACATGTATGTTCTCATGGAATGACTCATGGACATGGACAACAGAGTGGGAATTGACTGTGGGAGTGGGGGGTGGGGTGGGATAGGTGAAGGGGGGTACAGGGGGAAAAATTGAGACAACTGTAATAGAATAAACACGATTTATAAATGTAAAAAAATAAAAATGTAAAAAAAAATGGAGAGGACGCAAATAAATAATATCAGATATGAAAGAGGAGACATAACAACTGATACCACAGAAATACAAAGGATTGTAAAAAATTACTAGGAACAATTATATGGCAAGAAATTTGAAAACCGGGGAGAAATGGACAAACTTCTAGAAAAATATAACCTTCCAACACTGAATGAGGAAGAAGCAGAAAGCCTGAACAGACTGATAACAGATGGTGAAATTGATGCAGTACTCAAGAAACTCCCAACACACAAAAGCCCTGGACCGGACAGTTTCACAGGAGAATTTTGCAAAATATTTAAGGAAGAGCTAACCCCTGTCCTTCTCAGACTATTCCAAAAAATCCAACAAGAGGGAAGACTCCGAAACTCTTTTTATAAGGCCAGCATCATCCTATTCCCAAAACCAAATAAAGACACAACAAAGAAAGAAAAATACAGGCCAATATTGTTCATGAATATAGACACTAAAATCCTCAACAAAATATTGGCAACCATATCCAGTAATACATTAAAAGGATCATCCACCATGATCAATTGGGACTCATCCCAGGGATGCAAGGATGATTCAATATTCACACATCAATAAATGTAATGCATCACATAAACAAAAGGAAAGACAAAAACCACATGATCATATCAATAGATGTGGAAAAAGCATTTGATAAGGCACCGCATCCATTTATGATAAAAATATTCAGTAAAGTGGGAATAAAAGGGGCATACCTCAACATAATAAAGGCCATATATGAAAAACATACAGCCAACATCATACTCAACAGGCAAAAACTAAAAGTTTTCCCACTAAGATTGGGAACAAGACAAGAATGTCCGCTTTCACCACTTCTATTCAACATAGTGCTGGAAGTCCTTGCCACAGTAACCAGACAAGAAAAAGAAATAAAAAGCATCCAAATTGGATAGGAGGAAGTAAAACTATCATTGTTTCCAGATGACATAATAGTGTACAAGGAAAACCCTATAGACTCCACCAAAAAAACTGCTCGACCTAATATATGAATTTGACAAAACAGCAGGATACAAAGTCAATATTCAGAAATTGAAGGCATTTTTGTACACCAACAATGAAATATCAGAATCAGAAATCAGGGAAAAAATCCCATTTGCTATAGCAAAAAGAAAAAAAAAGTACCAGGAATAAACTGAACCAAGGAGGTAAAAGACCTGTACTCAGAAAACTACATAACACTAAAGAAATAAATTAAGGAAGACACAAATAAATGGAAGCATATTCTGTGTTCATGGATTGGAAGAATTAACATCATCAAAATGTCCATACTACCGAAAACAATTTATAGATTCAACGCAATCCCTATTAAAATACCAATAATGTATTTCACAGATATAGAACATTAAAAATTTTTTATATGGAACAACAAATGACCTCAAATAGCTGCAGCAATTTTGGGAAAGAAGAACAAAGTAGGCGTGATCACAACACCTGACATTAAACTATATATCAAGACCACTGTAATCAGTCTGGTACCAGCACAAGAACAGACACATAGATCAATGGAGCAGAATAGAGAGCCCAGAAATAAACCCATGTCTCTATCATTAATTAATATTTGACTAAGGGGGCAGAAGCATAAAATGGAACAAAAATAGCCTCTTCAACAAATGGAGTTGGGAGAGCTGGACAGCTACATGCAAAAAAATTGAAATTAAACCATCAACTTACACCATACACAAAAACAAACTCAAGATGGATAAAAGACTTAACTATAAGTCACGGCACATAAAAGTCCTAGAGGAGAACATAGGCACGAAACTCTCAGATATTCCATGCAGTGATATTTTTTACTGATATGTACCCTAGAGCAAGGGACATAAAGGAAAAAATAAAGAAACGGGACTTCATCAAAATAATAAGCTTCTCTATGGCTAAAGAAAACATCAGAAAAATGAAAAGGGAACTAACCATATGGAAAAATATATTTGCCAATGATACCTCAGACAGGGGTTTGATCTCCAAAATATATAAAGAATGCACACAACTCCACTCCAGGAAGACAAACAATCCAATTTAAAAAATGGTCAAAGGACCTGAACAGACACGTCTCCAAGAACTACATACATAGGCCCACAGACATATGAAAGGATGTTCATCATCACTAGCCCTCAGAGAAACGCAAATTAAAACTGCAATGAGATACCACTTCACACCAGTCAGAATGGCCATCATAAACAAATCAAGAAACAACAAGGGCTGCGAGATTATGGTGAAAAGGGAACCCTAGTACAATGTTTGTGGGAATGCAAACTGGTGCAGCCACTGTGGAAAACAGTTTGAAATTTCCTCAAAAAGTTAAAAATGGAACTATCTTTCAACCCAGAGATTCCACTGTTGGGATTATACTCTAAGAATCCCAAAACACCAATTCAAAAGAACCTATGCACCCCAATGTTCATAGCAGCACAATTTACAATAGCCAAGTGCTGGAAATAACCTAAGTGCCCATCAGTAAATGAGTGGATCAAAAACCTGTGGTACATTTACACAATGGAATACTACATAACAGAAACAAAGAAAGAGCTACTACCCTTCGCAACAGCAGGGATGGAAGTGGAGAGCAATATGCTAAGTGAAATAAGCCAGGAGGTGAAAGACAAATACTATATGATCTCACCTATAAGTGGAACCTAATCAACAAAGAAACAAGCAAGGAAAATATAATCAGCAACATTGAACGAAAAAAGAAACCAACAGTAATGAGAGGGAAGAAGGGAAGGTGGTAATGGGGAAAGGAAGGGGAAGGGTCAAATCAAGGAACATGTATAAAGGACAAAGTCTAAGTGTGGAAGGATTGAGAAAGGGAGGTGAAAGTGGGTGGGGCAGGTGAAAGTGGCGGTGGGAAAATGGAGACAAATGTATTTGAACAATACAAAAAAAATTTAAAATAAAAGAAAAAAATGCCAATAAAAGATCAAAACTATGAATATGAAAAGGGCAACAAATTCACAACTACCAACAAGTGGATCTAAAAAAAAAAACAACTAAACAACCAGAACAGAACAGAATCATGGGTATGGAGATCATTTGAAGGGTTATCGGCTGGGACGTGGAAGGGGAGAATGGCTGAAAAGGTGCGGGGGTTAAGATGCATAATTGGCAGGTAGAAAATAGACAGGGGGAAGTTAAGAAGAGTTTAGGAAATGGAGAAGCCAAAGGACTTATATGCACTACCCATGGACATGAACTAAGGAAGGGATTGCTGTAAGGAAGTGGGGTTAGTGGGTGGAAGGGGAAAAAGGAAGGAAAATTGGGACAACTGTAATAGCATGATTAACAAAATATATTTTTTTAAAAAATTAGTGGACCAGGCAGAGGTAGTTATGACTCATAATTTAGTAGTTTCAATAAATTAACAAAAAAATTAGTAGGTGTATTAAAATGAGAATGCAAGAAGTTCAGCAGTATCTCTGATGTTATGGAAGCAGACATGGCCATGGACCTTTATATATAACAGAATTTCATCTCTGAAAGTTTATGTGGAAGGCATATTAAAGAGCCAACTAAAAATATGGGACTTCCATGGTATCCCTGGCCAGTGTGGTACCCAGGGTTGGGGGTGGGGAGAAGGGAGCTATGGGGACAAACATCTGTCTCTAAGTGAAAACCACCAATGATAGAAAACCTGCCATCTCTTGGGCACATTCTAATTTGGACACCTCTAATTATGTATCCATTTCTGTTCAATGAAAATCTCCATCTCTAATTTCAGACTCCTGGTCCTAATCACGTATCCCATAAAACAGAAGAAAGCAACAAAAAGAGTATACAATTTAGAAACAGAAAAATCAAATTTAAATTATGATGTCATCACCATTAGCAAGATTAGATTCTGAGCCTCAATTTCTTCATCACCTACAAGGTTTATAAAGACTGAATGAGATAATTATGTAATGTGCTTTATAAACTGTATAAATAATAGATTGTGTAAATTCCAACAATTACTTCTCACTATTTCCATCTCTTTGACAGTCCTAAGTTATTTGAAAATAGCTACCAAATGCCATCAAGTATCTTTGAAAGGGGAAAATCCTATGTTCAAAACTGTACCTAGCCATTCTATTAGCCTTCCTGCAGCCTTTGATAATTAAAGCAGTCATTTGGTCATGTACAATTCTGAGACAGTATTGTGTCTTCATATTGCCAGTGCACATGGTTACAGTAGAGGTCTGGTTAGATTCTGAAAATTTTGGCAGTAAAGCTGCAACATTTCCTGTTGAATTAGATGTGGTATTTGAGAGAAAGAGTCAAATGTGGTGTCCAGATATTTGACCTGAGCAAGTGGAAAGGTAGAGTCTCCATTCACAAAAATGAGGAAGACCATGGGTATAGCAGGTCTAGTGGGAATTCAACTAAATTTAAGATGTTTATAAGACATCCAAGTAGAATTATCATGTAGTACTCCAACAAGATGGGAATAACAAGTCCAAAAAAGAAAGACTTCAGTGGTACCTAATGTTGACTAAGTTCAAGAGCTCTTTGAAAATAGTTCCCAGGATGTTAACTTTGCAACAGGCTTAGGGAATAGTCAAAATTAATCAGTGGAAATCTCCAGGATCATTGCCTTTTAGAAAAAGAAAGAAAATAGATTACAAGAAATTCAGTGTGATTAAGGAGCAAAGTTATAGTGAAGTAAAAAATATATTTTTCTCTCAAGTATATAAAAGAATGGCAGCTCAAAACAGAAAGAAAAATCTTATTTGAGGAAGTCTGTTGGAGTGAATATGATAAACCTGAAGTAAGACATGATTTTAAACAATTGGTACAATCTAAGAAATAAGAATTTGGCTTTTTTTTTTATTGTAGCACAGGGTGCATGTCACTGAAACCATGAAAAAAAATATAGTCAATTTAGTCATTGTACTTTAATGAAAAAATATGTACGTAGTTACTGGTTTTCAATATTTAAAATCAATGTATAGGTAAAGTCTGAAGGATATAGGATTTCTGAGTTCTTTGACTTATCTTCTGAGATTTTAAAACTTTACCACTTAATCCCACAAAGTTAGTGAGGATCTACAATTGACTTTCTTTAAGAAGCTAAGTTACTTTTTTCCCTTGAAGATCAGGTCGTTAATAATAATTTTTAAAAAACAGAAATATAATCACTTGAATTTATATCAGAATTGTACTGAACATCTGAGCTCTTTTACTATGACAATCAAAACTTCTTTCAATAATATGTCAAAAGCTCACATTTTGTGGGAAAACTTCAGATAGCATCAGAGTATAAAACTTCAGCTTGATAGAAACCTTGTGGAAGATCTTACTCAAAACACAGAACTAGATAATTTCTCAATGCTTTCATCTAACCTTGACCAGCTAAGCCCCCATATGACAAAGGTACTTTGCTAGACATCAAAATGGTATTCATTGATCTTTTAAAAATATAATTCCAGACTTTAGGAATGATTTCTTCAAAATAATGGGAAGTAGAGGCAAATGTCTTGGAATTTTTTTTTCCTAAACACTAAGCAAGAAAAAAAATAAGATTGAAAAATAAAATATGTTAAAAAATATATTCATTTGCCTGATAGCATCATATGAGCAAGTCATAACTATTCCTGAATTTTAATCCACTAAAGATATCGTCTGCATATTTAAAGTGGGAACATTTATTTACTATCTGTGTTCATTTATATGTAAACTGAAAATCTGCACTTCGCCATGACAACCAACATTATTTAAGCAAAAATATCTGGTTGAATGTGTTGCCACCAAACACACATCACTCAGAATGAAACGCCACTTGAGGCTTTCGGCTTCCCTCAGTCCAAGGAGGGAAGGGGTTCATGCCCCACCTCTACTACAGACCCTTCCTTAGGGACTATAAGGACCCTTAGCCCACTGCCACCTTCAGGGTCTTTTCTCTTCCTCCTGTTAATCCCACAGTGACACAGACCACCACCTACTCAAAATAGACTACTTATTCCTGAAAGAGTTTTCTTTTTCTCTGAGAATAATAACTAGGAGTGCATTCCTATTCCATCATTCACTAGCTCTTAGATCTTGTGCAAATCACTTGAACTTTAGCCTTGATTTTCTCAAACTAATTTATCATACTTAGGTTTCTTTAAAGAATAAAGAAGATAGCACATATAAATATGCCAACATGTTGTACAGTATCTAGTACATAATGGGCATTCAATAAATCCTAACTATCCTCCCCAGTCCTACATTTATTATATTTTTGATGTAGTGACCCTAGAATTAAAAGTATACAAAGACCCTGGCTGGTGTGGCTCAGTGGATTAAGCACCAGCCTGCGAACCAGTGTCGCCAGTTCAATTCTCAGTCAGTTCACATGCCTGGGTTGTGGGTCAGGTACCCAGTAGGAGGCACATGAAAGGGAACCACACATTGATTTTCTCTCCCTCTCTTTCTCCCTCCCTTTCCCCCTGTTTAAAAATAAATAAAATCTTTTTTTAAAATGTATACAAAGAACTTTGAGAGGAAAAAAAAAATTGTTCATGTTTCCAAGAGTTAATTGAGTGTATTAATTAAACCCTAATAATATTAAAAATATTAAATAGTATGTATGACGTATCATTGAGAATGAACTCTTCTTATCACCGCAATACAATAATAATTTGTTTTATTTCTGTGCAGAGAAGGGAGCTCATTCTTTACATTTGAAATCATGTTATAAACAATCAATAGGATAAAGCTGAAGTGGGAGGAATCAATCTTTAAAATAAAGCTTTTATTGATCTCATTATTTTATCCAGCAAGCTAAAAATGTTTGTATTTGCTCCTAAATGACCCTGTATGTTCCCTGAACAATCTAAGAACTGTAGAGCACCATAGATTACATATCCATACTCTAAGGAACTTAAGAGGTCATGTATTCTGCCCACTCTTTTCTATGAATAGATGAGAAGTAAATACAGGCAGCTGAAGTTCTTTCCAAAAACAACTGGTGAGCACCTGCTTTGTGCCAGGCACAGTGCTCACTGGGATCTGAGCTTAACAAAGGTCACCAAGACCTTCTGATTTCCAAACTACTATTCCTTGAGAGTCTGATATCTTCATGGAAAAAGTTAACTTTCTTCCCACCTAAGAATTAAAGGGCATGAATTAAAATATCACCACAATAAATCATCCCATTTACTGAACTGGGATTGGATGGCTAGAAAAAGAGTTTTGAGGAGTAGATGTCCAGAAATATATTCGTTTTAATTTTTTATTTTAAAACATTATCAGAAGTGTATTAATCTTTATAGTATTGTCTTATATTTGTAAAAAGAAATCCAACAGTGACGCCGGCGGCGCTCGGCCAACTCAGTTTGTCCCGCGAAGCCCCTCACGGCCCGCTGTCCGCGCCGGCCCGACTGATCTCCCCGGCGCAGACCCTGCGGCCTGGGATGAGAGGCAGCGGCGGTCCTTCCTCACATTTTGGGTCTCCAGGCCGAGGCTGAGCAGTGGCCGCTGCCCCACAAAAGGCTGAAGATGAGAACTCGGGCTCAGGGAAGCAGGGAGGTGCAGGGAAGAGCCACGTCACACACAGCAAGGGAGGGGAGATGTCCCTCAACAATCACAAGGAATTCGCCGAAACCCCCAAAGCGCGCACACTTGCACCGAGTGACGGGCGAGGGTTGGCAATCATGTGTGTGACCCGCGCAGGCTGGCGAACACTTGCACCGGCTGGCAAGGCCTCCCACAGATTGGCACCCATATGGCCTGCAAGGGAGTGCACAGAGCGGCAAGGGCAGGCGTAAATTGACCCGCCCGCCCGGGATTGCAGAGCGGCCCACAAAATTAGTAGAGCTGCCCAGAGTCCCTGGAGGAGAGACCAGAGACAGGATTAACCGGAGAGTCCTGGAGCTGACATCCTCCCATTTCTGCAGTCCCCATTTGGCGAGGGCAAGCAACGCACCCAAAGAGCCAAAAGCGGGGGAGATACACAATAGGAGACCCTACACTGACCAGTGCCGCGGAGCTCGCGGGCCACGGGGGCCAGATGAGTACACGAGGTCGCGAATAAGACCCCTGGTCTGGGGCAAGCACATGCGAGCCCAGGCAGGCGCGGGGGGGATACTGCTGCGCTGGGAGTGCCCTCAAAGAGTCCGCGTCAGAGCGCAGAGAGATCCCAAAAAATAGCCCAGCACTGACCAAAGGGGTCACAGAGCTGCTCCAAGCAGCAGTCAGACACAGACAGTAGACTCCTGGAAGGCTCAAACAAACAACCCAAGGTCCTATAGGGTCAACAACTGCCATCATCAGAGGCAGGCCCAGAAAGAAAAGTAAAGGACAAAATACTTAACAGACTCTCACAAAAATGGGAAGAAAAAGAAGTTCCCCGCAAATGAGTGGAAAAGGGGCCTCCCCACAGAGAGAGCTAAATGAAAAACAGGTAAGGGAACTATCAGATACTGAATTCAAAACAATGGTTCTAAGGAAGCTCAATGAGCTCAGCCAGCTTAAAGATAACTATGAGAAACTGCAGGGAAACGATCAGGATCTTACAGCAAACTATATCAGCCTGGAAAAGGAGATAGAAACTATCAAGAAGACACAAGAGGATATGAAGAATACCATTTCTGAATTAAAAAACACAGCAGAAGGAATCAAAAGCAGGCTGGATGAAGCCGAGGATTGAATCAGTGAGATGGAGGATAAGGTAGAAAGAAGCTCCCAGAAAGAACAAGAAATGGAAAAACAACTCAAAAAGAATGAAGAGGCATTTAGGGAAATGCAGGACAACCTGAAACGCAATAATATCCATATAATAGGGATACCAGAAGGAGAAGAAGAGGAGCAAGGGATAGCAAACCTCGAAAAAGTAATGATGGAAAAATTCCCTAATTTGAGGAGAGAAAGGCTCTTATGGATCCAGGAGGCACAGAGGACCCCACTCAAGAGGGATTCAAAGAGTTCCACTCCAAGACACATCATCATTAAAATGGCAACTGTCAAAGACTATCAAAGAGAGAATCCTAAAGGGAGCAAGGGAGAAGGAGAAAGTAACATACAAGGGGGCCCCGATACGCCTAGGAGCTGACTTCTCAATAGAAACACTACAAGCCAGAAGGGAATGGCAACAAATATCCCAAGCCATGAAAAGCAAGGGCGTACAGCCAAGTCTGCTCTACCCAGCTCGGCTCTCCATTAAAATAGAAGGGGAAATACATAGTTTCCCGGACAAGAGAAGACTAAAAGAATACATCTCTACCAAACCAGCACTCCAAGATATGCTAAGGGGACTGGGTTAAGCAGATGAAGGAAAAGAATGAGACAGAGAGGAACACAGGTACAAAGAGAAAAGAAGAGTAAGTTTCTATCAGTAATATCTCTCAATGTGAGTGGACTAAATGCCCCAATCAAAAGACACAGGGTAGCTGAATGGATAAGAAAACATGACCCACACATATGCTGCCTACAAGACACCCACCTCAGAGCAAGTGACCTACACAGATTGAAAGTAAAGGGATGGAAAAAATATTCCAAGCAAATGGGCATGAGAAAAAAGCCGGGGTTGCCATACTTGTATCAGACAAAGTAGATTTCAAAACAAAGGCCATAAAGAGAGACCCAGAGGGGCACTTTATAATACTTAAAGGAAGACTCTATCAAGAAGACATCAACATTGTAAACTTATATGCTCCCAATAGAGGAGCCCCCAAGTTTATAAGGAAATTGTTGGATGACTTCAAAAAAGATATGGACACCAACACACTGATAGTAGGGGATTTCAACACCCCACTGTCAAAAATGGACAGATCTTCCATACAAAACATTAATAAACATATTGTGGCACTGAATGACACACTGAATCAAAGAGCCTTAACTGACATATATAGAACCTTACATCCCAAAGAAGAAAAATACACATTCTTTTCAAATGCTCACAGCAGTTTTTCAAAGATAGACCACATGATACGACACAAAGCAAGCCTCAGCAAATTCAGGAAAATTGAAATAATACCAAACTTTTTCTCAGACCACAAGGCCTTGAAACTTGAAATCAACCTCAAAGAGACTCTTCAAAAACTTGCAAACTCATGGAGACTGAACAGTACACTATTAAACAATGAATGGGTCAATAATGAGATAAGAGAAGATATCAAAAAATTTCTGGAAACAAATGAAAATGAACAGACAAGAGTCCAAAACCTATGGGACACAGCAAAGGCGGTCCTGAGAGGGAAGTTCATAGCAATACAGGCTTACCTAAAAAAGATAGAAACATTTCAAATAAAAGACCTAACACTACAACTTCAAGAACTGGAGAAACAACAACAAATAAATCCCAGAGCAAGTAGAAGGAAGGAATTAGTCAAGATTGGAGCAGAACTGAATGACATAGAGACAAAAAGAACAATTCAGAGGATCAACCAATCCAGAAGCTGGTTCTTTGAAAAGATTCATAAAGTTGACAAGCCTTTAAGCAGACTCATCAAGAAAAAAAGGGAGAGGACCCAAATTAATAATATCAGAAATAAAAGAGGAGAAATAACAACTGACACCACAGAAATACAAATGATCATCAGAAACTATTATGAACAATTATATGCCAAGAAATTTGAAAATCTTGATGAAATGGACAAATTTTTAGAAAAGTATAGTCTTCCAACACTGAAGGAGGAAGAAACAGAAAGCTTGAACAGACCGATAACAGCTGGGGAAATTGAAGCAGCAATCAAGAAACTCCCGGCACACAAAAGCCCAGGGCCAGACGGTTTCACAGGAGAATTTTACAAAACATTCAAGGAAGAGCTAACCCCTGTCCTTCTCAGACTATTCCAAAAAATACAAGAGGCGGGAAGACTCCCAGACTCTTTCTATGAGGCCACATTACCCTGATCCTAAAACCAGATAAAG
Source organism: Pteronotus mesoamericanus (assembly GCF_021234165.1). NCBI lineage: Eukaryota > Metazoa > Chordata > Mammalia > Chiroptera > Mormoopidae > Pteronotus > Pteronotus mesoamericanus. Next base: position 44,201,820 of record NW_026555329.1, on the reverse strand, counting down.
ACCCTACAAAGAAAGAAAACTACAGGCCAATTTCACTGATGAACATAGATGCTAAAATCCTCACCAAAATATTGGCAAACCACATTCAGCAATACATTAAAAAGATTATCCATCACGATCAAGTGGGATTCATCCCAGGCATGCAGGGATGGTTCAATATACGCAAATCAGTAAACGTGATACATCACATAAATAAAAGAAAAGACAAAAACCACATGATCATCTCGATAGATGCAGAAAAAGCATTCGATAAGGTACAGCACCCACTTAATATCAAAACACTCAGCAAAATGGGAATAAATGGGGCATTCCTCAACATAATAAAGGCCATATATGAAAAACCTACAGCCAATATCATACTCAACGGGCAAAAACTGAATGCTTTCCCACTAAGATCGGAAACACAACAAGGATGTCCGCTCTCACCGCTTCTTTTCAACATCGTATTAGAAGTCCTAGCCACAGCGGTCAGACAAGAGAAAGAGATAAAAGGCATCCAAATAGGAAAGGAGGAAGTAAAGCTATCATTGTTTGCAGAGGACATGATAGTGTACATAGAGAACCCTGTAGATTCTACCAAAAAACTGCTCAACCTAATAAGTGAATTTGGCAAAACAGCGGGATACAAAGTCAACATTCAGAAAGCAAAGGCATTTTGTACACCAGCAATGCAATAGAAGAAGAAGAAATCAGAGAAAAAATACCATTCGATATAGCAAGGAGAAAAATAAAGTACCTAGGCATAAATTTAACCAAAGACGTAAAAGACCTGTATGCAGAAAACTATACAACATTGAAAAAAGAAATTAAGGAAGACACAAATAAATGGAAGAATATACCGTGCTCAGGGATTGGAAGAATTAATATCATCAAAATGTCCATACTACCCAAAGCAATTTATAGATTCAACACAATTCCTATTAAGATACCAATGATGTATATCATAGAAATAGAACAGACATTTCAAAAATTTATATGGAACCATAAACAACCCCGAATAGCCTCAGCAATTTTGAGAAAGGAACACAGAGTAGGAGGGATCACAATACCGGATATCAAGCTCTACTACAAAGCCACTATACCCAAAACAATCTGGTACTGGCACAAGAACAGACCCATAGACCAGTGGAACAGAATAGAAAGCCCAGAAATAAGCCCAGGTCTCTATGGACATCTAATATTTGACAAAGGGGGCAGAAGCATAAAATGGAGCAATAATAGCCTCTTCAACAAATGGTGTTGGGAGAGCTGGACGGCTACATGCAAAAAATTGAAATTGGATCATCAGCTGACACCATACCCAAAAATAAACTCAAGGTGGATAAAAGAATTAAATATAAGTCGCAACACCATCAAAGTCCTAGAGGAAAACATTAGCAGGAAACTCTCAGATATCCCACGCAGCAATTTTTTCACTAATATGTCTCCTAAAGCAAGGGACATTAAGGAAAGAATAAACAAGTGGGACCCCATCAAAATAAGAAGCTTCTGCACGGCAAAAGAAGACATCAGCAAAATGAAAAGGGAGCCAACCATATGGGAAAATATGTTTGCTAATGATACATCAGATAGAGGTTTGATCTCCAAGATATATAAAGAACTCACTCAACTCCACTCCAAGAAGACAAACGATCCAGTCAAAAAATGGGCAAAGGACCTGGGCAGACGATTTTCCAAGGAGGAGATACAGAGGGCCCAGAGGCATGTGAAAGGATGCTCAGCATCACCAGCAATCAGAGAAATGCAGATCAAAAGCACCATGAGGTACCACCTCACACCGGTCAGAATGGCCATCATAAACAGATCCACAAACAACAGGTGCTGGCGAGGCTGTGGAGAAAAGGGAACCCTAGTCTACTCTTGGTGGGAATGCAGACTGGTGCAGCTACTATGGAAAGCAGTGTGGAATTTCCTCAAAAAGCTGAAAATGGAACTGCCTTTTGATCCAGCGATTCCCCTGCTGGGACTATACCCTAAGAACACCAAAACGCCAATACAAAAGAACCTATGCACCCCAATGTTCATAGCAGCACAATTGACAATAGCCAAGTGTTGGAAGCAACCTAAATGCCCATCAGTAGATGATTGGATCAAAAAATTATGGTACATATACACAATGGAATACTACTCAGTAGAAAGAAAAAAAGAACTACTAAACTGCGACAGCACGGATGGAACTCGAGAGCATTATGCTAAGTGAAATAAGCCAGGGGGCAAAAGACAAATACCATATGATCACACCTATAAGCGGAACCTAATCAACAATACAAAGATGCAAGGAAAATAAGACCAGCAACACTGAAAGGAAAAGAAACCAAAAGAGACAAGAGGGAAGGAGTGGGGGAGGGGGGAGCGCGCGGGGGGTGGGGGGGCAGGGAAAGGGAAGGGAAGGGGAAAGTCAAGGAATATATAGCAAGGACTCATGGACAAAACCAAAGGGGAAGAGCTGAGGGAGGGAAGGAGGGAGGGGGCAAGGGAAAGTGGTGGGGGGGGAGGCAGAGACAAATGTATTTAAAAAATAAATTAATTAATTAAAAAAATAAAAATAAAATAAAGTAAAAAAGAAATCCAATAGTAACATCTTTGACAATTGAGGAGCTTGCAATACCCTAAGTGTCTTTCAACAATCTGTGTACACTATTAGAATAAATTTGTGATAGATTCATCATTCAGTATAGAATTTGCATGTTTATTTAAATACATTCCTTTCTTTTTGTTATTTTCCTCTTTTTCTTAAGTTGGATATAGGGAGGAAACACTCTGGTATACCCCATATTCAAGTTTTTCATGTTTTTAATAAGTAGTGGTGTCGCATCTAATTAATATTTTTAAATTAGCAGCATAATTACCATTAAGCAATGGCACCTTTCTCTAACTATTTCCATTATAAAAATGACTGCTATATAAGTCAGCATTTCCCAAAGCATGGCCCTAAAACACTAACTGCAAGATGTTGCAAAAAATAAAGATGCAACAGTTATTAAACATAGTTTATAATCATCTCCTCTTAGAGACTGACATGTACATGATTTCGCAGAGGCTCTGTGACATCTAGCAGAAAAGAAACCTGATTATGTTGTATAAGCCACTGCTTCCCAAATTAATGTAAAACAGTACACTTCTTTAGTAGAGCATCCATTAACATCTTCTGAACTGCTACTGTACAGAATAACTGGGGGAGTAGGCAGTAACTACATAGGAACATGTCATTTTGATGAAGAATTCAACAAACTTAAAGTAAAGCAAAAAAAAAAAAAAAAAAGGCAAGATCCCTCAAAGTCAACTGGATAATTGAATGGGTTTCGAAACAAACACTACCTTAGGTCTGTGTATATTTTTTATTAATCTTTACACTCCCTTTCCAGAGTTATTCCCTAAAGAAAACTATAGGCTTTCATATAGCGGGACTGTAAAAATTGTAGGCAGGTGATTGGCATAAATAAGATATTCAAAACCAAACAAAAACAAATTAAATTAATAAAATCAAAACTATAACTCATAGCATTCAAAACTATATTATTTAGAAATACTGGGTGCATAAGACTGGGAGGGAACAGCAAATGTGCATGCTGACTGTTGTAAGAAGACTAACCATTTGGCTTATCTTCTAAGAATAAAAGAATCAAGTATGAGGAACACACAATGTTAAGAATTCATTGTGTATGTTCTTAGTCAGTTTCTCTTCTCTCTTCTCTCTTTTCCCTCTCTCTCTGTCTCTCTCCCCTCTCCCCTCTCCCCTTTCCTCTCTCTCCTCCATTTATCCCAGCTATTGGAGCTAAGTGAATTCTGACTCCCCACACAACGAGAGAATAAACTGCCTAAACAACTATAAGTGCCTCAAATAAATGTAGCAATGTGGATCATTCTGGCATTTGCACCCAGTGCTCCCACTAGCTATTCCAGCTGTGGAAGCAGCCTCATAGGGTTCCCTCCAGAGCCCTGTTATAATAGCTCCTAGCTTAACATTCAGTGTAAGAGAGTTCACACACAGACTTTCAGAGGGAGCCTGGTATGGCGTATGGGAGTATTTCATTAAATTTGGCTCCCAGGATCTGTGACTTTAAAATTCAAACTATACTTGTGAAGTGCCAATGCAGTTTTATTTCTAATAAACTCATAATGTTAGCTAATCTTACTTGAGTGCTACCTGCCATGTGCCAGGCACTACACTAAAAGCTTTAGATGGGGTTTTCTTATTTAATCCTCATTGTAACCCTGTGGGATATAATTATCCCCATTTTACACAGGAGGAACCCAAAGCACAGAGAGTTTAGGCAAATTTCCCAACTTTGCACAGCCATCAAGGGATACAAATAATATTCCAGTCTAGGAAGGCTGACTCCAGATCCCCTCCTTTAAATCCTAATACTCTGCTGCTTCTCATAAATAAAACAAAAGCTTCAGTTCTGTTTGCAATCAAAGCAAGTAAAAACAAAAGTACACTACACACATGTCCTGATTTATCTTGCTTGTGTGGTGGTTGGGTGTGGGCTCTGGAGCATGACTGCCTCAGTTCAAAGCCCTGTTCTGCCTCTAAACAGCTGTGCCTGTGAGCAAGTATTTAACCTCACTAAAGTCTTGGTCTCCTGTCTGCAACATAAGGATAATAATAACTAGCATTTATCGAGCACTTAATATGTGCCATGCATCCAGACACCTTGTATAAATTGATATCTTTAATTCTATGAAATAGATACTGTTATTATCCTTACTGATATGTAAATAATAGTAAAATTGCATGTTTTAATGCATGTAAACAACTTTGAACAATGCCTGACATAGCATATTAGTAAATGTTAGTTATCAGACAGATCACTCACACACTTAAAGTTCATAACACATTATAATCATCATAACAGCATCATTGGGATGCTGTTACAAATCTTTGGCATATTATAAAAAGGGGGGTTAATCTAGGCTTCTAACCATGTTATAATGTAATATAAATTTATAAAACATTAACAATAAAAAAAATGACTAAAGAGGCAAGTCTGTGATCAGACTCACAGCAGCAGTTATGTGTACCAGCTGCCCAGCTTTACCACTTAATAGCTGTGTGATCTTGGGCAAGTGCCTTTTCCTGCCTGTGCCTCAGTCTTTTCACTTGTAAAATAAAGACAGTAAAAATCCCCCTCCTTAGAAGGTTATAAAATGGAGATAATAATGGTTTCTTTCCAGGAATATGAAGTTTACATGAGATAATATATGCAATATACTTAGAAAAAGTCTCAGCAGATACAGTTTTGTTACTACTGTTAGTACTACTACTATCACCACTATTACTACCGCTGCAATTCTACTACATTACTCAGTATATATTGTGACCTTTTTTCCTCATAGAATTATTGTCCTAAGAGAAACAATGGGGTATCTGTGGTGTAGGAAAAGAATTTGATTTAAACTAAAACCAACACTGTACATGAAGATCCAATAACTCTATTTCCTAAAGTTTGCAAAAGGATATCCAGTATGTTTTGGTCCTCTTTCAATCACATTTCACCACTGAGAATCTAAACCGGAAAACTTCCTAAGGTATTATTTTTAATGTCATTACTAACCATCATAATACAGCATGGGGATATAAATGGTACTCTAAAGAAAACTTGATTTAATACTAAATTATATTAACTTGTTTTATTTTAAAAAGGGAATTATAGATTATTTACAGATTCACAGCCTAATAGCCTTTTGATTTTCATTGTTACAAAAGGAATCATACCTCATGACATACGGTCATTCTGGAGTTTTGAAACCAGATCTGGTGTACTCTATAAAAATACTAGAGAGACCTAGGAAATGTACAGTAAATGCACATGAAGATGTCCACTGGTGCTGTAGCAATGGGAGACAAGGTCTTTTGCCGCTGGAACCAAGCATGCTCAGGTAAATGTCTAAAAATGCATGTCCTTCCCCAAATCCCAAGCCTTCTCCAGCCACCCTGGCCCTGGATTCAGGATCAGAGGAGGAGTGTGAATCCACACAGAAACCCTGACTTGCACTCAGTTGGTTTGAGAATTGCCATAATTAATCTTAAATTGACATGGGGCAATACAGAAGTTCATGATGAAATTTAAAGTCATAAACACAAATAAATCCCCTTGGTCCAAAGTGGAGGCACACATAAGAAGCTGTTAAAAATCAGGATTATTGTTCAAACCAGCACTCTGATCCCAAGGGCAGTCCAGAATCATGGGGATTTGCTGTTCTCTTCTAAGAATAACCCATTTCCAAATACTTGACTTGGGGTTTGCCAAAATAAATGCATTTTCCAAGAGGGAGAAGATGAGGTGTAAGTTGACCCATGTTTTCCTTACCCCATTACAAGTCAAACGTCTGGCTCACTTGGGAACTAACTCTCTTCTAACAAAAGGTTTAACTATATTTTTTCTTATTTATTTATTTGTTTATTTGTTTATTGTATTAATACTTCCACTTACTCAACAAATTTTATGAGATCACTAATAAAAGATAAGTTATAAATTTCAAGGCCAAGCAAAATAAGAACCATGCTAAAGTATCACAAGGTTAATAATATTTGGACCACACATTCAGTCTTAAGCTTCCTGATGGTCAAAGCAAGAAAAGTTCTCCAAGAATCAAGTTGAAGAGACTGCAGATAACAGGCAGATTTAAAAGATGATTCCAAAATTACAGATAAGAATATTTCAATGAATGTGTGTCTACTTGAGACTCACACGTTGATACTACATAAATGTTTCCTTTACAAGTCTCTTTCAGAGCCAAATACTGCTGTTCTTTCTGCTAAGACTTCTATGTTCTGCAGAAAGGTCTTTACAGATAATATTTCAGGTTGTAAAATACAGTCATCTCTGGCTGATGTGGCTCAATGGACTGAGTGCTGGCCTGTGAAACAAAAGATCACTGGTTTGATTCCCAGTTAGGGCACATGCCTGGGTTGTGGGCCAGATCCCCAGTAGCAGGCACACAAGAAGCAAACACGTATTGATGTTTCTTTCCCTCCCCTCCCTTCTGTTTAAAAATAAAATAAATAAAGTCTTTTACAAAATAAAATATGGTCAACATTTTTATTTTAAACCAATAAAAAGGATTATTACCAAATAATGGTGTTTATTTACCAACATTCTTATTTTGCTAAAAATAAAACACAAATAACATGAAAGAAAAATAAAATGCCCTGTTAATGTGGAGTTACCAAGAATTCATAAAGAAATCAGTTCTCATTAGTTAATCCAATGTATTATGCATGGCAAAAGCTCAGTTAATGTGCTAGATCAAATTAGGTTTAATTCTTCAGGTATCAGATATATAGTCACAATCCACAGCTTTGTTTTCATGTTATTTAAGGGTTTTAAGTGCAATTTTAGAAGTATTCACATATAAATAAAATAAAATTAAGAAAGTATATAAAAGGTATGCATGTATACATACATAGAGGGATGGGCAAAAGTAGGTTTGCATATTACAAATAAATAATACAATAATTACTACATAAATAATAAAAGAGTAAGTTGTCTCATGTACTCAGAACTGTAAACCTACTTCTGTCCACCCCGTACAGAAAGAGAGAATGTGTAAGAAAGCATGGAAAGAATTTAACATGCTGTGGGAAAGTACCCTGAACTCAATTCTGGTCTCTGGTACCTACATACACTACCTAATTTAATCCCCACAATGATCCTATCATGTATACACTATCATTATCATTGTTTTACAGATGAGGAAACTAAGGCTCATAAATTAGATAATTCCTTCAAGATTGCAGAGCCAGCAAGAGGATATTACCCTATACTGAGATAATTTAGAAGCTCATGTTATTCCTAACATAGCTCAAAAGAACTTTCATATTGCAGTGCATGATAATAGGCAAATTTTCTTTTAACTCTTTAAATTTTTTAATATATATTTTATTGATTATGTCATAAAGGTTGTCCCATTTTTTTCTCCCCTTTATTCCCCTCCACCCTGCATTGCCCCATCACCCAGCATTCCCCCACCCTTAGTTCATGTCCATGGATTGTACATATAAATTCTTTGGCTTCTCCATTCCCTATACTGTTCGTAACATCCCCCTGACTATTTTGTACCTACTATATATGCTGCTTATTCCCTGTACCCTTTCTCCCATTCTTCCCCCTCCTCCTCCCCTCTCTTTTACTGTTCATAGTTTTTGATCTTCTTTTTCTTAGATAAATCCCTTTAACATTTCATATAATATGGGCTTGGTGATGGGAGCCTTTCATTTTACCTTATCCAGGAAGCATTTTATCTGCCCTTCTATTCAGAATGATAGCTTTGCTGGAGAGAGTAATCTTGGATGTAGGTCCTTGCTTTTCATGACTTTGAAAACTTCTTGCCAGCTCCTTCTTGTCTGTAAGGTTTCTTTGGAGAAATCAGCTGATAGTCTTATGGGAACTGTCTCCTTTTCTCTTGCTGCTTTTAAGAGTCTCTCATTATCTTTAATCTTGGGTAACTTAATTATGATGTGCCTTGGTGTGTGCTTCCTTGGGTCCAACTTCTTTGGGACTTCCTGAGCTTCCTGGATCTCCTGGAAGTCTATTTCCTTGAACAAATTGGGGAAGTTCTCCTTCATTATTTTTTCAGGTAAGTTTTCAATTTCTCACTCTTCTTCTCTTGCTGGCACCCCTATGATTCAGATGTTGGAACGTTTAAAGTTGTCCCAGAGGTTCCTAAGCCTCTCCTCATTTTTTTCTTGAATTCTTGTTTCTTCATTCTGTTCTGGTTGAATGTTTATCTCTTCCTTCTCCAAATTGTTGATTTGAGTCCCAGTTTCCTTCCCTTTACTGTAGGTTCCCTGTATATTTTTATTTCACTTTGCATAGCCTTGGTTTTTTCCTCCATTTTGTGACCATACTCAACCAGTTCAGTGAGCATTCAGATTACCAGTGTTTTTAACTGTGCCACTGATAGGTTGGTTATCTGTTCACTGCTTAGTTCTATTTTTAGAGCTTTGATCCATTCTTTCACTTGGGCCATAGTTCTTTGTCTCAGTGCACCTCTTACATTGGAAGGGGCAGAGCCTTAGGTATTTGTCAGGGTGGGGCAATCCAGGTCACTATGTTGTGGTGCTATCTGTAGGGGAGGGGTCTGAGAGGGAAGACTGATGCTTGCTTGGCCCTCAGCCAGCTTTCAGTCACTTCCTCCACTACCCACAAGCAAATTGGGCCCTTCTGGTGCTGATTCCCAGGTGGGTGGGTTTATGTACATTCTATGACCCCATGGCTCTCTCCAGTGGATTCTCCTGTGAGGCTGGGAGTTTCTCCTGCCCTGCAACCCCCACAGGTTTTTAACTTTAGAGGTTTTGAGGCTTTCTTTCCCCATACTGTAACCCTGGATTGTGCAGTCTATCTTGCTCCCCAGTTGTTCTTCCGGTTTATCTGTATGCAAATGTGGAACCATCCAGCCTGTCAGCCACCGCCTTGCCCACCTGGTCCTCTGGGTGCCACCTTGCCACGCGTCCTCTCTGCCCAGCTGCCCGTCTCCACCCCTCCCACCAGTCTGGATGAATGTTTCTTCTTTAACTCCTTGGTTGTCAAACTTCCCTACAGTTTTATTTTCTGGCAGTTCTGGTTATTTTTTGCTTTTAAAATTTTTGTTGTCTTTCTTTTGGTTGTGCAAGGAGGCAAAGTATATCTATGTAAGCCTCCCTCTAGGCTGAAGAGTAGGCAAATTTTCTAAGTGAAGAAATTAAAATATTGGAAAGTCAAACTGGCTTTCTAATATATACTAGAGCCAGAACTAGAACTTAGAGCTTTTCTACCACAACACAGTTGGTATGATATAAAAAGAATAATTTGTAATAGTGGTTTCCTTGATAGAATGTCTGACATTCTGAATATAGAGCTTAATTTAATAAATAAAAATAATGTATTTTCTTTTTTTACCCTTTTTGGCATGTTAGTATACAGACTTTGTAAGTTTATTTGTGAATTCAACTATTATACTAAAATACAAAGGGATATAATTGAGATAAACTAAAACATAATAAATGGACTAAAAATACACTATTTTTCACAAGGGAAACCACAATTTTCTAGGCTGCATTCCCTAGAGCTAGAGAATACTTCTAATGAGCTTTGAGTAATCACATAAATTGAAACCTAACTTTGTAATGCCTGATAGTGATCTAAACTACTTAGCTATGTTTTGTATTATACCACAAAACAGTGGTTTGTTCACAAAATGTAACAAAATATCATGTGTTACTCATACTTTGGCCTTAGGCTTACATGTGTTGAAACTATAATCCCCAATGTATTTCAGAGTATGTTTGGACAACCAAAGTTACTCTATGAAAATGACCCAAAAGGAAAACTCTATTTCATTAAAAAATACAAATTGTTAAGAGTTAAATGTTTCAGTATTGCCTAGAATGTATAAAGAAGATTTAATATATAGTGCACGTTTTTCCCACTTAAAGAAAAAGGAACATTCAGGAACCGTACAGGAAAGTGGTAAATTAGCTATATCCTGATCTATTTCATGTATGTTGCATTATGTAATGTGGAAGAAACGAGATACTACATCCCAACAAATGGCTGTTTGATACCAAAAGAGAGGGAAAGGGACTACCCTGGTTGCTAAATGAGGACCACTTGTTAGGGTAATATAATGTTAGGGGTTAACACTAGATATCACAGATTGGAGATTCTCAAGTCAAAATACCTGAAGCCCATCTTGAGAATTTACAGACATGATTTAGGCTGTAAAATCCTCCATGGACAGTGCTGTGGCAGGTAAGAATGTGAACAGTGGCATCTAATAGAAACTACTTTGGAACCCAATTCTCTAATTCACTAGGTCCATAACTTTAGGAAAATCACTTTCTCTCTCTGAGCCTAAATGTCCTCATCTATAAAATGAGAAGGCTGTATTCAAGCAGACACAGGCTAGCCATTGGAGAGGTGCACTTCAGGGACACTGCCAAACTTTATAATGCCACTTATCCTAACCCCTGGTCATACAGCCAACTATGGGAACAACCTGCTGACTGCAATCATTCATTTTATCTGTTATTGTCTTCCCATGGCATGGTGTGATGTAATAAGAGATATATACAGTTAAAAAAAAAGGGAGCAAGAAATAGTACTTATTTCTCTCACAGGGTTGAGAGGTAAATAGAATGGCATATGTAAAATACTTAGCAATTTCCTAGCACCCGATAAACACTTTACAAGTTTAAACTACTATTATTATTGTTAGTTTATGAAGAATTTTGCCCTTAGTAAGACGGTTCCTATGAATATTAAGTGATCATTAAATGTTTCCTAACCAAATTGAGCTTTATTGCTAATAGCTTCAAATCTTACATTGCTTCATTTAGTTATAAAAGAAACATTTAAAGAACCATTATTCAAACTCAGAAATATTAAGGCTGGAAAATCTAGGTTAAACAAAATCAGTATTTTATTTCCTTCAAAACTTCACAGAGCATTTAATGTGATAGTGTGAATTATGAATCTCCTAAAGAGGCATAAGATACAATCTGCAGTGTTTCTTAAATCTCTTATGAAGTTTCCTCATCAGTAAAACCTGAGATTTGACATGTTTTCTAAATTCCTCTTTTCTCATTAAGAGGCTAGAATTCTAGGCACTTTTCAGAACTAGTTATACTTATGAATATAGATTAAAATGAATTTCGATGTCCCATTGCAATCAGAACAAATTAGGTATTTTTTCATTCTTCTGTACCAACACTCACTCAAAAAGAACTCAATCATTGTCTTTTATCATATACTTAACTTAATCCTGATTTTAACTTGAATGGATCAACTACATCGAGAGTTTATGTTTAAGTCACTTTTGATTTAATATGAGTTTTTGAAAATATACTTTGGCATTAAACCCAAGATACTAAAGCTAACAAACTCCACACTGAAAACATGATCATGTAGGAGTAAATATACTTTTTAAAAATTTACTTTTGAATAGGTTTCCTATTAGGATAAAATGTTACCCAAATCCACATCCTTGGCAAGTTTAATACTCAAAAAGCAGGTAATGAAATTGTCTCCTTACTCTACTAAGTGAAAGGGAAGTATAAGATGCTCCATTTTTGCTTCTCCCTCTCTCCACACAGAGACTTTTCTTGGACACTCTCACTGAGTCTCAGGCTCCACCTGGCCAACCCCAAATCCCTGCTTTAGCCATTTTCTCTCTCTGAGCTCAAGATCCCTACTTTCTTCTATTTAGTGGATATCCTTATATGCAATAAGCTCAAATTTAACATGCTTAATGTGAAAGTAATTATTGCTACAGTAACCCTTTTCTGCTTACTCTGGTATCAACGTCATCCACCTGTCAATTCTTCCATCTTTCTCATCTTCCACATCCAATCTGTTTTCACCTCTCAAGAAATTTTCCAGTTAATCCCTTTTCTAAGATCCCCACTCTCATTCTTTTTTTTTTCCTTTTCTACTCCAACAGTTTCTCAAAAAGCCTCCTGTTGCTGTTTTGACATCCCCATCCCCTCTATCCATCATCTACCTTCCTGAGATATTTCTAAAATGAAAAGCAGTCATTACATTCTCCTAGTTACAATCCTTCTGTGACTTCCCATCTCCAATTAGACACAATCCAATCTGCTTAGTATGCTGTAAGGCCCTTCAGCTCAACCTTCAGTGGTAGCTCTAAACTACCACTCTAGGCTGAGCTTTCCCCCCTCTCCACTTTAAACTCTAGCCTCTCAAAACACCCAGCCTTTCCTTAGATACATACTTACCATTCCTTTCCCACTACCATCTACTGTCTGCCATGTCCCACTCTGTCTAACTGTAACACACACAAACATCTCTCAATACTTACTCCTCCCACCCTATAAAGTATATTCTAACTTCTGCCCCTTTATGATGTTATTATTATGACTTCTGTGTTTACCAAACAAGGTGTCACTTTCTTTATTAATGACTTTTTATGTTGCAAATCTGAAAGTCCTCTTCTGGATTGAGCTTCTCAAGATTCCAGGTATCTCTTTTCTCCTCCATCTCCTAGTGCTCTACACAACTCTACACAACTCTACACAACACCTGGTATATAGTAGGTGCCCATTAGTGCTTATTGAATGACTAATAAACAAATGTATAAAACTCCAATAAAATGTTAAGCCCTGCAATTGAAATGTTAAGGTTAGAAAGAACACTAGATGACATAGGGGGTGATGGGCAAGAAGCTGAAGGAAGGCAGAGGGCACGGAGTTGCCAGGGGCAAAGTGAAGAAAAAGAGATAGGAAGCAGCCCCAGGGCCACCCCCTTGCAGAGGGGAGTCCCACAAACACTGCTATGGGTGGGGTGGGGTCTGGGGTTCTGTGTAGCCAGTGTTTGACTTTCAGGTGAGGGCAAAGGGGAGAGAACCTAGAACAAATAATGTTCTTCTCCCCAGCCCTTGTCTGTCTGTCTGTCTCTCTGGGGGTTTCTGTTTCCAAGGAGGTGTGGCAGGATCATAAGTCATTCCTATTCCCTTCTAGGCCCCCTGCTATATAGATATCTATATATCTATATAGATATATATAGAGAGAGGAATGGTCTGGTTTCTGGTATTGGTTGGAGTCCATGAGGATGTGGGATCCTTCAGTAAAGGATAACAGAGAAAAAAGTTAAACAATAAAAATAAATTTAAAAATAAACATAAGGGAAATCATTCAAATAATGCCAAAATCTTTCATTTTTTCCATGAAAAAAATGTAACATATGTTAAATAAAAAATGTAAGTTAGTAGGTGATTCTTCTTGTGACTCCATTTACTCTGATCACAAAGACATACACTTTGGTGTACTGTGCCACTTAACTGAATGCCATTAGAACAAGAGTAAAGCCACATTCCACACAGAGAGGATAAGTTGACTGGAGTAGAATATAAAGAGATTCTTGTTTGTTTGTTCAGATTAGATTTAAAATTATCCTAAACAACCCAAGGTTCTGTTTTCATGGTCATCATCTTACACTGGCAGAGCACTGACCCTTGTGAACAAAATCTGCCCCTGATCTAGCAAAAGCTTTATATTGATTCGGCCAGGTGTTGTGGGGAGGCCGCATGTGTTGCTCTGTCCGGCAGAGGGCGCACAGCTCCCAATACCTCGACAAATGGGCCAACAAGACGGGCGGAGCTGGGGCGTAGTAGTTTAGCAAACCAAAGCCTCTGAACGCAGGTCAGCGCGCTGATCTGTACTTGCCAGCTCCCTGGCGCTCAGTTCTTTCTTCCCACTCACAATGAGGTGTTAATAAATTTCCGGATTTCAGGCACAGCAGTTTGGGAGCAAAGGGGGTGAGGGGAAAGGAGACGCTGTTCAATTAGGAGTGTGATAATATCATGGCAAAGGAAACGTTAACTCCTTCTTACATTACAGCTACAAGTATAACCTAAACGGGTTATATATTACATTCTGATTCCTTCCTCCTAAGAGTGAATAAGGGAACACGGAGGTGGAGGCTGTCAAAATGCTCCTCCCCCAAAGTTGATTTTTCTACTCTTAATGATTCAATTTAGCTATTTTAGGCATGGAAAGTGTAAGATTAAGGTCATCAGGCTATTAAAAAGCTGAATTGGGGGTAAACGCCTTCCCATAAATCCATATTTATACTTTGTGAGAGGTAACCAAGAGAAGAAAAATTACATCCACTCACATTCTAAAGACAGATGCATCTGTTGTCCCACTTAAGAGTAAGAGCCTCTGATTTAGAAAAGCAAAATAAAAAATAAACTAAATAGATTCATGTAACTCCCAAGGAATGTTCCATAATCCCTCTCTATGCTTTGAGAAGAGCAAAGTAACACCAGAGTCCATACAGGGAGACTGTCTGCTCTGTTAACCCCAAAACCTGTTGAGAGAGAGCAGATAGCAAAGGCCTCTTGTCAACACTCAGAAAGAATGCACAAAATTTTGCCTTTTTTCCTTCAAAAGATCCCTCACATGGAGATAAAAGGCCTGCATGGAGTTCTACCCCCAAACTGAGGAACTTTACCCCCTCCTGTGAGGGGTCTAGAAGCAGAATGGGAAAAGATTACTGGAAGCTTGCAGGTGCTTCAGCTGCCTAGATAACGGAGTGGAGAGCTGGGGAGTAGTGAAAGATGAAGCTTAGTGAGACTCGTAAATCATGCTAAGTGGTATGATTTTATCCTGATGCCATAACAAGCCATTGAAGAATTTTAAACAGGCAGTAACATGATCAGATTTGCATGTTTGAAAGATCATTGTACAAATAGAAGATAGTGTTAACATCAAATGCACAATGTCAAATTAAATTTCATGCTTACTAATTATAAGACATAGTAAGATCATTAATTAATTTTTGAAAAACAGAACATACCAAATAATACAAATGGATAGGTCCTTCCATTTCTAGTCCTGTCCCAGGGCCCCATATTTTATACAACCCAAAGGCTACCATCTATGCAGACCACAAAGCCTAGAACCATCTAAACGCAGAATAAAATCTCAAGTAACCTGACTTGTAATCCTATTTTCCAAACATAAAAGTATTATTTATTATACAAGAACTTAATTTCACAAATACTTATGGAGCAGCTACTATGTTGAGACCATTGTATTAGATTGTTGGGAAGTCTGAGATTAATAAAATGCAATTTCTCTCTTCTAGGAGCTCACAAATTACTTCAAATTAAATAGAGAGGGAATAAGTTTTTAGAAGGAGTTATTTTGGACAAATAAAAATACCAATGAAAGCACATTTTGTTGTTATCTCCCAGCATAAACATACAATTTGGATTTAGGATAATCAAATTTAAATAAACATATTTTCTATATTCTTAGATTGTATTTCTCCTAAAAAGAGAGGCTGAGTATTCCTAAAAACACATCAGTACCAAATAGAGAATAACTATAAATAAAACATGTATCTAATTCCTTCTAGAACTTTAATTCCCCAGAAGCCCATACAAAAGAACTCTTATTCTTTTCCTTCAGACCTATTTATGTTTAAAATGACTATGCCAGCCCACTTGCTCCAAAATCCCATCATTATTGCAAGTCTGAAAGCAGCCACCTAGAGTGTTAGGAGGTCCCTGCCATCTCCAGGAAGCAAGTGAGCAAATCTTAACGGCATCATTCTGTTGTGAAGGATGCTGGGGCTGCTACTACAAACAATGTTTAGGATGGGATTGCTAATTCCATGGAAGGGAGAAAGAGTGCACCTAGAACTAATTAGAAGACACAGGAAGGGAAGAAAACAGTTCTAATAGGTTCTCATGAGACCGCTATGACTTCCTATTGCCCCAGTAACTCAGGTTCTGGGTTTGGTTTCTTTGTTTTTCCCTATGCCTGGAGTAAATATACAGCCATATCTTGAAGGTAGGCTTACAATCTAATTCTACATTATAGCAGGCAAGATTGGAGAGAAAGAAAACCTACTTCACCCGGCAAATTTAGGCTGAAATTATCTAATACAGTGTTTAAAATCATAAATTTGAAGGCCTGAGGAGGCCTTCAAAATAATGACACAAATTAACATTTTCATTTTAGCACAAAATTGAAAAAGTATGTCTATAAAAGGCCAAATGAACTATTTCTAATGGTTATTTTAGATGCTTTGTAATAAAAACTTTCATCAAAGGGCAATTCTTGATTTTTAAATGCACTTTGAATGTGACCATTTGAATGTTTAGATCTTATTTTGTGTTTTATTTTACAGGCTTGGGCTTTCTGCCACAGAGATGTGGTCCTCCAACACTGGAAGGGAGAAGAATGAGGTTACTGTGTGTGATACTCCACATCATGGAATTTTGTGTTAATGACCCACAGTATGAAGCCAGGTTATTGTGTAGTTCACATAATTATTTCTGTAAGAGACTAGAAACCTCGAGAAAATGCTTCTATAAGCATTAGCTTGGATTAGCTTGGGCCTTGGACCCCTTGAATCTGGGCTCTAAACCTCAAGACATCCTGGGGACTGAACACCAGGAAGGGGCTCAGGGGTTAGAGTAGAAAATATAAGAAAAGACTGCTAAAGAGTGGGACTAGAGATACGGAATTATACAAATGAGTAGAGATGATATTACAATTAATTATGCAATATCCACAAGCTAGTAAGCCTTGGGAAACTTGGTTTAGAAATCAAAGCATTCTAAGTAGTATTATTTTATCACTCGGAAATCCATTACACTAACACCACATGGATTTTTGGCAAAGACATATGTGTTTGGTGGTTATGGCCCACAGGGGAACCTGGTATCTGCAGGACTGCAATCTCTCCCTTTGGTTCATGATCAAATCACCTAAAAGCTTCAGGTCAAAACAACACATAAGACAAACATGAATAACAAAGAATTTTTAGAATGTACATTAAAATGTCAAACACTACATATATCTGATATATGTAATTATTACCCTTGAAGCTATTTCCTTCCTTTTTTTTAAAAAAGAATCATCTAGGTGCGGGACACTACACATGGCTTTGATGGGTTTGTTTCTAATTTCATTTAAAAAAAAGCATAGCCCTTTTCTCCTCTTTCTTTCTAGAAATGGCATTAGATTTATACGATTCCATTTATGTTGTCATATTAAAATGACAGTCATGTTTCAATCAAAAATATTAGAACAGAGTATTGAACATCGGTACCTAAGAAAGTACTTGAATACCGCCCACATCAAAGTGAAGATGGCTTAAAAAGAAACAAAAAAGAAACCGTCTGTAAATAGAAAATTCTGAGCACTATTCTCACTTCATGGAAGTATCTACTTCCCTTTATACACAATGAATGCTTATTCATTTGAATCTAATCCTCAAGACTTAAGAGAAAAAAATCTCGAATTCTTTAGAAATTCTGAATTTGTATGTCTCCTTGACCATGAAAAATGGTTTACTTTAATTTTAATGATTAAAATTAAAATCCCCTCCAAAGTATTTGAGGCTTCATATTTTGAATCACACAGGAAGTCTGTACCAAGTCTCCTGTATCTCCCTCCAGAGGAAAAGAAACAGGGATTGTTATAACTTTAAATCCTGTTCTGATGTGAAAGCCCTGGAGATTAAGCTGATGCATTGAGGTTCTCTTATAAAACTTGTGACACTTACACATTAATATTTTGGATGACATTCTGCAAATGATGTGGTAACAGCCAACCTTGATGAACCATTCATCTAACAAATGCATATTAGGTTTTGGTGGAGAGATTTTCAGCACATTGTCTTCAGTTTGGTTAAAAAAAAAAGACTGCATAGAGTGATATATTTTTTACATGTCCAGCGATCTAGCTTAAGTACAAATTGGGGTTTACACACACCTGAAGAATGAGTGGATAAGAACTCCATCTTTTATGTTTTTGTTATGGGAATTTTTACTTTTGTTTGTTTGTAAAGGCAGGTAGGTTCTAGAAAATGAATAACTTACGTGAAAACCAGCTGGGAGTGTGCCTGAGTGAGACTGAGGGCTTCTGGAGTCCCCCCCAGGCACTCCTCTTAAAGGTCCTGCACAAGGATTTACATGGTCTCACTTGTTCTGAGCTCCAGGGCTGAGGTTGCAGCTTAAAAAAAACCAGAGGCATACAAGGAGGAACTGATTTGTCAGCTAGGGCTGGAGAAGCAGCTTTCTCCCAGACAGAAGTGCTATCAGAGGCTACTGTTGCCTGGATGAGCCCTCCTGCCATAGAGCCAGCAGGCAAGTGCCATATCTGAATCACCATCAAACACTATTCGCCCTGCCCTGGTGATTTCCTGAGACCCTGCCCCTCTAAACCTGCTGGCCCACCTAAGCCATTTTTGGTAGCTTTTCCATACAAAAGTACTGGGAACCATCCTGCCTGGTTTCAGGGACTATAGCCTTGCTGACTGGCAACAGGGCCCCAAGGCTGGAGCTCAGCAAGGAAGCATTGGGAAAATAGGCCACTGAAGAGATAAAACCTGTCCCCCTGGCAGGGGCACAGCCCCTGCCTCCCTCACATCGTCCTGCCTGGCCCTGGAGGATGGCTGGTTAGTCAATGAGGGGTAAGACCCCTAAGTGGCAGGGACAACCTAAGACAGGCACAGTCACATAGGGGCCATCAGGGAAGGACTTGAGGGGACACAGAGAAGGGGCAAAAGACCCTCACCCCTCGGCTTTGTCATGGCCAGAGTCCTCATTCTATCTGAAAGAAGTCTCCTTATCTCTTGGCTGCTCTGCTCCACTCACTTGACTGGGTCAGTGAAACAATACTAAAGGTAGGTGCAGCACTGATCTGAATCAGGTGGTTCCCCAAGGACAATCAGGCCTGGAAAAGGAATGCATTAAATCCTGTGAAACTTTGCTAAGAATGCCCTCAAGCTAACGAGTACTGATGTTTGGGATCCAAACATAGAATGTGATCAGTTTCCCAGGTTTCAGGGCCGAATGGACACCACCCTGTCTACTAGACCCTGACCTGAGGCAAATCTCTGTGTTCCTTCAATTATAGCCTTTTGACATTGATTGATGAGATTTGCATGTATGCTGTATAATACCCCTGCACACATCATTCTCAATAAAAGCCACTTCAAGGGAAGGGCGGAGGCATTCTCCACTATAGGGAATCACTACCCCCTTTTCCTGGCAGACCGAGAGTGTCTGGAATGACTTATTTCCTTCATCTGCAGTGACCTGGGGGACTTCACAGGGTGGGGTACCCCCCTCACAAAGGGCCTATCGATGCTCATGCTACAGACTTTCCTAATATTTCTTAAACAAGCAGCATCTGGCCTCTCCGTAAGTGGCTGTAGTCTTGGCACTAGCAACAGATAGCCTTAGTTTGAAGCTTGGCCTCTTCTGGGCAACTCAAAGCCTAGCAGAAGTAGCAGCCATCTGCAGATCACTTTGTAACTCATGCTAGATGGCCCCAGGCAGGACATAGGTAGCAGCTGATCTTGGCCTGCACCTCCCAGGAGGCCCTGGAGCTAGTGTTTCCAGTGGACAGCTTCAGACCACACTGAAGCACCATTCAACCACTTCCATAAGTGACACACTCAAGGAATAGATTCATCAGGCACCAAAGCCTTTCTGAAGCAAGTCTTCCAAAAGGCCAACACCCACACAGCAATTTCTCTGCTGTGGTCTCGGTCAGTCCTCAAAACTGATCAACGTAGGGGTAAATCATTCCCATGGATGTGCCAACAACAATAAAGGCTCAACTACAACAGGATGATGCACCTAGCCCACACAGGGAGCATACCTGGAGCACCCAGCTTAAGTGCTGGGGAAGCTAAGCCACTGAACCCTATAGGACACCTACTACATAAGGCTACTCTACCAAACCTAGGACATGCATCAGCTCTACATAACACACAGGGAGGCAGCCAAAATGAAAAGACAAAGAAACATGTCCCAAATGAAGAACAGAACAAAACTCAGAAAAAATAACTGAACAAAATGTAGACAAGCAACCTACTAAATGCAGAGTTCAAAACACTGGTTATAAAAATGCTCAAGGAACTTCAGGGATGAGTAGATGAACTTAGTGAGAACTTCAACAAAGACATAGGAAACATAAAAAAAAATGGAGGTGCAAAATATAAAGACCTGTCAGAATCAGAGAATATATTAATTGAAATGAAAAATATAATACAGGGAATTGACAGTGAAGTAGATGAAGCAGAGGATCAAATCAATGACTTGGAAGGTAAAGGAGCAGAAAACACCCAATCAGAACAGCAAAAAGAAAAAAATAATCCAAAAAAATGAGGATAGTATATGGAGCCTCTGGGAAACTTCAAGCATACCAACATTCACATCATGTGGATGCTGGAAGGAAAAGAAAGAGAGCAAGGAATTGAAACCTAGCTGAAAAATAATAACAGAAAACTTCCCTAACTTGGTAAAGGAAATGGATATACAAGTCCAGGAAGCACAGAGTCCCAAACAAGATGAACCAAAAGACACTTCATAATTAAAATGCAAAAGATTAAAGACAAAGAATCTTAAAAGCAGTAGGAGAAAAGCAGTTATTTACCTGCAAGGGAGCTCCCATAAGACTCAGTTGATTTCTCAACAGACACTTTGAATGCCAGAAAGAATAGTCATGAAATATTCAAAGTGATGAAAAGCAAGGACCTAAAACCAACATTACTGTACTGAGCAAAGCTATCATTTAGAATCCAAAGACAGATATTAGAGCTTCCCAGAGAAGAAAAAGCTAAGGAAGTTTATCACTATCTAACCACTATTATAAAAAATATTAAAGAGTCTCCCTTAAGAATAAAAAGATCATAATATGAATAATAAAATAGCAATAAATACATACCTATAAACAATTTTTTTATGTAACCAAAGCAAATAAAACAAAACAAAAACTTGGCTACCAACACTAATACCAGGCAAAATCGACTTAAAAGCAAAGGCTGTACCCAGATACCCAGTAATTTCACTTCTAGGTTTTATCCAAAGAAACCCAAAACCCAAAGTCAAAAAGGCATATACATACATGAATTCATTGCAATGTTATTCACAATAGCCAAGATATGGAAGCAACCTAAGAGTACAGTAATAGATGAATGGGTAAAGAAGTGGTATATATACACAATGGAATATGACTCAGCCATTAAGAAGAACGAAATCTTGCCCTGGACAGTGTGGCTCAGTTGGTTGGAGCATAATCCTATTACCAAAAGATTGAGGATTCAATTCCCAGTCTGGGCACATACCTCAGTCACATGTTTGAGCCCTGGTCTGGGTATATAATATCCCCAGTCCAGGCATGCAGAGGAGGCAATTGATTGATGTTTATCTCTCTCACACTGATGTTTCTCTCTCTCCTTTCTTCTCTCTCTAAAAGCAATGAAAAAATGTCCTTGGGAGAAGATTAAAAATAAAGAATGAAATCTTGCTATCTGCAATCTAGACCTGGAGGGTATTGTTCTGAGTGAAATAAATCAGACAGAGAAAGACAAATACCATACAAAATCACTTATTTGTGGAATCTAAAAAAATAAATTAACAAGCAGAACAGAAACAGACTCAAATATTCAGGGGACATTTTGAAGGTTGCCAGATGAGACAGGGGTTGGGGGGCTGAGTGAAAAAGGTGAAAGGTTTAAGAAGTACAAATTGGTAGCTGCAAAATATTCATGGGGATGTAGAATACAGCATAACAAATATAGTCAATAATATTGTAATAACTATGTATGTTATCAGATGGGTACTATATTTATCAGAGTGATCGCTTTGTAAGTTATATAAATGTCTAATCTCTGGCTTGTACACCTGAAACTAATACAATATTGTACCTCAAGTATAACTGAATTTTTTTTTTAAAGAATAAAATCCCAGAGTTTCGAAAACAAAAAAGCAACAACAAAAGGACTGCTTAAGACTGGGACTGGAGACACAGAATATGCTGGTGAGTGGAGATGATATTAAAATTTATTGTGTATTATCCACAAGCTGGTAGCTCCAGGGAATCTTGGTTTACATATCAAAAACAACTGGATTTTAAGTTTGTTTCTAGAAGGAATGAGTCTTAAAAAAAAATCAAGTGGGCTGCTTGGGGGACATGAAAAAAGATTTGTAATTAATAAGGTTACTTCTAATACTCAGAGTCATGCTCATACAGGAAATCTTGTAAAGTGAACCCATCCATTGGAAGGCTAAACAGCCTTCTGAGGGACCGACTTTAGAGTTAAAGTTAGTGTGACCCCCCCCCAAAGCTAAAGGAAGTAAACCACTGCAATTTGGTATAAAAAGCATAACCATCATCTAACCTCCCACGCTTCATTTCCTCAACTTAAAAAAAAAAAATTCCTAACTCTCCAATTTATAGTCAACAACGTAATTTCCTAATTAATGAGAACACAAAAGCTACCCACAAACTTAGAAAACTCCCCCAACACTTTGGTATTCTGTGACAAGCATAACACAGGTGGCAGGCAAATCTCAAGCACCAGCTTCTGAGGCTTCCCTTAAAGTGTTGCTTTCAACCCTGTCTTGCATTTGATCACAAAGTAGAGCTACTTCCTGTGGCATCTGAAACAAGCAGCAGAAGCAAGAGACAGCATTTTATCCAGAAGGAAGTGAAAAGCAAGGTGAGCCACATCTAGGTTCCTTATAATTCCAGCTGTACACACATCATGGTTAGAATGGTGGATGGAAAATATAATGGAGATGATGGAGATGATCTCTTTAGGAATCTCTATGCTTTTGCCAGTATTTTGAAAGTCCAGTATGCTCCCTCTCTGTACTTCAATTTAAAATGGATATTCGCAGTTCTTGAAGTCAAGAATCACATGTGAGAGGTTTGGAAATTGGCACTCTGGTAACAAAGATTTCATTTTGAGGACGGTGATTGTCATTCACAGGTCAAAGTTACTATCTAATGTCACCTTCTTTACCATCTAATTTTTTCCGAATAATATTCTTCAGTTTTTTTTCACTCCTCATGCATTCCAACAAACTCCTTTTCCCAATGTTTGTCTCATTAGATCTCCACCTGTTCCAGGCACTTCCTTAACACTTTCAGGGATACATAAACAGTTCCTCTTCCTGTAGTGCCTTTCTTCAGTCTTATACTAGAAAAAAATCACACTTTGAGGTTTAAATCAATTTTCAGTCTATAAAGCCTCCTCTAATCACCCTTTATTGGAGCTTCTGCCTCTATAATAATGACACGGCATGCTATTGTGTATGTATCTGTCTGTCTTCCTA
The DNA here is from genome assembly GCF_021234165.1 of Pteronotus mesoamericanus. Classification (NCBI taxonomy): domain Eukaryota; kingdom Metazoa; phylum Chordata; class Mammalia; order Chiroptera; family Mormoopidae; genus Pteronotus; species Pteronotus mesoamericanus. The sequence continues at coordinate 44,178,225 of NW_026555329.1, read as the reverse complement.
AGCAAGGTTCCTAAGTAAGAAACCTAAGCAAGGCATTGGTTTCTTCCCTTTTGGCAGCCAAGATTTTTAGAATCTCTCTAATGGATCATGAGTCTAACTATGACCTAGTGACATACCAGGGTATCAAGTGCCCAGAGAGGTAAATTCTAAGGCCCAACAGTTGAGAGAGGTATGGTTTCAGTATAGGAAGTTATATGGTCCAGTTACCATTTCACACTGTTAAACCTGAGGTAATGGCTAAAGATGTAAGTGTGAATTTAAACAATTGATGTGGTATTACTTAGGCCTATACAGAGATGTAAACCAGCAGAATTATTATCATTCTAGTGTGTGTATGTGTGTTGTGGGGGCGGGGGGAACCTTGTCTGTGAGAAACCATGGACACACTATGTGTCAGAGATAGACAGAAGGCAGTAGTGAACTGGTAAGGCTTTCCAGTCTTTTTTTTTTTTTATTTCCTTGATATTTTTGAATAAAATGAAACAGTAGCTTTTAGAGGACAAATTGATGGAAAAGGAGATAATAATCTTTGAGTGTTCCAAAGATTAGCTGGAAAAATAAGATAAATATTACCCATAGCAGTCAAAGTAGGCTAGATTATGCTATGTTAACAACCCCAATGGCTAAAAACAACACAGACACATTCCCTCCCATGCTGTATGACAATTTTGGATCAGCAGTGGGCTCTGTTACTTTAAATCACTCAGGGTACCAGGCTGAGGGAGAAGCCACCATTCAAGCATTTACTAGCCCACCATGTCAAAGAGAATGACAGCTCTGTTGGGTCTTCAACCAGATATTAAATGCTCTGGCCTGGAAATGACATGTACACCCTCTGTTCAAAACACTTTGGTCAGATCTAGTCACATGTTCCCATCACACTATAAAAAGCCAGAAAGTGCAACCCTACCATGTTGCAACAAGGCAGAGAGCTGGAACTATTTGGTAAACAGCACTGATGACTACCACATGACCTTATTTGTACCCCAAGCTTGTAAAGTAGATCACACTTGTTACAATAAATTGAATTTTATTGTACCGAAACAGGTTTTTCTCTTGCTTCAGTTTAAATTAATAAAATGCACATTGTTTCTAGATGTTGTGAGAGCCTCTGTATCCAGTTTGAAAGATTCTAGAAAAACTTATTTGAGCCTGAAGTAGCACAACTGCACAATTTTATCTCTAAGAGTTTTTGCTAAGAAATCCAGAACAGACGAGTTCCTTCTTACATGTTTAATATATATGTTATAAAAATTAATTCAACTATTAGCAATCAAAGTTGTATAAGTTAAGAATTTCCTTTTAAAGGGAACAAAATCTGATGGCAAGAATGACTGATTAGAACAGCAAAAAGATATGAGCTCTAGCTCCTCATTTTCAGTCTACCTGATGTTTAACTTATTTAAAGTCTCATATGTTCAGGTGCTTCAGTTTTTCTATATAGAAATGGATAACATTATTTCATCCAATTATCAAATATTCATTTAACATCCATGGGCTATAGACAATTGGCTGTACTGGTAATATAGGGGAGAAATGCATGATCCTTAGCCTCATGAATCTTATAATCTATTTATCAGTAGTGATTAAAATCACTTGGTTCTAAATGATAGAATGTGGTGATATAAGGATGGATAAACATAATATAAATATTAGCAAGACTTTCACTAATCTTTTAAATGAATTGTTACACGAGCCCCTAAACAGAGATGTCCTACTTGCAGCCCGCAGGCCGCATGCATCGCAGGGTGGCTGTGAATGCAGTCCAAAACAGTACTGTAAATTTATTTAAAACATTATGAGATTTTTTTTGTGATTACATGTCACAATGTAACGTGTGGCCCAAGGCAACTCTTCTTCCAGTGTGGCACAGAGACACCAAAAATTTGGATTCCACTGCAAGGGAGGTAATGGGGAAGACAGAGAATGATAGAGAAGTCAAGAAATATGAGATGCAAATAAACACCTTAATAACAGAAAGATCTTCATCCATCCCCAATTCCTGGAACTCCAGCACTCAATGAAACACATGCACCAACTATTAAAAGATATGCAAAATCAAACCTGTTAGTGTGTGGCCCACTTACGGACATAGGTCATAAGGCCTTAAAGGGTTGGTTCTCTTTGACTTCCTGGATATTGGACTTAGACTAATTTGTGGATACTTAAAGAATCCAATTTCTTAAAATCACATGAAATTTACATTGCAGCAGCAACATGCAACGTTACCGAAATGCTGTCTATACATTTGCAAAAGCAGTTGTATAACTTTTTCTGTGCCTCTGTTGTCCTTTTAATATTGGCAGCTTCCAAGGACATGATGTACTTCCAATGCCTATAGTTGTTTAATTTGATACATGCCTATTTTTATTGGAAGGAGTGAATGAAATAGTAAAATACAAAAGGTCTTTTTAAAGTTACAAAGGGAACGTGCAAAGAGCAGTGAAAAGGATAAGAAATGATTTCTAAATTGAGCAGTTTGTTTTATTATTAACAATTAACAATAAAGTAAGTCATGGGCTCACAAGTCCTCCCAGATGAGACATCTGCATGATTCTCTGGTCTGAAAAGAAACTTAGCTTATAAACATATCGGCCATGTTCTGAATAAAATGAAAATTTCACACTACATGGGAATGCGACTATTTTCTCTTCAACATGTTCAAGATTTAGTGTTATTTTAAGATGTTTTCCCTTCCAATTATTTGTCCTACTTACATTTTTTTCCATCAAAGTTACTTGGAGAAAAAAGGTCCCAGTAATTGCTTTTGATGAATATAAATTGTTTAATCTACTAAGTTTAAGATGACACACTCTCAACCATTGGTACAAATTCTAAATCCTTCTCAGCTCACAGATGTAAAGAGTTTACATTAACCCTTATTAGCAAAGACCACCTCTATATTCTGGTTACCACATTTCACGTTTAATGAGTTGTGATAGCTGAGTGATTTTGAAAAAGAGAATCGTGACATAGCTATAGCTAGTTCCTAACATTATATTGAATATTTATTGTGCTCTTCTTTTTATGGCAAATAAAAAAAAAAAGGAGAGGTTGGAGCTACTAGCCCATTGAGATACACAACACAAAGGGGGTTGCTGGAAGTTCCTAAAGTTTTTCTTTCTCCATGTTCCTGTCCTAGAATTAATGTGAAGACTTGTCCTCTACCCCTAAAATGCTGTTAGTCTTACCAACTTCAACTTGCTAATTAACTACTCCCACTTTCTATGAAATGCTTTTCAAGGTTCACAGTCTCTACCCACTTGATTTTCTGCTCAAGGCATTAATGGATTATAATAATATATAATAGCAGAAATTAAAGAAACACAATACATTTCCTGAAGCTTCCACAGATGGAAAGGGGGAATGGAAAGAATTCAGCCTTTAGTGTCATAGAGATCCATCACCTTATAGCATTATGACCCAGGCCAAATAACTTCACCTTTTTAGGTACCCATTTTTATCAACTATAATATGGAAGATAATAGTTTCATCACAGAGATGTGGCAGACAATATATAAGATAATGTATTTGAAAGCACCTGGAACATTGTAAGCTTTAAAATTTTTGGTTTCTACCTTAAAACATTAAATACATGAAGAATGTTTTTTTTTCTGATGTCTAACAAAGATCCTTTTATTCCCATTATCAATGTTAGTAGCTACTCTAGAGTGCAAATGACTCAATGACAACACAGAAAAAGTCAATAAACTTCTCTTAGGAGCCAAAATGCTTTAAAGATCTGATCTTCATTCTAAACCTAGTGCAGTGACCTGAGAGGCGGAAGAGGGAAGTGGCAAAGCCTCATTCTACTTCAACCAAAATATCTGTACTTTGTTCTATTTTATATTGACCATGCATAAACATAGGATTTTGGAAATGCACCAATGGTGACCTGCTTATGATTTTCTTGTTGTACATACAGAACCTGGCTGTAATCCTGTGAAGAGAAAAGAAGTTTACCCAAAAGGGATAGCTGTCCTCACTATGCATAATCCTGGGTAAATTTCATAGTAGAACAGGTAAATCTTGGCCACAGTTTGGCCCAGATTTCTAGCCTAAAGCTCTGAATGGTTTTTGTGGTGGAGAATGAACTACCCCTGCTACTGTAGGTGAGGCTGAGAGTTGGCAGTTAGCCTAAAAAGAGTCTGGGTTGGATCCTAAATGTGCTACTATCAAGAGTCATACCCTGTGTTGTATTCTCCCTTTATTATCCCCAAATCTCAAATATGTCTCATACAAAGTGGTAGGCTAAACTCTGATATACTGTGATGATTTAGGAAGGATCTGTGTACACATTTGGAGAAAATTAGTATGAAGTCCTTCTTTGGAAACCAGTGAGTAGAGTGGCAGTCATTGTCACTGGGAAAAGACCCATAGCCAAACCTGCTCTCCCAAGGCAACCATTTGGTGATTTGAAGAGTCTGGGCTAGATAAACAGGAGATGAGAGGGAAAGAATGTTTACTCTTGGGCATGCATGAGGCAGAAGCAAAAAAAAAAAAAATTAGCTAACATTTATATAGATTATATACATGAGACAGAAACAAAAAAGATAATTAGCTAACACATAGAGATTATATGTGCCAAGTACTATGGGTTTTATATTTATTTATTTATTTAATCTGCTTGGATCCCATGAACTTGAAGACTAGGGCAGAGCAGGACTGAGCCATTCAGTTCCTTCCCTGGTCTATATCCCAAGGCCACTCCAACCACTGGAGACTTAAATTCCTAATAGTCCCAACAAGCCTCTGCTTTCTTACCTGACGATGTCCTCTTCCTCTTTGTTACATGCTCAGAGTCTGACCTAGAATTATCTGATTTAGATTGCTAGCCTGACTCTTATTTGTGACTTTAATTCCAAGCAGGATATTTCATTTAGCTCTTTGAAGAGCTTTTTAATGCAAATGTGTCAAAATGGAAAAATCACTGTTTATAACTGTGAAATGTGTGCAACAGACATCTCTGAACTTCAGTCAACATTCCCAAGATGTAGAGATGAGGTATAGGAATGAGTTGTAGACTATCCTTACCTCCTTGGTAATGGGGAAAATATACTGTTACTACTGCCTTGTTTGTTTTCTTTTGATACCCATGAAAATATCTATCACAGCCACATTCAAGTTGTTGCCTAATTCAAGGTAAGCACCTCAATCAGAAGAACCTTGACAGAGTCCAAATTCAGAATCTAAATTCAAATTGGAAAGCCTCAGGCATGACTTGCTTTCTAAGTTTACTATACTTTTCCTAAATATCACACAGTCCCCCTTTCCATATGCATCTCCCTAGATTAGCAACCTCCCATTTTATAGTGTACTAAGGCCTCCACCTCCCTTCTTTACCTTCAAATATTTCCATTGTCCTCCACTGCAAGCTCTCTGGCCACCATCTCTCTGCCCATGCCCTGAGCATGTCTGACATGCTCAGACAGTCAATGGGAGAAGATGCACGCTCTCTTCCAGACAACAGTGACCATAAGTCTCCTCATCTTGTAGCCTACAAGTCGAGGATCAGCAGCCATCATTAATTTTATGTGAATTCTGTGACAAAGAGATGATGGAGACACTGGGACTAGATCCCTCACTTATGAGCTGTCAGTTATCAATAGCTGAAGTCACCCAGCCCATGATTATGGTGATTAGCAGTTCACAAAAGCAAATGTGACCTTAATGAAAATCTAACCCAACTTTTTTTAAATCTTCAACCAAGGATATGCTTATTGATTTTTAGAGAAAGAGGAAAAAAGAAAGAGAGAGAAAGAAAAACATCAATGGGAGAGAGAAACATTGACAACCGTGCATGCTCCAATCAGGAATCAAACCTGGAACGTAGGTAGGTGCCCTGACCAAGACAAGTTGGTGTATAGGAGAATGCTCCAACAAGCTGTGCCACCCAGCCAGAGCTAACCTAACATTTTAACAAGTGTTTAAACCTGTTCTTTAAATTATCAGAGATTTGTCTTACAATATAAGTTTGATACCTCCTATCACACAACTAAAAAATTCTGTATTTTTACAAAGTTTTCTATATTTGGGGAGGAGAAATGATTAGAAATGGGGAAAAAAGGCAAAAGAATATAACAAAAATATATTAAATATGTATATTAGAAGTTCTAAGAAAAATAAATCATAAAATCAACAGTTACCATTTTTTTGGTTTTAAGTTTTAAGGGTCAAAAAAATATATTTAATGGAGATATTAGCATTGTCTTAACACAATTAAGAGTTGGTAAATTCTGACCCTATTTATACCTAATCTCTCTCTCCATGTGTATCATTAAAGTGCAATTAAAAGAAGAAGAATAAAAGGAGTAAATATGGATCACAGTCTCAAGGATATACACACAGACACACATACACATCCCTTATATATTTAAATTAATGCTGCAAGATTTCTAAACAAAGTGATGAGTCATCATGATACCAATTGTTGGTTTTGTATCAGTTCAAAGGAATTTTATTCATATTGTTTTAATTAGATCACTCTTTGAAACTTTATTATAAGTAAATGTAGATATTTAATTATATATTTATTTGTATCCTAACAAAATCATTTCCCAGATAGAAAAGCATTAGATATCTCTTTTCTCTGCAAAAGTAAACATTATACTACTCAGGAATCTAGGGGAAAATGTCAAGTAAATTGACTGAAAGTTAAAATCAAAGAAAAAAATAGCATTTGTTTAGTATTTTATAGCTAGCAAAGGGCTTTCATATTCATTACCTCAAATTCCATGTTGATAAATGCAATCTAGTCAAAGAATCTAGTTAATCAAAGAATAACATATCTTGTAATTTATATTTTTCCTGATAAGACTATTTTAAAAGTAATGGGGATTATTAAAGTATTAATTTAATACTTTATGAATAGCCAGCCCCTCCCTTTGATCCCAGTTTATAGCAGCCACTTATCTGTTTTCTGTCCCTATAATTATATTTTGTCTAGAACATCATATAAATGGAATCATAGAGTATGTAGCATTTTACATCTGGCTTCTTTCACTTAGCCCGATATATTTGAGATTCATGCACATTGTTGCATTTACTTATAGTTCTATTACTTTTTATATTGCTAAGTCATATTCATTGGTTGGACATATTCATTACTTGTTTACACATTTACCAGTATGTGTAATTTACCAGTATTATATTAATAAAGCTTGAACCTGAAGAAATGCTTAAAGTAGAAAACCAAGAAAAATGCTTAAATTGTAATCATTAATATTGTTTACAGTTTTTAAATTAAGATTAATCACTCTTTAAGCATAAATGTGTAGGCATTAGAAATATAATCATGGGAAAGTTATTTAATTATTCTGTATGTCAACATTACAGTTATGAAATAGGGTAACCTCTTATCTGATCATAGACAACAAACTGGGCTGTATAATATGTTAACATCCACCCTGCCTAAGAATTGTATGTAACTATGGTTTTATGAACACACAACAAAGTGAGTGAAATCAAAGTCATGTAAGACTTTTAGATAATTAATTCTGCATGACAGTTTTCTTGGAAATATAAAAGGAAAAAATCAGTATATGCAAAAAGATATCCATTGTACTATTGTCTCACATAAGTGGTTTATTGTAAAAACAAGAATTTCATTATGTATTGGGAAATTTTAGAGAAAGCTTTCAAAAGGGTTGATGACTTCATATGGCAGTTATTTTTCACTTAAACAAAATAAAAGGAAAATGGAATAAATCATATGACATCTTACCATTCAGGTTTAATTAAAATATCTCTTCCTCATCTACCTCCACCCTCTTTCCCATGTCAATGGCAAATAAACATCAAGTTGAATAAACATTTACTGTGTCAACTCATGTTAAATACAAATATAACTGCTTCAGACACACACACACACACAGACACACGTCTCTTAAGTCTTCAATTCCTACATCATTTTTCTATTATATGTGTATATATAATAAATATAAAGATATGTTTAGACACAAGAAATTTAGAATTATTTATTTTTCAAAATGTCCTTAGAATAACCAACCATATTCCCACCTCCCTTTGTGAAAATAAACTTGAATCTACTTGTCTTTCTTTTTCACTCAAATTTATTGAAGCACTATTTACATAGAGTAAAATTCACCCTTCCTAGTTTACAGTTCTGTGATTTATGACAAATACATAATGATGGAACCACTGTTACAATCAAAATACAGAGTATTTTCATATCCCTCCCCTCAAAAATTCTCTTGTTTCTCTGTAGCCAGCCCCTCCCTTTGATCCCAGTTTATGGCAGCCACTTATCTGTTTTCTGTTCCTATAATTATATTTTTTCTAGAACATCATATAAATGGAATCATACAGTATGTAGCATTTTACATCTGGCTTCTTTCACTTAGCCCGATATTTTTGAGATTTATCCACATTGTTCCATTTACTTATAGTTCTATTACTTTTTATATTGCTAAGTCATATTCATTGGCTGGACATATTCATTACTTGTTTACACATTTACTAGATGAAAGACATTTGGGCTATTTTCTACTTCTCTTTCTTAATATGTCAGAGCATGAAACAGTATGGTATGGTCATGAGAACTAAGGTTTTTTAGTTAGACAGACTTTATTTCAAATCCTAGGTCTGCCATATATTCATTTGTACTCTTGGGCAAATTACTTATATTTTCTGAGACATACTATTGTTGTGAAGATTAAATTAATATGTGACTTATAGTATCAGTCAATGGCTGCCCTTATTATTACTATTATCTCTAGTTCTTAAATTCTTCTTACTTCAAGTCTTCAAACTGATCCCAAAGAGCATCTTCAATCACCTCAGAGCTTCTCCTACATCCCTTAAGTATACTACCCCTTCTTTCTGCTTCCTATCTTCAAGATCCATATTCATCTTCCTCCATGAGGACTTTCCCAACTCATAGTCCACATTTATCTTTTCATTCTCTACATTCCTGTAGTTTTACATTATCCCATTTGGTAGCCACTATCCACATGTGGCTTTTAAATTTTAAATTAATTATGGTAAAATAAAATTTAAATTAAACCCTTCAATCACAGTAACCACATTTCAAGTGTTCAACAGACAATGTGGCTAACAGCTGCTATATTGGACAATGCATCTTACTTCTCACATATATTTCTATTGGACACCACTACTTAGCACTTAAAACTATATAGTTCCATTTAGAGCTGGGTTATATGATATAGTTGTATGCTTAGTTCTTCTGTGCACATAATCTCATATCCCATACAAAACTAATAATTAGCAAACATTGACCAAACATCCATTATGTACAAAATACTATGCCAGGGACTGAGGATATGGACACCTACCTTCCAGGAGCTTACCACAACACAAACATTAAGAAATCATGCAGCAGCATTGTTTATGTGATCCTGAAGCACCTGGACAATAAATGTGATAGGAATATAAAAGAAGAAATGACTATCAAGACCAGGCTAGTAAAGAAGTAGGTCAATAAAAGCTTAGGAGATTATATATATATATATATATTCCACATAGGCAGAAAAGCAGGCAGAACACTATCTTATACTTTTTAAAATATTCCTTCTAGAGCATCAAGCAGAGCTAGATAGACAGGGTCATAGCCAACACACTGAGACAAAGAGGAATCAAGTGATCAGGAATTTGGAATAAATACAGTCATGTGACAGAGAATGACATGTGACAGTCATGTGATGAGGAATAAAAGAACCCACATTCAATGCAGAACAAACTAAGGGCAGATTAGCAAAGGTAAGTGTAGAGAAAATCCAGGGGTAGGAGCTAACAAGCAAAGTCAAGTTGATATAAATGGATAAATAGAGAACAGGCAATCAAAGTGATGTTCAGATAAACACAGGCTCAAGGAGGAAGGCAGTGCCCAAATATTAGCACAAAATATCCAGAAATAACTCATCACCAGATAACTGAAGGATGAGAGAATGGGTGCCTATACAGGAGACCAGACTGGGGAATTCAGCAGCCAGGCGGAAATGCTATTCCAGCTATATTTTATCCCTGATAGTTCCTCTTGGAATGGTTTGTCTTCCTATCTCACATGCTCAGATGGCATATGGAAGTCATATGAATCTTATGAACAGGCTTTATTTATTGGCAAAAGCAAGAGAGTAGAAGTCTTTACATTAATATTCATAAACATAAAGGTAACAGTCTACAAAAAGTAGTACATTGAAATCTAAGGTTAAAAATTGGATTTCTGCAAAGCCCTACCTGAAGTGTACAGATGGTACACCTCTGCATTTCCCTTGCTTTATTTGGGCTATTTGGTTTGGGAGGCCTACACAAGAAGCTGGTTACAGAGATGTAGTTTCATTTGGTTATTGTTGGGTCTATTGCATGCGATTTGCTGAAATATCTATAGACTCACAAAACAGTGCTCTTCCCAGGTTTGCCTGAGGCTACAGAAGTAACAAAGAAAATGAAAACTTTTTAAAGCCTAAACCTTGGATAAGAAATCAAACGTGTTTTTAGAGGAAAAGGCAAAACAACAACAACAAAACCTGACAGCGGTAGTACAGTCACTTTGGAATGATCTGCCTTAAAAAGGTACTAGATGTGTCTCAAGGACCAATCCAGGCACTACATCACCCATCTCTCAGGCACAAGGCCATGGCCCACTGTCTGAAATCACAATGCTCATAGAATCTTCAGAGGTTCTAAAATAATCACCCTTGATCTAAGTCAGAAACAGACAGGCACTCACTAAGAGTTCCTCATATTTACTCATAACAGTTTCTTACCATGAGAAGCTACCTACAACCACAGGAGCATTGGCAATCACATCTCCTTGGGAAAGATTCTGGGAAAACCTGGAGGGTGACTTAAAAGGCGAACCATCAGAGTCAATTTAATGTTGTGAAAAGATTAAGTCCTATCACCTGCAATTCATTTGAATTAGAAAACATAAGCACCCCAATGTTAATAGCCCCATTATTTACAATAGTCAAGTGCTGGAAATAGACGAAGTGCCCATCAGTAAATGAGTGGATCAAAAAACTGTGGTCCATTTACACATGGAATACTACATGGCAGAAAGAAAGTAGGAACTCCTACTTTTCACAACAGTATGGATGGAACTGGAGAGCATTATGCTAGTGAAATAAGCCAGGCAACAAAAGACAAATACTATATGATCTCACCTACAGTGGAACCTAATGAACAAAACAAACAAGTGAGTAAAATAGAACCAGAGACATGAAAATAATGAACGAACTTACAGAGACCAGAGGGATGGAGGAGGGGTATAATGGGAGAAAGAAGGGGAAGGATCTAGTCAAGGAGCATTTTTAAAAGACCCATGGACATGGACAACAGGTTGGGGATTGACTGTGGGAGCAGAGAGTGGGCAGGGTAAAGGAAAGCAATGGAGGGGAGATTGGGACAACTATAACAGAACAACAATAAAAAATAAATAAATAGAAAGAGAGAGAGAGAGAGAAGGAAGGAAGGAAGGACGGAAGGAAGGGAGGGAGGAAGGAAGAAAGGGAGGGAGGGAGGGAGGAAGGAAGGAGAAAGGGAGAGAGAAAGAAAGAAAGAAAGAAAGAGAGAGAGAGAGAGAGAAAGAAAGAAAGAAAGAAAGAAAGAAAGAAAGAAAGAAAGAAAGAAAGAAAGAAAGAAAGAAAGAAAGAAAGAAAGAAAGAAAGAAAGAAAGAAAGAGAAAGAAAGAAAGAAAGAAAAGAAAAGAAAAGAAAAGAAAAGAAAATTAAGGAAAAGGAAAGGAAAGGGAGGGAGGGAGGGAGGGAGGAAGAAGGACTGGGTTTCTAATTTCCCACTTACACAAGAGTGTCAGGAGTTCCTCAGGACAGGGAGCAGAATGACAGGTTATCCTGGGAAGCCATTATTATCACAAAGACAGAGAGCTATAAGGGCAGGAGAAACAACCAGTGTAAACAATTTGTCACAGACTCATGGTACTGTACATAGTACACCAGAGTCAGATCAACACCCATATTTTTATTCCTAGCTCTATTACTTTCTTGACTCTAACCCCTTAATTTCTCCTGTCATCAGTTTACTCATCTGTAAAATGGAATAACAAATTCCTTAACTACATTGATGGAGTGTTGTGACAATCAAATGATATAATGGCTGGGAAAATAATGTAATCACTATGCACATGGAAGCTATTATCTGGTCTTTTCCCCTAAAACACTGTTCCTTGGAACTCACTGAACCTGGGGTTTTCCAATTACACTTCTAAAAGAACATTTTTGGAGCTACTCAAAGGAAGACTTACACAAAATATTCATATCTGTTTTCTGCTTCTTTTTCTCCAATCCAAGGAACTTGCTTCCTTTAACAGATTTAGCTCTTTATGTCATTAACTAAATTTAAATCATGCCTAAAGCCTTACTTGTTTGGCAGCACACTTTCATATCCTGTTTGGTTTAATTTTTTAAATTCTTTTGTAAAGCACTCCAAGATGTTTTCAACAAACGGAAGCCTCTCTTGAATACACACACAAGGACACACCCACATCAATGGGGAAAAAACATAATACAGACTTTTGTTAACATGGTAAAACAAGTCTACAGAAAATAGTTCCTAAAATTATGTTCCCTGCCACACTATATGGCTTTTTTTTTCCTAAGAGACATTTAAACCCCTCAAAACCAACTGGGAAGGCTCTTATCACCTTCAGAACCAAAGTCCCCAACTCATATGGAGAGAAGATTTAAGTGTACTGTGGATTATAGACATAGTATTGTCCATGAAGCAGGCATCCTGGCAAGAAAAAAGTCCCTAGTGTTTAACCATTTATCAAGAGACTAACCATCAGATCTGAACTGTGTTACATAAGCACAATAACCTTATTGTTAGCAGCTGTTCATTGGTCAGCATTGCACAACTGACCAGGTGCATGGAATTTTGTCTTTATCCAAAAATTCTGGGTAGATGGGTGCAGGACTTGCTCAATGATGGCAAAACACTAGTTCCAAGTCACCGGGATTATTGTAGCCCATTTATGCATATGATACTCTGTCACTTTATGTATATTTGGGAGAAATGAAAGTATGCTGCAGATATGAAAAGAGTTATTGGTTTAATTTGGAAACACTCTTTTCAATTTTGTATGTTTAAGAATGTGAAGGTAAAGTCATTGACTCAATGTAAGTAAAGATCATCAAACAATTCCAGAAAAGATATATTTTGGAAAATATAGTTTAAATTATCAATAGAAAGGATATTTTATGTTTAATGATCACTTTAGGATAAATATATAATGCTAAAGTGTATTTCTTAAAAGAACCAAGGAAAACTCTTCATAATACAGAAGAGTACATAGATTACCAAAAAAATCTGTCTCCTTCTGCAGTCAAGCAAACAATTTATTTCATTGAGCTACCAATTTTTGTGTTCAATAAACCATATATTCACAGTGTGTCACTTTTTTTGTCAATGTGTTGGTTTAATTTTTAAGGAAGGTATACCTATACATAAAATAGAGGTAACCTAATGTTCTTTATGAATAAAACAATTACAATGTCTAGGAAATAGTAGCATTATCAGCATTATTATTATAGAAAATGCCTCATATTGACATTATTAAGCTATTCTACATCCCGACTTTTTTGGACATAGAACTAATATATACTGAGCATGTGCTCTGTGACAAGCCTGGAGCTAAGGGCTTGCACAATGCAAGGGCTACTGTTAGTTTCCGAATGTACAGATGAGGAAATTGAGGCAAAGTGGCTAGAGAAAACTGGAATCATCTGACTTTAAAGCACTCACTCTTACCCAGCAACCTAATTTTGTGTTTGCAGCAGTAACTGACAGAGGAAGAGCAGGCCTTCAATAAAAAACCTTCATTATAGAATTGTAAAGGAATTCTATTTCAAAATTTGGGCTATAGTACATCTTCAAAACAGGTAAAAAATAGTGTCCATAGAAAGAATACCATCAAATACCCAAATTATGTATTATATTTACGGTACTTTTATAAATGAAAAACAGTTTAACTGAAGACCCTATGCTTTGATTATAACTATTTTGTGGCAACTAGTGACTTAACCTTACTTCTGGTTGTGAAATGTAACAATGGAACTCAAACAACATTATTGTTGAGAGACACTAAAACTATTATATAATTTGTTAATATGTCCTCAATTAAGAAATAACATAAATCATATCAATAACTGTATACTTCAGAATCCTGCCATGAGGCCATGTTCAAGGGGATGGTTCCATTTTCAGACCCGATGATAGGTAGGTTTATAGTCTGTGATGATCCCATGTTCCATGCAAGGAAAATGAGGATATTTTTATGTTTGCTTATTATTTCTGGAAGCAATCTCTTTTGTGACTTTTCCCTTTTTATCTTTATAAAAGCAGTGTATGTATGTTCAGGATTGGAACTTACAATAGGTTCTGTGAGAGATTTTGCGTGTCCCTCTTCAATACTTTCAGTACCAAAATGGAAAGAAGGAAGATTATGTTCTGTAAAGTTTTTTTTTTCTCAAATTATTCATGTAGGAGAAGGGCTATTTACTTCCGTGCCCCATGGTTTCTTGTCTTTAGTTTCATAGAGTAGTTTTACAAACATGGAAGTGATTTGGGATCCCAAGATCATCTCTGCTTACTTTCTAAATGGACCTTTCCTTTCCCTGCTATGAATGGCAGGCTGAGCTGAACCTCTCTACATTAGGTCCTGTTTGTACTACACTTTGCAGAAATTCTTTAAATATTCTAGGCTATGGGTATTCTTATTTTTTATTTCCTGTGTAAACACAGTCTTTTAGCTGACATGTATCTGGAAAAAGATTATACACCCACATGTACATACATCAAATAGAAGGTAGAGTATTAAATGTATGGGATAAAATCATAATTTTCAAACAAAAATAAAGTCCATTTTTAGGCTTCTTCCACAATTACCCTATTTTAGGGAAAATTAATTTTCATATCTTTCTCCAAGAATACAATAAAACTAAGACAAGTTACTGTCCCTCTTCTCCCTTTAGTTTTGTGTGTAAAATATAAAGTATATCAAGTTTGCAGATTTTCTGGAAACCGTTATATGTAAAGTACATTTTGGCTGCTCACTCCTTCCAGGCTTAAAGGTCCATTAGCTGCCCAATCCATCATTTAAATTATATTCCCCCACATCAGTCTTCTACAGCACCATTTTTATTCAAGTAATACTACACCTGTAATTACAGAGTATTTTTAATGCCCTGTCTCCTTCACTTAATTGTAAACTTTTAGAAATTTTTAACCATTCTATACCCAATGCCCATCACACTCAAGAAATATGTATTAAATTAATGATTAAATAAATGGTAAAACAGACAACAGGTTTTTATGAAGCTATATAAAGAAATAAAAATACAGCCCTGGCTGGGTAAGTCAACTGTTTAGAGCATCACCCCAATATGCCAAGGTTGTGAGTTTGATCCCCGGTCAAAGCACCTACAAGAATCAACAAATGAATGCATAAATAAGTGGGACCACAAACTGATTTCCCTCTCTTTATCTCCCACTCACTTTCTCTCGCTCTTCCCCCTTTCCTCTCTCTCTAAAATCAGTAAATACAAATTTAAAAAAATAAATAAAATACAGTGTCATAAAATAATTGCACAATCCTTTGCTAGTGCAAGCACATTTTCATACAAACATACAACTATAGGTTAATCAAGAAATACCATGTTCTTTCCTTCTGGAACTCATCATATTTGAATGCCTTTGCTTTGTGGAGTTACAATGGGTTGATTTTTTACTTAAGCTCTAGACAAAGTTCAGGACAGGGTTAAAACACTACCTAGGATGTTCTGGGGTTCTGGTTTGGCCTTTGAGAGAGTAGCTTGGGTATTTGGCCCACGCAGTTAATTAAAAGACAATAGGTAGATATTATGCCTGCAGAAGCTACAAGTCTTTTATCACTTTTGTCAAACTTTCTTCACTAAAAACACAAATATTTTAAATACTTATAGGACATGTTTTCTAACTAGAATTAGCCACTACCTTTTGGCAAACAGACTTTGTCATCTTATTTAGACAATCATCTACACATATAATATATACATATATACTATATATTATATACATTTATTATATACTATACATTATATATACCATATATAGTACATTAAAAAATATACCTTGTTCATACTCATGTTTCAATCAGCTGCCAATTTTCTTTCCATAAGTTTGCATCACAAAAACAAAGCTCTGGATTATGATTTTCTAATGGCTTAATAATTGAAGACATAATAAATCTAGATAAGCTAGTCAAATATGAGGTTTGTTTCTTTATGATGTCTACACTGCCTAGCAAGATTGTTTCAAATAGCTGAATAACTTGCTTTAAAATGATCCCTTTGTCCCATAATAAACCTGATCAGATATGTGAATGATCTCAAAGGCAAGATAACATGAAGAAATGCTGATTCTACCAAATGCCTAAACTAATCTTCCTAAGATCAGTAAAGAGACTATTTGCTTTGGCCACACATGAGGGGTGTGAGCTAAAGTCTCCTAGACTTTGCAATTGTGTTCATTTGGCTTGAAATTCTCTAGTTCTGAGTTTCCCCTTCATTGAAATTTCTGCTTTCAAGATTTAGTCGCTGTCTCCTGACTAAACCCTCTAGAATCTAGACACTCCATGTGCTAAAGCACTCCCACACCATTTATGTCTGTTTTCATAAAAATGGATGAGTGTACACTTGTTTATATGTTTTCTCTGTGTGTGTTCCTGGAACCTTTTATGTGTCTGCCTCTCTGAACTGAGGGACTACAGAGTACTTCCTGCAGCCCAACCACAGCAGGAAGGCTCAGCCCAGCTCTTAGACCACCAGGAGGCTCTAACCAAGGACTTGCTGTGTGTGGGGGGTGGGAGTGGGGGTGAGGAAGCTGTACTGTCTCACAGCTCCTGGATAGCGCTAAACTGCAAGAGAAGAGAAGAAATCACAGAGCCTAAAAATCACATGGCTCAGGTTGTTATAAGGCAGGGTTGAAATGTCATTTCAATTTCTATAAACCAGTAAAGCCACTGAACTGTGTCAATATGCATTGCTGATAACTATAATAAAACGATGAGAGGCTAATGGTAGTCTTTAAATGGCAAAATGTTTCTCCTTTATTTATTCAACTATTTACTTTTCTGGGAGGGTCTAACAAAAAAAATATAAAATGTTTTGTTAAAAAAGTAATCCACTAGATTGTGAGTTCTATGAAGGCAGAGAGCACTGCAGGCACACCTCAGAGATTTTGCAGTTTCAGTGCCAGGCCACTGCCGTAAAGCAAGCTGTCATCTTTTTGCTGGCGGAGTGTCTTGCCTACAATTTGTAAAACACACAACATCTGTGAAGTGCAATAAAAGCAAAGTGCAATAAAATGGGGTGCACCTGTACTTTTTTTATCTGTCATTGCACTATTATTGTTGTTCATTATTGTACTATTGTTGGGGCCTAACAGTGTTTAGTGCATTGAAGGAATGAATTAATGGTTATTGAGTGCCTATACATTCTAGATATTTTAAGTGTTGTATCAATAGATCCTTCATATTTACCACTAGTGTTAGAGCATGGATGGTCCAGTCTCACTCACCAAGGGATTTCCTATAGTGGTGAAGGGTTAGAATGCTAAAGCATACACTTGACCTGGTCTTGACCTGTAAGCATGTATTTCCTTGGGGAATTGGATGAGAGTTTGAGGGTCAAGGGTAGGGATTGGGAATTCTGTTGCAATAGAATGTTTAGAATTCAGGCATATGAGTATCTCTTTGTAGATTTCCATCATATCCATAATTTACAAGACCTACTTCTCATTGTATATATCCTTCCTTTGCTTCTAAATGGAACTCAGCTACCACATATATGCTAGCTTTTCCAATATTTTTGTCTTTAGTCCAGTTGTCTCTACTATATGAGGTCTGTCCAGAAAAAGCCCAGCTATTGTCAATATAACGAGAATGGTTAGCGCAACATCAATGTAACCTGACAGCCAAGGAGTGTGGACTGGAATGCATTCCATGAACAACAATGACTTCATTGTACTAGTCAGTGGGGGCAGTAGACACAGTTGAGCAGGCATGTATACTATGTGGCTGTTGCATTCAAAATGACTGAGCGAGTACAGCAAGAAATCTGCATCAAATTTTGCATTAAGCTTGAACATTCCCAGATTTGGTGCCCAGCAACTTCTGGCTCTTCCCAAAATTAAAATCACCTTTGAAAGAGAAGAGATTTCAGACTGTCGATGAGATTCAGGAAAATACGACAGGAGAGAATTGGGAGAACTGTGTGAGGTCACAAGTTGCCTTCTATGAAGGGGACTAAAGCATCATTGTCCCGTGTACAATGTTTCTTACATCTTGTATCTTCTTCAAAAAATGTCTCTCTTTTTCATATTACATAGCTGGATACCTTATGGACAGACCTTGTATATCTTGTTGAAGAAGTATAGGCATACTAAAGAAAGTGCTTAATTAGATAAATATGGATATAATGTAGAAAAATCTTGAACACTGATAACAATGATTAGGTTTGGATTTCAGATTCAACAACTCAATAGACTTTGGGCAAGATGTGTACCCTCTGCAAGTCAGTTTCCATATCTATACATCAGGTATGACGAGTCAACTCTCCAGGACTGTTGTGGGGATTTAATACAATGATATCAACAGGAGCAATTCTTACAGTTATTTGTAATATTAAGTGTTCAATAAACTTCAGTTAATTGAAAGTAAGAAATGATTCACACAAAATCTGTGAGAAGTTTGAACTAATAGGACCCCATTCAAGGTGACATACATGTTCAGAAACAAAATTAAAAATAAAGGTAAAAGGGGTTTTAAATTATTTAAAGGTTTTCTTCTATGAAAATTCCATTTTCTATATTATAGAAGAGATAAAAAGAGATAAGTTAATGAATAAATGAATAAACACGACATAAAAAGTGCTTATAGTTGCTAAAAAGGACAAACTACCAGGAGTGAGCAGAAGTGATTGTCCAAGAAAGTTTTACTTTGCCTAGAGATTCAAAAAGGACTTAAAGATTTGGTTTTAAGTGGGATTTCATCAGAGAGATGTGTTGATAGGAGGAGGGATCATTGAGCACAACAGACAGACAGAAATTACATGTGTTCAAATAACCTATAATTTCAGAATAATATAATTTCATATATTCACTGTGAAAAATGAGTAAAGGGAAACATCATAGGTGAATAAAACTTAGCCCATTGATAACAGACAATTTTAAGTGGAGAAAATGAGAAGTAAAAAATATGAATGAAGCCTTCAAATCACGTGCTCAAGAGGAAAGAATACCGGAGTTCAATAGCCTGGTGTAAGTCTAGCTTTATCAGCTACTACCTGTGTTACCTTGAGTAAATCTCTTCACACTCTGAGCCTCAGTATTCTCATCTCTAATAACTAAGAGTTGGCTTAGCAGATGACTAAAGTATCTATCATCTCGAAAAACCCTAGGATGCAACGAAAACTGGAACTCCACTTTTATATACCTATTAATAAAAGAGATTGGGAAAGTATGTCACTCTTATTTTTTAAGAAAAGAGTTTTAGAAGCTCACTTCACAATACAGAAAATTATATACACTTAAATTTTATGTATGTGTATATACATATGTAACTATGTGAGTGCATGTTTGTATTAAAGCTTATTACTTAGGGGAAAAGTATACCGGATTAAGTCACACCTGTTTAAGGTGGAAGGGAAGACAGAAGGGAAGGAAAAGGAATTTGAAATGTCTGCAGAGCTCATTAGTGCCCTGATGCCAAATGATCCAAGGACATCTTTGGCTTTGATTCAAACAGTTGTTCTGTTCTGAGTAACATTACAACAATTTAAAGATGCACAGCTGGACTCTGGAAAACCTTGTCTGATTGTTCTATTAGAAAAGTAACAAATTTGCTGCAGAGGCTGTATGACACTGGGCCCTTTCAGAATGGATCTGGTCAAAGCCAGGGGCCCAAAGGAGCTGATAAATGCAGCTTTGGTAAAAAAAAAAAGGGGGGGGGATTTGTTTTTAAGTTGATCTGGTATTAAGGAAGGCGGAACAAGCAGTTTTGAGAGGTCACTGGCTCAAGCTGAAACAAAAGGTGAACATTTGTGCTAACACATTTTGATGGACACATTTTTGTTACTCTAACCTCCTTCTTCAGTCCTGGGGTTTCTCAGCCCATTCTCCAAACAATACAGAGGACATATCTCTTCATCAAGATGAATCACTTACCCATGTGGCTTACATCCTGTCTCCTCTTGCTCCACAGAAGTGTGATGCCACAACAGGTACTACAAATGATACCATTTGATTTAGAAATAAGGCAACATGACAGGTCTTTCTCAGACACACCTTTATTCTTCATTAATCCCAGCATCACTGAAATCTAAAACCAGCAGGGACCTCAAACATCATCAATTTAACTGCTTATTCTTAAGAAAAAGTTAATACTTTAAACACCATAGTAATATGATGAGATTAAAATCATAATTTTTTTCCAGAACTGTTAAGGATTTTTCCCCAGATGCCTTCTTCCACAACTGCTCTTTAAACTAAAGAAAATCCCCATAAGTTTAAGCACAGATTACTTCAACAAATAATTTTCACTATTTCCTCATGATCTTCAAGGATTGTTGTATCACAAGTGTATCTGCCATCCTTAAAGGGCCCTCCACCTCAACTCTTCATTTCTCTTCCCTTAAACCCCACAAAACTATCCAGGATGATCTAACCACTAATAAAAGGACCTCGAGCCATCTAAGGGCCAGTGATGCCAAAATATTTCTAGGAATGAATTTCTTTCTTTTCAAATATAGATGGTAAGCTTTGATTTTCCTATGGGGAGGCAAAGAATGATTTTCCCTGATGTCAAACCAATAAATTCCCTCTCCTACCCTGAGTTTTACAGGCAATTTTCTGCATTAAAATTTGCATGCATGGTGTAAATTTTCAGGAGCTTTCCCTCCTGGAAAGCCAATTTCTCATACACCTTCCAACAAACACTGACCACATCCTAAACCTAACTAAGCACTGTGTAATGCTAAACAGTCCCGGGCCTGCAGGAAATAAGATGCCCCACTCAGGACAGCTGTCAGCACTTGTCCAGCACCCTGCCTTCCATTCCACCCTCCCCTGCAATTTAGACAGGAGTGAGGTTTGGAAGCAAGTGGACAGCTTCTGACCCCAAAAACATAGGAGGAAAGTCATTTGATTGCTATTTTACAAGTGTCTGAAACTATTTTATTTCCATGTAAGTGTTGCTTACTAACGCTTTTCTCCTGAGACAGTGGAAGACCATCTTACACATTCCTACACAATCCCATAGAATTCTGGAATACCATATATTCACACTTTATTTTTAAGAATCTGGTGCCTGACAAAAGATTTCTGAAGACAGAAAAGCAGCTAGGTGATGACTCCTAATGCACTTGGCAAAATATTTAAGTCAGATTAAGTCAAGCCAACAAATTTTATTCTTTTGTGGTTACATTCAGTAAACATTTTCTGGAGCCTCTATTTGGCTCAAAATACTGTGGCAAATGCTGCAGTTGATCTATAAATAGAAAAGACTGCTCCTCCCCCCAAAAAGTTAATAGCTGTATGTCCACAAACAACTATGCACTCCTATGTATGAAAAGTTTTGCATCTAGAATTTTTGAATTGGAAAATAATTACATGCATTTCATTTTTAAAATGCACAATTACTAATACATTGGGGTGTTGTTATTTAAAGAAGTTGTTACTGTACTTCCAGATAATTAAAATTAGCAAGTTTAACTATGCAATTAATTTTTAAAGATCCTTTATAAACCCATGATAGGCCAAATAACAGACTGAAAGAGCACTATGTGTATCATTAACTTGCTTTTATAGATGAAGAAACTGAAATGTAGAAGGAAAATGGTCCATTTATAAAAGCTTATGTATTTTGACCGCAGGAGACTGTGTCCCAAATTCATGGTCTTTCTTCTCTGTAGATGTATTCTAATTAGTTTTGTTATCTGTTCATCTACCCAATGGAGAGAAAATTAGAAAGAAAAGAAGATAACATGACTGGAATCAGATGCAATAATTGCTGCGAAGTCAAAAAATTAATAATAAAGGAAGAAACAGAGGAAGCAAGATCAGAAATATCACAAAATAAAGACATCACACCCATCACAAAATCCACAGAATCCTGGTGATATTTAAATTCAAGGGAGATCACTCTATGCACATTGATAGCCCCTCAAGACCCTGATCAGTGCAACTCAGTTGGTTGGGTGGTGTTCTGCAAAGCAAAAGGTCACCAGTTCAATTCCTGGTAGGGACACATGCCTGTGTTGCATGTTTGGTCCCTGGTTGGTACTGATCAATATTTCTCATATCAATGTTTCTTCTCCCTCTCATGCTCCCTCCCTACCCAAATAAACAAATAAATAAATAAATAAAATCTTTACAGAAATAGCCCCTGAAGATTCAACTACATTCCAGTCTATCTTTTTCAGTCCCTCCTTCCATTCTCCTCCCTCACTAAGCTCCAACCATACTTTTCTTCAGCAGCACAAATCTGTTAAGCTCTTTCCCACCTTAGGGCTTTGGTCATACTGTTCTGTTTAGTACTCTTTTCTCCCCATTTTTCACATGGCTAAGCTCTTTCTTTAAAATTCAGTTTCTATAGCAACTGCCACTTAATGGGCACTCAGCAAAATATTTTCTAAATAAATAAATGAAAAAGTTCTCTTTAGTATTTTGTCTAAAATGCAAAGAGTGAAATAAAACATGTCCACCAAAAATGTTTAAAATGAGGCAGTGTTCAGAATTAAAACTATAGCAACTTCAGGTAACTAAAAGAATTCTTATTTTCTGAAATGGGACACCATCACCACTGAGATACTACCTCAGTGTAGTAAATTCTCTTGAAACGCACATTCTCCTTAGAATGCAAGTAAGGTTTGATAGCAATGCAGCTATGCAGCCATCACATTAATAAAAGCAAGCTACATATACATCATCAACCCTGGATATCATACTTCATAGTTTGGTGAGAGAATAACTGCATAAACTTCTGCCCATTGTTTTTTTCCAATTAAGTAAGTAAAAAACAATATCAACATTATTTAGGTTAGGACTGGATTTTAATAAAATTAATAGCTTTTTAATGCAATTTTATGTTCAGATAGAATACAAGTCAAAGGGATCAGATGGTATGACTGTTTTTTATAATGTAACTCTCTCAACTACCAGTGAATTAATTCCAAATTCATTTTTATGATCTTTCAATATTCAGATAATTGAGATTTTACAGTAGAAACTCAAATCCACATTTGTATCTTCTCAATGATTTGTCAATCTAAGTTGCTCAGTTTACAAGTCTAAAGAAGACTGCTCTCTGCCACAGCTGTGCCAGTTCAACCTGGACTGGGAAACACTGAGTTCTGACACCCTAAAGAGCTACCAAGATTTTGTGACAGAAATGAAGCTGACAGCTCTGTCAGGCATGTGAGAAGCAGAATAAGATCCAGCTTGTTTCTGCAAAGATGTGCTGGCTCAGTGGTGCTGAAGATCATAAAAGCAAGTTTGGTGGATATAATGAACATACAGAAGTAAAAACACATGGCAAGAGACATGGAGCAAAAGGATGACGTGTCACACACTACTGATAGGGTGAATGGGGCCTCTACTGAAGAATCAGCAATCTCTGGAGGAAAGGAGGGGCTTAAGTGCCTCATTTTATTCTGCTGCTCCTTACAGTATCATCTTCCCTATTTAGTATTTCAGGCAATAAAGTTGCAGGCCCTCGGCAGTATCTACATCCTGCAATGAGCCGTTTCGTGACCCAAAGTACCATTCCTGAGATGATCTAAGATAGCAACAGAGTAGGTAGGAGCAATACCCACCTCCTCCCAGAATCAAGCTGGAAATAGAACTATAGTATAGAGCAAACAAACTGAATAACCAACTGAAGACTAGCAGAAGAAAAGGCTTATAACCACGGATTTACAGAAGAAGCCACATTGAGACTGGTAGGAAGTGTGCTGATGTGAAAAGGGCTGACCCCCCTATTCCACTGGCAGTAGCAGGTTCTGGAGGAATAGCTCAGCTCTGGGGATTCCTCTTGAGAAACATGGGGTCTCAAGCTCAAGCCACATTCTCCAGCCCAGAGCAGACAATGTATTGAATGGAAGAAGATATGGGCCATTGATACATCTGTATTATTGAGTTGTCCAAATTAATATCAAATAAAAGGTGTTAATATCCAAAATTTATAAAGAACTCATACAACTCAATACCAAAAACAAAACAAAAAAAATCCAATTAAAAAATGGGCAGAGGACCTGAACTGACACTTCTCCAATAACATAGGAAAAGAGGCTCAAAATCACTAATCATCTGAGAGGTGCACATTAAAACCACAATAAGCTATCATCTCACACTTGTCAGAATGGCTATCATCAATAAGTCCATAAACAACAATCACTGATGAGGATGTGGAGAAAATGGAACCCTTATGCACTGTTGGTAATAAGGAAATTGGTACAGTCACTATGGAAAAAAGTATGGAGGGCCCTCAAATAATTAAAAATGAAACTGCCTTATGACCCAGCAATTTACTTCTAAGTATATATCCAAAGAAACCCAAAACACTAATTTGAAAAAAGCATATGCACCCCTATGTTCATTGCAGCATTATTTATAATAGCCAAGATATAAAAGCCCATCAATGAACAGATTATATATATATATATATATAATTATATAATCATATATTGTATATATTACATATATAATATATAATGGAATATTACTTGGTTATAAAGAGGAATGAAATCCTAGTATTTCTGACTGCATAGATTGGCCTAAAGGGTATTATGCTAAGTTAAATAAGTCAGTCAGAAAAAGACAAATACTACATGATCTCACCTGTAAGCGGGATATAAGAACAATATAAACAAACAAACAAAGCAGATACAGACTCATAGATACAGAGAACAGAATGATGGTTGCCAAAGCAGAGAGTGATTGGAGGACTGAGTGAAAAAGGTGAAGGGATTGAAAAAAGTACAAATTGGTAGTTACAAAATAGTCATGGGGATGTAAATATAGTCAATAATATTGTAATATCAATGTATGATGCCTCATGGGTACTGGAATTATCAAAGGGAACACTTGGTAAAGTATATGAAGATCTAACCACAATGTTGTACACCTGAAACTAACACAAAATAATATTAAATATAAACTGTAATTTAAAAAATTAAAAATAACTAGGCAAGAAACTTGAATAAGCAGTTTACAAAAGCAAAATATAGTTTTATGAGGATACATAGAAAGCTTAGTAGGCTTCTATTAGATCTACATGTCAGCATGACACTTAAGAAGGGATACTTTTTATATGAACAGTAAATTGTTAAGCATTTAGGTAGTCACTCAAAAACCTGTGCCTACACTAGAGAGTGTTATAACTCTGTGCAACAACAAAGGAATTTGTTGCTCTTGAAAAAAAGAAAAGCCAAAAAGGAGAAAGAAAAGAAAGAAACAGAAGATGGGAAGATTCTTAAGCTATTCAGGACAGAGAAACTCCCTGGTTGTAGCCAAAGGCTATAGTTAAGAAAGGTGAGGCCTCATACGGGAGAGACTGTATAATTTTATCTATAGAAACTCCCACCTTTCTTCAAAATTCAGTTCAGTCTCCAATCCTCATAAGTGTATTTGTGAAAGGATGATCTATGATATTGGAGAAAGGTAGAGGTCAATGTGAATCACAAGATCAGAAATTAGAGAGGGACATACACAAAAGGCACCTAAGATGTTGAAGAAATTTGGGAGAAAGTTTTGGATATATGCAGATTATGAAGCTGGGGGATCTCCATGTTAGTCATGCATGTAAAGGGCAGTGCCCCACTGATAACTGTTACCTAATAAAATACATTCTTTTTTTTTTTTTTTGAAAACCAGCTAACTGCTTTCCCTGCACTGTCTTCTGCTATCCCCCAAACCATCTTGTCATTATGTGGTTGTTTAAAAAGCTGAAAAGTTTTGAACTAATACCAATATGTTAAAAAATATTAACATGAGCCCAGGCTGGTATGGCTCAGTTGGCTGGTGTGTTGTCCCATAACCTGCAAGGTTGCAGGTTTAATTCCCAGTTGGGGTACATGTCTGGGATATGGATTCAGCTCCCAGTCAGGGCACGTACAAGAGGCAGGCAATCGATGTTTCTGTCTCACATCAATATTTCTCCCTCTCTCTCTTTCTCTCTCCATTTCCCTCTCTCTAAAAATCAGTAAGCATGTCCTTGAGTGAGAAAAGTATGTATTGTGTATATATATTAATGTGAACAGTATGTAATTATTTATCCCTTGAGCTAGGTGCTTCTCAGGGGCAAAATCCAATGATAATGGGAACAAAAAAGACACTGACATCCAAAAATTGTTTTTTTAAATGTAATGTCTCAGGGAAGCATCCACTAAGACATTCAACACTTAGCAAAATGATTATCTGAATTCTATTTTTGTTCAACGTACTCATTCTCAGTCGGCAGCCAAACAGTAGGGAGAAAAGGTTTGAAGTGAATAATTAATTCAAGGAGTTAAGATTTTCAGGTTTATAAGAATGCAAGGTGGTGGTGGAGTAGGCGAAAGCTACAATAACCTCCCAGGAGCAAACTGGAATTACAACTAAATTATAGAACAATCATTCTGAATAACCAACTGAAGACTGGCTGAGGATGTCTTATAATCAAGGATTTAGGAAGACGCCACATTAAAACTGGTTAAACGGGCAGAGATACTAAAAGGGTGACTGAGGCTACAGAGGAATATCTCAGCTGCAGAGGGTTTCCCCTAAGAAGCGTGAGGGTCTAAACTCCAAACCAGGCTTCCCAGCTCAGAGCACCAGAATCAGGAAGGGGCACCCACATAACATTTGGCCAGAAAAGAGAGGGGTTTCTTTTAGAGACACAGGTGCCCTTTTAAAGGGCCAATGCACAACATTTCATTCATAGCTACCAGGCTCCAAGACCCTAGGCTCCAAGAAAGAAAGGGTAGAACAGACTAGAGTCACATGAGGACAGTCTGGGGTGAGTTTTGTGCTGAATCACCCTGGAGACTGTGGTTTTTGTGCTGAGTCACTATCCCACACTGAAAATGTCATCTTTCTTGGGGGGAACACTCTCCTCCATGTGGTATCAGCCAGAGGGAATGAAAAAGCCCCACTATCTGGACACCCCTTTTCCCCATTCTGCAGAGCATCCACCCTGCTAAGGAGTCAGCAGCCTGGGCCAAGGTACAGAGGTCTGGGCAGACTCAAGGACTGTCAATGACAGTTGGCAATTCCCACCACAATCCCCTTATCCTGACTGGTGCCTTCCCTTTATGGTAGATTTGCTAGCCCTACTCTCCAAACTCCCAGCAACTATACCGTCTTGACACTTGGTGGCTCCATCCCGACACAATCTGTGTTGAATCCCCGACAGTCTGAGTTGTGTGGCTCTGGGGCATGGGCCATACCACCCAACTTTCCCCAAAGGTGACCAGCACCTCCCTCTCTCTGGAATTCCAGTGGCATTTCCCCAGTAAGATCAGGTTCCTAGTAGAACCTGGGAGAGGCTGAGTTGCAGAGCCTTCCCTTCACACAGCCAAATATTGATCTACTTAGGCCAGGTAAATTCTGCTGGCCTCGCCCTGACAACTCCCGGAGACCTCACCCCAACACACAGGAATGCAAGCACCTACCAAGTGGCAGCTAGACTTGGTATACCCTGGGGCATTTGTTGAGTGGCCTCAGACCCAGCACTGGCACCAAGATTGAACCTGTATAGATCTGGAGAACATCTCTCACTCCTACCTGGTAACTCACTGAGAACCTACTGCATGCAATTCAAGTACTGCCAGAGGCTCTTTGAGTGACTGAATGTAATGGGCAGCCAGCAGGCAATGGCAGTAGGAGGTGAACCTCAGAGTTCCTAGGACTTTTGCTGACCTGCCCAACGGTCCAGTGCTGGTAAAAGTGAGCCTTAATGTGCAGTTTTATCCTTTCCACACACATCCAGGCCCAGCAGAATGAGCAACAAACTATAGATCACTTTGTATCTCCAAATATGTTGCCCAAGGCCAGTCACAGGAAGCATCTGATATTGACCTGTGGTAGAGTCCCTTGTTATAGGCCACAGAACCATCACACCCAGTGGCCATGTTCAGATAACATCAGCAGAGAATCAGTTAGCTTCATAAGTGGCATACCTAAAGAAAGATCTTAGCAGGCACCAGAATTTTCTAAGCAGAAATCTGCCTCATGTGCCCAGCACCTGCACATCAGCTCGTACACTGTGGTCAGGGTTGATCATCACAGTCAGCAAGCCTGTGGGTAGACTCCACACATAAATGGGCCAATAACAATTAAGATTCAATTGCAATAGGAAGGCCCATACAACCCATACAAGGGGCATCCTAGAGCACCAAGCACAGGAGCTCAAAGAGACTGTGCTATGGAGCTCTAGAGGAAACCTACTACAAAAGGTCACCCTACCAAGACTAAGAGTCATAGCAGATCTATCAAATACATAGAAACAAACACAAAGAGGCTGCCAGAATGGGGAGACAAAGAAATATCCTTCAACTGAAAGAACAGCAAAAACCTCCAGAAAAAAAAAGAACTAAATGAAATGGAGGCAAGCAATGTACCAGAGAGAGAGTTCAAAACAATGTTATACGAATGCTTAAGGAACTTGAGGGAAGAATGGATGAAATCAATGGGAACTTAATAAAAGAGATATTAAACATAAAAAGGAACACAGAAACCTTAAAAAGAACCAGTCAGAAATAAAAATGTATATAACATCTGAAATAAAGAATACAGTAGGAGGAATAAACAGTAGGTTGGATGAAGCAAAAGATCAAATTGGTGATAAAGAATACAAAGTAGAAGAAAACACCCAATCAGAGCAGCAAAAAGAAAAAAAATAAACATAAAATAGTTTAAGGGACCTTTGGGACAACAAGAAACGTAACACCCACATCATAACCATATCAGAAGGGGGAAAAAAAGAGAACAAGGAATTAAGAACATATTTGAATAAATAATGACTGAAAACTTTCCTAACCTGGTAAAGCAGAAACACACACACACACACACACACACACACACACACACACACCCCACCCACCCACCCCCCCCTTCAGGAACGACAGAGAGTCCCTCAAAAAATGAATCCAAATAGGCTCACACAAAGACATATAATAGTAAAAATGACAAAGGTAAGAAAAAGAGAGAATTTTTAAAGCAGCCAGAGAAAAGTAGTTAGTTACCAACAAGGGAGCTCTCGTAAGACTGTCAGCTGATTTCTTAACAAACATTTCTGGCCAGACAGAATTGGCAGGCAATATTCAAAGTAATGAAAAGATAGTCTATTCAATAAATGGTGTTGGGAAAATTGGACTGATATGTGTGAAAACAATAAAACTAGACAACTTTCTACACCATACACAAGAATAAACTCAAAATGGTTAAAAACTTAAATGTTAGACTCTAAACCATAAAAATCATAGAAGAAAACATACACAATAAAATCCAGATATCTGTTAAAGCAACATTTTTTCTGATGTATCTCCCCTGGCAAGAAAAAACCAAAAGAAAAAAATAAAGAAACCAGACTACATCAAACTAAAAAGTTTTTGCACAGCAAAACCGTCAACAAAATGAAGAGACAACCCACTGAATGGGAGAATATATTTGCCAGCGATACATCTGACAAGGGGTTAATATTAAATATTTATAAAGAAATTATAAAACTCAACATTAAATAAATCCAAACAATCCAACATTTTTTTAAAAAATGGGCAAAGGACTTGAATAGATACTTCTCCAAAGAGGCATACAGATAGCCAATAGACATATGAAAAGATGCTCAATATAACTAATCATCAGAGATATGCAAGTTAAAACCACAACGAGATATCACCTCACACCTGTCAGAATGGCAACCATCAATAACTCAAAAAAGAAGAAGTGCTGGTGAGAATGTGGAGAAAAGGCAACCCTGTGCACTGTTGGTAGGAATGCAAATTTGTGCAGCCACTGTGGAAAGCAGTATAGAGTTACCTCAAAAATTAAAACTGGAACTGCTTTATCACCCAGGGATTTCATTTCTCGGAATTTATCTGAAGAAACCCAAAACACTAATTCAAAAGAAAATATACACCCTTATGTTCATTGCAGCAGTATTTACAATAGCCAAAATTTGGAAGAAGACCAAGTGCCTATGAGTGGATGAGTGGATATAAAGATGTAGTATCTGTACACAGTGGAATACTACTCAACCATAAAAATGAAGGAAATCTTACCTTTTGTAACATCACGGACAGACCTGATGAGTATTATTCTAAGTGAAATAAGCCTGTCAGAGAAAGGTAAATACCATTTGATTTTACTTATATGTGGCATCTAATGAACAAAATGGAAACTGACCCATAGCTGTGAGGGGGGCAGGGGGAAGGGAGCAGGGTAAAAAATGTGAAGGGATTAAGCAAAAAAAAAAAAAAAAAAAAAAACAACTCAGAAAGACAACAGTATGGTTATTACCAGAAGGTAATGGGGAGGGAGAAGTCAGAAGGTAAATGGGGTTTAAGTGGTGATGGAAAGAGACATGACTTTGGGTGGTGAACACTCAATATAAAGATAATGCATTATAATATTATACACCTGAAACCTATGTAATTTTATTAACCAATGTAACCCCAATAAATTCAATTAAAAATTGTCATTCCTCATATAAATTAAATACCTGATTTTTAAATGTTATTTTGGGACAATTACATATATTACCTACAATATTTAAACAACCCTTTAAGGTTAATGGTATTACTTATGTTTTGTAGATGAGAAAATCCAAGGTAATTAAATAGCAGAGCCAGGATTTAAACCCACATATTTCAGAATTAACTCATCTCTTGCCTTCTGCTGTTGCTGATAAACTCCCCATCATCACTGAGAAAGTTATTAAGTATTATCTGCTACAGGAATATAAATCAAAATGCACAATACAATGTAAATTAAAGAAAATTACCAAAAATATAGAGAGTGGGGTAAAAGTAGGTTTACAGTTGTGAGTACAGAAACACAGTTTATTCTTGTATTATTATTCATTAATTATTGTATCATTTTCCATATCAACAACTATAAACCTACTTTTGCCCCATCCTGTATAAAACACTGCTATAAACTTGAGCACCAATAAATAATAACTTTACCCGAGAATATGTCCTGAGTTTCCCAAGAACCTGAAAACCCCTACAGTGTTATTTTTCCAGCCAGGTGTGTGGGCAAGCCATGCCTCATGTTTATGCTCTGCAAAGGTGATGTAGCCAGCAATGGCAGCTCTCCAGCATGAATGGGTTTGGAACCTCTGTCTCATTGAAGCAGCCAGCTCTGAGAACCAGGAAGTAAGTTCTCTTTAAAGTTGTTTTTATGCAAACACTGAAATATATTTTTATTTTCTGTAAGTTCTGCTCAAGAAAGCTGTATAAGGTTAAGGGGGGAATCCTTTACAAAAAAACCTTATAGGGTTCTAGTGTTTGGTTCTGCAATCATTTTTGTCCCCCGAACTTGAGGGTGGGTGGTGTGTGCACATGTATGTGTGTGCGTGTGTGTGAGATCAGTAGATAAATATTCTTCTCACTATTGTGCATTATGCCTACTGTGTACCTGGATGGTGAATTTAAATGCTTGTTTGTCCATTATATTCAAAGACCCATGTCTTTCTTCAGGGTGAAATAAAAGAAATGCAGAATTTAGGTTCTTGCCTCTATCACTTAACCTGTCTCAGAGATTGTGTGGTTATTGGCAAAGTGGAAATGAAATAATTCATGTGAAGACCTTTTATAAATGACAAGGTCCAATAAGCCCTCAAAACAGTGTCTTATCTATATCAGCACCTATATTTTTATGCCATCAAAAGAGATTCCACTTAGGAAAAGTCTCTGTAGTTACAAAAGGTTGTACTGTTGCTGAATTGACATTTCTTTTTCATGTCTTAAACTTGGGGATATCTATTCCCTCAGAATTTACCAAGGTCACAATTCTGGTCTAAAGACACAAATAATTTGAAGAAGCCTATTCACATGGTGGTAGCTGCTGTCCTCCTGCACAAGGTGAAAAGCTGATGTGGTTTTGTGCTAGAATGTTAGCCAAGAAAGAAGAGAGTGAATGTGGGCATGATTTTAAAAGCAAGACAGGTTTTAACTGTGTTGATGTTTCCCGATTCACCTCCTAGACGGCCATGACATTTGGGTCATTTGGATAGAAGGCCTGAAGACCAGGAGGAGGAAATATAATGTTCACATTTAAATGCCCAGGGTGCAGAGAAAAACCCTATTCATGTTGCATTAATATTTTCAGTAACTTTTCAGATAATATCTAGGCCTATAATGATTACAGTGTGGTTAGGAAATGAGCAGTAATGAACAGTGTTGAATCACTTCATCTTCTAAGAAAAAAATCAAGAACAAAGTCTAATGATTATCCCTAGCAAGTAAAATATTGCAGACCACAAAACGGTTTGCCATTCTAATCCAGTTCAAGCATAAACAAATAAATACTTGCATGCACACACATACTCCCATAAACACACACACACACACACACACACACCCCCACACACCCACCCACCCACCCCGCCATGGTCAAAAACTGAAAGAGTTAATTTAAGCCCTGGAGTAAACCCACTTTAAGCACTGTTTCAAAATCTCTTAAATAGCAGAAAAATCAATACACTTTTATCAAACTTCAGTGTTTACAGAACGAATACAAAACAGGATTTTGTTAAATGTATATATTACGCCAGATCAAATTGTAAGTTAAAACATCTGTGTCCAACTTAATCTTAGATACAACATGGAGATTATTTGAATTGTGTGTTTCCTTTTGTGACCTTTTTAGATGTGGCTTTGCAGGGTCGGGGTGGACAGGCAGGGAAATAATTTTCTTAAGCTTTTAGTTGCCTGCAACAGTGCCAACAGTTGAATATAACAGCAATATTTTTAAATTTTCCCATATGAATACCAAAAAAAGAGAAAACCTTTAGAAATTTCAAAATACTGTTGTATAAGGAATCTTAAAAATAAGTTATAGACACATAAATATAAGTATATGGATCTAAGCTTGCTATAGGCTATCTATGACATAAAATTTTCAATTAAAACCACTTTCATGAACAATAATCATATTCTGAAAAGGTATACACAGCTTGCTAGCAATTATACTACTTCCCTTATGAAACAAACCTTAAAACAAGCAAATATTATATACTTAGTTTAACATGCACTGATGATTTCAACACAAGACAGTGTCATAGAAAATGTATCGTAGAAAGTTCTTAGTTCTTATTTAGAGGAGACAAGAAAACACAAACTGAAGTTGATGGAAGGTTTCTTTTTTTAGACCGGTTTTTAAGGGATCTAACATCTGTAAATCAAATCCATTTTGACTGAAACAATAAATATGATTCAATACTGAAATTTAATTTCAAAAGTGTAAGAGAAAAATTCATGGGATCTCTCAAAGTGAATGACAAGCCTGGCCTCTGAAATATGTCAGGAACACATTAACACTATGTAAAAATAACAGCAAAGCCAAACCAAAGTCACAATGGCCAAATGTCCAGAAAACAGGGCTCCAGGAAAGAATCTTGTGGATCTATTATTAGTTGTATTTTTAGTAAATAACTGGGACTTCTTATGATTGAATTCCCTTAATACATATTTTTGGTACAGTAATTCTATTCCTTAATTGTTTAGCTGACTACGTATAGGAAAGAGACACAAACCCAAGATAAAGAAGAATGAATTGCAATGCTCCAAATGAAAAAGAGTCATTCAACAATCTACCAATATTCATCAAATATATATTATGGCCAGGCTCTGTTCTAGGTGCTAGGAATATAGCCATAAACAAAATAAAATGCCTGACCTTATGGAGATTATATTCTAGTGGACAGAAAGGCTACACACATACACACACACACACACACACACACGATCATATTGTACTATATTGTTAATATTTTATTTTATATTATTCCATTACATAATGTATATGAGTGCTATGAAGAAAATGAATCAAGGAAAGAGAACAGAAAATAAAGGAGGACCATGTCAGCTAAAGACTCTTTGTTGCAGGGATGTTTGAACAGAACCCTGAATAAAATGAGAAAATGAGCCCATGGATATGTGTAGGAAGAGTATTCCATACAAACAAAACAACAAGAATTCTGAAGCATGAGCTTCCTTAATTTACTTGAGGAACATCAAGCAGGGTAATGGGGCTGGAGCAGAGTGACACAGTTGATTAGAGGTAGGGGATAACGTGGTAGAGGTAACTTGGGCCAGATCATATGCAGCCTTGAGAATCTCTAATTGTAATGGAAAGCAGTCAGAGAGTCTGAGCAGAGAAGGGGGATGATGGTCATTGTGGTCAATGAGTAAGACAGGCCCCATCAGCTTTCACCTAAAGCAGATCCATGAGATCTTGATCACAAGACCTAAAACAGTGTCCAGCATATAATAAATGTTCAATAAAGATTTATTGAAAGAAAGAAAGGATAAATGAATATAAGATATGGTGGTGACAGCCTATGACCCAATAAAAGCTTATTCACAACTAGACCTTTATTCCTTTAATCAAAACCATTTTACATTTAACAACTCACCTGAAAATTATCACCATTTATCACTTGAAGTCATCAAAGTGTTTCATGAATTATCTGTTCAGTGTGACTAAAAGCATGTGTTTAGATACAAAGAGATCGAGGGGACGTGTGTTCTGTATCAGATTCTTGAAAATGAATTAGTAAATACAAAGAATCAGTGATCATATGGGTCATCCACTCATTTTGGAATGTTCTTTCCTGCCTTTTCTACCTGGTAAACGTGTATGTATCTTTTAAGATTCAGTTTAAGCGTCTACTCTGAAATCTTCCCTGAGCAACCCTCCCCTCTCACTTGTTAATGCCCTGATTAGCTCTGAGGCCTTCCAAGTAGAGTTATTGGTGCCACTGCGTCTTATTCCTATAACTGACTTCAGTGCCCAGCACACACCAGATGTTCAGTATGTTTGCTAACTACACTTTAAGTCTGAAATGAAGACACAGACATGACATTTTCCACATCTGTTTCAATAAATGATTCAATGTTAAAATGATTAGTACTACCAATGGTATATAACCAAATTCTCCAATTTCAAATGAAACATGTTTTTAGGTTTCTCTTTAAGAGTTCTGAAGGAGATTTTAGGAAAAGGGGGCTGAATTTTCTCATTCCATTTATAGAAGAGAAACCCTACTAAAAGATTTTTTAATTGTTTTTGCCACTTCAGCCTTTGGTGAAGCAGACGAGCTTTATTGTGGCATAATGGCATTGGGATTCTGCAGCAAGCTACTTTTACTTGCCTAGATAAAAACTCTTGTATCTAGGTCTACCTACTCATGAGTAATTTCTGAAGGGTATGTGTTCAGTGATAGCGTTCCAGAGTCCAAACATACCCGTCATGCTTTAAATAAAGACCAATGTGGTGATAATCACCATTTAATTTCAAGTGTTGCATATTTGTTTCAACAAATTTCAAAACATTTTCCAAGGGATTTTAAAGAAAGTCACCAAGTGTGTTTAACAAAACAACATATGGAATGCTAATTTTGTTGTGATGTTATACTCTAATACAGCAAGAAACAGATTTTTTTGTAAAATCAGCAGATTTGCAAACACTAATTAAGAAACACTGAAAACTATCAAGGTCAATTTAAAAATCCATTTAAAAACAAATATTCCCATTCTTGCTAGTTCTAGTAATTTCCCACTGGGGATTCACTGCATATCAACAGACTTTCACCATTCAAGTTTTGCAGTAAAGGTAAATAAATAATGGTTTACTTTCAATTTCCTATGTAAAGCCAAACAGTGAGGCTTGGAGAGTTAGGTGAAAATAACCGATTTGTCTCTATCAGCATAATCTCTACTCAGGATTCTAAGATCCCTGTGGTACACAATTCACTTAAGTTGATATATTCCCTCTAAGAGAATTTCCAGAATTTCCATGCTTGCCATAATGGAGTATGCTCTGTTACTGTTAACCCTATATGGGAATAATTCTTTGCCTTGTGTGGAAAGAGCCAGTGCCCCATACAAACTAGTTTTACAAGTTATACTTCAAGCTGCCCTCTGCCTCGAGGCCATTCTTATTTCTGTCTCTGTCCATTGACCATGTCATTGTTTCTCAGATCAGATGCCCAAAAAGTGGGACAATATGTGTATGTATGTATGTATTGTGTACATATGTATGTGCACATGTAGGTGTCAATATCCAAAAGCTCAGATTTCAAACCAGTAGGTATTCCCATGCTCAACCTAGCTGTATGCTCAGGGCCACTCATCTCTTGTTATAAACTCCCACAGCAAAGTATGGCGAGATATATATCTACACACCCAAGAACAGATACACAAGTTACATAAAGATGTTTTAAACAGAATAATTTGTAACAAACTACCCTTTCACCTAAGAACCTTTGACCAACAACCAGAAGAGACACTGATTTAAATCCAAGTAGCAAAGATGAAAAAATATTCTATTACATATCCAAAGATGAAAACTTTTTGTATTAAATAGGTTGACATATTATCGTTTTGTCTCTTTATGCTTTGTCTTGTTCCAGAAAGGACTTAAGTAGTTTTGTTTAAAACGAGTGTGAGATTGGCTGATGTTTAGAAAGTTGTCAAGTGGAATTTGGCCTTGTATTCCTATTGTCTTCCTTTTAATAAAATTGGATGTAAAATGATATTTAAATGGTTCAGTCCTCTGTCTCACAGGCCCCCAGATAAAAATCAAAAAGTCTTAAGATAAAGATATAAAAGTCTGAGAAGCAAATGCAAAAGTATGTCAGAGTACATGTTATAAAAAATTGGTCAAGCTTGTCAACTGATTCCTTGGGAACACTATCTCATGAACAAATACACCTCCTCTCCTCCCGCCTTCTTTCATTTCACTTCACTATTTATGATAAAAAATGAAGAGAATCTGAGGCTATGGGGAGGGAAGGACAGTCTTAACCAATAGGTGACTTTTTCATTGAGGGCTTTTGCCTACAGATACAGAGAGCACAGCAAGTAAGACACAAGACATTGGAAGGTTTAAAACGTTATTTATTGCTAAGTCTAAAACACTCAAATACCACAACACAGTGACTGCCAAATCTAAATTAGAGTTTGTGGGATTTTTAAAAGTTTCTCTTCAGGGGAACATTTCAGCTCTGTGGAGAGGTGTGATACATAAGAAGATGGAGCATCTGGCTGGAGATCAATTTGCCTATAAGCCCAAAACAAGAGGACTCATACGGATAGCTTTTATACAATCAAAAATGGTAAAGCTGAAAAAAACACTAGGCTCAAATTGCTTTATGGCATCAACAACTAACCAGGACTCACTGCACTCATGAAGTTACTGCAAATTCTGACTGAACCTAAAGAATTCTTCAAACAACCTAATTATTCCCTTATTTATTCATATTTATATACCTTGTTTTTAATTGGACGTTTAAAATTTCACAACTATCCAGGTGCTTTGTTTAAATGCCCATAAATGACTCACATGTACTTACTTAATGAGAGAGAAAAGAAACATTCATGATACATATCAAAGTTCCAAAGACACAATAGGAACAGCAAAATGAAAGAGTAGAATTAATATACTTTCTAAAATCCGGTAAATATACTAAACATAACATTTTCCATTTTTCAAGTATACAATTGCATTAAATATATTCACAATGTTGTGCAACAATCACCACTATTTCCAAAACTTTTTTTCCCCTATGGGGAGAGCGTGAACGCATCCCCCACTACAATAAATTATACAGTGGAGTTTCCCACCTTGGGGAAATTGCAGGGGTCAGCACATCCAGAGCGCAAAAACCTCGCCCTGGGAAAATCACCTTCATGATCATGGTATCTCCCCTACCAGGTGAACATCTCAAACTCTTTTATCAACCTAAACTGTTTCTGTACCCATGAAACAGTAAATCCTCACTCACCTTTCTTCCCTGGTAACTTCTATTCTACTTTCTTTCTCTATAAGTTTGTCTACTCTAGATCCCTCATGTAAGTGTAATCATACAATACTTGTCATTTTGTGTCTGGTTATTTCACTTAACATATTTTCAAAATTCATCTATGTTGTAGCATATATCAGAATTTCATTCCTTTTCATGGCAGAATAATATTTTATTGTCTACGACATTTTGTTTAGATATTCATCTGTAATGGACAATTGGGTTGTTTCCACCTTTCGGCTATTATGGATAATGCTGCTGGGAGCACTGGTTTACTGGATTTTAGAAAGTACATCTGTTTGAGTGTTTGCTTTCAATTCTTTGGCATATATACCAGGATGGGGGGTGGAATTACTGGGTCATATGATAATTCTATGTTTAACTTTTTGAAAAGTAGCTAAACTATTTTCCACATCAGCTGCACCATTTTATATTCCCACATCGCACGAGAATTCCAGTTTCTCCACATGTTGGCCAACACTGGTTTTTGGGGGTTTTTTTCTGTTTTGTTTGTTTATTTGTAGTAGCTATCTTAGCAGGTATTAAGTGGTATCTTATTGTGGTTTTGATTTGTGTTTCTCTAATACTATTAATGTTGAGCCTCTTTTTCTCTGCTTATTAACCATTTGTGTATCTTCTTTGAAGAAATGTTTATTCAAGTCCTTGCCCAATTTTTAAATTGTTGTTTCTGTTTGTTTATTGTTTATTTATAGGAGTTCTTTATATATTATGGACATTTATCCCTTATAGGATATATTCTTTTTAAGTATGTCTCTCATTCTATGGGTTGTCTTTTCATTTTTTTGATGTTTTTTGATGTATAGAATATGTTTTGTTTTAATGAAGTTCATTTTATCATTTTTTTCTTTTGTTGTCTGTGCTTTTGAAATCATATCCAAGGAATCATTGCTAAACCAAAGTCATGAAAACCTTCCCTCTTTTTTTTTTTTACATGTTTTATACTTCTAGGTCTCATATTTAGGACTGTGATCAATTTTGAGTTAATTTTCGTATATGGTATAAAGTAAGAATACAACTTCATGTTTTTGCATAGCTATTCATCAGTTTTGTTGAAAGGCCATCCTCTCCCCATAGAATAGTCTTGGCACCTTTGTAAGAAATAAGTTGATTACATATGTGAGGATTTACTTTCTAGTTCTCTATTCTATTCCATTGGCCTATATGTCTGTCCTTATGCTGGTACAGCACTTTTTTGGTTAGTATTAAACCAAATTGTTAACTTTTGAGACTGGGAAGTGTGAGTCTTCTCTGACTTTTTATTCTTTTTCAAGATAATTTTGGCTATTCAGAGTCCCTTTAGGAAGGATTTTTATATCTGCAAAAAAAGTCATTAGAACTTTTGATTTGGGATTGCATTAAATCTATAGGTCACACTGGTAGTATTGTCATCCTAGTTATATTGTATTCTTATCAATGAACACAGAATCTTTCCAATTACTTGTGTTTTCTTAATTTCTTTCAAGTTATTCATTTTTATTTGTTTTTACAAACAGCTAATTGGCACTTACACTATACCCAAATAACTTAAGTGTAATTTTTCTATTCCTCATAACACTCTGATGAAATACTATTTTAACTCCATTTTTTAGATAAAGAAACTAAAGCACAAGAAGTTAAATAAATTGCCCAAGGTCACAGAACTAGTACGGGGTAGATCTAGGATTTAAACTTAGGCAGTCTGGCTTCAGAGTCCATTCTCCTAACTATTCATTCAACAAGCACTCACTCATTCAATGAGCATTTATACAACACCTTCCAGTTTCTCAGAAGCAGGCAGGCCCTGAAACAAGAGAGAATGTGCAAGAGATTCAATAAGGAAGTGTTCCCAGAAGAAACTTGTTAAGAAAGTAAGGAAAGCAGCGTAGAGAAATGGAAGAGTCCAAACAAGCGTTTGATTTCAGGTGAGGTTCCTGCCTCAGCCTGATTCTGTGAGGCTATGAGTGGATGTGTCTACCTCAAGGCGAGGGAGGTGGGCTTTTGTATTCATGTATTAGCTGTAGGTCATGCTGCTGGGGATGGCAACTTCCAGACAATATCGGCTCTCCACAAGTCTGAGATAAGTGCCTCTAGTAGTTCAGGTTTAGTTCTCTTAAGAAAGTTGCACATTCAAGTTGGTAGGAGCAAAGTATACAGAAGCTGGAGGATGGAGGCACAAAGATAATGAAGAACACCCATACAACCTGTTGTGTAAGTATAGTTACTGCACATTTGAAGAAGTGAGATAAATGAGACTAGTTCAAATAGTTTATACCTTGCTAGCAAAGCCAAGACATGCATACTTTATATAGAACAGAAAGTAGTAAAGACTATGAGGTGCAAATAAATTGCTAAGAAATTGGAGAGAAGAGACCATACAACAACTGTTGTATGTCCTGGCTGAGGGATTCAGAAAAGATCATTGAAGAGGTGGCATTTGACCTAATGCTCAGCAACACCGTACTTCCAATATAATGAGTTCCTCAAAAAGTGTTAGAAATACAAATCCCAGACCCCACCTAAGACCCACTGAATCAGACCTATCCAGATGTGGTTGAGCAGTCTGTTATAACAAGTACTGGAGGTGACAAATACATGCTCTAGTTGGAGAGACACTATTCTACCACCAGCTAGATTATAGCTCAGTGAAGGCTTAACAGTTGTACATGTACTAGGCCACCCATGACCCTCCTGCCTGCCCACACTCTCCTACTCCCTCTCTTGAGTGTATAACAGCAAGGAATAAAAGTAGAACTTGGACTAGACGAAGGGACAGCCAAGCTGAAGAGCAGCCTTTGTGACCAGTAAGTCTGAAGCTCAGGTGAAGCAGAGTTCAAGGAAGCCAATTCAGTGAGAAAAATGACAGAGAACAAGTTTATTCGTCAGAGGACAAAGCCTGGACCACCATGGGAGCCATCTTCCCCATCCATCTCTTGGAAGTTCTTGTTCTTCCTCCTTTCTTAGGCAGTGGCTGAGCTTCAGCTCAAAGAAACACAAAGTGCCCCAGAAAATAACAGGCCAATAGTTTATGCCAACAGAGGATGAAGACAGGCATCTCCATCATACCTTAAAATCATATATGAAGACCAGAGAATAATCCCTATAGACAAATGGCTTAAAATTGACCATGAATATATGATATATAAAAGTATGCTTTATGAAAGAGTACCACAGTTTAGTGGGACAGGATATGCAGAAAGGAGTCATGGAAATATGATTTGGGGGACAGGCATCCTAGGTAGGATGAGGAACCATTAGGTCTGCAAGTGAAATGACTCCCAGCTTTAGGTAGGTGCACCTGGTAAGGTGTGTAAAATGAATTAGAAGAGATCATGGAAGAAAAGAAATCACTTTGAAGGCTTGGAAGTAGAACTGTGGAAAGGTAAAAATATATATATACACAAGAAATTCTAGAATAAAACTGACAGATATTTACCTAAGGAAAGACAAGGGAACATTTTCCTGAAGGCTGCAGGTATCAATAGATGTTATACACCTTCTCTACAAAAGTCTGATTTTTTTTTTATCCAGGACAGAAAAATCATTCTTACCAACAAAACAAAATTAAAATGACTCACAGCAAAACACAGTACAGAAAAGTTGTAACCATAAAAATGTTGTTTAACTTTCATATTTGCCAAAGAAGAGTTCTGAAATGTGAACAAGTTAGAGCTAAATAATTCCAGGTGTCTTCAAGACAAATGCATGCAATCAAAATTTTAGCTTAAACCAACAAATACATTCATTCTTTCACAGAGTTTGCAGGTTATAAATCAAGAAAATACAGATTGACATGCCACTAAACTCTCCAGATCTGTTAAAATAGGTTTAGAAAAACCACTAACTGAGTCATTGTCTTATTATCAGTACATCATAAAAAGTGAATATCTGCATAGGTTTTATAATTTAACAATAACAGCAGATATTTACTGTGTGCTTACTTTGTGTCAGGCACTATGCTATTTACATGTCTTACATTATTAATTTCTCAGACATGGAAAATTAATTAATTGCCTGAGGTTATACAGCTTTAAAGTAGGATTCAAATTTACATCTGCAATCTCAAGCAACAGAATTAAAAGCACTAAGCAATGTCTCTTCACACATTATATCTTTTCATTTAATCACCTTAAAATCCTTTATTATAATCATTTTATTTTTTAATTTTTATTTTATTAATTATGCTATTACAGTTGTCACAATTTTCCCCTTTTGCCCCCTCCACGCTGCTAACCCCTACTCCCTCAGGCAATCCCCACACTATTGTCCAAATCCATCAGTCACGCATATGTGTTCTTTGACTACTCTATTTGCCTATGCTGTATTTTACATCCCCAGGACTATTCTGTAACCACGAATTTGTAGTTCTTAATCTCTTCACTTTTTTTCACTCATCCTCCTGATACCACTCCCATCTGACAACCATCAAAACGTTCTCTGTATCTATGATTCTGTTTCTGTTCTGCTTGTTTGTTTTTTTTATTAAAATTAATAAATTTAATTTGTTTAGATGAAACAGAAAAATGACCACAGTTTGATTCTTTTTTTTTCAATCATAAATACAATAGAAACATGAAATATGCAAAATAAAGAAAAAAAAGACAGCTTCTGTTTATGAACTGATTCATTAACTTTGTCTCCCATGAAGTGAGGCCTAATTTAGAACCAAACCAGAGCTGGAAACGAAGAGGAATTTCTTATTTATAGGGTTACTATACAGGACAGTTATTTTAAAATTAAGTTGATGTTAGACAAATGTGTTTTACTTCATTTACTTTACATTTAAAAAAAAAATCTTAGCACAAATTTGTTTTCAAAGTTTGACCCTATTATGAGGATTAATATAATTCACTTAAATTTGAAAGCATGGCCTAATACACACTATCTTAACATAATAAATTTTTCTGAATAAAGCATCAGTAGGTTATATATTTTACATATTAGTTAATGAAATTCTAACACAACATTAAAAATCAAGGAAAAACATAAGAAGCCCCTTAGAAATCATTACTGTGAATGGTTTTAAGTTAAACACCATAGAAGGTGTCCATTAAGGACAAAATAAATTTTTGTCTTATTTTGTTATGTTTTTTCCATATACTAATTAATTAATTTATTTTTCAAATACATTTGTCTCCACATTCCCCCCACCACTTTTCCCTGCCCCCCTCCCTCCGCCCCCTCCCTCAATCCTTCGCCACTTTGGCTTTGTCCACGAGTCCTTGCTATATGTTCCTTGAATTGCCCCTTCCCTTCCTTTTCCCCTGCCCACCCCTCTCCTTCCCTCTTGTCTCTTTTGGTTCCTTTTTTCTTTCAGTGTTGCTGGTTTACTTTCCTTGCATCTTTGTTTTGTTGGTTACGTTCCACTTATAGGTGAGATCATATGATATTTGTTTTTCACCCACTGGTTTATTTTGCTTAGCATAATACTCTCTAGTTCCATCCATATTGTCCCGAAGTTTAATAGTTTTTTTTCTTTCTGCTGCGTAGTATTCCATTGTGTATATGTACCATAATTTTTTGATCCAGTCATCTACTGATGGGCATTTAACATTGCTTCGAACACTTAGCTATTGTAAATTGTGCTGCTATGAACATTGGGGTGCATAGGTTCTTTTGAATTGGCATTTTGGGATTCTTAGGGTATAGTCCCAGCAGGGGAATCACTGGATCAAAAGGCAGTTCCATTTTCAGCTTTTTGAGGAAATTCCACACTGCTTTCCACAATGGCTGCACCAGTCTGCATTCCCACCAAGAGCGGACTAGGGTTCCCTTTTCTCCACAG
Organism: Pteronotus mesoamericanus; assembly: GCF_021234165.1. Lineage (NCBI taxonomy): Eukaryota > Metazoa > Chordata > Mammalia > Chiroptera > Mormoopidae > Pteronotus > Pteronotus mesoamericanus. The sequence goes on along the minus strand of NW_026555329.1, from coordinate 44,134,402 downwards.
TCTCGCCAGCACCTGTTGTTTGTTGATCTGTTTATGATGGCCATTCTGACGGGTGTAGGGTGGTACATCATGGTGGTTTTGATCTGCATTCCTCTGATGGCTAGTGATGCCAAGCATCCTTTCAAATGTCTCTGGGCCCTCTGTATCTCTTCCTTGGAAAAGTGTCTGCCTAGGTCCTTTGCCCATTTTTTGACTGGATCATTTGTCTTCTTCGAGGGGAGTAGAATGAATTCTTTATATATTTGGAGATCAAACCTCTATCTGATGTATCATTAGCGAATATGTTTTCCAATACACTTCGTTCCCTTTTCATTTTGCTGATGTTTTCTTTAGCCGTGCAGAAGCTTCTTATTTTGATGTGGTACCGCTTCTTTATTCTTTCCTTTATGTCCCTTGCTTTAGGAGACATATCAGTGAAAAAATTGCTGCATGGGATATCTGAGAGTTTCCTGCCAATGTTCTCCTCTAGGACTTTGATGGTGTTGCAACTTATATTTAAGTCTTTTATCCATCTTGAGTTTATTTTTGTATACGGTGTCAGCTGATGATCCAATTTCAATTTTTTGCATGTAGCCGTCCAGCTCACCCAACACCATTTGTTGAAGAGGCTATTATTACTCGACTTTATGCTTCTGCCCCCTTTGTCAAATATTAGTGACCCATATAGATCTGGGCTTATTTCTGGGCTTTCTATTCTGTTCCACTGGTCTATGGGTCTGTTCTTGTGCCAGTACCAGATTGTTTTGAGTATACTGGCTTTGTAATATAGTTTGATGTTTGGTATTGTGATCCTTCCTACTTTGTTTTCCTTTCTCAAAATTGCAGTGGCTATTCGGGGTCGTTTATGGTTCCATATAAATTTGTGAAATGTCTGTTCTATTTCTGTGAAATATGCCATTGGTATCTTAATAGGGATTGCGTTGAATCTATAAATTGCTTTGGGTAGTATGGACATTTTGATGATATTAATTCTTCCAATCCATGAGCATGGTATATGCTTCCATTTATTTGTGTCTTTCTTAATTTCTTTCTTCAATGTTGTATAGTTTTGTACATGCAGGTCTTTTACCTCCTTGGTTAAATTTATTCCTAGGTACTTTATTTTTTTTTTTTTGTTGCTATATTGAATAGTATTTTTTTTTTCTGATTTCTTCTTCTGTTTCATTGCTGGTGTATAAAAATGCCTTTGATTTCTGAATATTGACTTTGTATCCCGCTGTTTTGCCAAATTCACTTATTAGGTTGAGGAGTTTTTTGGGAGAGTCTACAGGGATTTCTATGTACACTATCATGTCCTCTGCAAACAATGATAGCTTTACTTCCTCCTTTCCTATTTGGATGCCTTTTATTTCTTTTGCTTGTCTGACCACTGTGGCTAGAACTTCCAATACGATTTTCAAAAGAAGCGGTGAAAGCGGACATCCTTGTCGTGTTCCCGATCTTAGTGGGAAAGCTTTTAGTTTTTGCCTATTGAATATGATGTTGGCTGTAGGTTTTTCATATGTGGCCTTTATTACGTTGAGGAATGCCCCATTGATTCCCATTTTGTTGAGTGTTTTGATCATAAATTAGTGCTGCACCTTATCGAATGCATTTTCTGCCTCTATCGAAATGATCATGTGCTTTTTTTCTTTCCTTTTGTTTATATGATATATTAAGCTTATTGATTTGCATATATTGAACCATCTCTGCATTCCTGGGATGAATCCCACTTGATTGTGGTTGATAATCTTTTTAACGTATTGCTGGATGCAGTTTGCCAATATTCTGTTGAGGATTTTAGTGTCTATGTTCATCAGCGAAATTGGCCTGTACTTTTCTTTCTTTGTAGGGTCTTTATCTGGTTTTGGAATTAGGGTGATGCTGGCCTCATAAAAAAAGAGTCTGGGAATCTTCCCTCCTCTTGGGTTTTTTGGAATAGTCAGAGAAGGACAGGGGTTAGCTCTTCCTTAAATCTTTTGTAAAATTCTCCTATGAAACCATCCAGCCCAGGGCTTTTGTGTGCCGGGAGATTCTTGATTACTTCTTCAATTTCCCCAGCTGTTATCGGTCTGTTCAAGGTTTCTGTTTCTTCCTCCTTCAGTGTTGGAAGATTATACTTTTCTAAAAATTTGTCGACTTTATTGAGGTTTGCAAATTTCTTGGCATATAATAGTTCATAGTAGTTTCTTACAATCTTTTGTATTTCTGTGGTATCAGTTGTTATTTCTCCTCTTTCATTTCTGATATTATTAATTTGGGTCCTCTCCCTTTTTTTCTTGATGAGTCTGCTTAAAGGCTTGTCAATTTTATTTATCTTTTCAAAGAACCAGATCCTGGATTGATTGATCCTTTGAATTGTTCTTTTCATCTCTATGTCATTCAGTTCTGCTCTAATCTTGATTATTTTCTTCCTTCTACTTGCTCTGGGGTTTATTTGTTGTTGTTTCTCCAGTTCTTGAAGTTGTAGTGTTAGGTCTTTTATTTGAAATGTTTCTATCTTTTTTTAGGTAGGGCTGTATTGCTATGAACTTTCCTCTCAGAACTGCCTTTACTGTGGCCCATCGGTTTTGGACTCTTGTCTGTTCATTTTCATTTGTTTCCAGACAATTTTTTATTTCTTCTCTTATGTCATTATTGACCCATTCATTGTTTAATAGTCTACTGTTCAGTCTCCATGAGTTTGCAAGTTTTTGAGGTTTCTCTTTGAGGTTGATTACCAATTTCAAGCCTTTGTGGTTCGAGAAAATGCTTGGTATTATTTCAATTTTCCTGAATTTGCTGAGTTTTGCTTTGTATCCTATCATGTGGTCTATCTTTGAGGAAGTTGCATGTGCATTTGAAAAGAATGTGTATTTTTCTACTTTGGGATGTAAGGTTCTATATGTGTCAGTTAAGTACATTTGATTTAATGTGTCATTCAGCTCCACAATATCCTTGGTGATGTTTTGTTTGGAAGATCTGTCCATTTTTGACAGTAGGGTGTTAAAATCCTCTACTATCGGTGTGTTGTTGTCTATATCTTTTTTGAAGTTGTCCAAGATTTTCCTTATATATTTGGGTGGTCCTATGTTGGGTGCATATAAGTTCACAATGTTTATATCTTCTTGATGAATTCTTCTTTTAAGTATTATAAAATGTTCCTCTGGGTCTCTTTTTATGGCCTTTGTTTTTAAATCAATTTTGTCTGATATAAGTATTGCTACCCCTGCTTTCTTTTCTTGCCCATTTGCTTGGAATATTTTTTTTTTCCATCCCTTTACTTTCAGTCTGTGTAGGTCTTTTGTTCTGAGATGGGTCTCCTGTAGGCAGCATATTTGTGAGTCATGTTTTTTTATCCATTCAGCTACCCTGTGTCTGTTGATTGGGGCATTTAGTCCATTTACATTGAGAGTTGTTACTGATAGAAACATTCATTTTTTTCCCTTTGTTCCTGTGTTTTTCTCTTTCTCACTCTTTTTCTTCATCTTCTTAAACCAGTCCCTTTAGCATATCTTCTAGTGCTGGTTTAGTGGAGCATATTTTTTAGTCTTCTTTTGTCTGGGAAACTCCTTATATCCCCTTCTATTTTAATTGAGAGCCTTGCAGGGTAGAGCAGTCTTGGTTGCAGGCCTTTGCTTTACATTACTTGGAAAATTTCTTGCCATTCCCTTCTGGCTTGTAGTGCTTCTGTTGAGAAGTCAGCTGCTAGCCCTATTGGGGCTCCCTTGTATGTTACTACCTGTTTCTCCCTTGCTGCCTTTAGGATTCTTTCTTTGTCTTTGATATTTGCCATTTTAATGATGATGTGTCTTGGAGTGGGCCTCATTGGGTTCCTTTTGAATGGGGCCCTCTGCGCTTCCTGGACCCGAGAGACCTTTTCTTGCCTCAAATTGGGGAAATTTTCCATCATTACTTTTTCAAAGAGGTTCTCTATCCCTTGCTCCTCTTCTTCTCCATCTGGTATCCCTATTATACAGATATGATTGCATCTCTGGTTGTTCTGCCTTTGCCTAAAAGCCTCTTCAGTCTTTTTGAGTCTTTTTTTCTATTTCTTGCTCTTTCTGGGAGCTTTTATCTACCTTGTCATCCAGCTCGCTGATTCGATCCTCTGTTTCATCTAGCCTGATTTTTATTCCTTCTGCTGTGTTCTTCAATTCAGAAATGGTATTCTTAATATCCTCTTGTGTCTTCTTGATAGTTTCTATGTCCTTTTCCAGGTTGATATAGTTTGCCATAAGTTCCTGATAGTTTCTCTGCAGTTTTTCAGAGTTATCTTTGAGCTGGCTGAACTCATTGAGCTTCCTTAGAGCCTTTGTTTTGAATTCAATATCTGATAGTTCCTTTGTTTCTATTTCATTTAGCTCACTCTGTGGGGATTTCCCTTTCCCACTCATTTGGGGGGAACTTCTTTTTCTTTCCATTTTTGTGAGAGTCTGTTAAATAATTTATTTGTTTGTTTGTTTGTTTGTTTATTTTTGCTTCTGCTTCAATTGATCCATCTAGATTTCCCGACTTTGTGGATTAAACTTCTATGGTGGTAGGCAGGTCTTTTTATTTATTTATTTTTTCTTTTCTTTCTGGATCTGCCTCTGATGATGTCAGCTGTTGACCCTTTCTGACCTTGGATCATTCGTTTGAGCCTTCCAAGAATCTACTGTCTGTGTCTGTGTCCTGTAATTGTCAATCTGGTCACTCTGTCCTCATCTGTCAGGCCTAGGCACCACAGGGCGGAGCAGTGCCTCATGATGTTGGGACTATCTTGTCCTTTTAGGCTGTTTTCACTCAGGGAAGTAGTCCGCCTGAGCAAGATCGAGAACGTGGACTGGGAAAGGAGTCAGCACCAGGACTCCCCCATTACTCCTCCAGTTCTTTCCGCAATGCCTCCATCACTAGTCTCTCCTCGAGGTTCTCTGGGCAGCTCTGTGTCCCCTTTGACCAGGGATCCTCTATTTCTTCCAGCCAATCTGCACTCAGCCCCCACCCCACATGTGCACAAGCTGTGTGTGGAGCGCACAGAAGACAGGTTTATTGATTCACTTTTGCCTGAGCGAGATGGTAGCTGAAGAGTGGGAGGTGAGTTATCACCAGGGCTACACTGGCCACCATCTCAGTTCCCTTCACAAAGCTTTCCTCACCAATCTTTCTTCAGGTACCAGCCCACTCTGCTGCAGCCTCTACCCAGAGATCAAGGAAGGCAGCTGCCACTGCAAATTTTTGCATTGGCCCTTAAAATGTCTCTTTGCATCTCCAGCCGCCTGTCTCTGGCAGAGAGCCCCTAAGCTTTTCGGGATTGCATTTTGTCTGTGTGTTTTCCTGGTTTTAGCTGCTATAGTCTAAGGGTCCCTGTGTATCATTCAGACCCTGTTCTTCTCAAGGGGATCCAACTGGCCGTTTCAATGTCCCTCTGGTGCCGGTTCCCGTGGGCACCCAGCCCACCCTCTCGAGCCTCCATCGTACTTCTCACCCTTTTGGATGTGTGAATATTGATTCCACTGTCTGTCTGCAGTTCCAAGGCTCCTCTCCCACTATCATTCCATTGTTTTCCAGGTGATTTCTCCACTATTTAGTCACAATTTCAGTTTGGTCTTGGGAAGAGGTCAGTGTGACTCCCATTCACTCCTCCGCCATCTTTTTTTCCATCATTTATTTTGTTTTTACATTTTTTTTCTTGATTGATATGTATTTGTTGCTATTTTATTATTCGTATTTTGCATCTTCTTCTTAAAGAAGACACTTTAACATTTTTTATAATGCTGGTTTGGTGGTGATGTACTCTTTTAGTTTTTTGTCTGGGAAGCTCTTTATCTAGTCTTCGATTCTAAATGACAGCTTTGCTGGGTAGAGTAATCTTGATTGTAGGTTCTTGCTTTTCATCATTTTGAATATTTCTTGCCAATCAGTTATGGCCTGCAAAGTTTCTTTTGAGAAATCAGCTGACAGACTTATGGGGGATCCCTTTTAGGTAAGTCTCTGTTCTTCTCTTGATGCTTTTAAGATTCTCTCTTTGTCTTTAAACTTTGGCATTTTAATTATGATGTGTCTCACTGTGGGCCTCTTTGGGTTCCTATTGTTTGGGGCTCCCTGTATTTCCCAGACGTGTATGTCTATATTTTTTTTACCAACTTAGGAAAGTTTTCTGTCATTATTTTTTCAGATAAGTTTCTAATTTCTTCTCTCTCTTCTTCCAGCACCCACATGATGCAGATGTTGCTATGCTTGAAGTTGTCCCAGAAACTCCTTACACTAGCTTCATTTTTTGGACTCTTTTTTTCTTCTTGATGTTCTGATTGGGTGTTTTTACTTTCTTCTATTCAAAATTGCTGATTTGATTCTCAGCTTCATCCACTCTACTCTTGATTACCTATAAGTTTTTCTTTGTTTGAATTAGGGTATCCTTCTTTTCTGACTGGTTCTTTTTTATAGTTTCAATGCCTTTTTTTGTGCTGTTGAAGTTCTCACTAAGTTCACTGATCATCCTATAACCAGCATTTTGAAATCTAGTAGCTTGCTCGTCTCCATGTTGTTTGGTTCTTTTTCTGGAGTTTTGATTGGTTCTTTCATTTGGACCATGTTTCTTTGTCTCATCATTTTGGCATCCTCTCCATATTTGTTTGTATGTATTAGGTATGTAGTAGGTATGTCTTACAGGCTTGGTAGAGTAGCCTAATGTATTAGGTACCCTTTAGGGTCCAGTGGTACAATCTCCCCTATCACCCAAGCTGGATACTTGAGGTGTGCCCATTGTTTGGGCTCTGTATATCCCCCTGCTGTAGTTGAGCATGATTGCTGTTGCTACATCCAAGGTCATCCACCATCTGTGTTCTGGAAAGGGTCACACAGCATAAGCTACAAAGTGATCTGCAGATGGCTCCTACTTGTTCTAGGCTTGGAGGTGCCCAGGCAAGACCAGGCTGTGAAACAGGCCCAGATGCAGCTAATGCTGGGCTTGAAGCAACTTAGAGAGAGATATGGGTTTTGCTGAAGCCAAATGCTGCTTGTTTGAGATAATTTAGGAAAATCTGAAGCATGAGCCAAGACAAGCCATCACATGGATAAGCCACTGAAAATACTTTGTGTGGGCCCAAAAGCTGGGTGTGGCGGAGCCTCAGGGAATTACCAGGGTGGGGCAAACAGTGTGAGCCAGGTTGATGGAGTTTCAGATATGGTGCCCACTTGCTGGCCCTGTGGTTGTGTGGGGCATAGGGCTCAAAAAAAAGGAACAATGGCCTCTGCCACACTTCTGTCTGTGAGAAAGCTACCCCCCAAGCTCTCCCTCTGAGTTGATACCAGACAACTCAGTTCCTCCCCATATATTTCTGATGCCTTTCAATCTCCTGTGCCTATGCTGGATCTCAGAGAGAGTGAATCCAAGTAAGTCTGTGCATGGGCCCTTTAAGAGGAACTGCCTGCAGTTTCTGTTTTCCACAGCCTCAACAACCCCTGCTGGTTTTTATAGTCAGAAGTGATGATGACTTCCCTTTCTGGCACTGAAACTCTAGACCCAGCTTGGGGAGTGCTGTTGTGGGTCTGGGATCCTTAGCTCCTTAGATATTCCTCCCAATTTTCATCACCACTTGTGGGTATGGGACCAGCCCATTCCATGTTTCTGCACCTCCTACCAGTTTCTTCTTTAACTCTTTATTTATAGAACTTCCATTCAGTTCTAGTTCTGACAGTTCTGAATGAAGGTTGTTCTATAGTTTCATTGTAATTTTGTTGTGATTGTGAAAGGACATAAGCTATCTGTTATTATAAAACATAATTGTTGTGATAAAGAAAACATCGAGCATTTACAATGGGCATTGAACAGGGGCTGATCGTTCAACCTCAACTTTCTGGGCAGGGCTATTCTATAAGATGCACTTTTTCAGAGAAAACATCAATCTAGAGGACAATCATATAAATTTTTCTACCTAAATAAAGACCTTTGGATTACCTAAACACTATTTTCTAAAAGAATTATTTCCTCCTAGTCAGTTCCTAGTTATTCACTAACTTGTGGCCACACCCCCAATTCACCTCTCTCTTTCTTTAAAGCACAAATATTCATTGTGAAGAGAGGAAATATGGCAGGATGAAAGTAAAGTCAGCAATACTACTAGGCATTTTTTAAATCTGTAACACAAGCACAAAGGTAACTATTACCTGTACAATTACTTCTGTAAACTATTGTCACCAGTATGAACACTCTTTCTCAATATTGTTTTAAACAAAACGCATTCTGGAAGTGCCTTTCTGCTGCTCACAACAAAGTGGAGATAATTCATCTGCGCTCTTAAAGAGAATGGCCAGAGCAGTCTCATACCCTAAACATGGAATGACAGATGTGAACTCAGCCCAGTACAAACTATGCAATCACAGCTTCATGTATACAGAGTTCAGTATTCCCAAAATCCTGTGATTAGGTTAATAAATCTCAAATTCCTGAACCGATTGATTACTACAGCTATGATAGGTTCAGGAAACACAGTGAGGAGGATGGTTGGAAGTGTCTGAGAAAGGCTATACTTAAACTTAATTTGCTCTTTCCCTTCCATGCCTTTGGGGAAAGTGTGATGGAAGACATTGCCCAGATAGTAGCCTCAGTATTGGGGCAAAGTTTTAGGTTATCATTTATGTATCCTTCTTGCACTTTGATCTTGGTCATGCTGACAAAGAAAATGAGAGAAGCAAGCCAAATAAACCCCAAGCACATGGTAATCATGACGAATGAACCCAAGGTTGAACAGTTCCATCTGGTCTCGCAGGCCGGCACCAGACCCTGAGCGCTCTATTAGCAGTGTGAGCCCAGGTGCAGGGACTAGGCTCCAGGCTCACTGAGTGCAGCCTCAGCCATTAACTGATTTAAGCATTGGGGAACTTATGAAAAAGCATGCAACATGAATGTCAGTCAGGAAATGATTACAAATTAGAAAAAGAAAGAGGGATCTAGGGCAGAGGGGCCTCTTTTGCCACAGTAATAAAAGTGACTTCCTCTTTTCCCTAATTTCAGAACCACAGAGTAGAATTCTCTCCATATGAAATTCCTTACAAGTTACAGGCTGCACCAAATACTGCCTGACCTTTAATGTATTCACGTAGAGTCACAAAGAAACAGATGTCACCACTTTACACTCACGCTGTTAAAGAGAAAGTGTCAGTGTGACATGGGAAACAGCAACCTATAACCTCTCAAGAACAGTCCTCAACCACTTCATGCATGCTTTTGTTCTCTGGACAATCTGGATCCTTAAAGTTTGATAAAGCTCTCCAAGACAGGGAAGCTCAACTTTAATAATTCTGATAAAATCTATAATTAAGCTGAAATTGACTTCTCACTGCTTACAAACCAAGTGTACTGCTGGCCTGTGAAGTCATTTATTTCAGTTTTTCTGTTGTTCTCATGCTAATTGGGCGGTTTTCTGGGGGCAGGGTCAAAATTATTCATCTGCATCCTCAAGATGACTTTTATGAAGAAGATCCAACATGGTGGTAGAGTACGTGGAAGCTACACTCACCTCCTCCCAGAACCAAACTGGAATTACAACTAAATTTCAGAACAATCAACCTGAATAGCCAACTGAAGACAACCTGAAGAGAAATCTTATAACCAAGGATTTACAGAACAAGCCACATTGAGACTGGTAAGAAGGGCAGAGTTGCAAAAAGTTCTGGGCTCTCTCCCAAGGGTAGTGGCTGAAGTTCCAGAGGGATATCTGAACTGCAGGGGGTTCCCCCTGAGGTGTATGTGGTCTTAATCCCACATCAGTGTCCCATCCCAGGGCACCAAAGTTGGGAAGAGACACCCACAGAACATCAGGCTGTGAAAATCAGCAGGGTTTTTGTCTGCAGTAGAAAAACATGAGTCTCCTTAACACACAGGCACCCTCTTAGAGGGTCAACACAAAAAATCTCATTGGCAACTACTCACCCTGGGCTATGGTGGAGGGAGGGCTGAGCAGATTAGAGTCTTATGAGGAGAAACTGGGTTTTGTGGCTCTGGGGAGAGAGCAGAAGAAACAGCTACCATGAACCCTGATTCACTTTCTCACATTGCAGACTCCATCTTTTCTTGGATAGAGAACTATCTACTATACAGCATCAGTCTGGAGAAATGCAATAGCCCCACCCTCTGGATTCTCCCTGTAACACCACCCTGCAGAGCTGAAATGCTGATGAGGATTCATCTTCCTGGGCAGGGGTGTAGAGATCTGGGCAGACTCAGGGGGTGTCAGCTACTGAGTTCTGTGGAGTGGAAGCCATTCCCCCCACTTTCCATGAACCTGACTGACACTTCCCCATCATGGGAGATATGTTAGCCTCACTCTGCAGGCTCCTTGTAGCCACACCCTCCTGACTGCTTATGCCTCCACCCTGACAAAAGCTGGGCAGAATCAGCACAGACTGAGTTGTATGGCATGGGGAGGAGGCCACTCACCCCACCTCCCCCAAAAGCAGACCAGCACGTCCCCCTCATGAGATATCCACTAGCCCCATACTCCAGAATACCTGCTGAGATAGGGCTCTCGGCAGAATCTGGGACAGACTGAGTTGTGTGGCTCTAGGACAGGGGATATTTTTCCCTTACCCTCCGGTGGTGCAGAGCCCTCCCTTCAAACAACCGAATCTTGGTCTATTTAAGCTGGATAAACTCTCCTAGCCTCACCCTGATGACTCCCTGAGACCCCACCCCAACACAAAGCACCTTGTAGGTGGCAGCCAGATTTGGTATACCCTGGGATATTTGCTGAGTGGCCTCAGACCCAGCACTGGAACTGAGTTTGAACCTATATTAATTGTGTAAATACCACTTGCCCCTACCTTATGACTCACTGAGAACTTACTGCATGCAATTCAAATGCCTCCAGAGGCTCTTTCAGTGACTGAACCTAACACATAGCTGACAGGCAGAGGAAGACAGAGGTGTATCTCAGGGTGCTTTGGGACTTTTGCTAAGCTGTGCTTGGCACAATGTTGTTAAAAGCCAGCTTTGGTGCCCAACTCGGTCCTTCCAATGCACACCTAGGCTCAGCAGAGGCAGACACAAACTGTAGATCAGTTTGCAGCCCCAAACAGGTTGCTCAGGGCAAGTCACAGGTAGCATCTAACAACTGGTCCATCCCAGGACCACAGAACCAACACATCCAGTGACAAGCGTCAGATAACATCAGAGTAGTACCTAATTCACATCACAAACTGCATATTCAAAAGGAGATCTCAATAGGCAACAGATCCTGCTGAGGCAAATTCTGCTTCAAGTAATCACCATTTGCAGCAGTTTATACACTGTGGTAGAGGTTAATCTCAACCACAAGAGTGGGCCAAAGCAATTGAGATGTAATTACAAGAGGGCATAACCCACAAAAGGTACATTTCTGGAGCACTCAGCTCAGGTGATCAAGAAGACTGCAAAACTGGGTCCTGAAGGATGCCTACTACATAAGGCCACCCTACCAAGACTGGAATCATGGAAGATCTACCTAATACATAGAAGCAAATACAAAGAGGCAGCAAAAAACTGAGAAGACAGAAACATGCCCCAAGTGAAAGAACAGGAGAAATCTACTGAACATGAAAGAAGGCAAGCAATTTATCAGATACATTCTTCAAAAAATCATTGTAAGGATGCTGAAGCAACTTGGTGACAACTATAACAGTACCAAAAAAAAAAAAAATAGAAGCAATAAAAAATAACCAGTCAGAAATTAAGACTACAATATCTGAAATGATGAATATACTATAAGGAATAAAAAGTAAGTTGGATGAAGCAGAGAATTGAATCAGCAATTTGAAAGAAAAGGTAGTAGAAAACACCCAATCAGAGCAGCACAAAGAACATTTTTAAAAATGAGAATAGTTTAAGGGGTTTTAGGAAAAAACATGAAGCATAACAACATCTGCATCATAAGAGGACCAGAAGGAGAAGAGAGGAAGCAAGGGATCAAGAACCTATCTGAAAAAATAATGACCGAAAACTTCCCCAACCTGGTGAAGGAAAAAGACACAAAGGCTAGAAAGCTCAGAGAGTCACAAATGAGACAACACCAGAGGCTCACAACAGGACACATCATAACAACAGCAAAGATTAATAACAAAGATAGTTTCTTATAATCATAAAGAGAAAGTGAGTTACCTACAAGGAAGCTCCCTTAAGACTCAGTTTGTTCTTAATTTTCATGTCTCTGGTTCTATTTTGCTCATTTGTTTGTTTTGTTCATTCTAATTACTCAACAGAAACATTTACAACCAGAAAGGATGACATCAACTATTCAAAGTGATGTAAAGCAAGGACCTACAACCTGACTAATTCAACCAGCAAGGCTATGACTGAAAAATAAAGAAAAAATAAAGAGCTTTCCAAAGAAGAAAAGGCTGGAGGCGTGTGGTACCACCAACCGGTATTACAAGAAATGCTAAAGAGCTTTCTTTAAGAAGGAGAAAGAGAAGAATTTAAAAAAAGAAAAACAGAGGAATGTAGTTAAAACATAAAATGGCAATAAATAGGAACCTGTAAATAATCACTTTAAATGTAAATGGCTTACATGCTCTAATCAAAAAACATAGGGTAGCTGAGTAGATAAGAAAACAAGAGACACACATGAAAAGAAATTCAGGAGGGAAAAAGATGGCGGAGGAGTGAAAGGGAGTCACGCTGACCTCCTCCCAAAACCAAACTGGAATTGCAACTAAATAATGGAGTAATCACCTGGAAAGCAGTGGAGCGATAGTGGGAGAGGAGCCTTGGTGCCGCGGACAGCGGATTCGACTCTCACACATCCCAACGGGTGAGAATTGCGGTGGAGGCTCGAGAGGGTGGGCTGGGTGCACACGGGCACTGGCACCAGAGGGACATTGAAACGGCCAGTTAGCGTCCCCCCGAGAAGAACAGGGTCTGAATCATAAACAGGATCCCCTAAACTACAGCCGCTAAAGCCGAGAAAATACACACAAAACACAACCCCAAAAAGCTTAGGGGCACTCTCTGCCAGAGACAAGTGGCTGGGGATGCAAAAAGACATTTAAAGGGCAAACACAAAAGTTGCAGCGGCAGCCACCCTCCTTGATCGCTGGGTACAGGCGGCAGCAGGGTGGGCTGGTGCCTGGGAAAAGACCGGTGAGGAAAACTTTGTGAAGAGAACTGACTCTGCGGCCGGTGGAGCCCGGGTGATAACGCACTTCCCACTCTGCAGCTACCATCTCCCTCAGGCATAAGGGAATCAATTAACCTGCCTTTTGTGCGCTCCGCACACAGCTTGTGCGCGTGTGACCTGCGGGGCTGAGCGCAGACTGTCTGGGAGAGCTTTGAGGAGAGACTGGAGACAGTGGCGTTGGGGAAAGAACGGGAGGAGGAACCGGGGAGCCCCGACTCCCTCCCCCGTTCGGTAGTCTCCATTGTGGGCTGGAAAGGCGCGACCCCAAAGAGGCAGAAGCGGGGCGCGCATGAACCAGACTGCCTGCGATTGAAACGCAGTCCACACAGGGGTTGGATCCTCAGCCGAAGGGGTCACAGAACTGCCCAGAGGCCCCTGAGGGGAGACTAGAAACGGAGGCATTGGGGAGGCATTGGGGAAAGAACGGGAGGAGGAACCGGGGAGTCCTGACTCCTTCTCCTTGCCGAAGTCTCCATTGCGCGGGAAGAGGCCACACCCCCAAAGAGCCAAAAGCCGAAAAGCAAACATAGACACCCCCAAAACACCCAGAGCAGGCGCGCACACTTGCGCCGAGTGACTGGCGAGGGTTGGCGAGCGTGTGTGTGACCCACGCGGGCTGGCGAACGCTTGCACCTGCCGGCAAGGCCTCACACAGACTGGCACCCATACGGCCTGCGAGGGATTGCACAGAGGGGCAAGGGCAGGCATAAATTGACCTACCCGCCGCGATTGTGGAGCAGCCCACAAAATAAGTAGAGCTGCCCAGAGTCCCTGGAGGAGAGACCAGAAACAGGATTAACCGGAGAGCTGATTTCCTCCCATTTCCATAGTCCCCATTTGGCGAGGGCAAGCAACGCACCCAAAGAGCCAAAAGTGGGGAAAACACACAATAGAAGACTCTAAACTGACCAGTGCCGCGAAGCTCGCGTGCCAGGGAGGTCAGATGAGCACGGGAGGTCGCGAATAAGCCCCCTGGTCTGGGGCAAACACATGCGAGCCCAGGCAGGTGGGGGACCCTGCCGCGCTGGGAAGGCGCTCAAGGAGCTCTCGTGAGAGCGCAGAGAGATCCCAAAAAATAGCCCAGCCCTGACCGAAGGGGTCACAGAGCTGCTCCAAGCAGGAGTCAGACACAGGCATTAGACTCCTGAAAGGCTCAAACAAACAACCCAAGGCCCTATAGGGTCAACAACAGACATCATCAGAGGCAAGCCCAGAAAGAAAAGTAAAGGACAAAAATACTTAACAGACTCTCACAAAAATGGGAAGAAAAAGAAGTTCTCCCCAAATGAGTGGAAAAGGGGACTCCCCACAGAGAGAGCTCAATGAAATAGAGGCAAGGGAACTATCAGATACTGGAATTCAAAACAATGGTTCTAAGGAAGCTCAATGAGCTCAGCCAGCTCAAAGAGAACTATGAGAAACTGCAGAGAAACTATCAGGATCTTACAGCAAACTATATCAGCCTGGAAAAGGACATAGAAACTATCAAGAAGACACAAGAGGATATGAAGAATACCATTTCTGAATTGAAGAACACAGTAGAAGGAATCCAAAGCAGGCTGGATGAAGCTGAGGATGGAATCAGTGAGATGGAGGATAAGGTAGAAAAAAGCTCCCAGAAAGAGCAAGAAATGGAAAAACGGCTCAAAAAGAATGAAGAAGCATTTAGGGAAATGCAGGACAACCTGAAACGCAATAATATCCGTATAATAGGGATACCAGAAGGAGAAGAAGAGGAGCAAGGGATAGAGAACCTCCTCGAAAAAGTAATGATGGAAAATTTCCCTAATTTGAGGAGAGAAAGGCTCTCATGGATCCAGGAGGCACAGAGGACCCCACTCAAGAAGGACCCAAGGAGGTCCACTCCAAGACACATCATCATTAAAATGGCAAATGTCAAAGACAAAGAGAGAATCCTCAAGGCAGCAAGGGAGAAGGAGAAAGTAACATACAAGGGGGCCCCGATACGCCTAGGAGCTGACTTCTCAACAGAAACACTCCAAGCCAGAAGGGAATGGCAACAAATATTCCAAGCCATGAAAAGCAAGGGCCTACAGCCAAGGCTGCTCTACCCAGCTAGGCTCTCCATTAAAATAGAAGGAGAAATACGGAGTTTCCCAGACAAAAGAAAGCTAAAAGAATACATCTCTACCAAACCAGCACTCCAAGATATGCTAAGGGGACTGGTTTAAGCAGATGAAGGAAAGAATGAGACAGAGAGGAACACAAGTACAAAGAGAAAAGATGAGTAAGTTTCTATCAGTAATATCTCTCAATGTGAATGGACTCAATGCCCCAATCAAAAGACACAGGGTAGCTGAATGGATAAGAAAACATGACCCACACATATGCTGCCTACAAGAGACCCACCTCAGAGCAAAAGACCTACACAGATTGAAAGTAAAGGGATGGAAAATAATATTCCAAGCAAATGGACATGAGAAAAAGGCTGGCGTTGCCATACTTGTATCAGACGAAGTAGATTTCAAAGCAAAGGCCATAAAGAGAGACCCAGAGGGGCACTTTATCATACCTAAAGGAAGAATCTATCAAGAAGACATCAACATTGTAAACTTATATGCTCCCAATATAGGAGCCCCCAAGTTTATAAGGAAATTGTTGGATGACTTCAAAAAAGATATAGATAGCAACACACTGATAGTAGGGGATTTCAACACCCCACTGTCCAAAATGGACAGAACTTCCAAACAAAACATTAATAAACATATCGTGGCGCTGAATGAAACACTGAATCAAAGACACTTAACTGACATATATAGAATCTTACATCCCAAAGAAGAAAAATACACATTCTTTTCAAATGCTCACAGCAGTTTTTCAAAGATAGACCACATGATAGGACACAAAGCAAGCCTCAGTAAATTCAGGAAAATTGAAATAATACCAAACTTTTTCTCAGACCACAAGGCCTTGAAACTCGAAATCAAACTCAAAGAGAAACTTCAAAAACTTGGAAACTCATGGAGACTGAACAGTACACTTTTAAAGAATGAATGGGTCAATAATGAGATAAGAGAAGAAATAAAAAAATTTCTGGAAACAAATGAAAATGAACAGACAACTGTCCAAAACCTATGGGACACAGCAAAGGCGGTCCTGAGAGGGAAGTTCATAGCAATACAGGCTTACCTTAAAAAGATAGAAACATTTCAAATAAAAGACCTAACACTACAACTTGAAGAACTGGAGAAACAACAACAAATAAATCCCAGAGCAAGTAGAAGGAAGGAAATAGTCAAGATTAGAGCAGAACTGAATGACATAGAGACAAAAAGAACAATTCAGAGGATCAACCAATCCAGAAGCTGGTTCTTTGAAAAGATTCATAAAGTGGACAAACCTTTGAGCAGACTCATCAAGAAAAAAAGGGAGAGGACCCAAATTAATAATATCAGAAATGAAAGAGGAGAAATAACAACTGATACCACAGAAATACAAATGATCATCAGAAACTATTATGAACAATTATATGCCAAGAAATTTGAAAATCTGGATGAAATGGACAAATTTTTAGAAAAGTATAATCTTCCAACACTGAAGGAGGAAGAAACAGAAAGCTTGAACAGACCGATAACAGTTGGGGAAATTGAAGCAGTCATCAAGAAACTCCCAGCACACAAAAGTCCAGGGCCAGACGGTTTCCCAGGAGAATTTTACAAAACATTTAAGGAAGAGCTAACCCCTGTCCTTCTCAGACTATTCCAAAAAATCCAAGAGGAGGGAAGACTGCCAGACTCCTTCTATGAGGCCAGCATCACCCTGATCCCAAAACCAGATAAAGACCCTACAAAGAAAGAAAACTACAGGCCAATTTCGCTGATGAACATAGATGCTAAAATCCTCAACAAAATATTGGCAAACCGCATCCAGCAATACATTCACAAGATTATCCATCACGATCAAGTGGGATTCATCCCAGGGATGCAGGGATGGTTCAATATACGCAAATCAGTAAACGTGATACACCACATAAATCAAAGAAAAGACAAAAACCACATGATCATCTCGATAGATGCAGAAAAAGCATTTGACAAGGTACAGCACCCATTTATGATCAAAACATTCAGCAAAATGGGAATCAATGGGGCATTCCTCAACGTAATAAAGGCCATATATGAAAAACCTACAGCCAATATCATACTCAACGGGCAAAAACTGAAAGCTTTCCCACTAAGATCGGGAACACGACAAGGATGTCCGCTCTCACCGCTTCTTTTCAACATCGTATTGGAAGTCCTAGCCACAGCGGTCAGACAAGAGAAAGAGATAAAAGGCATCCAAATAGGAAAGGAGGAAGTAAAACTATCATTGTTTGCAGATGACATGATAGTGTACATAGAGAACCCTGTAGACTCTACCAAAAAACTCCTCAACCTAATAAGTGAATTTGGCAAAACAGCAGGATACAAAGTCAACATTCAGAAATCAAAGGCATTTTTGTACACCAGCAATGCAATAGAAGAAGAAGAAATCAGGAAAAATATACCATTCGATATAGCACGAAAAAAGATAAAGTACCTAGGGATAAATTTAACCAAAGACACAAAAGACCTGTATGCAGAAAACTATACAACATTGAAAAAAGAAATTAAGGAAGACACAAATAAATGGAAGCATATACCGTGCACATGGATTGGAAGAATTAATATCCTTAAAATGTCCATACTACCAAAAGCAATTTATAGATTCAACGCAATCCCTATTAAGATACCAATGACGTATTTCACAGAAATAGAACAGACATTTCAAAAATTTATATGGAACCATAAACGACCTCGAATAGCTGCAGCAATTTTGAGAAAGAAACACAAAGTAGGAGGGATCACAATACCGGACATCAAACTCTACTACAAAGCCACTATACTCAAAACAATCTGGTACTGGCACAAGAACAGACCCATAGACGAGTGGAACAGAATAGAAAGCCCAGAAATAAGCCCAGGTCTCTATGGACATCTAATATTTGACAAAGGGGGCAGAAGCATAAAATGGAGCAATAACAGCCTCCTCAACAAATGGTGTTGGGAGAGCTGGATGGCTACATGCAAAAAATTGAAATTGGATCATCAGCTGACACCATGCACAAAAATAAACTCAAGATGGATAAAAGACTTAAATATAAGTCGCAACACCATCAAAGTCCTAGAGGAGAACATTGGCAGGAAACTCTCAGATATCCCACGCAGCAATTTTTTCACTGATATGTCTCCTAAAGCAAGGGACATAAAGGAAAGAATAAACAAGTGGGACCTCATCAAAATAAGAAGCTTCTGCACGGCTAAAGAAAACATCAGCAAAATGAAAAGGGAGCCAACCATTTGGGAAAATATATTTGCTAATGATACATCAGATAGAGGTTTGATCTCCAAGATATACAAAGAACTCACTCGACTTGACTCCAAGAAGACAAACGATCCAATCAAAAAATGGGCAAAGGACCTGGGCAGATGCTTTTCTAAGGAGGAGATACAGAGGGCCCAGAGGCATTTGAAATGATGCTCAGCATCACTAGCCATTAGAGAAATGCAGATCAAAACCACCATGAGGTACCACCTCACACCGGTCAGAATGGCCATCATAAACAGATCCACAAACAACAGGTGCTGGCGAGGCTGTGGAGAAAAGGGAACTCTAGTCCACTGTTGGTGGGAATGCAGACTGGTGCAGCCACTATGGAAAGCAGTGTGGAATTTCCTCAGAAAGCTGAAAATGGAACTGCCTTTTGATCCAGCGATTCCCCTGCTGGGACTATACCCTGAGAACACCAAAACGCCAATACAAAAGAACTTATGCACCCCAATGTTCATAGCAGCACAATTTACAATAGCCAAGTGTTGGAAGCAACCTAAATGCCCATCAGTAGATGATTGGATCAAAAAATTATGGTACATAAATTTTTTGTACCTACTAAGAAAAAAAGAAGTACTAAACTTCGCAACAGCATGGATGGAACTGGAGAGCATCATGCTAAGCGAAATAAGCCAGGGGGCGAAAGACAAATACCATATGATCTCACCTATAAGCGGAACCTAACCAACAATGCAAAGAAGCAAGGCAAATATGACCAGCAACACTGAAAGGAAAAGAAATCAACAGAGACAAGAGGGAAGGGGGGGGCAGGGAAAGGGAAGGGAAGGGGAAAGTCAAGGAACATATAGCAAGGACTCATGGACAAAACCAAAGGGGAAGAGCTGAGGGAGGGAAGGTGGGAGGGGGCAAGGGAAAGACGGGGGGGAAGGCAGAGACAAATGTATTTAAAAAAGTAAATAAATTAATTAAAAAAAAAAAAAAAAGAAAACAAGACCCATTTATATGCTGTCTACAAGAGACCCACCTGAAAAAGAAAGATACACACAGACTAAAAGTAAAGGGATGGAAAAAGATAATTCATGAAAATGGAAATGAAAAATAGAAGCTAGGGTAGCAAGTTATATCAGACAAAATAGACTTTAAAAGAAAGGCTATACTAAGAGACAAAGAAGAACACCAAACCATGTAATGATAAAGAGAAAAATCCAAAATGAGGATATAAACCTTGCAAACATTTATGCACCCTGCATAGGTGCACCTAACTATGTAAAATAAATCTTGATGGACAAAAAGGGAGAGATCAACAGTAATACAGTCATAGTGGGGGATTTTAAAACCCCAATGATAGATCTTCCAGACAGAAAATCAACCAGGAAAGAGTGACCTTAAATTACACAGTAGATCAAATGGATTTAATTGATATCTTCATAGCATTTCATCCGAAAGCAGCAGAATATATTCTTTTCAAGTTCACGTGGAACATTTTCTAGAATAGACCACATTTTAAGATACAAAACAAGTCTCAATAAAGTTACAATTGAAATCATATCAGTTATCTTCTCTGACCATAATAATATGAAACTAGAAATCAATCACAAGAAAAAAACCTGAAAAACACACAAAGACATGGTGGCTAAATAACATGTTACTAAGCAATGAATGGATTAAAATGAGATCAAGAAAAAAACCTAAAGATAGCTTGAAACAAATGAAAAAGAGGATATAACAACCCAAAATCTATGTGACACAGTGAAAGCATCATAAAAAGGAAATTCATAGCATTTCAGGCCTACCTCAAGTAACAGACAAAAATTTCCATAAACAATCTCACCTTACACATAAAGGAACTAAAAAGAGAACAGTTAACAAACCCCTAAATGAGAAGAAGAAAAATGATAAATATTAGAGCAGAAATAGAGTCTTAAATTTCATTACAAAATATCAGTGAAATCAAGATCTGGTTCTTTGAAAAGATAAACAAGATTGACAGATCTTTAACTATATTTATCAAGGAAAAAAAAGGATCCAAATAAATAAAATTAAAAATGAAAGAGAACTAATGATCGACACCAAAGAAACTCAAAGGATTGTAATATACTATAAACAACTATATAACAACAAATAGGACAATCTAGATGAAATGTATACATTACTAGAAACAATCTTCCAAAACTGAATCAAGAAAAATCAGAAAATCAGAATAGACAAATAATTAATAAAACTGAAAAAGTAAACAAAAAAAAAAACCCCTCCCAAAAAACAAAAACCATGGATCTCATGATTTCATAAAAGGATTACCAAATACTCAAACAAAAACTAACACCTATCCTTCTCAAACTTTTTCAAAAAATCAAGAGGAAGAAAGACTCCCAAACTCATTTTACAATTCCAGCACTATCCTAATCGTAAAACCAGATAAATACACAACAAAGAAAGAAAACTTTAAGCCAAGATCCCTGATAAACAAAGATGCTGAAAAATCCTCAACAAAATTTTAACAAACTAGATCCAGTCATAACATTATAAAGATCATACACCATGTTCAAGTGGAATTTATTCTGGGAATGCAATGTTGGTACAATATTTGCAAATCAATAAATGTGACACACCACATAAAATGAAAGACAAAAATCACATGATCATATTAATAGATGCTGAAAAGGCATTTGATAAGGTACAGCACCAATTTATGATAAAAATGCTCAGCAATGTGGCAATAGAAAGAATACAACTTACATAATAAGGGCCATATATGACAAACTTACTGCCAATATCATACTTAATGCACAAAAACTGAAAGTGCTTTCCTTAAGATCAGGAACAAGACAGTGATGTCTGCTTTCACCCTTCTTGTTCAATGTAGCACTGGAACTCCTAGCCACAGCAATCAGACCAGAAGAAGAAATAAAAAGCATCCAGTCAGAAAGAAAGAAGTAAAACTATCATTATTTATAGATGACATGATACCACATAGACAGAACCCTAAAGATTCCACCAAAAAATACACTAGAACTGATAAAATTAATTCAGTAATGTAGCAGGATACAAAATAAATATCCAGAAATCACTTGAATTTCTATACATCTCCAAAAGGAAAGCTAAAAATAAAATAGAACAATTCCACTTACAATTGAATAAAATATACCTTGAAATAAATTCAACAAAGGATATAAAAGTCCTGTACTCAGAAAAATTATAAGACACTGAAGAAAGCAAATGAAGAAGATCCAAATAAATGGAATATATTCTGTGTTCATGGATAAGAATTATCATCATTAAATTGTCTATGCAACCCAAAGCAGTGTAGAGATTCAATGCAATTCCTATCAAGACACCAATGACACATTTCACAGAACTAGAATAAATATTCCAAAAATTTATATGGAACCACAAAAGACCCCAAATAGCCACTGTAATCTTGAGAAAGAAGAACAAAGTTGGAGGAATCATGATATTAAAATATACTTACTACAAGGTCATAGTAATCAAAACGGCATGATACTGGCATAAACACAGACTGTAGACAAATAAAACAGAATATGGAGCTCAGAAACAAACCCAGGTCTTTATGATTAATTAACATATGCAAGAACATACAATAGTGTAAAGATAGTCTATTCAATAAATGGCACTGGGAAAATTAGACAGATATAAGCAAAAAAAAATGAAACTAGACCATCTTCTTAAACCATCCCCAAGAACATACTCAAAATGAATTAAATACTTAAGTGTTAAACTCAGAGCCATAAAAATCACAGGCAGTATAATCTCAGGCATTTATTGTAGCAATATTTTCTCTGACATATCTCCTCAGGCAAGAAAATAAAAGAAGAGAAACAAATGGAACTACATCCAAAAATGTTTTGTACAGCAAAGGAGACCATCAACAACATGAAGAGACAACCCACTGAATGGGAGAACATATTGGCCAATATATGTAATAAGGGGTTAATATTAATAATTTATAAAGAAATTATAAAAACACC
Organism: Pteronotus mesoamericanus; assembly: GCF_021234165.1. Classification (NCBI taxonomy): domain Eukaryota; kingdom Metazoa; phylum Chordata; class Mammalia; order Chiroptera; family Mormoopidae; genus Pteronotus; species Pteronotus mesoamericanus. Next base: position 44,111,994 of record NW_026555329.1, on the reverse strand, counting down.
AAATAAAACCAAACAATCCAACTATAAATGGGCAAAGGACCTGAATAGACACTTCTCCAAAGACAACATATCGATGGCCAATGGACATATGAAAAGATGCTCAATGTCACTAATCATCAGAGAAATGCACATTAAAACCACAATAAGGTTTCACCTCACACCACACAGAATGGCTATCATCAATAAATAAACAAACAAGGGCTGGTGAGGATGTGGAGAAAAGAGAACCCTTGTGCATTGTTGGTAGAAATGGAGACTGGTGCAACCACTGTGAAAAACATATGGAGTTACCTCAAAAAAATTAAAAGTGAAATTCCCTTACAATACAGTGATTCCATTTCTGGAAATTTATCTGAAGAAACCTGAAACATGAATTCAAAAGAATATTTGCACCTTTATGTTCATTGCAGCTTTATTTACAATAGCCAAGGTTTAGAAGTAGCTCAAATGCCCATCACTAGAAAGTGGATAAAAAGCTGTGGTACATTTACACAACAGAATACCACTCAGCCATAACAAAGAAGGAAACCTTATCTTTTGTGACAACATGAATGGACCTGGAGAGTATTATGCTAAGTGAAATAAGGCAGTCAGAGAAAGACAAGTAAACATATGAGTTCACTGATATGTGGAATGTATTGAATAAAATAAAGTAGCAAACAAAAGAGAAACAAAGTTATAGATACAGAGAACAGAGTTATAGCTCTCAAACGGGAGATGGTGTTAAGGGACTGGGTGTAAAAGTTATAGGGATTATGCAAAGGAAAAAAATTCATACATAGACAATAGTTCGGTGATTACCAGAGGTAAAGAGGGTGGGATGGTGGAAGAGGGTAAAATGTAGGTAAATGGTAATGGATAGAAACTTGATTTGGGTAGCGAACACGCAATACAATATACAAATTATGTATTATAGAATTGTAAACTTGAAACCTACATAATTTTATTAACCAGTGTCACCCTGAAAACTTCAATAAAATTTTTTTCAAAGATCGTTATTTCATATCTGTATTGTAGCACTCACCCTATCACACTCTAATCATCTAATTTATGTCTGTCTCCCCAAATAGACTACTCTTTCCTGTGAACAGCAAGTATGTCTTCTAATATCCCACAATCACAGAACCTAGCACATGCAGTGCTCCATTGGTGTATGTCTATAAATGCATGAATATATTTAATTATGAATTGTCAATATTTATTACAATCTAGTACAATATATATTTACTTCTCTTTCTGTCTTAGATTGTATACTCCCTAGTAATTTAACTAAACCACTTCTCTGTTTTCAAACCTTCTGAGAGACAGCTTAAATATATTTTAAAGTTATATGCAAGTAGTGCAAATATAGATTTAAAATATCTATAAAGGTGATAGTACTCCTGGTAGCATTCAGCCTGAAAGTCAATATTTTCCATCCAAAGAGATAGGATGTTTCAAGGGAAAATAAATGGTACTTTATATTTAGCAGAAACTGAGTTGTCTTTTATGCCAATTTACAGCTTTTCAATGCAAAGTCCAAACCACTGAATAAGGATTTAACCAAAGTGGGCAGGGGGCTGGAGTAGAAGGGCTGTGCAGAGAGGGGAATGGGAGAGCAAGAACGTTGTGCTCCATAAAAACAGAAGTGGCATAAGAGGACAATCGGGAGTATATCCTAGTGTGTCTGTTAACTAAAGAGCCCACTTGAATGCAGAGAGCCTGCAAGTAGCTTAATGAAGGGCTCTGAGGAAGGAATCATTGCAAAGACACTGAGCATTGCAGCCTGATGAAAGGCATGGAGTAGGCTGTCAGGAGGAAACAGCACAGAAGACACAAGAAAAAGAAACAGAAAAAAATAAGTAAAAGATAAAAAGGAAGAAGGGGAAGTGCTCCAAAAAGACTAAGTGTCCATCAGTAAATGAATAGATTGAAAAACTATGGTACATTTACACAATGGAATAGTACCCAGCAGAAAGAAAGAAAGAACTACTACCCTTCACAACAGCATGGATGGAACTACTATGCTAACTGAAATAAGCCAGAGAGTAAAAGATAAATACCATATGATCTGACCTATAAGTGGAACCTAATGAACAAAACAAATAAATGAGCAAAATAGAACTAGAGACATGAAAATTAAGAACAAACTGACAGTGACTAGAGGGGAGTAATAGGAGAAAGAAGAGTAAGGGTCTAGTCAAGAAACATGTGTATAAAGACCCATGGTAATGGGCAAAAAGGTGGGGACTGACTGAGGGAGCGGGGGTGGGGGATGGATGGGGAAAAATTGGGAGAACTGTAACTGAACAACAGTATTTTTTTTAAAAAAAAGGCTTTCTAGCCAGATCAGGGAAGCTCTAATAATAAAGTAAATGGGCCCTGAAGAAAAAAGTAAATAAATGTATGTAAAACTTGAAAAATGTCTAGAGTACATAGTAAGACAGCAAAAGTGGTCATGAGAATAACAGGGAAAGAGAAAAGAAAAATGACTATTCTGGCTAGGGAAATTTCTAAGGGAATTAAAATTGAAGTTTTGAAGGGAAAATAAATTTCCAAGGGAAATATATTCCTATACTTGCACTTGCTTTTAATATTAAAATAATTATTTAATAAATTTAGTGGACATTTTCTCCATTGTGTAAAATTGCATGGTTCTCAAATAAATCTTTGTTGGTTATAAGTTTCAGGATAGGACCCCTGTAAGGAAACTGTTATAACAAATGCCCGAATGAGAGCAATAATAACTGTCCTTCACCCAACCAGGAATAAATAGTTCTTGATTGGATCTGCCTCTACTACTCCTTCTTGTCTGAAAAGTAAAGAGGTTAAATGGAACAGAGTCTCTCCCAGGAAGCAAATGCAACCTTATAAATGTCTTAATATTTAAAAGAAAATGAAATCTGAACTGTTAAATATCAAGAATACTTCATATCAGTGAAAACACCTGTGACAATACAAATACTCCCTCCTTATTTAAAGAGCTCCAACCAATAGCAGAAGATCAAAATAGCAGAAGATATAAGACGTTAATGTCCCATAAAATTACTGGAAGATCCAAAGTAACAGATGAAACCCAAGAGGGTTTAAATTAAATTAAAGTGTCTCCTCATTAGATGGAAGAGCCATTATTATAAACAAGAATTTATGATAGTGGATAGTCATCCTGAACAAGGACTCCCAACTGTTCTCTTGATTCTGGTATCTAGCCCTTATAATCTATTTTCTGTGGCAAAGTTAAAGTGATTATCCTAAGAGTTAAACCCAATTGTTCCTCTACTTAAAAGTGTTTCCTAGTTGCCTTCCAATACCTCTAAAATGAATTCTGAACTTCTTTAGGTGCACTGAATATCCCTCATAATCAAATCCCAACCTACTCACCAGTTTTATCTTCTACCACTTTCCTCCATTCTTATCATTTTCTTCTACTACACTAGACTGTTCAACATTCCAGGAATAAATATATACATTCAGATGTTTATACTGCTTCTTTATGCCTATAATTTACTATCCACAATTCATACACACTAAAACTCCACTTTTATTCAAGGTTCTGCTCCAATTTCTTATTCTGAGTCAATCTTTCATTTGCACTCTTAGTCCCAATAATTGTTCTTGCTTGTATACCAAAATCACATTATGTTAATATTGAATTGCATCACCATTGAAAATTGACATATATAGAATCATGTGCACAAATTTCCCACTGTATAATCAACTCTTTAGGCAGAGGTACACTGTCGTCATCTTCCTGTTTTATTCATAAACAAGTCTCAGTCAGATGCTTGTAGTACTTTAATGCTTGTTCTTTTTTTCATACTCAATTTAAATGTAGTGATCATTCAAATATTTATTTATGTTTATTCTTAGTTACTACAAAAATAATTATATTTTTAGAATGAAATGTTTTATATATATTAATTAAATTTATAAAAAGTCTAGAACAGCAATTTTCAACCAGTGTGCCACAAGAAGCACACTAGGGTGCTGCATGATTTTGTTCAAATATGCAATACCTGACTATTTTGTCAGGGACACTGCCCTCTTTTCCATTAGATTGTCAAATAAAAAATGACAACAGCCAACACAACAATAACCATCTGGTGTGAATAAATCAAAATTATATCTTTTTTTGGTCAGGCTGGAAAAAAGTATATTTTTTGGTGTGCCACAGAATTTTAGTAATTAGTTTATGTGTGCCATGAGATGAAAAATGTTGAAAATCGCTGGTCTAGACAGTGAATGTCATATTCACAAAGGGTAAGAATCCATGTCATTAATTAAATGGAAAAAATTCTTCATAGATCATACTAGAGCAAGCACATGAGTGCCCAAAATCATTTGGTATAGATCATATATGACCTAGATTGTTAGCTATACGAGGAAGTCTGTCTGGAAGAATTCCAGCCATTGCAAATATAAGGAGAACAGTTTGCGCGACTGATGTAACCTGGCAGTCATGGAAAGGGGACTGGAATGTGCATGCATGAGCAATGAGGACTTCACTGTACTCATGCCATTGAGTGAGCATGTGTGCAGTGTGGCCAACACATTCAATATGACTGAGGGAGCAGAGCAACAAATCTGCATCATATTTTGCAATAAGTTTGAACATTCCTCAGCAGAAACTATTCATATGATTCAGAAGGCTTTTGGAGATGATGCAATAAGTGCAGCACAAATAAAGTGTGGCACAAACATTTCAAAGATGGTTGAGAATCTGTTGATAGTGATCCACATTCTGGAAGACCTGCAATAAGCAGAACACCTGAGAACATTGAACGTGTATGGGCTGCAATCAACAAAGATCAGCGACTGACAGTTCAAGACTTGGAAGCTGATTTGCAGATTCCAAAGACTACTGTGTCCAAGATTGTGATGTAGGATCTTGGTATTAAATGTGGTGGCAAAATTTGTTCTGAAGTTTCTGCTGCCAGTACAGTAGGAACATCGTGCTGCAGTTGGGAACTGTGTGAAGTGCCAAGGTGCCTACTTTGAAGAAGACTAAGGTGTCATTTTCCTATTACAATGATTCTTGTATCTTCTTCAATGAATGTCTCTATTTTTCATAATACATGGCTGGATACTCTCTGGACAGACCTTATATGTTTATACATAGAAATAGTGTCTCTTGTGTGTCACTGCATTCTCAAACATTACCATTGCAATAATTTCCTCACAGAAAGTGTTCAATGATATGTGTCAAATGATGGAATGATTAAGAAACTTATTTATATTTAAATTGTCTTTTGAACTATCAAATTTTCAAAGCTGAAAGCAACTATATTAGATAATTTTTTTTAGGTTTTTAACTATTGTACTGAAATAGTCCAACAACTTACAGTAAGTTTTACTAATCACTCAAATCAATTACTATGAAGTAATTGTTTCTAGCTATATATGAAAATATAAAATAAGATTCCTACAGGAACTTGATTTGGAGGGCTAAAATTAACATGTGAAAGTAAAGACTATAAAGCAGTATAACAATGAGGACACTAACTGTAAGATTTGTTTTTGAAAAATGGAGAAAACAGGATTAGAAGTTAATAGTCAAGAGCTGATATGGAAAGTGAGATTTCTATCTGTAACAGTTTTTTCTCAAAGAAAAATTAGACATGTGCACGAAGCTAATGCACAAAGCTGTATCCCAATATAAAACAAAATAAAATTGGTATCTAATAGTGAATTAGTTAAACATTATAAGACACCCACAAAGCAAACAATATGAAATGATTAAAAAAACCTTTCATAGGTATATATGTGTGTGAATAAAAATGATATCAGAATGATTATTTTATATATTTTATAAAACTAATTATACACTTAAAAGTCTAAAAAGCTATAAAGAGAGGTTACCTAAGATCTTTGAAATGAGGAAAACATTTATTTCCTCCTTTGGTATATCCCTATTAACTGCATTTTATGACAAACATGCATTTCTTTTATAATAAGAAAAATAAATATTAAGAGATTATCTTAGTACCTCAGAAAAACCTGCTGCTCAGAGTCAGTGTTCTCTCTGTGACCAAGAGAGGATCTAATAATATTCAGTCCATGAAAGAGTTTTGAAATAAATAAAATTCTACACTAAAAAGAAAAAAATATAATGAGACATTGTCACTTCTTAAGGAAGGTATTATAGTTAATTTTGTGTCTACTTTACTGGGCCATAAGGCACCAGATATTTGTTCAAACATTAATCTGAGTGTGCCTGTGAGGATGTTTTTGGATAATATTAGGCTGAATAAAGCAGAGCACCCTCCCTAATGTGGGTGGCTGTCATTGATCAACTGAAGACCCAAATAGGACAAAAAGGCTGACTAAGAGGGAACTTCACCTATTTGAGCTGGGATATTCATCTTCCCCTGCCCTCAGACTGGAACTGAAAACATTGGCTCTTGTGGTTCTCAGGACTTCAGACTCAGACTATACCATTGGCTCTCTCAGGTATGTGTGTGTGTATGTGTGTGTCCAACTGGTTCTATTTCTCTGAAGAAATTCTTGATAAGAAGTATGTTTAAAGAAGGTTAATCTTACAGTGTTATGCAGGATAGACTGGAGTTGGGGAAGGCCCAATGTTAAGTATTCAGCCTGAAAGGTGCTGCAGAAATTGGGCAAAAAAGATGAGGGGGTAACCCTGGGTAGAACAAGTGGGAATGGGCAGCTTATGGTGCTCAGAGGATCAGCAAGACTGAGTTCCAATTCCAGCTGAGCTATTATGTCCTGGAGTAAGAAAGTCACTTCACCTCTCTAAGCCTCTAATTCTTCATCGATGAAGTGAGTTGTTTAGAAGAGAAATCCTCCAGGGTCCTTTTCTATTCTATAATTCTAAGATCATATTATCAGTGGGAAACAATATTTTAGATGATTTTATTTGAACTGTGAATACATTGGCTTAACTTTTGTTCTTTACTATGCTGAATATTCCATCAGCACTCAAAAAATAAAACATTAAGCAAGCTCTTTAGGACATCAGGGTTTAATTGTAAGGTCCTGCCTTTTGGCAAAGTCTTTGTACTATCAATTATTAACTCTGCAAACAATAATGGAAAAATAGGCACATTACTTTGAAATAGGCTTGTTGTAATCTAATTCTCTTTCTTAATTATGGAAAAAGCCAATTTATGACAATAACACATTTTATATCAGATAATTGATTTATAATGAAACATTAAGTAACTCCAGCACTTAATGCAACTTGAGGGTACTACACAAGGATTAAGTGAGGTTCCAGTAGACCAGACGGCAAAGCCAGTTTGATATGTTTGCATTCCCTTCTCATAGGTCTACAGTGTGTAATGGTTACCTATATCTTAGTGTGCACTGGCCTAGGAGAAAGGAGCTTTATTAACCTTATTCTAAATAGAAATCTCATGTGGAAGTTGATACACTTGAGTACAGTACTTGAAGATTAACTTCTTGGATGTTCAAATTCATGTGATCCACATTATATATGATTGTGGTTTTACAGACACACATGGCTAAGCCCATCTGATCAAATTAAGGCAATCGTACAAACAGATCACTGGGACACAGAAGATGTAATAAACCCACAAAGAGTATATTGACTCACTCACATTCACCAATGTCAGCATCAGCCTAATCATACAATTCTCGATATTTCCCAAATAAGAAGTTTAAAAGAACACATCCATGATTCTTCAGTGCCTAGCATGCTATTTATTTTCTGTATGGTTATAGAAACCAATAGGAAAGGGAGGGAGGGAGGGAGGGAGGGAGGGAGGGAGGGAGGGAGGGAGGGAGGGAGGGAGGGAGGGAGGAAAAAGGACAACACATTAAATCTATTTTCAATCTGTTGACTGATCTCTTAGAAACTGTACACATGGACCAGCTCTTAATTTCATAAAATTCTTTTCCTTTGTTTTGGGTTCTTTTTAAAACTAAACCTGGATTTAACAACATTTAACATCCTGATGCTTTCAGGTAAGGCTATATTTTACACTATATTTTATTTCTGGTCTTTGCAGTAAACTTGAAATTAGTAAGTCCAGATTTCTCATTTTGTCAACTCCAAGAAAAAGTACAATACAGAAAAATAAAGAGCCAGAGATCTTGACCAACAGGAACTATATTAAACCAGAGGAAAATTATTCCACTTGTGTTCCAATAGGGAAGACAAAAGAGATGCTCAACGTTTCCATCAATAAATGAGGACTTCTTCCAGCAGAGGGGCTCCATGGTAAACCTCACTGACTTTTATAGACTCCTAGCCTATTACTTCTAAAGAGAGAAAAAAAATTATTCCAAAATATCTGGTTCTCCCTCTCCACCTGCCTTCATTTATAAAACAAGTTATCTATATCTCTTAGGCTATTTTTCCACAGGCTTATTTATAATGTGGTAATAATTCAGCTAATACCAGCTGGGAATACACCTATGTGGATATGTTGTGGACTTTGTTCAGATGAAAGAGGGCTATCTGTATAAGTGCATAAGGAGAACTATTCAATAAAATTATGTAGTACATGTGTAGCCTTCTTTCCATATTTACCAGTGTGTTGTATGCCCCTTCTCAAATGGGAAAGAGACCATGTTTCCTTTACAGAGGGAGAGTTATGTAATAACAAAGACCATGAGTTCTGCTATGTCTTATTTGTCTGAGAAGTCTACAGACATTTTCTAAACCAAATTAATAGCAATCTACGAAACTTATTTCCCTAGTGAAAACTTCTGGCTACTAACAGTGTAGGAATACACACCTCACTGTCCACAACAGCACAAAAGCACAGTTACATAATCTCTATGTAACCAGTCCATGATGGCATCCAAGCGAGGAGAATTCAGCTAGTACAGTGTGCAAGGGAAAACTAACACCTTCTAATTAAATGATATTGTTTACATGAGCAATAGAGTATTACATCATTTTCCTTACAAAAAAAAAAGAGAATGTGAAATTTCAGAAAAGACAGATAGTTATTTAATGTGTAACTTGTCACCACGGTCAGTTTCAGCATAATAAAATGCACATGGAAAATCCCCTGCAGTAAGCCCTTTGCACAGCAGATTCTTCCTTCGTCTGGGTCAGAGGGTGTGTCTGTCTCTGAAGGAAATGATATTTCTCCTTTGCTCACACATCCACTTGCTGCACAGCGAGCTTCAAATAACTTTTCTGAGATGTGTCTGCTGGATGTTGGAGGCACAGAGGCAAGAGGCTGGCAGCAAGCCTCATGTGTGGCTGGGGAAAAAGGAAGTATCTACTTTCTACAAATCAAGAAAATGTACATCCACATGACAGCTAAACACAAAAGAACCTGGTGTGTATGTGTACAGAAACTGCTGTTTTTTATTTTTAATGCCCAGAGCATGTAAATTGTAAACAAAGACAATACATTTCTGGTAGCAAACCAATCTTAAAAGGGATTTCTAATGTTTTTACAACTTTATTTCAGACTACAGTACCTCCTTATCAAGTATGATTTTTGCCACATCAATGTAAGAACATTTTTCTGTATATACTTGAAAGAAAATAGACTCCTGTCATCTCAATAAAACTTTCAATGAATGTTGCCAGTTATGGAGGTTTTATAACATGCTCATATTTCAAATACAGTGCTTGTGTTCCCAATCCAATATATAGACATATATGCTTATTATTAAAATGCACTCTATAAATCCTACTGGCAAGATTTTAGTTCCATTTGGACATCACAACTAAAACATTCTATTCATTCCACAGCATGTTCATTCTCTCCACGTAAAAATTCTTTGTGGTGTTTCTGATGTAAACTGAAAAAGTTAATTATAATTCACACATGAAAAATCTTTTTAACAGTTAGAATCAGAAGAAGTAAGAGTTAATGGTCCGGTCCAGCAGATAAACTTTTGCAGGTTTCCATCTGAAAGTCATAACATAACCTTTTATTCTGTGTGTCTTTGGTACAGAAGATTTTTTCAAGGCAGAGTTTTTCAAATTACAAGATGTTAAACAGATGTACTGTAAAGTCTTCCAGGTCTAAAGTATGAAGAGTCTGTTTTCAGTCTGTGTGTTGAATCCTTCATTTGTTTTATTCTTTTATCAAGATCTTCAGGTTTGGGTATTTATTTTGTTAAAGTTATTTTGTTTTTATTGTTTCTTAACCCGTATGTATGTTTAGAACCAGATTTTAAAACATATCCTTTTCTGAAGTAAGAAATATTAATTTAAAATTCGACATTTAAAAGCATTCTCATCAGGAAAATCTCTCCTATAGCAGGTGCTCAGAGCCCAATTCCAGATGTTCTGATGTGTAAATAGCAAAGGAAAATTTTGAGAAATGGGTAGAGGTGGAAGAAAGAGGAAGGCATAAATGAAAAACAGACCTGTTAGAACTTCAGTTTACAAGGGCCTAAAACTAAAAGCTCTTTCTACACATTTTTGCTTTTGTTTTACATTGGTGGGTTTCTATATTTATCCATTTTTCATGTTTCAAATGTCACTTTCCAAAACCTGGCAACAGCCCATTGTCATTGGACTAAATGTTCACCTGCTTATTAATTTCCAATAAACTATTATATTCTATTCTTATATTGAGAAAAATAATATGTTCTACATTCCAGTCCAAAATGCTAAGACTCAGAACCCTATCTTAGAGATGTCATTTCTCCCATCTTTAACTGCACCAAAACTTAGAGTTTAACTGCATCAAGCCAGCATGATCAAGGGGGTCCTCTAAAGCTTAAACAACAACTTTGCAGTTGAAAGGCCACTTTTGTCCCTTTTGTTCTTACCCATTTGTTACTTGAAGGGATTTTAGAATGCATAACACTACCAAGGTTAAAAGGGTGCTCATAAATGTTTTCTCCTTATTTAGCTTAATGTTGGCAAAGCCCTTCCATCATTTCAATGAGACACACATGAGCAGAAAGGCTTATAATATAGGCAGGCCTTTATAATATGGGCTGCTTCCTTCTCAAATATCCTTTTACTATCAAACTAATCAGTAGTAAAGGATAATTAAAGCCATACATAGCGTAAGGCTGAGTTTTGATTATTTTAACCATTTCACTGCCCCTGTGCATCTAAACAGAGGAATAGAGAACACGGCCTTGAAGGGTGTCTAGCATGGGGGTAAAGAGCACAGGCTTTGAAGTCAAGGATACCTGGTTTTTCATCATGACTCTAACACACAATGTATAGCTGGAAAGTTACTTTCCTCCTTGAGATATCATTTCCCCATTTGTAAAGTAGATGATGATGAAGATTAATTAGATAAGATGCATAAAGGAATCAGCACAGACCCTCACACTTATTGCTAAATGTTAGTTATTATTACATTGCTCCACCTATACCCTATGCTCCAACCAAAGTGAATCCCTCTTTCCTCACTGAACTCTAGCCCCTTGACACTGTATTGCCAAACAGCCCTGTTTTCTGTGAAAGGCTCTCTTCTCATATCCTAATATCTACTACCTGCACCATCTTCCCACCCTATCCAATTTCTGTCCAAATTTTATTCATCTTTCAAGACAACTCAAATGTCACCTCCTCAACACAGTGTTTCTTGAATTCTTCAAGTTGTGACTTCTTACTGCCTTCAACCTCCATATTTTTTTTGTTTCTTCTGCTATAGAGGGTTGAATTAAACATGTACTCCTCATTTAATGTCCCATTATAATTATTAGTTTATGGATCGTCTCTGTGTTATATTTATTTTCCCTTTCTTCCACAGCCCCATTCCCATTCTCCTTTCACCATAAAAAACCATTCTAATATACATGGATGGGCCAAACTGAGTTTACAGTTCTGAGTATGTAAAACAGAGTTTATTCTTGTATCATTATTTATTATATTATTTCCCACACAAACTGTAAACCTACGTTTGCCCATCCCTATATTGAATAAGTGTCATTTTGTTAATATGGATTCTTGGGAGATATGTACTGTTTTTATGTGTTAATTTACTTAAATGGACACTGTGATAGATTTTGTTCTGCTTCTTTTATTGCTACACAGTTTTGTGATCTTTCCATGGTGCTATGGGTATTTCTAATTACTGCATAATATTCCATGATGTACACAGCCCACACTTTATCTACATGTTTGACAATGAACTCCTGATCACCAAAATGAATATCTTTATTATCCCTTATGGACCTGTTTGAAAATATCATTGGGATATATGCTAAAGAGCAAAACTGCAGGGTCACAGGAATAGGTAAGTTTATCAACTAAGTAATGCCAAATGATTCTCCAGGAAACCTATAAAAATGAGGACCCTAAACAAAAGAGGCATCTTGACCAACATTTGGCTCTACCCAACTTTCTAATTCTTGCTACTTTATTCAATATAAACTGACATCTCTTCATTATTTTCATTTGCATCTCCTGCTTTCTAGTACATTTAATCTTCTTGATTCTATTTTTTTTAGGGCATTTAGCTTACATAGCTCGGAGATTTTTTAATTAAAATTCTATCCTCTTCACACTCTCATAAATTGCTTTAAAATAAAAGAGTATTTTTTTGCTCACTTTTACACTCACTACAGCACCTTCAATAGCACCTGAGAAAAGACATAAAACATGTAGTCAAAAATATTTTGAAAGCATGGAAGTATGAATGGATAAGAGCAGAGAAAAAGTGCTTTGAATTCTAAAATAAGTTTGATACAATTAATCCTCATCTTTTAAAACCACAATTTCCCTTGACCAGTTGAACTGAAAATGGCAGCACCCATTTACTGCCTCAAATACCACAGTGAGAGGTTAAAGGAAGGCACTAATGTGCTGTATTCTAAAGTGGAGATTGTACTGTGATATATACATCAGCCCCCTGGATCAGAAGTACAAGTACACTCTCTTTGCTACTCACTTTAAGCACCTAGTGAAAATTAGGCTACAGCTTCATCTTGGTAATCTCCAAAGCCATAATCTTAAATACAGGTGCAAAGGCTAGTTAAGAAAATTGCCCTGAAGACCAACATGAATATACCCTACACAGTAAGTAGACATTTACCCAGTAGCCACTGAAGATGGTTATATTTTCTATAACTTTTCTGATAAAGGCAGAGCAAGAATGGCCTTACACTTAATTAACCCCATCATCATGAAAACTTGCTTAATGTGTATCATTAAAGCTGCCAAGCCATCCAGTGTGGTGGCCAAAACCAAGGTCTTTGGAGATGAACAGTTTTGGTTAGAGTTTTGACTCTGCCTCATACCAGCTGTTATTTTTCATTTCTTCCTTTGACATCAGTTTCCTCATCTGCAAAACATGGACAATGATACTGGCTTTATAAGGCTATTGTAATAGTCAAATGAAATTCTGGTACAGTACTGATGAATGGTTGCTATTTTATCATGCCTATTATTTCTCCAACCTATTCCATATTATCAAGAATAAAGCAATAGATGCAAGTATTGAAAAGAAATGTCTATAACTAGAGTTAATGATTATTAAGTGGAAGGTTTTCCCTTGCAAAATTAAATTGTATTTTCCACCATGGGAAAAATACACTATTTTAAAAAAGAAAGATTTGGTTCTAGTATGCATCCCGGCTATAACACTTCCTTGCAGTGTGAGCTAAGCAAATCAGTTTCTGGGCCTCAAACCAGTATGAACGGGTAATATTTTCTACTCCACACAGACACTGTAAAAATTTGATGTGATAATAAATATGAAAGCACTTTGCAACCTTCAACATGGCATAAAACATGTTAAATATCATTGATTTCCAAAGCTTGGGAGCACATTGGTTATTACTGGCATACAGTTAATACTAAAAACAATAATCTATTCCATGATTCAAAATGTGAGAAGCATTTTTCTAGGGATGAAATAATGCTGGCAGATTTTTTTTTTTTTTTTACATTTTACCTTATTATTGAGAAATGTCCACCTTTTATTTAGTACTTTGGAAATCAGATGATTCTACACAACATGTGGGACAAAAGAACAGGAACAACAATTTCTGTAAGGACTAACAAAGGAAATGTGTCTCTGTAGTGCCAGTGATTTCTCTAGAACAATTGTTTATTTTAATCTTATGAAAATCATGATGCTTGTAGGTGATCTGTTTTCCTTCTTTTTGCTGGCTGCTAGAAATTTCAGAACCAAAGTTGAAGTCACTTCTGAAAGTGCTGGGCTACACAACATTTTGTATTTGTTGTTCTCAATTCCTCCCAGGCACATTTTAGTCTTCCTAACACATATTTTTCTTTGCCTAGATTTCTCTGTTTTCTCTTTTATCTTCTTGAGTAAAGAATTAGGCAGGGATGGGATTAAGGATGGCAAAGGGATTAACCAAAGAATATTTATGCACAATCCATGGACATGAACAACAATATGGGGGTTGGCTTGGGGAAAGGAGAGGCTGAAGCAGTGTGGAGATGGGGAAAGGGAGACAAAACAGAAACAACTGAAACAGTAGACATAATAAAAAGATTATTTCTTAAGTTACAATAAAGAAATAGAATAATCTCAATGACTAACGTGAGTTTGAGCTTCTCTTTAGAGCCTTTTAAAGGAGAGCCATTCAGTTTTTCTTTACCTGCACACCCACTTATAGGGTCAGGGTCTTACATGTTCAGTATTTACCCAAGAAAATGCTGCTGGTGAAATTTTAATGTTTATGTCTTATCATTCCTTTGTATTGTCAGCAATGAGCCTTACTCTTTGCTTTTGGGTTTTTGGGATTTTTTGTTTGTTTATTAAGAAGAATTTCTTTAAAAAAAATAACCAAGATTGTTAGCTTTCATATTCTAATCTTTAATATTCTGAACCACTTTTTAAGCTAAAAGATACCTTGTCTATAGGCAGTGCTTATATAAGAATGGTGCTTGCTTTGTTTTACATAGCTTCAACCTCTGACCAGAAACTTACAGGGCAAAATATCCTGCTCAAATAAAAATAACTTGATGACCATTACTGTAACCTTATCTGGTAATGCATATTTTAGGAAGAAGGGGAGAGAATATTTTGACTGCAAAGATCAAGTCATAAGCCTTCATTTTCTAGCAGTCTGTGCACAAACATTAAATTAAAGTTTTACATTGTTTCATATCTTTCATACCAGGATATTCATGTGGTAATCAATAATAACCCTAACATTTGCATCCTTCAAACTGCTCTCAAACATAATTTCAAAACCCAAACTTAACAATTATTAATGCTAAGTGGATGAATATGTTCATTACCTTGATTGTACTAATGGTTTCTTAAGTCAAAACATCAATGCTCAATGATGCAAAAATGATACCAATTATTATTGTCACTAATCATAGTAATAAAATTGAATTACCAAAATACAATATGGTGTGTTTCACCATAGCTGGATTTTGTTACTTGACTTATTGTAAGAGCAACGCCAATAATAAAGTTAAATTAATCATCCAGTGATGAATACCATTAAGGTTGTAAAGAGGTTAAAGTAAATCAGGTGAAGGAAACAATATATTTTGTAGATATACGTGGTTATTATTCTAATGGCAAAAACAAAGAAATTTAGAAATCTAAATATATGCAATAAGGAACACTAAAATGACTCATAATGAAATAAAACATATATGCATTATTTCCTAAACTTCTCCAAATAGTAACTTCCTTACTTATAATATAGTCTAAAATTAGCCTTATGTGTTTTGTCTGTTTCTTTTTTATCTTCAGGAGTGTTAATTTTTCACTCTCTGATAGTTTCCTATGTGCATTAAACATGATTAGGAAAAATGTTTTATAGTCATTTGAACTCTATTAAATTCAAAATCTTTAAGATTTCTATTAAAAGGTCAGTATATTTGAATGCTAAGGAGACCCTACAATAAAGGTTTTATAATGCTTTGTCTATTCAGAGCTATAAAACCATAAAAATTATTTCTCAAGCACATATGATTTAGTCTGCATTAACATCTACAATTATAATGTATATTTCTATTTCTATTTTCTACTGTTTAAATTACTCTAAACACCAGAATTGTATATGCTACATATTCAGAATTATATAGAAGTAATTAGTGACTATATTGTTAATAAAGATGAAGCTTTCAGAATTAATAAGTAAAGCCTAAAAATATATAGGAAAAACTCATAATAAGCTTTAACTGTAGATTTCATTGTTTTACCCCAAGTTTTAACAGAAGTATGAATAACTGCATTTCTTTGTTCTTACTGTAATGTTAAGGCAACTATTACCCATTCTATTCTATAGCCAGATTTGACAGGAAATGCAGCTTTCTTGCACCTGAGGCTCAAGGGTCTGCCACATTGGGCAAAGGGAAAATTTTATCTCCCAAAGGTCAATACACAGGCTTGTAGGCGCTATGGTGTGAAACTGCTGGAGAAAAGAAGAGGCAACTTTCTCCAAAAAAATGTAGAAAAACCTGATGATATTATTTGAATCCCTAAATGCAGCCATTCCTAAAACCAGACTTTTGCAATGGTATTAATCTGTACCTTCGTTACTTTTTTCTCTTTAATCCCCTATGAATTGGAGTTTGGTCACTAACATCTGAAAGAGTCTAACTGAAATATTGCTGCTCCTTTTTCTTTCCTTTTTTTTTTTTTTTTGGTTTTGTGGCTACTTAGTATAGTTCTGTCAGAAGTCATTTAGTGCATAACTTAGAACCTTAGAATTTTCTGCTGCTAATTTGCTTAAAATCTAGATAATCTTGCTTAATACAGGGTCTGGCAGAAGTAACTCCTGCCTGACTGTGGTTGGTAAGGTAATAATATTGGCATAATAATTTATAGTTTTAATTTTAACATTTCACCTAAACTGTCATATGGTGTGGTTGAGTGTGATATTTTTTATGTTACAGAATTACATGCTTATGATTTTGTAATAAAAGCGGGGTGTTATTTGTGCTAGACCCTGTATATATACATAAAGGAAAGCTAACCAGACACATACAACGGTCTAAAAGCTCTCCTTTAAGAAAACTTTCTCTCTTCACTGCAGGCTGAGAAAGACATCTCTTCTCTCAGCTCCCATCACAGCACCCAAGTGGTACCCAGTGATTTACATGTCTGTAAATTCCTTGGGTACCAGGACCAAGTCTTTCATCTCTGTATCCTCTGAGCAACATGTTGCATGCCCCTGGTAATACTTATTAAATAATGTCTCAGCATCACACAGCTAACTACTTGCCTTGCCCCAGTTAGCTAGCTGGCCTCCAATTCTGAGAACAGCCTTTCCAAAACTTTCCATCCTCATACCACTCATATTGCATTGCCATCTTATGAATTACAAATAATTTTGCCTTCTACTTAACTGAGGAAATGAACAAAGCATGAACTTCTTCGACTTCCTATCCCTTCACCTTCAATCTACCTCTACCCTCACCCTACCCCACCCCACCCATTTTCTTCTTGCCAATCTCAGAGCATAACATGCACTTTCTCCCAGGTGCTGAATTTATTACTTCCCATTTTCTTCATGTTCATGATACCGTTCCATTTTTTATATGCCTCCTTTCTCCAGAATATGAAATCTATCCTCCCTTTCATTAGTATAAGTCTCTCCTATCCCTGATCCAACAATTCAATCATCCCTTTAACTTTCCATTCACAGTCAAGCTTCTGAAAAGATCAATCCAACTGATTTCCTCACTCCCATGAACACTTACATGTATTCTACCACGGCTCTACCTCTCCCATTCCACGGAAATATCTGCACAAACAATACTCATCAGCATTTGTACAACTTTCTCCTCCAATAATTCAATATTTGGTCAATGATTTGGGGTTCTTATTGGTTACTTGGTAATACGTTAAAATAAAAGTCAATGTTATAATGTTTCACAAAAAATGGGGAAGTCAAGCCATGGTGCTAAGAGCAATAGGGTAAAACAGCTGCCTATTTGGTTAATGTAGCTATGGAATCAATGAATTCTTAGAGAATTGTGGTGTATTAAGCCTAGATCCTGCATACTGTGTGAAATTCATAAAAATAAGTGACATTATATACACAAATCATCTCAAATTATAAACATTTTAAGACAAAATATATTTTAAAGCATATTAATATTTGGACAAATGGTAATTGGGATATTACACTTAAATGATTACAAATTTGTTCTGCCATCAAAAATTTAACTTATGGAGATGAGTTACAAAACATTGAAAATATTTATAAAATATATAAATAGTGTATTTAAAATCATTGTACTTTTGAAGCAAAGACCTTTCTGATCAACTGTCACCAATAAATTACAAAAAATGTTAAGAAAAACAGAGTAGGTGAAACTTATGGTTGAAAACATCTTATTTCTTAAAAACATGTTTACCATAAAGATGGCATAAATAATCTTTCAATTATGACTAAAAGCTTTTAGAAAATATTGGAAATAAAAATGAAAGATTTTAAAAAATCATTTAAACTCATGAATTATTTGATTCTTACAATTATACCCAAATTTAATATAAAAGCATTAGTATAACAAAGATCATATTCTTATTGAATACTGTTAATGAAATCAATGTCCTTCAAGTTATCCAATAAAGTCTGATGTAACAATAGACAGTACATGACAAAAACATATTTATTTGTGTAACATACATGTAGTTGACATCAGAAACCACCTTAAAGAGAGATTATGAAGAATAGTGAGACATTATATAGGTTATTTTTTTCACGATACCAATTCAAAATTATTTACCTAAACATTTAAACCAGGCTTAATATTTTGCCATTAACACATGCAGATATTTTGCTTCAGAAGACACTGTCATATATGTCTAATGGATTTAGAAATGATAACATTTTCAGAAAAAAAATGACAATTAAGGAACTATAAACTGCCCCAATACTATTAATTCTTGTATGCATTTGCAAAAAGATTTGCCATTTTTCAAATATTAACAAATAGATATTCATAATGTATAAGAAGCTATATAATTCTTAAAAACAAGCTGTACTAGTGCCATAATACATTATTACATGTGATTAAAACACTGGATGTTGTAAAAAATGATTTTTGAATCAAAGATGTGGCTGGTGAATCAAGGGATTTGGTGAAATTTTTTAAAATCTCAACTTACATTTGGTTTAAAATGTATAATATGTTAATTATAAGAATTCTTCTAAGTGAAAAGGGACCCAACTGTATGAGAAATTATATTTGCCAATGATACCTCAGACAAGGGTTTGATCTCTAAAATATATAAAGAATTCACACGACTCCACTCAAGGAAGACAAACAATCCAGTTAAAAAATGGGCAAAGGACCTGAATAGATATTTTTCCAAGGAGGACATACACAGGGCCCAGAGACATATGAAAGGATGCTCAGCATCACTAGCCATCAGAGAGATGCAAATTAAAACCACAATGAGATACTACTTCACATTGGTCAGAATGGCCATCATAAACAAATTAACAAATGACAAGTGCTGATGAGGTTGTAGAGAAAAGGGAACCTTAGTACACTGTTGGTGGGGATGCAGACCGGTACAGCCACTGTGGAAAACAGTATGAACATACTGTTGGTATGGACATACTGTTTCAAACAGTGGCTCAGAAAACTAAAAATGAAAGTGCCATTTGACTCAGCAATTCCACTGCTGGGATTATACTCTAAGAATCCCAAAACACCAATTCAAAAGAACCTATGCACCCCAATGTTCATAGCAGCACAATTTACAGTAGTCAACTGCTAGAAGCAACCTAAGTACCCATCAATAAATGAGTGGATAAAAAACTGTGGTGCATTTACATAATGGAATACTACACAGCAGAAAGAAAGAAGGAGCTCCTACCCTTCACAGAAGCATAGATGGAACTAGAGAGCATTATGCTAAGTGAAATAAGCAAGGCAGTGAAAGACAAATACCATATGATCTCACCTATAAGTGGAACCTAATCAATAAAACAAACAAGTGAGCAAAATAGAACCAGAGACATGGAAACAAAGAACAAACTGACAGTGACCAGAGGGGAGGAGGAGGAGGATAACAGGGGAAAAGAAAGGGAAAGGTCAAGTAAAGGAACTTGTATAAAGGACCCAGGGACAAAGACAACAGGGCAATGGGAAGGATTGAATGTGGAAGGTGGGGGTTGGGTAGGGTGGGGGAGAGTAGAGGAGTAATAACAGGAACAATAGTCTAATATTGAACAAAAATTAAAAAATAGTAAAAAAAGAATTCTTTCTAAAGAAGTTAAACATAAAATGATAGATTCTTTTTATCTTCAAAAGCAGAAGTTTCAGCTCAATTCAATATTTTTTTGCAACAGAGTAGAAAGTATAAAAAAAGATATTCTCTAAACACTTAGAAGTCAACAAAACCTGAGTCCTCTGGGAGGACAAGATTATGGCTTTTTGATTTATATAACTAACTTTTCAACAGTTCTCACAAAAAATAATGATATTTATTACTATTCTAAAATGTGTATTGCTTAGATTGGATATAACATTAAGTTTAAATTTACATTTTGAGGCTAATATTTTCAGAAAAAATGAAAGAAACTTCATAGCTACTCTTTAAAAGAAATAAACACTTAAACAATTCAGGAGGTGAAAAAATTTTTATAAATGATGCAAAATGATTCCCAGATTTTTAATTTTAGCGATCAGCATAAATTAAATCTGTTATGGTTGAATCACCTTTATATACCCTGGCTCTTTTTTTATTTAATACAAACTTCATAATAACACTTCTTACATTTCATGGCTATTACATGGTATATTACTTTAGCTTGTACAGTTATTATAGCAACTCTTGTTCTATTCTGAATTACCTGAAAATATTTTGTGGGGGTTGGAATGGAGAGTATATTGAGAGAATTAGTAATCTGTCATGAATTTTAAAAAGCAGAAATTGTTAACCAACTCAACTGAACTTAAAGACTACAGTTTTAGTCATTCACATGAACTGAGAGACTGGTAATATGGTATTGATTTACATTCCATAATTAAAATATTGTGTTTATAGTTCACATATTAAACATTAATTTATAGGC
The DNA here is from genome assembly GCF_021234165.1 of Pteronotus mesoamericanus. Lineage (NCBI taxonomy): Eukaryota > Metazoa > Chordata > Mammalia > Chiroptera > Mormoopidae > Pteronotus > Pteronotus mesoamericanus. The sequence continues at coordinate 44,091,123 of NW_026555329.1, read as the reverse complement.
CCAAAACCTTTATTGTGTGGAACACAATGCTGATACTATTGCTTGGATGACATAATGGAAGCAGTATGTTACTTTATGAAAAGCCTCTTTTAATATTAAAAAAGGTTTTTGTCAAATGTTAACAAGAAATGTCTTCTAAAACCTATTGCATGCTTTTTAGGATCAACTTAGGAGAATTCAACACTACAGGATAAAAGTCATCTGAGCCACCCACAAACACATAAAATATACATGATCATTTGGTGAAGTAACAATTGAAATGTTTAATATTTCATGATTTATCAGATCCCTTTAAGAATATAAGAAATCCTATAGGTTCTCTCCCTCCATTCCAGATAAATATATACACACATACACACCTGGCTAATGCCTAACATCAGACCTCACCGAAGGAGAATGGACCCTAGGTTAATCAATTTTCCCTCAATTAAAAAAAAAAAGAGAGATGATTTCCCTCTCTGGCCCAAAAGGAGCATAAGACATGGCTTAGTTTTGTTTTCTGTTTTGTCATGGTTCTAAAATTCTTTTAATGTCCCTGCTGTTGTAAAGTCACGCTAGGACATGAAACTATTCACTAGTGTTGGATTCTTATTTCTGAAAAATTCATGTTATGATACTGGTCAACTTCACATAAAAACCCACATGAGACCACACCTTCAGGCTGCCCCCTTCCTTAGGTCTGTTCCATCAGCCATTTGATCTTACCTTCCAGGGTTATGATCAGATGGATATTCAGAACTGAAGACTATCCAATGCACATGGTAGAAATGTATTTTTAAAATTTATCATGCTCAATACAAACTATAACCATATAGTTGTGGAGGTAGATGGGAGCTTATTGCCTGCTACAATAAGAGCAAGAATAATAATACTTGTTTTTGAGTAGTTTACTTTTGAGTAGTTTAATTATCTAAATAGCATTGTGCACACAAGAAAGCAATTCTAATTCAATTTCTCACATTTTAAGACTGATCCCATTCTTAAAAACAAAGTGTCCAGTTAGAGACTAAAAACCCAGTAACTCCTCTGCTCTGGTAGTGAGATGAGCACTGGATTTGAGTTCAGAAGGCCTGACTCTGCTACCTACCACGTAGCTATGAACAGTTTTTTAGGCTCCTGAAGTCTATTTCCTCATCTGTAATAAGGCATAACACCCCATCCCTGACAGAATTTTTGTGAGGTTTAAAGTGAATTATTCATGATCTGGCTTCTACCCTATACTTCAACTGTTATATCAATCTACTTTCTCAACATAAATCTTATGTTTTATTTGCACCTCCTTGAGGTTCTCTAAAGAAGCGTCACCTTCATTCTTCCCCTTTTTTGAATGCCATCTTCCTCTGTTTACTTGGATAATAAAGGTTAATTAATAAACACTCAAGGAAACCTTCCTTAACTACCTCCAAGATGAATCAGCTCATCCTCTAGATTCTAAGATCAACCTGTACAGATATTTATTTTAATATTTACCTATTTAGTGATCCACTCCCTGAATATATTCTACATTCCTTGAGTTCCTAAACTATGCCTTCCATCTTCCATCTCATCTTGTGTACCTAGCAAATGCCTAATCCATAGAAGGAAAAAAAATGAGTGAATGATTAAATAAATATTTTTGCATGACATATACAAAAATTGGGCTTATTTGTGATATAGTAGGGATTCAGTTTAGGTTAAATGAATCTGAAATCAAACCCACAGAAATAATGGGTCCATTTTTGACCATGATATCACTTCATTTTTTGTGATTTAAATTTCTGAACAATAACCGCTAGTGGCAGGATATATGTTTTATGAAGAAATTTAAAAACATCATGAAATGAATCTCACATATGGTCAGCAATTCCGTTAAGAATATTTTATCTTGTTTGTATTAAGTTAGCATCAAGGTCCTTTAGCTTACAAATCCCATGAAATAGGCAAACTAACATAACAAGATTTCAATATGTGTCAAAGCTAAATTGTTAGTATGCTTTCCTCAAATTCCTTTGTGCTCATTGAATTCAACTGCTTAGCTGTAGTATTTGTGAGTTATACACACTTCCTGCTGTTGGTCAGCTTGATTCTTTATTAAAACAATTATATCTTCATACCAAAGAGTATATATTATGTTTCAAATGACAGAAAAGACATAGGAAGAAAACTGATTCTAAATAGTCATTTTCTTTAGCTAAAAATTACAGAACACTTCTCCTGACTTGCCATAAATTATAATTAGAACCATTCAAAAGAACAAATAATAGCAATAAAGCATGAAACAAATAAACCTTTAGAGTGAATCACAGTACTTCTAGGTATAAACAAATATGGAGGTTCTTGAATTAAGGAACTACTTGACAAAAGACGCAGACTGCAGGAAGATGATTATGTCGACAGAAACATGCAGGATAGAATTTAGAGATAAATTAGGGTCAGGTGAGCAATTAGATTAAAAATCTCCAGACACTGGGACTCTGGGGGCATGTGGTGCACGTCAGGGCTGAATGAACTGTGTTTATACTGCTACATTTCCTGACCTTAGAAAACTCAACCTTTCATGTGCTTTTGAATATAGAATGTTATCTTAACTAATAATTTGTGCAGTGAGAATGAAATTTATATTATACAACTCACTTGCTTTATTTTCTTTTTTTCTTTTTCCTTTTTTTAATTGTTATTCAAGTACAATCGTCTCCATTTTCATGTCCCATCCAACCCTCCCCACCTCCCACCCTCAATCTTTTCCCCCTTTGGCTTTGTCCATGAGTCCTTTATACATGTACCTCGGTTTGACCTATTCCCTTCTTTCCCCCATTATCACCCTTCTCTCTTCCCTCTGGTCACCATCAGTTTGTTCTTTATTTCAATGCCTCTGGTTATATTTTGCTTGCTTGTCTATTTTGTTGATTAGGTTTCACTAACAGGTGAGATCATATAGTATTTGTCTTTCTCTGCCTGGCTTGTTTCACTTAGCATAGTACTCTCCAGTTCCATCCATGCTGTTGCAAAGGGGAGGAGCTCCTTCTTTCTTTCTTCTTGCTTTACTTTCTATCACTGATACAGTTTTCCTTACAGGCTTCATTCTTACTGATGGCAAAACAGACAGAAAAAAAGTCTTTTAAAACTTGAATAGGAAAGCTCTTTTTCCCTCTTCCTTCTTTCCCAGATGATATTGTCCATGTGAAGGGGAGCATCCCCTCAGTTTTCTCTGGCTTCTGCTGAGATGTCCTACACTTTGTCCACTCTACTGGAAGTCCTCTGCTAGTGACACTAATTGTTCTGATTTGGTTTTTAGGTTGCTAGGCTGGCAAGATCCCAGCATTTGGCATCCTTTGGTCCACTGGTTCTCCCAGAATGGAGAGAGTGGAGAGGGAATGGGGAAGAAGACCTTAAGCTGCTTTCTCTGCTTCATAGTGCAGTATGCAGGTCTCTGCTCAAGTACCCTGAGTCCTCCCAATTGGTCCTTGGCCCTCCACCGTCATGTTGGACATTTTACCATGATAAAAAATCTGCTGCCTCCCCAGGCTTTTCCCAAGTAAATGAAGGTATAAACTTTCAATGTTCTTGACTTAAGACAAATTTGAATATTTAACTTCTCCTCTCCCAGTCTCAAGAAGCCACCTTAAGATGGCAGGACGTGAAAGCAAAGGTATTCTGTCAGTTTTCTTGACCTTCTTTTCTTTCAGCGGTTCTCTCTAGTACTGGGAGATTTGCTCCTTCCCACATTGTGGGAACTTTCCATATTACTAACCTATGCTCTGCTCTGTTCTGCTCCATGATCCCTATGCCAAGTTCTGACTTAAAAGGAAATCATAACATATGTCCCTCTTTTATTCTAAAAAAAAATGTGGTTTTTGTTCCAAAGAAAAGGTACTTACTTCAAGACCATTATCTTCCTAAAGATATGACAAATTCTATCTGAAAGGTCAATGTCCAATGAAGACTATTGTTCTCAGTGGGATCTGTCCTTCCCAAGAAGTAATGGATGTTATTGATTTAATAAGTTGGAAAAATTCAAGAACAGGTAGAAACTTGGGATTGTAAGAATTCTAGGTTTTTTAAGACCGCCAAAGTATCTACAATGTGCACCTCATGTCCAAATATATAACTCAAAAGAATTCATTTCTATGAATTTATTTATTTATACTATACTAAGATATAACTTGAGCCATTGGTTTTTTTTCTTTCACAAAATCTTTTCAATTAATGTTGATATTAAGTATCATTTTACATTAGCTTCTAGTGTACAACGTAGTGGTTAAATGTTTATATCACTTGAGCCATTCAAAATAGATAACAAATGACTCTTTTTTTGGTACAAACTTCATTCATCGGGGAAAACAGAAAAGAAATAAAGGTTACAGATCCTTTCTAACAAAAGAATCCAAAATCTACTGGCTTAAAAATTTTTCCATGTTAATGTATAGGGAAATGACTGTAAAAGAATATGGTTTCTATGTAGAAATATAACCCATGATCAAAATATCAGATATTCAATTTTGATAAACATTAGACTGAATTTATAATATTTAAACTATTTTAAGTCTGAACCATTCCCAAATGATATCCTAAATAGCAATTTACCCTGATGTTGTCATAATATTCCTTCTCTTAGGGAAATAAATGATCAAACCAGGTAGTCCAATCAAAATAAATAATAAAAGCTAACATTAATTTGAGGGTGCCTGCTATGTGCCTGGAACTTTTCTAATGCCATTATGTGTATTATTCCAATTAATCTTCACTGCAGTTTTTCAAGCTAAGTATACTCATTATATTGGATTTTACAAATCAGTAAATGTAGGCACAGAAAGTCTTAGTAGCCTCCTCAACACAACCCAATGAATGAAAAGTATACTAAGAAGTTGAACCTGGGCAATCTCACTTTCTAGTCTTTGTATTTAACCATGATCCTAAGCTGTCTTATAGATACAGAAAATTGAGGGCACTGATTTTAAGCTGGGAAAAAAAAAAAAGGATGAGGCAGGAAGACTCTGCTATCTTTATAAGGACAAAGAAGGGCCTGATATTCCATATTTAGAGTTGGCATGCATAATAATTCCTACGACCATATGTTTCAAATGACCCAATCATTGGGTCTTTCATTTCTGATCATTTGACATTTTTAAACATGAATCATCTAATGAAAAAATTACAGGGCTTTCTTTTGAACACATTGTTTATTTGTCACCAAGAGATCTCAGATATACTTTAAACAAATTCCGTCTATAAAGGAAAGACTACATACTCTCATGAATGGCATAACCCAAAAATAGGAATTATTTAAAACAGCTCTAACACCTTTTCTAAATTTCCTACATTGTGAAATGACAGCAGTGTCTCCCTTTCAACACTGCCTTCTAGTCAATGTAAAAAGAAATAAACCATCCCCACATGCTCATATTTGGTGTTTACTTTTCCATCAGTCATCTAAAATGGGATGCAGGAAAAGAGATGTGTCCGTCTCTGTTAGAGAGAGAATAAAAGTGAAGGAAAGAAAATCTGAAGCAACAAGGAAGTTGCCAGATTTGGAACTGATTGAAAGAGTTTTATGTCACCAAACATTTTTCAAAGACCCGTCAATCTGCAACTCTTTTTATAAACTAACCTGTAATGACTGGTGTTTCCACACATTTTCTTCACACACTTGCTTCTGAGTTTGGCAGTGCCTTTGATTTGAAAAAGAATTTCAAACTTTAGATGATCACACAGAACCTTTTGGCATCATGGAAAAGAATATTTAGAACAGAAAGACTTAAAGAAATGTAAGCTAGAGTTCCAAGTAGTTTCAACTTTCATTATAGAGATGCTGAAAGTCACATTGCTGTGCTTACAAGTATGTTTATAAGTAATGCCATTTGTAACTGAGACTAATTAAATGAGAATTAAAAAGGATAAGAGAAGGAAAAGCATGGATTAAATGAATATTACATGAAAAAATATACATTTTTTTTAGCATAAATACTATAGGTCCAAGCAAAATCATAATGTTTCTATTCAGATGCTTTGGAATCAAGGAAAAGCCAATATATCCTTAAAATCACAGAAGAGTGCCAGCATTAACATTGGTATAATTAGTAACCCCTGAGAATGTTCAAAGAAAGTAGAGTAAAGAAATTTGTCATCTGCTGACTCGTTACTGCCACTTCAGAAAACAAAGAGCACAGGAAACGAGGGTTCAGAATATGCAGATATAACAGAATTCCTAACTGCAAAGTAACAGACTCCATTGTAAATATCTGATTCCCTCTCGGGACTGCCAAACCACTGGTTCTCAAAAGTTTTGTCCCCAATCAACAGCATCAACTTCATCTAAGAACTTTTTAGAGACACAAATTCTCAGGCCCCTCCTAAGACCAACAAAAAGAAAAAAAAAACTTAAAATGAGGTCCAATCATCTCTTTTAATAAACTCAAAAGATTATCTCAAAGCACAGAAAAGACTGAGATACGCTGTCTTAAATACACAATATGATTAGTAAAAAAGTAGAGATTCCCTTCTTCAGTGACTGACAAACCTTTAACCAGGCTCATTAAGAAAAAAAGAGTGACCACTCGAATAAATAAAATCAGAAATGAAAAAGGAGAAATAAGAATTAACTCCACAAAAATACCAAGGATGTAAGAAAATATTATGAACAACTATATGCCAAGAAATTGTACAATCTGGACCAAATGCATAAATTTCTAGCAACATACAATCTCCCAAACCTGAAGCAGGAAGAATCAGAGAATTTGAATAGACAGATTACAACAAGTGAAATTAAAGCAGTAATCAAAAACCTTTCAACAAACAAGAGACCTGGACCAGATAGCTTCACAGGAGAATTTTACCAAATATTAAAAGAAAAAATAAAATCTATTCTTTACAAACAATTCCAAAAAATCCAAGAGGAGGGAAGGCTCCCAAGCTCACTTTACAAGGCTAGCACTATACTGATTCCAAAATTAGATAAAGACAGTGGAAAGAAAGAAAATTATAGGACAATACCCTTAATGTACATAGATGTAAAAACACTCAACAAAATATTAGCAAACAGAATACAGTAATACATTAAAGAGATCATATACCATAATCATGTGGGATTTATTCTGGTGATGCAAGGTTGGTACCATATCCACAAGTCATTTAACATAATATACCACATAAGCAAACTGAAAGACAAAAATAACATGATAACATCAATAGATGCAGAAAAAGCATTCGATAAAATCCAGCACCGATTTACGATCAAAACTCTGAAAAAAGTGGGCATAGAGAGAACACACCTCAACATAATAAAGAACATATATGACAAACCCATAGTCAATATCATATGTAATGGGCAAACACTAAAAATGTTTCCCTTAAGATCAGGAACAACACAGGGAAGTCTGCTTTCACATCTCTTGTTCAACATAATGCTGAAAGTCCTAGTCACAGAAATCAGACAGGAAGAAGATATAAAAAACATCCAATTGAAAAGGAAGAAGTAAAACTCTCATTATTTGCACGATACATGAAACTGTATATAGAGAACCCACCAAAGATTCCACCAAAACTGATTAAAACTGATCAATGAATTCAGTAAAATAGGAGGATACAAAATAAATATCCAAAAATCACTTGGATTTCTATACACCAGTAATGAACTATTAGGAAGAGAAACTAAAAACAAACCTCATTTAAAAAAGCATCAAAAAATACCTTGGAATAAATTTAACCAAGATGTGAAATTCCTGTATTTGGAAAATTATAAGAAGAAAGAAACTGATGAAGATACACATCAGTGGAAGCATATACCATGTTCATGGTGAGAAGAATTTACATCATTAAATTGTCTATACAACCCAAATGGGTCTAGAGATTCAATACAATTCCTATCAAAATACCAATGATGTATTTCACAGAACTAGAGAAAATATTTCAAAAATTCATATGGAACTACCAAAGACCCCAAATAGCCACTGCAATCTGGAGAGAGAGGAACAAAGTTGGAGAAATCATGGTATTTGATGTTAAAATATACTTACTATAAGGCCATAGTAATCAAAACAGTATGGTACTGGCATAAAAAATAAACATATAGACCAATGAAACAGAATAGAGAGCCCAGGGATAAACCTAAGCCTCTACAGTCAATCAGTATTTGAGAAAGGAGGCAAGAACATACAGTGGTGTAAAATTAGTCTATTCATTACATGGTGTTGGAAAATTTCAACAGATACAAACAAAAAAATGAAACTGGACCATTTTCTTGAACCATACACAAGAACATACTCAAAATGGATTAAAGACTTAAATGTTAAACTTGAAACCATAGAAATCATGTAAAAAAACATAGGTAGTAAAATTTCTCATAGTAGTAATTTCTTCTGATACACCTCCTCAGGAAAGGGAACAAAAGAAAGAAATAAACAAACGGGACTACCTCCAACTAAAAAGGCTTTGTACAGCAAAGGAGACCATCAACAAAATGAAGAAACAACCCACAGAATGGGAGAACATATTCACCAATATACATGATAAGGGGTTAATATTCAAAGTTTATAAAGAATTTATAAAACTGAACATCAAAAAAAAGCAAACAATCCAATTTAAAAAAATGGAAAAGGACCTAAACAAACACCTCTCCAAAGACAACATATGGATGGCTAATAGCCATATGAAAAGATGCTTAATGTCACTAATCACCAAAGAAATGCAAATTAAAACCACAATACAGTATCTCCTCATATCTATTAGAATGATTATCATCAATAAATCAACAAACAAGTATTGGCAAGGATGTAGAGAAAAGGGAACTGTTGGTGGGAATGCAGATTGGTATAGCCACTGTGGAAAGCACTATGGTATTACCTCAAAAAAATTAAAATGGAACTGCTTTATAATCTAGTGATTCCATTTCTGGGAATTTATCTGAAAAAAACCGAAATACTAATTCAAAAGAATATATGTTCAAATCACTCTTATGTTCATTGCAGCATTATTTACAATAGCCAAGATTTGGAAGCAGCCCAAGTATCCATTAGGAGATGAATGGATAAAAAAGATGTGGTACATTTACACAGTGGAATACTACTCAGCTGTAAAAAAGAAAATTTTACCCTTTGGGACAGTATGGATGGACCTAGAGATCATTATGCTAAGTGAAACAAGCCAGTCAAAGAATGACAAATACCATATGATTCCATTTATATATGGAATCTAATTAACAAAATGAACCATCAAACAAAATATAAATAGACTCATAGCTGTCAGAAGGGAGGAGATAGGAGGGCTGAGTGAAAAAGGTGAAGGGATTAAACAAAATAACAACAACAAACAAACAAAAATAAAAACCTCAGAGACAGAGACCAGTATAATCACTGCTAGAGGGGAAATGGGTGTGGGGGGAGGCAGGAGAGAGTAAATGGGGGACAAATGGTGATTGAAAAAGACATTATGGGGGTGGTGACCACGCAATACAATATACAAATGAGGTATTACAGAATTGTACACCTTAAACCTATATAATTTTGTTAATCAATGTAACCCCAATAAATTTATTTAAAAAAAGAGTTATTGAGGACTTACTATAAGGAAGGCATTCTTCATGACATATTACTTATATCTGCTTATTTAATCCTTACAGCAACCTTAAAACTACTACACCCATGTCATTTATTAGCTACATAGGGCATAATGAAACTAAGTTATGAAAAATAGTGCTATTATGAGAAGTGTTTCATTTTTTATTATGACTCTTTTTCTTATTATGATTCCCTATAATAATATACTACTATAATAGTGGCATTTTAAATTTTTTGTTTTTCAATTACACTCTATATTCAATATTATTTTGTATTAGTTTCAGGTGCACAACACTGAGGTTAGACAATCATATACTTTACAGAGTGGTCCCCCTGATATTTCAAGTAGGTACCTGGCACCATATGTAGTTATTACAATATTATTTACTGTATTCCCTATGTTGTACTTTACATTCCCGTGACTATCTCACAACTACCAATTTGTAGTTTTTAATCTCTTCACTTTTTTCACCCTGATGCACGCCTCACCTCTGGCAACCATCAGTCTGTTCTCTACATTTGTAAGTTGTTTCTATTCTTTTTATTCATTTATTTTGTGCTTTAGATGCTACATATAAGTGAAGTCTTATGATACATTTATCTTTCTTTATCTGACGTATTTTACTGAGCATAATACCTACTAGTTCTATCCATGCAGACCAAAATAGTAAGAGTTCGTTTTTTTATAGCCTAGTAAGAGAGAACTGTGAGTTCCTTGAATGCATATCTAACAATAGCAACAGAGGAATAAAACTTAGGAGGCCTGAAAGGTGGATATTCGTGTGCCTTTAAAGCAACTTTTACTGGTAACAAATCTTCATAACATTTTGAAATTTCTCTTGTAGGACAGACAGGTCAAGGTCTCATTTTCTCATGAATCACTTCTTGAATTGGTTTCATTCTGACATCTTCCATTATTGTCCAGAATGGCCAAGAGCACTCAGTCCAGCTGGCCAAAGGCACTGAACAGTTTTGGTGATGAGTAAGATGGCAGATGTTGAAACCAATTTGACAAATCTTATGAGCACCAAAACACCATTTTTTAAATCCCTGTTCCCATCACCATAGCCTCATGTTATCAATAGATATTCTTAGTGACAGTGGATAAAAAATATAAAAGAATTGAAAATATAAAACATGATTGTGTCTAAGTGTATAAATGACAGCTAAAATCAGGAAATAAACAGCAGCCTCTGTTTATTTTCTTATAGAGTTCTATTACCTCTTTTCTAGTAACCCAAGCTTGAAACCTTGATATCTTCTTGAGTATTCCTTTTTCTTCACTGTCTTATCCAAGAAATCACCAAAGCCTAAAGTTATTCTGTTCTGACTTTTCTATATGTCACTTCATTTCCACCACAACTTCCCCTGCTTTACCTCAGGCCTTAAATTCTCTTCTCATCCTAGGTTACTGAAATGGTCTCTTAATCTCTTTTTCCCTTATATTTAGCATGGAGATCATTGTCAAGTAAAACTACTTTTATCATGATGCTTCTTCACTTACAATCCTTCATTACTAACAGGGTAAAGTCCAAACTCTTTAAACATAAATATAAATATCTTCACTGCCTGAATCCACCTTTAACTATTTCTTTATGTGAATACTAACCCTGAATCACAGTTTTATATTCACTCTATAAAACATGTCATGAACATTCCAGTAACTCTTCTCCATCCATCTCTATGGCTTCAGAAAAAAGGTAATAGGTAAAAATTGCAAATGTGAAGATAGGCATTAAGGCAGAGAATAAATTAAAGCATGTCTACTATTTAGGATTTAATTATAGGTCGGTGTTTCCAAATTCATTATTGTGCCATACTGAATTTACAACTGTTAGAATAGGTCTTTGGTTAACCTATATAGCAGCATTTGGATTAAATATTAAGCTAGTGCTATTCCAGGTGCCAGGAGCAAACATATTTATAAAGGAAGAGGGCTTCTGCTCCACAGATGAAACAGACACCATTTTTTCTCTTTCCACAAAACTACCACTGAAGCCAAGGTTCCTGGGATTTGACCAAATTCATTTCTGAGGGCAGAAGAATTCCTAATTTGTCCTTAGGCAATAACCTTCCAATTACCAAAACCATTGAACTGAGTTCTTCAAATACAACTATTAAAAAACTAACAAGAATCACCAACATTTAGGGGAGAGCAACAGAGTGATAAAGATGTTTGAAACAGATTTAATACCTGTGAAATAAGAATTTCTGAAAGAAAACTTTTAAAAGTATTATAATTATTATAATCAACAAGGCCAAAAAATATATTGTATTCTTTAAAAAAATACTGCTCAGAAGAAAAAGAAGGAAGAGAAGGAAAGAGAGAAATAATCAGAGTATTTTGGAAATTAAAAACACTGTGGCCAGAATGAATCAATAGATGAGTGAATATTAAGATTGATATGGGTATAGATTCAATTAATGGCTTAGAAGACCATAAGAAATTTCCCAGTGTATAGTTAAAGGGACACAAAATAGGTTTTAGTAAACACACTAAAAAAAAGAAAAAGACATACAGAATCAAGCATGTAATGTAAGATACAATATTAGCATTCTTTCCCAAAGTCTGAAATCCAGTGAAACCTTTAGAAAATTATTAAAATAAATATGAGTTGACTAAGGCAAATGGAGATAATATCAACATATAAAATCAGTAGCTATCTTACATGCTAACAATCACAAATTAGAGGATGAACACCGTAAAGATTTCACTAAAAGTTCAAATATGCTATGATAACTGGGAATAAAGATAAATTAAATGTATAAAAGATATTTTTAGAAAAACTATCAATCTCTCCATCAGTTTTACCATGGACATAAAGTAAAGTTTAAATACTAGAGAAATGTCATGCTTCTGGAAGGGAAGATTCAATATGATAAAAGTGTAAGTTTGCCCCCAAATTGATGTATAAATTTTTAAAAAACCCCTCATGTAATTATAAAATCTATGTAAAATAGATTCATTAAATGAGCAACATTTTTATAAAGAAGAAAATTTGGCACAATGTACTCTGCAAATACAGTAATTAATAACCAGCAACAAACTAACACAGGTATACATAGACTGGACAGTAAGCAGAATAAAGGATCCACAAAATGACACCTGAAATTTATTTCAGTATTGGAAATATTTCAAACCAGCAGGAAAAAGAAGAATACAAAAATAAATAGCTTTGGGATCTTTGGCTTTCATTTGGTTAAAAAAGAACAAAAAACAAATTATAGTCATATCACAGACAAAAATTCTTGAAAAAATAGAGCTAAAAACAAAATGATAAAAAGTTCAAAGAAAAAAAATGTGACTATTTCAATAACTTTAAGAGAGCAGTTGTTCTTATGCAAGGCACAAAGCTGAGGTACCATAAGGGAAGATAACTGATTTATTTGACTTCATTAATAAAATTATCTGTCTGCACAAATACATAAAACAACAATAAGAATAACTAAAGCTCAAAGCACTGTAGAAAACAGGTTTACTTTTTATAATTAGAAAATGGGTTATAATTCATAATATACAAAAGTAAAAACTTTTGAAAAGATAACAGAAAAATCAGCAAAGGATTTTAACAGTTAAGACAAATAAACAAAAAAAAGTCTCATTCCTATTTTTAATCTAGGACATGAAAGTGCTAGTTCCAGTGTTTATGAGATGCAAATGCTATCTCTTTTGCCAGTCAGATTAGTGAGAGCTGAAAAGACTAATTTCTGGTATTGGTGATAATGTGGGAAAACAAGCATTCCTCATTCAGTTTTGACTGGAGTAAAAACCAGCACTATTTTGTGAAGTAATTTGGTAGTTTTTATAAAAAATTAAGTTGTAATACTTAAAAATTAATTTGTAATACCAGAAGTAATACTTCAAGGAATTTATTCTAGAAATAGTTGAGTCAATAAGTATGACGGTCATTGTTTTACTATATTAGTTAAACATTTCAAGTCACAATTATACTATCTAAAGAAATTTGTTACTCCCATATATCATGTGCATAATTAGAGATGGAGAGCAGGATGACAGTGGTGGGGGCGGGGGTTGAGGGGGTGGAGGGACTGAACAAAAAGGAAAAAGGATTTATGGACATGGACAACAGTGTGGTGATTGCTGGGGGGAAGAAGCTATAAAGGGACTAAATGGTAATGGAAAAAAATACAATAAATATTAAATTAAATAAAATAATAATTAGATATTTAGATAATTAAAACTTAAAAATAATATAGCATAATATATAAATAATTAATAGAGAATTAATGATCTGAAAACAACTAAATTGATTCTAAAAAAAATGCTCACAGTAGCTTTGCCTACCATTGCACAATACCTTTAACCACTGCATAATAAATATTTACATGGAAATGTTTTGTACCTACTTTTGGATACAAAGTGAAACTTTATTGTGTCTGTTTGAGTCAATAATATTTGTTCTCTGCTATAGATCAGGATACTAGGCAGAATAAATATCCTTCGAAGATGGACACATCCCAGTCACAGAACTCTAACACTGTAAATGTGTTATATAGAAAAAGGGACTTTCCAAGTGTGATTAAACTAAGGAGGCTGAGATAACAAGACTATACTGAACAATATAAGAAAGACTCAACTGGTCATTGGTAGCTTTAAGGACAAAAGCAGGACAGAGCCAAGGACTGTGGGCAGTTTCTAAAAGCTGTAAAAGGCAAGGGAATGTATTTTCCCCTAGAGTCATTAATATGAAACCTCTTGATTTTAGCCCAGGAAAACCTATTTTAGACTTCAGATCTCCAGAATTATAGGATAATAAATTTGCATTATTTTAAGCCATTATGTAGAAATTAGTTCTAGCAATAATAGAAAAATAATTCAATCAGGCACTTTATTTGGTTATAAAAATACTAAGATATCCTCTTGCCTTTAAGATCACAGTCCTCGCAATGGAGAAAATAGACACAAATTACAATTCTTAAGATTAAATGTTGAGGTATAAGGCTTTTTGATTCTTGGCTTCCTGTCAAGATGACAGTGTAGGCAAATGTGATGCATTTTCCCACAAACATATCAGAATTACAACTAAAGAACGACCATCTTCCAGAACCACCTGAATTCTAGCTGAACAGAACTTCTACAGCTAAGGATATAAAGAAGGAGCCATATCCAGATTGGTAGGAACAATGGAAATGTGGAAAGGGTTGGTCTCACAACCACTTTTGGCAGATAAAAATTGGGAGGAATATCTGGGCAGTGGAGATACCTCATAAGGAGCCAAGGATCCCAGTCTTACAACCAGGCCACCCCCTCAGCTGCGCGTTCCATTGCCAGGAAGAAAAGTTCATATAACTTCTGGCTGGTGAGAATTGTGTCTGAGATAAAGGACTTCTGGAGTGCCTGGTATTCCACTTAAAGGGCTTGGGCACAAACTTATCTGGGCTCACTGTCTCGGAGCTCCAGTACTGAAGCAGCAGCTTGAAAGGCACCAGGACATACACGAAGGAACTGAAGTGTCTGGCATCTGGGTAAGACCTAGAGTGGTAACTTTCTGCCAGACAGAAGTGCCAGCAAAGACCATTTTTCCTTTTCTGAGCCTTTCTCCCATAGAACTGGCAGAAGAACACCATACCTGAGTCTCCATCCACCTGGTTATTACTGTTCACGTGGCCAGGTGATTCCCTGAGATCATGCTTCACCCAACTGTCAGGCCCACCAAGCTGTTTCCAGTGGTTTTTCCATACCAATGACCTGTCTTGGCTCATGCTTCATACTTCCCTAAAATCTTTGAAGCAATCAGCATCTGGCCACAGTATGCCCTGCACCTCTCACTAAATGGCACCAGGCCTGGCACTAGCAGCAGCCAGCATTAGTTCACAACTTGGCCTCTCCCAGGCACGTCTAAGCCCAACAAAAGTAACAGCCATCTACAGATTGCTTTATTTCTCATGCCAGGTATTCCTAGGCAACACAAGCAATAGCTAACCTTGGCCTGAACCTTCCAGGAGGTTCCAGAGCCAGTGCACCCACTGGAGAAAATCAGATTACATCAAAGCACCACCCAATCACCTCACAAGCAACACATTCAAGTGGTGGACTCAACAAGCACCAGAGCCCTGCTGAAGTAAGTCTTGTTCCACGGGATGGGCCCCTTAAACAGCTCATCTACCATGATGGGTGTAGCCAGTCCTTGCACCTGATCTGCATGAGAGTAAATTTCTTCCATTAATGTGCCAACAGTAATCAAGGCTCAACTACAATAGAAAGGTGTATAAGGCCCACAAAAGGGGCACATCTGGAGCGCTCAGCTCAGGTGAGTGGGGAGGCTGTGCCACTGAAACCTACAGCACACCTACTACATAAGGCTATACCAAACCTAGGAGATAGAGCAACTCTACCTAATCCATAGAAACAAACATAGAAAGGCTCCCAAAATGAAGAGACAAAGAAACATGTCCCAAAGGAAATAATGAAACAAACTCCAGACAAAGAATTAAACAAGAGAGAAATAAGCAATCTACTAGATGCAGAGCTCAAAAAACTGATTATAAGGATGCTTAATGAACTTAGGGGAAGAGTAGATGAAATTAATGAGAACATCAAAAAAGAGATGGGAAAAATAAAAACAGAACTATAGACCATAAAAAAGAACCTCAGAAATGAAAAATACATTAATTGAAGAATACAAGGAATCAAAAGTGAAGTAGATGTAGCAGAGGATCAAATCAAAGATTTGGAAAATGAGGAAGCAGAAAATAGAACAGAAAAAAGAAAACATATTTAAAAATGAGGATAATATAAGAGGCCTCTGCACCATTTTTGGATGTACCAACATTGACATAGTGGGGTTCTGGAAGGAGAAGAGAGAGAGTAAGGAATTGAAAACCTATGTAAAAAAAAAAAATGTAATGATGGAAAATTTCCCTAACCTGGTAAAGGACATAGAGATACAAGTTCAGGAAACACAGAGAGTATCAAATAAGATGAACCCAAAAAGACCCACACAAAGACACATCATAATTAAAATGCTAAAGGCTAAAGCAAAGAAAATCTTAAAAGCAGCAAGAGAAAAACAATTACCCATGAGGGAACTGTCAGTTGATTTCTCAAAAGGAACTTTGCAGGCTAGAAGGGATTGGCAGGAAATATTCAAAGTAAAGAAAGCAAGGATCTACAACCAAGATTCCCTAGCAAAGCCATCATTTAGAATCGAAGGATAGATAAAAAGTTTCCCAAGCAAGAAAAAGCTAAAGGAGTTCATCACCACAAAACCAGTATTATATGAAATGTTAATGGGTCTGCTTTAGAAAGATGAAATTTTTAAAAAGATAAAAAATATGAATAAAATGGCAATAAATACACACACACACACACTCTTAAATCTAGAAAATAAAATAAGCCAGAAGAACAGAAACAGACTCATAGATACAGAGAACATTTTGATGGTTGTCAGATGGGAGGAGGTTTAGGGAATGGGTGAAAAAGGTGAAGGGAAGGGATTAATAAGTACAAATTGGTAGTTATAGAATAGTCAGAAGATGTGAAGTATAGCATAGAGAATATAAGCAATAATATGATAACTACATATGGAGTGAGATGGTATGAGTTTTTTGGGACTCTAGACTTTCTGATTCTTTTCAATTATGTGTATTTATTGTATCTATTGAATTCTTACTTTAGCAATCTGTAGATATCCTAGATGTCTGCTTGTTAGATAAAATTTATTTTGGTGGTTTTAAATTATTGATTGAAATAGATAAAACTTACAACTTTGTATTATCTCCACCTATGTTATTAGAACACTCTTCATGTCCTTCTGATTACTGTAGATGATGTTTTAACATTATTCATTACTAAGTTAGGGATGAAAAGGGACATTAACATCTTTTTCCTCCTTTTTTAAATTTTAAAAAATATTTTAAATTATAGTTTACATTCAATATTATTTTGTATTAGTTTTAGGTATACAGCATAGTGGTTGGAAAATCATATACTTTACAAAGTGTTTCCCCTGATATTTCCTGTACCCAACTGGCACCATAATAGTTATTACAGTATTATTACTATATTTCCTGTTGTACTTTACATCCCCATGACTATTTTTTAACTACCATTATGTACTCTTCAATCCCTTCACCTTTTTTCACTCAGTCCCCCAACCCCGTCCCTTCTGGCAACCATCAGTCTGTTCTCTGTATCTATGCGTCTGTTTCTGTTTTGTTTGTTCATTTATGCTGTTCTTTATATTCTACATATTAGTGAAGTCATATGGTATTTGTCGTTCTCTGAGTGGCTTATTTTACTGAGCATAATACCCTCAAGGACCATCCATGCTGTTGCAAATGGTAGGATTTCCTTCCTGTGTATGGCTGAATAATATTGAATTGTATATACGTACCACCACTTTTTGATAAACACATCTATTGATGCGCACTTGGGTTGCTTCCATAGGTTGGCTATTGTAAATAATGCTGCAATGAACATAGGGGTGCATATATTCTTTCTAACTAGTATTTGGAGTTACTTTGGATATATACTCAGAAGTGGAATCGGTGGATCAGGCGGCAGTTCCATTTTTAATTTTTTTGAGCAACCTCTATACCGTTTTCTTTTTTTCCTTTTTATTGAATTTATTGGGGTGACATTGGGTGATACAGGTTTCAGGTGCACAATTTCACAACATATCTTTGGTATACTGAATTGTGTGTTCACAACTTCAAGTCAAGTCCCCTTTCATCACTATTTACTATTTATCCCCCAATACCCTGTTTCTCTCCACTCCAACATCCCCGCCCCCTGGCAATAACCACACTGTTGTCTGTGTCCATGAAGTTCTCTCTTTCTCTCTTTTTCTCTCTCTGTCTCCCCACCCCTTTCTCTCTCTCCATAGTTTTCCATAGTGACTGCATCAATCTGCATTCCCATAAACACTACTTAAGTGTTCTCTTTTCTCCACATCCTCACTAACACTTGTCTGTGAATTTATTGACAATAGCCATTCTGACAGGTGTAAGGTGATACCTCATTGTGATTTTAATTTGAATTTCTCTAATGTTGAGCATCTTTACATATGTCTCTTACCTATCTGTACATTCTCTTTAGAGAAGTGTCTATTTATGTCCTATGCCCATTTTTTAGAAATTTTCTACTTTTCACTGTCAACTTCACCTAACAGTTTGGCAGACAATAATAATACATCATAGGGCATTTATACATAAACTATAGTTTTTGAATCCTGGAATTTTTACAAAGTAAGCAAAATATGTCAATTGGCATTTTGTAAATGAGGTTTAACAAATAAACCACATAGAATTTAAAATTTGGGAAGGGAATCACAAGCATTGCCCACAGGTGCTTAGAGACTCACCTACAACAGCAGTGTGAACACCTTGGCAACAAAGACAAAATAACTTGTAAATGTGCAAATGGGAAGAGCATGTTTTAGTTACAATTTTGAGGTTATTTCTCTAACAACTGCCAGTAGTAGGTCTACATATTAGCCAAAACCAAGAAGAAAAAGGACAGTTCCATTTTGTTGCTCCTTTCATGGAAAATTTAAATATTTATAAGATGTTTTCTTTTGTTGTCCATTTTTTATTTCATATACAAATTTTTCTCCAAATTAAATTTTTTTTCTTGACACTTTCAATATGGGGACCCTTGACACAGTCAGGGTCAAGTCAAAATCAGAAATCACATCATTTCTCTGTTCAAAGGTAATCTAATAAAAAGAATTCTCTACTAACATTGTTAGATAGGTAACTGAACAGATAAAGAGTACTCTAAAGTAGCAAATTATAAAAGTAGCAAATACAGGAAGCAGTTACCACTCCTAGAACAAGGGGAAACAATAGAAAATTTTAGAATTATTAAACTCAGAACCTTAGAGGAAGCTGTGGAGCTAAAACTCAGATCACTGAGGAGAAGGGGCTTCTGGCCGGTTACATCTGGTTTCTCCGAGACAAGACATTTTGAAGTTAATTTTGCAAGTGTTGGAGAAACTTCAAACTGCTGGAGTGAAGAAGTGCTGCTGGGGTGACGTGTATATATCAGTGAAGTCTGTTCAATCCAATGCTTTGTTCAATTCCACAATATCCTTTAAGATATTTTGTTTGGAAGATCTATCCATTGTTGACAGTGGGGTGTTAAAATTCAAAGTAATCAGTGTGATGCTGTCTATATCTTTCTTGAAGTCCTCCAAGATTTTCCTTATATATGGGTGCTCCTATGTTGGGAGCATATAGGTTTACAATGTTTATGCCTTCTTGATGGATTCTTTATTTGAGTATTATAAAAGTGTCCTCTGGGTCTCTTTTTATGGCCTTTGTTTTGAAATCTATTTCATCTGATATAAGTATCAGTACCCCGGCTTTTTTTTTTCCTGTCAATTTACTTTGAGGGTTTTTTTTTTCCTATCCCTTTACTTTCATTCTGTGTAGGACCTTTGTTCTGAGGTGCATCCCATGTAGGCAGCATATGTGCAGGTCATGTTTTCTAATCCATTCAGCTATCCTATGTCTTTTGATTGGAGCATTTAATACATTTACATTTAAAGTTATTATAGATAGGTATTTATTCATTTTTTTCCCTTTGTACAGGTGTCTTTCTCTTTCTCACTTTTTTTTTCATCTTCTTAAAGCAGTCCCTTTAGTATATCTTGCAATGCTGGTTTGGTGGAGGTGTATTCTTTCAGCCTTCTTTTTTCCGGGAAACTCCTTATTTCATCTTCCATTTTAATTGAGAGCCTTGCTGGGTAGAGCAGTCTGGTTGCAGGACTTTGCTTTTCACTGCCATTCCCTTCTGGCTTGCAGTGTTTGTTGAGAAGTCAGCTGCTAGCCATGTCAGGGCTCCCTTATATGTTACTTCCTGTTTCTCCCTCCCTGCCTTTAAGATTCTCTCTTTTTCTTTGATCTTTGCCATTTTAATCATGATATGTTGGAGTAGGGCTCTTTGGGCTCCTGTTGAATGAGACCCTCTGTATTTCCTGGACTTGTTTGACTTTTTCTCTCCTCAGATTAGGAAAGTTTTCCATCATTACTTTTTCAAACAGGTTTTCTATTCCTTGCTCCTCCTCTTTTCTCTTGTATCTGTATTATTATACAGATATGATTATGTTTCATGTTGTCCTGAATTTCCCTTAATACTTCTTCATTCTTTTTGCTCTTTTCATTTTTCATTTTCTTGCTCTTTCTGGCTGCTTTTTTCTACCTTGTCCTCCAGCTCACTGATTCAGTCCTCTGTTTCACCTAGCCTTCTTTTGATTCCTTCTACTGTGCTCTTCAATTCAGAAATTGTATTCTTCATTTCCTCTTTCCTCTTGTGGATAGTTGCTATGTCCTTTTCCATGCTGAAATAGTTTGCAATAAGTTCCTTGTAGTTTCTCTGTAGTTTCTGGTAATTTTCCCTGAGCTCACTGAACTCATTCAGCTTCCTTATAGCCATTGTTCTGAACTCAATATCTGACGGTTTACTTGCCTCTGTTTCATGTAGTACTCTTTCTGGGGATTCCTCCTTTCACTTCAATTGAGGGTTGTTTCTGTGGCTTCCCATTATTTGTGAGGCTCTTCTTTTTTGTTTCTGCTTGTTAAATTGATCTGTTTTGACTTCCTGACTTTGTGGTGTGAAGTTCTCTGATAGGAGACCTGTGAGATTCAGTGGTGCAGTCTCCTTGATCTCTTGAACTTGATGCTCTTTGGATGCTTTTTATGCTGTTTATGTTGGCCCTGTGGAAGTGATTGGGTTTTGACTATTGTTTGGTCATTCTTTGGTGAGCTCTTCCCTCTAGCTTGTTGACTAAGGTCACTCTGCCCACTTTGTCTCGTATGTTTTTGTGCAGGTGCTGCCATATACAACCACAAAGCTTAGGAAACAAACGCACATCTGCAAAAATTACTATCCCCTGCCAATCCCACTATCAACTGCAAATGAACCAGTATTAATAATGCTGTAAAGAGATCAAGACTATTATAAAAAAGGAGAAAAATAAACTATTAGTATGAAATCTAATGACTTAATATGCACCAAATTGATGGACCCAAAGAGAACATTAAAAAGCTGTTTAGTTAAGAAAATATTGCAAATTATGGAGAAGATGACAGTGGATTTTGTCTCGGTGGCCTCTAGTTTTACCGCTGTTTTTTCATTCTGGATCTGCCTCTGGTGATGTCAGATATTTACCCCGTCTAACCTTAGGCTGTCTGTTCAAGACTTCCAGGAACCTACTGTCTGTTCCTATCTCCTTCAGTTGTTCATCTAGCCACTCTGCTCTCAGCAGTCAGGCTTAGACACTACCAGGTGGGGCAGAATCCCACTTGAGGTCAGGGCTATTGTTTCCTCTCATGCTGCTCAGAGGGGGTCTGCCTGAGCAAGATGGCTGCTACCCTATGGGGAATGACTCAGCACTGAAATCCCTGCAGTACTCCCTCATTTCTCTCCCCAAAGCCTCTATCCCCAACTTCTCCTCAGATGTCTCTAGCCCACTCTGCCCCCCCGGCCCCATTTGCCAGAGCCCACAGTAAGTGGCTGCAAATAAAAATTTAGGCATTGGTTCTTTAAACAGCTCTATGGGTCTCTAGCCACCCATCTCTGGCAGACAGCAACTCTGCTGCTTTTTGCAGCTGGGTGTTATCTGTGTGCTTTCTAGGTTCTGGTGCTATAGGCTGTGGATCCCCACTTATGGTTTAGACCCCACTCTTCCCAGGGGGATCCAACTGGATGCTTAAATATCCCTCTGGTGATTCTGCCTATGAGCACCCAGCCAGCCTTCTTAAGTCTCTACTGCACTCCTTATCAGTCAGGTTGTGCTAAAGCTGATTCTCCTCTCTGTCTGAGGTTATAAGGCTTCTCTCTCACTATTGTTCACTTGTCTGTTCCAGGTGAATTCTCCACAATTTAGTTGTAATTCCAGATTGGTCCTGGGAGATCATTGTGACTTCCATTCACTCCTCCACCATCTTGCCCCTCTCTGAGAAAAAGAGTCTTATTGAAATCCATAAAAAAAGTGTCATTTTGTCTGCCTGATTATTGATAGCCATTAATGAGCATGAACATGGAACACAAATACCATCATGCTCTACCTATTCAGAGGTGAGGAATAGCTTACAATTAGGGCAAGAGAAGCTTAGGAAGATTTGACAGATTTAGAGAAATTCAGTAACTTACCCCAAGTAAAAAATAGACACTAGAAGAGCAATGATCCTACCACAAATATATTTGATACTAGCTTACACATCTCTCATTATTCTACAGGGTCTCTAAAAGAAGAGGGGGGGAAAGAAACCAGAGAAAGGACATAATTACACTATCAACAAAGTTCTTTTTTTAAAAAAAGGAATTTTTAAAGATGATGGTCTTCATCAAGGTCAATGCTGCAAATAGTTGTACAGACCAAGGTCTGAGGAAAAAAAAGAAAAGAACAACCTAACAACCCTAACTGAAAGTCATTTTTCACCTTAAAAGTGAAGTTTCAATTGATAAATGAAGATAGCAATCAAATTTCAATGGATCCTCTAGCAGGGGTGTCGAACCTTTTGGTGTCTCTGTGCCACACTGGAAGGAGGAGAGTTGTCTTGGGCCACACATTAAATACACTTTAACACATAATTACAAAAAATATGTCATAACATTTTAAGTAAATTTATGATTTTGTGTTGGGCCACACTCTCAGCCATTCTGGGCTGCATGCAGCCCATGGGCAGCAGATTGGACACCGCTGCAAGAAAATGCAAGGAGAGTGGCAGGGTAGATAGAACCAAAAGACAAGGAGATGAGAGATGGTAGGTGACAGAAGACCAGAAAGAGGTGAACAAAACAGAGAGAGGTGAGGGGTTGAAGGTAATGTTGTGTTAATGTGATGTGTGTGTGAAAGGCTGGATGAGTACCAAGTAAATATTAAGTCCAATGTATTCTCCAGGTTCCCCAATAAAGGAGAATTTACAAGGATGTTTACTTACAGAACTGCTTGGATTATTAAAAGATTGTGAACCCAGGGACAGTGAATGGTACATAGGTGGTACTCAACAAATAGTAGTTAGCAGTGACAATAGTAGTAATTATGATAATAGCTTACATTTATTGAGGCATTATTATATACCAGATAACTGTATTAAGCAATATTTACATTATCTCATTTAATCATCACAATAACTCTAAAATTGCCAATATTATCGTTATCATTTTATAAATGAGGGAACCAAGGTTTAGAGATGAGTAACTTGTTCAAGATCACATAACTAGTGACAGAGTCAGCAATCTCTCTCTCTGATTCCAAAAGTCATTTACTGACTAGTAAAGAAAGAGAAGAAGGGAAGGAAGGAAGGATAGGGGGAGGGAGGAAAAAACAAGAGAAGGAAATCTTAGTATGAAATACTTAAATTAGTAATGACGGCACTTGATCATAAAGACTCTCTAACAATAAATTCACATATACCCCATTTAAACATAGAATATGTAAAAGGAGTGTTTTGCTTCTAACCTGACCACATCTAGTCTTACTTTGATCATATTTTTCATAATCTAGAGTTTTTTAAACCTATATTCCTCAGTGCAGGACAATTCCAGACATTTTAAATCCTTTAGCCACTCCTGGAACAAAATTATTTATTACCTTTGGGTTCAAATCTTCTTTTAGAATCAAAATTTTAGAAATTATAACTGTCAATCTATAAGATAACTGTATGAGGTGTCCCTTTTAAACTTTTCCATTCCCTCTCCTGCATCTGAATTGTAGGAGTAAACACCTTCTTCAGTGAATCTGCAGTGGCAGGTGAGTGTGCTACCAATTTATGAGAAACATAAAGCTTGAGTCAAGCTATATCACCTGTGATACTTTGTCTACAAACCAAAACTATTACAGAAGTGAGAGAAGAGATGAAGTGGCAAATACTCTATCTCAAATTTGGTTTGTCCAAGCCAGTAATTCATTCTGTTCTTCTTCCTACTGAGCAAATGACCTAAAAGAGTACTAGTTGTTTAAGTTTCATAACATTTTCTTTAAAATATAATGACTGCTATTTTACCAAATTCCTTTCATATCCATTATTTCATTCAACCTAATGATAACCTTAGGAAATCAATATTATCATTTCATAAATCACAAAGCTGAGGTTCACTGGGATAAACATACTAAGGGTTACAGGACTGAAATGCAGATTTTTCCCATCAAATTTCCTCTAAACTATAAAACCCCCTAGAAAGTTTAAGTTAATAGTCACCAGAATTTTTTCAATCTGTCTCATTGTTAGCCTTTCTAATTACATTCTACGCTCTATGTTGAAAATTGTGGACATTCTAGTATTGTGAGGACATTGTGAGTATTGTGTCATTTAATATTGTGTTTTTATTTCGTATGTATAGGAAACTTACTATCAGTATCCCCTAAAAATAAATTGGATGTCAACACTTATTTGGACTTTTCTTTTTCTTCTTCTTCATATAAAAATTCAAACTTATCTCTTTTATATTTTCCTTTATGTCTGTAATAATTAAGCCAATTTCCCATTGTTTATCTCATAGTCTTCCAAACTTTAGAACTAGAAGCTATTCAGCTTCCTCTTTGAAGAATAGTCTAAATCCCTAAGGATCATATACTATAACAGTCATTATTGATAAGTATGTTAAACTTATCAATAGCCTGTGTTATCTCATATGAATTGGCCCTGTTACAATATTTTTATTATAAAATCTCCTTACTCTTCTGTTCATTTATTTCATAAATTTAATTCAAGAATATACTTTCAAGATTTTATCAACCAATTCCTATTTTTAGCTCAAAAAATTTTGTATCTACTATAGTACCTTGCAATTTCTCTTTTACAATGTTGTTTCATTGCATTTTAAATTATTTATTTTTAAATAATTTTAAACACACATCGTTTCTCTGCCTTTTGGCTAAGATCATGTGTAGTATCTGTTCTTATCAGTTTAACATCTGATACATCCTCTATCCAAGGACATTATATTAAATGGATTTTTTGGAGCTGGAAGATGGAATAGGAGCTTGACCTACCCACTCCATGCATTGACCTGGTACTACAGTACTTCTGGTAACAGTGCAACAAAAAAAAAAAAAGAAGAAGAAGAAGAAGAAAAACAATAACTTAAAACACACAGAAGAGCTGAAAATAGTTACAAAGAGTTTCTATGTACTTTTTACCTTACTTCTCCTAATTTTAACTAGTTATATAACCATGGTACAATGATAAAAACTAAGAAACTAATATTAGTACAATTCTATTAACTAAACTATAGACTTTATTTGGATTTCACCAACTTTTCACTAATGTCCTTTTTCTATATCAAGATCTAATTCAGGACTTATAAATAATAATGATGGTGATCCAAACAACAGCAGCAAAAAACAATTTTTCTGAATTACACTCAAATAATATAAAAAATAGCCATTTGTTCATACTGACATAGCAAGTGATTAAATAAATAAGTGGGAATAAAATACGTGTCTTCTTAACAGAAGTGTTAATAAGTGTAGAAGGAATGACAGAAATAGATTACCATAGAATGTCACAGTAGTAATCACTGTAGGCAAAATCCACTAGTGAAGGTTTATTTATTTTTAAAACTTTTCATTGTTGTTCAATTACAGTTGTCCCCATTTTTCCCCCATTACTCCCCCCTGTCCTAACCACCCCTGCAACATACAATCCTCCCCCTGTGCCCCGTTGTTTTTGTCCATGGGTCCTTTATACATGTTCCTTGATTTGACCCTTCCCCTTCTTTCCCCTGTTATTCCCCTCCCCCTTTCCCTCTGGTCAATGTCAGTTTGTTCTTTATTTCCATGTCTCTGGTTCTATTTTATTTGCTTGTTTGTTTTGTTGATAAGATTCCACTTACAGGTGAGATGATATGGTATTTATCTTTCACTGCCTAGGTTATATCACTTACCATAATACTCTCCAGTTCCATCCATGCTGTCACAAAGGGTAGGAGTTCCTTTCTTCTTTATGCTGTGTAGTAGTCCACTGTGTAAATGTACCACAGTTTTTTAATCCACTCATTTACTGATGGGCACTTAGGCTGAATATTTAAATTAGTGGGTAAATGTTTATTGAGAAACAGAATAATAGCAATTCAGCGCCTTCCTCCATGTAAAGTTTGAGAATTCCTAATACAAGCCCATTTGAAAAGTAAGTTTATCAACTAGAATACACTATTTCTGCATGGTAGTTTTTGTCTTTAGCATTACAGTATCCAGTATTTTCAAAAGTTAACTTGGATCAGCTCCTTTCTTTCCTACTCTGTTCAGTGTAGTTATGCCAATCATTAGTCACAGTCTAGATTGTACCTTGAGGTTTCTTAACATCCTGGTTGGTTTTTTTATTAACATACATACTCTTTAAGTATAGAATTGTATGGATTTTTACAAATGTATTAAGTTCTGTATTAATTGCCATAGTGCCATACAGAACAGATCAATCACCCCCAAAATTCTCTTGTACTTCCCTTTTGTAATCAATCTCTAACTCCACTGTTAACCACTAATTTGTTTTCTTTTTATTCAGCAAAAGATAAATAATTTATTGCTTTATTCTTTCTCTTGCCATCACCTCCCTTTATTTTTAATTATATTTTATTGTTTACACTGTTACAATTATACCAGTTTTTTCCCCTTTGCTCTCCTCTACCCAGCTCCCCCACTCCCTCAGGCAATCCCCACACCATTGTCCACATCCATGGGCCATGCATATATTATTGTGCTTACTTTACAATCCCATGACTATTTTATAATTAACAATTTGTACTTCTTAATCCCTCTACCTTTCTCACTCATTCCCCCAAACTCCCTTCCCATCTGGCATCCATTAAAACATTATCTGTATCTATGATTGTGTTTCTGTTCTGCTTGTTTGTTTATTTTGTTTTTTAGAATCAATTGTTGATAGATATGTATTTTTTGACATTTTATTGTTCATATTTTTTATCTTCTTCTTCTTCAAGATGATCCTTTAACATTTCATATAATACGGGTTTGTTAGTGATGAATGCCTTTAGCTATTTCTTGTCTGGGAAGATGTTTGTCCCTCGATTCTAAATGACAGCTTTGCTGGGTAGAGTGATCTTGGTTGTGGGTTCTTGCTTTCATCACTTCGAATATTTCTTGACAATCTTATCTAGCCCGTAAAGTTTCTCTTGAGATATCAGCTGGCAGTCTTATGGGAGCTTCCTTGGAAGTAATTAACTTCTTTTCTCTCACTGCTTTTAAGATTCTTTGTCTTTAAACTTTGGCATTTTAATTATGTTGTGTCTTAGTGTGGGCCTCTTTGGGTTCCTCTTGTTTGGGATGCTCTGTTTCCTGGACTTGTATGCCTATTTCCTCCAAAGGTTGGGGAAGTCTTCTGTCATTATTTCTTCAAATAGTTTTCCAATTTCCTTCTCTCTCTATTCTCCTTCCAGCACTCCCATAATGGGAATGTTGGTATGCTTGAAGTTGTCCCAGAGGGTCCTTATACTATCCTTATTTTTTAGAGTATTTTTTCTTGTTGTCCTTTCTCTTTTAAAATATATTTTATTGATTATGCTATGACAGTTGTCCCATTTTTTTCTCCCTTTTATCTCCCTTTGCCCCACACTCCTTTTCCTCCAGCATTCACCCCTTCCTAGTTCATGTCCATGGGTTGAACATATAAGTTCTTCAGCTTTTCCATTTCCTATACTATTCTTAATCTCTCCCTGTCTATTTTGTGCCTACCAATTATGCTTCTTATTCCAGATAAGGTAAAATTAAAGAAGTTCATCTTCTTGCTGTTCTGGTTCTCATTTGCTTCCTAATATTATATTGCTGATTTGATTCTCAGTTTCATCCACTCTACTCTTGATTCCTTGTAAATTGTACTTTATTTCAATTAGTGTATCTTTTATTTCTGACTGGATTTTTAATGCTATTGAGGTCCTCACCAAGTTCCTTGAGCACCTTTCTAACTAGTGTTTTGAACTCTGCATTTAGTGGATTGTTTATCTCCATTTTGTTTAGTTTTTTTTCTGGAGTTTCATTCTGTTCTTTCAGTTGGGCTATGTTTCTTTGTCTCCTCATTTTGGCAGCATCCCTGTGTTTGTTTGTATGCATTAGGTAGAGCTGCTCTCTCAGGCTTGGTAGGGTGGTCTAATTTCATAGGTATACTATAGGTTCTAGTGGCACAGTCTCCTCTAATACCCAAGCTGGGTACTTCACGTATGCCCAATGTGTAGGCTGTGTATAGTCTCTGATAGTTGAGCCTTGATTGCTATTGGCACGTCCAAGGTCAGCCAAGGTCAGAACACAGACTGTGTTCTGTTTTGGGTCACAGAGCATAATCTACAAAGTGATCTGCAGATGGTTGCTATGTGCTGGGCTTGGAGGTGCCCAGGTGAGGCCAAGCTGTGAACCAAGGCCAGTGCCAAGCCTAGGGTAACTTAGCAAGAGGCATGGGATTCACTGAAGGCAGATGCTGCTTGTTTGAGAGATTTTAGGAAAATCTGAAGCATGAGCCAAGACAAACCATTCATATGGAAGAGCTCCTGGAAACAGCTTGTGTAGGCCCAAAAGATGGGTGGGGCGCCTCAGGGAATCACCAGTGTTGGAAAAATAGTGTGAGGCCAGTTGATAGAGTCTCAAATATGACACCCTCCTGCTGGCTCTGTTGCTCTATGGTCACAGGGCTCATCAAAGGAACAATCGCCTCTACCAGCACTTCTCTCTGGGAGAAAGCTGCCTCCCAGCCCTCACCCTGATGCTGGTCAATTCAGTTCCTCACTGTATGTCTCTGATGCCTTCAATCTGCTGTCTCCATGCTGGAGCTCAGAGGGAGTGAGTACAAGTAAGTCTGTGCATGAACACTTTAAGAGGAACTGCCTGAGACTTCAGCAGTTTCTGTATTCCTCAGCTTCAACCCCCACTGGTTTTTACAGCACAAAGTTATGGGAACGTCTCTTCTTGGCATGGGAGCTCTGGGTGGAGGGCCTGGTGTGGGGCTGGGACCTCTCACTCCTCAGATATCCCTCTTGATTTTTATATGCCACATGTGGGTGTGGGACCCACCCGTTCTGCATCTCTCCCCCTCCTACCAGTCTTATTGTGGTTACTTCTTTAATTCCATAGTTGTAGGTCTTCGTAAGGCTCAATTTCTGACAGTTTTGAATGACCACTGTCATATAGCTTAGCTGTAGTCCTGGTGTGGTTGTGCAGGAGGCAAGCCATGTCTATCTATGCCACCATCTTGACTGGAAGTTAATCTGTTCTCCAACTCTCTATCTCTACGTCTCCTGGAAAGTCATATAAAAGGAATTATATGGGGTCTGGCACAAATAATGCCCCATTTTTATTATAAAATCTCTTATTATAAAATCATAAGCATGTAATTCTGTAACAAAATAATATCATACTCAATCAAGCACACCATATGGCATTTTAGGTTAAATGTTCAAATTAAAACTATAAATTATTACACCCACATTATTACCCGCCAACCACACTCAAGCAGGCATTACTTCTGCCAGACCCTGTATAATATTCAGCCTTTCTTTGCCCCCTAGCTTCCTCACATAGAAAAATGGACTAAATATTTACCTAGTGTGCCCTGGCTGAGTGGCTCAGTTGGTTGGAGTGCCACGCCATATACCAAAAGGTTGAGGACTCAATCTCCAGTCAAGGCACATACCTAGATTAGGGGTTTGATCCCTGGTTGGGGCACATGCACATATGGGAGTCTGCTAATTGATGTTTCTTTTTCTCTCTCTCTCCCTGCCCCACTTCCTCTCTCACTGAAAACTCAATAAAAACATATCCTTGGGTAAGCGTTAAAAAAAAATTATAACACATAGTGTGAGTGGTGTGGAGAGGGGTCTGGGAGGTGTTTGGAAACCTCAGAATGATGTCATGAGGCGCTCCATGAATCTACTCCTCTGTAAATCAACCATAGCTGGTGAAAATAATTATGAAAAACAATCATGTGAAATTTCTTTAAATTATCCTAAGGGTATACAGCAAAGAAAGACACATTTACTAAATCTCAATAAGAAGAACAAAAGTCTGTGATAGTTGAGCTACAAACCACTCCCTTCACCAAGTCCCTTCTCTTAACAGCATCTAAAATCAGTAGGGTAGAAGCTTGACTCCAAGTGGGTACATCCAAAAACACAGGACTCCCTATCAACCCACCTTCCAGCCTAGAGTTATAGTATATCGCTAGAAGGTGCAGATCAACAGCATTTCTCATTTTGGCACCCAACAGGCAAGAACTGTTAATGGGCTATATCCTTCCATCCAATTCCAACTCACAGAACAGAGAGTCTACCATAGGTAGAAAGAGTCCACAAATATTGAAACCCCGGTTACTTTTGTCTCAGCTAGCTCACAGAACATAGGCTCAATACTAGGAAAGGCAAAACACTGGAAGCTACCACTCCCACACACTGCCCTGCTCATAAAGCAAGGGTATCACTTTGAGAGAAGTCACCACTGTCCCTGACTACAGCTCCAGTGCAGCCCCTCAGAAATGCTGCCCAGGGAGAGAAGGAGGCAATAATAACAGAAAGCTCAAGAGTTCTCCCCCAAAAAACTGACCATATTTAGAAAGAGTATGGAAAAGTTCATGACTAAGGATGCTCTCCAAAGCAAAGGAGGTTTGGAGACTTCCTGGTAGGCAATTAATAGGAGACTAATAGCTATATGAAAGCAACAAAAAAAAAAAAAAAAAAAAAAAAAAAGAGTAAATTGGAGAATTGGAGGCCCAGAGGAAAAGAAAGTTAAGTAGACTCATCCTGGAGTCCGAACAAACCACAAAGACTGGCCTGCAAAGTGGCACTAATTATTAAGTTGATCAGACTGCAGAGCTATTTATGCGCAAGGGGATTGCTAAAAACAACCTGTTAAAGTCTAACAGATGGATGTTATATCAAGAGAGACAGACAGTTTAATGGAGAAACTGGGAAAACTCAAGAGAGTTCTGCTAAAACCACTGTAATTCTAAGGTAACTCTTCACATGCCTCAAGCTACACTCTCTGAATGGAAACATGAGATGCTTCAAACAGTGGGGGTGGGTGAGGGATACCTCACTAAGTCCAGAAAAGCCATTAAACAAACAAGAAAATAAAATCAAACATTGCAGATGACTGGTGGGGGAATCCTTATTCAAAGTTGTTACAGTGTGCTATCTAAAATGTCAAATTTTTAACAAAAATTATAAGACATGCAAAAAAAACATAAAAATATGACTCACACTTAAAAAAAGAAAAACTGTAGACAGTAGCAACTGCTTGTAAGAGTATCCACACATCAGGCTTGTTGGGTAAAGACTTCAAAATAACCTTGTAAGTATGTTCAGAACACAAGCAATTAATAGGCTTCCTCATAGGCAATTAATAGGAGGCTATATGAAAGAAAAAAAAAAAAGAGCAAATTGGAGGCCCAGAGGAAAAGAGAAAAAATTAACAAAAACAGATACCCATAGAAAATTTAATACCATTAAGTATACCAACACAGGCATAATGAAAATACCAGGGTAGAGGAGAGAAAGTATAAAAAAAAAAAAACTTTTAAAGAAGTAAGGGCTAAAAATTTCCCAAATTTGATTAAAATAATCTACAAATATAAGAAGCTCCAAGTAGAAAAATGTAAAGAGATCCATACCCAGACATATCAGTCAAAATGTTGAAAACTAATTACAAAAAGATAATCTTAAAATCAAGTGAAAAGCTATTTGAAACAAAAAGGGAACATCAATAAAATTGGCAGCTGATGTTTCATCAGAAACAATGTAGGCCAGACAGTAGTATATGATGTATTGAGCATTTTGAAAAGGTTTAAAAGAAACAAAATGTCAGTCAAGGATCTTATATACAGCAAAATTATCTTTCAGAAATATAGGTGAACATTCCCAGATAAAGAAAAACTGATAGAATTTGTTCTAATACATTGGTTTACAAGACAAATTAAAGGAAGACAAATTGAGTCCATATTAAAAAAATTAAAAAAAGAACACCAATAAAGTATAAAAATATAGAGGACACAATAAGAGTATATTTCTTCTTCTTTCACCTATTAACTAATTTTTAAAAACAATTACACATATATGCATATGAGGCAATCCCATTAGATGAATTTTAACCTGATTTAAAGCTAATATTACCCTGAAACCAAAACCAGACAAGACAAAACACCAAAATTACAGGCCAATATTTCTTGAATATAGACTCAAAAAAATCCTCAACAAAATACTAGCAAACCAAATATAGCAATACATAAAGAAATATTTTATACTTTTACTAAGTGTAATTTATCCCAGTAATACAAGTTTCATTGCACATCTGAAATGGTGTATAATACACCATATCAATAAAAATAAAAACAAAGAACACATGGTCATCTCAATAAATACATATATGCATCACTCCATTATTATAAAAGCCCTTCACAACAAATACAAAGTAACTTTCTCATCCTGATAAAAAGCATCTATGAAAACACCACAGCAAACATCATACTAAATAATGAAAGATCAAATGCCTTGCTCCAAGACCAAGATGCATGCTCTTATTTCTATTCAACATTGTACTGGAGGTCTTAGTCATGGATTCCAGGCAAAAAATTAAATGAAAAATTATCCACATATGATGGACGACATGACCTTGTATAAAGAAAAATCCCAAGTGATTCATATGCTCCTACCAAAATAAAAATGTTATTGAAACTAATAAAGGAATTCAGTAACATTGAATGAGACAAGATTAATATCCAAAAATCTATTTAACCTCCATACAATGATAATTAAAAATGCAAAAGTAAAATTAAGAAATAAATTACCTTCATACCACCAAAAAGAATAAAGTACTCAGCCATAAAATTCACCAAAGATATATAAGGCTTGTACACTGAAAACTACAAAATATTTTTGAAATAAATAAGTGGAAAGACATAACCTCTCCATGGATCAAGACTTAATGTTACTAAAATGGCAATAAAATTGAATTTCAATCTAATCTTAATTTTTAACTTTGTATTATTGTATTAAATAAATATTGTATTTAATTTTTTAATCTTATTAAAATTTTAATACAATAAAATTTTTATCAAAATTCCAATCAACTTCTTGGCAAAAATTGATGAGATACTCCTAAATTCATATAGAAATTCAAGGGACATAAGACAATATAAGATGAAAAATAAATTTGGGGTACTCACACTTCTTCATTTCAAAACTATGACAAATCTGTAGTTCAAGACAGTGTGGTACTGGCAAAAAAGACAGACAGACATATAAATAAATAGAAGAGAAATAAACCCTCACATTTATTATAAATTGATTCCTAAAAAGGGTGCCAGAAAATTCAGTGGGGCAAAGAATAGTCCCTTCAATAAGAAAGGAAGGAAGGAAGAGAGGGAGGGAGTGAAAAGAGATAATGAGTTATGGTAAGGATGCTGAGAAACTGGAACACTCACACATTCCTTCTGAGACTGTAAAATAGAGCAACCACTTTGGAAAACAATTTGGCAGTTCCTCAGAAAAATTACATGTAAGAGTTATCATATGACCCAGCAATTCCACTCCTGGGTATACAT
This sequence comes from Pteronotus mesoamericanus, assembly GCF_021234165.1. NCBI lineage: Eukaryota > Metazoa > Chordata > Mammalia > Chiroptera > Mormoopidae > Pteronotus > Pteronotus mesoamericanus. The sequence goes on along the minus strand of NW_026555329.1, from coordinate 44,057,086 downwards.
CCAAGAGATATAAAAACATGTATCTGTAATAGGCCTGTTTTTAAGAGGAAATAAGCAATAATAAAAAAAATATGTCCACACAAAGCTTGTACAAGAATTTATATAAAAGCACTATTCACAATTAGCCACATGTGGATATAATCCAAATGTCCATCAACTGAGGAACAGATAAGTTAAATGTAGTATATCTATACAATGAAATACTGTTCAGCCATATAAAGGAATAAAATATTGATATGTACTACCAAATGGAAGAACCTTGAAAACATGCTAAGTGAAAGAGGCCGCTCAAGAAGGACAGGTGTTTCTATCAAATATATAGATTAGGCAAATCCATATAAACAGAAAGTATATTAGTGGTGACCAGTAGCTAGAGGGAGAGAGAATGGGAGTGAAGGTTGGTGGGGGTTTCTTTCAGGAGTTATGAGAATGTTCTGAAATTAGATAATAATGATAGTTGTATAATTCTGTGAATGTGATAAAAACAATAGATTATATACTTTAAAGGGTAATAATTTCATGGTATGTGACTAATATCTCAATAAAGCTGTTATTTTTATAGTCACACGTTCTTGAAATGATAAAATTATAAAGATGGAAACAAATTAGTAATTGTTATGGATTAAGAATGGGGCAGTGGTAGACATGACCATGAGAGGTAGCACAAGGTAGATCTTTGGGGTTATGGAAGTTCTGCATCTTGACTGTGTTGTGGTTACACAAATCTACACATTGGAGTAACACAATGAAATAGAACCATGTATATACACTGCACCATATCAGATTCCTGGTTTTGCTGTTACACTATTATTATGTAAAATGCAACCATTGAGAAAAACTGAATGAGGAATTCATATGACCTCTCTGTACCATCTTTGCAATTAACTCCCTGTGAGTCTGACTTCAAAATACAAAGTTTTAAAATATTAAAAAAAGAAAACTCTAATAGTCTTCAATCTAGTCTTTATCAACAATGTTGAAATCTAATCTTTTTCAACAATGTTGTAATTATTAACTTGACTCTGTATGAGTTCCCTAATACTTGAAAAAGATACCCTGGCAAATAGACATTCTAGGCTTTTGACAAATGTTTTTCCTTGCCAAGAAATAATTTGGTATACCTGATTATTAATTAATCGCATACTTGCTTAAAGCCAACCAAGTATTATGATTAGTTCTCCCCAGTGCCTGGCACTCTTTTGAATACAGGTAGCACACATGAAATAAATTATGAATGAACTCTGAATCTTCAGGTCTCAGAAAACAAATAGCTGTGGTGGCTCAATTTCAGTACTATGAAACCTAGTACTGAGGTAACATCAACCTCTAAGTATCATTTTTTTAAATACTTAGAGTATCATTTTAAAAAATAAATAAAGATTTTATTTTTTAGAGCAATTTTAGGTTAACAGCAGGATCAAGAGGACAGCACAAAGAGTTCCCATATACCCCTAGCGCCTACGCATGTATAACCATCCCCATTATCAACATCCACCACCAGTTACATTGTTACCATTGAAGAACTGACAAGTACAGATCAGATCAACTGAGGTGGCATTTTTTTCCATGTACAAGTTTCTCAGTTGCTGAAAAAAATACAGTCCTTATTTAATTAAACTTCTATTGTAGTTTTCATAAATATATTTCTCTGAGCTTAAATGCCATGAAATCCTCACTATCTGTATGAGAACTCTTTATTTAAATATGCCCTAGTTGCATTAATAAATGTTTCTGAATGAATGTAACTTTTTAAATAACATGATTTCATTGCATGTATTGTGTCAGGGGACCCCAGCATATAGAACAACATCCCGCTTAGCCTGTATCTGTTCCTGCATTTGGATTTCCCTGTACAGTTAGGTCATAGCTGCCCCTACCTTAGTGACAATTTGTGGATAAGTAAAATGGAGCATCATAGAATTAGAAACTAAATCTTAGCCTGGAGAAAGCTCTTTAACACAGATTTTACAATCCTTGATGGCTAGGAACAGGGCTTAGAATGGAACATGTGAATCCAGTTGCAGCTCAATAAATATTGTTTCTCAATATGCTCATACACGTCTATATATTAAAGTAGTGATTTCCCGTAACCTGGCATGTACTTCACAGTGCTTGTTTCTTGGTGCATTTATAGCTTGGTTAGTACCAGCATTTAAATGTATTACAAGTTCAGGCCCAGAGTTCTGGCTGACAGGGTATAAAAGAAGAATACATAGTTGCATTGATGAAGTTCCCAGAAACATTGCGTTAAATGGTAGGTATGTAAAATATGGCTTGGACCTGAGGACTTATTAACCCTCTATCTGAAATCTCTACCATGGGGTGCATGCTACATATGTCACAGGTAGGTGAACACAGACATACCTATATCCTGAATCTTCCTGGACTTAACTTGCTACCCAGGATCACCAGAATATGATGCTGCTGGTATGAGTACATCTGCTCCACTTCCAGCAGCTGGCTTCATGCTAGGTGGTCTGATAATTTGTATAAAGATACAGCTCTTCAGAATGGCATACAAGTGTTCCATGAAATGACTTTTTAGGTTCTCCGTTTTCATCTCCGACCACATTTCACCCACACTCTATGCTCTGGCCATAACACACCACCTGAGCTGCTCATACTTCCTCAGGCAGTTTCAGATATCCACTTCTTTGCTTACAGATCGGTTACTACCTCTGCCTGAAGTACCTTCCCCACCACCATCACATTTTCCAGAACACATCAATTCATCTTAAAAAGCTAATCAATATAAGTACAATATATGCATTATGTCATTGAAATTCTTTTTTAAAAAACCCAGCAAGGCAAAAATCATTGAAACCTCCACAGAAGAGGAAAGTGAGGCAAAGGAAGGTTGAGTAATGCCCAAAGTCATCCAGTGAGTAAATGGCAGGGCCCAAATAAAAGCCAGATATATTCTACAGTAAAGACCATGATTTCTCATATACGGCCTTTATTATGTTGAGGTATGCTCACTCTACTCACACTTTGCTGTTTTTATCATAAATGGGTGCTGTACCTTATCAAATACTTTTTCCACATCTATTGATATGATCGTATGATTTTTGTTTCCTTTTGTTTATATGATGTATTACGTTTATTGATTTGTGAATATTGAGCCATCCTTGCATCCGTGGGACGAATCCCACTTGACCATGGTGGATGACCTTTTTAATGTATTGCTGGATGCGGTTTGCCAATATTTTGTTGAAGATTTTATCATCTATGTTCATCAGTGATATCAGCCTGTAGTATTTTTCTTTGTGTGCCTTTATTTGGTTTTGGGATTAGGATGATGATGGCTTCATAAAAGGAGTTTGGGAGTCTTCCCTCTTCTTGGATTTTCTGGAATAGTCTAGGGGTTAGTTCCTCCTTAAATGTTTTGTAAAATTCTTCAGTGAAACCAGCGAGCTCAGGGCTTTTGAGTGCCAGGAGTTTTTTGATTACTGCTTCCATTTCACCAACTGCTACCAGTCTGTTCAGGCTTCCTGCTTCTTCTTCACTCAGTGTTGGAAGATTATATTTTTCTAGAAATTTGTCCACTTCACCCAGCTTTCCAAATTTCTTGGCATATAATTGTGGAAGCATATACTGTGTTCATGGACTGGAAGAATTAACATCATCAAAATGTCCATGCTACTTACATTTATAGATTCAATGCAATCCCTATTAAAATGCCTATTAAAATCTCTAGAGCAAGGAACATAAAGGAAAGAATAAACAAATGGGTCTTCATATTTCACAGATATAGAACAAACATTTAAAAAATTTATATGGAACCAAAAAATGACCCCAAATAGCTGCAGCAATTTTGAGAAAGAAAAACAGAGTAGGAGGGATCACAATACCTGATATCAAACTAAATTGCAAGGCCACTGTAATCAGAACAGTCTGGTACTGGCATAAGAACAGACACATAGACCAATGGAACAGAATAGAGAGGCCAGGAATAAACCCATGTTTCTATGGTCAATTAATATTTGACAAAGGGCACAGGAGCATAAAATGGAATAAAAATAGCCTCTTCAACAAAGGGTGTTGGGAGAACTGGACATTTACATGCAAAAAAATGAAACTCGACCACCAACTTACACCATACACAAAAATAAACTCAAGATGGATAAAAGACTTAAATATAAGAATAAACAAATGGGTCCTCATCAAAACAAAAAGGTTCTGCATGGCTAAAGAAAACATCAGTAAGATGAAAAGGGAACCAAACATATGGGAAAATATACTTGCCAATGATATCTCAGACAAGGGTTGGACCTCCAAAATATATAAAGAACTCACATGACTCTACCCTAGGAAAACAAACAACCCAATTAAAGAATAAGTAAAGGACCTGAACATTTCTCTAAGGAGGACATGCAGAGGGCCCAGAAATATGTGAAAGGATGTTTGATATCACTAGTCATCAGAGAGATGTAAGTTAAAACCACAATGAGATACCACTTCACACCAGTCAGAAGGGCAATCATAAACAAATCAATGAACAACAAGTGCTGGCAAGATTATGTAGAAAAGGGAATCCTATTGCACTGTTGGTGAGAACGCAGACTGGTGCAGCCACTGTGGAAAACAATTTGAAATTTCCTCAAAAAACTAAAAAGGGAACTGTCTTTTGACCCAGCAATTCCATTGCTGGGATTATATCCCAAGAATCCTGAAACACCAAATCAAAAGAACCTGTGCACCCCAATGTTCATAGCAACACAATTTATAATACCCAAAGGGTGGAAGCAACATAAGTTCCCAACAGTAAATCATGGATAAAAAAAACTATGGTACATTTACACAATGGAATACTACTCAGCAGAGGGAAGGAAGGAGCTCCTGCCCTTCAGGACGTCATGGATGGAACTGGAGAGCATTATGCTAAGTGAAATAAGCCAGGTGGTGAAAGACAAATACCGTATGATCTCATCTATACGTGGAACCTAATCAACAAAACAAACAAGTGAGCCAAATAAAACCAGAGACACGGAAATAAAGAACAAACTGACAGTAATCAGAAGGGAGGGGGAAGAGGAATAATGGGGGAAAATAGGGGAAGGGTGTTCAAGGAACATAAATAAATGACACATGGACAAAGCCAAATTGGTGAGGTTCAAGGGTGGGAGGTGGGATGGGTGGGGCATGAGGGAATAATTGGGGGGAAATGGAGAAAACTGTACTTGGAAAAGAAAAAAAAAAAAAAAAGACCGTGATAATAGCCACAACACTCCCTTCCATGGGGAATCTTCTAAATATCCTTAAATCTATACCAGGCTTGTGCTATCAAAATCTCTGATGCTCAAGCTCTGGGATCTATATTGTGGAAAAGTTCCAAGGTGCCTTGGTGTTGCGAACACTCCTGCCTGGTTTCAAGGACTGTAGCCTCGCCAATAGGCGAGAGGTCACCAAGGCTGGAGCTTAGCAAGGAGGCCTTGGGAAAATAGGCCTCCCACTGAGGGGACAAAGCCTGTCCCCCTGGCAGGGGCACAGCCTCTGCCTCCCTCACATAACCCTGCTTGGCCCTGGAGGATAGCTGGTTAGTCAATGATGGGTAAGACCCCTCCTTGGCAGGAGCAACCTAAGATAGGCACAGTTGCATAAGGCCCATCAAGGAAGGATGTGGGGGACACAGAGAAGGAGCAAAAGACCCTCGCCCTTTGGCTTTTTCATGGCCAGAGTCCTCATTCTGTCTGAAAGAAGTCTCTTTATGTCTTGGCTGCTCCACCCGCTTGAGGCCTGACACTGGTTTGAAACAATACTAAAGGCATATACAGCCTGATCTGGATCCAAGGACAATTAGGCCTAACAAAGGATTGCATTAAATCCTGTGAAACTTACTTTGCTAAGAATGCCCTTGAGTTAATAAGTACTGATGTTTGGGATCCGAACATAGAATGTGATCAGTTTCCCAGGTTTCAGGGCTGAATTGATGCCCCCCTACCTGCCAGACCCTGACGTGAGGCAAATCCCTATGTTCCTTCAATCATAGCTTTTTAACATTGATTAATGAGCTTTGCATGCATGCTGTATACCCCTGCGCATATGGTTCTCAATAAAAGCCAGTTCAAGAAAAGGGCTCAGGGCATTCTCCACTAGAGGGAATTGCCACCCCTTTTCCTGGCAGATTGAGAAATGTTTGGAATGACTTATTTTATTTTCCTCCATCTACAGCAACCTGGGGGAACTCTGTGTGGGACGTGGTACCCCCACCAACCTTAGTGCACATTCTGTTTGAGAAGAACTACCTGATGATATAGAAGGGCATACAACAATTATTGACACTACAGTGTAACACTAAGAAATTGGAGAGCATCTGAAACCAATTTTTAAAATTTAATCATTTTTCATAAAAGTTAAATGAGACATATCTATTTTGCAAAAATGAAAATCTGTAGGAAAGTATTTCCAAGAGTTACTACATTCTGGTAACATTTTAATTACATTTTATAAATTAACAAAAATCTGTTTTGTAAAGAAAAATGAATTTAAATTACCTTTCATTTAAATTCTTGACAAGGAATCAACTACAATTGTGTGGAGAAGATCTGAAAACTTGACTGAGTATAAGGCCGTCTTAATGTTCCTCAGGCATCAGAAATAAAATCTCAACTATGATAGAGAAATATTAACAAAAGCTCAGGCTTTGCACTACTCGTGTCTCATGACCCTGAAACAGCAAAGGAAGAATTATTATAATCAATAAATTTGAAATGTAGGAAAGCAAAAACAATGGCATATAAGAATCCACTGATTTTTGATAAGCTTTCTTTTTAAATTATGGAAACCTTGAGAAAAACAATGAAATTTAAACTTTTATTTTGCATGTTCTATAGAGGCCTTCCCTTTTGTTACTTTACAATTTATTTTTAAAGCAAGCCTTTTTGTCTTTGCATTTACATAATATAAGGTATTTGAAATAAAAATTTTTATCTTTTACTTGTTATTTTGTAATAAATTTAGACTTACAGCAAAGTTGCAAAGTACAGTTCCCATATACTACTCATCCAGCTTTTATTATTAACATCTTACCTAACCATGGTAAAAATCATCAGAACCCCAAAAAATTAAAATTGATACAGTACTACTAACTAATTTAAAGACCTTGCTTGAATTTTCACCAGTGCCACACTACTATCCTTTTCTCTGAACCAGGATACAATATAGGGTCCCACACTTTATATAATTATTACATCTTTTTAGGATTCACCAACCTGAAACAGTTCCTTGGTCTTTACCCTTGAATGACCATGAGACTTTTGAAGAGTCGTGGTCAGCTATTTTATAGAATGTCTCTCATTTTTAGTTGGTGAGATATTTTCCCATGATTAGATTAAAGTTGTACATTTTGGACAAGAAAATTATGTTAAGCATCATATCAAAGGGTTCATGATATTGAATGATCTTCTTACTCGTAATACTAACTGATCACTTGGTTAAGGTGCTGTCAAAAGGATTCCCCCACTATAAAGATTTAACTTTTCCTTTGAAACTAAGAAGGACAATAAATACTTTGAGATCATGCAAATTCCCTCTTTTCTTTTACACAGTGGAATACTACTTGGCCATAAAAAAGGAGGAAATCTTACCTTTTGCAACAGCATGGATGGACCTATAGAGTATTATGCCAAATGAAATAAGCCAGTCAGAGAAGACAAGTACCACATGATTTCACTTATATGTGGAATCTAATGAACTAAATAAACGACAAACAAAATAGAAACACTCATAAATAGAGAACAGACTGATGGCTGTCAGAAGGGATGGGGTTGAGGGGCTCGGTGAAAAAGGTGAAGGGATTAAGCAAAGAAAAAAGCCTCATATACACATATAACAGTATGGTGATTACCAGAGGGAAAGGGGAGTTGGGGAAGGTAGAAGAACATAAAGGGGGAATAAATAGTGAAGGAAGGAGACTTGAACTGGGGTGGTAAACATATAGTTCAATATACAGATGATATTGTATTATAGAACTGTACCCCTGAAACCTATATAATTTTAACCAATGTCACCCAAATAAATTAAATAAAAATGTTTAAAAAGCAAATGTCATCTTTTTCATCATAATTTTAGCCTCTATCATGGTTCTTTCCTGAAATAATTAGTACTATGATATTTACCTAAGTGTACATTTTCATTTCCCTCATTTCTATTTACTAATTGAATTTCTACAATATGAGAGCTCTTTCCATTCCTCCACTTGAATTTATTTATTCAATTATTTTTATATTACTAAGAATGCATGAATGTTTATTTTCTTCTATGGATTATAATGCATTACTATAATTATGTCATATTAATTTTGTTACTCCAAGTGTCCCATTTTGGTACTTGGGAACTCTTTGAAGTTAGCCTCTTTGCACTTTTGCCATGTTCCCATCATTTTTTAAGCACTTCCTCACTTACTGGCACCATAAGATGTTCCAGGCTTATATTTGTCATGAAAAATTGGATGAATGACATAATACTGCTCATAAACAATAAAGTAGGTTTTTTTCTCAGTCTCTCTTGACCATTGCAGGCTCTGATGCCTTACTCCTCTTTCTGAAAATTCTCATTTTCCCTCATATTCTAAAATATTGTATTTACTAGAGAATGCTGAATAAGTACTAGATAAATGTCCAAGGCTCAACATAGAAAACTGATATTTAAGAAAAGTAGTTTAAAAACAAGCTAATCATTCATTCCTATAAGTCAGAAGATTTTTTCTTTCATTCCTTTTTATCAGAAGCCCTTAATTTTAATTAAAAAAGTAAACAAACCCCCAATATATAAAGCACTCAAAAGCAATAGTTTCTTAGTGTAAATATATTAATATAAATGTTCAAAATTATAACATTTGCTTACTCTACAAGCAATATAAAAATTAGAGTTTTAAATGATAATTCCAGTTATTTATTAATTGCTTCATTCAATTTATTTCTATATTTTGTTTTGATTACATAGATCATGAACATTCTAATTTGTATAAATAAGTAGTTGAAAAGTATATGAACTTTTCAGCACTGCAACTAACAGCTATATCACAATTCTCTTCAAAAAATGATCTAGCAACTTTTTTAAAAAATAGTGATATATCTTTGCTTTAAAGTTGAAACATTTGAGTTCAGGTACTATGGAACAACAACTACATTACACCCTACCCATCTCCCACTGAATATGGCAATTATTTGAGGATTCAAAACTAAATAGCAACAAATAAATTAGGGAAGAAAAGAATTACAATACCACCATATAAGCATTAAGTTTACCTTTTTTTTTAAACAGCTGTATCACCTAGTCTGAACTCACATAGAGAACAAAGTCTTTTTCTACCCCAACATTTTAGTAAATTAATCCCCAAATTCATTTGCTGAAATGTGGTCATTCAATGCGATGCTATTTAGGGGTGTAGTCTTGAGAAAATGACTAGGACCTGAGGGCAAAGCCCTCATGAATAGCATTAACACCCTTATAGCAGAGACCTCTGAGAAGTCCCTCATCCCTTCCACCATGAGAAGACACAGCAAAAAAAAAAAAAAGGCCACCTATGAACTAGAAAGTGGGCCCTCACCAGACACAGAATCTGCGAGTGTCTTTATCTTGGATTTCCTAGTCTGCAGAAGTGTGACCAATAAATTTCTGTTGTTTATAAGCCACCCAGTCTATTGTATTTTTGTTATATCAACCCAAACAAACTAAGAAAGATGGAGACAAGGAAAAGCTCAGGAAGAGGCCTTTTAGTTCTGGTGCCAGGAATGAGAAAGGGAATGCATTACACTCAAAGAAAGTGTGGACATATCCCTTTTTTTTTTTTTTTTTTTTTTTTTTTGCTGTCTTTTATTTATTCCCCTACCCCAGCTCTCAGACTATGCTGTGGCAACAGTGGTAGCCGCAGCTTTGACAAGCAAAGGCAATGATGCCAGCAAAAGCCAAAATCCTCAGGAAGGGGAATGTTCCTTTAAGTTTGATTAAACTGTAGTTTCAAAAGGGTGGAGTCCAATCCACTTGCTCTATTTCTCTCTCTGTCCTCCTGCCACCTGGCCCCAAAGCCAGGTGTGGAAGTGCACGGGAAAATGGGATAACTAAACCAGAGCATGCTTGCCAGACAACTGAAAGGCACCCTAGGAAACTGGAAATTACTAAGAAGATCATGAGAGAGAAACATGAGAATATGATTGCATAAAGTTGCTTACAAACTTCTGAGTGCATATACACAGAGAATTCTACAAACCACATTGTACAAGTTCAAAACAAGCCACTCCAAGATGTAACTCAGTGGTATGAAGATTATTTTAAGCTAAAAGGCAGTTTTAGCTGTAGGCTCAAGAGAAACTTCTACCTGCCCCACTCTTTACCTATCTTGAAGGACTTGAATTAGGTGCCTTGCCCATAATAAGCTATAGTCAGAAATAACTGCTTTTAAACTATCTACAGGGCTGGAACACCAGTTTACTAAACTTTTGTTCTTCTCATCATGCTGCAATGACCCTTTGAAGTCCCCCGGGTGCATTACCTCATCCTTAGTTCAGAACATCTTATATACCTCAGTCCCCTTTCTCTGAACCTCTTGAACATGTTGGGTTTCTGACTTTCTTATGTATGTGGGATATCCATAAATATGTATGTATTAAATTTGGTTATTTTCTCTTACTAATCTGTCTCATGTCTATTTGAGTATAAGGCCAGCTGAAAGAACCTTGAAGGTAGAGGAAAGTTTTTTCCTTCCCTACAACATTTTGAAAACTGAACTAACAGATATCAGAGTGGCTATTACGTGGTGCATAAACAACAGAGAATCTGATAGTTCCACAAAAAGCTTGAAAAATGAAAGACATTAGAACCAGGGCCAACATAAGGTTAATCAGAACTTGTGGTCTGAAACCAATCACCTTGAAACAACCAAGTGCTATATTGTGATTCCTGAGAAATACAGGATGAGGCAAAAGTAGGTTTACAGATGTTTAAATGGAGAATGAGACAATACAAATAATAATACAAGAATAAACTCTGTGCTGGGCTTTCTCTGGAGCACACCCATGCCTCTCTTCTTTCTCAGGCGTGCATCTTTACTTTTCTCTCCTAAACTCTAAGGGTCCCAGCAAGACTTGCAACCAGGGGAGAAACAGTAAGAGCAGCTCGTGTCAGGCTTACCCTCCTGAACCTGTCTAAGAGGCCCCCTTTTTCTGACTTTTTGGTGAGCTAACAGCAGCCCCACAGAGGTTCACTCCTTTCCTATGATGTTCTAGGGAGCCAAAGCAAAGCACCACCTTGTCTCTCTCCTGTTGCTTCTTCTATCCTAGGCCCGCCCTTGTTTCACTATCCCTAGGTTTAATAAACGTACTCTCAAAATCACCTGGACTCACCTTGTGACATCTTTCCTGCATGAAGTCAAGAACCCACACATTACCAACCGGCCTGCAGCAGCCCTGCTTCAGCCCAGTCCCTTTCTGATGACAGCACAAGTGTGTTTAGTTTGTGAAAAATTATTGGGCTGTATATTTACAACATGCATGGTTTTCAGTATGTATATTACACTCTAATAAAATCTTTTCTAAAAATGTTTTAAAAGAATAAATTCTGTGTTTAGTGTACTCATAACTGTAAATCCGCTTTTGCCCCACCCTGTATATATTTGGTCTTCACTCATGGTTACTGGCTTATAGCTCCCAAAACCTTGGCATTTCCTGAGCAATAAGAACAATGGGAGCATCTTTTGTAATAATATTTGGTCTCTTGTCCTAAATTTCTGACCCTTTGAAGGGTCAGAAATATAGGTGAAATGGGTTTCTTGTGTTACTCGTAACACAAGAGACATATAGGTGAAATGGGTTTCTTGTGTTACTCATAACAAGCCCCCATCCACCCCAGTTGAGTTTGTGTCCATGAGGTGACTTTTAGAAAGCACCTAAGGAGGGCTGGTTGCCAGGGGAACCCATCATTCATAGAGGGCTGGAACTTTCAATCCCACACACCCTGATTTCCTGGAAAGGGAACAGGGGTCAGAGGTTGAACTGATCACCAATGTCCAATAATTTAATCAACTGTGCCTATGTAATGAAGCTTCCATAAACACCCAAAGGGAGGGGGATTCAGAGAGCTTTCAAGTTAGGAAACCCATGCACCACAATGTCAAGTGCCAAACTCTACAAGTACAAAATCTCCTTTCTTCAGGACCTTACCCTGTGTAGCTCTTCATCTGCCTGCTGATTCATTTCCTTTAATATCCTTTGTGATAAACTGGTACTCTAAAGGTAAATGGGTTTCCTGGGTTCTGTGAGTCTCTCTAGTAAGTTAATCAAACCCAATGAGAAGATTGTAGGAACCTCTGATACAAGGCTAGTTGCTCAGATATACAGATAACAACCTGGACTTGTAATTGACATCCTGAGCTGGAGGCGGTCCTTGGAACCTCTAATTTTTAGACTGTTAGAGGCATTGATAGCAATCTGGGCTGATGATTGGCCTCTCAAGTGGAGAACAGTCCTGTGGGGACTAAGCCCTTAAACTGTGAAATAAGATGCTATCTATCTCTGAACAGAGATGTCACAATTGAGTTGAATTTCTGGACACCACGCTGCTGTATAATAATTGCTTGTTAGTATAGGGAAGTCCACACATGTTGAAATTGGAACCAAGAACATAAGCAACCAAGTGACCTGGAAGATAAATCGACAGAAAGGGAGTACATAAGGTATCCCACTCTTTTCTAAAACTCAAGGCCTAATTCCATGCTCTGCCACACAATGAAATTAAAACCTCTCAATGTTTTAATTTCTATTCTTTGACACTGAATTTCTAATCGATAAGATGGTATCTTTTTTGTTTGTTTGAATATATAATTTATATTCTACAAAACCCACTCTTTTATTTTTCTATTTTAATTTATTTTTTCAAATACATTTCTCTCTGCCTACCCCCCCACCACTTTCCCTTACCCCTCCCTCCTTCCCTCCCTCAGCTCTTCCCCTTTGGTTTTGTCCATGAGTTCCTTGACTTTCCCCTTCCCTTTCTTTTCCCCGCCCCCTCCTCCCTCCTTCCCTCTTGTGTCTATGGATTTCTTTTCCTTTCAGTGCTGCTGGTCTTATTTTCCTTGCATCATTGTATTGTTGGTTAGGTTCCCCTTATAGGTGAGATCATATGGTATTTGTCTTTCGCCCCCTGGCTTATTTCGCTTAGCATAATGCTCTCTAGTTCCATTCATGCTGTCTCGAAGTTTAGTAGTTTTTTTTCCTTTCTGCTGCGTAGTATTCCATTGTGTATATACACCATAGTTTTTTGATCCAATCATCTACTGATGGATATTTAGGTTGCTTCCAACACTTGCCTAGTGTCAATTGTGCTGCTATGAACATTGGGGTGCATAGGTTCTTTTGTATTGGCGTTTTGGTGTTCTCAGGGTATAGTCCCAGCAGGGGAATCACTGGATCAAAAGGCAGTTCCATTTTCAGCTTTTTGAGGAAATTCCACACTGCTTTCCACAGTGGCTGCACCAGTCTGCATTCCCACCAACAGTGTACTAGGATTCCCTTTTCTCCACAGCCTCGCCAGCACCTGTTGTTTGTGGATCTGTTATGATGGCCATGCTGACCGGTGTGAGGTGGTACCTCATGGTGGTTTTGATCTGCATTCCTCTGATGGCTAGTGATGCTGAGCATCCTTTGAAATGCCTCTGGGCCCTCCGTATCACCTCCTTGGAATAGAATCTGCCCAGGTCCTTTGCCCATTTTTTGATTGGATCGTTTGTCTTCTTGGAGTGGAGTCGAGTGAGTTCTTTATATATCTTGGAGATCAAACCTCTATCTGATGTATCATTAGCGAATATATTTTCCCATACGGTTGGCTCCCTTTTCATTTTGCTGATGTTTTCTTTTGCTGTGCAGAAGCTTCTTATTTTGATGAGGTCCCACTTGTTTATTCTTTCCTTTATGTCCCTTGCTTTAGGAGACATATCAGTGAAAAAATTGCTGCGTGAGATATCTGAGAGTTTCCTGCCAATGTTCTCCTCTACGACTTTGATGGTGTTGCCATTTTATATTTAAGTCTTTTATCCACCTTGAGTTTATCTTGTGTATGGTGTCAGCTGATGATCCAATTTCAACTTTTTGCATGTAGCCATCCAGCTCTCCCAACACCATTTGTTGAGGAGGCTGTTATTGCTCCATTTTATGCTTCTGCCCCCTTTGTCAAATATTAGATGTCCATAGAGACCTGGGCTTATTTCTGGGCTTTCTATTCTGTTCCACTGGTCTATGGGTCTGTTCTTGTGCCAGTAACAGATTGTTTTGAGTATAGCGGCTTTGTAGTACAGTTTGATGTCCGGTATTGTGATTCCTCCTACTTTGTTTTCTTTCTCAAAATTGCTGCGGCTATTCGGGGTCGTTTATGGTTCCATATAAATTTGTGAAATGTCTGTTCTCTTTCTGTGAAATAAGTCATTCATATCTTAATAGGGATTGCGCTGAATCTATAAATTGCTTTGGGTAGTATGGACATTTTGATGATATTAATTCTTCCAATCCTTGAGCACGGTATATGCTTCCATTTATTTGTGTCGTCCTTAATTACTTTTTTCAATGTTGTACAGTTTTCTGCATACAGGTCTTTTACATCTTTGGTTAAATTTATGCCTAGGTACTTTATTTTTCTTCTTGCTATATTAAATGGTATATTTTCTCTGATTTCTTCTTCTTTGCATTGCTGGTGTACAAAAATGTCTTTGATTTCGGAATGTTGACTTTGTATCCTGCTGTTTTGCCAAATTCGCTTATTAGGTTGAGGAGTTTTTTGGTAGAGTCTACAGGGTTCTCTGTACACGATCATGTCATCTGCAAACAATGATAGCTTTAATTCCTCCTTTCCTATTTGGATGCTTTTTATCTCTTTCTCTTGTCTGACCACTCTGGCTAGAACTTCCAATATGATGATGAAAAGAAACGGTGACAGCGGACATCCTTGTCTTGTTCCCGATCTTAGTGGGAAAGCTTTCAGTTTTTGCCCCTTGAGTATGATGTTGGCTGTAGGTTTTTCATATATGGCCTTTATTACGTTGAGGAATGCCCCATTGATTCACATTTTGCTGAGTGTTCTGATCATAAATGGGTGCTGTACCTTATCGAATGCTTTTCCTGCAACTATCGAGATGATCATGTGGTTTTTGTCTTTTCTTTTATTTATTTGATGTATCACGTTTACTGATTTGCGTATATTGAACCATCCCTGCATCCCTGGGATGAATCCCACT
This sequence comes from Pteronotus mesoamericanus, assembly GCF_021234165.1. Lineage (NCBI taxonomy): Eukaryota > Metazoa > Chordata > Mammalia > Chiroptera > Mormoopidae > Pteronotus > Pteronotus mesoamericanus. Next base: position 44,041,866 of record NW_026555329.1, on the reverse strand, counting down.
TGAACGTGGTGGATAATCTTTTCAATGTATTGCTGGATACGGTTTGCCAATATTTTGTTGAGGATTTTAGCATCTATGTTTATCAGTGAAATTGACCTGTAGTTTTCTTTCTTTGTAGGGTCTTTATCTGGTGTTGGGATGAGGGTGATGCTGGCCTCATAAAAGAGTCTGGGAGTCTTCCCTCCTCTTGCATTTTTTGGAATAGTCTGAGAAGGACAGGGGTTAACTCTTCCTTAAATGTTTTGTAAAATTCTCCTGTGAAACCGTCCGGCCCTGGGCTTTTGTGTGCTGGGAGTTTCTTGATTACTGCTTCAATTTCCCCAGCTGTTATCGGTCTGTTCAAGCTTTCTGTTTTTTCCTCCTTAAGTGCTGGAAGATTATACTTTTCTAAAAATTTGTCCATTTCACCAAGGTTTTCAAATTTCTTGGCATATAATTGTTCATAGTAGTTTCTGACAATCCTTTGTATTTCTGTGGTATCACTTGTTATTTCTCTTTTGTTTCCCATATTATTAATTTGGGTCCTCTCCCTTTTTTTCCTGATGAGTCTGCTTAAAAGTTTGTCAATTTCATTTATCTCTTCAAAGAACCAGCTTCTGGACTGGTCGATCCTTTGAATTGTTCTTTTCATCTCTATGTCATTCAGTTCTGCTCTAATCTTGACTATTTCCTTCCTTCCACTTGCTCTGGGATTTATTGTTGTTTCTCCGTTCTTGAAGTTGTAGTGCTAGGTCTTTTATTTGAAAAGTTTCTATCTTTTTTAGGTAAGCCTGTACTTCTATGAACTTCCCTCTCAGGACCGCCTTTGTTGTGTCAACTAGGTTTTGTACTGTTGTCTGTTCATATTCATTTGTTTCCAAAAATTTTTTGATTTCTTCTCTTATCTCATTATTGACCCATTCATTGTTTAATAGTCTACTGTTCAGTCTCCATGAGTTTGCAAGTTTTTGAAGTTTCTCTTTGAGGTTGATTTTGAGTTTCAAGCCCTTGTGGTCCAAGAAACAGATGGTATTATTTCCATTTTCCTGAATTTGCTGAGGTTTGCTTTGTGTTGTATCATGTGGTCTATCTTTGAAAAACTGCCATGAGCATTTGAAAAGAATGTGTATTTTTCTTCTTCGGGATGTAAGATTCTATATATGTCAGTTAAGTCTATTTGATTCAGTGTGTCATTCAGCGCCACAATATCCATATTGATGTTTTGTTTGGAAGATCTGTCCATTTTTGACAGTGGGGTGTTGAAATCCCCTACTATCAGTGTGTTGGTGTCCATATCTTTTTTGAAGTCATCCAACAATTTCCTTATAAACTTGGGGGCTCCTCTATTGGGAGCATATAAGTTTACAATATTGATGTCTTCTTGATAGAGTCTTCTTTAAGTGTTATAAAGTGCCCCTCTGGGTCTCTCTTTATGGCCTTTGTTTTGAAATCTACTTTGTCTAATACAAGTATGGCAACCCTGGCCTTTTTCTCATGCCCGTTTGCTTAGAATATTTTTTTCCATCCCTTTACTTTCAATCTCTGTAGGTCTCTTGCTCTGAGGTGGGTGTCTTGTAGGCAGCATATGTGTGGGTCATGTTTTCTTTTCCATTCAGCTACCCTGTGTCTTTTGATTGCGGCATAGTCCATTCACATTGAGAGAGATTACTGATAGAAACTTACTCATCTTTTCTCTTTGTACCTGTGTCCCTCTCTGTCTCATTCTTTTCCTTCATCTGCTTAAACCAGTCCCCTTAGCATATCTTGGAGTGCTGGTTTGGTAGAGATGTATTCTTTTAGTCTTCAATTGTCGGGGAAACGCCGTATTTCCCCTTCTGTTTTAATGGAGAGACTTACTGGGTAGAGCAGCCTTGGCTGGAAGCCCTTACTTTTCATGGCTTGGAATATTTGTTGCCATTCCCTTCTGGCTTGTAGTGTTTCTGTTGAGAAGTCAGCTCCTAGGCATTTTGGAGCCCCCTTGAATGTTACTTTCTCCTCCTCCTTTGCTGATTTGAGGATTCTCTCTTTGTCTTTGACATTTGCCATTTTAATGATGATGTGTCTTGGAGTGGACCTCTTTGAGTCCCTCTTGAGTGGGGCCGCTGTGTCTCCTGGATCCATGAGAGCCTTTCTCTCCTCAAATTAGGGAAATTTTCCATCATTACTTTTTCAAGGAGGTTCTCTATCCCTTGCTCCTCTTCTTCTCCTTCTGGTATCCCTATTATATGGATATTATTGCGTTTCAGGTTGTCCTCCATTTCCCTAAATGCCTCTTCAGTCTTTTTGAGTCTTTTTCCCATTTCTTGTTCTTTCTGGGAGCTTTTTTCTACCTTGTCCTCCATCTCACTGATTCGATCCTCGGCTTCATCCAGCCTGCTTTGGATTCCTTCTACTGTGTTCTTCAATTCAGAAATGGTATTTTTCATATCCTCTTGTGTCTTCTTGATAGTTTCTACGTCCTTTTCCAGGCTGATATAGTTTGCTGTAGGATCCTGATAGTTTCTCTGCAGTTTCTCATAGTTATCTTTGAGCTGGCTGAGCTCATTGAGCTTCCTTAGTACCATTGTTTTGAATTCAATATCTGATAGTGTCCTTGCTTCTATTTCATTTAGCTCTCTGTGTGGGGAGTCCCCTTTTCCACTCATTTGGGGGGAACTTCTTTTTCTTCCCATTTTTGTGAGAGTCTGTTAAGTATTTTTGTCCTTTACTTTTCTTTCTGGGCTTGCCTCTGATGATGTCAGTTGTTGAACCTATATGACCTTGCGTTGTTTGTTTGAGCCTTCCAGGAGTCTACTGTCTGTGTCTGACTTCTGCTTTGGGTAGCTCTGTGACCCATTTGGTCAGGGCTGGGGTATTTTTTGGGATCTCTCTGCACTCTCACGCGGGCTGCTTGAGCACGCTCACGGCGCGGTAGGATCCCCCGCCTGCCTGGGCTTGCATGAGCTTGCCCCAGACCAGGGGGCTTATTCCTGACCTCGCGTACTCATCTGGCCCCCCTGGCTGGCGAGCTCCCCAGCACTGGTCAGTTTAGGGTCTTCTACTGTGTGTTTTCCCCGCTTTTGGCTCTTTGGGTGCGTTGCTTGCCCTTGCCAAATGGGGACTACGGAAATGGGAGGAAGTCAGCTCCAGGACTCTCCGGTTAATCCTGTCTCTGGTCTCTCCTCCAGGGACTCTGGGCGGCTCTACTAATTTTGTGGGTCGCTCCGCCATCGCGGGCGAGCAGGTCAATCTACGCCTGCCCTTGCCGCTCTGTGCACTCCCTCGCAGGCCATATCAGTGCCAATCTGTGGGAGGCCTTGCCGGCCCGGTGCAAGCGTTCGCCAGCCCGCGCGGGTCACACACATGCTCGCCAACCCTCTCCGGTCACTCGGCGCAAGTGTGCGTACCTGCACTGGGTCTTTTTGGGGTGTCTATGTGTGCTTTTCGGCTTTTGGCTCTCAGGGATTTGGACCCTTCCCGCGCAATGGAGACTAAGGCAAGGAGAAGGAGTTGGGACTCCCCGGTTCCTCCTCCTGTTCTTTCCCCAACGCCTCCGTCTCCAGTCTCTCCTCAAGGCTCTCCCAGCCAGTCTGCACTCAGCCCCGCAGCTCACAGGAGTACAAGCTGTTTGCCGAGCACACAAAAGGCAGGTTAATTGATTCCCTTATGCCTGAGCAAGATTGGAGCTGCAGAGTGGGAGGTGCGTTAACTTCCCACCCAGGCTACACCAGCGGCCGTCTCAGTTCTCTTCACAAAGTTTTCCTCACCAGTCTTTTCCCAGGCACCAGCCCACCCTGCTGCCGCCTCTACCCAGAGATCAAGGAGGGTGGCTGCCACTGCAACTTTTGCATTGGCCCTTTAAATGTCTCTTTGCATCCCCAGCCACCTGTCTCTGGCAGAGAGCGCCCCTAAGCTTTTCGGGGTTGCATTTTGTCTGTATTTTCTTGGTTTTAGCTGCTGTAGTTTAGAGGTCCCTGTTTATGATTCAGACCCCGTTCTTCTCGGGGGAAGCTAACTGGCCATTTCAATGTTCCTTTGGTGCTAGTGCCCGTGGGCACCCAGCCCACCCTCTCGAGCCTCCACCGCACTTCTCACCCGTTGGGATGTGTGAGAGTCGAATCCACTGTCCGCAGGACCAAGGCTCCTCTCCCACTATCGTTCCATTGTTTTCCAGGTGATTACTCCACTATTTAGTCGCAATTCCAGTTTGGTCTTGGGAGGAGGTCAGCGTGACTCCCATTTGCTCCTCCGCCATCATCCCTCGAAAATCCAAACCCACTCTTTTAAACTGTACAGCTGAGTGACTGTAAACACATTCTCAAGTTTGTGAAACCATATAACTATCTAGTTCTAGAATATTTTCATCAACCCCCCAAAAAAACCCATACTCTTTAGCAACCACTCCCATCTCCCTCTTGTCTCAGCCCCTGGAAGCCACTAATTTACTTTCTATCTCTATTTACCTATTTACCTATTCTAGACATTTCATAAAAATGGAATCATACCATTGTTGGCATTTTATGTCTAGCTTCTTTAACTTAGTATGTTTTCAAGAGTGATTCCTGTTGTAGTAAGTATCAGTACTTTACACCTTTTTATGGATCAACAATACTCTATTGTACGGATAGACCAAATTTCAATGAGCCATTCATCAGCTGATAAAAATCGAGGTTGCTTCCAACATCTTAACTATGAAAAATAAAGCTTCTATAAACATATGTGGACACAATTTTGTGTGAAATTATGTTTTCAATTCTTATACCTAGGACTTGAACTGCTAGGTCAGATAGTAAGCAACTCTATGTTTAAAATTTTAAGGAACTGCCAAACTGTTTTCCAAAGCAGCTACACCATTTCACATCACCACTGGCAATGTTTAATGGTTCAAATTCATCTACATACTTAACACTTGTTATTGTGTGTCTGTCTCTTTATACTCATTCTGGTTGGATCACATTGTGGTTTTTATTTGTATTTCCAAAATAAATTATGAAGCTGAGCACCTTTTCATGTGATCACTGTCCATTTGTGTATCTTCTTTGAACAAATTTTAAATTCTCTGTCTACCTTTACTTGGGTTATTTGATTTTTTATTGTTGAGTTGTAGGATCTCCTTATTTTCTAGATACAAGACATTTATGATACCTAGAGTAAAATTTATAGTGTTCCCAATATGCAAGTAGTAACTGAATACAATAATTTCTTTTCAATGAGTATATATCTCTTGTTTCCTAGATGCAAAACTATCAACTTAGCTCAGACCTTTAACACCCAGTGACTAAACTAATCATTAAGCTATACAATCTTCAAATTGACCTATGGCAACAGCTTTCTATGAGATCTTCTTTCCTATGTATTTAAAAGCACCCCTCAAATTATCTTGCACTTTGCATCATGAATTTCTTGATATCTGTGGCCTTGTTTAAAAAAAAAAGTTTTTACTTTTTTTATCAATATCTATATTAAACAACCTTTCTTAATTTTAAGGGTTGATAATTTTTCAGAATTGAGATACAAAGTTATTGTCCCCTTTTCTTCTAGCATGAGGGGGGAATAGTGCAGAGAAGTAGGTAAAGGAGGAAATCATTATTAAAAAGAACTATCTATACTCATACCTGGTTTAGAAATTCACTTAGATTACTGAAATATTCTTTTAAGTTTTAATTTGAAAAAGGAAGAGACCAATAGTGATGTATTAAGATCTTTGAAAGTGAGGACATATGAGGTAATGGTGAGCTGGTTATGAGCCAAACTGGTAAAAGGATGAAGATCTTAAGTCCTTTAGTGAGTGAGTAAGGAGCACACAAAGTACCTAGAACATAAAGGGAAATACATCAAAGAAGTTGAGAAAACACAAGAAGTAGTACATTTTGTGTATGAGTCTAAAATCACTCTTGGTCCCATTGACAAAAACCTAATAACATTTTTGTTTTCAACACATAGGTCACAAGGAAACTCCAAATCATTTCAAGTAACATTTGCGGTGCTTCACAATTAGGGCCCAAATTAATCTTAAACCATTTTGTGTGATGGTTTTTAAAATATAGTTTGTAGCAGAATAATTTTGAAATATCTACCTATGGTAATTCATATGCTTCATTCAAAGACATTATAAATCATTTGATTTTGTTAGGCCCTGGAATATGAATTTTAACAAGGCCCCTAGATGATTCTAAGCCAGGTGTTCCTTTAGAGGCTGCTCTAAAAACACTACCACATGCTTATTTTTTCTTCGTAATTTTTTATTTAAGTATAGTTGACATTTAATATTATATTAGTTATATTACTTTTAGGTATAAAAGCTGGTTATTTGACATTTTTATACATTACAATGTTCTCATCCCTCTAATTCTAATAATTATTTGTCACCATGCGAGCTTATCACAATATTATTGACTATATTCCCCTTTACCTTTTTCACCCATTTCCCCCACCCCCTACTTTCTGGTAACCATCTCTTAGGTCTCTGTTTCTATTAGTCTATTTGTTTATTTGTTTTATTGTTATGTTTTTTATTGCACATATAAGTGAAACTATACAGTATTTGTCTTTCTCTGTCTGGCTTATTTCAATTAGCATAGTACCCTATAGTACCATAAACTTTTACATTTCTCTTTCTGAAGTAGGATTCAAAAATCAATAAATGGGAAACCAAACCTAGCAGGGGAAAGACAAGGAGATAAACAATCCCAACAGGGTACAGTCAGACTTTCCTAAGGGTACAAGAAAAGCTGGAATGAGGGTACGTGCCAAACACAAAAGAAAAATTTAGCACATGGGTATTTTGATAGGGTAAAGATAACTTCAGGGTATCCCCAAAACAGGCAGGATTGAGCACAGAGGGGCATGATTTCTCAAATGATGGAATAAGTTCCATAGCAAACCCTTTACTCAATGAAATAGCAATACCTGGTAAAAATTATTTTTAATAATCATTTAAAGTCCCTGGAAATTATTGTAAGGGTATATAACAACTGATAAAAACATTCACTCAAGAAAACCTATCAATCTCAGAAATAACGATGAGGGTCTGTGGCATTTGAGCCATGTCTCACTAAATTGACATTCCTCACAACCAAGACTACCACCACCAGCTCAATAGTTTTATGTTACAAAAATTTTAAGTTCTCTACTTAAAATTCTCTACTCTAAGTTCTCTACTCTGAGCAGGTGGGGCCAAGGTAATGAATGGGTGCTTCCTCTCTAGGACTATGGCTTTATCCCATGAAGGAAAAGCTGCTGGGTTTCTCACTCCTCTTAGCCCTATACTGCAGTAGCTATATTCCAGGCCGGCATAGCCAAGAGGAAATAGTAGGTCATAAGAATGAAGAAAACCCAAGCTCTTCCTAAAAATATATATATATATATTTAATTTATTTGGAAGAGAGAATGAAGAATACCATGCCTAGGACCTTAGAAGGTTGTTGAAGACTAGAGATCTTGGTGGAAAGCAAGTAAGAGAAAGCTGGTAGCTTCAAGATACAAGCGAAACAACACGCAAACCAGAAGTTTAATAGAAGCAGGGAAACAGACAGCCTGAAAGAAACATTCTAGGATCATAATCAATTCTATATGTCATGGAAGAGGTATACCTGTGCTGGGCTGCACTGACTAGGAACAAACAAAGCAAGATATGAGTGTAGGCCTGAAAGCATTCACCAAGCTGCACCCTGAACCATCAACAAAACAGAAGCCATACAATCATAGGGACTCAAAGAGCCTCTGAACAAACACTGACTTAATAGTAAGCTACTCAAACCCAAGAACAATACCTAGAAAGCTATATTTAAAAGTAAAATCACAGTTATTCCTGAAAATCTGGGCAACACTGTGCAGGCACAATGTTGTGTTCCCTCAGAAGCAATCACAGAGAGACTCCTTAAGCTAACAGACATGGGTTGAAAGTGGGGGAAAAAACAAATAAAAGTAAATTCCCTGAACTGTGATAACACCCTCCACGTCACACTTATCCTACTGTAAATGATAAAAGTCTAACTGGCTAAGAATAACTTTTGAACAATAAGTGGATTTTTGTCAACATCCCTAAGTTACAGATAAAAACAAGTGGGAATAATCTGAGCTGGGACATCAGAGGTCGTGCATTGCAGGGAAAGTGGACTTCACAGAATTGGTGCAACCAAGTCACTGATGTTAACCAGCAAGTAAAACAATCCCTGGGTCCAAGCAACCCCTAGATCTAAAATGTCCAGATATCAACAAAAAATTATGATACATGCAAAGAAACAGCAATGTGTGACCAGTAAATAGAAAAAACCGGCAAAAGAAATTGCCTTTGAAGATGCCCAGATGGCGAACTTAGAAGAAAAGAACTTCAAAGCAGCTATTATGATAAATACATTCAAATAACAAAAGGAAGTCATGCTTAAAGAATTAAATGAAGATAGGAGAACAATGTCTCATCGGAGAGATGTCAGTAAAGAAATGGAAAATTTCAAAATATTAAAAGGAACCAACTAGAAATTGTTACTGTACCAAAAGTACAGTAACTGATATAAAAAAATGACTAGAGGGGCTCAGCCATGTATTTGAATTGACAGAAGTACCAGGAAATTTAAAAATAGATAATAGAAATTATGTAATCCTAGAATAGAGAAAAATGAAGAAAAATGAACAGAGCATCAGAAAAATGTGGGGCAACATTAAACATACCAACATGCAAATAATAGAAGTACCAGAAGGAGATATGAGGAAGTATGAACAGATTTTTTTTAAATGGCTTAAAACTTTGCAAATTTCATGAAAAAGATTAATCTACACATTCAAGAAACCCAAAGAACTCTAAGTAGAATAAGTGTAAAGAGATCCACACAAACACTTGGATATAAGACAAAGGGGAAACACTAAATGGTGCAAAATAAAAATGACTTATCATATATAAGGGAACTGAGTAAGATTAATATTTAACATCTCATCACAAACCATGAAAGTCAGAAGGCAATGGAGGAACATATTCAAAATGCTGAAAGTAAAAAACTGCCAAAGAATTACTATATCCAGCAAAACTATCTTTCACAAATGATGCTAATCTAAAGATAAATCAAAGTAGACCATTTGTTAAGTAGCAGACTTTCAGTTTAATGGATACCAAAGAAAGTCCTTCAGGCTGAAAGTAAATGATACCATATGGCATTAAGAATCCACACACAGAAACACAAAAGAATATCATTAAAATAAACTTTCAGGCAAATATAAAAAGCCATATAATTGCATACTTCTTCCTTCTCTTGATTGATTTAAAAACCTGTTGCAATAGAGAAAATGTATATAAGTGTACTGTTGGTCCTACCACATAAAGATATGTAATATCTTTGTCAATAATAGCCCAAGGCAGGTGGATAGGATCAAAAACTCTATTGGAATAAGGAGAGGTTATCAGATCCAACTCAATTCTATAAGCCAAAGCCATAGGAAGAAATTAAGAGAAGAGAGCCTAAATAAAATTAATATGAAAAATTCTATAAATGTAGGCTTGTTCTCATTTCTTCTATCAACTTCCTTGGAATACTTAACATGATATAACACGTTAAGTAGACTAATAATTATAACAGTTTATTGCTGAGTTTGTCACATACATGCATGTTTCAGATCCATATATACAAAAAGGAGCTATATAGGCATAAAGTTTCCACATTTCACGGTAACTAAGTCAGTATACAACTGTCAAAAGTGAATAGATTTTCCAGGAGCTAGTTCTTTGAAAAGATAAACAAAATTGAAACCTTTAACCAGACTCATCAAGAAAAAGAAACAAGACCCAAAAAAATAAAATCAGAAGTGAAAGAGAAGTAACAACTGATACCACAGAAACACAAAGGATTGCAAGAAATTACTATGAACAACTATATGCCAAGAAATTGAGCAACCTGGGCAAAATGGATAAATTTCTAGAAACATATGATCTTCCAAAACTGAATCAGGAAGAAGAAAACTTGAATAGACTGATAACAACTAGCAAAATAGAAGCAGTGATCAAAAACTCCCAGCACACAAAAGCCCTAGACCCGATGGCTTTACAGGCTAATTTTACCAAATATTCAAAGAAGAACTAACACCTATCCTTCTCAAACTATTCCAAAAAATTCAAGAATAGGGAGGACTCCCAAACTCTTTCTATGAGGTCAGTATTATCCCAATTCCAAAACCAGGTAAAGGCAGAAGAAAAGAAAGAAATCTACGGGCCAATATATCTGATGAAAGCAGATGCTAAAATCTTCAACAAAATATTAGCAAACTGGATCCAGCAATATATTAAAAAGATCATAGAGCATGACCAAGAGTGACTTATTCCAGGGATGTGAGAATGGTACAGTTTGCAAATCAATAAACATGATACATTACATAAACAAAATGAAAGACAAAATGCACACGATCATATTAATAGATGCAGAAAAAGGACTTGATAAAAATCAGCACCACTTATGATAAAAACACTCACCAAAGTGGGAATAAAAGGAGAATATCTGAATATAATAAAGGCCATATATGAAAAACCTACTGCCAACATCATATTCAATGGGTAAAAACTAAAAGCATTTCTTTCAAGATCGAAAACAAGACAAGTGTGTCTGCTGTCACCACTGTCATTCAGCATAGTACTAGAAGTTGAAGCCCAGCAATCAGACAAGAAAATTTTTAAAAAGACATCTAAATTTGAAAGGAGGAAGTAACACTGTTATGATTTGCAGATGACATAATAGTCTACACCAAATAACTACTCAACCTAATAAGTGAATTCAGGACAGTGGTGAGATACAAAGTCAATATTCAGAAATAGAAGGCATTTTTGTATTTCAACAATGAACTATCAGAAAAAGAAATTAGGAAAAAAATTCCACTTACTATAGCAACAAAAAATATATGGTATCTAGGAATAAATTTAACCAAGGAAAAAGATCTCTACTTGGAAGTATAGAACAGTGTAGAAAGAAACTGGAGAATACACAAATAAATGGAAGCATAAATCATGTTCATGGATTGGAAGAATTAACATCATTAAAATGTCCATACTACCCAAAGCAATCTCTAGACTCAATGAAATTCCTATTAAAATACCAGTGGCATATTTCACAGATTTAGAGAAAATATTCCAAAAATTTATATGGAACCAATAAAGACCTTTAATAGCCTCAACAATCTTGAGAGAGAAAAACAAGTTGGTGGGATTACAATATCACATACCAAACTATACTACAAATCCGCTGTAATCAAACCAGTCTGATACTGGCATTATGACACACAGGCCAATGGAACAAAATAGAGAGCCCCCCAAAAAACCATGTCTTTTGGTCAATTAATATTGTGTTATCCAAAAAGTCCATTTAGTTTTTTCCATATGATGGCTCTAATAGTGCTTAGTTGCCTTTAACTTCAATTGAAACAATTTTGTTATGTTGTATTGTGACAGCTATCATATCAGCATGCATTAAAAAAACTTACCTCAATTGATAAATTTTTGTGCAACCAATTCAATATTGAAGATGGAAGAAGATACACAGCATTTTTGGAGTATTATGCTTTATTATTTCAAGACAGAAAAACACAACAAAATGCAAAAAAAAGAAAAAGGGATTTGTGCAGTGTATGGAGAATGTGCTGTCACTGACTGACTGTGTCAAACATGGTTTGTGAAGTTTCTTGGTACTATTGATATTTTGGCCAGGTAATTCTTTGTTCTGGGGCTGTCTAATGGATTGGGAGATGTTTAGTAGCATCGTGGCCTCTACCCCCAATAGCGAGAGATAGCAGACAGACTCAAAATATTTTATTTCTAAATAAAAAAAATTGGTGAAAATGAAAAATGTGTCTTTTATTTCATGAAAAAACTAAACAGAATTTTTAAAGATTTTATTTAATTATCTAATTATTTAATTATTTATTTATTGTCAGAGAGAGGAGAAGGGAGGAAGCAAAAAAGGGAGAGAAAATCCATGTGCGGTTGCTTCTTCTGTGCCCCCTATTGTGAACCTGGCCCACAACCCAGACATATGTTCTGACTGGAAATTGAACCTGTGACCCTTTGTTTCGCAAAGTCAGTGCTGTAAATGGACTTTTTGGCCAAACAAATGTTTGACAAAGGGGACATGAGCATGCAATGGAATAAAGATATCCTCTTCAATAAATGGTGCTGAGACAATTGGACTGGTACATGCAAAAAAAAAGGAACTAGACTACAAATTTATACCATACACCATAATAAATTCAAAATGGATAAAAGACTTAAATATAAGTCATGATACCATAAAAGTCATAGCTGGAAACACAGGCAGTAAAATTTCTGATATCTCATATAGCAATATTTTTTGCCAATATATCTCCTAGGGCAAGGGAAATAAAAGGAAAAATAAACAAAAGGACTATACCAAATAAAAAAAATTCTGCATGGCTACAGAAAAATCACAAAAATGAAAAGCGAACTGACTATAAGGGAGAATATATTTATCAATGATACATCAGTCAAGGGTTTAATATCCAAAATATATAAAGAACTCATACGACTCAACATCAGGAAGACAAACAATCCAAATAAAAAAATGAGAAAAGGACCTGAATAGACAGACATTCCTCCAAGGAGGACATACAGATGGCCCATAGACATACAAAAAAAAGCTCAACATCACTAGCAATCAGAGAGATGCAAATGAAAACCACAATGAGATGTCACCTCACACCTGCCAAAATGGCTGTCATTAATAAATCCACAAACAAGTGCTAGAGAAAACATGGAGAAAAGGGAATCTTAGTGCACTGTTGGTAGGAATGCTGACTGCTGCAGTCACTGTGGAAAATAGTATGGAATTTCCTCAAATAATTAAAAATGGAACTGTCTTTTGACCCAGTGAGTCCACTGGTAAGACTGTATCCTATGATCTCAAAACATCAATTCAAAAGAATTTATGCAACCCTCTGCTCATACCAGTGCTATTTACAATAATGAATATTTGGAGACAGTTTAAGTACCCATTAAAAAACTGTGGTACAGAGATCCAAGATGGGGAGGAGTAAGTAGAAGCTACACTAACCACCTCCCAGGACCAATCTGGAATTACAACTAAATTGTAGAGAACTCATCTGGAATAACCAATGGAACAATAGCTGGAGAGAAGCCTTGTAACCACAGACAGATGAAAGAAACTGCTTCACCACAATGTACCCGGTACAAAGTGCCAAGGATATGTGACAGGGATGTCTGGGCTCCCACAGGTGGCGGCTGAAGTGCCAGAGGAAAATTCAGCAGCCAGGGGGTTCACCCTGAAAGCCCCAAGCTGGGCTTCCCAGCTTACAGCACCAGTGCCAGGAAAGGAACCCAGATAACATCCAGCTGTGAAAGGCAGCAGGGTTTTTGTCTGCTGGAAAGAAATGGCTGGATTCACAGAGAGCCTGTTAAAGGGCCAATGCACATAGTTTCATTTGTAGCCTCTTATACTAGGCTCTGGCAAAGGTGGGGAAGAGTGGACTAGAGACACTGGAGGAAAGACTGGGGATGGAGGCTATGGGGAGAGAACTGAGGGAGCAGCTGCCAGGATCCCTGTGCTGAGTCATCCCACATACTGCAGGAGCCATCTTGCCAGGCTGACCACTCCCCTCCAAGTGACATCAGCCTGAGGGGAAGCAATAGCCCTGCTGCAGGAATTACTCTGCTCCACCCTGTGGTGTTTAAGCCTGATTGCTGATTACAATCGACTAGATTAGCAATGGAAGGAGACAGACACAGACTGTATATCACTTGCAGCCTCAAACAGGCTGCCTAGGGCCAGATTGGGCCACCATCTGACATTACCAGGGATGGATTCAGAAGCAGAAAACAGTGAGACAAATTCCACTGGGGCCTTCTTCATGATTTGTATTATTTTCTCTCTTGCATAGCTTATTAGCATTCATTTGTTTTCCTTCAAGTTTGTGCTTATTAAGTCAGTAGTTTTTATATTTTATTTCAAATCTCATATTTTGCTCTTCCCTTCTTTTATTCCATTTTACCCTCTTCTTTCTGCTTATTTTCATTTTAAATTTTATTTCTCTCTTGCTATGACTTGTTTCCCTTCCACACTCTTACTATTTCTTCCCACTCAAGCCTCTCAAAACCATTTTTCTTGTCATTAGTTACCTAATATTCTTCTCCTCATTCATAAAATACCCTTTTTCTCTCTCCACTTTTATTAATCTTTGCTCATTGGTTATGGATACGGTGGTTGTTGTTGCATTTATCCAATTTTATTTATAGGTCTTCACCTATTTTTGTAATTCAAATCTCAAATTTTACCATTCCTCTCTCCTACTCCATTTTCCCTTCCTCCTGCCCTTTCATTATTTTTGGTTTTAAAATTTAATTTTTCCCAGTCTTAGAGTGGTTTTCTTTCTTTACTCTTAGTATTCCTTCTCTTTCTATCATCTCAAAATCACTTCTCTTTCCTCTAGACATTTCTTAAGCTTCTTTCTTTCTTCCTTCCTTTCCTTCTTTATTTTTTTTGTATGATTCCCCTCCTACTTATGTTAATCTTTGCTTATAGTTGTTCGTAGCGCTGTCATGGATATTTCTTCTTTTCTTCTTTCTCTCACTATTTTTTTATTTTTTATTTTTATTTATTCTTAAAATTTGTTTAAACGTAATATTATATGCATCCCTTCTATTACTCCATTACACCTTCTTTCCTCCCTTTTTTATTTATAATGTAAATTTTTCATTCTTTCTATCTTCACCTTGACCCTATTCCCTACTATTATTATTGCTCCTCCCTCTACCCTCTCAAAATCATTTTTCTTTCATTAGTCATCTCATATTCATTTTTCTTTTCTTATGACAGTCTCAATGTCTTTACACCTTTATTAACATTTTCTCATATGCTCTTCATAGTGTGATTATGAGTGGGGGTAGATTTTACAGATGTGGGATTGGTTCCATGCCTGTTTGTTTACATTCTGAAAGCAACTGTACAGCAGCATAAAAGACATGCTAGGTGTAGGGACTCTCAGTCAGCCAGCCAGAGGAAGAATCCACAAAAGGATGACCCAACAAAAACCAAAACCCAATCACAACAAGAGAGCCCACAAACAGCATAACGGGCATACCAAGAGAATAAGATCAGATGATGAAGGAGACTACACCACTGAATGTCACAAGTGTCCTACCACAGAAGATCACACCACAAAGACAGGGAGTAAAAGCAGATCAATCTAAGGAGCAGAAACAAATAAGAAGAGTCACTTAAAATGGGGAGACAAAGAAATAACACCCAAGTGAAAGGAAAGGAGGAATCCCCAGAAAGAGTGCTAAATGAAATTGAGGCAAGCAAACTATCAGACATTGAGTTCAAATAATGGTTATAAGGATACTCTATGAACTCAGTAAGAACTACAAAGAATTCCAGATTCCAAGGAAACTATCAGAAACTTACTGCAAACTACAATAGCATGAAAAAGGACATAGAAACTATCAACAAGAGACAAGAGAAAATAAAGAATGCAATTTCTGAACTGAAGAACACAGCAGAAGGAATCAATAGCAGGTCAGATAAAGCAGAGGACTGAATCAGCAAGCTGGAGGACAAGGCAGAAAAAAAATCTCCTGACAGAGCAACAAAACAAAACAAAAAAAAGGCTCAAAAACGGATTTAAGAGAGATGCAGGACAACATGAAAGTAATAATATCAGTATCACAAGAATACCAGAAGGATAAGAACAGGAGCAAGGGATAGAAAACCTGTTTAAAAAAGTAATGACAGAAAACTTCCCTAACTTGATGAGAGAAAAACTAATGCAAGACCAGGAAGCACAGAGGATGCCAATAAAGATTAACCCAAACAGGCCACTCCAAGACGCATCTATAATGGCTAAATTTAAAGACAAAGAGAGAATCTTAAAGGCAGCAAAGGAGAAACAGCTAGTAACTTACAAGGAAGCAAGTAATAAGGCTATGAGCTGATTACCCAACAGAAACACTACAAGCCAGAAGGTAGTGGCAAGAAACATTTCAAGTAATGAAAACCAAAGGCCTGCAACCAAGACTACTCTACCCAGCAAGCCTCTCAATTAAAATGGAAGGCAAACTAAGGAGTTTCCCAAACAAACAAACAAAAAAAAGTCTAAAAGAATACATTTCCACCAAACCAGCATTGCAAGAGATGCTAAAGGGACTGCCTTAAGAAGATGAAGAGAGGTAGAGAAAGAGAGGGAGAGAGAGACAGAGTAGAATACAGGTACAAAGGGATAAAATGGCAGTGGACATATACCTATCAATAACGACCTTACCTGTATATGGATTAAATGATCCAATCAAAAAAGTGTAGCAAAATGGATAAGAAAACAGAGCCCACATATATACATCTACAAGAGATCCACCTCAGAACAAAAGATCTACACAGAGTGAAAGATGTGGCAATGAATAACATTCTAAATCAAATGGACTGAAATGATATATACAGAACATTTCACCCCAAGGAAGCAAAATATATATTCTTTTCAAAAGCACATGGAATATTTTCAAAGATAGACCACATGATAGGGCACAAAACAAGCCTCAACAAATTCAAGGTTGTATCAAGCATCTTTTCAAATAATAATGGCTTGAAACTAGAAACCAACCTCATGGAAAAAACTCAAAAACATTCAATTCATGGAGACTGAATAACATGCTATGAAGTAATGAATGGGTTAATAATGAGATCAAGGAAGAAATAAAAAAGATCCTGGAAACAAATGAAAATGAACACACAACAGTCCAAAACCTATGGGACACAGCAAAGGCAGTCCTAGAGGGAAAGTCATAACAATGCAGGCCTACCTACAAATGATAGAAACATTTCGAACAACCTAACACTACAACTACAAAAACTTGAGGAACAACAAACATAGCCCAGAGCAACTAGAACAAAGGAAATAACCAAGATAAGAGAGAATTAAGTGACATAGAGAAAAATTAAATTACATAAAAGAACAATTCAACAATAAATGCAGGAGCTGGTTCTTTGAAAAGATAAACAAATGAGCCTTTAACCAGACTCATCAAGAAAAAAAAGAGAGAGGATCTAAATAAATGAAATCAGAAATGAAATTACAACCGATTCCACAGATATACAAAGGATTATAAGAAATTACTATGAACCACTATATGCCAAGAAATTTGACAACCTGGGTGAAATGGACAAATCTGCAGAAACATGTATTCTTCTAAAACTGAATCAAGAAAAAGAAACAGAAAGTCTGAATAGACTGTTAACAACTAGTGAAATTGAAGCTGTAATGAAAAAACTCCTAGCACACATAAGCCCTATTCCTGATGGATCACAGGCAACTTTACCAAACAATTAAGGAAGAACTAACTCCTATACTTTCCAACCTATTCAAAAAAAATTCAAAAATTCAAACTCATTTTATGAGGCCCGTATTACCCTAATTCCAAAACCAGATAAAGACCTAACAAAGAAAGAAAACTACAGGCTGAAGAACGTAGATGCTAAAATTCTCAACAAAATATTGACAAAAAGGATCCTGCAATACATTAAAAATATCATATACCATGATCAAGTGCGATTAATCCCAGGGATGCAAGGATGACACTATATTTGCAAATCTAAAAACATAATATACCACATAAAAAAATGAAAGACGAACTCCACATGATCATATCTTTAGATGCTGAAAAAGCATTTTATAAAGAACAGCACCCATTTATGATTAAAACTGTCAGTAAAGTGGGAATAGAGCAAGCATTCCTCAACATAATAAAGGCCACATATGAGAAACCTAAAGCCAACATCACTCTCAATGGGTAAAAACTAAAAGCTTTCCCCCTAAGGTGAAGAAAAAACAAGGATGTCTGCTTTCACCACTTATATTCAACATAATATTGGAAGTTCTAGTCACATTGATCAGACAAGAAAAAGAAATAAAAGGCACCCAGACAGGAAAGGAGGAGGTATACTATCTTTATTTGTACATGACATGATAGTGCACATAGAAAACCCTGTAGACTCCACCAAAAAACTACTTGACCTATTAAGTTAATTTGGTAAAATAACAGGATACAAAGTCAATATTCAGAAATTGAAGGCATTTTTCTATACCAACAATGAAATATGAGGAAGAGAAACT
Source organism: Pteronotus mesoamericanus (assembly GCF_021234165.1). Classification (NCBI taxonomy): domain Eukaryota; kingdom Metazoa; phylum Chordata; class Mammalia; order Chiroptera; family Mormoopidae; genus Pteronotus; species Pteronotus mesoamericanus. The sequence continues at coordinate 44,023,803 of NW_026555329.1, read as the reverse complement.
AGAAAAGAAACCCCATTTACTATAGAAACAAGAAAAATAAAGTACCTAGGAATAAACTTAACCAAGGAGGTAAAAGACCTATGCTTAAAAAACTGTAGAACACTGAAGAAAGAAATTAAGGAAGATACAAACAAATGGAAGCATGTACCATGGAAACATGTACCATCTTCATGGATTGGAACAATCAACATCATTAAAATGTCCATGTAACCCAAAGCAATTTATAGGTTCAATGTAATCCCTATCAAAATATCAATGACATATTTCCCAGATATAAATCAATATTTCAAAAATTTATATGGAACCACAAACAATGCCAAATAGCCTCAGCAATTTTGAGAAAGAAGAACAAAGTAGGAGGGATCACAATACCTGATATCAAACTATATTATAAATCCACTATAATCAAAACAATCTTGTCCTGGCATAAGAACAGACATGTAGACCAATGGAACAAAATAGAGCGCCCAGAAATAAAGCCTTGTCAAAATGGTCAGTTAATATTTGCCAAAGGAGGCAGAAAGAAAAAACGGAGTAAAAATAGCCTCTTCAATAAATAGTATTGGGAGAGCAGGACAAGAACATGCAAAAAAAAAAAAAAAAATGAAACTAGACCACCAACTTATATCATATACAAAAATAAACTCAAGATGTATAAAAGACTTAAATATAAGTCATGACACCATAAAAGTCCTAGAAGATAACCTAGGCAGGAAAACTTCAGATAACCCATGCAGCAATATTTTCACTGATACATCCCTTAGGGCAAGAGATATAAAGGAAAAGCTAAACAAATGGGACTACATCAAACTAAAATGCTTCTGCACAGCTAAAGAAAACATCATCAAAATGAAAAGGAACCAACCATATGGGCAAACATATTTGTCAATGATACCTTGGACAAGGGTTGATTTCCAAAATATATAAAGAATTCATATGACTTGACAGCAACAGGACAATCAAGTTAAAAATGGGCAAAGGACCTGAACAGACATTTCTCCATGGAGGACATACAGAAGGTGCATAGACATATGAAAGGATGGTAGCATCACTAGCCACCAGAGAAATGCAAATTAAAACCACAATGAGATACCACTTCACAGGATCAGAATGGCCATCATTAACAAATCGACAAACAAGTGCTGGCGAGGATGTGGAGAAAAAGGAATCCTAGCACACTGTTGGTAGGAACGCAGACTGGTGCAGCCACTGTGGAAAACAGTATGGAATTTCCTCAAAAAACTAAAAATGGAGCTGCCTTTTCATCCAGCAATTCCACTTACTGGGATTATACCCAAGAATCTTGTAACACCAATTTATAAGAATCTATGCATCCCTATGTTCATAGCAGCATTATTTACAACAGCCAAGTGCTGGAAAGAGCCTAAGTGTCCATCAATAAATAAGTGGATAAAAAAAACCTGTGGTACATTTACACAATTGAACACTAGACAGCACAAAGAAAGAAGGAACTCCTACTTTTCATGACAGCATGGATGGAACTGGAGAGTATTATGATACATGAAATAAGCCAGGAAGCAAAAGACAAATATCATATGATTTCACCTATGAGAGGAACCTAATGAACAAAAACAAACAAGCAAAATAGAACCAGAGGCATGGAAACCAGGAACCAACTAAGCGACTCAGAGGAGGAAGAAAGGGTACAAAGTCGGAAAGAAGGGAAGGGGTCTAATCAATGAACCGGTATAAATAACGCATGGACATGGACAACAAGGTGGTGATTTACTGTCGGAGTGGGATGTGGGTGGGCCAGGGGAGAGCAATGGAGGAAAATTGGGACAACTCTGATAGAACAACAGTAAAAACATAAAATAAAAAACAAAAAACTGTGGTACATTTACACAATGGGATACTATGCAGCAGAAAAAAGAAGGAATTCCTACCTTTTGTGACAGCATAGATGGAACTGGTAACTATTATGCTAACTAAAATAAGCCAGTCAGTGAAAGACAAATATTGTATGATCTCACTTATAAGGGGAATCATTAACAAAATAAACTAATGAGCAAAACAGAACCAGAGGCACAGAAACATGGAATAGACTGACAGCTGTAAGAAGGGAGGGAGGAGGGACGTGGGGACTGATAGAAAGAAAGTGAAGGTATTAGTCAAAGAATATGTATAAAGTACCCATGGGCATGGACAATGGTGTGGGAATTTATTATGGACGTAGGGGTAGGCTGTGTGGACAGGGGAAAAGGAGAAAAAATTGGGACAATTGTAATAACCTAGACAATAAAACATTAAAATAATAATAGTTAACAAAAATAAAAATATGATAAAGGCAATATATTGTTCCATTGTATTAATAAATTTAAAATTACTTAATAAATATTTCAGTTAAAAAATGTGTAAAAAACCTGAATAGACAGTTTTCCAAAAAACAGACATGAAAATGGTCAATAAGTACATAGAAAAGCACTTGACATGACTAATCATCCGGGAAATGCAGATATTACTTCACAATGAGATATCATCACACAAATATTGGGATGTCTGTTATCAAAAGAATAAGACACAAACAAGTTCTATTGAGGATGCAGAGAAAAAGAAACCCTTGTACACTATTGGTGGGAATGAAATTGGTATAGCCACTATGGAAAATGGAATGGAGGTTCCTCATTGTAATCTGTTTTTTACTACTCTGAGATCACCTTTTCTTGGTTTTCATGTTTTACCTATAAAAATATAAATTAAGTCTTTGGTTTGACAGTTCAAGGCTTGGGAAAAACCAATAATTATACTATGTATCTCTACTCTAAAATATTTCGCAAATGTTAGGAAAATATGAGAGATATATATGTATGTTGTGTTTGATGAACAAGCTGTGTTATAGAGAGAGAGAAATAGACACAGAGAAACATTTTATAAAAAGGAAAAAGACCTTCAGGTATTCTCAGGTCATGAATAACTTAAAAATCACTGAATGGTGAAAGTTGAAACACTCCATTAGATTCCTCTTAAGCATTAAGAAGAAATTGATTAATAATATTATAAAGCAATTACAAAAATATTTAAAAAGATAAAAAGCTCTCTGGTAAGTTTCACGCTTAAGTTATTTTGTAATTTTTATCAGATTTTAAGCTTTTGTTAATTCTTTCAATGAGAAAAATCAAATGCTGTTTTATGCTTATTATTTCTCACTACTAAAAACACCCAATTTATGTATAACTCTCTGTGACAATGGACACTCAACCTTCAACTGGACAGTGCATCCTCCTTGAATGTTTAATAACTTTGCCCTGGCTGGTGTGGCTCAATGGCTTGAGCACCAGCCTGTGAACTAAAAGGTTGCCAGTTCAATTCCCAGTGCAGGGCACATGCCTGGGTTGCCCGCCAGATCCCCAGCAGGGGGCACACGAGATGCAACCACACACTGATGTTTCTCTCCCTCTTTTTCTCCCTCCCTCCCTTCCCCTCTCTAAAAATAAAATATTTTTTAAACCAAACCAAAGATATTAGAAAAAGAACAAACCAAAAATCTTAAAAAAAAATAAAAAACTTTATGCTTTTGATTCACTGTCATACATATATGGGGTATACTATATAGCAACCCTTCAATTACTATTTGTTAAATGAATGAATGAATGAATGAATAAGTGATTATGGTTTTCTTTGCCCTAAACCATGCCTTTCATGTTTTTATAAAAAGACTAAAAGTAAAAGAGGCTTTTTTTTTCCTTTAACATAAATTCTACAATCTTATTTCTATCAATGTCATTCAGGGAATGTCCAAGGTAACCCAGCTGGAAATCTAAATATCTAAATACATATACATATACATACACATATACTCTTTAATTTCATATTCAGTTTCAGTTACATATATGTATGTGTATATATGTGTGTGTGCATATATATAAGATAATTCAAAGAAATTGGTGCATCTAAATTTCTTAGATATATGGAAAAATGAACAAAAAATACCAATAATTTTTATTTGACATTACAATGAGTTTCTTCTTACATAGGGTTTTGCCGTACAAGGTGTTTTGCTTTAAGATTCTTCTCAATTCAGCAAACTGAAATTAAATATTATTGGTTTACACTTAATATTCTAACAGGAAACTGAAGCATAGTTTCCATTTTTATGTCATTTAATCACTAAAGTCTAACATAAATTATTTCTTCAAAAATTGAAAATATACCCAGCTACTCTAACACAGGCATACATAATATATATGAATTTTTTCATCATCTAAAATGTATCACGTGTATTCAGAGACAAACATAAAATTTTTTTATCTCCTTTGTCTAGTATGAATTATTTCAAGAAATACTGTTTTAACTCAGATCTTCATTAACTGCTTTCCAGTTGCACAGAGAACAGTGTATCTATGTATTTCACAGCAGTATTATAGGCAAGGATATAATTTTGTTTATAACCCTCCCAGGGCTATGCAACTGCCTCTCAATAAATATCAGCTAATGTCAATCCAATGGTAAAGTTTAAATACGTCGGGGGCGGGGGGTGGGTGTGTGTGTGTGTGTGTGTGTGTGTGTGTGTGTGTGTGTAGAAAAAGCTTGAAAAGCAGGCCTATGTTTTGGGGTGTTTATGCCACTTACATATGAATATTGAAGTCTTTTTTTTCCAGATGCTCAGATGTCTTGCCAAAAATGTGCTAAAACAAAATCATTTAGGGAATATGAGCTAGCCTAGAGATTAATAAAAGCTCCAACTTCACAGGCTTCCACAAATTATTATATGAAAACAACAGATAATTTTAAACTATCAAATATTTCAATATGTCTCTCTGTTTCTATGACATATTTATCCTATACAAAAGATTTGCTAAGGGAGTTACGATGTCCTTCTGGGACATAAAGAATAAGGTTTCTGTAAAAAATGTTAAACTAATGTTAATGGTGATGCAAAGTTGAGGAAAAGTTGTTAAGGGATGGCATGCTGCCACAGGGTGGGGTTTTGTTTTGGTATCCTTTTAGAGCCTGCAGGTGTTTGGCACCAGTTAAAATCAGGGCCAGCTGTGATATTTCAGTTCCGATATTTCCCTCCCAATAGTTCTCAGAAGTGATGCTTCAGGGTGATGTCTTACACCTGATGTATTCAACTTGTGTGGTACAAATGTGAAAACTCTGTTAAATAACACCAGTTTGGGGACACCCTTTGCCCCTCTTTCCCAAGGAGAGGTCACAGCACCAGGAGAAAGAAACACATTAATCAGAGATTTAGTCAAGTACATATAAGTGCGTATGTGTGTATAACTGAGTAGTTCATTCAAAGATAGTAATACACAAGAATCACCAAACATACACATACAGTCTTAAACAAAATACAAAAAGCAAGATAACACGTTCTGTTTTGATTCTCTTAGTTGATAATGATGCTTTTAAACCCTCACAGTGGTAGGATCCATAGCTATTTTTGCAGAAATTCTAATAGTTTCTATTAAAAGCTGCGTTTTCTTTTAAGTTTATTTGGATTGGAAAACCTCAAACCACAATGTATTTCATGCACATGTTCCCAAGAGTATGTTAAATAGGACCATACTGAGGTCATCTAATAAACTTTTTAAGAATTCCTTTAATGCACTGGACAATCTTGGCCTGATTAGAAGAAAATACTTTAAGAAAGCACTTGGAAAAACAACTATTAAGATCTATATGCAGATAATCTATACTCTAAAATGCAGAGTTTTCCACAATATATCATTGAGGGACAGAAACAATAAAACCACCACTAATAAAAGAGTTTTCAATCAAAACTTCTCAGAGCTATCAGTAAATACAGACCAACCGTACTCCCCATAATATTCCTGACAGACTTAACAGCAGGTGCCTATAGTATCATTTTAACTGTGCAAAGGTCTGTGGCATATAATCAGAGATGAAAGATAGAGAACCTTGCATCTATCCAAGAAAGAAAAATTATCTCCTGTTTTCGACAAGTCGAAAATGCAAGTTTTCTCCAAACATGAGAGAGTAATGAAGTCATTTAGTTTAGGAACAGTTCCTACCATCAAGTAAATTTTTTTGTCCACCAAGATGAAAAGGTAAACTGCAAATGAAATGTACACTTAAGAAGTAGGCCCATGGAAAATGCTCTCCTATTCTGTGATGCTTCTAAACCTTTTTTGTTTGTTTGTTTTTGTTTTGTTTTGTTTTTTGTTGAACATGCCTCCTTTCACTTCGTCAAAGTCTCACTTCCTGTGCCATGTTCCAGGCCTTGTACTTCACCCAAATCAATTTTCAGTTGAACTAGCAGCTGTGCTGGCACAGCACACATGGAGAACTAGGCCACAGGCGCCAGCAAGCGGTCCCACATCTGAACAGAAGTGGCTGGCTCCATGTGCCCACAGCCAAGAAACTCCACAGCTCATCGGGGGGTGGGGGCGGGGGAAGAGGGAGGGCACCTTAAGTGGAAGTTATATTTATTTTATGGAAAATGAATAATAAAAGTGCTTTCAATACTCAGAAATAGTGAATAGTTGAGACCTTCTTGTCACAGAGTTTGCAGATGAATTTTTTAAAGGACATTAGCTAGAGTACAATTTTAAGCTAATGATCTCCATCCCCACAGGTACACTGGACTTGCCTCTATCCACCAAACAAAGGTAAGTACAAGAAAGGGTTTGTTTTATCAAAAATCTAAGCATAAAGTACATCATCAAAACCAGAGTTACCACTGGTGACTGAGCATTTGCCAACTGACAATCCCTACAATGTGTCCTTTATTCATATTATCTCATTTAACACAACAATATATGTGTAAAGAAAAGATCCTATTTCACCGATTTACAGTTGACAAAACTGAAGCCTAGAAAGTTTATAAAACTGCCCATCAATTTTAATCCCATGGTCTTAATGATTATGTTATGTGTAGTCCCCTGAGCTTTTCAACAAAGGCTTTCCAGGCAGGCCCATGGAGGAGTGTGTCCTCCCCAACTCAGGGCATAAGTAGCCACTTGATCATTTGGATAAATCTATGCTTTGCAGAGAATCAACTCATTCATTTGCTGGTTCATGCAACAGCAGGTAGATATTGTGCACCTTCTATTTGTCAACTTTGAATTTATTTTTCTGAAAGGAAGAGAATTACCAAATTCATGCTAAATCTCTAGCACCTGGTACATTAGAGATAACAAAGGTTTCTGGAATAAACTTTCAAAATAGTCATTTTTAGGTGTCCTATTAAATTGTGTTTTTAAAACTAATTTATTTTACACAAATTTAAGAAAAACTCTCTGATTTTTTCATAGTCTACATTCCTTCAAAATTAAAAATTATATGGACTTCTTTCCAAAAGAGCCAAACATTTCCAAGCACAGGGGAGAGTGGCCTTGCCTTTTGTGCAAAAAAAGTCTTACTTAAAATTGCACAGTTATCTTTATTTTTAAAATGTAGTAATACTACATTGTTCTATAATCTTACTAAAAATCCAGATAAATTTTACACATACATTATAACATTAAATTCCAAAGAAGAATATAATGATATATAAAAGAAACCAACTCTACTCTTGCAACTAGTGTAAAATTGTAAGTAACAATCACTGTATGATTAAGAATTTTTGAGGTTAGAATCATAGCAATTAGAATCCAGCTTTTGGCGTGTAATAAGGCAGTTTTCAGAGGCTTTGGGGTTGAGGGAAATGCTGGAATCCTAGTTTAGGTAATATCAATCTTCTCCATTTGAAAAATGGGCTAAGTACTAAAAATATACCATAGGTCAATAATAGAAATTCCTTGCATATCAGAAAGAGTTGAGATACAAAGCTTAATAATTAAATTTAACTATAAGGGAAAATTCAGAATGAAAATTCAAATTTTCCTATATTTCATCTGCACCAGCCCATAAAGTGAACAATTTTAAGGTGATGGGTAGGGCCTTGGATCCTTGTTCCTCAAATCCTAAAAAGTAAGTAATGTTAGAATATACTTAATGGTTTTTTAAAATAACATTCTTCAATGATTTATCCTTGATGAAACACAGGTGTAACAACTAAAAATGCTGATAGGAGAACTCTCAAGAAATATCTCTAGAGAAGCATGCCCTCAAATTGAATTAAATGTAAAGTCCTACACACATTTCTATCACTCTTAAGCAGAAAAGTAACAATAAAAACCACCCATAATAGCTTAAAGTCAAAGATCTGCCTTATTCAAAGTTGTGAAGAAAAATGGTCATCTGGTCTTTTACAGAGTGTACAGACTGCTACTTTACCACAAGGAATCACAAGGTATTAATTAATTCATCAATTTGGTGGTGACCTTTTTCTGTAAACTCAATGATATCAAGTGGGCTCCTTCATTTCATATACTTATGTATCATTGGTTTATCACAGACAAAGCTTTGCCATACTCACAGTCTTTGCAGAAAAATAGCACAAGCAGAATTCCTGAATTAATTCACAGTTTCCCTCTAGTAAATATTGTAAATATTCAATTAAATACATTCAATTCCCTTTTAAATAGATATTCATGTAAGATAAAGGTACCAAAGGTAAGGGTTAGTTTAGTTTTTAACAAAGCTCTCCTCCCTTAAAAAATATATTCTGTTTTTAACAATTCATCTCAAAGAAAAATCTGCCACTACATAAATTAAAAGGATTTTTTAAAACCCTATAATTTTGAATGTTAAAGACTGACAAGATGTGTGAATTATCATAGTGAAACCTTCACAGAACAATAGAGTTCCTCTACCTTTTGGGATTAATATGTGATACTCCAAAATGATAATTTGCTTGCAGTGATATTGATTAAAGTAATAAAATCAAAACTTATTTTGACATTATCTAAAATAATCATTTGAACAATATTATAGAAGAAATATTTTTTTAGTTGACCCATTTTCCTGAGCCCCACAAAGGAGCCTATATCAAGGTAGAGCACAAATCTCTATTCAAGTACAATATATTCTTCATGAATAATGCACATTAATCAAAGCATATAAGAGCCTCTCATTTTTGCAGAATTAACTATACCTTACTTTGTACATTTTAAGATAGCCATATTATAAGAAGTGGACTATAACTGTGAAAGTTCTCATATTTCTTCTTACAGAGAGTGATCTCTGATTGTGATCTCTGATTGACCCCCAACATCTCAGTGGTCTATATTTATATTTTTCAGGAAAAACAAATGTGCTGACTTTGGAAATTTTATGTTGTGGCTCCTGAAGAAATACGTTAGGTCTGATAAACATAAAAGTCTGATTATAGACATCTTGTTCTAAATTCTAATTCTTTTTACTTCATACCTACTGCTTAACATAGTAAAAAAAAAAAATCATGCTATATGACTAAAGTGCAAGATCAATGGCTAATTTACATTTACATGAATCAATCTGGATAGAAAACAGAGGCAAATTGTTGTCTTAATCCTGGTGTAATAAAAACTTCAAAAAACAAACCTGGGGTTCTGCAAACACATTCTTCATATTGTTGATTGGGCCATATGGTACTCTACTGCCTTCAAAGAGGTGTAACCACTTGTTGGTCATTTCTTCTTCAAACCTAGAAACATACCAAAAATTTGTGGTTTTCTTATACTCTACAGAATGTAACACTTTTTTTGTCCCATGACCCTCTTTTGAAGCAACCAATAATGACAGTGTTTTCTAGTTATTTTGCTCCTAGTTTTGAGAGAATGTTGCCTATATAAAATGATTTGAGTTATACTGTAGTGGCAAAATAGTCACCCAGGTCCTATTGTTGAAAATCCATCATTAGAGATGTAATTCCTCCTATTTTTGTCCTTACTTACTTTTTGATAGAGATTCCCTTGGAGAAGAGAGATCATGTGGAAAATTGCATTAATTGAGTTTCAATCTGTCATTGAGCTTCTTACAAAAATTAATATAATAATATCGTTGTAATTTTGAGCATAATGTCATTGCACAAAGTATTTTTTAGGTCTCAGGTATATAGATCTGGTTAAAGATACTGATATACTATTTTATTTCTCAAAACAAAACATGAACCAATGTGGTTGTTTTAAAAGAAAGGTACATGTTTTATCACCATTATTTTTAAAGTACATAAGAATTAATAGTGCCTTGGCCAGTGTGACTCAGTTGGTTGAAGCATCACCCCATATACCAAGTGGCTGGGGGTTTGATTCCCAGTCAGAGCACATGCCTTGGTTGTGGGTTCATTCCCCAGTCAGGGCCCATATGGAAGGCAAACCAATCAATGTTTCTCTCTCACATTGATATTTCTCTCCTCTTCCTTCCTCTCTCTCTAAAATCAAAAAGCATAAAAAAAAGACCAGCCACACCCATTACTTAAAACAATCTTAGCTACTTATTTATCCTCATCAAAAGGAATGTAGGCATGTAAAGACTGATAGCTCAGTTTAGCCAACAACATTTGAATTCATTCAAGTCTTTTAGTTCTGTTTTAGTGTTACTCAAATTTAAAATGGGACTTCACAGATGTAAGTGCTTATTTGAGTTCCTTTATTTTCTCTATGAGGAAGGAAGGGAACCTAATTAATGAGATTGACTGTTTTACATTTCTTCTTTGTTAAGACAGAACAAAATCTTGGATCCTCAAAGATACTCATAGTTTGTAGTGTATAAAGAATTTTAGAATTGCTCATTGTTAAAATAGCAAATTATTTTTAAAGTAACAATCTAGATGAATAGAGTTTTTTGAGAGCATTAACTAATGTAGATTACTGGCAGCAAGTGAATTGCTTCACTAATATAAAAAGACTAGTGCAAATATAGCAGAAATATTTAGTATTCATGGACTTCCACTCAACTCTCTTATATATAGCTAGAATAAATCTCAGATCTGAAGACTTCATGGAAAATTATATTAGAGAAATGGGCCTCTTCTACTATTGAAAAAAGTATAAAAACTCTGTTAATACTTTGAGGACACTTCTCTGATTGTCATCTAGTAGATAAAAGAAAAAAAGAAAAAAGCTTGAACTAATGTATTCTCCAGAAGATACACTACTGCATGAATGGTAATGTTTATACATATTTTATATAAAATAATTTATCCTATTATTTTATGTAATTTTATATTAAAACTTCCATATAAGTAAGGATCTGATAAAAATTTTAATGACGGTAATGCTACATTTTATTAGGAATGTAATTAATCTTATTCATGTATCCACTTATCCTACAAACATCTAGAGTGTGCCTACTATATACCAGGCATTGATTATTGTCTTTAAATATAGTGCTTTCCCAATTCTTTACATTATGACAAATAAAAATTTTTCATTATACATTTTAATTGCAGCCTGTAATGTTATAATGATTATCCGTACTTAGTGTACAATAAAATACTTCACTTCTAGACATTGAAAAAGATTTCTTTATGGGAACACCACAATGCAGGATTAAGTGTTTTCCATTAATGGATTCTTCACATCCATATGTTCTTTTTAATGATGTTAAATCATCCCCTGGCCAAGACTTCTTAAGATATATATATTCCCAGAATGATAAATGTTGAAAGAATAAAAGAGATACTTAGAAAATGGAAGCTTTTCAATCACAGTGTCAATCATTTAAGTATTCATAAAAAGAGTATTGTAATGGTTAGTCTGCTAAATTTTCCAGACAAGTCAATTTATCACCATTGGACCCATCCAAGTGGCCTGAAAGATCTACACAGAAAATGTATGTCAATAATCAAACACACCCATAGCTTCATGCCTGCCAACAGAAAACTCAGGGGAATAGTTGAAGTTTTAGTATTTATATAAGCTTTTCACCACTGGGCAAAAGAGAGGGATTTATTTTATGTCATGGAAAACAATGGATGCACTTTGGAAATGACACTGGGGAGAGAGGCAGCATCTGGAGATTCAGTCGTGATCACTGTTTGTGTATTTGTGTGGGCGTGGGTATGGAATTATTCAAAAATGCCTTAAACTCAATCAGAAAGAGACTATCTCTGCATTCCACTGCTCCCAGAAGATACATTCATCATTTTCTTCTAAAAATCTATCTCTTGATCTAAATCTGATGTGGAATCCTTTCCTTTATCTATGTAAAAAAGAAAAAAGAGAAAGGTATTAGTGCCTGTTTTATTAGCCATGAAAATTCTGCTAAAAAAATGTAAACAGCTTATCTAAGTCACTCAGGGCAATCCAATCTTAAAAGTTAGATCAGGAGGGCATCTATAGATCCAGTTTAGTGAGCTCAAAGCTAGAGCTTCCCCTAGGAAACTCCATAAAGCAATTCAAACTTAATTGTGCACCTAATCAACCTCTCTATTTAGCTCTTGATTTTTTTTTATTTCACTTGATGCTGGATTGGGTATGGTTCATGTGACAGCATCATTTAGATATATGAAACACTGTTACATAAAGATGGACTTCAGTTTAAATTTCTTAATATCAAAATTTAATCTGAGGACAAAATGTCTGCGAGAATCCTGGAAGGGACTAGCAATCCAACACTGCCAGCCTCCCTCCCACTGTGCTCTGGGGATGATGGATATTCAAGGAGAACATGCTGAGGAATCTGGGTTTTACTCTAATAGATTGTTAGAAGAATAGACCTTCTTCAGAAAACTTCAAATAGAACTTCAAGTGCAGAGAAATTGTATTCTCGAGAGGATCCACGATGGCAGAGGAGTAAGCGGAAGCTACACTAACGTCCCAGAACCAACCTGGAATTACAACTAAATTGTATAAAAATCATCCTAGTACCCAACTGAACACTAGCTGGATAGATGCCTTATAACCAAGGACAGGTAGAAGAAAACACTTCACCACAACCTGACTTGCAGGGAGTGCAAAGGCAACATGAGTGGGCTGGCTGAACTCCCAAAGGTGGCAGCTGAAGTTCTGAAGGGATATTTCAGCAGCCAGGAGGGATTCCCCCTGAGAAGTGTGGGGTCTAAACCCCAAGCTGGGCTCCCCAGCCTACAGCACCAGAGCCAGAAAGGAAGGCAGATAACATCCAGCTGTGAAAAGCAGCAGAGGTTCTTTTAGCCAGGGAGATACAGGTAGAGACACAGACAGCCTCTCAACGGAACAAAGCACAAAATTTCATTTGCAGCCACTTACCATGGATGCTGGCAAAGAGGGGGCGGTGTGGACTAGAGACACTTGAGGAGAGACTGTGATTGGTGGCTCTGGGAAGAGAACTGAGGGAACAGCTGCCAGGATCCACATGCTGAGACATTCCCCATACTGCAAGCGAGATCTGTCTAAAGCAGAGTGCTTCTCTCTGAATGGTATTGGACAAGGGGAAAGCAACAGCACTGCCCTCAAGAATTACTCTGCTCCATCCTGTGGTGATTAAGTCAGACTGCTGATTACAGACTGGTTATATTAAAACTGACTGGTTTAATGGATGATTACTCTAACACCTAAGGTGAAAAACACAAAGAAGCAGCCAAAATGGGAAGACAAAGAAACAGACCCCAAATTAAAGAACGAGAGAATTTTCCAGGAGAAGTAGATGAAATGGAAGTAAGCAATTTATCAGATAGAGAATTTAGGGTAATGATTATAAAGATACTCAACAGTATGAAAAAAAAAACATAGAAACCATTAAAAAGGATCAGTCAAAAATAAACAATGCAATATCTGAGATAAATAATACACTGGAAGGAACAAATGGTAGGTTACATGATGCAGAGGCTCAAACCAGTTTTTTGGGAAACAAGGTAGAAAAAAACAATCTAGCAGAGCAGAAAACTTTTTTTTTTTTGTATGAGGAGAGCTTAAGAAACATTTTGGACAACATGAAGTATAACAACATCTGCATCATGGGAATACCAGGAGAAGAAAGTGAGCAAGGGATCAAGAACCTATCTGAAGAAATAACAACCAAAACTTCCCTAATCTGCTGAAGGAAAATGTTGCACAAGTCCAGGAAGGCCAGAGAGTCCCAAACAAGTTGGACCCAAAGAGGCTTACACCAAGACACATCATAATTTAAATGACAAGGCTTAAAGATCAAAACAGAATCCCAAAAGCTGCAAGAGAATAGCAGGTAGTTACTCACAAGGGAGCACCAATTAGACTGTCATTTGATTATTCATCAGAAACACTTCAGGCCAGAAAGCAGTGGCATGAAATATTCAAGGTGATGAAAAGCAAGGATCTACAGCCAAGGCTACTTTACCCAGCACGGCTATCATTTATAATCAAAGAAGAAACAAGGAGCTTCCCAGGCAAGAAAAAGCTAAAGGAGTTTGTTAACACCAAACCATACAGCAACAAATGTTAAAGGGCTTGGTTTTAAGAAGAAAAAATAAAAGAGAAAGAGAAAAAAAAAAAAAAACAGAGGAAAACAGTCCAACATAAAATAGCACTACATATGTATCTATCAATAATCACCTTAAATGTAAATGGCTTAAATGCTTAAACAAAAAGACAACAGGTAGCTGAATGGACAAGAAAACAAGACCCATATATGTGCTGCTGCCAAGAGAACCATCACAGATCAAAAGATACACACAGACTAAAAGTAAAGGGTTGGGAAAAGATATAACATGCAAATGGAAAAGAAAAAAAGCTGAGGTAGCAGTACTTATATCTGACAAAATAGACGTTAAAACAAAGGCTATGGTAAGAGACCAAGAAGGACACTACATAATGATAAAGGGAACAATCCAACCAGAAGATATAACTCTAGTTAACATTTACACAACCAATATAGGAACACCTAACTATGTAAAGCAATTCTTGATGGACATAAAAGGAGAGGTGGTGAGAAATAGTCATAACTGGGGTTTTCATACCCAGTTGACTTCAATGCATAGATCTTTCAGGCTGAAATCAACAAAAAGACAGCAGCCTTAAATGGCATGCTAGAGCCACTGGATCTAAGAGATATCTTCAGAGCATTTCACCAATACCAGCAGAATATACTGTATTTTCAAGTGCATAATGCACTCCCATGTATAATGTGCAACCACATTTTTGGCCCAAACTTTGAGAAAAAAACTTTCATTTAATTTTTATTTCAAATTTGTATTAATATATACAACCAAATATTGTATTCCAGAGTATTATTTTGCATATGGATATCACTGTTGCTTTCAAGAGTTACTTGTAACACAAGAAGCATAGATAAAAGAATTAAAAACATTTATATAGATACAGAATTAGTACTGCCCATGTGCAATGCACATGCTTATTTTTCCCTCAAAAATTTGGGCAAAAAAGTGCACGTTATACATGGAGAAATGTGGCACATACTTTTCAAGTGCACACAGAACACTTTCTAGGATAGATCACATGATAGGACACAAAACAAGTCTCAATAAATTTAAGAAGATTGAAATCATATCAATCATCTCCTCTGACCACAATGCTATGAAACTAGAAATCAAAAGAAGAACAGTGAGAAACACAGAAAGACATGAAAACTAAATAACATGTTTTTATACAATGAATGGGTCAACAGTGAGATAAGGAAAAATCAAAAGATACCTTAAAACAAATGAAAATGAATACAGAACTATCCAAAATCTGTGGGACACTGGGACAGCACAGTATTATAGGCCTATCTCCAAAAATAAAAAAAAAACCTCAAATAAACAATTTAATTTCACACTTAAAGTCCTTAAAAAGCAACAAAAGCCCAAAGTGAGTAGAAGGAAGGAAATAGTTAAGATCAGAGCAAATAAATAGAATCTAAATAAACAATACAAAAGATAAATGAATACAAGAGCTGGTTCTTTCTTTGAAAAGATAAACAAGATTGACAAACCTTTAACCAGAGTCATCAAGAAAAAACAAAGAAATGACCCAAATAAATAAAATAAAAAATGAAAAGGGAAGTTAGCAACTGGCACCAAAGAAATACAAAGGATTGTAAGAAAATATTATAAACAATTATGTTACAACAAACTGGACAACCTGGATGAAATGGATAAATTCTTATAAACATATAATCTTCCAAAAATAAATCAGGAAGAATCATAGAATCTGAACAGACAGATTATACCTAATGAAATTGAAGCAGTAATCAAAAAATTCCCAAGAAACAAAAGCCCTGGAACAGATGCTTCACAGTTGAATTTTACCAAACATTCCAAGAAGAACTAACACCTCTCCTTCTCAAACTACTTCATAAAATTCAAGAAAAGGGAAGTCTCCCAAATTCATTTTGCAAGGCCAACATTATCCTAATTCTAAATCCAGATAAGGACACTACAAAGAAACAAAATTATAGGCCTATATCCCTGATAAACATAGATGCTAAAATCCTCAACAAAATACTAGCAAACCAAAACATCAATGCATCAAAACGATCATACACCATGATCAAGTGGGATTTATTCCTGGAATGCAACGTTGGTACAGTATTCACAAATCAATAAATGTGATTCACCACATAAACAAAATGAAGGATAAAAACCACATCATTGTATCAATAGATGCAAAAAACTCTTGATAAAATCCAGCACCTATTTATGATAAAAACTGTCAGCAAAGTGGGAATACAGGGAACATACCGAAACATAAAAAGGCAATATATTACAAACCCACGTTCAGCATCATACTCAAAGGGCAAAAATTGGGGACATGACAGGGATGCCCACTTTCATCTCTCTTATTCAACATAGTGGTAGAAAACTTAGCAACAGCAATCAAACAAGAAGAAGGAATAAAAGGCATCCATAATGGAAAGGAAGAAAATTGTCTTTATTTGAAGATGACATGATACTGTACACAGAGAACGCCAAAGATTTCACCAAGAAATTACTAGAATTGATCAATGAAATCTGCAAAGTAGAAGGATACAAAATTAATATTCAGAAATCACTTCCACTCTTATATGCCAATAATGAATTAATATAAAGGGAAATTAAGAAAACAATCGCATTCACAATTGCTTCAAAACATAAAATACCTAGGAGTAAATCTAACCAAGGATGTAAAAAACCTGTACTCAGAAAATTATAAGACACTGTGGAAAGAAAATGAAGAAGATACAAATAAGTGGAAGCACATACCCTGTTCATGGATGGGAAAAATTCACAGCATTAAAATGCTCATACTACCCAAAGCAATCTATAGATTCAATGCAATTCCTATCAAGATTCCAATGATGTATTTCACAGATCTACAACAAGTAGATTTATATGGAACCACAAAAGGCCCCACATAACAACAGCGATCCTGAGAAAGAAGAGAAAAGTTGGAAGAATCACACTACCTAAATATCAAACTACACTACAATGTCACAGTAATCAAAACAGCATGGTACTTGGATAAAAAGGGAGCCCAGAGATAAACCCACATCTTAATAGTCAATTAATATTTGACAGAAGAAGCAAGCACATACAATGGACTAAAGTTTATTCAACAAATGGTGTTGGGAAAATTGGACAGATATGTGCAGAAAAATTAAACTAGACCACCTTCTTACACAACATACAAGAATAAATTTAAAATGGATCGAAGACTTAAATGTTAGACTGCAAACCATAAAAATCCTAGAAGAAAACATAGGCAGCAAAATCTCAGACATTACTCATAAAAATTTTTTTATTGGATATATCTCCCGAGGCAAGGGGGAAATAAGAAAAAATAAACAAATAGGACTTCATCAAACTAAAAAGATTTTGTACAGCAAAGGAAATCATCAACAAAATAAAAAGAAAACCCATAGAATGGGAAAACATATACATCTGATACATCTGATCAGGGGTTAATATACAAAATTTATAAAGTACTTACAAAACTCAACACCAAAAAAATAAACAACCGAATTTAAAAATGGGCCAAGGGCCTGAACAGACACTTCTCCAGAGAGGATATACAGATGGCCAATCCACATATGAAAAGATGCTCAATGTCACTAATTATCAGAGAAGTGCAAATAAAAATCACAATGAGTAAACATCTCACCTCTGTCAGAATGGCTATCATCAATAAATCAAAAAACAAGTGCTGACAAGATGTGGAGAAAGGGGAACCCTTTGGCATTGTTGGTGGGAATGCAGACTGGTGCAGCCACTGTGGAAAGCAGTATGGAGATATCCAAAAAAATTAAAAATGAATCTGCCTTTTGACCCAGTGATCCCACTTCTGGGAATGTATCCAAAGGAAACCAAAACACTAATTCAAGAAGAACATAAGTGCCCCTATGTTCATTGCAGCATTATTCACAATTGCCAAGTATGGAAGCAGACCAAATGTCCATCAATAGCTGAGTGGATAAAACAACTATGGGACATTTATACAATGGAATTCTACTTGGTGGTTAAAAAAGATGAAAGTTTTACCCTTTGCGATAATATGGATGGACCTGGAGAACATTATGCTAAGTGAAATAAGTCAGTCAGAGGAAGACAAACACCATACGATTTCACTGCAATGTGGAATCTAATGAACAAACTGAACTAACAAGCAAAACAGAAACAGCCTCATTGATGGAAAACATTGATGGAATGACAACTAGTCTGATACAGGGAAACTAGGGGGTAGAGGAACTAAACAAAAAGGAAAAAGGATTCATGGACATGGACAACAGTGTAGTGATAGCTGGAGGTAGTAGGGTATATGGGTACTAAATAGCAATGGAAAAAAATGTAATAAAGGTTTTAAAAAATTAACAGAAAAACCCAAATAAGAAACTCTTCCCCTTTAAAAAAATGGATTAAAGTTGCAGCCAAATCCAAGCCCTGAAAGAAACTAATAAGAGAATAGACCATAAAGGTAGGAATTGGAAATAATTATAACATTGATAACTAAATGCTGGTCATTAAGTTGGTCTATATTTTGTAGATATTTACCTTAAAGCATTCTGTATTGTTGTGTTATCCTCATTTGACCAATAGAAAGCTCAAGTTTGGAGAAATTAATTTGCTGAAATTAATACAGATGAAAGTTTGAAACCTTTGACCAATATCTCTCCATTTCCCCCACACTCTAACCCGTGGCAACCACCAGTTTACATTTCGGTTCTATGAGTTCAACTTTTTAAAGATACCACATGGAAGTGAGATCATGCAGAATTTGTCTCTATTTCTATGTGTGGCTTATTTCACTTTGCACTAAGATGCTTCTTAACTTCCATCCTGTATACCTCAACATATGTCACCTTATAATAATACTCATACATTCCTGATGCTTTTAGCAAGAGTTTATTTTGTACCAATCATGGGGATTAAAACAATACAAAAGGTTCAGTATTCAGAGATCATATAGTCTAATGGAGAACACAGCTAAGAAATTGATGGATTACCTTGCAGAAAGCTGAGACAAAAATGAGTGGACAGCTTAAAGTTAATGCACCAAAAAAGGAGACCTGAACTGAATGAACCTGGGAGTCAAAGGGTTCAAAAATGAGGTGACATTTGAGCCAGGTGTTGAAGGATGAGTTAGAATTTTGTATGTGAAAGATGAGAGGAAGGTTCTTTCAGGCAGAGAGAGCAGTGGGAAGGAAGAACCAGCCTGGAAATAATCTAAATCTCCTGTGTCCTGAACGGCAAAAGCAAATGGAAAGTAAAGCTGGAACCAGAGTGCAAGGCATCTTATCTACTATAAGAATACAGGATTTCCACTGGCAATGAGAAACCAAAAGGGTCTTTCAGCAGGGGACTGTTATAATCACGATGGATACAGATAATGGAAACATATAGGTAAGACTACAGATAAACTTGACAGGAGACACCATTCTCTCTCTGAAGCATCTTAAATCTACCTATAATCATCTCATTATCTTCCATATTGTCATCAATCATAAACAACTTTATATTTGAAACAGTTTTCTTGATATTCTTACCCTTTTTTGTTACTACCTTATTTATCTGTTTCCAGTGTATCATTACTGCTTGATCTTCTGAAATCTGACTTGGTCACCAACACATTGTCTTGCCTACTCCTCAAGGGTCTCCAGTGAGCACTTATGAAATCCAATACTCTTTATAGTCCACATCCTACTTGCTCTCTGTGAAGTATTTAATGCTGTTGACTATCCTACCTTTAAATCCTATGACATCAAACTTTTTGGATTTTTAATACCTCTTTGGCCATTTCTGTTTCTTTTATTAATTCATTTACCGTTTTCTTTCAGTCCCAATATTCTTTGTTCTCTTTTACCCACCTAAGTAACCCTGTCATCTCTATGCAGATGCCTCTCAATCAATATTTCTAGCCCTGACCCTTCCCCAGTTCCCTTTCTCTAGTTATCATGGAATATCTGCACTCAGATGCACTATCATCCCCATAAATGCATGTCTGTGGATGACTATGATTTCCAGTTCCCTCATAAACCTAGTATCTCTCCCTTGCCTAAACTTGCACCCTAGGCTAAATATGGACTCTTCTTTTCATCATTTCATATTTTATATATAATTGTCATATAGATTCAACTTTTCAAAAGTTTAAGTTTTATTCCTCTTCTCTCGCTGTTACTATAACAATCCAGGTCCTTGTTTCTTTATACTTGGACTATGGCAATAGTTGATTAAAAATGTATTGCCTCCAGTCTTCCTCCTTACAAAAAAATCATGAATTTTAGATATATCCTAAATTAGTCCAACAATCACTATGTTCTCTCACCCTAGGTAAACAAACTTTCTGGAGTGTTTATGTCTATAATTTAGAACATAATTGACATTCAATATTTGTTAAATTAATAAATACATGGCTATTTGAGAACAATGAGAGGGTCTGAATCACAGTAGCTTATATTAGTGGGGTGTATTGTTTCCTCATAAAACCTTGCTGAGATTAGGTTTATTTAGATATAGATGTTGGAAGAAGGAAAACAATATGAGGCTCTTAAGTTTAAGCTCAATTATCACAGGACCTCTTCTTTTTCTTCTACACAGGTCTCTAAATTCTGTATAGAAGTATGTCTTATAGAAAATAAATTCCAAGTTCCCAAAAACTAACTTACAAACAGTGCTTAAAGTATAATGTTTCCATTTAGGTACTGCCTACATTATCCAGAGAGTCATAAGAACTACAGAGGTCAAAGGACCTTAAAAAATCATCTAATGTTTGCTATGATCCAACAAAATCATATTATGTTTATTGAAATATTTCTAGTAATAGGGAACACACTGTCAGCCAGGTTACTAGCAGTATTCAAATATACACAGGAAGTGTTCTATGCCAGAAAAGGCATAAGATGTGGATAGATTTTGGTTTGATCACAGACTCATCACCTCCTATCTATATGATCTTCATAGAAATATCAGTTAATAACATTTACAATTTTTAAAATCAACTATTTAGTAAACATTTACCAAGTGCAAGGTTTTGTGCTAGGCAGTTCGCATGAATGTTTTCATTTAATTCTCACAATAAACCTGTGAGGTAGTTACCATCATCATGCTCATTTTAAAGATGAGTAAACCACAGTTTAGAAAATTACATAACCCTTTAAACTCATCAACATGTAGTAGCCAAGCTGGGAGTCTATCCTAGGTCCAAAGTCCATGTGTTAATTACCACTTTCTACTGTTTGACTCAGGACACAAAGTCAAGAACACCAGTCCAAAGCTCTGTGAGTGATGTGTTGTTGAAGACCAGCAAGACAGAGGGCTTAAAAAGGAAGGACCGCATCTTGATGCTACTGTTAACTAACAGCATTTTATGTACCAGGCACCTTGAAATACTTTGTATATATTATTTTTAGTACTCATAGTCCCATTAGGTGAGTTTTATGATCTTCATGACTGACACAACTAAGGTATAGAAAAGTCAGGTAAAAGTATATGGATCAGAAGGCTCAAACCTGTCAGCTGGTAGGGTCTGCAAATGGTCTTTCTCTGTTTCTTCACTAGGGTAGATTACTAGATGTCTACATCAACCCAGTTAAATTTAGCACATGGTGCCACAATTAGATCATTGGCAGTTGAGCTACTCTTTGTCCCCAGAATTGGTGAGTGGAGAGAGGCTCACTCTATATTTGGTGATTTGCCTGGACTCCAAATAATCCTGACTTATTTTCCATTGACCACTGATCAACTCTATGTTCCCATAATGCCTTATAAGATTGGCCGCCTTTTCTGGATAAAGATATTATAGAATTCTTGAAAGGATCAATTTAGAAATTGGTGGTCAATCTTATGAAACATTATGGGAACATAGGGTTGATCAATGGTCAATTGATGGAGAGCATATGGCAGCTAGTGGAGGGCAGGTTAGGCAGTGGAGAGATTGAGCAAAAAGGAAAAAGGCCTCATGGATATGGACAACAATGAGGGGATTACTGGTAGGAGAGGGTATAAGGGGACTAAATGGTAATGGAGAAAATACAATATAGATTAAATAAAAAATAAAATGTTAAAAAGAGGATTCTATAAAAGGCAAATTATTCTCATTTTGCAGATGAAAACACTTAAGTGTTATTAGGACTCGCACTCAAGTCTTTGTATTTCAGGCTGAGTTCATCTCAGTACATAACACAGCCATTTACAAAAGATAATAAACAAAAAATCAATAAATGAAATTTATTGAAAAGACAAGCCTGACTTTTAATCCTAATCTCACTTAGCTCGGTGACTATAGGTAAATTGTTTAGTTTCTCTGAGCTAATATTTTCTCATCTGTTATAAGAAAATTATAATTAGATACAAATTGCTTAGAATAGTACCTAGCACATAATAGACACCCAATAAATGGCATTTACTTAGTAGCAATGCTACTTATAATAAAAATAAATACAGTAATAATAGGTCTATAATTGCAAATCCAAGGAAGGAATCTTAACAACTTAAATAACAATTCCTATTTATTGCTGATTATGTCTCAGATATTTTGTAGTTATAAAAGTCTAAGTGTACATACATCAAATCATCATGTACAGCTAAAACACAACGTTATATGTCAATTGTAAATTAATTTTTAAATAATTTTATTATAATTTTAATAAATTTAAAGATAAAAAGTATAAACTTCTGGGACTTTTAAAATATATTTACATATTACTTCATTGATGTTTATTTCTTTTTCTGGAAAATATCAGTGTTTGGACTGAAGACCCTAGGGAACTGGTAATGACACCAGCATTAGAATTCTAGTCTGTCTTCATTGGAGATCCCATAACATGGCATGACACAGCAGAGATTTCAAGTTAGGCAGAGAGTGATACAGCAGACACATTTTATGAGATAACCAATGAAGACAGTTGAAGCAATTTGTTTTACTGTATTATTTCCCATTGCCATTTAAGCCTCTTATACCCTCTTTCACCCCTACCTATCCCCCTGCCTCTACCTCTGCAATCACCACCTCTGTTGTCCATAAAGGTACTAAGATCAATATAACTTGAGGAGAGCCACAAAGTTTAAAGACCTTGTCTTCTTTTCTCATCCTAATGATTAAGAAAAAAAGTCCAAAGCCTTAATTACTTTCAGGGATGAGAAAGAAAGCCCACTGGGACTTATGCTGGGTCTGTATTTGGACAAGGCCTCATTTCCCTAAGAGGATTAGAGTGTCCTTAGTAAAAAATCTGATTACTTAAAAGTCAATGGCATTTGTGACAGTGTGGATGGATCTTGAGAGTATTAATGTTAAGTGAAATAAGTCAGACAAAAAAACAAACAGTGTATGACTTCACTTATATATGGAATATTTTTAAAAGTAGTAAACTAACAAAACAAAAACAAACTCATATATATACAAAAACAAAATGATGGATACCAAGGAGAAGGGAAGTGTGGGAAGTGCAAATTGAGTAAAGCAGATCAAATACATGGTAACAGAAAGAAACTAGACTTTTGGTGGTGAGCATACAAATATTGAATTATAATGTTGTACACCTAAAATTTATTAAAATATATAAAAAATAAAATGTTATTAACTAATGTTACCATTTTTTTTAAAGTCGATGACAGTAACCTGGAACAAATGAAAGGTTTTCTTTACCCTTATCTCTTGCTACACTTTGTGAGGTTCTCAAAGACAATTTCTTCCATGATTTTCAGAGTTCCTTTATCAGAGAATAGGGTGAAGTTTATGGCAAAAGTCATATCCCTCCTGGTTTTGTGAGTTCTTCCCCACTTTTGGGTCAGAACAGGAAAGTA
Organism: Pteronotus mesoamericanus; assembly: GCF_021234165.1. Lineage (NCBI taxonomy): Eukaryota > Metazoa > Chordata > Mammalia > Chiroptera > Mormoopidae > Pteronotus > Pteronotus mesoamericanus. Next base: position 43,999,841 of record NW_026555329.1, on the reverse strand, counting down.
TTTCAAGGATAAACTTATATGGAGACTCTGGTAACATTAAAAATTTGAATCCTCTCAATTATTTCCCCAAATAAAAATTCACGGCTCCAAAAATGTAGGTTATTTTGGAGGTTTAGTCAGTTGTCTTTTCAGAGAGGTTTTATATGGAAAACCAGAAGTAACATACTAACAGACAGGGTGGGGCAAAAACAAGTTGGAGGCAGGCTGGGTGGAGGGGAGCAAATGGAAAATGTGGGACAACTGTAAAAGCATAAATAATAAAATAAAAAATAAAAAAGCAGGTTGTGAATACATGAAATAGAGTTCATTCTTGTATTATTATTTATTCATTACTGTATAATTTTCCACACAAATGTGTATTAGAACATGACTTTGTTATAAAAACATACTACAATTCATACAATGATTTGTTTATATAATTTGCAAAAAAATTCTTGTATTTATGTATAAATAAAAGTCTGACCTATCTTTTTGCTATACTGTCTCTATACTGTAGATATGCCAACCAGTTTTCTGAAAATAAGTTCTGATAGTTGTATGACCAAAACCCACAATATTTTAAAATTTGCACACATTAGTTTCATCATCTTACCATACTACTTTCTTGATATACAGATGGCTAGACCCAGAAAGCTGTGCCTTTAAACTCCAAATAATTTTGTGAAAACCCAGAAAGCTAACTAAACATGTTACAGAAATAACAAAAACAATGAGGTATTACAAAATACATTATACTGTAAGCCAGTAAGAACTGAGTATAAATCTTTGAGGAAAAAATATTGTTCACATAACATAAAAGTTTTTGGACGTTCATCTCAAATTCACAACAATGCTTCAGAAACATTTTCTAAAAGAAAATTCAGGAATATTATCCCCAAGAGTTAGTTTTAAAATTAATAAATTTATTTTTTATTGTACTATTGTGAAACATTTCAAACATGACAAAAATCATAGGACTAGAAAACTATAGAAAATAATATTAATATTATTGCCCAACTACCTACACTGTTAAAATGTTAATATTTTAGCATATTTGCATCATATCTTTAGAAAACCAAATGGTACAGACACAGGCAAAGCCTGTTTTGTATCTTTCCTTAACCTTATTTCCCTTTTTCTTCTCAGAAGTAACCACCATCCTAAAAAGGTCATGCATTCCTGTTTTCATGTTATTGTATATATAGTTTATGTGTGTACGTGTTTGGATGAATGTATAAATAATACAAATAACATGTTGCATATTACACTGTAACTTGCTATTTTTATTGAACATTTTAATTTCAGGATTTAGCTCTATTCATAAATGTAGATAAAGTTCATTCATTTTATTATACACTAGACATATTCCTGTGTGAATACTGTAAATTTATTTTTTTCTCCTAGTAGTGGTCCATTATTTCCAGTTTCTCTGCTTCTTTGGGATTGATTTCCTAAGTTATGTACACAGGTAGAATGCCAAGTCATAAAGCGGGCACATTATCAGCTATCTTAGATTTTGCCAAATAGATCTTCAGAGTGGTTAACGCCCATATGTGCTTCCACCATGATCATATTCAGACTACAGTTTTGTCAGTTTGATAGAAGAGGCATAGCATCTATGGTAGCTTTAAGTTGCACTTCTCACAAATGGAAAAATTAAGCATAATTCCTTTTTCTTTTTGATTTAAAAAATATAACAGCTTTATTGAGCTATAATTCACATGCCATTCAAATCACCCAGTTCAAGTGTACAATTCAGTTTCTCTTAGCATATTCACAGTTGCATAACAATCAACTTTAAAACATACTCATCACCTAAAAAGGAAACCCCATACTCATTGGTAGCCACTCCCAATTTCCCCTAACCTCTTCAGTCCTAGCAACACTAATCTACTTCTAATCTTTGTGAATTTTCCTATTCCGGACATTACATATAAATGGAATCATGTAATAATCCTTTTATAATTGCCTTCTTTCACTTTGCAAAATGTTTTCAAGGTTCATCCATGTTGTAGCATGCATCAGAACTTTATTCCTTTATATTGTTGAATATTTCATTGTAAGGATACACCATATTTTATTTTTCTTTTCATCAGTTAATGTACATTTGGGTTGTTTCCAATGTTTAGTTATTACAAATAATGTCGATATGAACATTTATGTACCAGTTTTCTTGTGGACATATGTTTTAATTTCTCTTGGTTACACAGTGAGTAGTGGAATTGCTGGGTCATGTGATAACTATATTTAACATGTTTAGGAGTGGGTCTCTTCTACACAACGTATACAGGGTGAGGTAAAAGTAGATTTATAGTTGTTCATATGAAAATTCATACTGTAATTAATAAAAAATTAACTCTTGTGTTTTGTGTACTCACAACTGTAAACCTACTTTTGTCGCATCCTTTGGTATTTTCCAAAGTGGCTGCACCATTTTACATTTTACCATCCGTGTAACAGTTCCATCTTCTTATCTTTGCCAACATTTGTTATTATCTCTTTTTGAATATAGTCATCCTAATAGGTGTAAGATGATATCTCATTGTGGTTTTGACTTGCATTTTCATGATGGCTAATGATACTGAATATCTTTTCATGTTTTATTTGAACATTTTTATATCTTCTTTGGGAATATGTCTATGTAAATATTTTGCCCACTTTTTAAACTTGGGTTATTTGCCTTTTTGTTAATGAATTGTAAGGGTTCTTCATATATTCTAGCTGTAAGTCCCTGATCAGATCTGTGATTTGCAAAAATTTTATCCTGTGAGGTGTTTTCTTAATGAAAAAATAAATTTTTATTGTTCAAATACATTTGTCTCCATTTTCCCAACACCACTTTCCTCTTCCCTACCCACCCCCACCTCCCTCCCTCAATCCTTCCCCACTTTGGCTTTGTTCATGGGTCCGTTATACAAGTTCCTTGATTTGACCCTTCCCCTTCCTTTCCCTATTATCAGCCTCCCTCCTTCCCTCACACCACTGTGGGTTTCTTTTTTCTTTCAATATTGCTGGTTATATTTTCCTTGCTTGTCAGTTTTGTTGATTAGGCATAATTCCTTAAGCTTAAGGGTTTTTATATTTTTTTTCCTTTTCCTTCTTAATATAATTTGCCCATTTTTCAGTTGGATAATTTTTCTCTTTTTCTCTTCTTAATACTTTTTATCAATACATGAATTTATTGGGGTGAAATTGGTTAATAACATCATATGTTTTGGGTATACAATTATATAATGTATCATCTGTATAATGTATTGTGGGTTTACCACCCAAACCAAGGTTCCTTCTATCACCACTTATCCCACCTATATCCTCTTTGACCTCCCCCAACTCCTCTTTCACTCTGGTAATCACCATACTGTTGTCTATGAGCGGTTTGTTTTGTTTTGTTTTGTTTAATCCATTCACCTTTTTCAACCAACCCCAGCAAACCCCCACCCCTCTAACAACTGTCAATCTGTTCTGTATCAATCAGTCTGTTTCTGTTTTATTAGTTTATTTTATTCATTAGATTCCACAAATGAGTAAATTATGGGACTTGTCTTTCTCTGACTGGCTTACTTCACTCACAATAATGCACCCCAGGACAATCCATGCTGTAGAAAAAGTTAAGATTTCCATCTTTTTATCGCTGAGTATTATTGCATTGTGAAATCTACCACAGCTTTTTCATCCACTCATCTACTGAAGGACATTGCACCTGCTTCCAAATCTTGGTTATTGTAAATAATGCAGTGAATATAGGGGTGCATATATTTTTTCAAATTACGATTTGGGGTTTGTTTGAATATATTCCCAGAAGTGAAATTGCTGGGTCATAAGACAGTTCCATTTTTAATTTCTTGAGGTAACTCCATGCTGTTTCCAGAGTGATTACATCATTCTGCAATTCCTACCAACAGTGCCCAAGGGTTCCTGTTTCCCAGCATCCTAGCCAACACTTGTTGTTTGTTGATTTATTGATGATAGCCATTCTGAAATGTGAGATATGTTATCTCATTGTGGTTTTAATTTGAATTTCTCTGATGATTAGTGATTCTGAGAATCTTTTCATGTGTCTATTGGTCACCTGTATGTCTTCTTTGGAGAAGTGTCTGTTCAGGCCAGGCCCTTTGCCCATTTTTTAATTAAATTGTTTGAGGTTTTTTTGTGTTGAGTTTTGTAAGTTCTCTATAAATTTTGGATATTGACTCATTATCAAGTGTATAATGGGCAATCTCATGCAAGGGGTTGTCTTTTCATTTTGTTGATGTTCTCCTTTGCTGTGCAGAAGCTTGTAAGTTTGATGTAGTCCTATTTGTTTTTTTTCCTCCTTTGTTTCCCTGCCCAAGGCAACACATCAGAAAAATATTGCTAAAAGAAATGTTCAAGATTTTACTGCCTATGTATTCCTCAAGGATTTTTATGGTTTTGAGTCTAACATTTAAATCTTTGAATATTTGAGTTTGTTCTTGTATATGGTGTAAGAAGATCTACTTTCAATTTTTGCAAGTAACCCAACACCATTTAATGGGTAGACTATCTTTACCCCATTTTATGCCTTTGCCTCCTTTGTCAAATATTAATTGACAATAAAGGGGTGAGTTTATTTTTTGGCTTACATATGTCTGTTTTTACTCCAGTACCATGATGTTTAGATTACTATAGCCTTATAGTATATTTTGATATGAGGTAGCATGAATCCTCCAACTTTGTTCTTTCAAAAGATTGCTATGGTTATTTGAAGTCTCTTGTGGTTCCATATAAACTTTTGGAAAATGTGTTCTAATTCTCTGAAATACACCACTGGTATCTTGAAAGGAATCACATTGAATCTATAGATTGTTTTGGAAACTATAAACATTTTAATGATGTTAATTCTTCTTATCCACAAAAACAGAATATGCTTCCACTTATTTGTACCTTCAATTTCTTTCTTCAGTGTCTTATAATTTTCAGAGTAGAGGTCTTTACAATACTTGATTCAATTTATTCCTGGGTATTTATTATTTTTTATTCATTTTTAAATGGGATTGTTTTCTTAGTTTCCATTTCTGATAGTTCATTATTGGCATATAAAAAAGCAACAGATATCTGGATATTTATTTTGTATCTTCTACTTAATTCATTTCTCAGTTTTACTAGTTAATTTTTGAAATGTTTAGGGTTCTCCATACATTTCAATCACTGACAAGTAAGACACTTTCACTTCTTCCTTTTCAATTTTTTTCTTGATGAGTCTGCTTAAAGGCTTGTAGATTTTATCTTTTCAAAGAACCAGCTCCTGGATTTAGTGATCTTTGAATTGTTCTTTCAGTCTCTATGTCATTCAGTGCTGCTCTGATCTTGATTACTTCCTTCCTTCAACTCACTTTGGGCTTTGTTTGTTGCTGTTTCTCCAGTTCTTGAAGATGTGGGGTTAGGTTTTTTATCTGAAGTGTTTTTTTTTTAGGTAGGCCTGTACCTCTATGACTTCCCTCTCAGGACTGCCTTTGCTGTTCCCATAGGTTTTTGGACTGTGATGTGATCACTTTCATTTGTTTCCAGAAAATTTTTCATTTCTTCTTTGATCTCATTATTGGCCCATTCATTGTTTAAGAGCATGTTATTTAGTCTCCATGAGTTGGAATGTTTCTGAGTTTTTTCCTTGAGGTTGGTTTCTAGTTTCAAGCCCTTGTGGTCTAAGAAAATGCTTGTGATGATTTCAATTTACTTGAATTTGTTGAGGTTGTGTCCTATCATATCTTATCATGTGATATCTCCCCAATTTAGTTGTAATTCCTGATTAATTTTGGGAGGTGGTCGGTATGACTTCCATTCACTCCTCCACCATCTTGCCTCTCCCTCGGGTAAGCATTCCTTTCCAATTTGAATGTCTTTTATTTCTTTCCTGATTTACGGTAGCTGGGACTTCTACTGCTATGTTGAATAGGAGCAGTGAAAGCTGACACCCCAGTCTTGTTCCTGATCTTAAAACATTTTTAGTGTTTGCCCATTGACTATGACATTAGCTATGGGTTGGTCATATATGGCCTTTATGACACTGAGGTGTGTTCCCTCTATTCCCAGTTTGATGAGACTTTATCATAAATGGTTACTGAATTTTATCAAATGCTTTTTCTGCATGTATTGATATAATCATGTGGCTTTTACACTTCTTTTTGTTTTGGTGGTGCATCACATTTATTTATTTGCAGATATTGTACCAAACTAGCACTCCCAAGATAAATTCCACCTGATTGTGTTGTATGACCTTTTTAATGTATTTCTGGATCTGGTTTGCTAATATTTTGTTGAATATTTTAGCATACATGTTCATCAGGGACATTGGTCTATAATTTTATTTCTTTATAGCGTCTCTATCTGGTTTTGCTATTAGGACAATGCTGGCCTCATAAAATGAGCATGGGAGTTAATCCTCCCCTTGAATTTTTTGGAATGGTTTGAAAAAGACAACTGTTAGTTCTTCTTTGAATGTTTTATAAAATCACCTGTGATGCCGTCCAGTAAGAGACTTTTGTTTCTTGGGAAATTTTTGATTACTGCTTCAATTTCATTAATTGCAATCTGTCTGTCCAAGTTCTTTGTTTATACCTAATTAAGTTTTGGAAGATTTTATGATTCAGGAAATTTATCCATTTTGTCCAGATTGTTCAATTTGTTGGCATATAGTTGTGCATAATATTTTTTTACAATCCTTTCTATTTCTTTGCTATCAGTTCTTACTTCTCTTTCATTTTAAATTACAGTTACATGGCTCCTCTCTTTTTTCTTTATGAGTCTGGTTAAAGGTTTGCCGATCTTGTTTATATTTTCAAATAATCAACTTTGATTTCATTGATCTTCTGTATATTTTAGACTTTATTTTGTATATTTCTGCTCTGATCTTTATTGTTTAATTCCTTCTACTCATTTTGTGCTTTGTTTTTTGTTCAAGTTCCTTTAAATGTAAAGTAGATTGAGAATTTTCTTGTTTCTTGATATAGGCCTGTAATACTATGAATTTCACTCTAAGGATGGCTTGCACTGCGTCCCGTAGATTTGGAGTTGTTGTGTTCTCATTTTTCACGTTTTAAGATATCTTTTTTTTCCATTGACCTTATTGTTTAGTAACATTTTATTTAACTTCCATTTCCTTGTGTGTTTTTCAGTTTTTTTCCTGTGATTGATTTCTAGTATCATACAATTATGGTCAGAGTTGATGCTTAATATAATTTCAATCTTCTTAAATTTATTGACACCTGTTTTGTGTCCTAACATATGGTCTATCCTAGAAAATATTCCATGGGCACTTGAAAGAATATGTATTCTGTTGATTTAGGGTAAAACGTTCTGAAGATCCATGAAGTCCATCTGATCCAGTGTATCATTTCTGTCTGAGAGACCTATCCATTGATGTCAATGGGGTGGTAACATCCCCTACAATGACTGTATTACTGACGATCTTTCCCTTTATGTCCATCAAAATTTATATATTTAGGTGCTCCTATGGAGGGTGCATAAATGTTTATAAGGATTATATCCTCTTGTTGGATTGTTTCCTTTGTCATTATGTAGTGTCCTATTTTGTATCTTACTATAGCTTTTACTTTATACTCTACTTTGTAACGTATAAGTATTGCTAAACAAGTTCTTTTCCCTTTCTCATTTGCATGAAATATCTTTTTCCATCCCTTCACTTTTAGTCTGTGTGTACCTTTCAATCTGAGGTGGGTCTCCTGTAGACAGCATATATATGGGTCTAGCTTTCTTATCCATTCAGCTACCCAAAGAAGAGGAATTTGCCTTTGCAGGCTCTGGTACCTGCTGAGATCTCCCTTGGATATGCAGCTTGTGAAGCTTATTTGATCTTGCTCAGATGTTGTCTGAAACTAAACATTTGATGTGTTGGTTTGGGGGCCTCTTGGGATGGACTTTGGTTGTGGCAAAGTTTAGATGCTGTTTGTGCCTGGCCCTGCACAAACCGTTTGGAGATGCAAGCAATCCACAGTTTGTAGATGACCCTGCTCAACCTGGGTATGTGTGCCAAGAACCAAGCTGTGTACCAAGGCCAGATTTATGAGCACTGGCCTCAGAAACAGGTCAACAAATGTCCCAAGGCACTCCAATATCCTTCTTCACCTGCCTCCACCTGCAGGCTGCTTGTTAGACTCTGTTGCTGAGCCTCTGATGGTGATCAAGTCACATGAGGCATATTCTCAGTGAGTCACAAGGCAGGAGAAAGTGATGTTCACCAGACTGACAATACTGGTTCAAACTCAGTACCAATGCTGGGTCTGAAGTCAGTGAGCAAATGTCCCCAGGTATAGCAAGTCTAGTTGCCATCTGCTGGGTGCTTGCACATCTCTGTGATGGGGCAGTGTCTCAGACCCAAGCTGACCAAGATTTGGCCATATGAAGGGAGCATTCTGCTCTGGTTGGGTATGCAAGATAAAAATGGTCCCTGTCCTAGATCCACAAAACTCAAACTGTCCCAGATTCTGCCAAGAGGGGTTGGAGCTCAGCAGGGCAGGGCCACTGAGAGTCAGGAGGATGAAGCTAAAGAATCTCACATGAGTGGGGGTGCCAGTCAGGCTTAGGGGAAGGCAGGAGGTATGGTCCTCATCCCAGAGCCAAACAACTCAGTCTGTCCAAGACTCTGCCCCAACCTTAAAAGGGCAAAGCCACTTGGAGTCAGGCAGATGGGGCTGCCAAATCCTGAGGGTGGGTCTGCTGGAAGCCCAAAGGTTGGCCGTAGCTGATCTTCTGTAAGGTGGAAGTGCCAATCAGGTTCATGGGAAAGCAAGGGAAATGGTCCTCGCCACATAGTCACACAATTCAGTCACTGACAGTCCCTGAGTCTGCCCAGGCCTCTACACCCTGGCCAAGGCAGCTGGCTCCTCAGAAGGACATATACTCTGCAGGGTGGGGCAAGAGGGAGTCCAGAGGGTGAGGCAATTGCTTTCCCCAGGCTGATGCCACAGAAAGGACAGAGCTCCACCCAAGAAAAATAGCATCTCCAGTGTGGGAGCGTGACTCAGCACAGGGATCCTGGTGGCTGTCCCTTCAGCTCTCTCCTCAGATCCACAATCCCCAGACTATCCTCACATGACTCAAGTCCACTCCCCCCTCCATCCACCAAAGCTGAAGGTGAGTGGCTGAAAATGAAATTTGGGGGCCTTGGCTCCTTTATAGAGATCCTGTGTCTCTAGCCGAACTCTCATCTACCCCTATGGACAGAAACCCCTCTATTTTTCACAGTCTAATGTTACATGGGCACCTCTTCCCAGTTCTGGTGCTCCGGGGTGAGGACTGTAGCTTAGTGTTTAGACCCCATGTTTCTCAGGGGGCCACCTGCAGCTGAGATATTCCTCCAGAACCTCACTGCAAGAGTAGGAACTGGCCCTATTCATGTCTCTGCCTGTCCTAACAGTCTAATTCGGCTTCCACCTACTCTGCCATAATCTTGGATTCCTCTTTGTCTCTTCTTGTTGACTTGTAGGAACATAGGCACAATTATCAACTGATAGTCACTGGTGCATATTCAATGCCAATAGGAATCCTCAGTTTTGGGGATGATGAAGGTCTTTATTCAGTGAAACTGGCTCAATTGTGATATGGCACAGCTGTGAAACAGCATGGCCATGAGACAGCTCAATAGTGATACAGTGCAGCTATAGAACAGTAAAGCTGTGAGGTGTCCCTGGGATGAGGTGCCCTTGGGGTGAAGTGGAACTGGAGTGAGGTGACCTTGGTGTTGCAGCTCAGCCCCAGTGTTGCAGATAGCTCCATTCTACTCCACACCAGCAAGACACCTCTACTGCGCTACACTCTAGTGTTTCAGCTCCACTCCACTCTGTTCTGCTTGGGCAAAACAACTTGGGTGTTAGAGGTCCAGCACAGAACACACTCTTTGGTAGAGACCAAAAGTGAACTCTTGAAGCCAATGGGGACCTGAGTTATATAAAGAGAAGTCCTCACCTCTCGTCCCTGACTGGTCCATTCTCATAAAAATGAGACTCCAAGTGCTCACAGTTAGGTACAAAAACCACTGTCCTGGTTAGTTAAAATGGAGCCTCTCTGATTGGTTAGTGAAGGTGCAAATGAGGATGTAACTGTACAGTTTTGATTTGAAGGGGCAGGTCATTAGCCCACTTGTTATTTACAGTTCTAGAAGCTCCTTTATAAGTGTCAGACAGCAGGAACATAGTGCAAGCAGACAGTTCAGTGTAGGATGTCCAGTGCAGCCTCTCCCTGAGGTGCACCAAATGTGAGAGGTCCCTGTTCAAAAATATCTGCTAGGTTCTGTTTTTAAATTTCAGCCCTGTTAGCCACCTTTCTCAAAAGGTATCTTCATTCTCAGAGTCAATGTTGTCTAGATACAAATCCTTTATTAGTTATACGCATTTCAAATTTCTTATTCTAGACTATAGATTTTCTTTAGCTTTCTTTACTTTTTCATACAGAAGCTATTAATTTTAATGTATACAAATATTATTCTTTGTTCTTTAAGGTTATTTCTTTCATGTTGGCTTAAAAAAAATAGGATCTAGTATATTATTTTCCAGTTCCATCCATGCTGTTGCAAAAGGCAGGAGTTCCTTCTTTCTCTCTGCTGAGTAGTACTGCATTGTGTAAATAAATGTATGATCTCATCTTAAAGTGGAATCTAATGAACAAAATAAACTAACGAACAAAATAGAACCACGGGCATGGAAACATGGAGCAAGCTCAAAGTGACCAGAGGAAGGGCAGGAGGGGATCAATGGTAGAAAAAAGGGAAAGGGACTAGAAAAAGAACATGTATGAATGACCCAGGGACATGGAAAACAGTATCGAAACTGACTGTGGGAGTGGGGGGTGGAATGGGTAGGAGGGCAAAGGGGGAAAATTTGAGAGAACTGTAATAGGAAAACAATAAAGATAATTTAAAAATAGTATCTAGCTCATAATCTTGTCATGAAGAATTAAATGTAGTAATACTTTGAAGGTATTTAGAAGAGTACATGGTACAAGCAAGTTCTACATTAGTGCTAAATAAATAAAACTATACGAACATTTCGGGGGAAGCAAATTTTTGGCAAAGAGGGAGAAGATACTGGAATAGAAATTTTGGAAATAAATGTTTGGTGCAGAGCTATATTACATAAATATATTAACAATAGGAAATGTCTCTTTGGCAAAATTTAAGTAAATCCAAACCCAACCAATGAGAGTCCATAAGATCCAGAATGGAGTCTATGATGCAGTAATTATAAACAGGCCTGTGACACTTCCATAACCCACAGAGAAACAGCTGGAATTTGTTGGTCAGCATTTCTACCATAAACGGAATCACAGACTTAATATTTCCTGTAATTTCCTCAGACTTATTTCCTCTTAGGAATTTATCTCTACATATTACTGATAAGTTATAGTTAAAATTATATTTTTTCCCTCCTAGTATTCACTAGCTTTTTCCTTTGTCTGAATGTCAATTCACGGGCCACACAAAATATAGAGTAAGTAGGAGTACATCCAGGAAACCCAATCACTGTCTTCTAGTTCAGGGTCACTCAGGATTTTTCATACAACTGGCTCTTAAACACAAGGAGACAGTTACTAGGCTAAGTAGCCACTATGTCAATATCCACACTAATATTATCACATTAATAATTCTCATCCATATAAATCATCATTTACAGTTCAGAAACATATTGTTTCATGTGAATTGTATTTTTTCTACATTTTTTGCAGTGTAGGTGATATAATCATTTGGCCTCCAACATTGCTATGATTGTCTATACAGCCTCAGCAGCATCATTGCAGACATAATATAGAAAAGTCTGTAAGAATATTATTCTGCTTAATCCCTTCATAATCTTATAATAATCTTGGATATGATTTGAGATCTGCACTTTTTGTTACTTTTTCTTTTTTATGTCGAGTAAGTTTTTCCTGAACTTTTAGAAGGAGGCTTTGTTAAAATAGCCTTTCTACCATCATAGAAATCCATCTTCAGTCTTTTTGTGCACTTTTAAAAAATAATGGCAGCTTGCTTTTCAAAACTTTGAGTCTATTCTCCTCTATCACTTTCATGTGTATCTTCTCTGCCCTCTCTCTTATCCATATCCTGCTTAATTTTTATTTTACTACCTGCAGATTCTCTGTGTGGAGGCCTCTTTTGGAGAGTGATTTTTAAGAATTCATAGAGGCTATACTGTCTCTCTCTCTTCAGGTATTATCAGGGACCCCTTGAACTAACCTCCTAGTTTTAGTTGCTATTGTCAAATTTGACCTGTGCTTTCCAAAGAATACCTGTGGGCTATTTTGGATTTGTTCTCTGGTCTGTTAGAGACTCCAATGATTTCCTCTATTTTCCCCCCTTACAAATGGTCATATTGTTCATGTCTTATGGTTTTTGATGGTCTTTTCTCACTCTTACTTTGGGGTTCAAGCAAATTTCTTGTCATTTTGTTGTAAATGTTTTCCATGATTTTTCTCATTTTGTTCTCTAGTAAGCTCTGTTTTTATGTGGACATTTGGGAAGATCCATCAACTATGTTGCCTCTGCTCTCTCCACCTGAAGTTTACTGGCATTATTTTTAAGATATTTCAAGAAATTTTCTTATAGGCTGCTACTCAGATGCCATTTAGAGCTCAAAAGACACTAATTTATTATTTGTTTTTTATTCTTTTTTCCTGGCCAAGTTCAGTCTCTTATCTTTTGATCAACAGGCATATTTTCATTGCTTTTAGTCCAGTTGTGCACTGTATTAAAATATATCACCTAGGTAATTTATGAGGTCCACATCTTACAGTCCCTAAAGTCACTTAAAATATACATTTAGACTATCATCATGATATAATGATGGAAAGGATATAATGATGGTAAAGGAAAGCAATACATCATGAAATGCAAGTTGTTCATTTTCCTGCTTTAAAACACTGTTTTTAATATATTTGTACTACATTTAAGTCCATTAAATAAAGGAAATTTTCAAATGAAGTATGAAAATCTACTGGTACCAAAATTTATGTATTTCCTCATCTGGCATCTTCCACAAATGAACAGCCTCAGAAAAGGGAACATTATGTTGTTATTATACACAGTACACTAAAATGAAAATGAAAAAAAGAGTTATAGGCTATAAAATGCTGTATTTGATTTCAGATGACCCCACAGGTAAAATGAATTTTACTGGCAATTTCCTGCAAAACTTGAAACTCAGAAGAATGGTCACCCAAACTACTTTTGTATAATGAGTCCAAAAAAAGTCTTGATTGTTAATATAATGAGCATGGTTTGCACAACATCAGTGTAACCTCACAGCCAAGAGTGGACTGGAATGCACAGATGTGAACAATGACTACTTCATTGTACTAGTCAGTGGGGGTGATAGACACCATTGAGTGAACATGTGCACTGTGTGGCCATCTCACTGAAAGTAGAACAACACATCTGCATCAAATTTTTGTTAAGCTTGAACATTCATCCATGAAAATTATTTGGACGATTCAGAAGGGCACAGACATGGACAACTGGTGATTGGCAGCTTCATTATGACAATGTGCCCACACATGCAGCATGTCTCTCTCATGCAGTTTTTTGGCAAAACATCAAATCACCCAGGTGACTCAGCTCCGCTACAGCTAAGATTGGCGGCCTGCAATTTCTGTCTTTTCCCAAAACTCAAATCACCTTTGAAAGGCAGGAAATTTCAGACCATCAATGAGATTCAGGAAAATACTACAGGGCAGCTGATGGTGACTGAGAGAACTGTGAGAGGTCCCAAGGTGCCTACTTTGAAGGGGACTGAGGTGTCATGGTCCTTTGTACAATGTTTCTGGTACCTTGTATCTTCTTCAATAAATGTCTCTATTTTTTTATATTACATGGCTGGATACCTTCTGGACAGACCTTGTCTACAGTTGAGGAAGTGCTCTGCCAAGGTGGACAATACTTCCAGAAGCAATTGACCCCATATCTGGAAATCTCTAAATAAGGACTCTAGCTTCCCAATCTTTCTACTCATTCTCCATCCTCCCCATCTCTAATCTCCATTGTCCCACCTACACACTGGCCTCCTTTCTTTGATTGGAGATTCTAGAATTCTTTCCAGATGAAAACCAATGTTGTAAATGTTAGATGACAGCATTCATATTCATCCTGGTATCTGCCTTTGGAAACTGCCTCTCATTGATCCTTGTTGAATCCTGAGGAGCCTCATGCCATGCTCTTTTCTACAGCAGTCCTTTAATATTTTAAAACAGTTGTGCCCTTCTACCAAGTTGTGTCTTCTATCAACAAAATACTCCTATAGCCTTCACCTATCCATCAACACATATAAAAAGAACTTAAACAATTCCTAGCCTACTCATCAGTGTAAAAATGATGAAAATAAATAATTGCAGAGTAACATGCTGAGCTCCACTTACAGTTTAAGAAATGCAAGTTAAACAATATGAAGTATAATTACAACTGTAAGAGGTAAAAAATAAATGATTATACATTATTGAGGTGTTATAAGTTAGCTACATTTCATTAAAAAACAATCTGTTAAGCCCTGCCTGGGTGGTTCAGCTGGGTGGAGTGTTGTCCTGTACACCAAAAGTTTACATGTTTAATTCTCAGTCTGGGCTCATACCTAGGTTGTGGTTTTGACCCCTGGTCGCGGCACATACAGGAGGCAACCAATCAATATGTCTCTCTCACACTGATATTTCTCTCTCTCTCCCTTCCTCTCTAAAATCAATAAACATATTGTTAGGTGCGGATTTAAATAAAACAATCTGTTAAATAACAAAAATTATTAACCTGTTCATTATGTTTGAATAATTCCATTGGTACAGTGATATTCAAATCAAATTAACAGTAAAATAGTAAAAACACCCTACATATTTAGAAAGTAGCAAAATTCCTTCATATACTATAGAATGTTTGCCCAACAGATTATTAAATAAGCAATTAAAGGAAATGTATAGCCAATATACACTAAATATTCAATATAGTATATGCAAAAATACTTTAGCAAATTCAAAAACAGAACCCACAATTGTATGTCTATGAAATTATATCAAATTATGTATATACAATAATAAAACTTTAAAAACAATTTGGCAAGACAAAAATAGAACTAAATTTTCATTATGCTCTTTTTGGTTCAAAACTTTTCAATCCTTAAAAAAATCATGGCTTCATAGAGAATATAAAGATTGCCCACTAACCATAAGTACTACAGGGCAGAAAATTAGTTTGGCTTGTTCCCTGTTTTAGTCCTTATACCAGAACACAGCCTGACACTTGATAGCTGACACTTATATGGCATATACTATGTAAAGTTATAAGCACTTTAAATAGATTAGATATTTAATACTCACAACAACCCTATAACATAAATACTATTATTGTCCCATTCGATAGACAAGGACACTAAAGCAAAGAGGTTTAAGTGGCCAAAGTCACAGAGTCAGTAAGAGACAGAGCCAGGATTAAAGCACAGATAACATAAGCTCCAGAATCCATACTTTTCCCACCCTCCCTACATGCCACCTCAATAAATGAGCAGGTGAGCAAAATGAGGGGTGGTTGAACATATACATATATAGATGAATGGATCACTCAGTCAAAGAATTGATGCATTACATGGGTTTACTCTCTCTGGAACCTGAGAAAGGAAACTGACATACTGACCACCTTCTCTGCTCTGACACTGTTGTGCTAGGTTCTACATACAGTATCTCACTAAATCATAGTAACAATTTTTCAAGGATGGATTAATATTGCCCTTTTTAAAAAAAATATGAGGAAACCTGGTTTTATTCATGTGATGTTGAACTGTGGAAAAGTAACCATGGGACTCAAAATATGCTTGGCAGATTGGGAGTACATGTTGAAGGAAGTTCTTTTCTTTTTTTGATTTCCATACGAACAGCATACACCACACAAGAGGAGACAGTCTTCTTAGAAGACTAACAACTTCATTTCCAATATATAAATTATGGCCTGGTTTATACTAATTTCTCAATAAACATTTGTTAAATTAATGAACAAATGGACTCTAAAGTATATTTTTAATACTTAGAAAACTAAATAGTAAAAATTAGTAGTCAATATGGTTTTCTTAGAGGCAAATAATATTAAGCCAATCTGATTTTCTTTTTTTTTTTTTATTTTATTTTTTTTTTTTATTAATTTATTTACTTTTTAAATACATTTGTCTCTGCCTTCCCCCCCCCTTTCCCTTGCCCCCTCCCACCTTCCCTCCCTCAGCTCTTCCCCTTTGGTTTTGTCCATGATTTTCTTTTTTGATTGGTTCTAAACATTATGGACAAAGTGTTTCTGGATTTCACCAACACTACTACAAGGTCATTCAAAATATATTTGTAGATAAGGTGAAGAAATATAGTTTGCATAATGACATAATTGTGTGGATTTGAAGACACTCAAAGATACACACAGAGTTCAGTTTAAATCTTGGATAGAAAGGATGGTTTCTGTTGTTGAATTTAAGCGAGTACTCAGATGATGTCATGTTGTCAGATTTGTGAATAAGAAGAAGCTGGTGGAGATAGCAATCAGGTGGTTTAAACAGAACCAATTTTTTAAACAAAATTAAGAAAAATGAATTTAAGTCCAAAAGTAATAAATGCAACAAAGGGAAATGAGGCTTAGTAGCAGTCAGATTTTATTGTTTTTAAGTGTTGTTGTGGTTGACTTAATGCAAGTCAACATGCCACGTATCTGCCAAATAAGGCTGAAGACTTACACTTCATCAATAGAACTGTTACGCCATACAAATTAACTACTGCACCACTATACTGCTGCCCAGCCAGATCCCTGTTATATGTAATACTTATCACATGCTTGCTATATTCCAGGAACTCTTCTGAGAGTTATAACTTTGCTATATTCACACACTTAATTCTCCAAAAATTCTAGAGATAAAGAATTGGGGGGAAAATTATTATCCTTAATTTACAGGAAAAAAATCTAAAACACAGAAGTCACTGTTTGCCAAATATCTTACAACTAAAAGGACAAGAAGTATGGAAAGCTGAGCAGTCTAATTCAAGCTTCTACTTATGTCAACCATGATTCCATTCAGCCTTTCTTGTCCTCTGACACCACCAGTTGCAGAGGCTGTAGATGCTCCATCCCATGTGTCCTTGACCAACCTAAGTTTTACTGCAGTTATATACAGACATTTTCAGCCTGCTGACAGCTTCCCATCTCAATGCTGCATCTCTTCATTGCATGTGGGCTTTCTCCAACACTATGGAGTCTGCTGGGCTACACCTCCAGGGACAACCCTCAAACACCAAGAAACAGGAGATGATGGATAAACACCCCAGCAACTCCATCCTCCGGTGAGATGATTCTTAAGTATGTTCCACACCTTTTTCAGTGTCCTAGCATGACTGAGCCCCTGCTGCCCAAAATAAAAACCAGCCCATCAATGCAACTCTTCTCAGCCTCACTCTCTAAAAAATTTATTTGTATTTCACGAGATCATTTCCCTAATAAATTACCTGTACTAAAGTCCCTGGATCAGGATCTGCTTTTGGGAAAACCCAAACTAGGATAGTATCCTATGCTATTTCTGAATCATTTTTAAATCTTCTACTAACTTAAAGTAATTACTTAATTTTAATACTTTAAGAATTTAAATAATTTGCCCTGGCTGGGTTGCTCAGTTGGTTGGAGCACTGTCCCATACACAAAAAGGGTGCAGGTTCAATTCCTGGTTATGGCGCATATGTGAGACATCCAATCAATGTGTATCTCTCACATTGATGTCCCCCCATCTGTCCTCTGCCCCCTCTTCTGACTCTAAAACCAATAACCATATCCTCAGGTGAGAATTAAGAAAAAATAATTTAAGTAATTTATCTTTAAACATACCATGGACAGCTCTGGCATTAATTATATATTCTTTGAAGATTTTATGTTAGGACTAAACTAGAGCATGACTTGGGGGAAAATAAAAGAGGTTAGTGTGATTTTCCTCCAGGACACCAACCAAGCCCATTAGTAACTGAGAGAGAAAGGGACAGAAAAATGGTAAAATAATGGGAGAGGAATATGAAACAATTTTACTTGCCTTGTAGTGATCATTAAACCTTAATCACTACTAGGTGAGTAAAATTTAGGACTTTGTCTAACCTCATCTGTCCAACCCTGTGGACTCCCAACACCAAATTATAAAACTGATTCATTCTCAAGAACAGTTCTGAGAGGCGTAAGGTCCTTAATGCATTTTCTTTTTGTATATGTTCAGAGGGAGTTATTGATAGTTAAGAAATATAAATCAAAAAAGGCTGGCAAACTTGAAAACCATTGCATGTCCTTACATCATACCACCATTTGTTACTGCATTTGTAGATCACAGTCATACTCTTCCAATTCCAGGAGTATTTTTAGGAGGTGGTAAAAGTGCTATTGATAACTCAGTAATGCTAAGGTGATGCTATCTTACAGATGAGCAATTCAGGCGTAGAGATAAACAATTCAGACTTAGAAACACCTTGGGAATGGGAAAACCAAAGCTGTTTAAGAAAGTATCCTAAATGCACCATTACTTTTTAGCTCTTTTATTACACTGAAACAATAATATTTTAATAATCAAATGTCACATTCAAATGCTATTGTTGCATGCATAAACTGGTATATTTAGAAAAAATAAGGTAACCAACTGACACACAATACTGACATTTTCAAACATACAGCTTTTGCATGTACTTGTTCTTTAACATGTTTCATATGGTTACTGCTAAAATAAGTGTGTAAGCTTTATTGAACAATACAGTAAACAACCATAAAAAGCAGGTATAAATTGTTAGTAGATTCTGCTACTTACGGCGACTCACTGGTGGACTATGTTGCATCAAAACATTCTCTCTCCCACTGAAAAATGAAAAGCTTTATACCACAAAAACAAAAACCATGGTCTTTTTCCCTCTTAACCAGATTTACACTTTCTCTTCCATTAGTCAAAGCAAGGAAATATATAACTTTCTCAATGAAATTATAAATTAGAAAACTATAACTGAAAACAAGTTAAATGTGTGGAAGATTATAAAAATTTAGATATTTATCCAGAGTAACATAAAATTTAGGAAAAAAGTTAAGACACATAAAGTAATAATACAAGGCATTTCTTTAAATAGCATTAACCTCTTCTCTTTATTTTGACCTCTACATTTTGTGCTGGTTCTTGGCACTAAGTTACCAAAGGCTTATAATAAAATTGCAGGTATGTTTATCAACTAGATCAGAGCACAGAATATTTTTTTGCTTTCTGGTTATTGGTTGTCAGTTTTATTGATTATCAAGATGTTCATATTTGAAACTTTGGAACACAGACAGAAATATAAAGATGGGAAAACAAATCTTACTTATAATTCTATCCAGAAACATTATTTACTATTAAGTTAATATTTAGCTATACCTCCTCCTCTGGTGCCTTTATTTGTCGTTAATATAATTTAAAATTTTGCATTTTAAAATGAATATAATAAGCATTTTCCTTCCTATGAAAAAGTATCAATAACTTTTAATTTTAATGAATGTACAATATTTCTAAATAAGTATTTTTTTATTCTCATCCCCTACCCCGCCTCCTGCCATAGCAACCATCAGCTTGTTCTATGTATCTACCTGACTTATTTTACTTAGCATAATGCCTTCTAGATCCATCCATGTTGTCACAAATTGCATATTTCATTCTTTTTATATATGATATCTTCATCCATTCATATATTGATAAATATCTGGGTCACTTCCCTATCTTGCCTACTACTAGTAACGCTGGAATGAACATAGAGGAGCATATATCTTGTTTTCATCAAATAACTATCCAGATGTGGAATTGTTCAGTCATATAACAACCCCATTTTCAATTTTTTGAGAACTCTGTACTGTTACCCACAATGGCTGCACCAATTTACACCCCCACCAACAGTACATAAGTGTTCCCCTTTCTCCACATCCTCACCAGCACTTCTCATTTGATTTATTGATGATAGCCATTCGAACAACTGTGAAGTAGTGTTTTGTAGGAGATTTAATTTCTATTTCTCTGATAATGCTGAGCATCTTTTCATATATCTCTTAGCCATCTGGATGTCCTCTTGGGAGAAATGTCTATTTCAGTCCTGTGCCCATTTTATAATTGAATTGTTTGCTTTTGGTGTTAAATAGTATGAGTTCTTTATCTGTTTTGGATATTAACCTGTTATCGAATATATGATTGGCACATACGTTCTCTTATTCAATAGTGTTTTTCAGTTCATTGTCTCCTTTGCTGTGCAAAAGCTTTTCATGCACTTTGATGTAGTCTTTGTTTATATTTTTATTAATTTATTATTTTTTTCAAATACAGTTGTCTCTACCTTCCCCCCACCACTCTCCCTTGGTCCCTCCATCCCTCCCTCTCCCCCTCAACTTTTCCCCTTTGGTTCTGTCCATGAGTCCTTGCTATATGTTCCTTGATTTCCCCCTTCCCTTCCTTTTCCCCCGCCCCCCCTCCTTCCTTCCCTCCTGTCTCTGTTGATTTCTTTTCCTTTCAGTGTTGCTGATCTTATTTTCCTTGCCTCTTTGTATTGTTGGTTAGGTTCGCCTTAAAGGTGAGATCATATGGTATTTGTCTTTCACCCCCTGGCTTATTTCACCTACCATAATGCTCTCGAGTTCCATTCATGCTGTCGCAAACTGTAGCAGTTCTTTTTTTCTTTCTGCTGCATAGTATTCCATTGTGTAAGTTTACCATACTTTTTTGATCCAGTCATCTACTGATGGGCATTTAGGTTGCTTCCAACACTTGGCTATTGTAAATTGTGCTGCTATGAACATTGGGGTGCATAGGTTCTTTTGAATTGGCATTTTTGGATTCTTAGGGTATACTCCCAGCAGGGGAATCACTGGATGAAAAGGCAGTTCCATTTTCAGCTTTTTGAGGAAATTCCACAGTTTTCCACAATGGCTGCACCAGTCTGCACTCCCACCAGCAGTGTACTAGTATTACCTTTTCTCCCCAGCCTCGCCAGCACCTGTTGTTTGTTGATCTGTTTATGATGGCCATTCTGACTGGTGTGAGGTGGTACCTCATTGTGGTTTTCTCTGATGGCTAGTGATGCTGAGCATCCTTTCAAATGTCTCTGGGCTCTCTGTATCTCTTCCTTGGAAAAGCGTCTGCCCATGTCCTTTCCCATTTTTTGATTGGACCATTTGTCTTCTTGGAGCAGAATCGAGCAAGTTCTTTATATATCTTGGAGATGAAACCTCTATCTCATGTATCATTAGTGAATATATTTTCCCATAGGGTTGGCTCCCTTTTCATTTTGCTGACGTTTTCTTTAGCCGTGCAGAAGCTTCTTATTTTGATGTGGTACCGCTTCTTTATTCTTTCCTTCATGTCCCTTGCTTTAGGAGACATATCGGTGGAAAAATTGCTGCGTGGGATATCTGAGAGTTTCCTGCCAATGTTCTCCTCGAGGACTTTGATGGTGTTGCGACTTATATTTAAGTCTTTTATCCACCTTGAGTTTATTTTGGGGTATGGTGTCAGCTGATGATCCAATTTCAATTTTTTGCAGGCAGCCGTCCAGCTCTCCCAACCCCATTTGTTGAAGAGGCTATTATTGCTCCATTTTATGCTTCTGCCCCCTTTGTCAAATATTAGATGCCCATACAGACCTGGGCTTATTTCTGGGCTTTCTATTCTGTTCCACTGGTCTATGGGTCTGTTCTTGTGCCAGTAGCAGACTGTTTTGAGTAGAGCGGCCTTGTAGTAGAGTTTGATGTCCGGTATTGTGATCCCTCCTACTTTGTATTTCTTTTTCAGAATTGCTGCGGCTATTCGGGGTCGTCTATGTTTCCATATAAATTTTTGAAATGTCTGTTATCTTTCTGTGAAATATGTCATTGGTATCTCAATAGGGATTGCGTTGAATCTATAAATTGCTTTGGGTAGTATGGACATTTTGATGATATTAATTCTTCCAATCCATGAGCATGGTATATGCCTCCGTTTATTTGTCTTCCTTAATTTCTTTCTTCAATGTTGTGTAGGTTTCTGTTTACAGGTCTTTTACCTCTTTGGTTAAATTTATTACTAGGTACTTTATTTTTCTTCTTGCTATATCGAATGGTATTTTTTTTTCAATTTCTTCTTCTTCTATTGCATTGCTGGTGTACAAAAATGCCTTTGATTTCTGAATGTTGACTTTGTATCCTGCTGTTTTGCCAAATTCACTTATTAGGTTGAGGAGTTTTTTGATGGAGTCTACAGGGTTTTCTATGTACACTATCAAGTCATCTGCAAACAATGATAGCTTTACTTCCTCCTCTCCTATTTGGATGCCTTTTATTTCTTTTGCTTGTCTGACCGCTGTGGCTAGGACTTCCAATATGATGTTGAAAAGAAGTGGTGAAATCGGACATCCTGTCGTGTTCCCGATCTTAGTGGGAAAGCTTTCAGTTTTTGCCCATTGAGTATGATGTTGGCTGCAGGTTTTTCATATATGGCCTTTATTACGTTGAGGAATGCCCCATTGATTCCCATTTTGCTGAGTGTTCTGATCATAAATGGGTGCTGTACCTTATCGAATGCTTTTCCTGCAACTATCGAGATGATCATGTGCTTTTTGTCTTTTATTTATGTGATGTATTACATTTACTGACTTGCATATATTGAACCATCCCTGCATCCCTGGGATGAATCCCACTTGATTGTGGTGGACAATCTTTTGAATGTATTGCTGGGTGCGGTTTGCCAATATTTTGTTGAGGATTTTAGCATCTATGTTTATCAGTGAAATTGACCTGTAGTTTTCTTTCTTTGTAGGGTCTTTATCTGGTTTTGGGATCAGGGTGATGCTGGCCTCATAAAAGAGTCTGGGAGTCTTCCCTCCTCTTGGATTTTTTGGAATAGTCTGAGAAGGACAGGGGTTAACTCTTCCTTAAATGTTTTGTAAAATTCTCCTGTGAAACCGTCCGGCCCTGGGCTTTTGTGTGCTGGGAGTTTCTTGATTACTGCTTCAATTTCCCCAGCTGTTATCGGTCTGTTCAAGCTTTCTGTTTTTTCCTCCTTAAGTGCTGGAAGATTATACTTTTCTAAAAATTTGTCCATTTCACCAAGGTTTTCAAATTTCTTGGCATATGATTGTTCATAGTAGTTTCTGACGATCCTTTGTATTTCTGTGGTATCAGTTGTTATTTCTCCTCTTTTGTTTCTGGTATTATTAATTTGGGTCCTCTCCCTTTTTTTTCTTGATGAGTCTGCTTAAAGGCTTGTCAATTTCATTTATCTCTTCAAAGAACCAGCTTCTGGACTGGTCGATCCTTTGAATTGTTCTTTTCATCTCTATGCCATTCAGTTCTGCTCTAATCTTGACTATTTCCTTCCTTCCACTTGCTCTGGGATTTATTGTTGTTTCTCCGTTCTTGAAGTTGTAGTGTTAGGTCTTTTATTTGAAATGTTTCTATCCTTTTTAGGTAAGCCTGTATTGCTATGAACTTCCCTCTCAGGACTGCCTTTGCTGTGTCCCATAGGTTTTGGATTGTTGTCTGTTCATTTTCATTTGTTTCTAGAAATTTTTTGATTTCTTCTCTAATCTCATTATTGACCCATTCATTGTTTAATAGTCTACTGTGCAATCTCCAAGAGTTTGCAAGTTTTTGAAGTTTCTCTTTGAGGTTGATTTCCAGTTACAAGCCTTTGTGGTCCGAGGAAAAGTTTGGTATTATTTCCATTTTCCTGAATTTGCTGAGCTTTGCTTTGTGTCCTATCATGTGGTCTATCTTTGAAAAACTGCCATGAGCATTTGAAAAGAATGTGTATTTTTCTTCTTCGGGATGTAAGGTTCTATATATGTCAGTTAAGTCTATTTGATTCAGTGTGTCATTCAGCGCCACAATATCCATATTGATGTTTTGTTTGGAAGATCTGTCCATTTTTGACAGTGGGGTGTTGAAATCCCCTACTCTCAGTGTGTTGCTGTCTATATCTTTTTTGAAGTCGTCCTACAATTTCCTTATAAACTTGGGGGCTCCTATATTGGGAGCATATAAGTTTACAATGTTGATGTCTTCTTGATGGATTCTTCTTTAAGTATTATAAAGTGCCCCTCTGGGTCTCTTTTTATGGCCTTTGTTCTGAAATCTATTTTGTCTGATAAAGGTATTGCTACCCCGGCCTTTTTCTCTTTCCCATTTGCTTGGAATATTTTTTTCCATCCCTTTACTTTCAATCTGTGTAGGTCTTTTGCTCCGAGGTGGGTCTCTTGTAGGCAGCATATGTGTGGGTCATGTTTTGTTATCCATTCAGTTATCCTGTGTCTTTTGGTTGGGGCATTTAGTCCATTTACATGGAGAGTTATTACTGATAGAAACTTAATCATTTTTTCTTTGTTCCTGTGGTTTTTTTTTTCTTTCTCACTCTTTTCCTTCATCTTCTTAAACCAGCCCCTTTAGCATATTTGGAGTGCTGGTTTGGTAGAGGTGTATTCTTTTAACCTTCTTTTGTCTGGGAAACTCCTTATATCCCCTTCAATTTTAATTCAGAGCCTTGCTGGGTAGAGCAGACTTGGTGGTAGGCCCTTGCTTTTCATGACTTGGAGTATTTGTTGCCATTCCCTTCTGGCTTGTAGTGTTTCTGTTGAGAAGTCAGCTCCTAGCCATATCGGGGCTCCCGTGTATGTTGCTTTCTCCTCCTCCTCTGCTGCCTTGAGGATTCTCTCTTTGTCTTTGATAGTTGCCATTTTAATGATGATGTGTCTTGGAGTGGACCTCCTTGGGTCCCTCTTGAGTGGGGCCCTCTGTGTCTCCTGGATCCGTGAGACCCTTTCTCTCCTCAGATTGGGGAAATTTTCCATCATTACTTTTTCGAGGAGGTTCTCTATCCCTTGCTCCTCTTCTTCTCCTTCTGGTGTCCCTATTACACGGATATTACTATGTTTCAGGTTGTCTTGCATTTCCCTAAATGCCTCTTCATTCTTTTTGAGTCTTTTTTCCATTTCTTGTTGTTTCTGGGAGGTTTTTTCTACCTTATCCTCCATCTCACTGATTCGATCCTCGCCTTTATCCAGCGTACTTTTGATTCCTTCTACTGTGTTCTTCAGTTCAGAAATGGTTTTCTTCATATCCTCTTGTGCCTTCTTGATAGTTTCTATGTCCTTTTCCAGGCTGATATAGTTTGCTGTAAGATCCTGATAGTTTCTCTGCAGTTTCTCATAGTTATCTTTGAGCTGGCTGAGCTCATTGAGCTTCCTTAGAGCCACTGTTTTGAATTCAGTATCTGATAGTTCCCTTGCCTCTATTTCATTTAGCTCTCTCTGTGGGGATTTCCCTTTCCCACTCATTTGGGGGGAACTTCTTTTTCTTCCCATTTTTCTGAGAGTCTGTTAAGTAATTTATTTGTTTGTTTATTTATTTTTGCTTCTGCTTCAATTGGGACATCTGATTTTGCAGATTAAACTTCTATGGTAGTAGGTGGGTCTTCTATTTATTTATTTATTTATATCCATTTTTTCCTTTTCTTTCTGGGCCTGCCTCTGATGATGTCAGTTGTTGACCCTGTATGACCTTGGGTCGTTTGTTTGAGCCTTCCAGGAGTCTCCTGTCTGTGTCTGACTCCTGCTTTGGGCAGCTCTGTGACCCCTTCGGCCAGGGATCCACTATTTCTGTGGATCGCTCTGCACTCTCACGCCGGCTCCTTGATCTCGCTCCCTCGCCTGGCAGGATTCCCACCCCGTCTGGGCTCCCACGTTCTTGCCCCAACAGGGGGCTTCTTGGCGACCTCGCCTACTGGTGTGGCTCCCCAGGCCTGCGGGCACCCTGACACTGGTCCGTTTAGGCTCTTCTGTTGTGTGCTTTTCCCGCTTTTGGCTCTTTGGGTGCATTGCCTGCCCTCGCCAAACGGAGACTACGGAAATCGGAGGAATTCAGCTCCAGGACTCTCCGACTAATCCTGTCTCCAGTCTCTCCTCCAGGGACTCTGATCATCTCTGTGACCCTTTTGCCCGGGATCCACTATTTCTGGAGACCACTCTGCACTCGGGGGCCCACACGGGTTGGTTTACACCTGCCCTCGCCGATCTGCGCACTCCCTGGCAGGCCCCATCAGTGCCAACCTGTGGGAGGCCTTGCCAGCCGGTGCGAGCCCTCCCCAGGAGGCACACGTCCACACACACACTCATCAACTCTCGCAGACCACTCGGGCTGTCTACTGTGTGCTTTTCAGCTTTTGGCTCTTTGGGGGTGTGGCCTGTTCCCACACAATGGAGACTATGGAAAGGAGAAAGAGTCGGGACTCCCGGGTTCCTCTTCCCATTCTTTCCCCAACACCTGTCTTCAGTGTTTCCTCAGGGGTCTCTGGGCAGTTCTGTGACCCGTTAGGCCAAGGATCCTCTATTTGTGCGGACCACGTTGCTATCCCGGGCGGTCTGGTTCGTGCATGCCAGCTTCTGCCTCTTTTCTGTTTATTTTTCTTTTGTCTCTCTTGATTGGAGAGATATAGCCAAAAAGATATTGCTAAGTTAATATCCAAGCATTTGCAGCCTAGGTTTTCTTCCGAGGCTTATTAGTGTCAGGTGTAACATTTAGTCTTTAGTTAGTTTTAAGTTTATTTTTTACTACAATGTAAGTGGTTCAATTTCATTTTTTAATACATATCTGCCTAGTTTTGAAAACACCATATATTGAAGAGACTGTCTTTATCCCAATCTATACCCTTGCCTCCTTTGTTATAATTAATTCCAAATAAATGTGTATTTCCCTAATGATAGATATTGATGTTTTGTGTTACTTCATTATTGAGAACAACTCTACAAGTATATTTATTTTCATTCATCTAAAGAGACTTATGAGGATATGAGAGTGAATTTCTTTTTAATCCTCACCCAAGGATAATTTTTCATTTCTTATAGAGAGAAAAGAAAGGAGAGAGGAGGGGCACAAGTGGAACATTGATGCAAGAGAGAAGCATCAACTGGCTGCCTCCTGTATGTACCCAGACCAGGGACTGAACCTGCAACCCAGGTATGTGTGCCCTGACTGGGCACTGAACCTGCAACGATTGGTTATGGGATGATTGCTTGAGCCAAGTGAGCCACAACTACAAGAGCTAATATTTTTAATTAATTTGTTTGAGTTTCAGGGATCAGGATTCATATGCATATTGTATTTGTGTAAAGATTATGAACAAATTTTTAACTAAATCTAATAATTATCAGTGCCATTTGGTGTTAAAACTATTACATCAATAGCTCATTGAAACTCAGTATAATAAGATTTGCATATATATTTTATTTTATTTTTTGGTTAACATTTTTTAAATTTATAAATCATGTTTATTCTATTATAGTTGTCTCCATTTTCCCCACTTTACACCCCTCTATCCATCCCACCCCTACCCCCCGCTCCCAAAGTCAATTCCAAC
Source organism: Pteronotus mesoamericanus (assembly GCF_021234165.1). Lineage (NCBI taxonomy): Eukaryota > Metazoa > Chordata > Mammalia > Chiroptera > Mormoopidae > Pteronotus > Pteronotus mesoamericanus. The sequence goes on along the minus strand of NW_026555329.1, from coordinate 43,972,485 downwards.
TCCGTTGTCCATTGGTCATTCATACATGTATTTCATCTAGTCCTTTCCTCTTCTTTCCACCATTGTCCTCCTTCCCCATCCCATCTGCTTACGTTTAGTCTGCTCCATGTTTCCATGCCTGTGGTTTATTTTGCTCATTAGTTTATTTTGTTGAATAGATTCCAGTTATAGGTGAGATCATATGATATTTGTCTTTCATCAACTGGCTTATTTCACTTAGCTTAATATTCTCCAGTTCCATCCATGTTGTCACAACAGGTAGGAATTCCATCTCTTCCTCCCTTCCTTCTTCCCTTCCTTCCTCCCTCCCTTCCTCCCTCCCTCCCTCCCTCCCTTCTTTCTTCTTTTTCTTCTTTCTAATACAGATTAACTTTATTTTTTTAATGTCAAAGTTAATTATAAAATATTAGAAAATTTAAAAGCATTATAAAGTCTCAGCAATTAAACCAACATTGACACCAGCACAAAAATAATCAAGTAGATCAATGAAATACAATGAGCATTCTAGAGACTAACGTATATATCTGTCTAACAATGTAATATAGGATTAAATTGAAATTTCAAATCAATGGGGAATATAAGGCTTATTCAACAAATAAGGTGCATGGGCCACTATTACTTGAAATAAAACAAATAAAACAAATATAGAGCCTTATTTCACACATTATATAAGAAATATTCCGGTGCGTTAAAAATCAATATGTAGAATCTAAGGAGTTTTAGGAGAAAACACAAAATAATTTTTTTTCTTACCTTTAAGTAAAATATTCAAACCCAGAAGCTATAAAGTAAAATATTGACAATATGACTACATTAAACATTTAAGGCTGTACAGTAATATACCTATAAAAAAAGTTAAAGACAAGTAATAGAATAGGAAAGTATTTGCAACACATCTAAGAAAGGGTTAATGGCTTGTTTTCTTTTTTTTAGGGAAAAAATTCTACAAACATTTAATCAAAAAATGGATAAAAAATACCAAAAAGTCATTTAAAGCTTTTTAAAAATAATAGGAATAGGTAAGGAATATACAAAATCAGCTTTTGTTTCAACAAATAATGAAGTAACAATTAAAATAACATAGCATTGTCACAATCAGATTAATAAGTATTAAAAAATATGGGTAATATCAAGTATTGGCAACTGTGAAAGGAACTGGGTATTCATAGATTCTTTTTCTTCATCTCAAAGCAGTCCCTTTAGCATATTTTGCAGTGTTGGTTTGGTGGAGGTGTATTCCTTCAGCCTTCTTTTGTCTGGGAAACTCCTTATTTCACCTTCTATTTTAATTGAGAGCCTTGTTGGGTAGAGCAGTCTTGGCTACAGGCCTTTGCTTTTCATGACTTGGAATATTCATGCCATTCCCTTCTGACTTATAGTGTTTCTGTTGAGAAGTTAGCTGCTAGCTGTATCAGGGCTCCCTTATATGCTACTACCTCTTTCTCCCTTGCTTCACTTGCCTAACTTCAAGAATAAAAAATGAGTAGTATTCTCTGTAGTATTCTCTGTTTGTCTTTGATATTTGCCACTTTAATCATGTTGTGTCTTGGAGTGGACCTCATTAGGTTCCTCTTGAATGGGACCCTCTGTGCTTCCTGGACTTGGGTGACTTTTTCTCTCCTCCAGTGAAGGAAGTTTTCTATCACTACTTTTTCAAACAGGTTCTCTATCCCTTCCTCATCCTCTTCTCCTTCTGCTATCACTATTAAACAGATATTATTACATTTCAGGTTGTCCTTCATTTCCCTAAACACTTCTTCATTCTTTTTTATCTTTTTTCATTTTCTTGTTCTTTCTGGGAGCTTTATTCTACCTTGTCCTCCGGCTCGCTGATTCGATCCTCGGCTTCATCTAGCCTTCTGATTCCTTCCACTGTGCTCTTCAATTCAGAAATTGTATTCTTCATTTCCTCTTGTCTCTTATTGATAGTTTCTAGGTCCTTTTTCAGGCTGATATAGTTTGCCGTTAGTTCCTCATAGTTTCCCCGTAGTTTCTGATAATTCTCTCAGAGCTCACTGAGCTCATTGAACTTCCTTACAACTGTCGTTTGGAACTCCATATCTGATAGTTTACTTGCCTGTATTTCATTTAGTTCTCTTTGTAGGGATTCCTCCTTTCCCTTCGAGTAGGGGTTATTTCTTTGCCTTCCTTTTATTTGTGAGACTCTTCTTTTTTGCTTCTGCTTCTTCAGTTGATCCGTCTTGATTTTCTGACTTTGTGGTGTGAACTCCTATTGTAAGAGAACCGTTGTTTTTACTTTCTGGATCTGTCTCCAATGATGTCAAATGTATCTGTGTCTGAATAGGCAGCCTATTCGAGACTTCCAGGAATCTACTGTTTGTGTCTGTCTCCTTCAGCTGTTAATCTCAGGGTGAATATTTTGAAACAGAAATACTGAGTTACTTAGAATTGCTCTCTCTCCAGCAGAACATGAACATACATCCTACTGATAAGGGCAAGATGACTTAAGAGGAACAGCCTAGCCAGAGACCCCCTCCCAGGTTAACTGTTAATCATTGCTTATCTGCTTCTGTAGCCCGTTTTCACATCCCTTCCCCCGCCTGGGTAGCACATCAATCTCGTCAATCTCCCACCTGAATGCTAATCCCTTCCCCCACCTGGGAAGCCCATCCTTTTCCCGCTGGAATGCTAGGGCTTATAAACCCCTATCTAATCCCGATTCGGGGCTCAGAATTTGGAGACTGCCTCCTCTGAGCCCGCGCATGTGAATAAAGGCTTACTCCGTTCCCTGAATCGTGTCTTGAGTCTGGCTTTCCGTAACACTACTATGCATTAGGCAACATTAATTATTTTTTTTATTTTACTTCTTTTATTGTTCAAATACATTTGTCTCCATTTTCCCACCATTCTTTGTTTAAAATGAATGATTAAAAAGAAAATATAAATAATAAAAAGAAAGAAAACTTGAACCATTTTTATTTGCATATACTTAATACTAGTAAGACCAAATATTTTTTTCAAACATTAATTTGACCTTAGGATTCCAGTTTACAAAAAGTATTCATTCAAGTTAACTTACTGAGGCTATTGTAGGTTTTCTCCTAATAAATGTGACTGTTTTATTTGTAAAATAACTACTATGACCTGTAGTTCTTGTTAGAAATATGTGCCCCACTTTGTAGTTTTTTCAATTTATTTATGGTGTTTTAACATTGGAGTTGTTCTTGTGTGTAGTAGGATTGTCATTTCCAATACTTTAAAAAATTTCATTTAGCCTATTTATTCTTGAAGATAAAATTTAGAATTTGTTGAATTTCAAAAATTACCTTGTTGAAATGGTGTTTAAATTTCTGTTAAAATATTAATGAGAAAAACTGATATCTTTACAATATTTAGTATACCTAGCCAAGAAATTTTTATAGTCCTTTCATGTAGATCCTATATATATCTTGTTACCGTTGTCCTCAAGTATTTTGTATTTGATGCTGCTGCTGTTAAACACGTATGGAATCTCTGTATTACTTTTTTGTATTATATAGGAAAGTACTGTTTGCTGAACATTAATTTTGTATTTAGAACATGTTTAACTCTATTAGTTATAAATGTTTCTTAAAAGTATTATTATTTTATTATGTGTAGTATCACTTTGAGTATATCCTTTCTTAAGTCTAACAAATGTAATCATTTTAGCGGACAATCTGTACTTGCCTCTACTTGTTAGTGTGCCTACAGAGATCAACTTTATTCTCTCTCCCAACTTCCTTCCCACTATCTGGATCTAGTATTTCCTAAACCCTAGAAAAATTCTGTCAAGATCTCATAGCCTTTCCAATCTCATGTAAAAATATATAGGCTTTTTGTTCTGGTATTAAAATAATCCATTCCAGTCAAGAACTACATAATACTAATCAAATATAACAGTAAAATTCAGAACTCCTATTCAAATTCAGTTGCCAGGTTTCCTATAACTTTAGTACCTGAGATAAGTTCTGCTTAATTGTATTAGTTATTTGGCATATAAATATATGCATGTATATATAATATACATTTACATATTATAATCTAATTATTCCATGTGATAATATTTTAGTATTTACTTTCTTAAATTATATGAAATTATATATTCTAATTTCCCAAACCATGTTTCATGACACACTAGCATCCCTTGATATGTTAATAGAAGATGGGGATAGTAGAATAAGAAGGAGGACAGAAAGTTTCTCTAGTCACATAAGCTTAGAAATCACTACTTACTATTTGTCCATAGGGATTCATAATATACATTAGTGTGTTAAGGTTCAGAAATTTTCTAAAAAAAATAAACTATTTGTCTTCAGTTTAAATCTGGTCTGCCTTATGACACTCTGACTAACAAATATGATAGAAGAGACATTGTACAAGTTCAGAGCCCAAACATCAAGAGGCCTTATAGCTTCTGCCTTTGCTCTGTGAACAAGTATTCAAAGCCTACCATGTAAGAAGACTCCTCTAACTTCAAGAATAAAAAATGATAGGGAAAAGAACCAAGACCCTCCATGTAGCCAAGAGCTAGCACTAACCAAACATGTGATTGAAGCCATTATGGTCTTTCCAAACTAGCTCACTGAAAACAACTACATAAGTGGGTTGCCCAAAATCTAGCAGTACCACCAAACAAACCCTTAGAAACATGAAAAATAATAAATTATTTTTTCAAAACATGGGCCACATTTTCTCCATTTTTGTAGAACCCTTGAGCTAAAAATGAATTTTACACTTTTAAATGGTTGACAAAAATCAAAAGAAGAATACCTCATAGGACATGAAAACTGAAATTAAAATTCAGTGTCCATAAATAAAGTTCTGGAACACAGTCACACTCAGTTAAGTATTGTCTATGGTTGCTATCGTGCTACAATAGTAGTGTTAAAAGCTGTGATGCAGACTGTATAGTCAGCAAAGCCGAAAATATTTACTATCTAGTCCTTTAATGAACAAGTTTCCCAACCCATTTTAAAGCAGTAAGTTTTAGGACAGTATGCTGTACCACAATAGTTACTTGAGGTTTTAAAATTCTCGTAACTGTTTTTTTGGCTTATAACACTGTGTTTTAAAGCTATATCTAAGCTTGTATATTTAGTTATTAATTTCTGGACTACTTCATTGTAGTTCATTTTTCTTTTTTGAGGTTTACTAAGATATTCTTTCTGACCTAGTCTGTAATCAGTGTTTGTAAATGTTCCTGTAGACACTAGAAAAGAATATTGCTCTCTATTAGCATGGTATGGTACTATTTCTACCTCATTAAATATACCAAATATGTGCCCTTCTCTTAATCTATTTTTAAAGATGGTCCATTACATTATTCTAAAACAATTATGTTTCTCACAATTTTTCTCTCATTTCTGATAGGTCTAAATTTATTTCAGAATTTATTTCTATGTTTTGATGTGTTTTAAAATAGCTTAGAACCATCAATTACTCTGATTTTTCAAATACAGTATATATCAATGGCTACCACCAAAAAGGGCCAATCCCAAAAGTCAGAAAGATCCTGGCCAGCATTCTGATTTTTCTTTTTGTTTCCCTTAATTAAATTGAATAGAGTTCTGAGACTTAAATAAACTCAGACATTCCAATGTCTGGATTTTTCTTATTCCAAAGTTAGCAAATGAGAGAGGAAAAACAATTCACAATAGAGGAAAGAAAAACCACTAAGAAAGGAAAATGCAAATTCATAACCTGAATGACTAAAAGGTGTGTGTGTGTGTGTTGTATACATTAAGTGGGGGGAGAGGTATGAGGGGGACAGAATGTTCACGTATTCTTTTTTCCTAGCAAGGATTGTTTGAAACATAAAATTTATAGTTATAAAAATGGAAATAGGGAATTATTCTGTAAGTACTGTGGAAGGGGCACTGATAATCAGGAGATTCCAACTGGAGCCTCAGTAATGAACTGTATGTTCCTGGAAAAAAAACATGCTAAAGTAGAATTAAGGTAGGTCCAGCTTGGCACTGTAAGCAGTGAGTAGCTTTCCAAAATACTGTGGATTGCCCAGATGAAGATGTTCAAGAGCAGCTGGTCACTAGAGAATGTCTCAGGATGCTGGACAGCTGGTGGAAATCAAGATGAAGCAAGGATGTCAGCTGTCAGCACTGGAAGAGAAGCGGAGTCAGCTCTTACTATAAACATCAGTTGATGTAAAATCAAAGACCCAAGGAAGGCCTATGCTTGAAAACCAAAGCTAAAAGGAGGTACGAATAGTATCTAAGAGGGGACAAAGTAGTTGCCAAACAGGACTCAGTCTGACCAAAGGCAGGCAGGAAACTGGGCAGGGAAGGAATGAGATTGGGAGTCTGAGGTGCAAACCAGAGTCACAGGAGAACAAGTCAAACTCCAGATTCTCTATGCAGTTCATAGGTCAGGAGCAAAACAAAGTCTGCCAGAAAAGTCTAAGGGGTTTTCCTATACCAACCCAATAGGAAGGCCCTCAGATTTGGTTTTGTGAAAGTTTCCCAGAAGATTTCAAAAGGTCTCTGGCCATGACGCTGTTAAATTCTCAGTTCTTACACTTAGGAAGGGATTAAGTTCAATAATATCCAAAGTTCTGTCCAGCTCACAAAGTGTTTTAGAACTCTAGCATTCTATAATCTAAAAATACACATTAATTTTCAATAGAGAAACAAGGAAATTAAATTTTTATCCAGGGAAAGAGTTAACTGTACTCACACCCACCACCATCACCCCCTTACCACCCACCCACAGACATGCACGCACACAAATATACATCATTACCACCTAATTCTTTCTGCTAAAAGGCAGTGTAGAATGCTTTATAACCCCCCTGGAAAAATGGGGGGAGGAGTGGGGTGACATTCCATTCCATCCTGACTCACTTAAAGACATCATTTGAATCTCAGTCACAAAAAATTCTCTTAACAGCATGGAAAGAGCTCTGGTCAAGAGGAGCTTGTTTGGAGTTGCAGTGGTTCCCTTTGCATTTTGTAAGTCAAGAGGATGCATTCCAAGGCTGTGTTTCATTCTTTTCCCCTCCAGGCTGATTTTACAGTAACAACCCATATCCACTTAAATCTATTTCCAAACAACCAACATTCAGAAAATGTACCACATAAAATATAGACATTACGCCATAGAATGCATAAGAAAACAAATGTAAACCTTACCAAGCATTAGATCTATTTATCCAAATCAGCACTCTGCAGCGTATGCCAGATGAAACTACAGTGATATGATTTGAAGCATTATGAAGGGTTGGGGGAGGTTCCAATAAACTAAACATGTAGGTTGAGGCCACACACACACACACACACACACCCCGCCGCCCCCCACCCCGAAATGCACCCTCATAAGACACTAATAGAAGTTGGGGCAGGGGAAAGCCTGGCAGAAGAAATTTAAAAGGTGATCATATGGAAATGAGAATATTAGTCCAACAAAAGTTTCAGAGGGAGAAAACAAGTTTCTTGGTGTATATTAAAAACATGTAGACATAGGGAAGTCCATCGCTGCCAGGTTTAGAGAGGAGGGGAATTAATTAAAAGAGACTTCCATACCCTCCCAGCCCTCTCAGAAGTGTCAGTAAAAGGAAACTAATTTCTGGGGCCTTTCATTCTGCTCTTCACCCACCTTAGGCAAACAATGCTTTGATGATTTCTCTACCTTGTCCACCTGAAAATCTAGTTAAGGAAAAGGTCTGGGAAAATTCATTTACTCTAAGGAATAAGAATTCATGCTTTAACTCCCCCTGTGCTCTTAAAGCTCAAGAGTGGACAAACTTTTAAGCCAAAAAAATCTATAAATGAAGAATTTCTAAAATTAGCAAATAATTTGTAAGGTAGAGTCATGTTGCGTGGATTAAAGTTTCCTTCTAGCCCTTCTAAATTATATTATAAAAGTTGCCACTGATAAAATCTCCCCTGTTCTCTAAGCAAACCACTTGTTCAATGAAACCTACCTGCAAATAAGTAAAACCCAACTAGGAAGTTAATACATATTATCCACTTATTATTTATTTTAAAACAATTCAAATTGTGAAAGACATGATAAGGCCAGGAAGATGGGGCCAGAGAAAGAAGGCAGGAAGCAGGACTGAAGTGGGGATTTAAGAAAGAGGGGAAGAGAAGGTGCAAGAGATAGATAACTGTTATAAATTATATATCAGGCAGTTTTATTTTTTACTAAAAATAAGTATATTATAGATGTTATTTAACAGACAAGTGAGTCAACAGCTTTCAGGAAGGCAGAAGATGCTCATTAAAGCTTTGAAGAACTTAAAAATATGACACAGGAGAACTCATGGATGTATTTTATTTAGTCCAAAGGCCCAGACTGAAGCTTTTTATAGAGTCTGTTTACACAGCAGAGCAACTAAGAAACACACAAAAGTGTTTCATTCTTTATGAGAGTTCAACCACAAATGCACAGAATAAATTAAGTGGAATGCTTACAAGTTCCAAATTCACTGCCAACACTAAGAAACAAGTGTCTCTTGAAAGAGGATAACATATGAGCTATTAAGGTCAATTTTGTATTTAAATAAACTATAATTATTAATAATATTAATAGCCTTTATTAAGAGTGCTATACAAAGTTAAATGTATTCCTAAGTTTTGTCAGCTATTTAAAATTTTTTTAAAGCAGGAACAAAGCCATACAGGCCAAATAGAATGACATGCTTTACTTTTGCTAAAATTAAATCATATCAGTACAATAATTCTAAGTTATAGCATCCTAATAAGGATTGGATGGCAGTTATATAGCACTTTATGAATCAAAATTGTGGAAGTTATTTCACAGAATTGCAGTTTCAAAGGAAGAAATCTCTAAAATCATGGGATTTGTGAATAAAAATGATATAGAACTTTAATAATAAAAATTCAGAAACAGTTATGATTCTGGAGAACTGGAGGTCTCATTGTTGTGTGCTGAGTGTTGTGCTAGCAGTTTTTACATGCGTGTTCTGCTTCTTAATTCTCACTATGATGTAGGTATTGCATACATGAGAACCTAAGGCTCAGAGAAATCAGAAAACTTGCCCAAAACCACAGAGTTAGTCAATGGAAGATTCTGATCTCAAATTCATGCTTTTGATATTCAGTGATCATAATGGAGGACAGGCTTCTAAGTTAGTTTAGACCAAGTTCTCATTTTTAGCTACCACTGCTCTCCTTTTTTAAATTTTGACCTCACATTGAGCAACCTTCCCTCTTCATTTTGGCCAGTTCTTCAATAAACCCTTGAATTGATTACAAAAAATATTTGTTTAGCACATCTGTTTAGAAAGCCCTGAACTAAAGCATGTAATTTTACATAATGTAGGTAAATATTCAATTATATATTAGAGATTTAATTTAAGAAAAAACAAGTCATCATTCAAAACTAAACATAATTATTTTACTAAAGGAATTGACACAATACTTGAAAAGGTATATTTATCTAATGCTTTTAATTTTAATTGTGACAACTCAGTATGACCAACTTTTTAGAAATGCTTTCACTAGGACTATGTTGACACAGACTTGCTTAACATGTGTAGTACTTTTCAAAAAGCAACTTAAAAGCTGTCTTCTTCCAAGATACATTTTTCGTCTCCTATGGTTTTTTTCCTTTCCTATAAAATTACACTCAGTTTGATATTTACTTTTTTGAGCTAATTCTATTTGTCATTCATCTACCTAATTCTATTTTGTCATTCAAGACTCACCTCATACGGCACCATCACCAGGAAGCCTTCCCCAGATTGAGGCAGTTGCCCCTTCTCCGGACTCCAGCACCCTATGCCTTTGTTGACCCCACACTTTGCACATACTACTTAAATCATTGCTTTACTTGTTTTTTTACCAGGTTAGACCATGATCTCCTCAAAAACCCAAACTTCATATTCCATCTCTGTATCTGCAGGACCAGGGCCCATAGTCAATGGCCAGTAATGTTGAGAGAGAGAAAGGAAGAAATAAAGTGAATTGTATACCTATTTTCTCCATCATTTCTCTTTTCCTTCATCCTCATTTCATGTCTTCCTATTATTTCTCTACAACAACTAATACATCATCTTTATCCTTCTCTTTAACTTCATGATTTTCATCTTTCTCTTGAGCTTCTAACTATTGCATAAAGAGCTAATTCATTGTGTGAGTAGCTCAGGTTCAGAAGTTTGTTGTTCCTTAGCATTGCAAACGGAGTTTGATTTAACAGAATTTGGATTAGCCTCTATTATCTCTCTTCTTCTGTGTTTTAGCTGGGAACTTTTAACATGTTTTAGCTTTCCCTAGTTTTCAAGATCAACAGCTGGGTAAACAAACTTTCTGCAACACTGTGGATAAAATGACAAGCTCAAGGGGAAAGTCGTCTTTAATTTAAAAATAAAACAAGACAAACAAACAAACAAAACTAGCTCACTGAACAGTGGGGAATAGTAACTCCTGACAGCACTTGAGGAGAATTGTGCCTGTGCTGGCTGTGAAAGGAAAACTCAGATGATGACAAAAGTCTGCAGCTGCTTTCCTCTGAATGCGGCTAACTGCTCCCAGAGAGCAAAATCGAACTGTATTTAAGAAGAACAGAAAAGTGAGATAAGTGACTGACATTTGTAGTAAGTACTTTCAAAAGATTCTTTGAATTTCATAGGAGAACACAACAGGAATCATCTGATGCTAAAAAAATTTAAATAACAGCTTGCTGTAGACAAGGGAAATAATCTTGGAAAATTACTAAAGAAATTAATCAATACTGATTCAGAAAAAACATGTTTTGGAATGAAGAGTTTGAAACAGGAAAGGAAAATTTTAGGCATATTTAGGAGCGCATACTTTGTAAAAATCTTTAATGCTTCTGTTTTTACTTTTGGATATCAAATTGGATGAAAGACTTATTAAAAAAATAAACACTGAGTCCATCATTCCTAGAATTTTTTTAAAAACTGTCTGCAGTTCAAATTCACTCTCACAGCTCCTTGTACAGTTACACATATTTTAACAACTTTATAGAATAAAAATGTAGGCCAAGATATAAATATCAGAGGAAAGTATTTATAATGTAATGTTTAATAGCAGACAACAGGAAAAGCATGACATACTCGCATGGTAATGTAGCCTTTGTTACCAAAATACTGCTTTTACTATAGAAATGATTGGGAAACCACACTGAACAACATTGCAGTGTGTACATGAACATGTTCAAAAAAAGACAAAAAGACAATAAATTATTTATAGGTAGTCTTTAAGTGCAATACTTTAGTAAAGCAAAATTTAAACAGGTTGTATGAAAAATATGGAAAGCTAACTACTTAGACATATCACAACAAATGTTTCTATGAAAGAATTCTTAAAATTATTTTTAAAAAGTCTCCTAGAAAGTTTAGCAAGGGTTTCTCTAAGGGAAGTCCAGTAGGGCAAAGCTTTTGTTTTTTTAATTTTTAATACTGCGTTCCAGTGCTCAAAAGAGTCATTGGCACACAGTAGGTGTTCAGTAAATAACTGTTAATAAATGAGTGAGAGAATGAATGAATGAGAAGCATATACCACTGAATTTCTTGAGTCCCTCAAGTCTCTTCAGCTGATGAAGGTTTTGCTCTCTCTGAGTTGCTGTTATACTGAACTCTACCAGGTATAGTATTCCCTTAAAGAACATCTCTTTAGGGTGGGAGAAATGAGTGAAGGTATCAAAAATGTAAAAACTTGCAGTTATAACTCTGCTGAGCACGGCTCAATTGGTTGGGCATCATCCTACAAAGTGAAAGGTCGCTAGTTTGATTCCCAGTCAGAGCACATGCCTGAGTGGTACGTTCAGTCCCCAGTTGGGGCCCTTGTGAGAGGCAACCGATCAATGTTTCTCTCATATATCAATGTTTCTCTCCTCTAATTCTCCCTCCATTCCCCTCCCTCTAAAAATAAAATCTTGTAAAAAGGAAACTTCCAGTTGCAAGATGAGTAAGTTCTGAGTATTTAACATACAACATGCTGATAAGCAAACTAATTTTATGACCAAAAGTAATTCCTTTATTTCATAAGTTTAAGAAACTACTTTATCATAAAGTCATAACTTTTGCAATATGATTTGCCTGCCACCTCCGTCACTCTGTGTCTGGACCCACCTACCCTCCTTGATCACTGAGCTCCAGGCACAATGTCCCCTTTGCTACTCTTTAAATTCCCAACCATGTACCTGCTGCCTAGAAAGCCCCTCCAAGATTTCTGCTGGTCTCCCTATCTCATCTCCTTCAAGAGTCCGCACAAATATGACTTTATCAGAGAGGCTCTGACCAGTCAAAATATAATAGCCAACCTCACACCCAACTTGTAGTACTCCTCATTTTCCTTCAGTGCATTATTTTTCACCAAGTTACATTGTTTCATTTACCACTTCAGGGAGACAATATGATATGTGAAAAAGGTACAGCTTTTTGAATCCCATTTTTAACTAAGTATTCACTGTGGGTCTAAACTTGACACAAACCTCCCTACGCTTCAGAATTTTATCTGTAAAGTGGGAAAACTAATAACACTTTTTTGGTAAGCACTTGGCATCAAGTAAATGCTGGTTTCTCCCCTTCTTTTTAACCTACCTCCTTTTTGTGGTTGGGAGCTAACGTGTCTATGATTGCTGTGAAATAAAAGAAACGATGTGTAGAGCAAGATCTTTAACAATCTCATTCTCCAAAATAATTCCTGTGGATTTTATTTGTGTTCAATAACTGATAGGCTGGTACAAGGCACAAAGGGACACCTTCTCTTCTAAAGTTGCCATCATCTGACTGGGAACCCTAATAGAGATATTTGATGATAATTTCATGACTGTTTCTGAATAATGGTGTCTGGGAAACACTTCTGAGAGAGAATAAGAGAAACCTATTGGAAGTGTGACTAGGGTAAGCACCTTACATTGAGAAAAGAGGAATAGGAAAGGTCATGTCAGGTTGTAGAAGACCACAGTATCTGACTAAAAAGACAAGATTTAGTACTACAATTAATAGAAATCCAGAGAGCCACTTAACAATTTGAATATTAGAAAAACACAGAATCATAAAAGTTCAAAACAATCCCAAAGACTTCTGAAAGCTGAGCAGCAGACAGTACTAATGAACCCATTGACATTTTTTCAGGAAAAAACAAATGACAATGTTATAAATGGCAATGAATCATATCTTAATCTTCCCTGGTTATTACTATTTGATTCACCACATGGGAGAAGAGATGTGAGCTGGATAAGGCTGAAGAACTGCATACCACAAGAGAGCACCGAAAAATGTCAACATACTAGCAAAAGAAAGCATGAAAACTGTCCTTTGAGCAACAAGGGCTCTTTCTGTGTTTTGAGTAGCACATATGATGATGTGACCTCTATTAAATTCCCTCTCTTAAGGATAGTCCCTACACTCTCGTTTTGATTCCTTATTCTACAGTGTAAATAAACACATAATACCTTTATATGTCCCAAAATGCTGAAATTCTGCTTCTGTGTATAGGAGTAGGAAAAAGAAGGTGACATTATTTAATACACCCCAAATAGAAAAAAGAAATTAATCTCTTACAAGTGCTGCTAAAAGTCGTTTCACAACAGGATTCTATAACAGAATTTATCAAGGAATAAAAGTTTTAGGACTTAGGAAACCAATAACTTAATTTTGAGGTTTTTGAAGTTATAAAAGTACTAGCAAATGAATAACAAGATGACACTTGTAAAAGTCTAGTTTTTATATTTTTATGCGGGGTCCACTCTTCTCACAGAAAGGATATGATTTATTTAGACTATCAAAGAGCTTTTATATGGTTCTCACAAGAGCCTATTATTGAAACTTGGTAACCATGGTGTGAAAGGAAAAAGTCATATCAATGAATTAAATAGATTAAAAACTGCTTGAAAGGCAGAGTCAAAAGGCAGAAATAAATTGCTAATTCTCATGTGGAGAAAGGTTAATGATTGAGGGCTCTTAGGCTTTGCAGTAGAATCAGAGTTACATATACCTAATGACCAGGAAAATGGAGCCCAATTCTCAGTCCTCTATTCTCTGCATATCAGTCCCACACACAGAGCTCCCATTGATTGAAAAGTTTTTGACACATGAAGGTGATACAGGCAGTGTTCAGAAGAAGGGCTTAAAATCCAGGAAAGATAAAAGTAATGAATGTTGACTCATGTAAGAGTCCCAAATATAAAGAAAACAGATATAAAAATTACATTAGTATGATTTTATTTTTATATATATAATACATAGAAACACAAGTGCCTTTTCAAAGAACAAGATATGGTACTTGAACAACAGCACATAATTTATTGGCATAATGAGAGCCAATGTTCCATACCGAAGAATAGCTCAAGTAGGCATCTAGATCTTCAAAAACCGCAAAGTACATTTTATAGATTTAGAAATGTAGAAATAAACAAGTGAAACTGATTTTAATAATTAAGAATTACTACTTTTTTCTGAGGCAAACGTGATAAATTGCTACAGGTTTTAACAAAGCATAACCTGATGTGAATGGAATAATTTGGAAACTAAATATTCTAACTGATTTCCTTTAATTCTCTGTGACCCATAACTCAATCTGGCATTTTCAAAACATCACAATGAACTTCACAGAAGGGGCTCAAAAAGGCCAACACACTGGACTTAATCTCCTTTTGTCTCAGTTTCCTTATCTGTTAAAAGGGGGATAATAAAACTTATCTCACAGGATAACTGTAAGGTTAAAGAGAGGTTTAAGATTGTAAGAGTTAAAAAAGATCAGGTATGTAGAGTATTTAAGACAGGAAAGGTAAAAAATATCATTAAATTATTACAGTTATTGTTCTTGGCATTTATGATATTCTAACTCCAAATAACATGCCACAAACAATCAATACATTCTGACTTTCTTTTTATATCATTGTCTCAGCACTTAAGAAGAAATAAAATGCTTTCAAAAGCACTCAAGTAAAGAAAGCACTTAACTTTAAAATTAGTTTCTACCAACCAATTTTGTGAAATGGAAAAAAATTTCAACTTCATCTAAATAAGCCAAGAAGAACACCACAAAACACCAGAGAAATGCTAATGACATAATTCTTAAATGTACAAATAGTTCCAAGCTTACCGTGCAGAAAGTATTTTAATAAGTTCTTTTCTATTCTGTACCCGAAGGTGGTTAGTTTTATACTTGCAGTCGTCAATCAATTCAGGCAAGTTCAAGATCTAAAAAGGAAAAATATTTTTAATGTATATATCACAAGTTTTTGTGTACCTGACTGTGGATACTAGTGTTCAAAGCCTACCATTCCTTCCCCAAGACCATACCTTTCTGGTCCTTACATTTTTGTCAACAAGAAATATAAAAAAGAAAGGGAACTGGAGTGAAGAATCATGCAATTTGGATGGCTGATGCCGTAAGTCATCATTTATAAGTTTTTACTACATTTTAAGCATGTGCACATATAGGAGCACAGAAAAGGGGTTATCAGACCCCCAGAATAAGTCTTGTTTAGAAGGAGTAAGGAAATACAAATTAAATAAACTGACCTAATTTTGAGAACCAATATCATAAGTGTCTGTCTGCACTTATAGAAAACCCCTAATCAACATATAACTTGCAGGTATATTTATTTATTTGTTTGTTCCACATGTAAATAAATAACATTATCAGTCAAACTAGTCCTATCCAGGATGTTGTATAAAGGACTAAAATAAGTGGAAAGTACATGCTTTTGCCCTAAGTACTCACCATTAAAGCAATCTCCAATTAAAAGATATTCTTATAATATACCTGTCACTATTTTTCTTTACATCTCTCCCTAAAGAAATAACAAATAAAAATGCTTTATGTACTTCCTCTTTTGCTCCTCCTTAATAAACAAAAGAAAAATATCTTCCAAGATCCACTGGATATACTACAATTTTAACAAGACCATAATAGAAATACCTAGTGAGTTTGGAATGGATGTTTTAAAAAGAATGTGCAGAGGCAGAGTTTGGCAGTTGTGTTGGAAAGTCGGAAGGAGCATTTATAGACTAGGGTCAAGGCATGTAGCCTACAGAAAACTTCACTACCTCTATTAAAGTATTTGCTTTAAATATAAACAACTAATGGTTTCATTTGTTTCCCACAGTTTAAATTGAATCAATCCATTAATCATCTTACAAGGGAGAGAGAAGTGACTCAAACTGTTCCAAAAATACCAGGAGAATGGAAGTCTCCCAAGCTCATTTTATAACACCAATATTATCCTAATTTCAAGACCAGATAAGGACACTACAAAAAAAAAAAAAAAAAGGAAACTTATAGGCCAATATCTCTCATGAATATACATGCAAAAATCCTCAACAAAATGCTACCAACTGACTTCGGCAATACATTAAAAATATCATACGTCATGATCAAGAGGAATTTATTCTTGGGATGCAAGGTGGGTACAATATGTACAAATCAATAAACATGATACACCACATTAACAAAATGAAATATAAAAAATCACATGACCATATCAATAAATGCAGAAAGAAAAGCATTTGACAAAATCCAGCACCCATCTATGATATAAAGTCTCAGCAAGGAGGGATTAGAGGGAACATACCTAAACATAATAAAGGCCAAATATGGTAAACCCATAGCCAACATCATACCCAATGGGAAAAACTAAAAGTGCTTTTCCTTAAGATAAGGAAGAAAACAGAAATGTCCACTTTCACCCGTCTTATTGAGCATAATGCTGCCAGTCTACCCACAGCAATTAGACAAGAAGAAATAAAAGGAATCCAAATTGCAAAGAAACAAGTAGAACTGTTATTGTTTGCAGATAACATAATACTGTATATAGAGAACCCTAAAGATTCCACCAAAAAATATACTAGAGCTAATAAATGCATTCAGTAAGGTATCAGGATACAAAATAAATATTCAGAAATCTATTGCATTTTTATATACCAATAATGAACTATCATAAAGGGAAACTAAGAAAGCATCCTATCTAATTGCATCAAAAATTAAGTGCATACCTAGAAATTAATTTAAGGAAGAAGAAAAAAGGTATACACTCAGAAAATTATAAGACATTGAAGAAAGAAACTGAAGAAAATACAAATAAATGGAGGCATATACTATGTTCATGGATAGAAAGAATTAATAATCATTAAAATGTCCATATTATCCAAACATATCCAAAGATGTAGCATAATACCTACCAAAATAGCAATGGTGTATTTCATAGAACTAAAACAAATAACACAAAAATTTATATGGAACCACAAAATAACCTAAATAGCTTCAGAAATCTTGAGAAAGAAAAACAAACTTGAAGGTATTACACTACCTGACATTAAACAAGACCATAGAAATCAACAGAGCATGGTATTAAAATAAAAACAGACACATGTATCAATGGAACAGAATAGAGAGTCAAGAAATAAACCTATAAAATCAGTTAAAATTTGATAAAGGAGGAAAGAACATATATTGAGGTAAAGACAGTCTATTCAATAAATGGTGTTGGAAAAACTGGACAGATATATGCAAAAAATGAAAGTGACAACATTATTACAACATATACAAAAATAAACTCAAAATGGATTAAAGACTTAAATGTAAGACTTGAAACTATAAAACTTTTAAAATAAAACATAGGCAGTAAAATCTCGAACTTTTCTCTTAGCAATATTTCTTTGATATATATGCTCATGCAAGAGAAAAAAATAAACAAAGGGGACTACATCAAACTAAAAAGTTTTTACACAGCTAAGGGAATCATCAACAAAACAAAAAGACAAATTACTGAGTAGGAGATAATATTTCTAGTGATACATATGATAAGGGGTTAATATCCAAAATTTATAAGAAACTCAGACAACTTAACACAGAAATACAAACAACCCAATTAAAAAGTGGACAGAAGACCTGAATATACACTTCTTCAAAGATGGCCAATAGACATATGAAAAGTTTCTCAAATCACTAATCAGCAGAGGAATGAAAATCAAAACCACAATGAGATACTACCTCACACTTGTCAGAATGACTACCATCAATAAATCAACAAACAATTGTTGGTGAGGATGCTGAGAAAAGGTAATCTTCGTGCACTCTTGGTGAAACTGAAGATTGGTGCAACCATTATGGAAAACAATATCAATCATACAGAACAATAAAACAGAGGGTATCATGGTAGGTGAAATAAGTGTGAACAGAGAAAGCACATATCTTATGGTTTCCTTAATATGCAGAATCTGAAATACAAAACAAATAAAAGGAAACAGAGGCAAACTCATAGATACACAGAACTGATGGTTCTTAGCAATGAGGTGGTGGGCTGTTGGGCAATAAAGGGGAAAGAGATTAAGCAGTACAAATTCAATTTACAAAATAAACAATATGCTGTATTCCCTATGCTGTATAGTACATCCCCATGAATTGTTAGGAACTGTGTACAGTGACAGGTGATTAAAAAACATTATGGTGGTTACATTGTAAGGTGTATAAATGTTGGAGCAAACTGCTATACACCTGAAACTAATATTATATGTCAACTATAATTAAAAATATTTTTAAAAGAATTAAATGGAAAAGTAGAAACATTCAGCAAAGAAAGACTAGATATGAAGAACCAAATGGAAATATTAGAACAGGAAAATACCACAAAATAAAAAAGAAAAAGAAAAAAAACTTCACTAAGTGAGCTCAAGAGCACAATGGAAACAACAGAGGAAACAGTCCAAAAACTTGAAAATAAATAACAAGAAATTATTCAATCCAAACCACAGAGAGAAAAAATAATTCCCTTACAAAAAGTTAAAAGAACAGATCTTCAGGGACCTGTGGGACAGAAACAAAAAGTCTAATATTTATGTTACTGCATTCCCAGAAGGTAAAGATAAACAATATATGTTGAAAACCTTCAAAATTTAGTAGAAAAAAAAACCAAAGAACAACTGAGAACCACAAATAGGATAAACCCCTCTACACCCATGGCCAAACACATCAAAATCTTACAGGTGAAAACTGAAGATAAAATTTTTGAAACTACTCCAAGAAAAATTATGGGGAGCTATGATGGAACACTGACACAACTCACTGCAGATTTTCCTTTTTTTTTTATTAACTACACAGCCTAGAGTGAATGAGTGCAATATATTTAAAGGGCTGAAAGAAAAGAACTGTCAACCCAGAATTCTATATCCACTGTAAATATCCTTAAGAAAGGAAGGTTACATAAAGACATTCTCCCTCCTATCTTCCCTCCCTTCCTCTTTGCTATTCTTCTTTTTAGAACAAACAAAGCTGTATTATTTCTTTTAGGGGAAAGTTTTATGGCTTTATGTATAAATCACTTTCCTTTTATGCCAGGGAGCACTCCTCTTGAAGCACCAAAAGAGTGATGAAAATCACAGCATGTGAAGCAGTGTCTCTAGAAACATTTTCAATGGCTGCATAGCTGAAGGCAGAAAGGTAATTACACTGACTCACTGTTTCACATGAACTTCCAAAGAGAAAAGAGGTCCAATAAGTCAAATTCAGAGGAGGACACAAGAGGAATCCCAGTTAACCTTGAGCACAGTTACAGAGTAGTATTATATGTAGTTTAAGTGTATTCTGGGTGAAGCCAGATTTATAAACTTAATCTGTGATTTAGTGAAAACACTTTTTTTTTTCCCTGAATGATTTATTCACTCTTAGGGAAGGAGGTAGGATTTTGATTCCTTCACAAGACTAGAGACCAATTCTTCGATGAGGTGTGCTAACGGGGTTTTTTAGAAAGGGCGCAGTATGTGTTGCTGCTTTTTAAAACATGGGTAGTAATGCTGGTGAAACATCTGAAATTTTTAGGTTCCAGGTCTGATATTTAAGTATTTATATCATTTTGAGTTGCTTTTTGTGTGTGATGTAATAAGGTGGTCTAGTTTCATTTTTCTGCACATATCTGTCCAATTTTTCCAACACAACTTGTTGAATAAATTATCTTTAACCTCTTGTATGTGCTTGCTTCTTCTGTCAAATGTTAACTATAAAGGTGTAGGTTTATTTCTGGTCTCTTGATTCTGTTCCATTGATCTATGTGTCTCTTTTTATGCCAGTGCCATGCTATTTTGATTATCATGGCCTTATAGTGTAGGTAGCATGATTCCTCTAACTTTGTTGCTATTCAGGGCCTTTTGTGGTTACACATAAATTTTTGAAATATTTGTTCTAGTTCTGTGTAATATGTTATTGGAATCTTGATAGGAATTGTGTTGAATATATAGATTGTTTGGGGTAGCATGGACATTTTAATGATGTTATTTCTTCCTATCCATGAACATGTTATGTGCTTCCACTTATTTGGACCTTCTTCAATTTCTTTCTTCAGTGTCTTATAATTTTCCAAGTACAGGTCTTTGACATCCTTGGTTAGGTTTGTTCCTAGGTATTTCATTCTTTCTGAAGCAATTGTGAATAGGATTGCTTTCTAAATTTCCCTTTCTGTTAGTTCATTTACTAGCATATAAAAATGCTGATTTCTGGGCATTAATTTTGTATCCTAATACTTTGCTGAATTCATTTATCAGTTCTAGTAGTTTCTTGACGGAATCGTCAGAGTTCTCTATGTACAGTATCATGTCATCTACAAATAAAGACAGTTTTACTTCTTCCTTTCCAATATGGATGCCTTTTATTTCTTCTTCTTGTCTGATTCCTGTGGCTAGGACTTCCAGTACTATGTTAAATAAGGGAGCTGAAACTAGACATCATTGTCATGTTCCAGATCCTAAGGGAAACTCTTGTAGTTTGTGCCCATTGTGTATGATATTGGCAGTAGGTTTGTCACATAAGGCCATTATTATGTTAGGTATGCTTCCTCTATTCCCACTTTGCTGAGAGATTTTATCATAAATGGATGCTGGGTTTTATCAAATGAATTTTCTTCATCTATTGATATAATCACGTTGTTTTTATTCTTAATTTTTCTTATTTATTTATGAATGTTGTACTAAATTTGCATTCCTGGAATAAATCCCACTTGATCATGGTGTATGATCTCTTTAATGCATTGCTGTATTCAGTTTGCTAATATTTTGTTGAGGATTTTAGCATCTATGTTCATTAGAGATATTGGTCTATAATTTTCTTTCTTTGTTGTGTCTTTATTTGGTTTTGGAATTAGTATAATGCTGGTCTCATAAAATGAGTTTGGGAGCTTTCCCTCCTCTTGAATTTTATGAAATAGTTTGAGAAACAGAGGTATTAGTTCTTCTTGAGATGTTTGGTAAAATTCCCATGTGAAGAAAATTCCCATCCAGTCTACAGCTTTTGTTTTTTGAGAGTTTTTTGACTATAGCTCCAATATCATTAGATGTAATCTGTCTATTCAGATTCTATTATTCTTTGTGATTTAGTTTTGGAAGACTGTATGTGATAGGAATTTATTCATTTTGTACAGGTTGTCCAGTTTGTTGCCATCTAGGTGACCATATTATATTCTTACAATCCTTTGTATTTCATTGATGTCCGTTATTTCTCCTCTTTTGTTTCTAATTTTACTTATTAGGGTACTTTCTTTTGTTTGAAGAGTGTGGTTAAAGGTTTGTCAGTCTTGTTTATCTTTTCAAAGAACCCACTCTTGGATTCATTCATCTATGTATTGTTTCTTTAGATTCTATTTCGTTTATTTGTAATCTGATTTTATTATTTCCTTCCTTCTACTCACTTTGGGCTTCACTTCTTTTTCTTTTTCAAGTTTCTTCAAGTGCAAAGTCAGATTGTTTCTTTCAGTTTTTTCCTGTTTTTTGAGGTAGGCTTGTAATGCTATGAATTTCCCTCTTAGGATTGCTTTCCCAGTGTTCCATGGATTTGGGATTGTTGTGTCCTCATTTTCATTTGTTACAAAGTATTTTTTATTTCTTCCTTGATCTCTTTGTTGACCCATTCATTGTTTAATAACATGTTCTTTAGCTTCCATGTCTTTGCATGTTTTTCAGTGTTCTTCTTGTGATTGATTTCTAGTTTCATAGTATTGTGGTCAGAGAAGATGCTTGATATGATTTCAATCTTCTAAATGTATTGAGACATGTTTTGTGTCCTAACATGTGTACTATCCTACTAAATGTTTCATGTGCACTTGAAATATACGTATATCCTCCTGCTTTGTGGTGAAATGCTCTGAAGATATCAATTAAATCCATTTGATCTATTGTGTTGTTTAAGGCTGCTGTCTCCTTGTTGATTTTCTACCTGTAAGCTCTATCCATTGAAGTCAATGGGGTGTTAAAATCCCCAATATTTCTGTGTTTCTGGTGATCTCTCCCTTTATGTCCATCAAGATTTGCTTTACATACTTAGTTGCTCCTATGTAGGGTGCACAAATGTTTACTAGAGTTATATCCTCTAGTTGGATCGTTCCCTTTATCATTATGATGTGTCCTTCTTTTTATAGCCTTGGTTTTCAAGTTTAATTTGTTAGATAAGGTATTGCTACCCTAGCTTTTATTTTCCTTTCCATTTTCATGAAATATCTTTTTCCATCCCTTTATTTTAGTCTGAATCTTTGGATTGGAGGGGGTCTGTGAGAAGGAGCATATGTTTGGGTCTTGTCTTCTTATCCATTAACCTACCTTATGTCTTTAGTTGGAACATTATAGCCATGTATATTTAAGGTGATTATTGATAGATATGTATGTGGTGCCATTTTCTTGTTAGACTGATTCCTTCTGTTTTATTTTCTTCTTTTTCTTCCTCTTCTTCTTAAAGCAAGCCCTTTAACATTTCTTGCAGCACTAGTTTTGTTATTAACAAACTCCTTTTGCTTTTTCTTGTCTACAAAGTTCTTTATTTCTCCTTCAATTTTAAATCATAGTGCTGCTGGGTAAACCAGCCTTGGTTGTAGGTCCTTGCTTTTCATCATCTTGATTATTTCATGCCTGAAATGTCCTGGCCTGAAATGTTACTGTTGAGTAATCATGTGGAAGTCTAATTGGAGCTACCTTGTAGGTAACTACCTGCTTTTCTCTTGCAGCTTTCAGTATTCTCTCCTTATCTTTAAGCCTTGCCATTTTAATTATGATGTGTCCTGGTGTAGGCCTCTTTGGTTCCAACATGCTGGGGACTCTCTGAGTTTCCTGGATATGTGTGTCTTTTTCCTTCATCTGATTAGATAAGTTTTTGGTCATTACTTCTTCACATAGATTCTCAATCCCTTGCTCACTCTCTTTTCCTGGTATTTCCATGATGCAGATGTTGTTATACTTTATGTTGTCCAAAATGTTTCTTAAGCTCTCTATATTTTTTAAAAATTCTATTTTCTTTTGTTGTTCTGCCTGGGTCTTTTTCTACCTTGCCTTCCAAATCACCAATGCAGTTGTCTGCTTCATGTAACCTACTACTTATTCTTTCTAGCGTATTATTTATTTCAGATATTGCATTCTTTATTCCTAACTGCTCCTTTTTTTATGGTTTCCACTATGTCTTTTTTCATGCTATTGAGTATCCTTAAAATCATTACTATAAACTCTCTATCTGATAAATTGCTTGCTTCTATTTCATGTAGTTCTTATGGAGAATCCTCCTGTTCTTTCATTTGGGGTCTGTTTCTTTTTCTTCCCATTTTAGCTGTTCCTTTGTATTTCCCACCTTAGTTGTTAAACTGATCAATGATGTAAGCTTGAGCTGTAATCTGCAACTGACTTTTAGCACCACAGGGTAGGGCAGAGACATACCCATGGGCAGGCTATTGCTCCTGCTCAGGCTGATGCCACTTGGAGAAGAGTGTTGTAACTGTAAAAGATGGTTTCTGCAATATGAGGAATGACTTAGCACAAGGAACCTGGTAGCTGTTCCTTCAGTTCTCTCCTTAAAGCCACAAACCCCAGACTCTCCTCAATTGTCTCTAGTACACTCTGATCTCCCTCTGCCAGAGCCCAGGATAAGTGGCTACAAAAAAAAATTTTGTGAATTGGCCTTTTAAGAGGATTTCTGCATCTTCAGCAATCTCTCCCTAGAAGACAGAAACACTGCTGCTTTTCACAGCCGGATATTATCTGGGTTCTTTTCTGGCTGTGGTGCTGTAGACTGGGAGGCACAGCTTGGGGTTTAGACCCCACACTTCTCAGGGGGCACACATGGCTGCTGAAATATCCCTTCAGTACTTCAGCTGCCACACATGGGAGCCCAGCCAGTCCTCTTGTGCCTTCTCTGCACTCCCTACCAGTCTTGTTGTGTGGAAGTGGTTTCTTCTGCCTGATCTTGGTTATAATTCTTCTCTCCAGCTAGTGTTCCATTGGCTGTTCAGGATGATTTCTTTACAATTTAGTTTTAATTCTAGATTGCTTCTGGGAGGAGGTTACTGTTGCTTCCACTTACTTCACCACCATCTGCAATCTCAGAAATGTTCTTCTAAATTCTCTTTCTGGTAGTTCATTCTTTCTGTATAGACATTAAACTGATTTCTTTTTTTTAAATGTTCATTTATTTTCTTATTTTTCAATTATAGTTTGACATTCAATATTATTTTATATTTTTTCAGGTGTACAGCATAGTGGCTAAACAATTATATACTTTATGAAATGATCCCCCTAATAATTCTGGAACCCACCTGGCACCATGCATGGTTAATACAATATTATTGACTATATTATCTATGATATACTTTACATCCCCATGACTATTTTGTACATTCCCAATACATTCATCTTTTCCATCCAGCCTCCAAGTCCCCCAGCCCTCTGGCAACCATCCGTTTGTTCTCTCAATCTATGAGTCTGTTTCTGTTTTGTTGTTCCTTTATTTTGTTCTTTATATTCCACATATAAGTAAAATCATGAAGAATTTATCTTTCTCTGTCTGACCTATTTCACAAAGCAGAGGAATCCTTTTTATTTGAAACATCTTTTTAACTACATCTATATAAAAAGACAACTTATTCTGTACTGTTGTGAGTTAAAATACATTAAAATGATTAATTGTCATCCATTGAGAATAATAAGGCTGTTCTGGCATATGTAAAACTGATATTATGGGCTACAGTTATATTTCCAGTCATATATCTATTTTTATTCAATTTATTGCAATATACCAATAAAATATTTATGTGTACAAACTGTAAGTGATAAAAAATAGTTATGTTTGCACCATACTGTGGTCTACTAAGTGTGCAATAATAGTACTATATATAAGAACACAATGAATATGCCTTAATTAAAAAAATACTTCATTTCTATGAAATACCAACTATTCTCTGAGTCTTCAGTGAGTTGTCATCTTTTTGCTGGTGGAGGGCCTTGCCTCATTGTTGATGGCTGCTGACTTATCAGAATGGTGGTTGCTAAAGGTCAGGTGGCTGTGGCAATTTCTTAAGACAACAATGGAGATTGCTGTATCGATTGACTCTTCCTTTCACAAATAATTTCTCTGTTTTATGCAATGTCGTTTGACAGCATTTTAACCACAGTACAACTTCTTTCAAAATTGGAGTCAATCATGTGAAACTCTGCCATGGCTTTATCAACTAAGTTTATGTAGTATTCTAAATCCTTTATTTTCATTTCAACAATCTTCACAGCATCTTCATTAGTTGTAGATTACATCTCAAAAGTCTACTTTTTTTCACTCATGCATAAGAAGCAATTCTTCATTCAAGTTTTATGAGATTGCAGCAATTCAATCATATCTTCAGGCTCACTTCTTTTTTAAAAAATATATTTTATTGATTATGCTATTACAGTTCTCCCGTTTTTTTCTCCCTTTTATTCCCATGTACCCTATACTGCCCCACCCTCTATCATTGTCCCCCTCTTAGTTCATGCCAATGGGTTGTACATATAAGTTCTTTGCTTCTTCATTTTCTATACTATTCTGCTTATTTTGTACCTACTATTTATGCTGCTTATTCCCTGTACTTTCCCCACATTCTTCCCACTCATCCATCTCTGTTTTACTATTCATAGTTTTTGATCTTGTTTTTCTTAGATAAGTCCCTTCAATATTTCATATAATAAGGGCTTGTGATGATGAACTCCTTTAACTTGACCTTATCTGGGAAGCACTTTATCTGCTCTTCCGTTCTAAATGATATTGTTGCTGGAGAGAGTAATCTTGTACATAGGTCCTTGCTTTTCATGACTTTGAAAACTTCTCACCAGCCCCTTCTTGCCTACAAGGTTCCTTTTGAGAAATCAGCTGATAGTCTTACAGAAACTCTTTTATACATAATTGTCTCCTTCTCTCTTGCTGCTTTTAATGTTCTCTCCTTATCTTTAATATTGGGTAACTTAATTATGTTGTGCTTTCATGTGTGCTTCATGGGTCCAACTTCTTGGGACTCCTTGAGCTTCCTGGATCTCCTGGAGGTTTATTTCCTTGGCCAGATTGGGGAAGCTCTTTTTCATTATTTTTCAAATAATTTTTCAATTTCTTGCTCTTCCTCTTCTCCTTCTGGCACTCCTATGATTCAGATGTTGGATCATTTAAGGTTGTCCCAGAGATTCCTAAGCTTCTCATTGTTTTGATTTTTTTGTGTTTCTTCATTTTGTTTAATATTTATCTCTTCATTCTGCTCCAAATCATTGATTTGAGTCCTAGTTTCCTTTCCTTTACTGTTGGTTCTCTCTATATTTTTTCTTTATTTCACTTTGCATAGCCTTTGCTGCTACCTCCATTTTACAACCATACTTAACCAATTCAGTGAGTATCCAGATTACAGATGTTTTGAACTGTACATCTGATAGGTTGGTTATCTGTTCATTGCTTTAGATTTTTGGAGCTTTGATCTCTTCTTTCATTTGGGCCATATTTCTTTGTCTCAGTGTGCCTTAGAAATTGTTGGAAGTCGTATTCACAAGGGTGGAGCAACCCAGGTCACTGAGTTGTGACACTGTCTGTGGAGGAGGAGTCAGAAAGGGAACAATGCTGCTTGTTCAGCTCTCGGAGGATTTCAGTCACTTCCCCCACTATCCACAGCAAATTGGGCCCTTCTGGTGCTGATTCCCAAGTTGGTGGATTTGTGTACACTCTAGGACCCTGTCCTAGATCTCTCCAATGACCTCTTCTGTGAGGCTGGGAGTTCCTCCTACCACCACAACCCCACAGGCTCTTACAGCCAGAGGTTTTGAGGCTTTCTTTTATTGCACTGGAACCTGGGATTGTGCAGTCTGTATTGCTCCCCATCTGTTCCTCTTGGTTTAGGCATATGCAAATGTGGAACTGCCCGGTCCTCCAGCCACTGCCTTGCCGCACATCCTCTCCACCCCCGCTGTCTGTCTCCGTCCCTCCTACAATTCCAGATGAATGTTTCCTCTTTAACTCCTTGGTTGTCAGACTTCCATACAGCTTGGTTTTCTGGCAGTTCTGGTTATTTTTGTTTTTAAATTTGTTGTTGTCCTTCTTTTGGTTGTGCGAGGAGGCAAAGTGTATCTACCTATGGCTCCATCTAGGCCAGAAGTCTGATTTCTAAATATTAGTTTTGTAATATGACTTTCCTGAACTCATTTTTTACTTGAAATAGTTTTTGGAGGAAACTATGGTTTTCTACATATATTATCATGACATCTAGAAAAAGTCACACATTAGATCTTCCTTTTTAATGAGGATAACTTTTATTTCTTTTTCTTGTCTGATTGCTGTGGTTAGAACCTTCAATACAATCATGAGTAAGAATGGTGAGAGTGGGTGTCCTGGTCTTATTTCTCATCTTAGGAAGAAATCTTTTAAGCTTTTTACTATTGAGTGTGATATAGTATGATTTCAGCTGTGAGTTTGTCATATATGGCTTTTATTGGGTTGAGGTACGTTCCTTCTCTACACAATTGTTCAGAGTTTTTATCACAAATAAATGTTAATTTTTTTGTCTCCATTTTCCTGCCACCACTTTCCCTCATCCCACCCTGCTACCTCCAACCCTCAAACCCTCCACCTTTGACCTTGTTCTTGGGTCCTGTACGCATATTCCTTGACGACCATTCCCCTTCTTTTCCATTACACCCCTGCATGCCCTTCTAGTTACTGTCAGTTTTTCTTTATTTCGACGCCACTGGTTGTATTTTGCTTACTTGTTTTTTTTATTAGATTCCACTTATAGGTGAGATCATGTGATATTTGTATTTACCTCCTGGATTTTTTCACATAGCGTAATAGTCTCAAGTTCCATCCATGATGTTGAGACGGGTAGTAGCTCTTTCTTTCTTTCTGCTGTGTAGTATTCCATTGTGTAAATGTACCACAGTTTTTTGATCCACTCATTTACTGATTGGTACTTTTGTTGCTTCCAACACTTCACTATTATAAATTGTGCTCCTATGAACATTGGGCTGCATAGGTTCTTTTGAATTGGTGTTTTGGGATTCTTAGGGTATAATCCCAGCAGTAGAATTGCTGTGTCAAAAGGAAGTTCCATTTTTATTTTTTGAGGAAATTCCATACTGTTTTCCACAGTGGGTGCACCAATCTGCATTCCAACCAACAGTGTACTAAGGTTCCCTTTTCTCAACAATCTCTCCAGCACTTGTTTATCGTTTTCTTTATGCTGGTGGTTCTGTCTGGTGTGAAGTGGCATCTCAGTGTGGTTTTAATTTGCATCTCTCTGGTGGCTTGTGATGCTGAGAATCCTTTCATATGTCTATCAGCCTCTCTATGTCCTTCTTAGAGAACTGTCTGTTCAGGTCCTTTGCCCATTTTTTAATTGGGTTGTTTATCTTCCTGGAGTGAAGTCATGTGAGTTCTTTATATATTTTGGAGATCAAACCCTTGTCC
The DNA here is from genome assembly GCF_021234165.1 of Pteronotus mesoamericanus. Lineage (NCBI taxonomy): Eukaryota > Metazoa > Chordata > Mammalia > Chiroptera > Mormoopidae > Pteronotus > Pteronotus mesoamericanus. The sequence goes on along the minus strand of NW_026555329.1, from coordinate 43,943,845 downwards.
AAAGTATCATTGGCAAATATATCTTCCCATATGGTTGGTCCCCTTTTCATTTTTCTGATGTTTTCTTTAACCATGCAGAAGCTTCTTATTTTGATGAAGTCCCATGTATTTATTCTTTCCTTTATAACCCTTGCTCTAGGGGACATATCAGTGAAAATATTGCTGCATGGAATATTTCAGATATTCTTGCCTATCTTCTCCTCTTGGCTTTTATGGTAACACAAGTTATATTTAAGTCTTTTATCCACCTTGAGTTTATTTTTGTATATGATGTAAGTTGGTGGTCAAGTTTCATTTTCTTGCATTTACTTCTCCAGATCTCCCAACACCATTTCTTGAATAGTCTATTTTTACTTCATTTTATGCTTCTGCTCACTTTGTTGAATATTAATTGACCATAGAGACATGGGTTTATTTCTGGGCTCTCCATTTTGTTCCATTGATCTATTTGTCTGTTTTTACGCCAGTACCAGACTGTTTTGATTACAATGGCCTTAGAGTATAGTTTGATGTAAGGCATTGTGATCTCTCCTACTTTGTTTGCCTTTCTCAGAATTGCTGCAGCTATTTGAGGTTGTTTATGGTACCATATAGTTTTCTTAGCTGTTTGTTTTATATCTGTGAAATCCATCACTGGTATTTTTATAGGGATTGCATTGAATCTATAAATTGCTTTGCATAGTATGGACATTTTGATGGACATTAATTCTTCCAATCCACAAACACATATATGCTTCCATTTATTTGTGTCTTCATTAATTTCTTTCTTCATTGTTGTGCAGTTTTCTGAGTACAGGTCTTTTATCTTCTTGGTTAGGTTCCTTCCTAGGTATTTTTGCCAAAGCAAATGGGATTTTTTCATGATTTCTGATTCTGATAATTTATTGTTTGTGTACAAAAATGCCTTCAGTGTCTGAATATTGACTTCGTACCCTGCTATTTTGCCAAATTCACTTATTAGGTTGAGTAAGTTTTCAAAGGAATCTATAGGGTTTCCCATGTTAAATTTTTCAACTGCTTTTTCTGCATCTATTGAGATAATCATATAAATTTTATCCTTCATTCTGTTTATGTGTTGTGTCATGTTAATTGATTTTCAAATAATGAACCATCCTTGTATTGCTGCAATAAATCTTACTTAATCATTGTGTATGACCTTTTTAATGTATTAATTTGGTTTGCTAATATTTTGTTTAGCATTTTTGCATATATGTTCATGATGGATCCTGGCCTATAATTTTCTTTTTTATGTTTTTTTACAGTCTGGTATCAGGTAATCCTGGCCATTAGAATGAGAAGATTTCCTTTGTCTTCAAAAAGTTTTTGGTATAGTTTAACAATAGTAGCTTTCAATTCATTTTGGCTGGAAATTTGCCTATGAAGCAACCTGATCATGGACATTTGTTTGTTGGAAGTTTTTGATTACTAACTCAATTTCATTTCTGTAATTGATCTGTTCAGATTTTTGGTATACTTCTGATTCAGTATTGGATGATTATAAGTTTCTAAAAAATTATCCATTTCATTTAGGTTGTCCAATATGTTGGAGTATAATTGTTCATAGTATTTTCATAATTCCTTTGTATTTCTGTTGTCAGTTATTCATCCTCATTTCTTATTTTATTTATTTGGACACATTCTCTTTTTTTTCTTGTGAGTCTGCCTAAAAATTTATCAATTTTTTTTTATCTTTCAAAGAACCAGTTATTAAGTTTCATTGACCTTTCTATTTTTAAGTCTCCATTTCATGATTTCTCCTCTTACGATAAATATTTCTTTCCTTCCACTCACTTAGGGCTTTGTTTTTCCCTCTTTTTTTTTTTTTTGTCCCTTTAGATATGAATGATTATTTGAGATTTTTCTTGTATGTTTCTTAAGGTAGGCCTGCATCACTATCAATTTTCCACTTAAAACTGCTTTTACTCTGTCCAAAGCTTTTGGATTATCATGTTTCCATGTTCATTTGTCGCAGGATTTTTCTTTTTATTTCCTCCTTGATTTCTTCATTAACCATCAATTGTTTAGTGGCATGTTACATTTGTGTTTTTCCCTGTGTTCCGGTAATTGATTTCTAGTTTCATACTTCATGAAGAGAAGATATTTGATATGATTTTAATCTTAAATCTACTGATACTTGTTTTGTGGCCTAACACATAGCCTATCCTGAAAACTGCTGCATGTGCACTTGAAAAGAATATGTTGTGCTGATTTGGGGTGAAATGTTCTGAAATTTCTATTAATTCCATGTGATCTAATATGTCAGGTTAAAGCCACTGTTTCCTTATTGATTTTCTGTCTGGATTATCTGTCCTTTGATATAAATGGGATGCCAATGTTCCCTATTATTATTATAACACTGTCAATCTCTCTTGTTATGTATGTTAATATTTGCTATATGTATTTAGGTGCACCTAAGTTGGGTGAACACATATTTACAAGGGTTATACCCACTCACTGGATTGATGCCTTTATGTAATTCCCTTCTCTATCTCTTGTTACAGCCTTTGTTTTAAAGTTAATTTTGTCTGATATAAGGATTGCTATCCCTGCTTTTTTATTGTTTTTCTTTTCAGGAAAATCTTTTTTCCTCCCTTCACTTTAGGTCTGTGTGACTTTCAGTGTAAAGTAAGTCTCTGATAGGCAAATTATGTCTTTTGATTGGAGCATTTAGTCCATCTACATTTAGATCAATTATGGTTAGCTATGTACCATTTTAGTAATTTTTCCAGTTGTTTTTGCAGTTCCCCTCTGTTCCATTCTTCTTCTCTTTCTCTCTTGTACATTGATGGCTTTCTTTAGTAGTATGTTTGGGTCCCTTTGTCTTTATTTTTTTATGCATCTATTACAGGTTTTTGGTTTGTGGACACCATGAGATTCATATAAAACAAGCTATGCTTATATCAGTATATTTTAAGTTGATAATCATTTAAATTCAATTGCATCCTAGCTATAAACATTTCATTTTTTTAAATTTTATTTTGTTGATTATGCTATTACAATTGCCCTGAAATTTCCCCTTTTGCCCCTCTCCACCATGCAGCAGCCACTCTCTCAGGTAATCCCTATCATTGTTCACGTCCATGGGTCATGCATATAAGTTCTTTGGCTACTCCATTTCCAATACTGTATTTTACATCCCCATGGCTATTCTGTAATGAACTATTTAAATCGCTCACCTCTTTACCCATTCTCCCCCAACGTCCTCCCATTGAGCAATCATTAAAACATTCTCCATCTCCATCGTCCTGTTCTGTTCTTGTTTGCTTAGTTTGTTTTTTAGATACAATTGATAGATATGTATTTTTGCCTTTTTATTGTTCATAGTTTTGATCTTTTTCTCAAATAAGTCCTTTTAACATTTTGCATAATAATGGTTTGGTGATGATGAACTCCTTTAGTTTTTTTCTTGTCTGGGAAACTCTTTATCTGCCCTTCAATTCTAAATAATAGCTTTTCTGGGTAGGAACAAGCTTGGCTGTAGGTCTCTGCTTTTCATGACTTTGAATATGTCTTGCCAATCCCTTCTAGCTTGCAAACTTTCTTTTGAGGAATCAGCTGACAGTCTTATGGGAACTCCCCTGCAGGTAACTAACTGTTTTCCTCTTGATTTTAAGATTCTCTCTTTATCTTTAACCTTTGGCATTTTAATTATGATGTGTCTTGGAGTGGGCCTTTTTGCAGCCATCTTATTTGGGACTCTCTGTACTTCCTGAACTCACATGCCTATTTCCTTCACCAAATTAGGGAATTTTTCTTTCATTATTTTTTCAAAGATTTCCTTTTTTTTTTTTTTTTTTTTGCTTTTTCTCTTCTCCTTCTGTCAATATTATCATGCAATTGTTGGACTTCATGAAATTGTCCCAGAGAATGCTTATATTATCCTCATTTGGGGGGATTCTTTTTCTCTTCTTGTTGTTCTGAGTGGTTCTTGTTTACTTCCTTATACTACAAATCACTGATTTGATTCTCAGCTTCATCCACTCTACTGGTGATTCCCTGTAAATTGTTCTTTATTTCAATTAGTGTATCCTTCATTTCTGATTCGATCTTTTTTATGCTACTGAGTCCTCAGTAAGTTCTTTGAGCATCCTAATAACCAGTGTTTTGAACTCTGCATTCGATAAGATTGCTTGTCTCCATTTTGTTTAGCTCTTTTTCTGGAGTTTTGATCTGTTCTTTCATTAGAGCCATGTTTCTTTGTCTCTGCATTTTGGCAGCAATCCTGTGTTTGTTTCTATGTATTAGGTAGAGCTGCTTTGACTCCATGTCTTGATAGTATGGCCTAATGTAGTAGAAGTCCTGTATGGTCCAGTGGTACAGTCTCCCGCATCACCCAAGCTGAGAACTCGAGGTATCCCTTTTTGTGGGCTGAGTACATGTTCTTCTTTAGTTGAGCCTTTGTTGCTGTTGACAGATCCATGGGATAGATATACCCAGGCCAGTCAGGAGCAAGGATCAGCAGTGACCACCTACCATCAACTTCTGCCCTTGTGGAGAATCAACTGTGCAGGGGCAGGGTGGTGGTGCTCCAATATGGTCTGTAGCCATCTACTGGGTGCCCCGGCCCTGGGGTTTCCTGGGTGGTGCAGGCCAAGTTCAGCCCCGACCTGTGTTTTGCTTGGGGCCACCAGGCATGAGCTATAAAGCAATCTGAAATGGCTACTACCTATGCTGGGCTTGGAGATTCCCAGGCGAAACCAAGCTGTGAATCTAGGCTGGCTGCTGCTAGGGCTGGGCCTGTGGCTCACTGAGGTCAGCTGTTGCTTATTTGAGAGGATTTATGAAGTTTTGCAGCATGAGCCACGACTAGTCATGCATATGGAAAAGCAGCTTAGCTGGGCCCTTAAGTTGAGTGGGACAGAGTTTCTAGGGATCTCCAAGGCAGACTAGAGTTAGCCAGGTTGATGGAGTCTCAGATATGGCACCAGCTTGCCAGCTCCATTGGTCTGTGGCAGGGAGGGCTCAGAAGAGGGGCAATAGCCTCTGCTTGCCTTGATGCTTGGCACTTCAGTCTGTCTCAGCAAACCACTGGTGCCTTCCAAGCTGCTACCCAGGTGTCAGAACTCAGAGAGAGTAAGTCTGAGGAGGCGAATCTGTGCGTGGGATTTGTAAGGGGAACTGCTTGGGGCTCCAGAATTTTCTTTATTTTTTTATTCTTCTTCAAGTACAGTTGTCTCCATTTTCCCGCCACCAATTTCCCCCGCCCAACTCACCCCCACCTCCCACCCTCAATCCTTCCCCACTTGGGCTTTGTCCATGGGTCCTTTCTACATATTCCTTGACAAACCTTCCCCTTTTCTCCTCCCATTACCCACCCGCTCTGGTTACTTTCGGTTTGTTTTTTATTTCAATGTCGTTGGTTATATTTTGCTTGCTTGTTTATTTCATTGATTACATTCCACTTATAGGTGAGATTATATTGTAATTGTCTTTTACCACTTGGCTTATTTCACTTTGCATAATGCTCTCCAGTTCCATCCAGTTCCCTTTGCATAATGCTGTCATGAAGGGTAGTAGCTCTTTCTTCCTGCTGCTTTGTATTCCATTGTGTAAATGTACCATAGTTTTCTGATCCACTCATTTACTGATGGGCACTTAGGTTGCTTCCAGCATGTGGCTATTGTAAATTGTGCTGTTATAAACACTGGGGTGCATAGATTCTTTTGAATTAGTGTTTCAGGGTTCTTAGGGTATAATTCCAGCAGTGGAATTGCTGGGTCAAAAGACAGTTTCATTTTTAGCATTTTGAGGAAATTCCAAACTGTTTTCCACAGTGGCCGCACCAGTCTTCATCCCTACTAAGAATGTACTAAGGTTCCCTTTTCTCCACAACCTCACCAGCACTTGTTGTTTGTTGATTTGTTTATCATGGCCATTCTGACTGCTGTGAACTGGTATCTCATTGTGGTTTTAATATGCATCTCTCTGATAGCTAATGATGCTGAGTATCCTTTCATATGTCCCTGGGCCCTCTGTATGTCTACCTTGGAGAGGTGTCTGTTCAGGTCCTTTGCCTATTTTCTTCCACCAACTCAATCCCTGCTGGATTTTGCAGGCAAAAGTTGTGGGGGCCTATTGTCCTGTTACCAGAACCCTGGGCTTGGGTACCTGGTATGAGGCTAGGACTCCTCATTCCGGAGATATCTCTCCTAAATTTTATCCATTACACATGAGTGTGTGACCAGCCTGTTCTGTCCAGTCTGGATGGATGTGGTTCTTTAATTTATAGTCATCGGACTTCCATTCAGCTTGATTTCTGACAGTTCTGAGTGATGGTTTTTCTATATTTTAGTTGTAACTTTGATTTGTTGTACAAAGAAGCAAGCCTTGCCCACCAACACCACCATCTTGACCAGAAGAAAGCCTTTCATTTTCTTACTCAACTCCACATATATGTTTTTGACATATTTTATATCTTGCATTTGCTGGAGTTGCAAATGCTCTTACTTTTGTTTTTTAACCTTCATACTAGCTTTACAATTGATTGATCTATTACCTTCACTAAATGGCTTTCATCAGTGAATTTTTTTTCTATATTTTCTTATTTTTCGTTTTGGACTTTTATTTTCTGCTTGAAGGAATCACTTTATCTTTTGTGTAATGCTGGTTTAGTGGAGATGAACTTTATCTTTTGCTTGTCTGTAGAACTCTCTATCTCTCCTTCAATCCTGAAGGATAACCCATTGGGTAGAGTATTCTTAGTTGTAGGTGTTTTCCCCTTTCTTCTCTTTAAATATATTGTGCAATCCCCTTATGATCTACACTGTTTCTTCTGAAAAATCACCTGACAATCTTATTGGAGCTCCCTTGTATGTAACCTCCTGCTTTACTATTGCTGCTTTTAAGATTCTCCCTTTATCTTAAACCTTTAGCATTTTAATTATGACGAGTCTTGGTGTGGGCATCGTTGGGTTCACCTTCTTTGGGACTCCCTGTGCCTCCTGGACTTGAATGTTTCATACTCCAGGTTAGAAAAATTTTCAGGGGTTGTTACTTCATGTGTTTTCTGTCACTTTATCTCTTCTCCCTTTCGAATACTTATGATTCAAATGTTGGAATGTTTGTTTGATATTGTCCCTGAAATTCCTTAAACTATCTCATTTTAATTGTTTTCTTTTTTCTGTCCCAACTGACTGATTTCCACTACCTTATTATCTGGGTCACTGATTCAGTCCTGTGCATCATCTGATCTATTGTTGAGTCCCTCTAGTGTGTTTTTCATTTCAATTACTGTATTCTTCAGTTCTGATTTTTTAAAATATTTTCTCTTTGTTGAAATTCTCATTGAGAACTTCATGTATTTTTCTCCTGAGTTTGTTGAGCATTTTTATAACCAATGTTTTAAACTGTTTTCCTGGTAGATTGCTTACCTCCATTTGATTTAGTTCTTTTTCTGGGTTTTTGTTCTGTTCTTACATTTAAATTATTTTTCTCTGTCTCTTCATTTTGGTTATATCTCTGTATTTCCTTCATTGAATTAGGCAAAATAGCAACTTTCCCTGGTAACTAAGAAGTGGCCTTGTGTAGAAGCTTCCGCTTTGTAGACTGCAGATACCAACTGTCTTTGGTAAGCCAGCTGGAGCTGGAGCTGGATAAACTGTGGGCTGTAAGGATTCCAAGGGGCAAGCCTTACTTCAGCTGTCTTGGCAGGCAGACTGGGTCTTTAGATGGGTCAGGCTTAGGTCACAGGGAGTCCTGGTGGGCAAGCAGAGCCACAGCAGATTTTGTAGGTTAGTTGGGGCTGTAGCTGCAGCAGGCTGAGGCTTCAGTAAGTCCAGAACACAAAAGCTGAAGCTTTAGTTGAAGGGAGTATTCACTACAGGAAGTCCAGGGGCAATCCACAGAGCTACTGTGGCTGTGGGGTCTGGGATACACAGAGATGGCCTTGGCCAGCTACCTAGACCTTCTGGATTGTGTTTGTGCCCATTTGATCAAGGTGGAGTGGCAGCAAAAAAATGGTACTCTTCAGTGTCTCTAACTTCAGAGAGAATTTCCACAGTGCCCCTCCTCTTTGGTAAATACTCTAGTATTAGTAAATGGATTTCCTTCTAGGACCCTTTAAGCCACTGTATTTTTGCTGTGCCCAAGGTTGGATGAGCTGCATGTAGGCCCTTCAATGATCCCTCCCTACTGCCAGTCAGTGTATTGGGGGTGGGGTTCCCATGATCCCCTCTGTCTCTCCTACCTGTTTCAATATTGTCTCTTGTCATTCATTTCAATGAACAAGGTGTTCAGTTAGTCTACACTTCTTCTTCAGTAAAGATTTCTCTGCCTATAAATGTGGATTCAATGTGTTCATGGGGAAGAGGTGAGTTCAGGGTCTTCCTACACTGCCATCTTGGATGAGATCTGCTACTTTTCCATTTATATCAATAGTTCCTGTGATACTTATTGGAGAATTTTTATAATGGCTGTTTTAACGTTTTTGGAAATTAATTCCAACACCTGTGTCATCTTGGTATTTACATTTATTGATTTCCTGTTCTCATGCAAGTTCTGGTTTTTCATATATTAAGTAATTTTGAATTGTGTCTTGGACATTTTGAATATTATATTACAAACTTCTGGGTCTTATTTAAATCCTACAGGAAAAATGTTGTTGCTATTGCTTTTAGCAAGCAGTTGACCTGATTAGGTGCAGGCTGCAAGTTCCAAAAGACCTTCTGTGTGCTTTGGTTCTAGTGTTAGTTCAGTTTTCAAAAGCTTGGCAGTGCTATTCAAATCTGTCCCACATGTGCCCCTACTCAATGGCCAAGCTGCAGCCTGGACAGTAGTCTGTTTGTTAACTGAGTTCTCAACATCTTTGGTATGTTGACTTAGGATCAGATCAGTGTATGCACAGCTCAATAGTGAGTGCGAGACTTAACAAGTAACTTCAAAGATTGCTTTCCAAAGCTCTTCCCTCTCGGCTATCTCTTTTCAGTTTCCTGGAGCTCCTCTTCAATTACCTCACTCCCAAGCATATTTTCAGGGCAGAGGCCAAGTAGGAGGACAGGGAACAAACATTCCCCCCTCTCTTTGGGATCACAGCTCAGTGGTAAAGAGGAAAGGTACCCTTCTGTAGAGTTTTGGCTCCTGCTCATCTGGTGCTGCCACTATAGGAATGCTTCGGAGCTGGGGTGTGAGAAAGTGGAAAGTAGCAAAAAAAGGAGGATTTCCACACTTTCTCTGACAGTAGAGCTCACTTGCCTGCTATTCAAGCCCAGAATGCAAGGCAGTTCCTGGAGCTCAGCTCTGTCCCTGGTGCCCACTTCTAGGTTTCAGGCTCCACTGTATCTATGTTCACATCAGAAGGAAAAACTGGTAAATTTAGAGGTACTTCAAATTCAGGTGTTTTTCCCCAATTCTGTCACTACTTTTCAGAGTCTTCCAAAAGATGATGTGTGTATTCTCTCTAGTTTTTATTATGATATTCCATGGAAAAGGTAGTAAGTGTGTTTACTCAATCTCACCCAGAACCAGAATTTCCACACCTAATTTTTATAAAGGCAGTTTTTAAGAGCATACTATGAGCCATTGCTGTCCTGAGTTTTTCAAACATCTACCCTCTTACAAAACCCCGAAATTATATATTAGTATAGTTATATATTATACTATAATCTTCATTTTATCATGAGGTAGAGATACTTCGCAAAGATTAAGTAACCTGCCAGATGTCATCTGACCAGATTTGAGGCAAAGAAAAGGCCTTGGATTTGGTATAATGTCCACAGACCACCTGCTCCAAAATCAACTACAATGTTTATTAAAATTGAACTTTCCTGTGGCCTTTCTAAGACCATTACTAACATACTAAGCCAAAATCTTTGGGAATGGAGCTCAAGAAAATTTTCTATCCATGTTGAAGTTGAGAACCAATGAATATTGACTACAATAAGAGAAACTTTCAGTCTAAATGACTTTTAAAAGGATGTCAATATACTTCTAATAGAAATAACCATTAGTATTGGCATCAATCAGCTTAAAATAGCTTTACATATGCTCACATTCCCTACTCTTCTGTATCATGTTAAGATCCATAAAATAAGATTTGTTATAAACCAAAATTCAAACCAAGATTCACTTTATATGCAGGAAGATGTTCTCAGCCTCATGTCTTGAACTCAATGTCCTTGCCTTCATTACAATCCCAGACGATAAAAGCTCCCTAATAGGAACATCCCCAAGAAGTATTAGTTAACCAGTATATCAAATTCTACTTGGGGAAGATATTAGGCCTAACTGAATTCTACTCATTCGTGGAAGACAATATTGGTACATTTCTCCCCAGGAGGTAGAGTTGCCTTATTTTCATGATGGACCTTACTTGGCAAAAGAACAATTTTGATAAGCTCACTGTCAAAAACTGGGGAACCTCATCTTCTATAAGGCCAATTTGAATGACAAGCTTCCCACTATGAGATAAATATGAATAAAAAATATTAAGAAGAAACTCACTACATAAGTGAGGGGGAAAATCTTGCATCAAAATAAGGGCACAGGTCATTTGTATTAGGTGAAAAGGTTTTTAGGACAAATTTACATGTAAGGATATAATTATGAAGGTTGAAAAAGCCAATTAGATTGCCATGTTTGCTCAAGATCTCTCATAAATAATGTAAATAACATTAAAGTCCAATTCATATAAAAATTTTTCTTTTGAAAATCTGAGAATTTTATATAGGAATTAATCATTCCTCACTCACATGTGGGAAAAACAGGTGAAGTATGCCAATCTCCAAAGCTCTCTGATAGTCTCTTTTTAAACAACGAGTCAAACACATTATAACAATAACTCATATTTAGTACTAAAACTTATAGAAAATATTCTGCTTTGAAATAAAAATATTTTTCAAAATTTTTTTATGGATATTTATGAGGAAGTTCTAAAGTTTCAAATTAATCAGCAGTAATGAATCAAAAAGAATTCAGTACAGTTATTTTCAACAATGAAGAATATGTCAACCAGTAATTTCTCTTCCCTCCTCCCCCACCTTTCTGAGTAGCGAAAACTCCAACATATGGCCCAGGAAGAAAATCTGTACTCATTTATAGCAATGAACTGGCTTTTACATCTCTGGAGCTAGAGTACACAAATGACTTCATAGGCAACAGCTTCCGTATGTTTCATATTTTTAACATTGACCGTGCATAATAAAGATTCTTTGATCCCAGATCAAATGTTTGAATCAATTTTATCTACACTTACTCAGACTCACCATTATTAAAGCTCTCTTCTTTCCCACCTCAGATGTTCCAGCCCTTCCTGCAATCGGAACTATCTCAATTTGTCACCTTCTCTGTCATACCTCCCATCTCTTTGCTGTGGTTTTTAGCTCTACTCATTAACTTCTCATACAAAAAAAGGCATGGTAATAAATAATTTTTGTATATAGTAAGTTATCTGCAATAAATAAAGTTCCTATAAGGAACTCACAGGCATCTTTAACAAAACTGAAAGCTCATAGTAGTATAGTTAACACAAAAAAAATGAACCTTTCCCAATCAGAAAACATCCTTAGTAGGTGAGCACCTTGCTTACAAAAAGAATATTTTTAGAAATCTGGATAGCATTCCTGGCATTAGGCCTTAAATAAAACAAAATACCAATAAAATCTAGATAAATGCAAAAGTATCAAATTTTTAAAAATGCCTAAACAATGCCAAAAAGAAAAATGGAGTATCCTCAACATAAAATTATTTAAAATGATTCTAAGGCCTTGTTGAGGAGAAACATTTTTAATATAACATTATTTGCTAAAATCTTAAAACATAAATTTTGCAAAAACATATTAAACAAAACTAACTTTTAAATAATTTTTAAAATTTCTAGTGATAAATAAAATAAATTTGACACTAGATTATATTTGGGCCTAATTAGATCTCATGCAGTGGAATGAAGAAATAAAGGAGGGGAGAGGAAGGGATAGAGAGAAGGAGGGAGGGAGGGGAAAAAACTGTTTAAAAATCCCTTTAATTTAATTTTGTTTGTTTCTTTTCTGTTAGGACAGGTAGACAGGTCAAGTTTAAGAATAATTTAAGTTTCTATAATTTTTCATTTCAAAATACAGCCAGAAACATAAAAAAATAGCGATAATACAGTGAGAGTGCTGATTCTGACCTTGTACCTGGCATTTATAAGTACGAAAATGGCATACACTTGTCTAACACAGGAGGTCTTGAGTTGGTTACATACTTAGCAGCATTGTTCTAGGCAAAATTTAACCTTCCTGGCTTTTTACTAAGTGAATTGTTGCATATATCATCCATCCATCCCAATGATTGTAAATTACCTTGCACACGGTAGCAAACTGTTGGTTATTTCCTGCTCCAACTACAAGATATCCATCTTTGGTTTTAAAAGCCTAAAATAAAAAATATATACATAAATATATAATTTTCTATATTTAGAATAGCACAGAAGTCAGTTTTAATCACTAAAACTTGTATATAGAAAGCTTGCTCTAAAGCAATGTTGTTAAATCACTATCAACTAATTAGTAAATTTTTCACTTATATTTGCATAGTTGCTTTCAATTTGGGATTTTCAAAGCAGTTTCTGGCTCTTCCACTCATTACATTGGGTGCAGGGAGGAATAATTTAGAAAAATGAGAAAATACTGGAATTTTATTACAACTCATAACATGAAATTTTATATTCATTACAACATGGATTAATGTTGAATTTTCACAAAGTTTTGTGTTCTGTTTCCATTTATTCTTGTAGGGAAAAGCAGGAGGGTATATTGTTTTCTACAAATATAAGAACAGATGGGAGAAAAGGAAAGCAGGAAGAAAGGAGAAAATGAAGGAAAGAGGATGGATGTGTGAACTGGTGAAGCTACATTTTATCTTTATAATTCTCAGATGTAAACTTTTGGGCAATTTCCATTCTTTAGTAAGTGAAAATTGACATATCTGGATCCTGGACTTCCTGTGACTTATATACCTGAAAATGTTTGTCCCTTTTTAAAGACCTATACATTTGGACAGAACACCTAAAAGTAAGTAACATTCCTGTGTCCCATAGTCCCAACACCTCTGTAGAACTTCTCAGGATTCCCTTCTACACAGTTTGGAAGAACCAAACTTTACCTTAAAAAAGACTTGTTCCCACTTTCCTTAAGTAAATAACTTCCTTTGGTTCCCATTTTTTCTATGTAAAAATTGCTCTGTATCAAAAATTTGCCTACTTTCTATTCATTTACTCCTGCCTCTGAGAAACATGACCTCTGTCTTTCTTAGCAGGGCTTACTCCTATGCTAATAACCTTGGTATTACCTTAGTATCTTCCAGAACCCTGCTCAAACATCTTGAATCTCTTTAATTCCACAATATCCTTGTCTTCTGCATACATATAGGCTCATGTCTACACTAAAAACATTAACAGCAACAAAACAAAATTTCCATCATTCCTGACACCCCTGTCAAGCAATCTTGAAATTTTCTTCCCTCCATCTCTAAATGATATATGTGTCTCTTGCCTACATTTCTTTACCAACCACCCTGACTCCTCTTTATTATTTAGTACTGTTGATTATCCTGTCCTTCAGGAACCTGTCATCTCTAGGCTCTCAGTTCATCTTTAATCTCTCTGACCTGTTATGCAGGATTATCTTTTCCTCAGCCTTCATCATTCCTAAAGCATCTGTATGTGGTATTTTAGTTCACTTGCTTCTTCCGGTAGCCACCAGCCACATGTGGCTATTGAATAAACTAAAATTAGTTGCAAAAGTTACATATTGTAATTCTATCTAATGAAAAGTCCAAAATAGTCATATCTGTGGAGAAAGATTAGTGGCTACCTGGGGCTAAGGAAGCAGTAGAAATTTGGGGAACTACCGCTAATTAATATTGAGTTTCTTATCAAAGTGATGAAGGTACTAAAATTGAATGTTGCAATGGCTACACAATTATGTGACTACACTAAAAACCATTGAATTCTATAACTTAAATGGGTTAAATGTGTACTATGTGAATTATTTCTCAATAAAATTCTTAATAAAAAATTAAATTAACAGTTCAGTTCCAAAGACAGACTTACATGCATTATTGAATGCTTACATATATGTCAAGCATTCAATAGCCACATGTGGCCAGTGGCTGCCATATTAGTGCAGATGGAGAACATTTCTGTCATCACTGAAAGCTTGTAGTACTGGTAGACTGGAGCTGGTATTTTGTATTTTTTTATTCTTTTTTCTAGGACTAACATGATATTTGAAAAATGGTAGGCAATTAAAAATGGTTGTAAATTGTTAATGAATCAATCAAATGATTGCTTCCATGTAATAGAAACTTGGTTAAAATGAATCTAAAGAAAAAATACCATAACAAGAGTTTTCTTTTATTCTATTTACATTTTATCTTGATTTGATAATGCATGCTGCTAAAAAAATACCACATGCACTATTTTAAACATTTATTTTCCCTTGTCCACATAACAAAAGTCTATGTTATACATAAGGCATTAGTTTATCAAACTAGTGAAAGTGAATCTCAAATAGAGCTGTGAGAGACAAAGGATTTTGAGTGGAGATGTCTCAAGAAACCATTGATAAGTATAAAAATACAAAGATTGTTTGCTCTCTCTTTATTGAATGAGAAGAGAATGTTGGGTAGTGGATAAGTGATATGAAGCAACAATGTGCATTGTCAGGTATAAAAAAACCTTTCAAAGTTTTGGATTAATGACATGTTAAACAAGTTCACATTTTGGGGGTGTTCATTTCTTTTTAATTAAAAAAGAAATGCCTCTTTCCTCCTTAAGCTTGAACCATACCATGAAATAAATCTTAACCAAAATATTATTTTTAAACTTAAGCAGAGTAAACCAGATAATGATTACAGAAAAGTAAAGACTGAAGGGCAGGTAAAGTAACAGAATACAATTAGGCTAAAGATAACCCACTACATTTATAGAAATGATAGTAAGATTATGAGTACTTTAAATACTTATTTATTCCCAGTTTTGTTGCTGCAATGCTTATTTAATAAATGTATTTTGAAATAAGGAATTCTAAAAATACTACATCTGTACTTCAGACTGAAATGTTTCTGTCCTCCAAACTTCTTATGTTGAAATCCTAAGTGCCCATGAGTAAATGAGTAGATAAAAAACTATGGTACATTTACGCAATGGAATCATACACAGCAGAAAGAAAGAAGGAACTCCTACCTTTCATGACAGCATGGATGGAACTGGAAAACATCATGCTAAGTGAAATAAGCCAAGTAGTGAAAGACAAATACCATAAGATCTCATCTATAGGTGTAACCCAATCAATAAAACAAACAAGCAAGCAAAATAGACCCAGAGACATTGAAGTAAACAGCAAACTAACAGTAACCAGAGGGGAGGGGAAAGGTTGATAACAGAAATAAGAAGAAGGGTCATCAAGGAACACGCGGGTGTGGGAAAATGGAGACAACTGTACTTAAACAACAATAAAAACAAGAAAGAAAGAAATCCTGGGAGAACCAACATGGGAGAGGAGTGAATGGAATTCACACTGACCTCCCCATAGGACAAACCTGGAATTACAACTAAATTGTGGAGAAATCACCTAGAACAAACAACTGAACAATAGGGAGAGTGGAGCCTTAAAACCTTGGGCAGACAGAAGAATCAGCTTTAGCACAACCTGACTGGTAAGGAATGTGGTAGAGAGACTCAAGAAGAGGGGCGGGGCGTTCATGGATGGCAGACCAGAAGGATATTAAAATGGCCAGTTGGATCTCCCCGAGAAGAGCGGGGTCTGAACCATAAGCAGGCATCTCCAGCCTACAGCACCAGAGCCCAAAGAGTACACAGATAACAGCCAACCACGAAAAGCAGCAGAACTGCTCTTTGCCAGAGATGAGCACTGGGAGATGTGAAGAGCCTTTTAAAAGGCCAAAACATAAATTTTTATTTGCGGCCACTTACCCTGGTCTCTGGCAAAGGTGGGGGCAGAGTGGGCTGAAGGCGACTGAGAAGAGACTGGGGAGGGAGGCTTTAGGAAGACAACTGAGAGTGGCCGGTGGGATCCTGGTTCTGACTCATACCCGATACGGCAACAGCCATCTTGCTCAGGCAGACCACTCCCCTGAGCGGCAGCACTGTGAGAGAACCCAATAATCTTGCCCCCAGGAGGGACTCCGCCCTGCCCTGAGCTGTCTAAGCAGGCCTGCTAAGTGCACAGTGACTAGATTAACAGCTGAAGGAGACAGCCAAAGACAGTAGATTCATGGAAGTCTTCAACAGACTGTCTGAGGTCAGAAAGGGTCAACATCTGACATCATCAGAGGCAGATCTAGAAAAAAAAAAAAAAAAAAAAAAAAACAGCAGTCTCCTACCATAGAGGTTCACACCAGAAAGTCAGGACATCAAGAGAGATCAATTTAAGAAACAAAAGGAAAAAAGAAGTCTCACATGTAATGGGAAGAAAAAGAAACACCCGCCCCCGAGTCAAGGGAAAGTAGGAATCTCCACAAAGAGAACTAAATGAAATAGAGGCAAGTAAACTATCAGATATTGAGCTCAAATCAAGAGTTCTAAGGAAGCTCAATGAACTCAGTGAGCTCAGAGAGAATTACCAAAAACTACAGGGAAACTATAAGGAACTTCCTGCAAAATATATCAGCATGAAAAAGGACATAGAAACTACCAGTAAGAGGCAAGAGGAAATGAAGAATACAGTTTCTGAATTGAAGAACACAGTGGAAGGAATCAAAAGCAGGATGGATGAAGCAGAGGATTGAATCACTGAGATGGAGGATAAGGTAGAAAAAACCTTCCAGAAAGAGCAAGAAAATGAAAAAAGACTCAAAAAGAATAAAGAGGTGTTTAGGGAAATGCATGACAACCTGAAATGTAATAATATCTGTATAATAGGGATACCAGAAGGAGAAGAGGATGAGGAAGGGATAGAGAACCTGTTTGAAAAAGTAATGATGGAAAACTTCTCTCATTTGAGGAGATAAAAAGTCACCCAAGTCCAGGAAGCACAGTGGGTCCCATTCAAGAGGAACCAAATGAGGCCCACTCCAAGACACATCATCATTAAAATGGCAAATATCAAAGACAAGCAGAGAATCCTAAAGGCAGCAAGGGAGAAAAAGGTAACATATAAGGGAGCCCCAGTATGGCTAGTAGCTGACTTCTCAAGAGAAACACTGCAAGCCAGGAGGGAATATTCTAAGTCATGAAAAGCAAAGGCCTACAACCAAGACTGCTCTACCTAGCAAGGCTCTCAATTAAAATGGAAGGCGAAATAAGGAGTTTCCCAGACAAAAGGTTAAAAGTATACACCTCCACCAAACCAGCACTGCAAGATATGCTAAAGGGACTGCTTGAAGGAGATGAAGAAAAAGAGTCTATGAATACCCAATTCTTTTCACAGTCACCAATACTTGGTATTACCAATATTTTTAGTGCTTATTAATCTGATTGTGACAATGATGTGTTCTTTTAATTGTTACTTTATTATTTGTTGAAACTAAACCTGTTTTTGTCTATTCCTTGTCTATTTCTATTATTTTTAAAAAGCTTTAAATGACTTTTTGGTATTCTTTATCCAGTCTCTGAATAAATGTAGAATTTTTTCCCTAATAAATAGGAAAACTATTAACCCTTTTTTTAGATGTGTTGTAAACACTTTCCTATTCTATTACTCACCCTTTAACATTTTTATATGTATATTACTATATAGTCTTAAATGTTTAATATAGTCATATTGTCAATATTTTACTTTATAACTTCAGGGTTTGAATATGTTACCTCAGGGTAAGAAAAATATTATTTTTTATTTTCTCCTAAAACTCCTTAGATTTTACATATTGATTTTTAACTCATCAGAATATGTTTTGTATAATGTGTGAAACAGGGCTCTACATTTGTTTTATTTCAAGTAACAGTGGTTCATGCACCTTATTTTTTTAATAAGCCTTATTTTTCCCATAGATTTGAAATATCAATTTAATCATATATCACATTGTTAGACAGATATATGCATTTGTTTCTAGAATGCTCATTTTATTTCATTTATCTACTTGATCATTTCTGTCTGGTGTCTGATGTCATGTTGTTTTAATTGCTAAGACTTTATAATGGACTTAAATTTTTTAACATTTTATAATGGATTTTGACATTTAATAAATACATAAAATCAATCTGAATTTAAAAAGAAAAGAAGGAACTCCTACTTTTTGCGATAACATTGATGGAACTAGAGAATATTATGCTAAATGAAATAAGCCAGTCTATGAAAGACAAATACCATATGATCTCACCTATAAATGGAATCTATACAACAAAATAAATGAACAAACAAAGGAAACGACAGGCGTGGAAACATGGAGCAGACTGAAAGTCACCAGAGGGGATGGGGAAGGAGCACAGTAGTGGAAAGAAGGAGAAAGGACTAAACAAAACAAAGAACATGTATGAATGACCAATGGACACGGACAACAGAGTGGGAACTGACTGTGGCAGAGGGGGCGGGTGAGATGGGTGGAAGAGGGCAAAGGGGGAAAAACTGAGACAACTGTAATAGAATAAGCATGATTTAAAAATAAATATTTTTAAAGTAAAAATATCTCTAAAAGAAAAGAAATCCTAACCCCACTGTGATGGCATTAGGAGGAAAAACACATCCATCTATGAACAAGAAAGTAGGTCCTCACCAAACACCAAATCTGCCAGTTCCTTGATCTTGATCTTCCTAACCTTGACAATTTTAAGAAGTAAATGTATATTGTTTAAGCCACCCAATCTATGGTATTCTGTTATAACAACCTGAATGGTCAAAGAAATTGGTACTGAGAAGAGGGATGCTGCTGTAAAAAATAGCAAAAAGCGTGGAAGCATCTTTAGAACTGGTTACGGGTAGAGAATGGAAGAGTTTTGAGGTACGTGATATAAAAGAAATCTACATTGCCAGGAACGAACCATTAAGGCAAATTCTGGTGATAGCTCAGAAAGAAAAGAGGGGTACTGTCAAGAGAGCCTTAGTCTTCTTAAAGAACAAGTAAGTCAACCTGAACAGAATGCTGGTAGAAATATATGCAGTAAAGATCATTTTGATGAGGCCTCGGGTAGAAATGAGGAATATGTAATTGGAAACTGAAGGAAAAGTTATCCTAGTTATAAAGTGGCCAAAAAAAATTGGCTGAACTGTGTTCATGTTCCAGTATTTTTTGGAAGGTAGAACTTGCAAGTGATAAAATTGGACATTTAGCTGAAGGCTTTCTAAGCAACATATTGAAGGTACAAATTGGCTCTTCCTGACTCCTTATAATACAATGTGAAAAAATAAAAATAACTCAAAGACAAATGTATTGGGCAAAAAGAAAACAGAGACTAGAGATTTGGAAAATTCTCATTCTATCTGTTATAAAAAATGAGAATGTGTGCTCAAAAGAAAACATTAAGGGCGTGGTCAGGTGACCGTTTAATAAGAGGATACTCTTTAGCAGGTGAATGAATAAACTGTGATACATCCAGACAATGGTTCACTATTCAGCACTAAAAAGTGAACTATCAAGCCCTAAAAAGACATGGAGGAACCTTGAATGAATATTACTAAGTAAGAGAAACCAATCTGAAAAAGCGAGCTGTTGTATGGTCCCAACTATATGACACTCTGGAAATGGCGAACTATGTTTACAATAAAAAGATCAGTGCTGTCAGAGCAGGATGGCAGAGAGCAGGAACAGGCAGAGCAGAGGGGATTTTTAAGGCAGTGAAAATACTCAGTGTTATACCAAATGATGGATACATATCATTAAGTATTTATCCAAACCAATGCAATGACACCAATAGTAAACCCTAAGGTAAACTATGGACTTTGGATGATTATTATGTGTCAGTGTAGGTTCATCAACTGTAACAAATATACCACTCCAGGGTGAGGAGGGGGTAGATGTTGATAAGGGGGACTTTACAAATGTGGAAGGAGGGGTACATAGGAAATTTCTGTACCTTTTGTTCAACCTGTGAACCTAAAACTTCTCTAAAAATCATTTAAAAAAGAACAATAGGAAGCATCCTTATGTTGATGCTAATGTTCTATATCCTGATTGTATCAATGTCAATATCCTGATTGTAATATTATCCTCTAGTTTTGTAAGGTGTTTCCATTGGAGTAAACTGGGTAAAGGGTAAACAGACCCTGCCTCTATCAATTCTTAAAATACACATAAGCCCTGGCTGGTGTGGCTCAGTGGATTGAGTGCCAGCCTGTGAACCAAAAGGTCGCTAGTTTGATTCCCAGTGTAGGGTACATGCCTGGGTAGCGGGACAAGTCCCTGGTTGGGGGTATGTGAGAGGCTACCACACACTAATGTTTCTCTTCCTCTTTCTCCCTCCCTACCCATGTGTCTAAAAATAATTTTTTTTAAAAAATGAAAAAAATACTTGTGAATCTACAATTAGCCCAACTTTTTAAGTTTAATTTTTAAAAAAGATGCTGGTACATGATATTAGGGTTCTGACAACAGAGATGGGAGAAAATAGAGCTAAGAAATATTTAGGTATTAAATACACTGGAGTTGGTAATAACTTGATTATGACTGAGAGCTGAAGGCTAAAGGGGAGGAAGGTGTCATAGATACAGTGTTTAGGTTTCTGGGGAGTTTTTGAGATATTATGGAGGAAATTTCAAGTTGAGTAGGAGTTAGGGACCAGATGAAAGTCTGAATTGTAGATAAAACTGAATTGTAGATGAATTGGCCATTGCATGCTTCTACATTCTGATGAAGGAAGGAGTAAGGCCACCAGCTGAGAATGGGGCTGGGAGACATGAGACAAGAAAGCTGAAAAGAGTGAAGAAATTCTAATGTATCCTTGCAGAAAGGGGGAGAGCAGAGTAACAAGATAAGCAACTGGAAAGCCAAAGTGCTGAGAGCCCAACTGAGTCACATTGTTCCATCATCTCTCAGTTACATATAAGGAAAATTTATATTTGCTAGATTTAGGGTCTTATCAGATGGATGTGACAAAAAAATACAAATTTAGAAAAATTAAAAAATTACCCAAAATATTATAGAGCAACAAACCAAGAACTACCTGAATATGGAACAAGATGGTGAAGAGAGCGAGCTCTCTTAAGATGGCAGAGGAGTGAATGGGAGTCACGCTGACCTCCTCCCAAAACTAAACTGGAATTGCGACTAAATAGTGGAGATATCACCTGGAAAACAATGGAAAGATAGAGGGAGAGGAGCCTTAGAGTCTAGGAGAGACAGTGGATTCCACTCTCACACACCCCAACAGGTAAGAAGTGTGGTGGAGGCTCGAGAGGGTGGGCTGGGCGCCCACGGGCACCAGCACCAGAGGGACATTGAAACAGCCAGTTGGATCCCCCTGAGAAGAACACGGACTGAGCCATAAACAGGGACCCCTAGATTACAGCAGCTAAAACCAGGAAAACACACAGACAAAATGCAACCCCGAAAAGCTTAGGGGGGGGCTCTCTGCCAGAGACAGGTGTCTGGGGATGCAAAGAGACATTTAAAGGGCCAACGCAAAAATTTGCAGTGACAGCTACCCACCTTGATCTCTATGTAGAGGCGGCAGCAGAGTGGGCTGGTGTCAGGGAAAAGACTGGTGAGGAAAACTTTGTGAAGAGAACTGAGACGGTGGCCGGCGGAGACCCAGTGACAACTCACCACCCACTCTGCAGCTACTCTCTCATTCAGGCATAAGGGAATCAATTAACCTGCCTTTTGGGTGCTCGGCACACAACTTGTGCGTGTGTGAGCTGAGGGCCTAAGTGCAGACAAGCTGGAAGAAATAGCAGATTCCTGGCCAAAGGGGTCACACAGCTGCATAAAGA
Organism: Pteronotus mesoamericanus; assembly: GCF_021234165.1. Lineage (NCBI taxonomy): Eukaryota > Metazoa > Chordata > Mammalia > Chiroptera > Mormoopidae > Pteronotus > Pteronotus mesoamericanus. Next base: position 43,922,048 of record NW_026555329.1, on the reverse strand, counting down.
GCCTTGAGAAGAGACTAGAGACAGAGGCATTGGGGAAAGACAGGAGGAGGAACCCGGGAAACCTGACTCCTTCCCCATTCGGTAGTCTCCATTTTGCACTGGGAAGAAGCACCCCCAAAGCGGCAGAAACAGGGCGCAGACAAGCCAGACGACCCGCAAATACAACGCCGTCCGCAGAAATAGTGGATCACTGTCTGAAGGGGTCACAGAACTGCCCAGAGACCCCCGAGGAGAGACGGGAGACAGAGGTGTTGGGGAAAGAACGGGAAGACGAATGGGGAGTCCGGACATCTTCTCCTTTCCATACGCTCCATTGTGCAGGAACAGGCCACACCCAAAAAGAGCCAGAAGCGGAAGAGCACACAATAGACAACACAAAACCAACCGGGGCAGGGGCACAAACTCGCGCCAGTGGCCAACGAGGATTGGAGAGCGTGTGTGTGGACCCGGGAGGGCTGGCAAGGGCTCCCGCAGGTTGGCGCCAACGGGGCCTGCGAGGGAGCACACAGATCGGAGAGGGCAGGCATTAACTGACCTGGGAGGGCCCTCGAGGGCAGAGTGGTCCACAGAAATAGTGGATCCCGTACCGACAGAACTGCTCAGAGGCCCTGGAGGAGAGACTGGAGACAGGATTAGTCGGAGTGTCCTGGAGGTGACTTCCTCCCATTTCCATAGTCTCCATTTTATGCAGACAGGCGACTAAACCCATAGAGCCAAAAGCGGGGAAAGAACACAACAGAAGAGCCTAAACGGACCAGTGCCAGGGTGCCCGCAGGCCTGGGGAGCCAGACGAGTACGCGAGGTCGCCAAGAAGCCCCCTGGCTGGGGCAAGCACGTGGGAGCCCAGATGCGTGGGGAATCCTGCCAGGGGAGGGAGCGAGATCAAGGAGCCGGTATGAGAGTGCACAGCGATCCACAGAAATAGTGGATCCCTGGCCGAAGGGGTCACAGAGCTGCCCAAAGCAGGAGTCAGACACAGACAGGAGACTCCTGGAAGGCTCAAACAAACGACCCAAGGTCATACAGGGTCAACAACTGACATCATCAGAGGCAGGCCCAGAAAGAAAAGGAAAAAATGGATATAAATAAATAAATAAATAGAAGACCCACCTACTACCATAGAAGTTTAATCTGCAAAATCAGATGTCCCAATTGAAGCAGAAGCAAAAATAAATAAACAAACAAATAAATTACTTAACAGACTCTCAGAAAAATGGGAAGAAAAAGAAGTTCCCCCCAAATGAGTGGGAAAGGGAAATCCCCACAGAGAGAGCTAAATGAAATAGAGGCAAGGGAACTATCAGATACTGAATTCAAAACAGTGGCTCTAAGGAAGCTCAATGAGCTCAGCCAGCTCAAAGATAACTATGAGAAACTGCAGAGAAACTATCAGGATCTTACAGCAAACTATATCAGCCTGGAAAAGGACATAGAAACTATCAAGAAGGCACAAGAGGATATGAAGAAAACCATTTCTGAACTGAAGAACACAGTAGAAGGAATCAAAAGTACGCTGGATAAAGGCGAGGATCGAATCAGTGAGATGGAGGATAAGGTAGAAAAAACCTCCCAGAAACAACAAGAAATGGAAAAAAGACTCAAAAAGAATGAAGAGGCATTTAGGGAAATGCAAGACAACCTGAAACATAGTAATATCCGTGTAATAGGGACACCAGAAGGAGAAGAAGAGGAGCAAGGGATAGAGAACCTCCTCGAAAAAGTAATGATGGAAAATTTCCCCAATCTGAGGAGAGAAAGGGTCTCACGGATCCAGGAGACACAGAGGGCCCCACTCAAGAGGGACCCAAGGAGGTCCACTCCAAGACACATCATCATTAAAATGGCAACTATCAAAGACAAAGAGAGAATCCTCAAGGCAGCAGAGGAGGAGGAGAAAGCAACATACACGGGAGCCCCGATATGGCTAGGAGCTGACTTCTCAACAGAAACACTACAAGCCAGAAGGGAATGGCAACAAATACTCCAAGTCATGAAAAGCAAGGGCCTACCACCAAGTCTGCTCTACCCAGCAAGGCTCTGAATTAAAATTGAAGGGGATATAAGGAGTTTCCCAGACAAAAGAAGGCTAAAAGAATACACCTCTACCAAACCAGCACTCCAAATATGCTAAAGGGGCTGGTTTAAGAAGATGAAGGAAAAGAGTGAGAAAGAAAAAAAAACCACAGGAACAAAGAAAAAATGATTAAGTTTCTATCAGTAATAACTCTCCATGTAAATGGACTAAATGCCCCAATCAAAAGACACAGGATAACTGAATGGATAACAAAACATGACCCACACATATGCTGCCTACAAGAGACCCACCTCGGAGCAAAAGACCTACACAGATTGAAAGTAAAGGGATGGAAAAAAATATTCCAAGCAAATGGGAAAGAGAAAAAGGCCGGGGTAGCAATACCTTTATCAGACAAAATAGATTTCAGAACAAAGGCCATAAAAAGAGACCCAGAGGGGCACTTTATAATACTTAAAGAAGAATCCATCAAGAAGACATCAACATTGTAAACTTATATGCTCCCAATATAGGAGCCCCCAAGTTTATAAGGAAATTGTAGGACGACTTCAAAAAAGATATAGACAGCAACACACTGATAGTAGGGGATTTCAACACCCCACTGTCAAAAATGGACAGATCTTCCAAACAAAACATCAATATGGATATTGTGGCGCTGAATGACACACTGAATCAAATAGACTTAACTGACATATATAGAACCTTACATCCCGAAGAAGAAAAATACACATTCTTTTCAAATGCTCATGGCAGTTTTTCAAAGATAGACCACATGATAGGACACAAAGCAAAGCTCAGCAAATTCAGGAAAATGGAAATAATACCAAACTTTTCCTCGGACCACAAAGGCTTGTAACTGGAAATCAACCTCAAAGAGAAACTTCAAAAACTTGCAAACTCTTGGAGATTGCACAGTAGACTATTAAACAATGAATGGGTCAATAATGAGATTAGAGAAGAAATCAAAAAATTTCTAGAAACAAATGAAAATGAACAGACAACAATCCAAAACCTATGGGACACAGCAAAGGCAGTCCTGAGAGGGAAGTTCATAGCAATACAGGCTTACCTAAAAAGGATAGAAACATTTCAAATAAAAGACCTAACACTACAACTTCAAGAACGGAGAAACAACAATAAATCCCAGAGCAAGTGGAAGGAAGGAAATAGTCAAGATTAGAGCAGAACTGAATGGCATAGAGATGAAAAGAACAATTCAAAGGATCGACCAGTCCAGAAGCTGGTTCTTTGAAGAGATAAATGAAATTGACAAGCCTTTAAGCAGACTCATCAAGAAAAAAAAGGGAGAGGACCCAAATTAATAATACCAGAAACAAAAGAGGAGAAATAACAACTGATACCACAGAAATACAAAGGATCGTCAGAAACTACTATGAACAATCATATGCCAAGAAATTTGAAAACCTTGGTGAAATGGACAAATTTTTAGAAAAGTATAATCTTCCAGCACTTAAGGAGGAAAAAACAGAAAGCTTGAACAGACCGATAACAGCTGGGGAAATTGAAGCAGTAATCAAGAAACTCCCAGCACACAAAAGCCCAGGGCCGGACGGTTTCACAGGAGAATTTTACAAAACATTTAAGGAAGAGTTAACCCCTGTCCTTCTCAGACTATTCCAAAAAATCCAAGAGGAGGGAAGACTCCCAGACTCTTTTATGAGGCCAGCATCACCCTGATCCCAAAACCAGATAAAGACCCTACAAAGAAAGAAAACTACAGGTCAATTTCACTGATAAACATAGATGCTAAAATCCTCAACAAAATATTGGCAAACCGCACCCAGCAATACATTCAAAAGATTGTCCACCACAATCAAGTGGGATTCATCCCAGGGATGCAGGGATGGTTCAATATATGCAAGTCAGTAAATGTAATACATCACATAAATAAAAGACAAAAAGCACATGATCATCTCGATAGTTGCAGGAAAAGCATTCGATAAGGTACAGCACCCATTTATGATCAGAACACTCAGCAAAATGGGAATCAATGGGGCATTCCTCAACGTAATAAAGGCCATATATGAAAAACCTGCAGCCAACATCATACTCAATGGGCAAAAACTGAAAGCTTTCCCACTAAGATCGGGAACACGACAGGATGTCCGATTTCACCACTTCTTTTCAACATCATATTGGAAGTCCTAGCCACAGCGGTCAGACAAGCAAAAGAAATAAAAGGCATCCAAATAGGAGAGGAGGAAGTAAAGCTATCATTGTTTGCAGATGACTTGATAGTGTACATAGAAAACCCTGTAGACTCCATCAAAAAACTCCTCAACCTAATAAGTGAATTTGGCAAAACAGCAGGATACAAAGTCAACATTCAGAAATCAAAGGCATTTTTGTACACCAGCAATGCAATAGAAGAAGAAGAAATTGAAAAAAAAATACCATTCGATATAGCAAGAAGAAAAATAAAGTACCTAGTAATAAATTTAACCAAAGAGGTAAAAGACCTGTAAACAGAAACCTACACAACATTGAAGAAAGAAATTAAGGAAGACAAATAAACGGAGGCATATACCATGCTCATGGATTGGAAGAATTAATATCATCAAAATGTCCATACTACCCAAAGCAATTTATAGATTCAACGCAATCCCTATTGAGATACCAATGACATATTTCACAGAAAGATAACAGACATTTCAAAAATTTATATGGAAACATAGACGACCCCGAATAGCCGCAGCAATTCTGAAAAAGAAATACAAAGTAGGAGGGATCACAATACCGGACATCAAACTCTACTACAAGGCCGCTCTACTCAAAACAGTCTGCTACTGGCACAAGAACAGACCCATAGACCAGTGGAACAGAATAGAAAGCCCAGAAATAAGCCCAGGTCTGTATGGGCATCTAATATTTGACAAAGGGGGCAGAAGCATAAAATGGAGCAATAATAGCCTCTTCAACAAATGGGGTTGGGAGAGCTGGACGGCTGCCTGCAAAAAATTGAAATTGGATCATCAGCTGACATCATACACAAAAATAAACTCAAGGTGGATAAAAGACTTAAATATAAGTCGCAACACCATAAAAGTCCTAGAGGAGAACATTGGCAGGAAACTCTCAGATATCCCACGCAGCAATTTTTCCACCGATATGTCTCCTAAAGCAAGGGACATAAAGGAAAGAATAAAGAAGCGGTACCACATCAAAATAAGAAGCTTCTGCACGGCTAAAGAAAACGTCAGCAAAATGAAAAGGGAGCCAACCCTATGGGAAAATATATTCACTAATGATACATGAGATAGAGGTTTCATCTCCAAGATATATAAAGAACTTGCTCGATTCTGCTCCAAGAAGACAAATGGTCCAATCAAAAAATGGGAAAGGACATGGGCAGACGCTTTTCCAAGGAAGAGATACAGAGAGCCCAGAGACATTTGAAAGGATGCTCAGCATCACTAGCCATCAGAGAAAACCACAATGAGGTACCACCTCACACCAGTCAGAATGGCCATCATAAACAGATCAACAAACAACAGGTGCTGGCGAGGCTGGGGAGAAAAGGTAATACTAGTACACTGCTGGTGGGAGTGCAGACTGGTGCAGCCATTGTGGAAAACAGTGTGGAATTTCCTCAAAAAGCTGAAAATGGAACTGCCTTTTCATCCAGTGATTCCCCTGCTGGGAGTATACCCTAAGAATCCAAAAATGCCAATTCAAAAGAACCTATGCACCCCAATGTTCATAGCAGCACAATTTACAATAGCCAAGTGTTGGAAGCAACCTAAATGCCCATCAGTAGATGACTGGATCAAAAAAGTATGGTAAACTTACACAATGGAATACTATGCAGCAGAAAGAAAAAAAGAATTGCTACAGTTCGCGACAGCATGGATGGAACTAGAGAGCATTATGCTATGCGAAATAAGCCAGGGGGCGAAAGACAAATACCATATGATCTCACCTATAAGCGGAACCTAACCAACAATACAAAGATGCAAGGAAACTAAGACCAGGAACACTTAAAGGAAAAGAAAGGAACAGAGACAAGAGAGATGGAGGGAGGGGGGAACTGGGGAAAAGGAAGGGAATGGGAGGGTAGGGGAATGTGTAGCAAGGTCTCATGGACAAAACCAAAGGGGAAGGATTGAAGGCAGGGGAGGGGAAGGTGGTGAGGGGAAGGCAGAGACAAATGTATTTCAAAAAATAAAGAAAATAAATAAAACTTTATAAAAAGATGGTTAAGATAGGAGGAGGTTGTGGACAGGACCAAGGGAAAGGTGTCTGTGCATAAGAAATCCTGTGAAGTCAAAATACAGTCATAGGAGTAAGTGAACATGTAAGTTAGGAAAACAGGAGATTATGGATAGTCAGAATGTAAAATGGTTCTTTCAGTGATTAATGAAGTAAAACAATTTCACTTTGAGTTGAGAGCAACAGTAGGAGGTGCATAGAATAGTTGCTGATAAAAGGTAGGGACTCAATAAGTATCATCATTATTAAATAATTACTAATATACTATGTCCTGCATAAAAAGAACTACCTAGTGCATTCTAAGACTTTACACCCTGGTGCTTGAGCCTTCATCCACTCTGTAAATTACTCCTCTCTCACTCTTCCCCCTTGGTTGCCTCACTCCCTATACCATGCAAGATAAGTAATAATAGGCCATACCCAGCTAGCAGGCTTTCCATCACAGAGAAAACTAAGATCAAAGGCATCATATTGGCCCTGGCAGGGTGTCTCAGTTGGTTGGAGCAACATCCTGGGCACCAAAAGGTTGTGGGTTCAATCCCTGGTCAGGGCATGTGCAGGAGGCAACCAATCTGTTTTTCACATCAATGTTTCTCTCTCTCTCTCTCCATGCCTTCAGCCCCTTACTGTCTCTCTAAAATCAGTAAGCATATCCTCGGGTGAGAACTTTTTTAGAAAGCACCAAATTGCGCTGCAAACACTCATTACTGTGGTGTCAAGCCTCAGGAAGAATAAAAATAATTGCTTCTATGTGAAATGATGGGGAAAAGGCAGTAAGGGCAAATATCTATAGTTTTAAATGAAAAAAGCCAACACTAAGGCTTTCCATGGAAGAGACCAGATTTTATTATTCCTCAGCAAGGAAAATGCTTCTTTCTGTGAATTATACTTATTTAAGGGTGACAGGTTTCACTGCTGGGACACCACACAAAAATTACATGGCTGTCTTCACATTCTAGTAATGATAAACCTGCTTTCTTTGGAGAGAGGTGTTTTTCAAGCTGAAAAAATATTGATTGGTCGAGGGATTAGATGTCACACGGAAATGACACAGGTTAGCAAATTCGAAGACCTGTAAAAACAAGAGAGCATGGAGGGTTCAGAGTTTAGTTCCTCTGGTTAGAGAAGTTTCAGATGTAAAATGCGACCATACATGAAAGACTGGAGGGTGAAGATGTAAAATACAGGAGCAGAGACTATTGAGCAGATGTGAAGACAAGAATAAGAGGATAATCTGGAATTCCCATTGTTCCTGGAAGTTTTTATTCCTTCCTGGATACTGTTTTCTGAGATTCTCAGCATGCTAACAGGGTTTGATCATGTCCTAATTATTAAACTGACTGACTAATTATAAAAACACAGGACAACCTATAGAAGTTCTGCATCATCTCAATATATCAGATAATCGAATGGAAAAAAAGGAAAACTAGAACTGCCTGTGTCACCCTCGTAAGTTACCATATTGATTTACCAGTATTTTCTCTGGTTTAAATGAAGTGCATATAATTGGTAATGTGTCTTTTTGAAAAATAAGAACATAAAGTTCAAGGCTTCCTGGAGACACTTAATTTTTAACTTGATTTTCTTCCACAAAAGGTAACCATTGCTAAATGATTTTATCATCCACTGGAAAAAGACATTCCACGAAGTGTAATTCATTGCCATGAGACCGTTGTCTGGAATGTCAAACAGTTACTGACTTTGGGTCTGCACTAGCACACTGTGACAAATATAGAGCACTATTTCCTACCATAAACAGTTCAGAAACATATGAAGTCTTTTCCCTGGTGGAGTTTATTTTATGGTGGCTAGCAGCAAACAATGAACATGATCAATATGTTCATTCTGACTGGCGTGGCTCTGTTGGTTGAATGTTCTCCCACAAAGTGAAACGTCTCAGGTTTGGTTTCCGGTCAGGACACATGCCTGGGTTTTAGGCCTGGTCTGCGGTTGGGGCGTGTGCACGAGGCAACCAATCGATGTTTCTCTCATATGTTGATGTTTCTCTCCCTTTCTCCCTCCCTCCCTTTCTCTCTAAAAATAAATGAATAAAGTCTTTTAAAAAACCCAAATATGATAAATATGCAAGCAAAATAAGTGTTATTGGGTTTGTGGAGGAGGAGTGCAATGTTAAGGAGAAGGGTTGGGGTAGGTCTAATGGGGAAAATGACATCTGAACAAAGACTTGAATGCCATGAGTGAATTAGCCCCACTGGGGAGGAAAGTATTCCAGGCAGGGAACAACACAGAGGTCTTAAGGCGAGGGGAAAAAAAAACAAAAAAAACAGTTCAGTCCACCTTACAGTGTTAGAGCTGGCTGAGTGAAATGGCAATGAGGCATATACTGCTTAAAACTCAAGAACAGTGTCATATATGGAATGGAATTGTGCAGTAAGTGATAAATGAGCCCAGAATCCCTAATTTCACATACTATCTACTTAACTTTGAACATTTCCATAGGGAACAAGCCATGTTGGGGACCCATTTCTAAATACTGCCCCTTGTCTTGAATCCTAGAATAGAGTTGAGAGCAATATTATGCACTGATTTCCAGTCATCCCATATACAAGCCAAAATTTTCCAATCCCATAGAAAGTTTGAAGGCTAACAGAGTTCCTAAGGTTCTTCAAAATCAATTTAAATCTCACTTCCAATTAACATATCTAGGATTTTCTAACATTCCATTACTGATACTGGGTATGAAAACAATGGCAAGAAAGAAAATGGAAACAGTCTTAAATTTTTTGTATATTTCAAAAATAATCTCACTTATATGTGGAATCTAATGAACACAATTATTTAAGGAACAAAATAGTAACAGAAGCTTAGATACATGATACAGACTGACAGCTGCTAGAAGAAGGAGGGTAGATGAGACAAAAGATAATAAAGGGATTAACCAAATATCATTTATGTACAACCCATGGACACAGTCAACAATACGGTGATGGATTTAGGGAGGGGAGAGAGTGGGGCTGCATGGAGGTGGGGAAAGAGAGAACATGGAGAAATTGTACTAGCATAAAAAATAAAAATTAATAAATTTAAAATTTGTCTGTTTTTTATTTTTATCAATTACACTTTACATTCAATATTATTTTGTATTAGGTTTTAGGTGTTACACATTACATACTTTACAAAGTGTTCCCTTGATATTTTCAGTACCCACCTGGCACCATACATCATTATTACACTGTTATTGACTATACTCCTATGTTGTACTTCAAATTACCATGACTATTTTGTAACTACAAATTTGTACTTCTCAATCCCACCTTTCCACCCATTCCTCCAAAACCCCTCCCCTCTACCAAACATCACTCTATTCTCTGTATCTATGAGTCTGTTTCTGTTTTGTTTGTTCATTTAAATTGTTCTTTTGATTCCACATATAAGTGAAATCATATGAAACTTGTCTTTCTCTGACTGACTTATTTCACTTAGCATAATACTCTCTAGTCTCTGCCATGGCAAATGGTAAGATTTAACAAAATAGTAAGAACACTTTTTTGACCATGTAATATTTCATTGTACGTACATACCACCACTTTTTCATCCACTCATCTGTGGATGAGCACTTGGGTTGCTTCCATAGCACGACTATTGTAAATAAGGCTGCAATGAACATAGGAGTGCATATGTGCTTTTGAATTAGTGACTTGGTTTCTTCAGCTCAACATCCAACACTGGAATCATGGGGTCAAAAAAAAGTTCCATTTTTAATTTTTTGAAAAACTTCCATACTGGTTTCTGCAGTGGCTGTGTCAATCTGCCTTCCCAGCAACAGTGTACTAGGGTTCCCTTTTCTCCACATCCTTGCCAACACTTGTTTGTTATTTATTGATGATAGCCAGACTGATGTGAGGCAACATCCAAATATGGTCTTAATTTCTACAGCTCTGATGATTAGTGATGTTAAGCATATTTTCATATGTCTATCGACCATCTGTATGTCCTCTTTGGAAAAGTGTCTATTCAGGTCCTTTGCCCATTTTTTAATTGGGTTGTTGGTTTTTCTGGTGTTGAGTTTTGTAAGTTCTTAATAAATTTTGGACATTAACCCCTTATCTGATGTATAAGTGAATACATCCTCCCATTTTCTGGGTTGTCCTTTATTTTGTTGATATTTTCCTTTGCTGTGAAAAACTTTTTATTTTGTAGTCCCATTTGTTATTTCTCTTGTTCTCCTGCCCCAGCAGATAGAGGGGGAGAAAAAAGGACTGCTAAGAGAAATGTCCACTATTTTATTGCTTATTTTTTGTTCTAGTGTTTTCATAGTTTTGAGTCTCACACTTAAATCTTCAATTTGTTTTGAGTTTATTCCATATATGTTGTAAAAAAGAAATTTGATTTAATGTTTTTTAATGTATCTGTGCAATTTTCCCAAAACCGTTTATAAAATAAACTGTTTTTACCCGACTGTATGTTCTTTCCCCCTTTGTCATATATTAATTGACCATGTAGGTGTGGGTTTATTTCTAGGCTCTCTATATTGTTCCATTGATCTATATATCTGTTTTATGCCAGTACTGTACTGTTTTGATTACTATGGCCTTGTAATATAGTTTGATATCAGGTACTTTGTTTCCTCCAATATTGTTCTCAATATTGCTATCATTATTTGGGGTTTTTTTGTGTTCCATATAAATTTTTGTATTATTTTTACTACTTCTGTGCAATACATTATTGGAAATCTAATAAGAATTTTTGGGTAGAATGGACATTTTAATGATGTTAATTCTTCCTATCCATGACCAGGGCATTTGCTTAAATTCATTTGTATATTTATCAACTTTTAAGTGTCATAATTTTCTGACTACAGGTCTTTTACCTCCTTGCTGAAATTTATTCCTAATCATGATTTTTATGACATTCAAAATGAGATGGTTTTATTAGATTCCTTTTCTGATGGGACATTATTAGTGTAGAAAAATTCAACCAATTTCTGGATATTTATTTTGTATTCTGCTACTTTCCTAAATTTATTTTCAGTTCTAGTAAGTTTTTGTTGGAATCCTTAGGGTTCTCTATATGCAGTATTATGTCATCTGCAAATAATGACCACTTACTTTTTCCTTTCCAGTTTGGATGACTTTTATTTCCTCTCTTTGTTTGATAGCTGGGGTTAGTACTTCCAGTCTATGTTGAAGAAGAGTGGTTAAACTCATTCCTGTGGTTAAAATTCTTTTCTTGTTACTGATCTTAAAGAAAACACTTTTGTATTTCCCTGTTGGGTATGATTTTGGGTGCAGGTTTGTCATTTTTGGTCTTTATTATGTTCAGCTATGTTCCCTCTATTACCACATTGCTTAGAGTTTGCATCATAAATAGGAGCTGGATTTTGTCAAATGCATTTCTGCCTCTATTGTTATGATCATATTATTTTTATCCTTCATTTTGTTGACATGGTATATCACATTATATTATTTGTAGATACTCCACCAACCTTGCATCCCAGGAATAAATCCAACTTGATCATGGTACATGGTACTGCTGAATTCGGTTTGATAATATTTTGTTAAGAATTTCACATGTATATTTATCAGGGATTTTGGTCTATAATTTTTTGTTTGTTTGTTTGTAGTGTCTTTAGCTGTTTTTTAAATTAGAATAATACTGGCATCATAAAATGAGTTTTCGGAGACTTCCTTCCTGTTAAATTTCTTGGAATACTTTGAGAAGGATAGGTGTTAGTTATTTTTGAATATTTGGTAAATTCCCCTTTGAAGCCATCCACTCAAGAACTTTGTTTACTAGGAAGATTTTAAATTACAACTTTGATTTTGTTAGTTGTAATCAGTCTGTTCAGATTTTCTGTTTCTTCTTGATTCAATTTTGGGAGATTGTATGTTTCTAAAAATTTGTTGGAATATATTCCTCAATTATTGCCTGATAATCCTCTGTATTTCTTTGGCATCAGTTGTTATTTCTCCTCTTTCATTCTTAATTTTATTTATTTGGGCTGCTTTCTTTTTTCTTGATGAGTCTGGTTAAAGATATATCAATCTTGTTTATCTTTAAAAAAACAGCTTTTGGCTTCACTGTTCTACTATATTGTGTTTTTAGACTCCATTTCATTTATTTCTGCTCTGATCTTTATTATTTGCTTTCTTTATTCACTTTGGGATTTGTTGTTCTTTTTCTAGATACTTAAAATATAAGGTTAGATTGTTTGAGATTTTTCTTGTTGCTTGAGGTAGGCATGCAATGCTCTGAATTTCCCTCTTAAGACTGCTTTTGCTGTGTCACAAAGATTTTGGATTGTTGAGTTTCCATTTACATTTGTTGCAACGTATCTTTTGATTTCTTCACTGATCTCATTGTTAAGCCATTCATTGTTTAGTAACATGTTATTAACCTACATTTGTTTGTGTGTTTTTCAGTTGGGTTTTTTTTTTTTTTTTTTTGTTTTTTTTTTGGTAATTGGTTCCAGTTTCATACAATTGTGGTCAGAGAAGATACTTGATATGATTTCAATATTCTTAAATTTATGCAGACTTGTTTTGTGACTTAAAGGGGAGTCTATTCTAGAAAATGTTCTTGTGAACTTGAAAAGACTGTATATTCTGCTGCTTTAGGTGAAATGCTCTTTAGATATCAATAAAATCCATTTGATATAGAATATAATCTAAGGACATTTATTCCTTGTTGATTTTCTGTCTGCAAAATCTATCCATTGATGTCAATGTGATCTTAAAATGCCTTACTATGACTGTATTAGTATGGATCTCACCCTTTATGCCCATTGAGACTTTGTAACATATGTAGGTGCTCCTATGTTGGGTGCATAATTGTTTAAAAGAGGTATATCCTCTTGTTAGATTGATCCCTTTATTACTATGCAGTGTCCTTCATTGTCTCTTACTATAATGTTTGTTTTGAGGTCCAATTTGTCTCATATAGCTATTGCTACCCCATCTTTTTTTTTCATTTCTATTAACATGAAATATATTTTTCCATCCCTTTACTTTTAGTCAGTGTTCATCTTTTCATTCTGAGGTGGGTATTTTGTAGACAGCATATATATGGGTCTCATTTTCTTATCCATTCAACAACTCTGTGTCTTTTGATATAGGGATTTAAGCCATTTATTGAATACATTAATGTGGTTCTTATTAGGTATATATTTATTGCCATTTTATCCTTTAAAACTATGTTCCTCTTGTTTTTTCCTTTCTCGTTCCTACAAAAGGGCCTATAATATTTCTTATAAAACTGGTTTGGTGGTAATATACTCCTTTACTTTTTTCTTTTCTTGGAAGCTCTTTATTACTCCTTCACTTTTAAGTATTAGTCTTGCTGTGGAGAGCAGTTTGGTTGAGGGTCCTTGTTTTTCATCACTTTGAATATTTCTTGCCAATCTCTTCTGGCCTGAAATGTTTCTGTTTAGAAACCAGATGACAGTCTTATAGGAGTTCTCTTGCAGATAAAGATTCTTTGTCTTTTACCTTTGCAATTTTAATTATAAAGTGTTTTGTTGTGGGCCATTTTAGTTTCATCCTGTTTGGGACTTTGTAGTTCCTGGACTTGTGTGTTGTTTTTTCCTTCCCGTAGTTAGGGAAGTCTTCAGTCATTATATCTTTAAGTAGATTCTCAATCCCTTGTCCTCTCTCTTCTTCTGTTACCCCTAAGATGCATATGTTTTTCCATTTCATGTTGTCCCAGAGATCCTCTAGCTTATCCTCATTTTTTTAAAATTATTTTTCTTAATTATGTTGATTGGGTGTTTTCTGCTACCTTTTCTTCCAGATCATTTTTTTGATCCTCTGATTCATCTAACTTACTGTTTATTCCTTCTAGTGTATTGTTCATTTCAGGTATTATATTCTTTATATCTGACAGGTTCTTTTTTATGGTTTCTATGTCCCCTTTTATGCTTACAATTCCCCTGTTTAAGTGCCTGCTGAGTTCATCTATTCTTCCTCTAAGTTCCTTGATCATCCATAATCACTGTTTTGAACTCTGTGTCTGGTAGATTGCTTGCCTCCCTTTCACTCAGTTCTTTTTCTGGTTATTTTCCCTGGTCTTTAATTTGATAATGTTTCTTTGTCTTCTGTATTTGTTTCTGTGTATTAGGTAGATCCCCCTAGCCTTGGTATTGTGGCTTTATGTAGTATGTGTCTTGTGGGACTCAGTATGACAATCTTGCTTATCACTGGAACAAGGTGCTCCAGGAATATCTCTTATGTTTGTTATGTGAGTCCTCCTGCTTAGATGAGTACTTACTGCTGTTTTTCCCTCAGTGACTCGTGTCTACTCTTAAGTTGGCTGGCTGTGAGGATCAACCCTGATCACAAAGTATGAGCTGCTGTGCAGGTGCTGAATACATGAAGCAGAATTCGCCTCAGCAGGTTTGGTGCCAACAGAGACCTCCATTTGGATATGCTGATTGTGCAGCTAATTGGCTTCTGCTCTCATATGGTGAGAGCAGGTATGTTGGTTCTAAGGCCACTTGAGAGGGATTCCGGTGCAGGTCAATGTCAGACACTGCCTGTGACTGACCCTGGGCTATCTTCTTGGATCTACATAGTCACCCACAGTTTATGTTAGTCTCTGATGGGCCTGAGTATGCAATGAGAGGCATGCAAGAGAAAAATGGCCCCTACCTTAGAGCCACATAACTTAGTCCCTGATTCTAGCCAGACGTCCTCAACAGCCCTAGCTCTGTGTAGCAGAGCTGTCAGGGCTGGGGTATTGGGCCTAGTGATCTCCCATGGGGGTTGTATGTGGGACCAGTCAGGTTCATGGGAAGAGGAGAGGAAAACTAGCCCTGCCCCAGAGCAATACAACTCAGTGTCTTACAACCCAAGTGTACCCAGACCTCTACACCAGGAACCCAGCAAACTGACCCCTCTGCAGGGCTTGAGTTCCACAGGGCAGGGTGAAAGGTAGTCAGGAGGGTGGGGTTGTGCTATTCTCCTGGGCTGATAGCATATAGAAGGGAATACCCTACCCAAGAAAAATGACCACTGTGAGATGTACAGGAGAGAGGCTCAGCATAGGGACCCTAGAATCTGTTTCTTCAGCTCTTTTTTCCAGAGCCACACAACCTAGTCTCTCCAAACATTACGTTAATACACTTTGAGCTTCTCTCCCTCTGCTGGCAGCCAGGGTGAATGGCTGCAAATGAAATCTTGCATGCTGAACCTATAATAGGATGCCTAGAATTAAAGCAGACTCCCATGTTCCCCTGGACATCAGAATCCTGTTGATTTCACAGCCAGATGTTACGTGGGTTCCTCTTCCAAGTTCCAGTGCTCTGGGCTCGGAGCTTGGAATGGAGTTGAGACCCCATACTCCTTAATGAAGACAAGCCATGCCCCTGGGTTCTAAACTACTGCTCATGGGTGTGAGGTTAACCCATTTCACATCTATGCCCTCCTACCAGTCTCGATGTGGTTTCTTCTGTAAACACTTGGTTGTAAGAACTCCGTTCAGCTAGTATCCAGCTGGTTATTCAGGTTGATTGAGCTATATGTTAGTTGTAATTCCTGTTTGATCCTGGGAGGAGGTGAGTGTATCTTCCACCTACTCTGCCACCATCTTGGATCCTAGATGTAATTTTTCTTGTTGAAGGTCTTTGTGAGGAAAGAAAGAAGTTATTCAAGAAAGCAGTCATTGTGAATCTTGAACACAATGTAAAATAGCACATGGTCTAACCTTTCCTAGAAAGTTTGGTCCAGAAACTGGTTTTGATGATCCTGAATTGATTGTATTATAAAAAATCTTAACCAGATTATTTGGGATTGGCTGCCAAAAACACCTACTATTTAATGGAAGGTAACAAAAAAATTATGATTGAAAGTCCATATTGAGGGGACTCAAGATGGCCGAGGAGTAACTGGGAGCTCCATCCACTTGCTCCAGACCCCAACCAGTCTTGCAGCCTAACCACAGAGTATTCAACTTGAAAATCCAGTGGACAGTGAGTGAGACAGCACATACATGGACAAGAGTGCAGGAAGTGTGCAGGAGTGGGCGAGAGCCAGCGCACCTGCAGAGCACCCAGAAGTGGATGGCCTGGGCTCTCCCAGTGGGGCAACCACCGCTGCGGCCCAAACCAGCACTTTTGGCAACGCTAAGCCAGGGCAGCTGCACATCAGCATAGGACACACAAACACCAATGGCAGAAAGATATGGCTAGAGAGGTGCTGGCTCCAGAAACAGTGCAGTGGGAACAGAAACACCCAAGGCTGAAAGTCTCTGAAAGGGGCAGAGGTAGCATGCCATCACCACTCAGTGTTATATTATAGCTACAGGGCTCTTCCTAATACCATCCAGGAAAGATCCAGAGAGAAACTCTACCTAAAACTGTCACAGGTTCTGACAGGCGGTGGCCACCCCTAACAGTGAGAGGTTCTGAAATTTGTGTGGAGAGGGGGTGTGAGGAGAACAGACCTCCTGCCTCCATCCAGGGTTTGGCAATGCGGCGTGTGGGCCACACAGAAACTCTTTTAAAAAGGGAACAGGTGAGACCTGAGGTTTAACAGGGACTCAGAGCTCACATGTGCCAGCATGCAGGTGCAGAGACACTGCTAACAGGGAACTCAGAGGGACAGATTCAAACTGAAGTGCCTGTGGGTCCCACCTAGTACAGCTGGTGAGAAGTGGGCTGTTCAGAGTGGAGAATTCAGGCCTGATCCTCCTGCAAGAGCAGCAAGCTGGGGTATGGAAGGCCAAAAGCTGAACGCCTGAGATTTGCAGCAGCCAGACATCCCCTCACAGACAGGGAGTCCAACCCCCACTGGTGGGGTTACATACTCTGCACATCAGTGAGATCACGTTCAGGTTCAGGAGCATCCTCCTGGGTACATTTTCATAGGGGAGAGAAGAAAACTCCCTGAAAGAGCCCTTAACCAGACACCACAAGCTATACCAATCCTTGGGCCCTGGTCCACTAAACCCAGCAGAGCAGAGAGAATAGAGACATGCACAGCAAGGGGAGTTTAGGGCCTCAACAAGTATCAGATCCAGACAGACCAGCTGCTTGTGCCAAGAAGTAAAGAACTGCCCCTTTTACACAGATTGGCCCCTTCCAGGAAACAGTCAGGAAATTTACCAAAAGCCATACATTATTGGAAAGAATCTGGGACAGACCAAGACATGTGGTGAGGGGATGGGGAAACACCACCACCATTTTCCCTGAAGACTGATTGGTGGCCCCCAGGAGTGACCCAGGGTCCCCACCCACCTGCTCATACCCAGAGCTCTGCCCTACCTGAAGGCAGGTGGAAAAGGTACTAGCAGCCCTTTCAGGTCATTAAGGAAACCACTCATGGGCCCAGGGCTGATGGAAACACAGCAGGGAAGAACAGTGGAGTCCAGCCAAATCTCAAGGAGACAACCACAGACTATGGGTCACTTGCACCCTCGAACAGGCTGCCTAGGGCCAGACTGGGAAACCACCTGACAGTATCAGGGGCAGATCCAGAAAGAGAAGACAGTGGTAAACACTGGATTCTACCGAAACGAATTCCACTGCAATCTTCTTCATGATTTGCATTATCTTCTCTCCTGCATAGCTTGTTAACATTCATTTCTTTTCCATTAAGTTTGTGCCTATTAGGTCACTAGTGCTTATATTATAGTTTATTTCAAATCTCATATTTTGCTCTTCCCTTCTCTTACTCCATTTTACCTTCTTTCTTCCACTTCTTATTTTTGTTTTAAATTTTATTTTCTCTCTTGCTATAACTTGTTTCTATTTTGCACTCTTACTATCTCTCCCCACTCCAGCCTCTCAAAACCAATTTTCTTCTCATTAGTCATTTTGCATTTTTTCCCCATTCTTAAATACCCTTATTCTCTCTCCACCTTTATTGATCTTTGCCTTTTGGTTCTAAATATGGTGATTTTTGTTGCATTTCTTCAGTTTTATTTCTAGATCTTCACTATATTTCAAGCCTCAACTTTCACCCTTCCCCCTTCCTACTCCATTTTGCCTTCCTCCAGTCCTTACTTGTTGTTGTTTTAAATTTCAATTTTTCTCTGAGTTAACCTGGTTTTCATTCCTCCTCATAATGGTCCTTCTGCCTCTCAAAATCACTTAACTCTAGATATCTCTTAAGATTTTCCTTATTCTTTTTTTTCCCTCCTATTCCCATCCTACTTATTTGTTTTTGATATTGCTGTGGTGGATCTTTTTCTCCAATCTGGTTCCTATTATTTTTCTTTCACTATATTTTTTAAATGTTTAAACCTAATACTCCACTGTGCCTTCTTCTCTCCCTTTTTTATTTACAATATAAATTTTATTTTCTATCTCTCACCCTTTTTCTATCCCTACTCTTATTATTTCTTCTCCCTCTACCCTCTCAAAATCATTTTTCTTTCAGTCATCTCATATTCATTTTTCCTTTCTTATAATAATCTTAATCTCTTTACACCTTTATCCATATTGGTTAATTTGATGTTGATAGGGTGGTTGTCGGTGAGGTTATTTTTGTGGGTGTAGGTTTGTTTCAGGGGTTGTTTGGTTTTGTTCTAAAAACAGCTGTACAATAGCATACAAGATATGGAGGACAATGCAACTTTCAATCAGCCAGCTGGAATGAGGTACCCACCAAAGAATGACCCAAGAACAAACAAAACCCAATTACAATGAGAGAGCCCACATAAATAGCATGAAGGGCATCCCAAGAACACCAACCTCAGGAAATCAGTGGTTAGGCACCCCTGAGCCCAACATGTTTCCTACCATAGAAGGTCACACCATGAGACAGGGGGTCAAAGCAGATCAATATAAAAAGAAAGAAACAAGAAGAGTCACCCTAAAAGGGGGAGACAAAGAAACAACTCCCAGTCAAAATGAATGGAGGAATCCTCAGAAAGAGTGCTAAATCAAACTGAGGCAATCAAACTATCAGAAATTGAGTTCAAAATAATGGTTATGAAGATGCTCAAGGTGCTCAGGGAGAACTACAAAGAACTCCAGGGAAGTTATAAGGAAGTTACTGTGAATTATACCAGCATGATAAAGGACATGGAAGCTATTGAAAACAGCAGGAAATGAAGAACACAGTGGAAGGCACTAAAAGCAGGTTAGATGAAGCAGAAGATAGAATCAGCAAGCTGTGTGAGAGGTAATAAAACACTCTCACACACAGTAACAAAATGAAAAAAGACTCAAAAGAACAAAGAGGGCTTAAGGAAGATTCAGGACAACATTCAACATAATAATATCCATATCATAAGGATACCAGGAAAAAAAGAGTAGCAAGGGATAGAAAACATGTGTGAAAGAGTTATGACATGGGGAGGGGCAGGGGAAAGTGGTGGTGAGAAAATGGAGACAAATATATTTGAACAATTAAAAAAATAAAAATAAAAATAAAAAGTTATGATAGAAAACTTCCCAATCCTGATGAAAAGTCACGCAAGTACACAAAGCACAGAGGGTCCCAATCAAGATGAACCCACAGAGGCCCACTCTAAGGCATATAATAATTAAAATGGAAAAAAAATTAAAAGACTAAGAAATAACCTTGAAGGCAGCAAGGGAGAAACAGCTATAACATACAAGGGACTTCCAATGAGGATTTCTCAACAGAAGCACTACAAGCTAGAAAGGAATGGCAGGAAATATTCCAAGTAATGAAAAGCAAAGGATTACAACCAAGGCTACCCAGTAAGGCTCTCATTTTAAATGGAAGGAAAAATAGAGTTTCCCAGACCAAAAAAAAAAAAAGTTAAAAGAATGCATTTCCACCAAACCAGCATTGCAAGATGTGCTAAAGAGACGGCTTTAAGAAGATGGGGGGAAAGAGAGAAAGAGAAAGAGAGAGAGAGAAAGAGAGAGAGAGAGAAACACATGTACAAAGGGAAGAAATGGCAATCAATAAGTAGCTATCAATAATAACCTTAAATGTAAATGGATTAAATGCTCCAATCAAAAGACATATGGTAGATGGGTAGAAAATAAAATGTGACCCACGTATATGCTGTCTACAAGAGACCCACCTCAGAACAAAAGATAGACACAGAGTGAAAGTGAAGGGATAGAAAAAATATTCCAAGTGAATAGACATGAAAAGAAAAGCTGGAACAGCAATACTTATATCAGACAAAATAGATTTCAAAACAAAGGCCATAAGAAGAGACAAAGAAGGACATCCACAATACTTAAGAGAATAACCCATCAAAAAGCTATTACCCTTGTAAATATATATATGCACCCAACATAGGAGCACCTAAATATATTAGGAAAATCTTAAAGGACTTCAAGAAAGATATTGACAACAAGAAAATCATCATAGAGAATTTTAATACACCACTGTCAACAATGGACATATCTTCCACACAAAGCATCAACAAGGATATTGTGGCACTGAACAACATTCTAGATCAAAAGAACTTAACTGATATGTATAGAACCTTTCACCCCAAGCTAACAAAATATACATTCTTTTCAAAGTGTACATGGATCATTTTCAAAGATAGACCACATGATAGGACACAAAACAAGTCTCAAAAAATTCAAGAAAATTGAAATCATATCAAGCATCTTGAAGAAGCACAATGACTTGAAGCTAAGAACTAACCTCAAGGAAAAAACTCAAAGACATTCAAATACATGGAGACTGAATAACATGTTATTAAATAATGAAGGGTTGACAATGAGAACAGGGAAGAAATCAAGAAATTTCTGGAAACAAATGAAAATGACACAAAATAACCCAAAATGGATGGGACATAGCAAAGGCAGTCCTGAGAGGGAAGTTCATAGCAATACAGACCTATCTAAAATAGATAGAAAAATATCAAATATACAATGAAACTCTATATCTACAAGAACTAGAGGAACAACAACAAACAATGCCCAGAGCACATAGAAGGAAGAAAATAATCAAGATCAGAGCAGAATTAAATGACATAGAGTCTAAAAGGACAATTCTAAGGATCAGTAAATCCAGAAGCTGGTTCTTTGAAAATATATATATACAAAATTGATGAGCTTTCACCAGACACATCAAGAAAAAAGAAAGAAAATCCAAATAAATAAAATCAGAAATGAAAGAGGAGAAATTACAACAATACCTCAGAAATACAAAGAATTGTAATAAGTTACTATGAACAACTATATCCCAAGTAATTTGATGACCTAGGTGAAGTGGACAAATTTCTAGAAACATATACCATATTTTGTCATATATAATGTGCAATTTTTGGCCCAAACTTTTGAGGGAAAGATAAAAATGTGCATTATACATGGGTAGCACCCAAAATGACTTGTATCTGTTGCTATGTTCTGTAATTATTTGTTACATAAAATTTTTAAACCATAATGTTAAAAAATAAATGTGACTATTCCTTTATAATACAAAAACAAGTATATTAATATAAATAAATAAATAATTGAAGTAAAAATTTTAAATGACAGATTTTTTCCTGAAAATTTGGACCAAAAATGTTGGTGCATGTTATACATGGCAAAATAGTCACATTCCAAAACACAATCAGAAGAAACAAACAGCAGAATAGACTGATAACTACTAGTGAAATTGAAGCAGTAATCAAAAACCCCTGGCACACAGAAGCCCTGGACTGGGTGGCCTTACAGACAAATTTTACCAAATTATTAGGAAAGACCTAACTCCCTGCACCTTCTAACTATTCAAGAAATATCAAGAAGAGGGATACTCCTGAACTCATTTTATGAGGCCAGTCTTACCCTAATTCCAAAACCAGGAAAAGACACAACATAGAAGGAAAACTACAGGTGAATATCGCTGATGAACATAGATGCTAAAATACCCAACAAAATATAGGCAAACCAGATCAAGCAATATATTGAAAAGATCATACACCCTGATGAAGTGGGATTCATCCAAGAGCTGCAAGGAAGGTATAATATTTACAAATCAATAAACATAATACAACATGCAAACAAAATGAAACACAAAAATCCCATAATTATATCAATAAATGCTGAAAAAACATTCGGTAAAGTACAGGAACCATTCATAATAAAAACACTCAGCAAGTATGAGTGGAGGGAGCATACCTCAACATAATAAAGGTCATATATGAGGAACCTCCAGCAATATCAAACTCAACAGGCACAAACTAAAAACTTTCCCCCTAAAATCAGGAACAATAAAAGGATGTCCACTTTCACCACTTTTTTCACATAGTACTAGAAGCTCTAGCCACAGCGATCAGACAAGAAAAAGAAATAAAAGGCATATAAATTGGAAAGGAGCAAGTAAAAGTGCCATTATTTGCAGATGACATGATAGTGTACATTGAAAACACTATAGGCTCCACCAAAAAACAACTCAACCAATAAGTGAATTTGGCAAAATAGTGGAATATATAGTCAATATTCAGAAATTGAAGGTATTTTTGTACAGCGACAATGAAATATAAAAAACACAAATTAGGGGAGAAAATCCCATTTACTAGAGCAATAAGAAAAATAAAGTACCTAGGAATAAACCTAACCAAGAAGGTAAAAGACTTCTACTTGCAAAACCACAGAATGCTGAAGTAAGAAATTAAGGAAGGTATAAATAAATGGAAGTGTATACCATATTCTTGGATTGGAACAATTAGCATCATTAAAATGTCCATACTACCCAACACACTCTACAGATTCAACACAAACCCTATTAAAATACCGAGGACATATTCCATAGATTTAGAAAAAATATTTTAAAAATTCATACAGAACCAAAACTGACCCCAAATAGCCTCAGCCATCTTCAAAGAAAAAAGCAGAAGGGATCACAATACTTGATATCAAACCATATTACAAGGCCACTGTAATCAGAACAGTCTGATACTGGCTTGAAAACAGACATAAAGATCAATGGAAAAGAATAAAGAGTCCAGCAATAAGCTTATGTCTCTATGGTCAATTAATACAGACAAAGGGGTCAGGAGCATAAAATGGAGTAAAAAAGCCTCATCAATAAATGGTGATAGGAGAAATGGACAGGTACATGCAAAAAACTGAAACTAGACACCAAATTACACCATACACCAGTATAAACTCAAAATGGATAAAAGATTTAAATGTAAGTCAGGATAACATAAAAGTCCTAGAACAGAACATAGGCAGGAAAATTTCAGATATCTCAAACAGCAATATTATCAGAGATATATCTTCTAGGACAGGAGAAATAAAGGAAATAAAAAACAAATGGGGCATCAAACTTAAAAGCTTCTGCTCAGCTAAAGAAAACATCAGCAAAATAAAAAGGGAACTGACCATATGGGAAAACACTTTTGTCAATGATAACTTGGAGAAGGGTTGATCTCCAAAATATATAAAGAACTCACACAACTCCACACCAGGAAGACAAACAATCCAATTAAAAAATGGGAAAAGGACCTGAACAGACACTTCTCCAAGGAGGACATACAGAGGGGGCCCACAGATATATGAAAGGATGCTCAACATCACTAGACATCACTGAGAAACAAATGTAACCACAGTGAGATACTACCTCACATGGGTCAGAATGGCCATAATTAACAAATCAACAAACAACTGCTGGTGAGAATGCAGAGAAAAGGGAACCCTAGTTCACTGTTGGTGGGAATGCAGACTTATGCAGCCACTTTGGAAAACAGTTGTAATTTCTTCAAAAAACTAAAACTGGAACTGCCTTTTGTTCCAGTGATTCCACTGCTGGAATTATACTGTAAGAATCCTGAAACACAAATTCAAAAGAGCATATGCACCCTAATGTTTATGGCAGTGTTATTTACAATAGCCAAGTTCTGGAAACAGCCTAAGTGCCCATCAGTAAATGAGTGGATCAAAAACTGTAGTGCATTTACACAATGGAATACTATGCAGCAGAAAGAAAGAAGGAACTCCTACTTTTTGCAATAGCATGAATGGAACTGGACATTATTATGCTAAGTGAAATAAGCCAGGTGGTGTAAGACAAATACCGTACAATCTCACTTATAACAGAAACCTAATGAACAGAACAAACAAATGAGAAAAACAGAACCAGAGGCATGGAAACAAGGAAGAGATGGACAGTGACCAGAGGAAGGAGAGGGGGTTAAAAAGGGGAAAGAAAGGAAAGGGTCTATTGAAGGAACATGTATAAATGACCCATGGACATGGAAAACAGGGTAGGGATTGACTGTGGGTATGGGGGTCAGCAGGGCAGTATAGAGCAACCAGAGAATAAGTGAGACAACTGTAAAAAAAATTTTTTTTAAAGAGAATCACATAATTAGAGAGGAAGTCTCTTGGCTAAAGGAGGAATCCCAATTAGTAAATCTAGCTCATCTGAAAGGCTACAGAAACACACAAAGAGCTATAGAAACAGAGAATATCCTTTTCAGTCTCCACTTCTAGTAATATAGATGGGAATATTAAGTTGTTAGTAGAAAACTGCAAACTTACTTCCCATATCTCTGATATCCTTGACCACCATTTTTTGGCCATACCAAAGATGAATTCATATATCTGCCTTCAAGTACGTATTTATAATATCAATCTATTATTTATCTATCTCCTACCTAATGACTCTATTTATTATCAGTTTTATTGAATTATAATTTATACATTAAAGTTATCAGTATTAAAAATAATAAAAGCCCATAGTGATTACTCAGGAGCTCTTCAAGTTAAAAATCCCTTGAATGTGTTAAGCACTAAGTGTCCTTAATCTTATCTCAAACATATTACAACAATCACATTTGCACACTAGTTATGTATAATACATAAAAACATCATTTCTGACAATGAACCTACATTTATCTCAGACTAGTTAAACGCATTCATAGACCAGAACTTTATTCAAGCTGTCACCACTACATTTTATCTTTAAAAAAAGAATCAAGCTAGAAAATGATATTAACTATAGTTACAGTAAGAATATTCTAAAGTTGATAACAGAGTGAATTGCCAATAAGGTTTTCTAAACATATCAGTCCTATCATATCTCAAAATTTATCAATGACAAGATATAGTACATATACAGTAAGACTGTGATTGCGGGGAGGCCCTGACATTAGACCTGCCCACCAGATCTGAAGAGGTACAGGCCCAAGTGGCAGCAGAAAATTCAGTATGAATAAGCATAGTTCAGGAAAGCAGGCATCAGATAAAATATGCAGGTGTTCAAAGAAAATGGGGCGAGAAATTTTGATAGAATAATCCTTGAAAGTCCTACACTAGACAGTCGGTCCTTGAGATGTATGGGCAGAAGCTACAAGGTCCTACTTATGAGAATGAGGCCCAAACACCTTGCCTCCAAATGCCTACATTAGGAATTGTGAAAGCAAGGCAAAGGATGCAGAGATAAAAACCATGAAGTTAACTAGATAAGAAGTTCTTGGAATACAGGCAAAAACAGAAGCACAAGCCTTTAAAGAATGGTATGTGAAACAATGAGAATGACCTCTGGTGATAATAACCAAGCAGCCAGATAAAAACTCAGAGCCCAACAGGCTATCCTACTGTAGTCACACCTAGGGAGAAACTGCTGGAGAGAACCTGTTAAAGGGCCAGTGCGCAAAACTTTGTTTGCTACCACTTACCCTGGGCTGTTGCAGAGGGAGGGCAAAGTGGACTAGAGATGCTGGAGGAGAGTCTGGGGTTGGTGGCTCTAGAAAGCAAACTGACAGAATAGCCACCAGGATACCTGTGATGAGTCATTCCTCATACTACAAGAGCCGTCTTTCTCAGCCAAAACACTCCAAGTGGCATCAGCCTGAAAGGAAACAATAGCCCCCACCCATAGGAATTACTCTGCCCCAGCCTATGCTGCTTAAAGTGAGTTGCTGATTACAGCTTGAGACTATATCAGTTATTAGTTTAATGATCAAGGTGGGGAAACACAAAGCAGTAGCCAAAATGGGAAGACAAAGAAACAGACCCCAAATGAAAGAACAAGAGAATTCTTCAGGAGAGCTAGATGAAATGGAGGCAAGCAATTTATCAGATAGAGAGTTTAAGGTGATGATTATAAGGATACTCAACAGCATAAAATAAAACATAGAAACCATAAAACTGTACAAGTCAGAAATAAAGAATGCAATATCAGAAATAAATAATACACTGGGAGGAATAAACAATGGGTTAGATGAAGCAGAGGACCAGAGGATTGAATCAGTAATTTGGGAGATGAGGTAGGAAAAAATACCCAGGCAGAGCAGCAAAAAGAAAAAAGAATTCTTTAAAAATGAGGAGAGCGTAATTAACATTTTGGACAACATAAGGCATACCAACATCCACATCATGAGAATACAAGAAAAAAAAGAGAACAAGAAAGGGACTGAGAACCTATTTGAGGAAATAACAACTGAAAAGTTCCCTAATCTGGTGAATGATAAGGACACAGAAGTCCACAAAGCTCAGAGAGTCCCAAACAAGATGAACCCAAAGAGGCCTACACTGAGACACATCATAATTAAAATGACATAGCTTAAAGATAAGGAGATAATCTTAAAAGCTGCAAGAGAAAAGCAGATAGATACCTATAAGGGAGTGCCAATTATACTGTTATCTGATGACTCAACAGAAACATATCAGGTGAAAAGGAAGTGGTATGAAACATTAAAGGTGATGAAAAGGAAGGACATACAACCAAGGCTACTTTAGCCAGCAAGGCTATCATTTAAAATTAAAGGAGAAATAAAGAGCTGCCCAGACAAGAAAACACTAAAGATGTTTGTTAACACCAAACTAGTATGGCAACAAATGTTAAAGGGCGTGTGGTAAGAAAAAGAAAAAGAAAATGGGAGGAAAAAAAGAGTAAAATAGTCTAACAACAAAATGACACTTAATATATACCTATCGATAATCACCTTAAATGTAAATAGCTATAATGCTCCAACCAAAGACATAGGGTAGCTGAATGGATAAGAAAACAAGACTCACATATATGCTGCCTCCAAGGGATCCATTTCAGATTGAAAGATACACACAGGCTAAAAGTAAAGGGATAGAAAGAGATATTTCATGCAAATGGAAAGGAGAAAAAAAGCTGGGGTAGCAGAACTTATATCCAACAAAATATACTTTAAAACCAAGATTATAGTAGGAGACAAAGAAGGACACTACATAATGATAAAAGGAACAATCCCACAACAGGATATAACCCTAGTAAACTTTTAGACACCCAACACAGGAGCACCTAAATATGTGAAGCAAATCTTGATGGACATGAAGGGAAAGACTGACAGAAATACAATCACAGTTGGGGATTTTAACACCTCATTGACTACAATGATAGGTCTTCCATACCGAAATTCAAATAGAAGATAGTGGTTTTAAATGACACACTAGATCAAATGGATTTGATTGATATCTTCAGAGCATTTCATCAAAAAGCAGCAGAATGTACATGCTTTTCAAGTACACATGGAACATTTTCTAGGTTAAGCCACATATTGGAGCACAAAACAAGTCTCAATAAATTTAAGAAGACTGAAATCATATCAAGCATCTTCTCTGAGCACAATGCTATGAAACTAGAAATCAATCACAAGAAGTAAAATGAAAGTCTGACAAAATCCTTATTTCACCTTCAATTTTAAATGAGAGGCTTGCTGGATACAGTAGTCTGGGTGCAGGCCTTTGTTTTTCATTACTTGGAATATTTCTTGCTATTTCCTTCTGGCTTGTAGTGTTTC
Organism: Pteronotus mesoamericanus; assembly: GCF_021234165.1. Taxonomy (NCBI): domain Eukaryota; kingdom Metazoa; phylum Chordata; class Mammalia; order Chiroptera; family Mormoopidae; genus Pteronotus; species Pteronotus mesoamericanus. The sequence goes on along the minus strand of NW_026555329.1, from coordinate 43,894,177 downwards.
TGTTGAGAAATTAGCTGCTAGCCTTATCAGAGGTCCCTTGTATGTTACTAGCTGCTTCCCCCTTGCTGGCTCTAAGACTCCGTCTTTGCATTTTACCCTTTTAATTATGATGTGTCTTAGAGTGGGCCTCTGGATTCATCTTGTTTGGGTCCCTCTGGACTTCCTGGACTTCTGGACTTGCATGACCTTTTCTTTAAACAGAAGTTTTCTGTCATTACTTTTTAAACAGTTTTTCTATCCCTTGCTCCTCTTCTTCTCCTTCTGGTATCCCTATTATATGGATATTATTATGTTTCATGTTGTCTTGAAGCTCCTTTAACCCATCTTCATTCTTTTTGAGTCTTTTTTTCATTTTGTTGCTCTGTCTGCGAATTTTTTTCTACCTTGTCTTCCACCTCACTGATTCAATCCTCTGCTTCATCCAACCTTCTTTTAATTTCTTCCACTGTGTTCTTCATTTCAGATATTGTATTTTTCATTTCCTCCTGGCTCTTATTGATAGTTTCAATGTCCTTTTTCATGATGGTGTAGTTTGCAGTAAGTTCCTTGAAGCTTCCCTGGAGCTCTTTGAAGTTCTCACTGAGCTCCTTGAGTGGTTTTATCACCATTATTTTGAACTCAAAATCTGATAGTTTGGTTATCTCAATTTTGTTTGACAGTCTATCTGGGTATTCCTCCTTTCCTTTCTATTGGGGGTTGTTTCTTTGTCTCTCCACTTTAGGTGACTCTTCTTGCTTGTTTCTACCTGTTAGGTTGATCTGCTTTGACTCCTTGTCTTCATAATGTGATCCTTTGTGGTAGGAATCCTATGGGACTCAGTGGTGCAGTCTCCTTTTTCACCTGATCTTGATGCTTTTGCACTGCCCTTCACGTCTTTTATGTGGGCTCTCTGGTTGTATTTGGGTTCTGGTTGTTGTTCAGTTCTTCTTTGGTGGGTTCTTCTCTCCAGCTGACTGAATGAGAGTCACTCTGTCCTCCACATTTTGTATACCATTGTACAAATGGTACCAGAAAAAAAATACCAAACAACCCAGGAAACAGACCCACACAGAAAAAAATAACCTCCACCTACCATTGCACTATCAACAGCAAATGAACCAATATTAATAAAGGTGTAAAGAGATTAAGACTATTATAAGAAGGAAAATTGAATATGAATGACTAACTGAAGTATAAGATATTTTGTGAGGGTAGAGGGAGGGGCATAATAACAGTAGGGAATAGGAACAAGGCAAAGCAGGAAAGAATAAAATTTACTTCCTAACTAAAAAACGAAGGAGGGAAAGTGGAATGGAGAGAGGGGAAATGTATGGTATCAGGTTAAAACTGAGATTTAAAGAAAAAATATATAGATATATCTGTATATAGATATGTATATATCTAGTGATAGAAAAAAGAGAAAACCACAACAAAACAAATATATGTATACATAAATAAACAAAATAATATGGACCCAATTGTAGAAAAAGCTCCACCACCAAAATATCAACAACAAATTAGCTAAGATTTATATAGGAGGGATGGGAATAAGAGGGCAAAAGGAAAGACAGAAGAGCTAAGAGATGTCTAGAGGAAAGATAAGTTATTTTGAGAGAACAGAGGGAGAGGGAATACTATGAGTACAGGATGAAAACCCAGCTAAGAGAGGTTTAAAGTTTAATTTAAAGTTTAAAACTAAAAAAGGAAAGGGCAGGAGGAAGGCAAAATGGGGTAGGAGAGAGGTACAGTGATTTGAAATTTTAAATACGAAGACAGGCACTATCTAGAAATAAGATTGAAAAAGTGTAACAAAAACCACTTTATCCACTACCTATGAGCAAAGATTAATAAAGGTGGAAAGATACTTAAAAGTATTTTAAGATTGGGAGAAGGAAAGTAAGATGACTAATGACAATCACAAATGGTTTTGAGATGCTGGAGGGGGAAGCAATAGTAATAGTACAGAATAGCAACAAGTCATAGCAAGAGAGAAAATAGAATTTAAAACAAATATATGAAGGAGGAGGAAGGAGGGAGTGTGGATTAAGAGAAGGAAAGAGGAATATGTGAAATTTGAAACAAACTATATTATAAAACCTGGTGCCATATTATGCCCAAACTTGAAGGACATGAAATGAAAATTAAACAGCTTTTCAGGGAAGAAGATGGTGTCCTGTTGCCCCTGTCTCTATTTTCTTTGCTCTGCTGGGCAAAGATAAGATAAACAGCAGGTTATTAGTCACATATACCCATAGCCCAGGGGAGGAAGGCACTGTACACTGTAAATTGGGGCCTGAGGAGCTGTGTAGCACATAGTGTCTGGCAAAGGGCCTTTTTCTTCTCTCCCCTAAGGGACTCCTGGGCCTGACATCACCTCTCTGCAGAGCCTGTAATCCTACAGGTGGGTGTTGGGTTCTCCTATCTATGAAAGGCTTTGGCTGACTGCAGCAAATCTCAGGCATTCAGTTCCTGCCTTCCAGATCCAAGCCTGTCGCTCTCTCACAGGAGGTTCAGCCCGAATTCTCCACTCTGCTGCCCTGTACTCTTGAGTCATGCTGGATCAGTCCTCCCATTCGGTTAGTGTATTCTGTGCCTCTGAATTTTTGGTTAGCAAAGTTTTTGTGTCCCCACTGAGTTTCCCCTTAAAAAGAGCTTCTGAATGGTCCCTATGCTATGGCACCAGTCTCTGGGGGTCCTGTTCTACACATGTTCCCCCTCTCCAAAAACACACAGACTCTCCCAGTCAGGGTTGGCCACCTCCTTTCAGAGCTTCCGACAGTTTTAGATGGTTTTTCTCTGAATCTTTCCCAGATGGAGTTAGGAAGTACCCTGCGGCCATATTCTAACATGAGGCACTGGAGGTGTGCGCACCCCTCTCCCTCCAGAGATCTTTAGCCTTGAGCATGGTTGTTCCCACCATGCTGTTTATGGAGCCCACACAACCCAGGCCTTCTCTTGCCACCCTGATTGCTTGTGTTTCCTAAACCTATTGATCTACAGCAACCCTATTCTGTGCAGTCAGCAGTGCTTGGCTGGGCAGCAGTGGCAGTCTGCCTAAAAAGCCCAGGCCGTTGACTCCCCAGTCTGCCTAGGTAGACCATGCCATCAACCCCCTGGCTCCCCTTGGAAGGGCTAGTTCCTGCATACATCTGCACACTCCCCACACTCTGGTCTGTATAGGTGCTCACTCACAGACTCTTTCACTCTGCTCTGTGTTCTGACTTCAAATCCAGTGCGTGTCTGTGAGCAGATGAACGGAGCTGCCAGCTACTCTGCTGCCATCTTGGATTCCCCCCAACTGTCCTGGCTTTACTTACATAACCATGGTTATAAATTACTTGATTACTCTTTTATCCCTCTAATAATAAGCTTCTTGAGGTAAGGGATAATTCCTTATTTATCAGTGTACTTATCCTTGCACTTAATACATTCATTGCATGATAATGAAGAACAACAGAATGGCAGAGTATTTTAATCTTACCTCCTCTTCACTTCATGGGTGAAGGAGTACTCCCCTGCCCTAGAGTTAGGGTGATAGCCAATCACAATACCCAAACTAGACAGATAAGATCAACAGCAGGTTATTAGTCACATATACCCATAGCCCAGGGGAGGAGGGCACTGTACACTGTACAGGACCACAAAGGAATTACCCTCAGGAACAAAGTGAACAACAGGGGCAGTGGTAAGTAGTCTTTGTAGCATCAAGAGGGGAGGGTACCCTCTTGTTCCCACCAAAAAATGTGACTGGCTTGTCTGAATCCATGAGCTAGCAGGGAACTAAAACACTACTCAGGAATAAGCAAGAACTGTGCCTTGTCTGTTTGATAAGGAGGGTTGTTTGGCTAGGGAACCTCAGGTCTTGGAGATGAACGGGGAGACAAACTTGCAACTAGTTCTCCTGGCTCCAGATGTCAAGGCAAAACATCATATTAATATAAGGTCATACACCCTACAGGATTTTATTATTATTATTTCATCATTTCTGGTAACATTACATTGTCCTCTGGCTTCCACAGATTTTCTAAAACCTGTCATTATTCTTTATGTTGCTCCTCCAAAGATAACATGTCTTATTCTCCTCTGCTCTTATTTCAGAAGATTTAGGGAAATCAGTTTAGGGAAATTCTTGTCTATTTTTTTTTTTTTGAACATTGTTTAATTCCATTCTCTCTACCCTCTCCTTTTGAAATTATAGTAACACATGTTGGAGCCTTTAAACATGATCTACATGTATCTTATGTTTTTTCCTGCTGACATTCTTTTCTTTATCCCATTATTTTTTTCTATCTTGAACTTCAGTTTGGATATTTTTATTGACTTGTCTATGAATTCTCTAATTCTTATTGTGTGCAATCTGTGGTTAAATTCATCTAATGAGTTCTAGTGTTTGTATTGTTTAATGTCCATTTAATTGATTTTATATTTCTGTTGAAATATCCTGTCTTTTTATCATCACAAATTTGACTATCTTTTCCTCTATTTTTTTACACATTTACAATGATTATTATTGGAGTTCTTCCTCTTAAATCCAATGTCTGGATCATCTATGTCGGTCTCTATTGAATTATTTTCTCTCTTACTCATCAGTCACTTTTTCCAGCTTTATCACATCTACAAGTTTTTAACTGTGTAAACATTATAAAGGATGTATGACTAAGCCTCTGGATTGTGTTAACTTCCTACAAAATTCCAGGATGTTCATGTAAATTTTGTTCTGGCAGGCAAGTTGAATTACCTAAAAGATTGCCATCATTTTATCAAGAATTGGCTTTAGCCTTTGTTAGGGTTAGTTATTTCAGTACATTCCTAGACTTAGTCCCTTACTCAGAGGGAATGGTCTTGCCAGGTTCTCAAAGTAATAATGCGAAGGACTGACAAAGCCTACTTTTGGCAGAGCATATTACAACTTTTAAAGAACTTTCTCATATTTTTATTTGATCAAATACAGGTTCCCTTACTAAGATAACTAAAAGAGAGTATTCAGCACATGCCAAAAACATCCAAAAGTTCACCCTAATTAAAGGCTAGTCCTTGTCTAAGGACTACTTAAGGGTTACTTAAGCAAGCCACCATTAAATAATTCATTCAATACATATCTGTTGCACCCTATTATATATTCTTCTCGGTACTATATTAGACACTGGGAATACAAATAAGAACAATATACTTTCAAGAGGTCTAATCTAAAAGTTTATGGTTTAGTAGGTAAAAAGAGAAATGAGAGGGTTAACAAAAGCAAAATGTTGTTCTCTCTCACTTTGTTTCAAATTTTTCTTTTTGTGGTTGTATTTTGGCTTAAGTTTTCAATGCTTATATCTATATTCTAAAAAAATCTGTGAAGACCTAATGTGATAAGAAGTGTACAAGTAAATGTTTATTACTATTTGTGGATTTGTTTACACTATTAATCTTTAATGGACAGGCTTAACATATATCATGTCCACATGATTTACTGACTCAGGCTGCATCGGGTTGCACAGATGTCCCATGAAACTCAAAAAAAAAAAAGAAAGAAAGAAAGAAATTAGGCCATATAAAGAACTAAGAGAAATTATGTATTTTAATGTCTCTTGGAACATATCAGAAATTTGTGGTGGGACAAATTTGTTGCTCAGTATTTTAAGGTTCTGATGGATTTTTATTTGGCCATATTGAAACCTAGCACAGCACTTTAGAAGCTATCCCTTGAATATAACTGTATCCACTATATCCAGTCATCATAAAAGTTAAAAAAATCATTATGGAGCAGCAGCAACAACAACAAAAAAAAATTGTTTAGAAAATGTCATACCTAAAAGAAGATATTAGTAAGTTTTAAAATAGTTAATAATAGTAAGTATTAACCTGTTGTCAGTTAACAGCCCTCCCTCTAAAGCAGCCCAGAAGGGAAGTCCACCTTTGAATCTAGTCAGGATAAAATCACTGGAATTTGTATTAGATTCAGAGTCTCTTTAGTCTAAGATATATTCAGCTCATTTGTGTATACTGAAAAACAAAATATTCTCTATGTTGCAGTCTCTAAGAATATTAAATACCCAGCACAATTGGTAAGCTCAGGAAACAGGTTTCTGACTCAATTTATCCACTACGGACCCCTTTTATCTGTCCAGACCAGAATGTTATCCTAAATTGTGGATGACTTTGCTAAGACTCTGAGAACCTAATAAATTCTCTAAGTACTCTCTCAAGAGATAGAATTCATCTCCCTATATCAGATCGACCACAAAGGGACTGATCACTTGTAATTATAGTGATGGCTATCATTTACTAAGTTTACCATATATGCTTACCATATATGCTAAATTCATTTCATGAATTACCTTGTTTGATTATCTGCATAACCATAATATATGAGTATCATATATTTACTGTTGAGGAAACTGAAGCATTGAAAAATAAGCAACTTCCTCAAGCAATTAATTAGCAGAGCCTCCCCAGGAGTTAAGGTGCTATTGCTTTTCTGACCTTGAATTTACTGCACAATCTCCTTAGATATCTACCTGGTGCTTTCCTTCTGGTTCAAGATGATATCCTTAGATTATTGTTATTTGAACATACCTTAGATCACAATACCCTTTATAAACAGTTTATTACGCTATCCAGGTGATTTCACAACAGCCATCCTCTGCCACCAGGTACCCAATACTTCACTTTTCTTTCAGCTGCATATATGGCTGCATGGTGTACGTATGTATGTATGTGAGTGTGTGTGTATTTTGAGAGTCACTTGGTAGGACTCCAAACCACCTCTCCTGAGTTACAAAAGCTTCAACTTTGTCTAGATCCAATTGTTGCTTCTCTTCCTTAAATACTCTAGCTCAGAGACAAGAAACTAGGATTCTCCACTAACTTGCTATATAGCCTTAGGCAGATCACTTCAATTTGCCATGTCAGAATTTCCTCACTTATAAATTTAGGGTGTTGGACTGGTTCCTTCCAGTTATAAAATTCTATGATTTTAAGATCAAACATGAAATCATGATAGGAGGGTTGTAATAAAACAATGAAAAGAAAGAAAATGGTCTGTCTAGATCTTGCTTATTTTATTATGAGTGTTTGGAGCTATTTTATACACTTTTACATGCACTTAGAGGTATTTAAAATGAGGACATTTTATAACTTAAAAAACAAGAAAGCCCTCACACACATGATATTTAAAATGTGGCTCCAGAGTTCATAGCACCCTCATCATGTATAAATAGAACATAGCATTTACAACCACTTACTCTGTAATATATTTCTTTTGGCTGAAAGGTAATGTTCAACTACATAAGTTCTTAAGAACACTGACTTTTGTTCTTTATGCTGCTGGGTAAAGTAATGCTATTTTGTAAAAACACAGTGTCCTTAGGCATTCAATCTAATTATTACTGTTTTTCTGTAAATAATTATAATGGCTCCCATTCATTGAGCACACACTATCGGGTCTGACTCCATGCATGGCAATTTATATATATAATCCCATTTTTCCTACAAGCCTGTATTATTATCCCGGTTTACTAATAAGAAAATCAAGCCTCAGAGTTTACAGAAGCTTAGCTGAACACCATTAAATAAGAAACAAAGATGAGACCCCAAGGCTGTCAAACTCTGTTCTGCCATTCTAGTTCAAAATAGCTTAAAATAAATCTGCTCACTACTTAAATAATAATGGTAGTAAGAGTTATTGAATATAGACAAGTTTGCTCACACCACTAAGACCAAAGATGTGGATGAGATGGTAACAATAATAATAATAATTGTAACAATAACAATATCTTTAAAATTATTTGAGACTCAACTATTTCTACCATTTAACACATTTCCACACCACATCAGAACATGCTTTAAAATTTAAATGCCAAAAAAATAATTTATGAGGGAAACTGTAATTGATCACTTTGAAATCCTAAGACTCATTTTTTCTTACTGAAAATTGATTATAAGCAGACTTCTACTAGCCCAAAGAGAGACACTTAACAAATGTTTTGTCAGAAAATGAGGGAAAAAAAAAACTTGTAAATGGGGAACAGAAATAATATATGGCCAGTTGTAAAATCTGTTTTAAATATCATAAAGTTTATGGTAAACCTTAATTCCAAATAAACCCCTTGATGTTGTAAACATACACTGAGCTGGAGTGTTTAAAAATATATATACAGAATCAAATTCTCCATTGCAACATTAATTTTCCATTACCTTTTCAATAGTATCCTATGAAAACATACACATATAGAAGATGAATGCTTTATAATAGCAACACATTGGAGCCAGTGTAATGAGGTTTATGTCACTGTTTCCATTTAAACTACTTTTTTTTAATAGGTTAATGACTGGACCATAAAAAAGCAATTAAGTAAAATGTGGCATGTGTGTTCTTGGTAAGTAACATTTTTTAAAAAGTATAAGGAAACTAAAAGCAACTGTTGACCATTTGGAAGAATTTTTTTTTTCAATTTCAAAAAACAAGTACTGTAAGAAAAGTCAAACAAAAGCTTTTGGCAATTAGATTTATAAATATATTTTGGAAGTTAGTTGCCAAATAACTTAATTCTATCTTTTTGTATAAAACAATCTGTGATTTCAAAAACTTTGATATGCACTTTCTTACTGAATATGAAATGCATCAGCACTAAGTATTTTTCTACAGTCACTAGTCACAACATTTTGAAGTCCAGGTATTCCTAGAATGTCGGTACCTTAAAGAGTAATAATGGAATTAAATGTGAAATCATACTCAATTTAAAACTATAGCTCTGGTTACTGTTGACACTGCTGAGAATATGGACCAGGATACAGGGATACATAGGTTATGGTGACAGCTCTGCTGCTTGATACTTTGTGTGACTCAAGCAAGCAATTTAACCTCTCTATGCCACAGCATCCCATTTTAAATCTTTTAATAACAGCAGTGCCTGTCTCATAGGATCCATTCATTCAAAAACATTGAGTACCTACTCAGGCAAATAGCTATAAACTATATTTCCTGGAACTTGCTTTATTTAAATATAATGTAATATATTCTTAAATCATAGAAATTTTTCAAAATGAAGTACTACTGATTCTTAGTGATTATATGTTTTAGAGGTGATGTTTGTTTTGACAGCTGGTTAATTCTCTAATATGGTAAGGATGCAGAGATGCAAACCATCTCAAATCATAGTAATTACTTGGCTATTACAGAACACATGCTTAGTTTAAGTGATATAAATTAGCAAAGTTAGCCAAAGGACCTGATGTTTAATTCAGCAAATATTCAGTCAGCATCTATTTAAGGGACATATCAAAGATCATATCCAATACAGATTAACTGGAATGTCTTGAGGAGGTTAACAACTCCAAAGATTTTTATGTGAAGGAAAAAAAGAGTACATTCTAGGTAGGGGGAAAAAGAAACATATGGTAATACTAATACAGTACACAAAATGACCGGGAACATGTTTGCCTGTCACAAAGTGTTCAAGACAGCAGAAAACGAGTCTGGACAAGAAGTTATAGCTAGATTGTGAAAAGTCCAAGAAACCATTTATACATAATTGAGTGGAAGTTTTGTTGATAGTTTTTCCAAAGAAATACATGAAACAATACATATGGTATTGTAATGGGGCACAGCCAGGACCCCCCAAAGGATATTTGTAGGGTGGACTAGAAATTGGGGTGTCCAAGAAAAATATATTCTCCCCACCCCAAGACAGGCCACTGTGGAGGATGGGAGACCTGAGGCAGGGCCATTGAGAGTTACTTTGTGTATCAATAACAGGCCAGCTTCTTACCTGAAGTGGAGCAGGGCCTTTGAGAGTCTTTTTGCATGTCAATAATAGGATAGCTTCATTCCTCATATACATAGAGGGTTATTTTTCATCTCAACAAGGCTAACCAGGAAGGTCTGAAAAACTTTTAATACAGAATGTAACTGGAAGAGGGAGGAGGAGAGACAGGGGCCTGCTGGAGAGACAAAGGGACACAGATTCTAGGGAAGAATATGAAGACCATGCAGTAAGAAAGAGGGGAGAAAGGACTCTGGCTAGTGGGCTATGAGAAGGTGCACATGGTTTTGAATTAAGAGCTGGAGATCACGGCGATGCAGTGGATGGTGCTGAGAACCACGAGAGGCCTGCCTAGCCAAGCCCCAGACTTCCGTTTTTCTTCTGAAGGATGGTACCCCTAACTGGCCTGGCTAGCCTAACTGGGCAAAAGGGGGAAGGGAGGACTGTGTGTGTTTTAAAGGGATTTTGAGATTTAAGAGCAACATTTAGCTATTAACCAAACCTGTATAACTTTTGAATAAATAGTTCCTTTCCTTTTCACCAAACTCTGCCACTGAGAGTCATAATTCCAAGGGCAGCTGGCAAAGGACCTACAACTGAGGGACCCAGGGGAAGGCGGGAGGGGTGTCCTTGTTTCAGTAATAGCATCTGGGCACCCCCCCCAACCATGGATCTATTGTTCGATAATAGTATCTTTTAGTACAGTGCCTGTCATATACTAATTATTCAAAAATTCTAGCCAATAAATAATTTATTTATTAAAAATTCAATTACACTCCATTTTAAATACTAACAAAATACTAACAAAGCTTCTATGTTAAAATTAATGTACAATAGTTTCTTAGGTTACCTAAACCTGGTCTTCATCTGGGAACAAACGACACAAGTGGAATACATTGTAATTCAAAAGTTAAACACCAGATCACCAAACTATAGTCATTGTTTTAATATTTAAGGGAAAGAATTGGGGCAAGAGAAAGGGCTCAAGGATAGAAGATCAGAACCCTTCCCTGACAACTGTGGAGAAAGACCTACAATTTTATGTGGATGAGTCACAGCCTACGGTTAGTGCATAGCCTGAGGGATGGTGACAAATATCATCTTTAAGACTTAATTTATTTTTAGAGACAGGGGAAGAGAGGGAGACAGAGGGAGAGAACATCAATGTGTGGTTGTTTCTTCCATGCCCCTCACTGGGGACAGCTGGCCTGCAACCCAGGTATGTGTCCTGAATGGAAATGGAACTGGTGGCCTTTTGATTTGCAGGCCTGCACTCAATCCACTGATTCACAAATGCCAGTGCAGCTTTGGGGATTTCTTAATGAAGACCTCCTTAGACCCAACCTCCTTAGACAGTAGGGGTCATGACTACTGTTTGGCTCACCAGTGTGTCTCAGTACCTGGCACATAGTAGGTAATTAGTAAATAGGTGTCAAAGGAATATATTACAAAACAAATTAACAGGTTCATGAAATTAGGACCAATCATCCTTCCAGGCCATTGGGCAAGAGGAATGCTGAGTTTGGATTCTGGTAAAGGATCCTGGAGCCTGGTCTGGCAATGAAAAGGGGTAGGGTGTCACTTCCCTGAGGGCTTCTGAATGCAAATGTTAATGACACTAGAGGTGAGAAACTGAGGAGAAAACAAAAGAAGAGGGAGGCAATGGATCTTCAGGAACTTGACAGTAAGATGGAAAGTTAGAAATTTAGATGAAAGTTTTTGCACAGCAAAGGAAACCATCAACAAAATAAAAAGACAACCCACAGAATGGGAGAACAAATTCACCTACACATCTGATAAGGGGTTAATATCCAAAATTTATAAAGAACTTACAAAACTCAACACCAGGCACACACAAAAAAACACAATTCAATTAAAAATGGACAAAGGACCTCAAAAGACACTTCTCCAAAGAGGACATACATATGGCCAATAGCCGTATGTAAAGATCTTCAGTGTTACTAATCATCAGAGAAATGCAAATTAAAACCACAATGAGATATCACCTCACACCTTTCAGAAAGGCTATCATCAATAAATCAACAAACAAAAAGTGCTAGTAAGGATGTGGAGAAAGGGGAACCCTTTTGCACTGTCGGTGGGAATGCAGACTGGTGCAGCCTCTGTGGAAAGCAGTGTGGAGATACCTCAACAAATTAAAAATGGATCTGCCTTTTGACCTAGCAATCCCACTTCTGGGAATATATCCAAAGGGACCCGAAACATTAATTCAAAAGAACATAAGCACCCCTGTGTTCATTGCAGCATTATTAACAATCACCAAGGTATGGAAGCAGCCCAAGTGTCCATCAATAAATGAGTGGATAAAACAACTTGGGACATTTACAGAATGGAATTCTACTCAGCTGTAAAGAAGAAGAAAATTTTACCCTTTGCAACAGTATGGATGGACCAGAAGAACATTATGCCAAGTGAAATAAGCCAGTCAGAGAAAGACAAACACCATACGATTTTACTTATATGTGGAATCTAATGAACAAACTGAACTAACAAGGGAAATGGGGACAGACTCATAGATGGAGAGCAGGATGACAGCTAGTAGGTGGGGGTGATTAGGAGGTGGAGGGATCAAGCAAAAAGGAAAAAGGACTCATGGACATGGACAACAGTGTAGTGATTACTGGGAGGAGGGGGACATTAGAGGACTAAATGGTAATGGAAAAAAATTCAGTAAAGATTAAATCAAATAAATAAATAAAGTGAAAAGTAGACACTAAATGCTGGAAAAATCCCCAGAGCTGAAAGGAGTAGCTCCTAAAGATATTTGAAGGTTGCCAAATGTTCTCAGGAATGAGTTAAGAAGCATCTATTTCAGCTTTCTACCTGGCTGGTAGACAAGATAGTGCAAATCCAGAGATGTGGGAAGGTAGCCTACTTCACAGCCTGAATGGACCAGGCTACTGGAGAGAACTCAGGGTGGGGACATGAACAAATGTTTGTCCCAGTTGATAAAAACGCAGGTTAGATAAAGGAAATACTGCAAATGCAGCTGGAAAAACTGGTAAGAGCCTCAAGAGCTTCCATGTTAAGGGAACTAGATTTTAATCAATAAACCTTAGAGAGACTTTGTAACTTTTCAAGAAAGAGACCTGATCAAAGCTCTGCCTTCTCAGATCAAGAGAGTATGTATTATAAAAACAAAAAAACAAACAAACAAACAAAAAACAGAGAAGAAGGTATAGCTTGTACAGTAGACCAGGCCAAGGAAAATGAGACACTGATAGGTTGTTCCATGGAAATGAGGGTGCAAACCATAGCCACACAAAGAGCCAGGAAGAGAATCTCCCACCCAGGACTTAGAAACTGCAAATGAAATATGCAGACATATTTGTAAAAAGCATTTACACAATCTGATCTGACTCCTGCCCACTTCTATACCTTTATTTCCCATCACTACTCTCAAGAAATTTCTACTGCAGCTAGTAGCAGTAATACACCCCGTTTAGTTACCCACCCCCCGCATAACTTCACAGAATGCTATTACGTCTCGCCAGAATGCCCTTTCCCTACCTTCCTCATTGTTCAACTCTTTTCTTGTGCTTCAAAATTCAGCTCAGCATCTGATTTTCCTAAACTTTTCTGATCTTGCACAGTCTGTGTACTCCTAAAGCAGCCTTCTATATCTCTGCCAAGGTAATTAGCATATACTAAGTGCTAATTCAGATTTTCTGTTCTCCCTCCTATAATATAAACAGTCTCACACAAAAACATAGTTTAATGCAGAGGTCAAGAGCAAAGGCTACAGATTCTGTAATTTACCACCTACATAACATACTTGGACATTATCTTCCTCTGCAAAATGCAGATAATATCAATCTCACAGGACTACTTCAAGAAGTATATGAGACAATACATAAACTGATAAATACAGTGACTGTGATGGCAAAGGCATTAAATAATATATTAACTCTTTCATTAACTCTTCTTGTGATGTTGTAGATTTAACAATGAAGAGAACGAAGCTACTTGCCCTAGGTAACCATAAAAATCAATGACTACAACCAGACTTTCTACCAAGATATTGTCTCTCATACACACTTCCATTGAGAAATGCTGCTTGACAATGGAACTTCTCAGCAGTAGACTTCAACTGTAAATTCACAAAGAGATAGCCAAGCTTTTAAGTTAACGCTTCATTTCCTCCCATACATATTAGACAAGAAGAAATGTGAAGTGCACCATCATCATCAGAGCAGCATAAATTGTTCCCTTAGTTTCTCCCCTTCAATTTATAACCAGCAGGACATTCATAACCCAACAAAGGCTTCTATACCCAGTACACCAGAATGCCTGAGACATCCACACATCAATATATACAATGATGGGTGATTTGGACCTCGTGAAAATGGTTAAACCATGAAAGCATCAGCAAAACAGGGGGAGCAGCAGCAATGGTGCCCTCGAGCCCAGCAGCTGTTGGAGTACCAGTGGCACCCACTGACACCCAACCATACCAGCAGTGGTTATAGTAACCATGACCCCAACAATAGCACCTACAACTCTGATGGCAACAACAACCTCAGTGACCCTGGCTACCCCTCTGTCAAAGGAGGCAGAGGGTGGGAAGAGCATGCTTCCAAAAGCTGGTTTAGAATAATAAAAAAAAAAAAACTTGTTCCATAGCACCACCTACTAAAAATGAAAGAAAGGCTAGTAATTCCTAACCCACTGAATTGTCAAATATAAAAGGAAACAAAGCTCTACCTAATAAGAAAAGTGTTCATTACTTCAAATGTACCGGCAGAGGCACATCTCATCAAACACTGTCAAAAATCACAGTAATATGGTATCACAAAAAGAAAACGATAACTCTTTAGCAACCAAACACAAGCTGAGGATGACTGGGATCCAAATGATAGATAGAGATTTCAAAATAACTGTTATGAAAAGTTCAATGAACTACAAGAAAACTCAAAAAAAGCAAATCAATGAGCTCAAGAATGAAATTAATAAACAAAAGGAATACTTTATCAAAAAATACTGAAATTCTAAAAAAGAACAAAACAAAAATTCTGAGGCTGAATAACTCAAAAAATTGAGATTAATAATGCATTAGAAAGCAATGGGAATAAAGAAAATCTTATGGAAGAAAGAATACTAAACCTGGAAGATAGAAATCTGGAAATAATTCAATCAGAAGAGGAAAGAAAATGAAGATTTTTAAAAAGTGAAGAAACACAATGAGAACTATATGAGTCAATGAGAACTATAGACTCCAGCAGAAGATCCAACATGAAACTAATGAGTATAACAGAAGAAGGGAACAGAGAAGTTGTTTAAAAAATTAATAGCCATGGAAGTTATTAATTTTCCCAAACTTGGTGACATAACTTGATATACGAGTGTATGTAGCCATTTATCGCCTTACTGTCTCAATGCAAAAAGACCGTCTCCTAGACACATTGTAAATATGCTGTTGAAATTCAATGATAAACAGAATATTAAAGGCAGCAAGGGGGAAAAAAGAAAGTAACCAACAAAGGAACCCCCATTACACTATCAGCAGGTTTCTCAGAAGAAACTGTACAGGCCAGAAGAGAATGTAATGATATATTCAAAGCATTGAAAGATTAAAATTGCCAGCCTAGAATACTCTATCCAGCAAAATTATCCTTCAGGTATAAAGAAGAAATAAAGGTTTTCTCAGACAAATGAAACCTGAGAGAGTTTACCACAACTGGACATTCCTTACATGAAATGTTAACAGATTCTGTTCTATCTGAAATAAAAAGACAAAAAGTACACAAAACTGAGTGAGGTGATAGACCAAAAAAACAGAAAATTTTAATTTCATTTTAGAATGTGTGTTAATCACTTAATCATCACATAAGGGTTAAAGAAAAAAAGCATTAAAATAACTATTGCTACTACAATTTGGTAACAAACACAGCATAAAAAGGGATAGTTTCTGACAACAAAACTTTTAAAAAGGGGATGAGGGAAGTGATGAAACTTGTACAGGCAAATGAAGAAGAGATGCTTAACAGCAGAAAAAGAACTAATTTATCTATGACTATTTTATCTACACAAACCACATGGTAACAACAAAACAAAAATGTAGAGCAAAGACATAAAACATTAAAAAAGGAGAAACCAAACAAATCATCATAGAAAACCAGCAAACTAAAGAAATTGGCAAAAGCACAACAAAAAAACAGGGATAAAAACAATCAGAAAACAAAAGATAAAATGGCAGTAGTAAATAATCACCATAAATGTAAATGTAATAAACTTGCCAATCAAAAGGCACAGAATGGCTATATGGGTTAAAGAATAAGACCCAACAATATTCTGCCTTCAGAAGACTTCTCTCAGCTCAAAAGACAAATACAGACTCAAAGTGAAGGGGTGGAGGATGATACTCCAAGCAACTGGTAACCAAAGGAAAAAGGGTATAATTATACATATTTCAGACAAAATGGACCTCACGCCAAATCTAGTAAGGAGAGACTAAAATAGGTCATTGTATAATGATAAAGGGGCCAATACATCAAGAAGACATAGCAATCATAAATATCTATGCTCCCAACATGAAAGCACCAAAATACATTAATCGAATGCTAAGGGATTGTAGGGAAAAAATAGACAATAATGCAATAACAGAAAAGGGCTTCAATACCCTACTGCTACCAATAAACAGATCATCCAAACTGAAAAATTAAAGAGGAAACATTGGACTGAATCACACTGTAGAACAAAGAGATTTAACAGACATATTTAGAACATTCCATCCAAGAGTAGAATACACATTCTTCTCAAGTGCACATGGAATATTCTATAGCATAGATCATATGATAGGCCACAAAAATAATGTTACCATATTAAGACTGAAAATAATGCAAACATCTCTAACCACAACAGCATGAAATTAGAAATAACAACAAAAGAACAGTGAGTAGATCTCCAAATACATGGAAAACAAACAATACACTCTGAAACAACCAATGAGTCAAAAGAAATAATGAAGGGATGCAAAAATTACCTCAAAACAATAAAAATGAAAATGCAACATATCAAATTTTGTAGGATCAGCAAAAGGAGTTTGGAAAGTTTATAATAATAAATGTATATAATAAGAAATTAAAAACATCTCAAATAAACAACCTAACTTTATACCCCAAGGAACTAGAAAAACGGCAAATTAAGCCCAATATTAGCAAAAGAAAATAAAAATTAGAGCAGAAATAAATAAAATAGACACTAGAAAGACAATGGAAAGGATCAGCAAAACTAAAAGCTAGTTCTTCAAAATGATAAACACATTGACAAATAATTGGTTAGACTAAGTAAAAAAGAGAAGACTCAAGTAAATAAAATGATGAATAAAAAAGAAAATATCACACCTGATACAATAGAAATAGAGAATTATAAGAGAATAATTATATGCCAACAAATTATATAACTTTGATTATAGCATGTTGTTATAATTTTTCTATTATGAGTTATTGTTTTTAATCTCTTACCATACCTAATTTATAAATTAAACTTCATCAAAGATATGTATGTATAAGAAAAACAGTATATGTAGGGTTCTGTACCATCTTTGTTTTCAGCATCCAATGGGAGCCTTGGAACATATTCCCCCATGGAAACAGGTGAATTACTGTATTAGCAAACTAAATTTAAAAAATACATTAAATAGATTATATATGACCAAGTGGGAAATATCCCTGGGACACAAGGGTGGTTCAATATATGGAAATTAATATATGTAATTCATCACAGCAATAAAATCACAAAAAAATAAAATTCACAAAATCCTCTCAGTAGATGAAGAAAGAGCACTTAACGAAATACATCTTTTCATTACATAAAAACCCTTAAGAGATTGGGCATAGAAAGAACATACCTCAAAATAATAAAGGCCATCTTTGACAAACTCACCACTATCATTATACTCAATGGAGAGGAATTGAAAGGGTTTCCTCTGAGATCAGAAATAGGATAAGCTGCTCACTCCCACCAATCCTACTCAATAGAGTACTAGAAGACCTAGCTAGAGCAATTAAGCAAGAAAATAGAGAGATGATGATGGATAGATAGATAGATAGATAGATGATAGATGATAGATAGATAAAATAATGGCCTCCAAATCAGGAAGTAGTAAAATTGTGACTATTTGCTGATGATATAATCTTATATAAAGAAATCTAAAATAAATCTGTTAAAATTAAAAATTTTGTCAAAGCAGCAGGTTACAAAAGAAACATACAGAAGCCAGTGGCATTGTATACATTAATGACAAAGCATCAGAAAAAGAAATAAAACTATCTCAATCACAATAGCATCAAAAACAATAAAATATATAGGATCCAAGATGGCAATGGAGTAGGTGGAAGTTACATTCACCTCCTCCCAGGACCAAACTGGAATTACAAATAAATTACAGAACAATCAACATGAATAACCAACTGAGGACTAGCTGAACAGACTGTTACCAACAAAGATTTACAGAAGTCACATTGAGACTAGTAGGCAGAGGATAGACACATAAAGGCCTGGCCCTACAATCACATGCAGCAGCTAACAATACGGAGGTATATCTCAACTGTAAAAGGTCTGCCCCAAGGAGCGTGGGCTCTCAAGCCCACACTGCGATCCCCAGCCAGGAGCACCAGATCTGGGAAGAAAAGCCTACATTACATCTGGCTATAAAAATAAGTGGGGATTCTGACAACCAGGGAGAAATGGAGTCAGCTAGAAACCCAGATGCCCTCTGACATGGCCAGAGTACAAAATCTCATTCACAGCCACTCACCCAGGCTGTGCTGGAAGGATACAGGCTGTGCTGGAAGATGGCAGAGCAGAAAAGAATCATGTAAGAAGAGACTGGGTTTCATGGCTCTGGTGAGAGAGCTGTACTGAGTCCCTTTTTCACAGTACAAATGCCATCTTTCTTGGGTCGAGCACTCCCCTCTATATGGCATCACACAGGAGAATGCAATAGCCCTGCCCTTCAGGCTCCCTTTACCCACCCTGGAAAGCACACTTCCTTGTGGAGGAGTCAGCTGCCTGGGTCCCTGGTATAGAGGTTCAGGAAAACTCACAAAATCTCTGACTGAGTTGTGTGGCTCTGGAGTGGAGGCCCTTTCCCCTACCTTCCTGCAAGCCTTACTGGGATCACCCACTCATGAGAGATCCACTAACCTCATCCTACAGACTCCTAGCAACCCCACCCTGTTGAGGTTGGCTTCTATAAGAGGTCTGGGCAGTATTCAGGAAAAACTGAGCTGTGTAGCTCTAGGAAGGGGGTTATTTTTCCCTTGCATTGTCACACTGTACAGAATCCTTGCTTTACACAGCCCAATCTTGGTATGTTTGGGCCTAATAAAGTCTGTTGGCCTCACCTTGAAAACACCTTGAGGCTCACCCCACCACAAAGGTCTAAGGTCACTTGCAAGGTGGCAACTAACCTTGGTATACCCTGGGATATTTTTGGGTGGCCTCAGACCCAGCACTGGCACTGTGTTTGAAATCTGGTGAACATGATTCACTTCTACCTGATGATTCACTGAGAACCTACCTTACACAACTCATATACCACCAAATACTCTTTTAATGACTAAGTCTAATAGGCAGCAAATAGGAAGAGGCAGGTAGAGGCAGATCTCAAGGTGCCTTGAGCCATTTGCTGACCTGTCCCTGGTCTCAGTGTTGGTGAAGGCCAGCCTTAGTGTATCGCCTAGCCATTCCAATGCACACCCAAACCTACCAGGGGCGGTCAAAAACTGTAGATCACTTTGTAGCTCCAAGCAGGTAGCTCAGGCCAGTCACAAGCAGTGTCTGACATGTACCTCCACCAGAGTCTCTCCCCAGAAACCCCAGAACAAACACACCCAGTGGCCAGCTTCTGACAACATCAGAGCAGGATCCAATTAACTCCACAAGCACCACATCAAAAAAAAAGAAAAAAAGAGATCTCAGCAGGCATCAGACCCTGCTGAGGCAAATTTCATTACCTTTGGTCAGTACTCACATGGGAGCTCATAAATGGTAGTTGGTGTCAACTCCCACCGTCAGCCATCCAGCGGGTCAACCACATGCACAGAAGGGCCAAAAGCATGAAGGCTCAATTACAAAGGAGGGTTCACATAATCCCTACAAAAGACATTCCCAGAGCACCTAGCTCAGATGATAAAGAAGACTGTTCACTGGGACCCACAGGACACCTACTACATAAGGCCATCCTACCAAGACAGACATAGAAGATCTATCTAATACATGGAAACAAATATAGGCAACCAAAATGAGAAGACAAAGAAACATGCCCCAAATGAAAGGCCAGAAGAAATCTCTAGAAATGAACAAAATGAAATGGAGACAAGCAATGTACCACATACATATTTCAAAACAATAACTATAAGAATGCTCAAGGAACTTAGGGGAAGAATGGATAAACTTAGTGAGAACCTAAACAAAGACACAAAGCAAAAAATAAGACATAAGAAATAAAGCATAAAAGAGGACATAAAAACCATAAAAAAGAACCAGTCAGAAATGAAGAATACAGTCTCATAAATGAAGAATATACAAGAACTGTGCAGTAGATTAAATAAAGAGGGGATTGAATCGGTGATTTGGAAGATAAGGCTACAGAAAACACCCAATATGAGCAGCAGAAAGAAAAAAAATTAAATGAGGATAGACTAAGAACCACTGCGACAACATGAATTACAACAACATCAGCAACACAGTGGTACCAGGAAAAGAAGAGAACGACCAAAGGATTGAGAACCTACTTGAAAAAATAAAAGCTGAGAATTTCCTTAATTTGGTGAAGGACAAAGACACACAAGTCCAAGAAGTACAGAGTCCTAAACAAGATGGACTCAAAGAGGCACACACCAAGACGCATCAAAATTAAAATGCCAAAGGTTAAAAACAAAGAGAGAATGTTAAAAGCTGCAAGAGAAACACAGTTACTTACCTACAAGGAAGCTACCATGAGACTGTCAGCTGATTTCTCAAAAGAAATATTTCAGGCAAGAAGGGACTGGCATGAAATATGCAAATTGATAGAAAGCAAGAAACTACAAAAAAGACTGCTCTGCCCAGCAAGAATATCATATAAAAATTGAAAGAAAAATAAAGAACTTCCCAGACAAGAAAAAGCTAAAGGAGTTCATCACCACCAAACCAGTATTACAAGAAATGTTAAAAGGACTTCTTTGAGAAAAAGTGAGAAAAAATACCAAAAAGAGAAACATAGTTATAAAGAATAAAATGACATTAAATACATACCTATCAATAACCACTTTAAATGTAAATAGCTTAAATAGAGTCTCACAAATAATGGGAAGACAAAGAAACAACCCACATTCGAAGGGAAAGGAGGAATCCCCACAAAGAGAACTAAATGAAATAGAGGCAGGTAAACTGTCAGATATTGAGTTCACAACAATGGTTCTAAGGAAGCTCACAGAGGTCAGTGAACTCAGAGAATTACAAAAAACTACGGGGAAACTACAAGGAACTTACTGCATATTATATCAGCAGGAAAAAGGACATAGAAACTATCAATAAGAGACGGGAGGAAATGAAGAATACAATTTCTGAATTGAAGAACACAGTAGAAGGAATCAAAAGCAGGCTAGGTGAGCAGAGGATCGAATCAGCGAGCTGGAGGACAAGGTAGAAAAAAGCTCCCAGAAAGAGCAAGAAAATGAAAAAAGACTCAAAAAGAATGAAGAGGTGTTTAGGGAAATGTAGGACAACCTGAAACATAATATCTGTATAATAGGGATAGCAGAAGAAGAGGATGAGGAAGGGATAGAGAACCTGTTTGAAAAAGTAGTGATGGAAAACTTCCCCAACTGGAGGAGAGAAAAAGTCACACAAGTCCACGAAGCACAGAGGGCACCATTCAAGAGGAACCCAATGAGGCCCACTCCAACACGTCATCATTAAAATGGCAAATATCAAAGACAAACAGAGAATCCTGAAGCAAGCACGGGAGAAAGAGGTAATAACATATAAGGGAGCCCCAATACGGCTAGCAGCTGACTTCTCAACAGAAACACTGCAAGCCAGAAGGGAATGGCAAGAAATATTCCAAGTCATGAAAAGCGAAGACCTGCAACCAAGACTGCTCTACCCAGCAAGGCTCTCAATTAAAATGGAAGGTGAAATAAGGAGTTTCCCCAACAAAAGAAGGCTAAAAGAAGACACCTCTACCAAACCAACATTGCAAGATATGCTAAAAGGACTGCTCGAAGAAAATGAAGAAAAAGAGTCTATGAATAACCAGTTCCTTTCACAGTCACCAATACTTGGTATTACCAATATTTTTAATATGCATTAATCTGATTGTGACAATGATGTGTTACTGTGTTACTTAATTATTTGTTGAAACTGAGCCTGTTTTTATATATTTCTTGCCTGTTTATATTATTTTTATATGACATTTTGATATTCTTTATCCATTTTTTGACTAAATATTTGTAGATTTTTTCCATAAAAAAACTATTAACCCTTTTGTTAGATGTATTGTAAATACTTTCCTATTCTATTACTTGCCCTTTAACTTTTTTTATATGTATATTACTGTACTGTCTTTAATGTTTAGTATAGTCATATTGTCAGTATTTTCATTTATATCTTCTGGATTTGTATATTTTACTTCAGGGTAAGAAAAATGTTGTTTTGTGTTTTCTCCTATAACTCATTAGATTTTAAATATTGATTTTAACTCATCTGAATATTTCTTGTATAATGTGTGAAGTAGGGCTTTGTATCTGTTTCATTTCAAGTAATAGTGGTCCATGCACATTATTTGTTGAACAAGCCTTATTTTCTCCATTGATATGAAATATCAATTGAATCATATATTACATTGTCAGACAGATATATATGTTTCTTTCTAGAATGCTCATTCTGTTTCATTGATCTACTTGATTATTTCTGTGCTGGTGTCATGTGGGTTTAATTGCTGAGACTTTATAATGGTTTTAAATTTTTAATATTGTATAATGAATTCTGACATTTTTTAAAAAATAAAATCATTCTGCATCTTAAAAAAGTAAGAAAGAAGGAACTCCTACCTTTTGCAACAACATGGATGGAACTGGAGAATATTATGCTAAGTGATATAAGCCAGTCAGTGAAAGACAAATACCATATGAACCCACCTATAAGTGGAATATATTCAACAAAATAAACTAACGAACAAAATAAACTAACGGACAAAATAAACCACCGGCACGGAAACATGGAGCTGAGTGAAAGTGACCAGAGGTGATGGGGAAGGAGGACAATGGCTGAAAGAAGGGGAAGAGACTAGATAAAGAACACGTATGAATGACCCATGGACACAGACAACAAAATGGGAATTGACTGTGGGAGTGAGGGTGGGCGTGGAATGGTTAGAGGAGGGCAAAGAGGGAAATACTGACACAACTGTAATAGAATAAACATGATTTCAAAATAAAATAAAAATTAAAAACCATAGTAAAATGATGGTTACCAGAGAATAGGTTCACAGGGATATTATTAATGATGTGTAAGGGTACAAACCTGTAACAAGTCATAAATAAGCTATAGAGATCTAATAAATAGCATAATAAATGGAGACAGTAATATTGTACTATAATGATATAATATAATAAAAAATGCCTAACATGGCAATCATATTATAATATATAAATACATCAAAGTAACACACTGTATGTCTTAAATTTACAAAATGTAACATGTCAACTTTATAAAAGAAGAAAAGAAAAAAATGGGAAGACAGAGCTACCAAAAGTCCAAACTAAACTTACTATTAATATATCTTCGTGACCAGAAACCATTTGGTGAAAGTAACTTTGTATTGACTGATAATTATAGCTTTCCTCCTTTTTTCCCAATTGAAGCCAAAATTAGCTTTCATTTTCAGTAATGAATCAAGTGACTTATGAGTATATTGGGAATTCTGCCTGGGCTTTAGTGTTGGCAAGCAACATGCAAAAGTGAATGTGGTTAATTGAGTAAAAGAAAAAAATTAATTCCTGCTATCAGATCTCTCTTTACACTACTTTTGAGGAACAGCAACATGTACAAAAATCAAAAGGGGTACCTGGAAACACTAAAAAAGGAGCCGGTGCAATGCTGGCCACCTCCCTTAATTATGCTCAGATCCACTGTGATCTAACAACTTGACAAAGTGAACAGAGTCATGAGTAGACAAAGAAAAACAATAAAGACTACAAGAAGGAATAAGTAGCAGTAAGACAAAGCACACCACAAGAACAGACAACCCCTGGTGAAATAAAACATAAGAACAGACAATTCCTGATGAAATGAAACTGCTATGAAAGGCAAATGACAACTTTCAAAAGAAATAAATATGATAAAGAGGAGTGAAAGTGATTCAATTTACCATTAATAGATTTTCTACACATAATAAACAATTGTTGAATTATGAAAGTAAACACATGCAGAGTAGTATTGGCAGAACAGATATATAAATCAACGGAATAGAACACATGAACCCAGAAATAGGCCCCCCAAAATATGTTCAACTGACTTTTGACAAAAGTACCAAAGCAATTCAATAGAGGGATGATACCTCTTTCAAAAATGGTCTGGTGCAATTTGACCCAGAAGTCCCACTTTTTGGAATATATACTAGGAATCCCAAAACTCCAGTCAGAAAGGATATGAGCACCCCTATGTTCAAAGGAGCATTATTCAGAATAGCCAAGATCTGTAAACAGCCCATGTGCCCATGAGCAGATGAGTGGATAAAAAAGCTGTGGTATGTTTACAAAGTGAATTACTACATGATTATAAAAAAGAAAGAACTCTTACACTTTGGAACAGCACGGATGGACCTGGAGAATATTATGCTAAGAGAAGTCAGTCAGTCAAAGAAAGACAATTATCATATAGTCTCTCTCATATGTAGCATCTAATGAACAAAATAAACTGAAGAATAAAATAAAACTAGAGGCATGGATACATGGAACAGATCTCAGAGAGGAGGGTGGGAGGAGGAGGAACTGGGAGAAATTAGTCAAAGGACATATATGCATATATGCATAGCCCACTGACACAGAAAACAACAACAATGTCATGAATGCCAGGTGGATGTGTGGTGGTGTGGGGATGGTAACAGTGTCAACAATTTTTTAAAAAAGAAAAAAGAAACTTATGTAAGCACACAGAAAAAAAGAATGATATACTCAATAGAAAAACTGAATAATAATCAGCAAACAAGATTTTACATAAATGAGGGGAGGCCCCAAAAAACGGAAATTTATTTTAAAAATGCGTATTAATTCTTACATGTTTAAACTTCAGTCACCTTCAAAGTACTCTCCATTTGATGCAATATACCTATTCAGACTTTTTTTCCACTGCCCAAAACAGTCTTTGAGTTCAATTTTAATGCCGTTCAGTGCTTCTGCCATTCTTTGTTTCATCACTTCCATATAGGCAAAGCATTTCCCTTCGAGGACATTTTTCATCCAAGGAAACAACAACAACAAAAAAGGTCGCTCAAAGAGAAATCAGGTGAATAGGGAGGGTGGGACATGGAGGCCATACCATTTTTGGTCAAAAACTGCTGAACACTCAGTACAATGTGGGCAGGTGCACGCATAAATCAGCCATTATAAACTGGGCAAACACAATGAAAGAGTCACAAAAAAATTCACTGAAGCTGAACAAAGCCTCTCACAACAACACCAGCTGGTACACTGATACAGGACACTTACCTAGCAGGGAAAACCTGTACTAAAAAGGGGCCCACCCCCAGAAGATAATTCTGGTTTCTTTTTGGGTCTCCCTTTGTAAATAAAATATAATTTCTTACAATAAATGGAAAACATAAATCTTATCTCTTAATGACAGAGTACTTTTTTCAATAAATCTTATACTTGAACACACAAAAAAATGTTTAACAAATATAAAATCTGACAAATTATATGGTCACATCTCATTATAAACCAATAAATTAGAAAACCATAATAAAAATTTATAAAGCTGAGCCTCTTTGAAAATTGATAAATATTTTCCCAAATAATCCCTAGGTCAGAAAATAAATTATAAATGCAATTACTAATTATCAACAAGACAATGAAAAGGAAAGACTACTTTATATTGAAACTTTTCAGATACAGATTAAGTCTTACTTATAAAAAATGTACAGCCAGAAATATCATTTAAAAAAATAAAAATAGAACCAGTATACATTTCAATATTTAAAAAGCCACAAAATAAATCTTAAAAAACTCATATATAGAAATTGACAAAGAAAAAGATGGAAATATATGAGAAAAATATCAAAAATTGATTCTGTGCTGAAACCAATAAAGTACATAAAATCTCACAGGTCTTACAAAGAAGAAATATAAATTGTTGAAGTAGGCAAGAGAAATTAAAAAGATACACAGGAAAGTAGAAAAAATGCATAAATAATACACTCAAATCTATGACAACATATTTGAACTTCAAACATAAATCAATAATTTTCTTTTATTAAAGACTGATTGATTTATGTGTGTATGTATGTTTAGAAAGAGAGGAAATGAGTGAAAAAAGACAGGGAGAGAAACATTAATGTATGGTTGCTTCTCATACACCCCCAACTGGGGACTTGACCTGCAACCCAGACTTAAGCCCTGACTGGCAATCGAACCAGTGACCCTTTGGCTCACAAGCCAGCACTCAATACACTGAGCCACGCCAGCCAGGGCAATAATTTTCTAAAAAGTAGAATTTGCCAAAACTTAATGAAAGTATTAAATAAAGATCAGTAATGATGGTTGTCAATTATAATCACAAAATGATAATTTTTAAAGGCATAAGTCCAGGTTAATTTACAACTGAACTCTTTCCAAGTTTTATAAGGCTCATAATTACAATATTATTTGAATTATTCAGGTTGGAATAATAAATAGGAAGCTTCCTAACTCATTTTTTAAAATTTTAAACTAGCAAAAACTGATTTTAAAAAACAGAAAATCATAGTCAAATTTGACTTGTGATTATATGTGCATATTATGTCAATAAAATATTATCTAATTGAATGTACCAATATTTGCAGTATTTCAAAAGAATGATGCAATATAATCAAGAAGCAGGGTTTATTTCAAGAAACCAAAGATTACCAAAAAATAGAACAGATTCTTTTATGCAAACTTAAAGAAACACTTTTATTTACATATAATCTATAAATGGTACTGAAATCCATGTGATAAAATTCAGTATAATTATTTATAAGAACTCCAAGTTAGATTGAAAGGAAATAAATAATGTTAAATACTATATAAAAAAGCAAACCATTAAAATCAGAATGACTCTTTATCACCACTGTTATCTAAAACTGGATTTTGAGATTCTAGTATATGAAGATAAAAAATAAAATAATTGGCATAAGCAGATGACATAAAATTATACTTTAGACATATATTTTATAGCTAGAAACAGAATAGACCCTTAAAAATTACAATTTATAGGGTAATGTCACAAGGTGACTAGGTAGGCTATATGCAAACCAAAATTTTACATCCAAAGAACAACATTCAGCAATTAAAATTTTCTTAAAAATCGCTATTCACAATAGTAAATAACAATTTACTATTTAAATAACAGAAAATTATAAATAGTCTATGTAGATAAAAAATTTTATTCTTAAATATAAAATAAGATTTGAACAAGCAGATAAGTAAATCATGTCCTTGGAAAGGAGGATTTGATGCCAAAATATTATAAATATATATGCTCCAAAAACTATAGATTTAAAAGCAACCCAATTAGAGTCACAATCATTTTGAATTAGATTAAAATGAGTTCAATATTGATTTGGAGGAATAAATGTCTAAGAAGAGAAAAAATATAAAAACAGAAGTAAGTTGAGGACTTGCCAACCATCATCTTAAACAAGATTCTAGTGCACTTAAAGGCAGCACTCAAGAACCTCCCACAACCACTTCAAAATTACAGAACAAATATTATTCAAAAATACCTGAAATCCAGATAAACATAAATCCGACAACTAAGGGTCTAAAGAAGCCATCTCTAGACCAGTAAGAGGGGTAGAGATGTGGAACAGGCTGGTCCCAAATCCACATCAGAGACAAGCAATCTACTAGATGCAGAGTTCAAAACACTGGTTAAAAATTGGGAGGGGTCTGTGGAGGTGCCCGTACTGGGTCAGAGGTCCCCAGCCCAGGGTTCTGGCACCAGACAGAGAAGTCCCCATAACTTCTGGCTGAATAAACCAGCGGGGATTATAGCTCAGTGAGACAGAGAGCTCTGGAGTGTCAGTCTTTCTTATTAAAGGGCCCATACATGGACTTACTTGGACTCACTCACCTCAGCTCCAGCTCTGAGGAAGCACTCTAAAGGTGTCAGGCACATATGGGGAGGAAATGAACTCTGGTTTCAGGGCAAAGAGTGGAGGGATAGCTTTATCCCAGACAGAACTACGGTCACAGGCTATTGTTCTTTTGCTTAGCCCATTCCCAAAGAGAAAGCAGGCAAGCACCTTATCTGAGTCTCCATCAACCTGATTCACACTGTGCACCCCGCCCTGGTGATTCCCTGAAACACTGCCCCATCCAACTTGCATGCCCATCCAAGCTGTTTCCAGTTGCTTTTTCATACAATTGACCACTCTTGCTTCATGATTCAAACTTTAATAAATCTCTCAAACATGCAGCATCTGGCCCCTACATATGACATACCTCTTGCTAAGAGTCCCAATCCTGTCACTAGCTGCATATTGCCTCAGTTTGCAGCTTGGCCTCTCCCAGACAACTCCAAGCCTAGTACAAGTAGCAGCCATTTGCAGATCACTTTGTAGTTCATGCCAGAGGACCCCAGGCAGGACACAGGCAGCAGCTAATCTTGGCCTGTCCCTTTCAGGAGGCCCTACAACTAGTGTCTCCAGTACAAAGCTTCAGACCACATGGAAGCACCACCCAATCACTTCCACAAGCAACACACACATGGGACTACTCAGTGGCACCAAAACCTTGCTGAGGCAAGTCCTCCAAAGGGTCATCCCCACACAGTAGAGCCTCCACTGTGGTCTCAGTTAGTCCTCAAAACTGATCAGCCTAAGAGTACTTCCTTTGCATTGATGTCCCAACAACAATCAAGGCTCAGCTACAACAGAAGGGTATAAACAGCTAACAGGGTGTGCACTTGAAGCATCTAGCTCAAGTGACCATGGAAGCTGCTTCACTGGAACCTTCAGAATACCTACTATGTAAGGCGCTTTAACAAGACAGGGAAACATAGCAGTTCTACCTAATACATATAGAGGCAGCCAAACTGAAGAAACAAAGAAACTGGTCCCAAATGAAAGAAGAGAACAAAACTACAAAAAAAGAACTAAACAAAATGGAGACAAGCAGTCTACTAGATGCAGAGTTCAAAACACTGGTTATAACCCTAGCTCATGTGGCTCAGTGGATTGAGCACCTGCCTAAGAACCAAAGGGTTGCTGGTTCAATTCTCAGTCAGGGCACATGCCTGAGTTGGGGGCCAGGTCCCCAGCAGGGGGCACACAAGAGGCAACCACACATTGATCTATTTCTCCCTCCCTTCCCCTCTTCCTAAAAACAAATAAATTTAAATACTTTTTAAAAACATTGGTTATTAGAATGCTAATGAACTAAGAGGAAGAGTAGATAAACTTAGGATTTCAACAAGACATAGAAAACATGAAAATGGAGAAAACATAAAAAAGAACAATCAGAAATGAAGAACACTTTAATTGAAATGAATAATATATTACAGAAAATCAATACTAGAGTAGATGAAGCAGAGGATCATATCAGCAATTTGAAAGACAAGGAAGAAGAAAACACCCAAGCACAACAACAAAAAGGAAAAAAATATCCAAGAAAATGAAAATAATTTAAGGAGCCTCAGCAACAACTCAAGCATACGAACATTCACATCATGGGGGTGCTAAAAAGAGAAGAGAGAGAACAAGAAATGGAAAAACTATTTGAAAAAAAAAATGCCAAAACTTCCTTAATATGGTGAAGGAAAAAGACATACAAGTCCAGAAAGCTCACAGACCAAATAGGCCAACACAAAGACACTTTATAATTAAAATACCAAAGGTTGAAGACAAAGACAGAATCTTAAAAGTAGCAAGAAAAAAGCAGTTAATTACCTATAAGGAAGCTCTCATAAAACTGTCAGCTCATTTCTCAAAAGAAATTTTGTAGGCCAGAACAGATTGGCAAGAAATATTCAAAGTGATGAAAGCAAGGACCGACAACCAATGTTACTCTACCTAGCAAGGCTATCATTTAGAATCATAGGACAAATAAAGAGATTCCCAGAACCCCCCCCAAAAAAAGCTAAAGAATTACCAAACCAGTATTACAAGAAATGTTAAAGGGTCTTCTTGAAGAAGAAGAAGGAGGAGGAGGAGGAGGAGAAGAGAGGAGGAGGAGGAGAAGGAGAAGGAGGAAGAAGGAAGAAGAAAAAGGAGGAGGAGGGGAAGGAGGAAAGGGAGGAGAAGGAGAAGAGGAAGAGGAAGGAGCACAACAAAAGTATGAATAATAAATGGCCATAAAAAATAAAACAAAATCTCACCATTTGAGACAGCAAGGATGGACCTAAAGGATATTACACTAAGAGAAATATATCAGTCAGAGAAAGAGAAATACTATAGGATTTGACTAATGCATGGCTTCTAAACAAGAATATAAACACACAAGCAGAAACATTCATAGACACACAGAATAAACTGATGGTTGGCAAAGGGGAATCAGTAGGGGACTGAGTGAAAGGGAGAAGGGATTTGAGAAGTAAAGATTGGTACTTACAAAAGAGTCATGGGCATGTAAAATACAGCATAGGAAATAGTCAATATTTTAATAACTATGTATGGTGGGAGGAGGGTACTGGAAATATCAGAGGGAACACTTTGTAAAGTATATGACTGTACTAACTACTATGCTATATACCTGAAACTAACACAAAATATTATTAACTACAATCTATAATTTTAAAAAAATTTAAATAAAGGAAGTAGTTCATTAAAATATAGAATGCATATATGTAAAAGCAAAATTTTCAATTCCCTTCTTATTGTGAAACTTCAAATACACACAAGAGAGAACAACATGAAAAACCATCGTGTACATGTCACCTAGCTTCTACAATCACCAGTATCTTGTTATTCTTTTTCTTTTATCTAGTGTTATGTATATTTTCTGGAGTCCTTTTAAAAGTTTCAGATATCATATGGTTATACCCATATGAATTTTCATACATATCTCTAAAATACAAGGATTTTTTAAAAATTACATTATCACACTTAACAAAGTTTTTTAAGTACTTTAAATACAAAGCCTGTGTTCAATTTTCACCAACTGCTTTAAAAGTTTTATATGGTTTAGTTATTAGTCTGTTCAATACTTAGTTTGTTCAATTGTTTATTAGATTGTTCAAATTAGAATTCAAATAAGATTTACACATTGTAAAAAAGTGCTACAAATAATTATTTATTTTAAAAGAACTGAATCATAGTAATTCTCAATATGTACAATATTTTAAAATGACAGAATTTTATTTTAGTAACAAGAATGTATTTATTCAAAATACTGCCAAAACTAGCCATCCATCTACAAGTAAATTAAGCTGCAAATTACTTCCCATCATTTCATATGGTATAAAGATAAAAATGTAAAAATAAAAATGAAATAAAATTTAGGAACATAAATGACGGGGAAACATTTTAATCAAGATCTTTTTAATTAAAGGTAGAAAACCCTAATGTTCTAGAAAAAAATCAAACATGTTTGTTAGACAAAAAATAAAAACATAGCCAAAGATGAAGAATGTATTGGGAAAATTTTATTATTATAAAGAATTTCTACATATTGATCAGAGAAATATTAAAACAATGGAAAATATAAACTGAATAGGAAATGCAAATATCCAATATTAAAATTAGCATTGTTATTCAATTTATTACCCATTAAATAGGGGAAATTTTTAATGATAATATACAGAATGATAATATATAGTATTAGAGAAATTTAGAGATAGGAGAAAAGCACTTTCATATACTTTTGGTAAAATGTGAATTGCTTCTGCATTCTCTTAAGTTACAGCAATCCCATCTTGATAATCTATATTGTGGGTATAATAGCCATAGTTTATACATATTTAAAAGAATGTTTATTGTAGGATTTATTTTAGTGGCAAAAAAAATGGAAATAATATATTATCCATCAATGGGGAAATAAATCATGTTAAATTTAAGAAATATTATGCAACCACCACTCAAAAGAATAAGGTCTTGGCCCTGGACCAGTGGCTCAGTTAGTTGTAATGTTGTTCCATACACCAAGAGGTTTAAGATTCAATTCCTGGTCAGGGCACATACCTAGATTGTGGGTTCAATCGCTGGTCAGGGAGTGCAAGGAAGACAATCAATCGATGTTTCTCTCTCACATGTCTCTCTCTCTCTCTCTCTAACCATATCTTCTGGTGAGGATTAAAAATATATATAAATTTTAAAAAGAATGGTATCTTGGAAAGAGAAATCTCCATGATCATGACAGATTGGTTAAGTATTATTACCTTTTCTTTATATTGATTGGTATAATATGTAAAATTATAACTCAATATTGTGATTTACATTTATTTGATAAACAATGACATGGAAAGGCTTTTCTCAAGTTCTTATTGGCCATTTTTACTTTTCTTTTCTATAAATTAGCTCTTAATGTTTCTCTTTTTTCTATTAGGATTTTCATATTTTCCTTATAGGTTTACCAAAATTCTTTACACATAAGGTATCAGTCATTGACCATCAAATCATGTTATAAATACTTTTATTTACCATATAATAGTGTATATGGATTGAGGTTCTCACATACACATGTTATAAATTTTTAAATTGTTAAATCTATCAGTAATTTAATTTGCCCTTATATTGGACATAAAATGTACATTGCCACCCAAAGAGTATATAAATGTTTTCACATTTTTTGAGTACTCATAAAGTTCTAATTTTTACATGTAAATTTTTAAACCATCTGGAGTTTATTTTGGTGAATGAAATGAGTTGGGAATCTGACTCTCCCATGAAAATAAGGTTTTTGCATGAAACAGCAGGCAGGAGCTCCAGGAAGGAGGTCAGACATAACCAAACAGTATTTTTGAGGGGGAGCCAAAAGGAAAAAAAAAACAAAAACTAGCTATGGAAAGCTGGCTTACAAAATAGTAATTACCCCATGTATAGAAAATAAACCAAGCACAGAGGATATTTTCCTGCTTGGATATCCCATGTCTCCAACTTCTTTCAGACTGCTGGGTCACTAATGTAAACTTATCCAATTCAGCCATTCAGCTATAGGTCTCAGGGAAGGAGCCTAACATCATAGAAGAGAATACTGATAGGAACCAAAAAAAGTGAATCCATGCTACTGATTGGCAAATACATTGTCAGGATAAATCTTTTTCACTTAAGAATGTATAAATATAAAGATAAAGTGATACCCATAAATATATCATGCCCTACAAAAGAAAATCAATGCAGCATGTAAGAGGTAAAGAGCATATTTTTAATATAAGTATAAATAACCATAAGTAAATTGTGAAAAGCATTTATAACCTCAAGGAAATTAAAGAAAACACACTGGACTCTCTGAACAACAAAAAATGTAAAGATGAGCTAAGAAAAACAAAACCCTATAGATAAAGAAAATCAACAGATCAACTGAAAGAATGGATGGAGAAAAGAGAGAATGGCTTCATAGAATTTAAAATTGTGCTAAAAGGATTTAAAGTTTGGAAGCCGAAGTGTGCAGAGGATGTCTCAAAATGGGTGGTGAGGAGTTTTTATAGGCAGCAGGGAAAATCCCTGGGCATGATGCCAGAAACCACGGCCACCACTGGGACAACAGCAAAGGAGAGCTGGGTCAGTGACGGCAGACTAGTGGCTCCCTCCTCTCCAAGTTGGGAAGTCACAGACCTGCACGAAGAGTGGCTTGAAAGCTAAAGTCACTGGGGAAAAAGCACACATATACACAGCCGGCGGCACAGCCCAAATGGGGCAGCAGTCGCCAGTGGGGACAGTGCCAGAAAGTTAGGAGGATCCGGGCAGCACCTGTAGCTGGGAGAAGAGGTGTGCCCTAACTGGCCAGAACTGACATAGATTCTATTTGCCAGGGAGTTGGAGTGTGCAGAAAGCCGGACAGTGGCTCAGAATGGCAGTGGCACCCACAGACTTTTTTCAAAAGAAGAACTGAGGCATGCTGGACGGAGACCTTGCATGTGCAGCTGGCTGGTCAACAAGGAGGGAAGACTGTGAGCACAATTTGCTCCCACTCAGTGCACCTAGCAGATTGGTCAAAGAGGTGCGAAGCGAGGTGGTTTATCAGCATCAGCACCAGCCTGGCACAACTGTGCAGAGTGGAGAGCGCAACACCCACAGTGCTCTGTGGGCAGTGGGCTGGAAACTGTGCACCTCTGATCATTGTAGCCTAGACTGAACACCCTTCCTTGGCTGAACCACCAGAAAGTAAAAACTGAACCCAACCTCCACACTGCTTGCAGGAGGTGGGTAGATCTGCAAAATCTGCTGGGAAGGCTTAGCAACCAGCAGGGGGCCTTTTTTCCCCAAAGAGTTAGACAGCAAGGCTAATGCCTTAATAGGGCACATTTTGAACTCCCCAGAGAGAAAAGTACACTGGATTCTAGGGCCCTATTTCACTGAGGACATCAAAACAGGAAGTCAAGACAGGGTACAAGTAATTCAGGGTACCGCCCAGCCTTGGCTTGCACACAGAGCTGCAGAATACACCAAGCAGGAGACAGCTGCCACTCTTATACAGATTGTCCACTGCCCCCTGTAAAATGGACAGCTATTTAAGCAGACACTGTACATTATTGGAAATAAACTGGGACAGATTAAGATGGGAGATATAGAAGCAGGGGGAACACACCCACCATTTTCCCAGAAGACTGAATAGTGCCTCCCAGGCCAGACACAGACCTCACCCTCTCCTTCACAACAGACGCTCCCTCTAGAGGCAGGGGGAGGAGATACAGACAGTGTTGCCAAAAGTTGGATGACCCACCCAGGATCTTGAGCTGAGAAAAGACCAGCAACAGATCCAGAAAGGAGTCTGAAGGCAAACACCAACAGCTGAGAAAAATTTAACCTTACTCCTCATCAGAATTTTCATGATTTTTTTTTATTTCTTTCTTTTTTTTTAGTTTCTTTTTGTCTTTAGTTTTTTTCTTCTTTTCTTTTTCTCACTTACATATTGCATTTTAATTTTTCTTATTTCATTTCACTCATATTGCAAATAACTCACTACTCTTGGTCCTTTACTTTTTATTCTTTTTATTCAGATTATATATATTTTTTCATATCATTGTTATTCCAAATACTTCACAGCACCCTTCCCTAGTCTTAATGAATTTTGTCATCTTCCTGAGTTTTATTACTGTTGTTGTAAACTTCATTTTCTCTAACACTATGCCATGTTCCAATCCCTTACTCTCACTATTTCTCCTCCATCTAAAGTCCCTTAAGCACTCTTCTTTCTTAACTCAGTTCACATTCCTTTTCCTCTTTATAAGAGTCTTATTTCATTTCTTCCATTTATAAACAGTGGCTATTGGGTGAAATACCATGGTTATTGCTGTACCTCTCCAACAGAACTCCTATTTGTTCACTTTTTGTATTTTAAGTCCCATAGACTATTCATCCCGTCTTACTCTACTTCGCCTTCTCGCTACCCCTGATTAGTTGAGTGAGGAATTTTACTTCATTTCATTCCCCTTTCTCAACCTCAACTTTACTCCTTACTCTTATTAGTTTGCTTCCCATATCCTCTCAAAATCATCTTTCTTTACTGTAGACATCTCACATTCACTTTTCACTTTTATACAATACTCTTATTCCCATTCCACCTTTATTAAACTTCATTCAGCTGCTGCTGTTAATGATCCTGCCATGGTTTTTCTGCAATTTTGCTCTTGTTCATCCAAAACCTTTTCAATTTTACTTCAGACCTCTTAGTATACTTTCACTTTTCTTACCCATTGTTCGCATAGTTCTCTGTGTTTTACTTACATTTTAAATTTCGTTCTCTCCCTTTCTTCACCATGGTTCTATCCCTACTCTTATCAATTCTCCTCCTCCACTCAATAACACTTTCCCCTCTTTTAGTCATCTCATATTCCTATTGTCATATTTTATAATATTAGGAATCTCTATTCACCTTTATTAATTTTTGCTCAGGTGTGGTTGAGATTGCTGCTGTGGTAGGGGGGTTCCTTTGGCTGCCATATGTTTGCTCATCTGGTAATACTGTTTTGTTAACACAAACCTATACAACAGCATACAAGATAAAGTGTGAGTTCTGACTACCAGTAGGCCCAGTGGAGAGGAAAACCTTCCCACAAAGCAGCCACCAGCAAGTAAAGCCCAAGAACAACAAGAGAGCACACACACAGAGAAGAAAGGGCAACCACAGAGCATCCAGAAAAGGACATGAAAGAGACTTTACCACTGAGTCCCAAAGAAATGCTACCACAGAAGTCAACCCCACAAATACAGCAGCCAAGAAGAGTACCACAACACACAGAAATAAACAAAAAGAGTCACATAAAATGGGAAGACAAAGAAAGAACCTGCATTGAAAGTAATGGAACAATCCCCAGTAAAAGAGCTAACTGAAATTGAGGCAAGCAAACTATCAGACATAGAATACAAAAGAATGGTTATAAGGATGCACAAGAAATTCAGCCACAACTACAAGAAACTGACTGGGAACTAAAACAGCATGAATCAGGAGATAGAAACTACAAACAAGAATGAGGAAGAAGTGAAGAATACAATATCTAAAATAAAAAATACACTAGAAGGACTTACAAGCATGCAGGATGAAGCAGAGGACTGAACAAGCTAGCTGGAAGACCAAGTGGAAAGAAATACCCAGGTAGAACAACAAAATGAAAAAAATCAAAAAGTATAAGGATATCTTAAGGAAACCTCAGGACGATATGAAATGTAACAACATTCACATCATAGGAATACCAGAAGGAGAATAAAAGGAGCAAGGGATAGAAAACCTCTTTGAAAAAAATAATAACAGAAAACTTCCCTAACTTAGAAAGGGGAAAAGCCATGCAAGTTCAGATAGCACCCAATCAAGAAGAATCCAAAGAGGCCTACTCCAAGACACATCATAATTAAAATGCCAAATTTTAAAAACAAAGAGAAAATCTTAAAAGCAGCAAGACAGAAACAGAGAGTAATATACAAGGGAGCTCAATAAGGCTAACAGCTGGTTTCTCAACAGAAACACCACAAGCCAAGAGGAAATGGAAACAAATATTGCAAGTAATGAAAAGCAAAGATCTGCAACCAAGAGAACTCTACCCAGCAAGGCTGTTATTTAAAATGGAAGGTGAAATAAAAAGTTTTCCAGACAAAAGAAGGTGAAAAGAATACACCTCCACCAAACCAGCACTACAACACATACTAGAGGAATTGCTTTAAGAAGATGAAGATAGAGAATGAGTGAGACAGGAACACAGGTACAAAAGGAAAAAATGGCAATAAATAAGTGCCTAAAAACAGTACTCTTAAATGTAAATGTATTAATGCTCCAATCAAAAGACATAGGGTAGCTGAATGGATAAGAAAACATGACCTGCACATATGCCGTCTACAAGAGAGTCAATCAGAACAAAACACCTACACAGACTGAACATGAAGGGCTGGAAAAAAAATGTTGCAAGCAAGTGGACACGAAAAAAAAAGCCCAGGTAGCTATATTTATTTCAAACAAAATAGATGTCAAAATAAATGCCACAGGAGACTAAGAAGACCATTTCATAATCCCAAAGGGAAGAATCCACCAGGAAGCTATAAACATTGTAAACATATATGTACCCAACACAGAAGCACCCAAATATATAAGGAAAATCTTGGAGGTCGTCAAGAAAGATATATAAAGCAACACACTTATACTAGGGAATTTTAACACCCCATTGTCAACAATGCACAGATCTTCCAAAGAAAGATTTAATAAGGACATTGTGGCACTGAATGACACCCTAGGTCAAATGGACTTAACTGATATATATGGAACATTTCACCCCAAAGAAGCAAAATACACATTCTTCTCATATGAACATAGGACACTTTCAAAGATATTCCACATGATATAACACAAAATAAGCCTCAAAAAATTCAAGAGAATTGAAATTATATCAAAAATTTTCTTGGACCACAAGGGCTTGATACTAGAAACCAATCTCAAGGAAAAAACTCAAAAACATTCAAATTCATGGAAACTAAATAACAAGTTATTAAACAATGAGTGGGTAAACAATGAGATCAAGGAAGATATGAAAAAGTTTTGGGGAACAAATGAAAATGAAAAAACAACTACCCGAAACCTATAAGTACAGCAAAGGTAGTCCTGAGAGGAAAATACATGGCAATACTGCCCTACCTAAAATAGATAGAAAAACTGTAAAGAAACAACCTAATCCTACAACTACAAAAACTAAAGGAACAACAACAAACAAAGCCTAGGGCAAGGAAAAGGAAAGAAATAATGAAGATCAGCACAGATTTAAATGGCACAAAGACTAAAAGAACAATCCAAAGGAGCTGGTTCTTTGAAAAGATAAACAAACTTGACAAGCCTTTAACTGGACTCATCAAGAAAAATAAAGAGATGACCAAAATAAATAAAATCAGAAATGAAAGAGGAGAAATTACAACCAATACCACAGAAATACAAAGGATCATAAGAAATTACTATGAACAACTATATGCCAAGAAGTTTGAAAACCTGGGTGAAATGGACAAATTGCTAGAAACATAATCCTCCAAAACTGAGTCAAGAAGAAGCAGAAAGCCTGGATAGACCAATATCAGCTAGGAAAATTGAAGAAGAATTCAAAAAACTCCTGGGCCAGAACACAAAAGCCCTGGGCCAGACGGGTTGAGGGGAGAATTTTACCAAATATTTAGGGAACAGCTAACCCCCATTCCTCTCAAACTGTCTGAAATAATCCAAGATTAGAGAAGACTCCCAAACTCTTTTTACATGGCCAGTATTATCCTAATTCCGAAATCAGTAAAGACACAGCAAAGAAAGAAAACTGCAGGCCAATATCACTGATGGACATTGATGATAAAACCCTCGACAAAATATTTGAAAACCACATCTAGCAATACATTAAAAAAAAATTATACACCATGAATGAATGTTATTCATCCCAGGGATGCATGGATAGTACAATATATGCAAATCAATAAATGTAATACATCACATAACCAATGCAAAAGACAAAAAACACATGATCATATGAATAGATGCTGCAAAAGCATTTGATAAAGTATAGCACCCATTTATGGTAAAAACACTCAGCAAAGTTGAAACAGAAGGATTGTATCTCAATATAATAGAGGCCAAATACAAAAAACCAACAGCCAACATCACGCTCAATGGGCAAAAACTGAAAGGTTTCCCTCTAAGATCAGGCACAAAACAAGGGTGTCCATCTTCACCACTTGTATTCAACACAGTATTGGACGTTCTAGCCACAGCAGTCACACAAGAAAAAGAAATAAAAGAAATCCAAATTGGAAAGGAAGAAGTAAAGTTGTCACTCTTTGCAGATGACATGACAGTGTACACAGAAAACCTTATAAACTCCACCCAAAAAGTATTTGATCTAATAAATGAATTTGACAAAATGGCAGGATACAACATTAACATTTGGCAGTCAAAGGCATTCCTGAACACCAACAATAAAATATGAGAAAGAGAAACTAGGAAATAAATCCCATTTCTTAAAGCAACAAGAAAAATACAGCACCTAGGAATAAATTTAACCACGGAGGTAAAAGGCCTCTACTTGGAAAACTACAGAACACTGAAGAAATACATGAAGAATGATAAAAATAAATGGAAGCCTGTATTATGTTCATGGATTGGAAGAATTAACATCATTAAAATGTCCATACTACCCAAAGAAATTTAGAGATTCAAAGCAATCCATAAATTCCACACAATCCCCATTAAAATACCAATGACATATTTCACAGATATAGAACAAATATTTAAAAAATTTATATGGAAACATAAATGACACCAAAGAGCCTCAGCAAGTTTGAGAAAGAAGAACAAAGTGGGAGGGATCATAATATCTGACATCAAACTATATTACAAGGCCACTGTAATCAGAACAGTCTGGTACTGGCATAAGAACAGACGCACAGACCAATGGAACAGAATAGAGAGCCCAGAAATAAACCCATGTCTCTGTGGACAATTAATATTCGACAAAGGGGGAAGAAGCAAAAAATGGAATAAAAATAGCCTCTTCAAAAAATGGTACTGGGAAATCTGGACAGCTACATGCAAAAGAATGAAACTCAACCACCAACTTACAGTGTATACAGAAATAAATTCAAGATGGATAAAAGACTTAAATATAAGTTGCAACACCATAAAAGTCCTAGAGGAGAACATTTCTTAGGCAGGAACATTTCAAATATACCACACAGTAATATTTTCACCGATACATACCCTAAGGCAAGAGATATAAAGGAAAGAATAAAGAAATGAGACTACATCAAACTAAAAAGCCTCTGCATGGCTAAAGAAAACATCAATGAAATGGAAAGAGAACCAACCACATATGTATGGGCAAACATATTTGCCAGTGATTCCTCGGACAAGGGTTTGAACTCTAAAATATATAAAGAATACACACAAACCCATACCATGGAGACAAGCAATCCAATTTAAAAATGGACAAAAAACCTGAATAGATACGTCTCCAAGGAGGGCCTACAGACACATCAAAAGTGCTGAACATGGTTAGCTGTTAGAAAGATGCAAATGAAAACCACAATGAACAAACACTTCACACTGGTCAGAACAGCCATCATTAATAAATCAACAGACAATAAGTGCTGGCAAGGAGAAAAAGGAACCCTAGTACACTGTTGGTGGGAATGCAGACTGGTACAGCCACTGTGGAAAACAGTATGGAATTTCCTCAAAAAACTGAAGAGGGAACTGCCTTTCAATCCATCAGTCCCATTGCTGGAACTATAACTAAGAATCCTGAATCACCAATTCAAAAGAACGTATGCACTCCAATGTTCACACCAGTGTTATCTTCAATAGCCAAGTGCTAGAAACAGCCCAAGTGCCCATCAGTAAATGAGTCGATCAAAAATCTGTGGTACATTTACACAATGCAATACTACACAGCAGAAAGAAAGAAGGTACTCCTACCCTTCACAACAGCATGGATGGAACTGGAAACTATTATGCTAAGTGAAATAAGCCAGGTGGTGAAAGGCAAATACCATGTGATCTCACCTGTAAGTGGAACCTAATCAACAAAACAAACAACGAGTGAGACCGAAGCATCAAATATTGCACAGAAATATTTCCTTAATAAAACAGTTGTTGTTTAATCTTATCTTGGAAAAATGAAGAAATAAACAAAAACATCAGTTTGTAGTTTTACAAACTATAGTTACTCTAAGCAGTATAAGAATTTTGCCTTGGTCAGCACATTTTGCCACAAAAATTTTTAATTCCTGGTTAAACTTTGCCTTCCTAACAAGATAAGTAGATGTACCATAAAAATTAAGCACTCTCTTGAGTCAAACTTAGGAGGAAATAAGCCAAAAAGAGAGTGGCTTCTGAAGTGGTAGTCATAACAACTCTGAACAACTAGCATAGTCTTTAATATTTTTAGCATAATTGATAACATATACTTTATTTATATTTTAATTGTTGTTCAAGTACAATTGTCTCCATTTTACCACCACTACTTTCTCCCATCCCACCCACCCTCAATCCCACCCACCTTTAGGTTTGTCCATCGGTCCTTTATTCATAGATGTTCCTTGACAACCTTTCGCATTCTTTTCCCTTCTTACCTCCCCTCTGAATACTGTCACTTTGTTCTTTATTTCCATGTCTCTGGTTATATTTTGCTCACTCATTTGTTTTGTTGATTAGGTTCCACTTATAGGTGAGGTCATATGGTATTTGTCTTTCACTGCCTGGCTTATTTCACTTAGTATAATGCTCTCCAGTTCCATCCATGCTGTTGCAAAGGGTAGGAGATCCTTCTTTCTTTCTGCTGTGTAGTATTCCATTGTGTAAATATACCATAGTTTTTTAATCCACTAGTTTATGATGGGCACTTAGATTTCTTCTAGCACTCGGATATTGTAAATTGTGCTACTATGAACATTGGGGTGCATAGGTTCTTTCAAATTGGTGATTCAGGATTCTTATGATACAATCCCAGCAGTGGAATTGCGGGGTCAAAAGGCACCTCCATTTTTAAAATTCCATACTATTTTCCACAGTGGCTGCACCAGTCTGCATTCCCACCAACAGTGTACTAGGGTTTCCCTTTCTCCACAGTCATACCAACACTTACTGTTTCTTGATTTGTTTAAGATGGCCATTCTGACTGGTCTGGAGTGGTACCTCATTGTGGTTTTAATTTGCATCTCTCCGATGGCTAGTGATGCTGAGCATCCATTCATATGTCTCTGGGCCCTGTGCATGTCCTCCTTGGAGAAGTGTCTGTTCAGGTTCTTTGCCCATGTTTTAAATGGATTGTTAGTCTTCCTGGAGTGGAGTTGTGTGAGCTCTTTATATATTTTGGAGATCAGACCTTCGTCCGAGGTATCATCGGCAAATGTGTTTTCCCATACAGTTGGTTCCCTTTTTATTTTGATGTTTCCTTTAGTGGTACAGAATCTTCTTATTTTGATAAAGTCCCATTTATTTATTCTTTGCTTTATGTCCCTTGCTCGAGGGGATATATCAGTGAAAATATTGCTGCATCAAATATCCTCTAGAGCTTTTATGGTGTTGCAACTTATATTTAAGTCTTTTATCCATCTTGAATTTATTTCTGTATACACTGTAAGTTGGTGGTTGAGTTTCATTCTTTTGCATGTAGCTGTCCAGATTTCCCAGTACCATTTTTTGAAGAGGCTATTTTTATTCCATTTTTTGCTTCTTCCCCCTTTGTCGAATATTAATTGTCCACAGAGACATGGGTTTATTTCTGGGCTCTCTATTCTGTTCCATTGGTCTGTGCGTCTGTTCTTATGCCAGTACCAGACTGTTCTGATTACAGTGGCCTTGTAATATAGTTTGATGTCAGATATTATGATCCCTCCCACTTTGTTCTTCTTTCTCAAACTTGCTGAGGCTCTTTGGTGTCATTTATGTTTCCATATAAATTTTTTAAATATTTGTTCTATATCTGTGAAATATGTCATTGGTATTTCAATATGGATTGCTTTGAATCTATAAATTGCTTTGGGAAGTATGGACATTTTGATAATGTCAATTGTTCTATTCCATGAACAAGGTATATGCTTTCATTTATTTAATTCTTCCCTAATTTCTTTCTTCAGTGCTCTTTAGTTTTCTGAGTACAGGTCTTTCACCTCCTTGGTTAGATCTATTCCTAGGTGCTTTATTTTTCTTGTTGCTATAGCAAATGGGATTTTCCCCTGATTTCTGTTTCTGACATTTAATTGTTGGTGTATAGAAATGCCTTCAATTTCTGAATATTGACTTTGTATCCCACTGCTTTGCCAAATTCACTTATTAGGTCAAGTAGTTTGATCTAATGGACAAGAATTTGTGGGTTGGAAACATCATATAGGGAATGATCAGATATGAAACCCCACTCGCACCCTCTGACTTCCATCTTTGAATAAGAAATCATTTACATCATATTTGCCATCAACAATGACCAAAAAG
The DNA here is from genome assembly GCF_021234165.1 of Pteronotus mesoamericanus. NCBI lineage: Eukaryota > Metazoa > Chordata > Mammalia > Chiroptera > Mormoopidae > Pteronotus > Pteronotus mesoamericanus. Next base: position 43,850,664 of record NW_026555329.1, on the reverse strand, counting down.
AGAAAGAGCACTTGAGCACTTGGACAGGGCTAGGAAAGCAGCTGTGGTTGTAATAAGGGGATGACAAGTATGCCTGCCAGTTTTGTGCACAAAACTCACTTAATTTCCTTGTTAAGGTCTATGTCAGTGGGTTATGGAGCCATTTTTCCTAGTCTGTATTCTTTTATCTTAAATAGAGTTTATCTATAACAAAATTATTAAGCTGAATACAAATCTAAATATTCTGACCAAAATTCTTCACTCCACACAGGATACAACTAATTAAACCTACACAAACACTGATGAATGTTTGTCAAGATATAGAAATAGTTTTAAAAAGTGTTGTTCTTTTTTTAAAAAAAAAAAGCAAATGAGCCCAGATCACTTCTTTACAACATTAAATGTGGAATTAAATATATATTTTTAATAGAGAAAGAGCACTTCTCAAGAATTCTACATCCAGACAAAATGTCACTCACTTCTAAAGACAACAGAAATATATTATCAGGTATTTAAGGGCTCAAGAAATATACAAACCATGTATACTAAAGTAAAGATAACGTGCATGAAACCATATTTCAGTCATAGAAAGGTTAAGTAAGACAAAAAACACCCCTCATGAACATGCAAATTGTGCCATGAAAGAAATGGGAAGGATTATTGCCATTGTTTAATCTCAGAATTATATCCAAATAGTTGCTAAAATATAAATATGAAATATAATACAACTGAAAGAAAACATACATGAGTTAAAAACAATAATTTAAGCAGTAACAGATCAAACATAACAAAATATGCAAATTGAAATCCAAATGTTGTAGAGCAAAGAAAGTAAAAGGGTATAAGTTTCTTTGCTTTAAAATGGGGAACAATCAATTTGGTTTGTTTCTTCATGCAGATAATTGGAAAAAATATATGTTCAAGTAAGTTTTTTAAACAGAAAAATGTTTTTAGTAGAAATTAAAGCACATATATATCCCCCAAATTACTAGAAAGAAAGAAAAACAATATAGCAAAGTTTCAAAGGACACAAAACAAAGGGAATAATAAAAAAGATTTAAAAAAATTCAAATCACGTGTGTCAGAAGTAGAACCAAATATATCAGTAATATCCAAATGAGCATTAAAAAGAGCACTACATTTTAAAAGACATATCGAATAAAAATTATTTCAAAAGTTTAAAGTCAGTATAAGAATAATAATGATAATAGCAAATATTCATGTAGTATGTATGTAGTACACTCTAGGCACCACTAAAGGCATTTTACATCTATTTACGCTTTAAATCCTCAAAACATCCCCATTTTATAGATAATAAAACTGAGGTACAAATTGGTTATATTAACCTGCCTGAAACTAGTCAGGTATTAAATAGCACATTTATGATCAAACAAGAAGTCTGGAACCAGAGCACATGGTTTTAATCACAATACAGATTGATATACCACATAATATTTTAGATCAACAACAAATTACATACAGGATGATGCTCCAGTGAGATTACAACAGCTGAAAAAGTCATATCACCTAGCGGCATCATAGCTGTCAGAACACTGTAGCACCACAAACGAATTACTGAGTTTGTGGTGATGTTGGTGTAAACAAACCTACTGCACAGCCAGTCACATAAAAGTATAGCACATACAATTATGAACAGCACATTAATAGTGATAATGATAATAAATGATTATGTTACTATGCTATACTTTTTATCCTTATTTTATAGTGTACTTTTTCTACCTATAAATAAAAGTTTTCTGCAAAACAGTAGGCCAGGCTATGTCAGGAGCAGTCTCATACATCTCTCATTTACTATGCCTCTTGATTGCCTCATATTTTTTGTTTGATTTAATCTCATGTTGTTTTGTACTGTAACATGTTGTACAGGCTTATAACCTAGGAGCAACAGGTATACCATATACCTTAGGCACCTAGAAGACTATTACCATCTAGGTTTATGTTAGTACACTCTATGATGTTCTTACAATAATGAAATTGTCTGATGCATCCCCATGGTTAAGTTATGCATGACTGTACTGGAGGTCAGACATGGGTGATATACACTCTAAGTCCCTGAAGATCTGCTGTCTTTCTGTTGTCTTCATTTATGGACAAAGTTGTACCAGTAATGTCATATAAACAAATATTATGGAACTTGAGGAAAAACATGAAATTGAATAAAAAAATAAAAATAGATAGAGTTGGAGGCTATAATATAAGCCAACATCTGAATTAGAACTAATTAGAAATAAAAAGGATATTGGTTAATGTGTTTAGTTATGAGTCATATATATCACAAGCAGTTACTAGTTGGAAAACATAATGGGAAAAGCTCCTACCTACTACAACTCCCAAAACCTGTACAATATCCAAAAATAAACAAGAGAAATTCATATGGCCTATATAAAAAAATCATTAACACTTAGCTGAGGGATATACTATAAGAGTTGATTAGCACCATGTTCCTAGATAAGAAGGCTCAATTATGGTTAACAGATCAAATCTAACCAAATTAATTTTTATATTTAAAACAGTTCAAATCAGAATCTAGAAGGATGTTTTTAACTTGATGTTTTGACTCAAAATTTCTCTGAAAATTTAGATTGACAATAATAGTATGGAGAAAGACAAAGTTAGAGAACTTATAAAAATAAATGTCTAAACTTGTTATAAAATTAAAATAATGGTAATAAGAGTTTGAGGTAATATGAAACAATGAGAAACAAAACATAAACTCCAGAATCATGTGGGCCTCTGTATATGTGCATATAAAGCAAACAGACATTAACCAAATGGGTGGCGGGGGGAAAGGTCATCAAGGAATATGTATAAAGGACCCATGGACAAAGACAAAGGGGGTTTGACTGAGGGCGGGAGGCAAGGGTGAGTACAGAGGGAGAGAGTGGTAGAGGGGAAATGGAAAAAACTGTACTTGAACAACAATAAAAAAATAAAATAAAATGAGTTCTTATCACTGAGGGATTAAAGTAATAAGTGACTATAGGTTAATGGGATAACTATCTGAAGGATCTATGCAAAATATAAACTATATTTATGTAGCAAAATTAAAAATGATTTTATTTTTTTCAATTTGTTTTGTCTTTCCAGAGTATTTTAGTATATTCCTGAGTTTCCCATATTTACAACATTAAGAATGCTTTATTTTTTTAATTAGAAAAGCCTCATGAATGTTATTTTAATGATGTGGGTTCAATTCAAGTTCTAATTAAAAAAGAAAAATATGTTGTTTTATTTCAATAAATGTGAGATTCCCTTACCAATGAAAGGCAACTGAGAGAAAAAATACTGCTTTGGTAACAAATTATAGCCCAGGTAAATGGTGAAAGAGAATAGAGGTGAAAATCATCTTAGAACGTGGGGTACTGCCTCAAAAAATAGGACTTCATGAGGGGTTACAGGGAGACGCTAAGTCAAAAAGGTGTTCCAAAGGTCATCTCTGCAAATAGAAAAAGGAGCTATATACTAGGAGAGCTAGAGATAATAGAAGGCAATCCTCCGTTTACAAAAGCCTGTTTCTAACATGGTTTCTGGACCAAAAACGTTCAAATGAAAATGACAAGTTTTTGTAAATTACTACTCCTGTCTGAGGTATGTTCAGAAAAGTCCAGCAATTGTTAATATAATGAGACTGGTTTGCATGACATTGATGTAACCTGGCAGCAAAGGAGAGAGGACTGGAATGCCCATGGGTGAACAATGACCACTTCACTGTACTAGTCAGTAGGGACAGTAGGCACTGTTGACTCTACATGTGTACTGTGTGGCTGTCACATTCAAAATGACTGAGCGAGTGAGTAGAGCAATGAATCTGCATCAAATTTTGCATTAAGCTTGAACATTACTCTGTGGAAACTATTCAAATGATTCAGAAGGCCGCAGCGATGGGCAACTGGTGACTGGCAGCTTCATCATGACACCATACCCACTCATGCAGCACGTTTCCTGCAGAGTTTTTTGGCAAAACATCATATCACCCAGGTGACACAGCACCCCCGACAGCCCAGCTTTGGTGCCCTGTGTCTTCTGACTTTTCCCAAAACTAAAATCACTTTTGAAAGGGAAGAGAGTTCAGACCATCAATGAGATTCAGGAAAATACAACAGGGCAGCTGATAGTGACTGGGAGAACTGTGTGAAATCCCAAGGTGCCTACTTTGAAGGGGACTGAGGCATCATTGTCCTATGTACAATGTTTCTTTTATCTTGTATCTTCTTCAATAAATGTCTCTATTTTCACTTTACATGGCTGGATACATTCTGGACAGACCTAATAGATGAGCATGTCTAGAATAATCACTAAAAAATATGTTCTCAATTGTAGTTCCAACACATAAGATAAATAAATAGAATGTGCAAGTATCTCATAATACATTGACCGCCAGAAACATCTGTCATGTAAAAGAAAGTAGAGAACTATAGGAAGTCACTTTCAAGTTTGAGGAATGCTCAAGGAATATTGTCATCTTAAAAAGAAATTAATCACCTTCCATTTACCTTCTAAATTTTTTTTCATAACAACTACCAAAAGATTTCAGAAAAGTACATTTATTTTAAGTGACTTGGAATAGCTTGCTGGCATCAAATTCAACAAATCATTAATATCTTTCCAAGGGAAATTGGTAAAACAGGTCTAAAGAAAACATCTCAACTCAGGAGTAGGTTAGAGAATAAATGATAATAGAAAACGATCCCATCCACAAGTGAATGGCTATTATTTTGAGTATGTGTCCTATTTTCAGTTAACATAGCCTAATTTGGAAGAAATATAAATGAAAATGCTCTTCTAGTCTATGTTGCCAATTTTCCTGTGTGTGCTGAGAAATAATATGGAGTTTTAAAAACGGATATTTATATTACGTATATTCCTGTAAGAGCCTTCTAGAAGCTCAGATGTACCAAATTCTTTCACTGAGGTTTGCCAAAAATGAATGACAGGTTCAAAAGGAAAGCATTGCCAATGTTGTTCATTCTTCAATACTTAGAGACTGAGCTCAATATAATTTTTCATTGATTTTTTTGTATGATCTTCTTAAGGACTGAAACTATTTCTATCCTTGCATGACTTAAATAGACCATATAATAAATAATGACATTGTTAAGTGTTTCATTTTGTCATTAGTAGTACACACAATTTTATACATTAATCAACTTAAAAGAACAAAATTAAATGAACATTTACCTTAATTTTAGATAATATTCTGACAAATCCTTTCTGGCTTTTAATGATTTAATAAAACAAAATAATTGCAACAGTTCTTAAACTTTATAAAAGTCATTTCATCCAGGTCCTGAAATATCACATACCTACATTTATATATTTTTATTCAAACAGCCAAGTAAGTCAAAAATAAATTTTCTTGAATCAAGAGATGTCAACAGCAAAATGTTATGGCAATAAGGTAAACTGCAATTATCTGTCTATAAAGTTGTACATTTGAACTCTCGTTTTCATTCATATTTTCTGTTTTGTTTCTTGTAGTCTTTTAAAAGAAGGCCTTAGCTATCTCTGTTCTGTTTTTTAAAAAAAATGTATTTATGTTTTATCTTTGTAGGATAAATTTTATTTCAACATTTGTTTTAAGCCAAGAACTTAGACTATCATTATATTTCCCAGTTTTCTGTCCATATGTATAATTTAAAGCTCAGCAAATATAGAAAATAAGAAAGCGAAAGATTCTTTCTTATATACACCCAAGCCAAGTGATCATTATAAACATTCAGAATTCTCTGAACTGTCACTGGATATGAATTAGCACCTAAAACGCCAGTATATTGTGAAATATTATTTACTCTTTTAAAAACTTCTCAGAAGACTAGAACAGATTTTGGGCATATTTATCCCTGAGCTATATTTTTATTATGATATTACAACTTTCTCAATAAAAGAGATTTGTATTAATTAACTCAGAACTGAACAAACACTGATTAGATTAACTAACTCTCTAGTTTCCTAATGGTATCACAATTAAAATATGCTGTGATAGCATAACCTAATTCCATAAACTAAAAGGAAAAATTCCTCCTTGTTAAAAATGCTAACTTTATAAAATAGTTTATATAATAAGAAACATTGATATTAAAAGAAGCAAAGAAAATATGTTTTGTAATACTTAAAACACTACATACTCAGATGTTCTGGTCAAATGCTGGTTTTGGTAGGTGCAATACACAAATCCTCCCACAAGCACATCAAAATTACAACTAAATTACAGAATAACCATCATTCAGAACCACCTGAAATCTAGCTGAACAGAAGTTCTACAACTAATGATATAAAAAAGACATATGGAAACTGGTAAAAGGAGTGGAGAGGTGGAATGGGCTGGTCCCATACCCAAATATGGCAGACAAAAATCCAGAGGGATATCTCCATTAAGGAGTTCACCCTGAGGAGCAAAGGGTCTCAGTCCCATCCCAGGGTTCCAGTGCAAGGAAGAAGAGTCCCCATAACATCTGGCTATTAAAATCAGCAGGGATCATGGCCGAGGAAGATGGGGGCCTTCTGGAGTCATGGATGTTCCTCTTAAAGGGCCCCTACATGGACTTACTCCAACTCACTTCTTTCTGAGCCCCAATGTTAAAGAAGCAGCTTTAAAAGCACTAGAGATATACAGGGAAGAACGGAATTGTCTGGCCTCAGGGTAAGAGCTAGAACAGCCACGTGCTCCAGACAGAAGAGCCAGCATAGGCCATCATCCCTTCCGTGAGTACACCCACCCCCAACAGAGGCAGCAGGTGGGCCCCATATCTGAGTCTCCATTAACCTAGCTAACCCTGTTCACCCCTCCCTGGTGATTCCCTAAGAGTCCATCACACACATTTAGAGGCTCACCCAAGGTCTTACCAGTGGCTTTTCCTACAAATGGCATGTCTTGGTTCATACTTCAGACTTTTCTAAATCTATCAAATAAGCAACATCTGGCCTTGGAATGCAATGTACCTCTTGCTAAGTGGCCCCCAGGCTTGACACTAGCTGCAGGTGCCCTGGGATGGCAGCTTGGCTTCTCCTGGGCACCTCTAAGCCCAGCACAGGTAGCAGCCATCTGCAGATCACTCTGTTGGTCATGTTGGATGGCCCTGGGCAAGGCACAGGTGGTGGCTGAACTTGGTCTGCAACTCATGGGAGGCCCCACAGCCAGAACACCCAATGGACCTCTTCAGACCACAATGAAGCACCAACCAACCACTTCGACAACTGACACCATCAAGGGAGAAACTCAGAAAGAACCAGAGCCCTGCTAAAGTAAGTACTGCACTGTGGGATGACCCATGCATAGCTGATCCTCCACGATGGTCACAGCCAGTCCTCACAGCTGATGGGCCTGAGGGTAAATCCCTCACATTGAGGTACCAACAGCAATCACGGCTCAAGTTCAACAGGAGGATGTACACAGCCCACAAGAGAGGCATACCTGGAATGTCCAGGTTGGGTTAGAAAGGAGGCTGTGCCACTGGACTCTACTGGACACCTACAACATTAGGCCACTCTACCAAGCCCAGAAGATGTAGCAGCTCTACCTAACACATAGAAACAAACCTAGGAAGGCTGACAAAATAAGGAGGCAAAGAAAAATGTCCCAGATGAAAGAACAGAACAAAACTCCAGAAAGAGAATTAAACAAAATAGAGACAAGCATGCTACTAGACACAGAGTTAAAAACACTGATTGTAAGGATACTCAATACACTTAGAGGAAAAATAGATGAACTTAGTGAGAACTTCAAGAAAGACGTAGGAAACATCAAAACAGCTCTGTACATCTTTATGATGAGAAAGCTCAATCCAGGTGAAATTCAGCAACCTGCCCAAGATCACCCAATCAGAAGCAGAGATTCCTGACCTGAAGACAGGGACCCTCCAACTACACAGAGAAGAGCTCCTGTATCTGCTTCAGCTCCTAAGCGACCTGTATCCAGGTACTTTGCTTTCGGTTCTTGACATGAAGCCAGTGCAGCTTCTTTCTCAGCCTTATTTCTTTTTCCTATTGTTGCTAGAATCAGAAAAAGAAAACTCACAAAAGAAAAGAAATGGCAAAGACTAAAATGTATGATTCCATCTAGACTGATGAAATTTCATCAGACAAAAAGCTAGTTAGTCAAAAAGAATCCCCAGGAGCAGATCCTGCTTCCAAAATATGCCAAATACACATGTTCACATTGTAAACTGAACATGTTTGCTATATAAACAATAAAAACAGGTTGTCATCAAATTGCCTCAAATAGGTCAATTTTTTTCATCTTCACCTAAAGATATGTTTATTATTTTAGAGAGATAAAAGAAGAGAGAGAGAGAAACATCAATCAGTTGCCTTCCACACACACCCCAACTGGGGATCTAACCCACAAGCTAGGGTATGTGCTCTGACAGGGAATCAAACCTGCAAACTTTGGTGTACAGGACAACATTCCAACCAACTGAGCCACCAGGCAAGGACAATTAGTTCCATTTTTCTATGAAGAAATTGAGTATAAATAAGTTATGAGCCATCTAAGCACATCAAAAGCAGAGACGATGTCAGACTTAAACACAGTATAAGTATTAGCTACTCTCACCTATGTTCAGACTGCAATGACCTGTTAGGGTTATGAAAAATTCCTTCTGAATTTTAGAAGGGCTCATCCATTTTTATGCTTATGTAAACTCCCCTTTTTGCCCAACATACTGACAGTTAAAATAGTTATAGATAATATTCCTTCTTTTCAAATGCTATTCTTCTGTCTCTTTAGGCTTACAGTGCAGTACCTCTGGCAAAAGTTTCTGAAAGAGTCCTCACTGTTTTACTACAATTGATACCTGTAAACTGGCCAGTGCTCGTACTCTGGTCAGTGCCCAGAGCATGAGCAGGGGTGGAGGGAAGGGGCCGCAGGGGTGTGGACGACCTTCCTAACCAGGCTGACACAGTGTGTAATGACAGAGCCCCCCACACCCATGCAGGACACAGGGAAAGGAAGTCATTGCACTGAGTATGTGCAAGGCCAGTGAGGGAAAAGCCCTCCTACTCCCTTCTGGTCAAGCAAAAGTCTGTCAGTCTAGCCTGGGAAAACACGGGATTGTTTGGGGGCCTGGACCCTCCTGAAGTCCTGAAGCACCTGGAAGTTTGAGTAGCTAGACTACACCATAGGGATAGCTTATATAATATGAGGGAAGGGAGAGGTGCACTCTCTCTTGGACCTTCCATGTGGATGTACGGGCTGGTGCACTGTGGGACCAGATGGCCCTGGAAGTCACGTGGCCAATGGTGGCACAGACCCCACACATGGTTTCTCAGGAAGGATCCTAAAGCTGCACAGCAAGCTGGACCAAGCCAAGCCACCTGGACGATAATGCAGCAACCATCTGAGGTTTCCAAAGAATGGAGAAGAAACTCAGCACAGCCTTGGACTGGCGTGGCATAGGGTGGCTGGGTTTTCCAGAGGAGATGGGCTTTGAGGCAGAAGGCTGCCATCCTCCCAGATTGTGCAGCTTTTGAAAAAAGACCCCTTTCCTTTACTCACTAAAGCTCTTCCTCCAGAATTTGCCTATCTGGCTGTTAGTAGGCAACTAAACCCTACTTTTGTTTGGTAACACAATGAGGTAAATAAATTGTACTATATTCAAATGTGTGGTGGGTAAAACACTATCCAGCTTTATTCAGCATGACAAACCTTGTTTTATTTATTAGTGAACAAAAAACATGCAAGGGACACTATTTATCTACAGAAGGATTTTTATATTGTTTGTCTTATCTAACTCCTTATTTTTGTGTCATGTCAACAGCAAAAATAAACTCAAACTTTTGTACAAAACCTAATAAAAGTATGGAAAATGAGAACAAAAATAAAATTATTGTGCCTAACATATAATTTATAGTCATTTACTCTCCAAAGCAAAAGAAGGAAAATGGAATGAACATAGGGCATGACAAATAAGGTGACACATTAAAATGTAATAAATAAAACAGATACCGAGACCTGAAAATGACTCTATGCATACAAATCACATATTGGGCTGCCTCTCTCAGAGAGATTTTCAACTGGTGTCCCTCAAAAACTTTTTAAATATGCAATACCTGACTATTTAGTCAGGGGCATTGACCTCTTTTCCCTTGGGTTTTCAATAAAAAATAACAACAGGCAACATAACAATGGCCTTCCAGTGTGAATGAATCAAAATTATATGTACTTTTTGTCTGATCAGCAAAAATATGTTTTTTGGTGTGCTGTAAAATTTTACTTATTAGTTTACATGTGCCATGGAATGAAAAAGGTTGAAAATTGCTGCTCCTACTTATTGGAAATTAAGTGAATGCAACATGAAGATTTAAAAATATATCTCTAGTGTTTTCACCTAAATCCATGGAAGACAGTAGTCCTCATGACTAAAACTGCACATAAATCAGCAAGTTGGCAGTGCTTGCTCTGGAGAATTTAAAGCTTAAGCTGTTTGGAGACTGAACTTCCTGTCACCCTAAAGCGTGTGGATCATACCAGATTAGAATGAAGCAATAGAGGTTTTTCTAAAAACTTACAGGACAGAGAGTAAGAAAGAAGGAGGGGTGGGGGGAGGAAGAAGAAGGAAAAGGAGGGGGAGGGAAGGGAGATGAAGAGAGAGAGGGAGGGAAAGAAGAAAGAGGGAGAGGCAGAGGGAGGGATTTTATATCCAGAATGATTTTATCATCTTAGATTAGCACATTTTTATTGGGCTTATTTTTCTATCATATTAATTTAATTCCAAGGAAGTTTATAAAAAAGGAGACATTTGCTTTTTATAACACAAGTTGCCATTCTTAATTGAAGCAGTTGATTTCCAGGGCATAGGATATCAGAAAGCATAATAAGAGCTGGCAGCTTCATTTTCTATCAGTCCCCCATAACCTCTTCTAATCATTCACCTTAAAAATAAAAACAGACTATACCAAATCATTTCTAATGTCTAAACCATCAGCAGGAAAACTGAGTCAGAATCACAAAATACATAGTAGCACAGGTTCTAGAACCACCCTTCCTAACAGTGTGACCTTGGGTAGGAACATACTTAACTTCCACATGCCTCAGTTTCTTCATTTGACAAAAAGGGAGGGAGTAATAATAATACTTACTTCATAGAGTGGGTGTAAAAGGTAAAGAAGAGAATCCAGCCCTGGTCAGTGTGGCTCCGGTGGTTGGAGCATCATCCCATAAACTGAAACGTTGCAGATTCAATTCCTCTTCAGGGCACATGCCTAGGTTGTGGGTTCAGTCTCTAGTCAGGGCATGTATAAGAGGCAACCAATCGATGTTTCTCTCTTACATCAATGTTTCTCACCCTCTCTCTCTCCCTCCTATTCAATCTCTCTAAAATCAATAAGCATGTCCTCCAGTGAGGATTAAAAACTTAAAAAAAAAGAGAATCCATAGAAAACATTTAGTATAGTACCTGAAACATAGTACATGTTCAATTAATATTAGATATTATTGTTATCAGTGCTCACTAAGTGTGTTTTTATGAAGTAATTTGAAATGTTTGGTTGAAAAAACAAAGTTATTGCAACCAAAAATATTAAAGGGAGCAACTTGGAGCATTTTTGAAAAAGTATCCATAAAGTAATGGGAACATGGGTAAGGAAAGAAGATCCCTAACTAAACTAACAGTTAGGATATGATTTTCCTTAGGGATACAATTTTATTCAAATACCATATATCCACCAAACTGCTTTCTGGTTTTGATTTACAGCTCTTGATACTTCTAATCTTAAGTAAACTTTCCTTCTATGAGGATTTGCTATTTTAGGTTATTGAACTAGTGGTAAGTTAAAATCAGAACTTGGTTATTGTGAACCTATTTTTCCCTAGGGCTTAATTACTCTTTGGGTTAACTGAATGGAGAACTGCCAGACTGCAAAGTTGCAAGTACAAACCACAGATAAGAAACAGTATTTAACCTACCTTGCCAGGACTCTCTCAAATTTAATTGACTATTCTCTGCTTAGGCCTAGTATCCTGCATAAATTAATAAATTAGCAGCTTCTCACATTCTGTTATACTTTCTTGTCCAGTCCTCAGTGCCCACCACTTCCACATTACAAGGTTGAAGAGTATACAGAGGACAGAACTGCTGTATGAACCATCTCCAGGTCTAGCCCTGCTGCTACCTAATGTAGACCCTTTAAAAAGTGTAAGTGAATTGAGCAAGGCATCCTTTAGTGTACAGGATCCTATACTGTCATAAAATGACTTCTTGAGTTTAGTGTACTAAAAGGCCCAGTATATTGTTTTATCAACAGATAACGAGGAAAAGTTGTCCTCTTTAATACTAGACACTGTACTTTTTAAAAATATATATATCTGAGACTTTTTGAGATATAGACTAAAGTCCAGGAGAAAAAAGAATCAACCAGTTATCTTTCCTTAATCTCAGAAGTTATAAAGAATAATTTGTAATTGAAGATTGACAAGAAAAGAGTAAATCATAGCTAAAGATTAACATTAAGATGAAAGAAGGGTGTAAAGCAAAAGCATTTTAGTAACTTCAAAAGGAAGAATATGGTTGCTTTTTTGATGATTACCTGTGTTGGAGAGTTCCATTGCACTCTGTTCAAATGCATTCAAGAAGAGGTGTGAAAAGTTTTGCCCAACATCACACCCCCACCACACCCCTGGGGTACAGGTTCATACCTTTTATCTCTGGAGATTGGGTTGAAGAACACTGGAAAGTGTGTTGCCTCTTAGGTAAGTAGAGTAGAAAGTAAACAAAATGTGGAGACACAGAACTGTATCACATCATACCAGCTGCAAGCCAACAGAAGACGTGCTAGCAGGTGGTTAGGTCCTCACCAAATGCCAATTAGAAGAGCAACTCATTTCAGTGGGGAGGAGGTGGAGGTGAAAGAGGGTATAGGGGGGATACATGGCAATGGAAAATATACAATGAAAATAATGCAAAAAAAAAAAAAAAAGCAACTGATGCAATGTCCTGGCCATAGGTGACACATTAATAAACTCTGCTCATATGGAGATTAAAGTTGGCTCCGAAGAGGTCCCAATGAGAGTGGGCATTGGGCAACCTCTGGATATAGGCTCTGCTCTGGTTCATGATCCTTCATTAAAAGCTTCATCTCCCTATTCCACCTTTTTCCATTTCTTCTGACCTACCAAGGAATCTTATCTAGTCTTCATGATGAGAAATATTGTTCTGCTTCCTTGAATATAATGCCACACAGCTTCCTCTCTCATTCCTTTTAGCAACAATACCTCATTTTTGCCAAGGGAATTGTCCTTCACCCATTGTCAGTTCAGACACTTGGGTAAAACTAACTCTCCCTCTTGAGAACAGAAGCAAGATTGTGAATTAAAATAAGTTAATCTTCCTATACAAACCATTCCTGAAAACAATTCCTAACTCATTTTATGAGGCCAGCATCACCCTGATACCAAAACCAATAAAGATATTACAAAAAACATAATTAACCAATATTGTTCAATAATATGGACATAAAAATTAAACAGTCACAAACTGAATTAGAAACTTATAAAACTTATCCAATACATCACAACCTTGTAGGATTTAGGCCACAAATCAAGGTGAAATGCATTAACATAATTCACTGTACTAACAGAATAAAGAAAAAAATCCACATAATCATCTGAATTGACACACAAAAAAATGCATTTAACAAAATTCAACATCAATTCATGATTTCAAAAGAAAATCTTCAGCCAACTAGAAATAGAATGAAACTTCCTCAATCCAATGGATGAAAGCTATGAAAAACCTAAAACTAACATCATACTTTTATGATGAAACACTAGACCATTTTTCTCTAATATAAAAAAAAAAAAGGCTAAGATACCTTCTCCTTATTTCCATTCAGCATTGTACTGGAGAACCAAGCCAATGATGTAAATCAAGAAAAAGAAACTAATAACATAGATATTAGAAAGTAAAATAGTTTATTTTTCACTATCTTGGCTTCTAGTGAGAGTTAGACACCTGACCCAAATCAGGCTGAGAGGTACAATTCCTAAATTTGACTATGAATTATTTTTTCTGCTGCACTGTCTTCATTGTGGAGAGAGACCCCCAACCTTCTTTTGCCACAATATAGTCTGAGAACAGAACTACCTCATTAGGTGCAAGGCCTAAAAATGACCCTAGTGACAGTGAGCCATGAATCAAGCTTGTTTGAGAGTAGTTTGACTCCTTAAGACATTCAGTCATATAAACTCTCATTTTGTCTTAAGCTAATACGGGTTATTACCCATAAGTTCTAATTTTCTCTGTTATCTTCTTTGATGTATTAAATCCCTTCAGGCCTTAGACTTTCAAATTCTTTTGCTCTTGTTTTTTACTTCCATGAAGGGTGATTCTAAATCTAACTTGAATAAATAAAATAACAACACAGAAATTAGTATAAATATTATACTCTCACCTATGTGAATAATACGTGTAACATAGTGAAAAAGTGTTAATTTTCAATTGGTAAATCAAAATCAGTCCTCTGTGAACCTTTTCACGAATGTTAAAAGTGACAGTATAGATTCTTCTGTTATAACTCTTGAAGATTCACTTTCCATATTGCAATATTAGCAAAATGGCAAACAGAAATGGCAGATTTGTGCAAGGCAGAGGTAAAAATATATATTTTATTTATACTGATTGTAGCCAGACTCATCAGAATATGAGAAGTATGCAATACATATTACGTTTTCAAATATGAAGTCTCAACAAATTAATATTATCTACAACCAAAGTTCACCCCTTTATAAATCCATCCTTTTTTCACTGCACTAATTCTTCCAAGAACCTCCAAAAAGCTTTTTCCAAAATGGCTATAACTACACCAATCCAAGATAGTGGCAAAAGAGGTGAAAGCTACACTCACCACATCCCACCACCAAGCTGTAAGTACAACTAAGTTATAGAACAATCATCCTGAATAACCAACTGAAGACTAGTTGAAGAAGGGCCTTATAACCAAGGATTAACAGAAGAAACCACATCAAGAGCGATGCCATCTTTCTTAGGTGGAACATTCCCCTCTCTGCAGCATTAGTCTAGGGAAAAGCAATAACCCTATACTACGAATCTCTCTCACCTAACCCTGCGGAGCTTATGCCTTGCCAAGGAGTGCAGCCAGAGCTCTTTCAGTGACCAAGCCTCATGGGCAGCCAGCAAATGGAGGCAGATCTCAGGGAGCTTTAGAATATTTGCTGGTCTGACCCTGGGCCTGGTGCTGGTAAAAGATGACCTTGGTGCACAGCTTGGTCCTTCCCCCCTGCATCCAAAGAAAGCAGAGGCAGCTAAAAACTGCATCACTGAAGATCCAGATTGCCCAGGGCCAGGCACAGGCAGTGTCTGACACTACCCTACCAAGAGTCCACCTAAGACGTCCAGAACCAACAAAGTGGCAACATTCAGACAACATCAGAGCAGTATCCAATAAGCTCACAAGCAGAATATCCAAAGTGGCATCTTGGAGGAAACTAAACCCTGCTGGGGCAAATTTTGCTTTGTGTGGTCAGCACTAGCATAGGAGATCACACATCATGGTAAAGGTTGAGTCTCACAGTTGCTCCAACTCAGGTCAATCCCATGCATGAATGCACAAATAACAATCAAGACTCAATTTACAACAGAAGAGCCCACATAACGCAGTAAAGATACATTTCTGGAGCTCCCAGCTCAAGATATCAAGGAGACTGCACCACCAAACCCCACAGGACAACTACTACATAAGGCCACTCTACTGAGAGTGGGAGTCAAAGCAGATCTCCCTAATACATAAAAACAAACACAAAGAGACAGACAAAGTGAGAAGACAGATAAACAGTCCCCAAATTAAAGAAAAAAAATAATAATTCTTCAGAAAGAGCTAAATGAAATAAAGGCAAGAAATTTATCAGACACAGAATTCAAAGTAATGGTTAAAAAGATGCTCAACAGCATGAAAGAAACATACAAACCATAAAAAGGACCAGTCAGAAATGAAGAATACACTGTCTGACATAAAGAATACATTAAAAGAAATAAACAGCAGATTAGATGAACCAGAGGATCTAATCAGCAATTTGGAAGACAAGGTAGAAGAAAACACCAAATTGGAGGAACAAAAAGAAAAAAGAATTTTAAATAATGACGATTGTTTAAGGGACTTATGGGACAACATGAAGCATAACAGTATGCACATAATAGGGGTACAAGAAGGAGAAGAGAGAAAGAGAGACAGGCATCAAGAACCTATTTAAAGAAATAATGACTAAAAACTTCCCTAATCTGATAAAGAAAAAGAGATACACAATCCAGAAAGCAAAGAGAGTCTTAAACAAAATGAACCCAAAGAGGCTACCACCAAAACACAGCATAAAGAAAAAAGCAAAGGTTAGAAAAATGAGAAAAGCCACAAAATACAGTTACCTACAGAGAAGCTCCCATAACACTATCACCCGACCTCAACAGAAACATTTCAGGCCAGAAGGGATTGGCATACAATATTCAAAGTGATGAAAAGTAAGTATGTACAACCAAAACTACTTTACCCAGCAAAGCTATCACTTAAAATTGAAAGAGAAATAAAAAGCTCCCCCCAATAAGAAATAGCTAAAGGAGTTTGTTTCCACAAAAAAAAACGTATTATAAGAAATGTTAAAGAGCATGTATGAAGGAGGTGGACGGGGAGAAGAAGAAAAAGGAAGAGGAACATAGTTGAAAGAATAGAATGGCAATAAATTTGTACCTATCAACAATCACTTTAAATGTAAATGGCTTGAATGCTCCAATCAAAATACATAGAGTAGCTGAATGAATAAGAAAACAAGACCCATATATATGCCATCTACAAGAGACCAACCTCAGAACAAAGAATACACACAATCTAAATTTAAATAAATGGAAAATGTATTTCATGCAAACAAAAGTGAAATAAAAAGCTGAGGTAGCAATGCTTATATCTGACAAAATAGACTTTAAAACAAAAACTACAGTAAGAGACAAAGAAGAACACTAGATTTGATAAATGGAACAATCGAGCAAGAAGATATAATCCTTGCAAACATTTATATGCTCAACAAAGGAGTACCTACATTTATACAGCATATTTTGATAGACATAAAGAAAGAAATCAATAGTAATACAGTAATAGTAGGGGATTGTAAAACACCATTAACATCAATGAACAGAGCTTTCAGACAGAAAATCAGCAAGGAAACTGTGGCCTTAAATGATGAGCTAGGTCAGATGGATTTAATTGATATCTTAAAAGCATTTAAACCCCAAAGCAACAGAATATACATTCTTTTCAAGTGCACATGAAACATTTTCTAGGATATACCACATGTTAGCACAAAAAACAAGATTCAACAGATTTTAATAATATTAAAATCATATCAAGCATCTAATGGTTTGAAACTAGAAATCAATCACAAGAAGTGAAATAAAAAACACACAAAGACATGAAGGCTAAATAAAATGTTACTAAATAACAATCGGGTAAAAAATGGGACTTAAAAAAAAAGAGACCTTGAAACAAGTGAAAATGAGAACACAGCAACCCGAAATCTATGAAATGCAATACAAGGAAGCCGTCCTACAAGGGAAATCCATAACATTACAGACCTACTACAGGAAACAAGAAAAATTTCAAATAAAAAATTAACTTTATACTTAAAGGAGCTTGAAGAAAACAACACACAAAGTCCAAACCAAGTAGAAGGAAGGACATAATAATGAACAGAGCAGGAATAATCAAAATATAGTCTAAAAACCAATATAGAAGATCAATGAAACCAACAACTGGTTCAATAAACAAGATTAACAGAGCTTTAATCAGATTTATAAAGGAAAAAAGAGAGGACTCAAATAAATAAAATCAGAAATGAAAGAGAAGTAACAACTAACTCCACAGAAATAAAAATGATTGTAAGAAAATATTATGAACAATAATACGCCAACAAACTGGACAACCTGAATGAAATGGATAAATTCCTGGAAACATACAATCTTCCAAAATTAAATGAGGAAGATGAGTAAGAGAATCTGAATAGATAGATTACTAGTCAAATTAAGCAATAATTTGAAAAAACAAACAAACAAAAAAAAACACCCTGGCAAACAAAGGTACTGGGCTGGATATCTTCACAGATGAAATGTACTAAACATTCAAAGAAGTAATACCTATCCTCCTAAAACTATCCCAAAAAATTAAAGAGGAGAGAGGACTTCCAAGCTCTTATTAGGCCAGCATTATCTTAATTTGAAAACAGATAAAGACACGACAAAGAAAGAAAAATATTGGCCAATGTCACTAATGAACATAATGTTACAATCCTCAACAAAACATTAGTGAACCAAATGCACAAATACTTTATAAAGATCATAAACCATGATCAGGAGAGATTTATTTCAGTGGTGCAAGGTTGATACAATATCCACAAATAAATAAATGCGAAACACCACATAAACAAAATGAAAGATAAAAGCCATGTCATCCTATCAATAGATGCAGAAAAAGCATCTGATATAACCTAGCACTCACTTATGATAAAAACTTCAGCAAAGTGGGAATAGAAGAGACATACCTCAACATAATTAAGGCCATATATGACAAATTCACAACCAACACCATACTCAATGGGCAAAACTACAAGCGTGTCCCTTAAGATTGGGAACAAAAAAGGGATATCCTAACTCAACACTCCTATTTAACATAGTACTTGAAGTCCTAGCCACAGCAGTCAGACAAGAAGCAGAAATACAAGGCAGCCAAATTGGAAAGAATGAAGTAAAACTGTCATTATCTGCAAATGACATCATGCTGTATATAAAGAACCATAATGATTCCCCAAAAAACCTACTATAACTGATCAATGAATTCAGTATAGTAGAATACAAAACATATATCCAGAGATCACTTGTATTTTTACACCAATAATTAGCTATTAGAAATGGAAACTAATAAAACAATCTCATTCACAATTGCTTCAAAAAATAAAATATCTTGGAATATATTAAACAATGATGTGAAAGAGCTACACTCAGAAAATTATAAGACACTGAAGAAAGAAACTGAAGAAGATACAAATTAATGAAAGCATATACATTGTCCATGGATAGAAGGAAATAACATCATTAACATATGCATACTACCCAAAGCTATCTATAGATTCAGGTTCAATGCAATTCCTATCAAGATACCATTGGCTTGTTTCACAGAACAAGGACAAATATCCCACAAATTTATATGGAACCACAAAAGACCCTGAGTAGCAACAGTGATCTTGAGAAAGAAGAACAAAGTTGGAGGAATAACACTACCTGATATCAAATTATACTACAAGACCATAGAAATCAAAACAGCATGGTACTGGCATAAAAACAGACATATAGATCAATGGAAGAGAATATACAGCCCCCTAAAAAACCAATAACTTTGTAGTCAATATTTGTCAAAAGAAGCAAGAACATAATGGGGCAATGGTAGTCTATTCAATAAATAGTATTAAGAATATTGGAAAGATGTGCACAAAAAATTAAACTAAACCACCCTCTTACAACATACAAAGGAATAAACTCAAAATGGATTAAAGACTTAAATGTTAGACTGGAAGCCATAAAAATCCTAGAAGAAAACATAGGCAGTAAAATCTTGGACATTTATCATAGCAATAGTTTTCTAAAATGTCTCATGGGGCAATAGAAACTAAAGAAAAAATAAACAAATCGGACTACATCAAACTAAAAAGTTTTTGCACAGCAAAGGAAGCCATCAACAAAAGGAAAAGACAGGCCATTAAATGGTAGAATTTATTCGCTGATACACCTGATAAAGGCTTAATATTCAAAGTTTATTTTTTAAAAACTTATAAAACAACACCAAAAACACTAACAATGCAATTAAAAAATGAGCAAAAGAATAGACACTTCTCCAAGTAAGACATACAGATAGCCAATAGATATATGAAACGATTCTCAACATCACTAATCACCAGAGAAATGCAAATTAAAATCATAATGAGATATCACTTCTCACCTGTCAGAATGGCTATCATCAATAAATCAACAAAGAAGTGTTAGAAAGTAGATAAAAGGAAACCCTAGTGTGCTTCTGACGGGAATGCAGATTGGTGCAGCCTCTGTAAAAAGCAGTATGGAGTTACCTAAAAAAATTAATAATGGCACTGCCTTATGAACCAGCAATTCCACATTTGGAAATGTATCCGAAGAAACTCAAAACACTAATTTGAAAGAATATGTGCACCCCTATGTTCATTGCAGCATCATTTAAAATAGGAAAGATTTGGAAGCAGCTCGTGTCCATCAGTAGATGAGTGGATAAAAAAGCTATGGCATATTTACAGAATGGAATACTACTTGGCCATTAAAAAAAAGGGAATATTACTCCTTGCAACAGCATGAATGGACCTAGAGAACATTATGCTATGAGCATATTATGCTAAGAGAAATAAGCCAGTCAGAGAAAGCCAAATACCACATGATTTCACTCATATGGAATCTAATGAACAAAATAAGCTAGGAAGCAAAATAGAGATTGACTCTCATAAATAGAGAGCAGGCTGACAACTGTTGGGAGAGGGACTAGGTGAAAGGGTGCAGGATTTGAGTAAAAAAGAAAAGAAGTCATGGTCACAGACAACAGTGTGGTGATGCCCAGGGGCAGGGTGGTGGGGAGAAGTGAAGAAGGGTATAGACAGGATTAACGGTGACTGGCAGAGACCTAACCTGAGGTGGTGAACACACAGCACAGTATACAGATAATGTGTTATAGAACTTTGCACCTGAAACTGTAAAATTTTGTCACACAAGTAAATTCAATTTAAAAAATGATTCTAAATAAACCATATTTCCCCACTGTAATACCATATGATTTTTATCTGTGGCTACTGTTATTATAACATTATTAACATGAACAGTTGACCTCATAATTGAAAGAACTTATTCTTTACAAAGATCTCAGCTCTGCTTGGTCAGAATGTCTTAGGATGCGCTAACACAAAAGAAGACCATGTTTGTTATGTGATCCTAGGAAGCACAAGTTAGGGGGAAATAAAAATGAGATTGAGAAGGGAAACAAGCCAATGAATAATGTGTTAATGAACAGGTTACTGCTGTGGCCAAGTGAGAATCAATCCCTCTGGGAACCTTCTGGAAAACCACATATAATATACCTCAAAATTATCTTACTGAGGAGCAGAAAATGTGGAATATTTACCACTGACTGTCATTCTTACTCATTGAGAATTGCCATTGGAGCATGAATTTCCTACATTTCTGAGCCACCATGTGTGGGTGAAGCAACCAGCTATGACATGGAAGTAAGCCCTTTTGCAGAGATTCAGAAAGACACAGATGCTTAAGGAAGAAAGCTCTCAGTGACCAGAGAAACCATCCACCACACTGCAGGAGAACTCAGCTGCAAGCGCTAAGAGGTGGGACATCAACATCAGTTACACAGTCCAGCTAAGCAAGTTACCTCATCTTTTGATCACATGAATACAAACATTCTTCTCTCTCCTGCTTAGAAATCATGGATTTCTCTATAATTTCTATGCCCCTCCTTTTACCTACTTAACATATTATATTTCTACTTCTAATATTGATACAACTCCCTTATTAAATACAGAGGTGGGCAAAAGAAGGTTTACAATTGTTCATATGGTAAATTCCCATGTCAAAGGTATAATATAGTGTTTAAAGTCCCATTTTAATGTTCTTTCTAATTTCCCTAAAATGAGTCTTATAAGCAAGTAAGCACTATTTGATAAATAATTCATTTTTTTAATCTGTGCAACACAAAAATCTGGGCATCACTGCTTTAAGACAAGCTAGTTTTTAGGCATATAATACCTTTCATGATTTCCAAGGTTTTTCTCCAACAAAACTATGCTAGATGACCTCTTGAATGCTCTTGGCTATAGTTCTCTGGTGCCTCAAAAAAGTCCCTGTTAGAAACTGTTGTATGAATTTAAGGTGTTCCTTGAAGAAAAGTTTGGTACTGCCTCCAAAAAGCTAGTAGGCCTATTCTGTATATAGACAGATTCTCTATATGTGCTAGAATATAACTTAAAGCCCTCATTTCCATAACAGAATGTTAGCTTTCCACTTGTATTTCTTAGACCTAAAACCAGACTATATGAATTATTGCAATTCAAAACACCTAAATGACAACTTCCTACCTCAGAGTTCTCCTTAAATGCTCCCTATCTAGCTTCCACTAAAAGGTCACTGAGACAACTGGAGGGATGAAGAGGTCCCCCATTCTCTGAGCTGGGTCGGAATGGGGGTAGTATAGCCTAGGGCAGATTAATGATTCTACAACTTGAGTGTGTACCCAAATCACTGAGGAATTTGTTAAAATGCGAATGGAAAGTCAGGGGAGCAGCATTTTTTCTCACAATAACTAAATATCTCAAAACATAATTTTAAAATTCTTAATTGATAAAACCATGACTACTAAGAACCATGGATGACTTTTCCTGGTGGGGTAGGAGGATACCTTATACTAAATCATCATCAATTATCCACACACAAAGCAATAGAAGATTCTGCTTTCAGTTTACTTCAGAGCACAATGATATGAAAATATAAAATGTTAAGCTCTACAAGAACATCTAATCTTCAAAATGTTAAAATATCCTGAATTGTGTTTTTTAGTAATTTGTATTAAAATTGAGTTCAATCTCAAACTGAAAATGTTCTCATCATATTGTAAGACTGTTCTTTACTCTAAGAAAACTAAAATGCAATTTATTACCAAAATGCCTATCAGTTTGCTTCATTAAATGTGATAACACCATACTTTTCAGTAGTGTATAAGGAGGACCAAATAAATTATTCCAGGTGTGAACTCTGTACTTACGAGACTTAGCCAGATATATTTTTTTCAGTCTTAACATTGTGGTAATTTTGATTAGATTTCTATTTCATTTTCCTACTATCAACCAAAAGCAGTGTTCAGGCATGTAGGGGACAAAACTCAGCACAATACTGGTGGAAACTTTTACAATTAGCTGAGCCCAAGCTCCTCTCCACCCCGTGTTTGCAGACAAAATACTTCCTTCTGTACTTGCAACAATGCCAACTCATCCATGCACAGGCTGTATTTCCTTGGTTAAGTAAAAATTCCTTTAAACCTCACATTCATTCTCTGTGAAATGGGGATAATACTACCTCAGGAGAGTTTAGGGATCATAAATGAGAATGCACAAAGATGTGTGGACAAAAAGGGGCCAAATACTAAACCTGGCAAAAGCTCAGGGGAGACCTGTGTGGTGGCCTTTCAAACTCAGACACCTAAAGTAACCACATAGAATGGTCTGAAATTAAAACTTTTTAACTGAAAGAGGTTCGTGGTGAGTAGTCATGTCCTAGGGCAGTATTTTTCTCTAATAAAGGTCAGTCTTCACCTTCACTAAGCCTGACTGTTGTCTTTTTGGGTCTAGGATAACATAACTGATAAACATGCCTTTATAACAGCAAAGTAATTTGCCTTTTTCTGGCCTCTCAACACAGGCACCACCAGATCAGAGAGCACAAATCCCCTCGTTGTTTTTGTTACCATGTTAATTATTGACTGCTAACTATCCTGTAACCACCTATGTATAAGAAATATGTGTCTATCACTTTACTTTTTATCCAATCCCAGAGGTTTCCCCGCTTTGCTTTCTCCTGCCTCCATAATCTATCACCAATGGATTTCATGTAAATCACTTATGTCTTCTCTTTTGATTGCAATGTATAAAATAAGGTGCAAAACTGCCATTTTCCCAGAGCATTTTCTCAATCTGTTGAGTTTTATTTTCTGACCATTGTCATCACATCGGCTCAAATAAACTCATAAAAAATCCTACAGGTTTAGACATTTCTTTCATTAACATTTAGTTGGCGTAGTTGGCAGGATTCCAAAGAAGCCCACCCAGTACCACCTTTCAGGCCCTGACTTATGCTTAGGTACAGCAGGGCTCCTCGTTTTGCAAAGGGTAAATGAGAGTCCGAACTCACTTGGCTCTGAAGACAAGGGGCACTTCCTCCTGCCAGCCTGAAATTCAGGTATTCTTAGGTGACTAAGATTCTTTATGGAGGTGTCAGGGAGCATTCCCCCGCAATGTCCAGGAGCCCCATAGGGAATTCCAACTCAACTGTAATTTAAAAATTGAGTCATCCAGGGGCACATATAAAGGTTGGTCACCAAGTGCTCTGTCTGAGTCCAGTCACCCACACTGCCACTTCCTGCACTGGGTCAGGTGCTGAAACTCTGCCAGACCACACAGTCTCCAGAGCCCGCCAGCCTGGGAGCACTCCAGCCCCCAGGCCCTAACAGAGCAAGCAAGGGGAAGGAAAAAGGGACAAATCTCCACACACTATTTAAATCTTCCACCCCAAAATCCTGCACACTGTGGAAGCGTCCAACTTCCCAGCCAACCATCCTAGACTGTCAGGTCTGCACCTACCCCTGACTTCTGGGGAAGGCTTCTGCCTTTGTCTTTCATGCTCAATTAGATATTCCAATGCAACTTCAGGCTTTTTCCAGTAACTGATATCCTTTATGGGCACACTGGAATGGAGCCCATTATACAGGATGGAGCAGTGTCTCTGCCCCTCTCCCTGCCACCATGATCAAGTAGGGGTGGGGAGGGCTTCTAGCCACATGCAGCATCAGACTCATGCATAAGGTTGTTTACCCTTACCCAGGGGTATGGAACCAGCTGTGGCTTCCCCACTGCCTCTGGTGTTTTCCAACCCCTCCTCCACTCTGGGGAGACCAGTCTCTCATGCCACCTTGGAGTTCCCTCTCCTGCTCCCCAGCAACCTAGCCAGACCCCCTGTAACAAAAAGAAACAGAACCAAGAATAGGGCTGCTCTGAAGATGATGAAAAGGCATTTTCCCTTCTCCTTACTAGTAGTTTAGGAATAATTAAAATTACTATACAAAAGGAAAAATTACTATGGCCCTTGCCTTGCCAGTGTGGCTCAGTTGGTTGGAGTGTCATCCTGTAACCAAAAGGTTGCAGGTTCGATTCCTGGTCAGGGCACATACTCAGATTGGGGATACTCAGCCTGTGCACATACAATCTCCCATCTAGACAAGTATGGGAGGCAGCCAATAAACACTTTTTTCTTGCCAAAGTTGCCCTCTCTCCCCTCTTCTCTATCTAAAAGCAAAGAAAAAAAATGTCCTCAGATGAAGATTAAAAATAAAAATTACTGAGGCCCTTGTAAATATTACAGTACTTTATCTGTTCTTTACTACCTATGTTGCCTCCTCCCTCACAGTAAAGCTTCTGTGCAAATGGTATCCCTATTTAATCAACCAATGTCTGTTTTATAAATCAGAGTCTGTTCCCTTCCAACTAAGGAATGTTATGGGGCAATATATATTTTTGTTAATCAAATCTATCCCAACTCATTTGATAGAGTGAGATTTTCTTGAAACTAATGACTCCCATATATCTTTTTTCCAGAATGGTGAAATGTATTTAGAAATAAGTAAATCAGATACTGGGCTAATTAATAAAATAATGATTTTAAAGGAAATTCAAAAAAAGAAATTAATCTTAAAACTGAACATTTGTTGCAGGATGTTCCAGTGCAACTTCAGGCCTTTTCCAGTCACTGATATCCTTTATGCACACACTGGAATTGAGCCCATTATTCAAGATTACTTTAAGAAGGAACTTAAAATTCCATGTCCTTCCAGTAAAGACACTCAATGGGAAAGTATAGAGATTTGTACAGAATCCCAGAGCTATAAATGAAATTATTATTCCCAAACACATTGTAGTTCCAAATCCATGTAATCTATAATATTATCAGCTATTCTTGTGAACTGCCAATATTTTTCAGTAATAAATTTATGTAATACCTTTTTCAGCATTTCTGTAAAAAAAAAAAGAAGAAATAAAGAAGGAAAACAAAGAAAAGAGAAATACATCTTTGCTTTCACCTGAGAAAATTACATATATACTTGGACAGTATTGTGCTAAGAATAAATGGAGAGTCCCACCTATTGTCTTAGATACTAAAAGCTGATTGAAATGACAGATTCCACTCAAATCCAATTATGTGGATGATTTGTAATCTAGGAAATAACTAGACTCCCCAAAAGGATACAATTTACCTATTACAGTAGCTAGCTATAAAGGTACATAGGATATCCAAGGACAAGCTCTGATTCTGTTTACCCCCAATAAAATAATTTGGTTATCTAATATCCAAATGTGGGCTAGTAATTAACCCTGAAAAACTCATAGGAATCCTATCTTTTCCTCTTCCAAAAACAAAAAGCAGCTTAGAGGATTCCTGAGTTTGACTGGATATTGTCACAACTGGATTCCAAATTTTTATAAATGTCCCAGCATATATATTTCTTATTAAAATCAAATTGACCTGATCCAATTCAGTGAAACCCAGAAGAGAAGCTATAAAATCTCTAAAGGATTATCTAAATCTTCTTCTCTGGCATACATTAATTATAAACTTCCTAAATTTTTATACATGGAAATAAAGAAAATCCTTTTAGAAGTTTTAACTCAAACAGTAATCAGCATAGACCTATAGTCTATTGTAGTTAGCAATTAGACTCAGTTAACCAAAGGGCTCCCTCCCTGCATGACAGCCATCTCTGATATAGATACGCTGTGTAACTAAAAAAGAAAGTTACAGGCTCTCCTTTTTTATGTTCCGAATTCTGTTGAATCTCCACTGAATTCTCATCACATTCAAAATTTCTTTAGTCAACTGGCTCTTGCTTTCTGCACCCAATTTCACTTGAATGCAATATAACAGTCTTAACCCAGAACTTTGCTACTTTCTTTGCACGACAAAGATATCTATGATTGTGTTTTAATTATTGACTACCTTCTAAGAATGGTTTATAGGAAACTCCTTGATAACACTGACTAAATTTGGTTAACAAAAGGATCTTTGAAAGATTAACAGGTATGTTACCAAGCTGAACATGCAATAACTTAATGGTGGACCTAATTGAAATTTCTCATTTACCTGAATAAGATCTGCCCGACAAGTATAATTAACTTTTCTAACTTAAACATGTAATTTGGCCAAAAATCAAATATCCAGTATTTACACTGATAACAGCTATGCCTTTGGTGTAGCTCACAACTTTGGAATATTATTGAAGCAGGAAGGTTTCTTAATTTTCTCAGGGCAGCCTATACATAATGAAAAATAGGTTGTAAAATTATTAGATGTTATACAGAAATTGAAACAATTGGCAATTATCAAACTTCCAGGATTTTCTAAAGCTGCCACCATGGAAGCAATAGGAAATTATTTACCTAATGCTATAGCTAAATGGGAAGCATTAAATAGCCAAATTTTCCAGATCTGAGAATGTTTCTCGCTACCTATTGAATCTATAAAAGGCTCTCTTCTATAGTTTCAACAGACAACTGCAGAAGAGGATATGGCAACAAAATGGGGAACTTCTGTCCCAGGGAAACAGATATGGCTTGGGCCCTATCAAAACCCAATCTTGCCAGTAAGGGTTTAATTACCTATACATTAACATATGCATTAGCTGAAACATTAAAGTCCTAAAAGATGATTTCATGGAGTAAACCACAGTACTGCTACGATAGCTCAGGAAGTGTAGAGCGGATGTTCTATCTGTCCAAATATAACCCTGGAAAATCATTCCACAGGTCCCAAGGACATTTCCCACTTCCTTTAGATTCATTTGAGGTATGGTAATTGAATTTTATCCAAATGCCACCATCTCATGAACTGAGAAAAATAATAGCTCAAATAACTTTCTGTGTTCTGTTGTTCAGTAAAGGAATCCCAAAAGAAAAAAGTAAATACAGCCCTCAATCCTGTCAAATTATTCCCTGCGTTTGCCTCTGATAGCATTACTAATAGCCTTGCCTTCTATTTGCCAAAGTTAAAGAACTCTGCAGATCATAGAGGGAGAGCAAGAACATTCATTTTTGAATGAAATACTATACAAAATGCATTTTTGGGTAGCTGGCGGGATATTTATTACATAGTATTAGCTTTTTGGTTTTGTTGTTAGTGAACGTCCCAAAAGAGTGGAACATTTAGCAGTTTGTATTTTCTATTTTTTGTTCTTATACTCTACCCCTAGGTTCTGGGAAGATGGCCAGAACTTCTGCACTCCTTTGCCAGAGGGTAGGCTGCAGGACTAAAGCAGAAATGGCCTTAAGAAAATCTCCCTTTCTTGCTAATCTCCCAAAAGGCTTGTGCTATGGAGACACTGCATTTGGTGTGAGAATGGAGCATAAAGGAGGTAGTAGGTGTGACACAAGCAGCGAGAGGAAGAAAAAAATTGTTCCAAGGATAAGGAAAGGCTGGAGGTCTGTGGAAACTCCAGTGAAGAGACCCACAGATTCCCCCTTGCAGAGTTTTAGGAAAGAGGTTGGGTTGCCACACAAAATGACAGCCAAGTAGCCACCGCTCATTCAGAGCACATGAGCCCATGTGGGGGTCACATAATGAGGGACCCAACACCATCATGTTCCAAAGGACTGACTGAGTAGACAAAGGGAGGTCTGTCTATTAAGAAGCTCAATGAAAGGGCTTTGGAAAGGTGTGGAAGGCTTTTTGTGATTGTCACAATGAGTGGAAGTCGTAGATACTAAAAATATCCTACAGTGTACAGGGCAGCTCTACATTACAAGAAGTACACTGTTAAGAGAAACTGGTGGACAATGGGCATCAAAGTAGAAACTTATCTGGACAAAAAGACCAAAGATCACTCTTATACTCTGTTTTGTGCAACACCTCCTCAGCCCCACAACTTTGTGAGTGAAAGAAGTTCCATTATGATTGAGGTTGAATTCCCTTCAAGGTGGTGGAATTGGAGCTCACAGTTTGATTTTGGTTAATTTAAAGGAAATAAGTACTGCAGTATTTCTTACACACTGGAGCTTATTGAGAAGATTGCTATTCCCTATAAATATTTCATTTTTAAAGGTATAGTGTAAGGGGCTTTCTAAAAGCATGATGAGTTCTCATCCTGTCTTCTGTACACTCCTGAACATGCACCATGGTGCACACTCTTAATGGTTCTGAAGGTGGCTCTCCAGATAGCGTCTGTGTCGCAATGCAAAGGAAAAAAAAAGATAACCGTCTGTCCCTAAGAGAACACCCCATATATCTTTATTCTGACCTTTTTGTGAAAATGGCAGCCATGATTATATTTATAAAGTTTTATTTGTAAGCTATTTTATTTATAATCATAAAATCTGGTTAAGCATCTATATATACATCCATTCCACCTAACAATTGTTACATGTCACAACATTTTCAAAAAAAGGATTTTAGCATGTCATATAAAGTCACATAAATTATTGCTTTCATGAGAAATGTCCACCCATCACCTTACAAGCAAAGTAAACAGCTACATACATTTTTAAAAAATAGGATTAGATAGAGATGTGAAGCATTTTCAACTTTTGTTGAAAAAAGTATTTGAAAAAAATAAAACTCTAATTATGTAGCACCTGCTGTAAAAAGTAAAAAAAAAAATCCATTATATAGTGTAATTAATCTTTATACTTCTTTGCTAGGAAGGAAGTAAAGAAGGAAGGAAGGAAGGAGGGGAGGGAGGGAGGGAGGGACAGAGGGAGGGACGAAGGGAGGGAGGGAAGAGGCCACAGGAACTCTTTTGTATATGGGAGAAGTAACATGAGTTCACATTTCTTGCCTAAGGACAGTGATCAGTAAAAACAAGTGAAAATCCTACATGGAGATTAAGACCCTACTTAATTCCCTCCCCCATTGTTTTTCTTTTTTTACAAGAACTATGCCTTTTTAAAGATATAATTCACTGAATAATTAATGATATAAAAGAGTATATTTTAAATAGTCTTCTCACTTAAATCTTCTAACCTTAAGATGTAGATATGATTTTCCCCATTTTACAGTTTAAGAAACTGAGGCAGTGACAAGCAGCTTACGCAAGATCACAAAGCAACTAAGTACTGACTGAATTCCAGTCAGAATTCCAGGCGTGAGTTGTGGCCATCAAAGACTATGGTGATGGCAATTAATACAGGAATTAATAGGATTGTTTTCAATTACCTTGAAACTTTATGTTCATTGAAAAAGAGTCCTGGCTTTATCTTTCCTAGTAACTAGTACCCACTTCTCTATCATTAATACTACTCATACCTTATTTTAATTACTGTTTAACATGTCTCCCTGCCAGCCAACAAGACCCCTGAAGACAGAAAAAGTGCCTATCTCCACTTACCACAAGCCTCCACACCTAAGCATAGTGCCTGGCACGTAGTAGGTTCTCAATAAGCCTTTGTTGAATGAATGATTGAAGGAGTTAGGACAGTCTTATGAACTATGGGAAGCATGGCATAATGATGGCAGCTAGCTCAGTTAAGACTTCATTGTCAACTGCTGGATCATAATTGATTTGTAGAGAACCTCTGGTTCAAGGAAAGAAAACAAGAGCAGAGATTAACAGCAATTAAAACTGCACCTACCTACAAAGCCTTTAAAAACTTTCCACAGGAGAATTAATAGCTATCCCCACAACCTGGCCATGAAACTCTCATGCCTGGATTTCTCCATGTTGCATACATCACACATATTTCTGTCCCTAAATTACATACATTCATCTTTGTATCCCTGCACACTGTAAATCATTTTACATTCAAACTTTATCTTCAAACTTCCTTTATCTTCTACTCATGCACTTATCATTGACCTACAGCTACTATTAGTTTAGGTCCCTTTTTAATAATGGGTCTTCATTATCTACAGTACTTATCTACAATCAAACTTCAATTCAAATTCCAAGTTGATTCCCCACTATTCCTCCCTTAATGTAATGTCATCTAAAGAGAACTGCTTGGTGATGCCTTAACAACCTTCTTGCTTTTGGTCATCTAGTTCATTTTGTACCAGATGCCCATTTTCATGCCTGAGAAAAGCTCAATTATTATTTTCTCCAGAAAATGTCATTTTAACTTTATAAATTCAGATATTGCTTTATACTCCCTACTAAATGGTAAGCTTCCGAAAAGCAAATGCCATATATCAATCACCATTGTATTCATATCAAATAGCACAGGACCTTCTACATAGTGGTGCTTTACAACTATTAATTAAGTGAATAAATGAATAAACAAAGTTTAAGTAGATTTTTTCTGCTGTTCTTATGTCTTGAACCGGGTTTAGTGGATATGATATTGATCACAAATCCTAGTTCAATTTTTTTTTCACAGGCTAGCTATGAAACTTAGACAAATCCACGTGTCTTATTTTCCTCATTGGAAAAGAAGATATGAACTGAGGCTACTGCTATTATGTAAATACGAGGTCTGTCCAGAACAAGTCCAGCCACTGATACTCTAACGAGAACAGTGTGCCTGACATCTATATAATCTGACAGCCAAGGAGAGTTGACTAGAACAACAGCAACTTCACTGTACTAATCCGTGGGGGCAGTAAACACCATTGAATGAGTATGTGTACTGTATGGCCATTGTATTCAAAATGACTGAGCAAGTTCAGCAACAGATCTGCATCAAATTTTATGTTAAGCTTGAACACTCCTCCGTGACTGGATGATTCAGATGGCTTTGCAGGACAATGCAATGGAAGTTGCCTGGTTCTCCACACCTGAAGGAGGTGTGGCAAAGTCACAGCAAGATCAAGTCCATGTTAACTGTGTTTTTGATTGGGAAGGTATAATCCATCATGAGTAGGCCCCTCCACACCAAACATTTAATAAGGAGTACTGCCTCAATGTTCTTTATCAGTTTAAAGATGCAATAAGACGAAAATAGCCATAGCTATGGGCAACTGGTAATTGGCAGCTTCATTGCGACAACACACCTGTTCATGCACCATGTCTCATGCAGAGTTTTTTTTGAGAACCATCAGACCCCCACCCAGGAGACTCAGCCCCCTACAGCCCAGACATGGCACCCTGTGACTTCTGGCTTTTCTCAAAACTAAAATCACCTTTGAAAGGGAAGAGATTTCAGACCATCAATGAGGTTCAGGAAAATAGCAATGGGGCAGCTGATGGTGATTCCAACAAAGGATTTTGCAGAGTGTTTTGAACAGTGAAAGAGACGCTGGGAGAACCGTGTGAGATCCCAAGGTGCCTACTTTGAAGGGGACTGAGGTATCATTGTCCTATGTACAATGTTTCTTGTATCTTCTTCAATGAATGTTTCTTTTTCAGAGTACATGGCTGGATACTTTATGGACAGGCCCTGATATAGTATAAAATACATGGATAATTACAAGCAAAGGAAGCACAATTCTTCTTACTCTTTATGGTGTTCTATCAAGGTATGAGGCAAAATAAGCTAAGGACACTTCCACTTTAAAACACCTCTTCACTTTTTTAATCACATGTATAAATGTGTGAAGAATATAAATCTACAAGCAATAAAATTCTATTCCTGAAAACATAATTTTAACAGTCACTATATTATGCAAGATTCTGAAAAACTTATTTAGTCTATCTGAAAAGCCACTCTTAAAACAGACATATGAAAATAAATATACTAAAGAGTAGCACCCATATCTTCAAATATGTTAGGGAATTTTTTAAAAATAAAAACAACACTATTATGTAAGAATGCATATGTATTAATTTCCACACTTGAGAAATTTCTATAGTTATACAGAGACACATCTCACCCTTGATGGAAGGAACTACATTTACTCCAGTTCTGTGTAATCAGCAGTTCTTACAATGATGTGTTAGATGAGTAAGTGAAATTCACCAACTCTTTCTAATAAAAAGTAAATAAATATGCATAGATGATTGATAAGAGTATGAAAGACATGCACCAGCACAAACACAGAGAGCCTCTTGGTAGAGACTTGTGGACATTGTTTCCAGGCACTTAAGCAAATATCTGTCTAATCCTTTGCTGACCACTAAGCTAATTGATAATAGACTTCAGTTGTCACACACAACAAAGAACACAGTAAAGATTTAGTTCAGAAAAATCACTAGACAAACAACAACAAACTCCAAAGAAGGGGGAGAATCTGATTTCCAGAGTTGCCACATAATATTGACAAGGAGACTTTTAAATGTGTAATTTTTAATAACAATAAAAGTGAGATATAAAAAGAAATAAAAAGTTATAGGTCATAAACAGGAAACAAATCAGTCAACTGAAACTGTCCCTGAGAAGGGACATACTAGACAGATAAACACTATATTATTTCCTAAAGCTGCCATAATAAATTATGATAAACTTGTTGGCTTAAAACAAAAGAAATTTATTATCTCATAGTCTCAAGATCAGAAATCTGAAATTAGGGTGTTTATAAGGCCTTCAGGGACCCAGGGAAGGCTCTGTTCCTTTTCCCTTCTACCTTCTGATGGTTCCCAGCATTCTTTACCTTGAAACTATCACTACAGTTTCTGCCTCCATCCTCACACTACCTTCTCTTTTCAGTGCCTATGTCTTATATGACACAGGTGATTACATTTAGGGCCCATCCAGATAATCCAAGAAAATCTCCCTCTCTGAAGATCCTTAACTTAATCACATCTTTGTCATATGGTAATGGTATATAATAAAGCACTTTAGGCTTCAAGAATTAGGACATGGACCTATCTTTGGGGCTACCATTCAGTCTACTACAAAGACTTTAAATCAGGTCTTTAAAATAGCTTCAAAGAATCAAGATGAAAAGAAACTATGTCTTAATAACTAAAGAAAAGTAAGAGAACAATGTCTACCCAAATAGAAAATATCAATGAAAAGACAGATATTATAAAAGAGTCAAACAAATTCTGAAGTTGAAAAGTATAATAACATAAATTAAAAATCCACTAGAGGAGCTCAATAGAAGAATATCAGACTGA
Organism: Pteronotus mesoamericanus; assembly: GCF_021234165.1. Classification (NCBI taxonomy): domain Eukaryota; kingdom Metazoa; phylum Chordata; class Mammalia; order Chiroptera; family Mormoopidae; genus Pteronotus; species Pteronotus mesoamericanus. The sequence continues at coordinate 43,816,854 of NW_026555329.1, read as the reverse complement.
AAAAAGAATCTGAATCTGATAATAGATCAATTTAGATTATCCAACACAAGCAGCAAAGAAAAAAATGAAGAAAAATTTAAAAACTCCATCAGGGACCTATGGAACACAAGTGTACCAACATATGCATAATGGGAGTCCCAAAATAATAAGAAAGGAGAAGAGAGGAGAGGGAAGGGGAGGGAGGAAGAGAGAAAGGAAGGTGAGAGGAGAGGTGAAGGGATGAGAAAAAAAATTAAGTTGTTATATAATATTGAAATTTAGTTAATAGTAATATGAACCAGACTTTTATAAGTTAAAATACTAATTGTAACCTCCAGGGCAACTACTAAGGAAATAACTCAAAAGAATAGTTTAAAGCCAAAGAAGAAACTAAAATGCTAAACCAGAAAATATTTATTTTCAAAAAGCTATATGTTTACCCTGGCTGGTGTGACTCAGTGGATTGAGTGCTGGCCTGTGAAGCAAAAGGTCGCCAGTTCAATTCCCAGTCAGGGCACATGCCTGGGTTGCGGCCCACGTCCCCAGTAGGGGGCACACGAGAGGCAACCCCACACAGATGTTTCTCTCCCTCTCTTTCTCCCTCCCTTCCTCTCTGTCTAAAAATAAATAAATAAAATATTTTAAAAAATTTTTAAAAAGCCATGTGTTTAGAAAATATCTTTTCTGCTCTCGAGATAGGTGGGTCTAGAAACAGCTGCTAGAGAAAGGAGGAAATATTAGAAAAATAGTATTTAGGCTGACAATCTCTATAATAAAAAGCATAAGAAGCTTATCCTGAACAAGAGAGGAGGAAATCAAAAACTTGAGGGTACCCTCCTCATAAATCCAAGTGCTCCCTAAATATGCAGAGATTTTAGTAAAAAGAAAAAAACATGACAATACAAACTAAACCCACCAACTCTTCTTACCCACAACTCTAGAATAGTTTTCAGTCCTTCACATTATTCCCGTTCCCATTCCCCACAGGAAACAGAAAAGCAAACAAAATCTAGTCCATTAATATTTCATCCTGAAATATAAGCCATGACAAGGAGACATCACCAGGATACATGTAAGTCAAAAAAGCAGTTAAAGGAAATTCATCCACACTATTTTTCAGAAAATACAAAACTGGCATACAACATCTCATGTAAAAGTTATATAAAATTAAAAGAAATTATATGATATTACTGAATAATCACTGCTTTAGAAAAAAGCTAAAAAGGTACATGGAGGGTAAGGAAGGATGAAAGATCCATTCTGGAAGATGTATCATAAAACATTTTCCCATAGCAAATGTTTCACTCTCTCGAAAAGTAAAGAGAATGTGAAATCTTATAAAATAAGAGATCCCAGCTGAAAGTCAAGAGAACCATTACTATAGAAGAAGGGGAGGGGAGCATGACTAGCTGGGGGAAATTAGTAGTCTCTGCTATAAACCTCTACCCCCGACCTCTTCACCTGCTAATCCATTCACTTCCACTATTCTCAGAATTTCAAGCATTCCCTCTTCTATGTTCCCAAATCATTTTGTACAGGCATTCAAATATATATCAAATCCTTACTGTGCACCTGGCACAATGCTCAGCCTTGGAAGTAAAAAAATAAATAAATGTATAGAAATAATCAGAAATCTTACCATCAGGAAATTAATGGCTCGGTGTATGTGGGGCACCATTCAGTTTTTATTTTTTAAAAATCTTTATTTACATACCTGTATTCCCCTTCCTCTTCCATCCTTCTACCCACACAACCTGAACAATACACAAACTCTGAAACAGTCATATTATACTTTTTTGCCATTTTTTGTTTTTTATTATTAAGTTGTTACAGCTGTTCCCACTTTTCTTCTCTTCCCCTCCCTCCCCAGTCCCACCCTCTCCCCATCCCAAGGCAATCTTCACATTGTTATCCATGTCCTTGGGTTGTGCATAAATGTTCTTTGGTTAATACCTTTGCCATCTTTCATCCCATTTCCCGCACCCTCCTTTCCAGCAGCTGTCAATCTGGTCTATGTATCTAAGCTTCTGCTACTATCTTGTTCCTTAGTTTGGTGTGTTCATCAAATTCCACACACAAATGAGATCACAGGTATTTTTCTTTTGCTGACAGGCTTAATTCACTTAGCATAATTTTCTTCGGGTCCATGTATGCTGTTGCAAAATAAGAGTTTCTTCTTTTTTACTGCTGCATAGTATTCCATTGTGTAAATGTACCACAGATGTTTTTTTCTCCTCTCATTCACTGACAGTCACTTTAGGCTGTTTCCAAATCTTGGCTACTGTAAACAGTGCTGCTATAAACATAGGGGTGCATATATATTTTTTGTATTGGTGTTTCAGGGCTTTGAGGTATATTTATGACATCTTTTTATTTTTATTATATATTATACCTTTTCCCAGATACTAACAAAATACCACTCTCACAAAAATACATTCTTAAGGGGTTAGGATACATTTTATTACGCATCATATAGTACACAGAACACTGTACAATCTGCTGAAAATAAAAGGCAATTATTAGCTGTAAACTTTAAAATACTACTGTTTTCAAAATATAATTTGAGGCATTTCTTGGGTTTTTTGATACTTCAACATAAGTACCCAGTCACTGTAATGAAAACAAGACAATGAGAGTATCCCCAAAGTAAAGCTTACAGTAAAAGTTATGGGTTAGTAAATTTATAGTACTATTCACTCTTTTTAAAATGCTAGGGGTGTAAGAAAACACTTAGAGTAAAACACTTCATAATAGACAATCATAAACAATGGAGAATAGGATGTAGTTCCAGCACCTAATAAGGTGCATAAACAGGAGCCAACTCTCTCTTCCAATGAATGCAACTATAAAGCCTGGATAGAATGCAAATATAAAACCTGGACAGAAAGCATGGTGCAGCTATTTGACTCTGTAAAGCAAATATCAGCAGATAAATCAGGAAGGAATACCAGACTGTAAAGTATTATCAAACTGGCCAAGAGTACAATTTTGTTTTCCTCCAGAGCTCCCTGGTCTGTATTCAATATAGCCCAAAACCTAAAAGTGAGTAGTGTGGTACAGAGAGAGAGAAATCTTGAAATAAACCTCAAATTCTTGCTCAAGGAGCAGAAAAGGGAACTCATAATGCTCAAAAAGAATAGGGAAAATTTCCATGGATTTCTTTTCTCTTTGTTGTTGTTGTCGTCATTGTTTCATGCCCCAGTCAAGAGAGAATACTGCCAAAGAGAGGTGGGAAGGGTAGAGTGGTAGCAGGGAAGGTTGCCAGTAATATAAAAGAGCCAAAACTACAATGACAGGAAAACTTAACTCTATTCAGTGGAACACCAATGGTATAACACCAACACTTTTGCTTTTATTTCTCCTTTCGTAGTTGGACCACCCACCAATTTCTGACCTGAGTGTCATAAGGAGATGCTCAGGAAACCAGAAAGAACTGAGGAGACTGTGAAGAAGAAAAAGGTCTGGAAAGCAATCCTATGAAATTGTTTATGAACTCCTGGGTTCACCCTCTAACTATACATGTTTGGATCTGACCTTCATTATTATATCAAAGACCCTGAAAATTAAACTGAGACCTCAGCCAAGGCCCTATGTTGACCACTGGGTGGTGTACATGTAAGACAGATTTAAACAGCACTGTAAAAACTTTAAAACTGATCTGCCATTAGAACCAGAGCCAACAGAAGTCAATTTGAACTCACAGCCTGAAACTAACAAGGTCAAATTTCTGCTAAAATATATATATATTTTAAAAAGCCATCAACATGTATATATATCAACATTCTCTATAGGACTTAAATAACAAAAAGTCCAATAACATATTTAAAATATACAGAATAAAATTCAAAATTTCTGAGCATATAAAAGCCACAAAAATCTCAACTCAAAAAAATGAAGACATACAGCATACACTGAGGTGAAATTACACACATGTTGAAATTACCTTATGAAGTATTTAAAGTAATTGTTACAAAACTGCTCAAATAACAATACGACTCTTAATTAAAAGAGAAAGAATCATATAATTACCAAATGGAAATTTGATAAGTGGAAATTGTGTGTGTGTGTGTGTGTGTGTGTGTAGGAAATTTTAGAAATAAAAAATACAGTAAGCAAAATAAAAAATAGCAGGCTGTAGATGACAGACTCAGTGGACTTAAATATAAATCAATAATTAGTCTATATTAACAGAAAAGGGAAAAAAATTGTTTAAAAGTTAACAGTAACAATAACAATAGGCTTAACATTAACATCATTATAAGAGTCCCAGAAAGATCCAAGATGGCTACAGAGTAACTTGAAGGGCCATTCATTTGTTCAGACCTGGACAGGTCTTGCAGCCCAACCTCAGAATAATCAACTGGAAGATACAGTGAAGAGTGAGTGACAGCGTGAGTGAGTGAGTGAGTGAGTACATAGACACGAGCGCAGAGAGAGTGAGGGAGTGGGCAAGAGCCTGCCCGCCTCCAGGGCATCTGGGAGCAGGTGGCCCAGGCTCTCCAAGTGGAGCAACTGCCTCCACTGAGGCCCAAACCAGCACTTTTGCCTGTGCAGGGTCCGGAGGGCTGCAGATCTGCTTCGGAGCCAAGAGCACTGGCAGTGGAGAGACAGATGGTGAGGTGCTGGCTCCAGAAACAGCACAGTGGGAGCAGGAACGCCCAAGACTGAAAGTCTCTGGAAGGAGCTGAACAGCATCCCATCCCTGCCACTGCTCTGTCATAGTATAGCTGTGGGGCTCTTCCCAACACCATCCAGGAAGGATCCAGAGAAAAGTCTTACCTAACAGGCAATCTTTTTGGAGGCTCCAACAGGCAGTGACCAGCCCTAACCATGAGAGACTCAGTGATTTTGGGGTAAGGAGAGCATGTGGGAGAACAGGTCCACCAGGGCTTGGTGCTGCAGCATGGGGGCCACACACAAACTCTTTCAAAAGGGGAGCTGAGGTGTCCCAAGACTCAGCAGGGACCAGGGAATCAAATGCGCGTGTGTGCTGGTACAGTGGCTCTGCTAACAGAGAACTCGGAGTGATAGAGTAATACTGAAGGGCTCTAGGGACCACCCAGCACATCTGGCAAGCAGGGTGCTCTTCATAGTGGAGAACTCGGGCTGATCCTGCTGCTAGAGAGGGGCAAGGTGGAGTCTGGAAAGCCAGGAGCTGAATGTCTGAGATTTGCTGCAGCCAGCCAGATCCCCTCACAGACAGGTGAGCCCACTTCCATCTGCAGGATTACAGGCTCTACAGATCAGTGAAACAAGGCTCAGGAGCATCCTCCTGGGTACATTTCCAAAGGGGAAAGAAGAAAACGCTCTGAAAGGGCCCTTAACCAGGTAGTACAAGCTATGCTGTTCCTTGGGCCCTGATCCACTATACCCAGTAGAGCAGAGAGAATGAAGATACCCACGACAAGGGGTGTCACCACCCAGCCTCGGCATCTAGACAGAGCTGCTCTCTGCACCAAGCAGGAAAGAGCTGCCCCTTTTATAGATAGGCCCCTGATAGGAAATGGTTAGCAAATTTACCAAAAACCATACATTATTGGAAAGAATCTGGGACAGACCAATGTGTGTGATGAGGGGGTGGGGAAACACTAACACATTCCCTAAAGACTGAACAGATGGAGTGAACCAAGGTTCCCACCCACCCAATTGCAACAGAGGCCCCATCTGGAGGCAGGAGGAGAAGGTACTGGTAGTCCTCTTGAGTCATTAAAGGAACCACTCCTGGAACCAGGGCTGATGTAAACACAGGAGGGCAGAACAGTGGGAACAAGCCAAATCTGAAGGAGACAGCCAAAGACTGTGGGTCACTAACAGCCTTGAACAGGCTGCCAAGTGATAGACTAGAACACCTTCTGATGTTACCAGGGGCGGGTTCAGGAAGAGAAGACAGTGATAAACAATGGATTCTACTCAGACAAATCCCACCATGGGATTTGCATTTTCTCTCCTGAATAGTTTTTTAACATTCATATCTTTTCCTTTAAGTTTTTGCCTATTAAATCACTACTTTTATATTATACATTATCTCAAATCTCATATTTTGCTCTTCCCTTCACTTACTCCATTGTACTTTCTTTCTTCCACTTCTTATTTTGTTTTAAATTTTATATTCTCTCTTGTTACGACTTGTTTCCAGTCTACACTTACTATTTCTTTCCCCTCCAACCTCTCAAAACCATTTTTCTTCTCATTTGTCATTTCACATTCTTTTTCCTGTTCTTAAATACCGTTGTTCTCTTTTCACCTTTATCAATCTTTGCTTGTTAGTTCTTGATAAGGTTGTTGTTGTTGTTGCATTTCTTCAATTTTATTTCTAGATCTTCACTATATTTGTATTTCAAATCTCAAATTTTACCACTCCCCTCTCCTACTCCATTCTACCTTCCTCTTACCCTTACATTTTTTTGTTTTAATTCTAATTTTTCCTGATGTTTGCCTGGTTTTCATCTCTCACTTTTAGTATTCCTTCTACCTCTAACCTCTCAAAATCAGTTCTCTTTCCTCTAACCATCTCTTAAGCTTTTCTTTCTTTCTTTTGTTCTTCTTATTCCCATCCTACCTAATTAATCTTTGCTCATTTGTTGTTGATATTGCTATGATGATCTTTTCCTCCAATTTGGTTCCTATTTTTTTCACTATTTTTCTTTAAAATGTTTTGTCTAAAACTAATATGTTTCCCTTCTCTTATGTCATTCTGCCTTCTTCTGTCTTTTTCATTCACGATGTAATTCTACTTTCTTTCTCTCTTTGACTTGTTTCAATTACCTACTCTTATTATTTCTTCTCCCTCTACTGTCTCAAAATCACTTTTCTTTCAGTTACTAATATCTATTCATATTCCTTTTGTATAATAATCTTAATCTCTTTACACCTTTATTAATTTTCTTACATTTGCTGTTGATAGGATGGCCGTGGGTGGGGGATATTTTTGTGGGAGTGTGTTTGTTTCCTGGGCTGTTTGGTTTTCTTCTGGCAGCCCCTGCACAACAGCATACAAGATGTGGTGGGCAGCGTGATCTCAGTGAGCCAGCAGCAGCAAGGCCCCACAAAAAAACATCACAACCACCAAAACCCAATTACAATGAGAGAGCCCCTCATAAACAGCATAAAGGACATCCCAAGAGCATCAACCTCAGGCGACCAAGGAGACTGCACCACCAAGCCCCACAGCTCTCCTACCACATAATGTCACACCATGAAGACAGGGAGTCAAAGCAGATAAATATAACAAGCCAAAACAATGAAAAGAAGTTCCCTAAAATAAGGAGACAAAGAACCCCCAAACAAAAGCAAAGGAGGAACCCCCAGAAAGAATGCTAGGTAAAATTGAGTTAGTCAAACTATCAGACATTGAATTCAAAATAATGGTTATAAGGATTCTCAAGAAGTTCTGTGAGATCTTCAAAGAACTCAAGGGGAGCTACAAGGAAGTGACTGCGAACTACACCAGCATGAAAAAGGACATAGAAACTATCAATAAGAACCAGGAGAAAATGAAGAATAGAATATGTGAAATAAAGAACACAGCAGAAGGAATTAAAAGCAGGTTAAAAGAACCAGAGGATAGAATCAGCAAGCTGGAGGACAAAATAGAAAAAAAAAAATTCCCAGACAGAGCAACAAACAAAAAAAGACTCAAAAACAATGAAGAGTGTTTAAGGGAGCCTCAAGACAACATAAATGTAACAGTATCCATATAATAGGTATAGCAGAAGAAGTGTAGGAGGGATAGAAAACCTGCTTATAACATTATGATAGAAAACTTCCCCAATTTGATAAGAGAAAAAGGTCATGCAAGTCCAGGAAGCACAGTGTCCCAATCAAGATGAACTCAAAGAGGCCTACTCCAGGACACATAATAATTAAAAGGATAAAATTTAAAAACAAAAAGGAAATCTTAAAGGCAGCAAAAGACAAAGAGCTTGTAATGTACAGGGAGCTCCAATAAGGATATCAGTTGTTTCTCAACAGAAATACTACAAGCTAGAAGAGAAAGGCAAGAAATATTCCAAGTAGTGAAAACCAAGGCCTACAACCAAGACTTCTCTACCCAGCGAGCCTCTCATTTTAAATGAAAGGCAAAATAAGAAGTTTCAGACAAAAAAAAAGGGGGGTGTCTAAAAGAATACACCTCCATCAAACTGGCATTGCAAGAGATGGTAAAGGGACTGCTTTAAGATAGTGAAGAAAGACTGAGAGAAAGAAAGGAACATAGGTACACATGAAAAAATGGCAATGAATAAGTACATATAAATAACAACCCTAAATGCAAGTGGATTAAATACTGCAATCAACAGACAGGGGTAGATAAATGGATAAGAAAACCTGACCTGCATATATGCCGTCTACAAGAGAACAACCTCAGAACAAAAGATCTACGCAGACTGAAAGTGAATGAATAGAAAAAAATATTCCAAGCAAACAGACATGAAAAAAGCTGGGGTGGCAATACTTATAGCAGACAAAATAATTTCAGAACAAAGGCCATAAAGAGATAACGAAGGACACTTCATAAAACTAAAGGGAATAATCCATCAAGAAGATATAACCCTTGTAAACATATATGCACCCAACAGAGGAGCACCCAAATATATAAGGAAAATCTTGGAGGATTTCAAAAAGATATGGACAGCAACACAGTTATCATAGGGAATTTTAATGCCACATTGTCAGCAATGGATACATCTTCTAAGTAAAGAATCAACAAAGATATTGTGACGTTGGACAACACTATAAATTAAATGGACTTACTTGATATATACAGAACCTTCTAACCTAAAGAAGCAAAACATAAATATTCTTTTCAAATACACATGGAACATTTTTCAAAGATAGACCACATGGTATGACACAAAACAGACCTCAGAAAATTCAAGAAAATTGAAATCATATCAAGCATGTTCTCAGATCATAATGGCTTGAAACTAGAAACCAACCTCAATAAAAAAAATCAAAAACATTCAAATTTGTGGAGATTGAATAACATGCTATTAAATAATGATTTGATGAACAATGAAATCAAGGATAAAATCAAAGAGTTTCTGGAAAAAAAGAAAATGAACACACGACAGCCCAAAACTAGGGACAAGGTGAAGGCAGTCCTCAGTGGGAAGTTCATAACAATACAGGCTTACCTAAAAAAAAGTAGAAAAATCTCAAAAAAATAACCTAACCCCACATCTACATGAACTAGAGAAACAAAAACTAAGTGCAGAGCAAGTAGAAGGAAGGAAATAATAAAGATCAGAGCAGAATTAAATGACATAGAGAATGAGAGAACAATTCAAAGGATCAATAAATGCATAAGCTGCTTCTTTGAAAAGATAAACAAAATCAACATGCCTTTATCCAGACTCATTAAGAAAAAAAAAAGAGATAACCAAAACAAATAAAATCAGAAACAAAAGAGGAGAATTTACAACTGATACCACAGAATTACAAAGGGTTGTAAGAAATTACTACAAACAACTATATGCAAAGAAATTTGAAAACCTGGGAGACATGGGCAAATTTCTAGAAACATAAAATCTCCCAAAAGTGAATCAAGAATAAGCAGAAAGCCTCAACAGACTGATAACAACTAGTGAAATTGAAGCAGTCATCAAAACACTCCTGGCAGACAAAAGCCCCAAACCCAGCAGCTTCAAAGGCAAATTTTACCAAACGTTAGGGAAGAACTAACTCTTATCCTCCTCAAACTATTCTTAAAAATTCAAGAAGAGGAGAGACTCCCAAACTCTTTTTATGAGATCAATATTATCCTAATTCCAAAACCAGGTAAAGATATAACACAGAAAGAAAACTATAGGCCAATATTGCTGATGAACACAGATGCTAAAATTCTAGAAAAACGTTAGCTATCCAGATCCAGCAATACATTAAAAAGATCATACACCATGATCAAGTGGAATTCATCCCTGGAATGCAAGGGTGGTATAATATTCACAAATTAATAAATGTAATACAATACATAAACAAAAAGAAAGACAAAAGTCACATGATCATATCAATAGATGTGGAGAAAGCATTTGATAAAGCAGAGCACCCAAAAGCCCTCAGCAAAGTGGGAGTAAAGGGAGCATACCTCAACATAATAAAGGTCATATACAAGAAACCTAGAGCTAACATAATACTCAATGGTCGAAAAATAAAAGCTTTCCTCCTAAGATCAGGAAAATGACAAGGGTGTCTGCTTTTACCATTAATTCAACATAGATAGCCACAGCAATCAGACAAGAAAAAGAAATAAAAGGCATCCAAATTCGAAAAGAAGAAATAAAACTGTCATTATCTGCAGATGACATGATAGTGTTTATAGCAAACCCTATAGGCTGTATTAAAAAACTCCTCAACCTAGTAAGTTAATTTTGCAAACTAATGGGATACAAAGTCAGGAGTCAGAAATCAATGGCATTTTTGTACACCAACAATGAAATATCAGAAATAGAAACTAGGAAAAAATCCCATTTACTATAGCAACAAGAAAAATAAAGCACCTAGGAATAATCTTAACCAAGGAGGTAAAAGAACTGTACTCAGAAAACCACAGAACACTGAAGAAAGAAATTAAGGAATGTACAAATGAATGGCAGCACATACCATGTTCATGAATTGTAACAATTAACAACATTAAAATGTCCATACTACTAAAAGAAAACTACAGATTCCCTATTAAAATGCCAATGGTATATTTCACAGATTGTGAACAAATATTTCAAAAATTTATATGGAACCAAAAATGACCCAGGATAGCCTCAGCCATCTTGAGAAAGAAGAACAAAGTAGGAGGGATCATAATACCGGACATCAAACTATGTTACAAGTCCACTTTAATCAAAACAGTTCAGTACTGGCATAAGAACAGACACATAGACCTGTGGAACAGATTAGAGAGCCCAGAAATAAACCCAGGTCTCGGTGGTCAATTAATATTTGACAAAGGGGGCAGAAGCATAAAATGGAATAAAAATAGCTTCTTCAATAAGTGGGTTCAGAAGATCTGGACAACTACATGCAAGAAAATGCAACTAGACCGCCAACTTACACTATATACCAGAATAAACTCAAGATGAATAAAAGACTTAAATATAAGCTGTGATACCATAAAAGCCTTAGGAAAAAAATATAGGAAGTAAAATTCCAGATATCCCAAACAGCAATATTTTTGCTGACATATCTCCTAGGGCAAGGGAAATAAAGGAAAGAATAAACAAATGGGACTAGATCAAACTAAACCAACAAACAGTAAGTGCTGATGAGGTCGTGGAAAAATTGGAATCCTAGTGCACCATTGGTGGGAATGCAGGCTAGTACAGCCACTGTGGAAAACAGAATGGATTTCCTCAAAAAAAATAAAAATGGAACTGCCCTTTGATCCAGCAATTCCACTGCTGGGTTTATACCCTAAGAATCCTGAAACACCAATTCAAAAAAACCTATGCACCCCAATGTTCAGAGCAGTGCAATTTGCAATAGCCAAGTTCTGGAAACAGTCTAAGTGCCCATCAGTGAATGAATAGATCAAAAAACTGTGGTTTATTTACACAATGGAATACTATGCAGCAGCCTACTTTTCACGATAGCATGGATGGAACTGGAGAGTTTTATGCTAAGTGAAATAAGCCAGGTGAAAAAAGACAAATACAGTATGATCTCATTTAAAACAGGAACCTAATTAACAAAACAAACAAATGAATACAATAGAACCAGATGCACGGGGAAAAAAATACACTGACAGTGATCAGAGAGGAGGGGTGAGTAGGGGTGAGTGAGGAGAAGGGAGGAAAGAAGGGAAAAGGTCTAGTCAAGCAACATGTATAAATGGACAATAGGGTGGGGATTGACTATGGGCAGAGTAGCAAGGGAGTGGAGAGCAATGGATGGGGGGTGAATTAGAACAAATGTAATAGAACAACAATAAAATAAATTTAAAATGACAAGATCCAGCTCCACAAAAAAATCAACTTTTTTAAGAAATAACTGAAAACTTCCCACGTGAAAGGCATAAACATGGAATAAAGAAGGTGAATGACTCCCACCAAGAATAAACCTAAGGAAATCCACACCCAGACACATAAATAGTTGAAAAGACTAAGAGAAATATATCTTGGGATTTGCCAAAGAAAAATGATGCATTTTTCTATAAGGGATCTATAAAGGAGCAATAATTCAAATAACAATGGATATCTTACCATAGCAGTCAGAAGAAATTGGCACAAAATTTTTAACATGCTGAAAGAATGTGTATGTATATATACACATATGTATTTTTCCCAAGATCCTATATGCAGTGAAAATATCCTTCAGTGATGAAAATGACATTCCCAGAAAAATGGAAACTAAGAGAATCTGTATCCAGCAGACTTGCTCTAAAAGAATTGTGAAAGGAAGTTTTTAAGACAGAAGGAAAACAGTAATAGAATGAAACTTCTATAAAAGAATAGTATACAACTATTTTTAAAAGCCTTATTATTTTTATGTGTTGACATGAAAAGATATTCAAGACATATTAAATGAAAATTGCAAATAACAGTACCACATTAATTTTATAATTTTAATGATTTAAATAACAACTAGGTAATAATTAACTGGCTAAAAAAAGATAAATAAAACAATTATATATATAATTTCTAAAAAGACATATAAGAATGTAGTAATAGTGATTAACTGAAACTGGAGTTACAGGAGAGGTTTTACTATTCCTTTATACCCTCTTCTGTCATTTAGATATTTTACCTTCAAATGTACTAATTATATAATTGTTTAAAGAATTAATCAATGTTCTATTTTGGCACTTGAAACTTTCATCAGATATCTATATCTAATATCTACATGACAGCCCTGTTGCTCTTACCCATTGTATTTCTGTTACAATACGCATTAGAAAACATCTTCTATATCCTCCATCTGTCATGGGAATCTATGGTACACTCTCTTATCAATACTCACAGTATTTTTTGCTACAATTGTATTCCAGCCATTTATTCATTCACAAATACTTATCTGAGCATCCATTCTATCATGGAACTAGATTCCAAATTCATAGTCCATGCTCTCACAGAATTTACATTCCCTGAGGGTACTAATGGGTTCATTACTATGTATACATTACTACAAAATTGTAACTACACAAAATATGAGGTTGTGGAATGTATTTCCCCTACTCCTTAGTAAGGGGAAACTGCTCTACGAACGTCATCCAGTGTTCACAGCAATACTCAAGACCTTTCCTCAATTACCCACTACTACACCATGATTCCTTCTCTAAGCTCCAAAGACAGCTTTGTGACCTTGTGTGTACTAGCAGTCTCTCAAGGAATTTCAGACTTGAAATTTCAGGACCTCCCTTCTAAAAACTCAGCCTCAAAAATCATACTCTTTAATCCTACTCCCTTGGACTGTGGCCAACCTATCCAACCCAGATTTCATGGATGAGGTAAGGGAGTCAGGGGATGAAGGTAAGGTAAACAAACAGCATCCATAATTTGGTCCCCAACAAATTTCCACCATAATATCATTGATGAAAACATGTGCTCAAGCCAGATGACATTGCTCTTTATGCTCACCCTCATGTTTTCCTCCATGTTCTCACACAGGCAGTTCAACTCTGGATTATACATTAAAAAAAAAAAAAAGAGTACAAGCAGATAATATAAGTGTGTGCAGTCAGGTGGAAATAATAGAGTGTAGTGGAGACTAGTGAAACTAGAAAATGCTTTTTCTACCTAAGGCATTAAAATTCAGACATTAAAAAAAATAGCCAGTGAGTCCTACCAAACACCTCTGCAGACTGAATTTAGTCCATGTGTGACATTCATTATCTGATATCCGTAGTTTCTATACATATATCTTTTACTTATGCTTTAAAGTTTCCAAGCACTGCTTCTCCCCTAAAATTTGTGCCAAACCCCTTAATTGGGATCAATACTTTGCCTCTGTCTTTACATGGTAAAAAGAAATAGTAAAGAATATGGAGTCAGAAGAATTGGGTTAAATCCACTTGTTAATCAATGATTTCAGGCAATTAATATCTCTGAACCTCAATTTCCTCATGTGCAAAATGAACATAACATCTACCTCACAGGTATGGTTTGAAAGCTAACTCAGAAAATGCATGCAGAAGCACCATACACATATGAATTCAAACTGTAATTGTTGATTTTCCTCACCTTCATTCCAGAAATAAGTCTTGTTCAAAAGCCAGGTTAATATTCTTCTTTCCTCAATCATGTATGAGCAGTAGCCCAGTGAACTGCATGACGCACTTTATTAATATATTGCCTTATGCATCTATGTAGTAATGTTGTGCATATCTAAGTACAGAACCATGTAACTCATTTGCTTCACTAAGAACTTCAAGTCTTATTTGACAGCAAAAAGTAATAATAATTAATCAAAATATTTTGATGTTTGAACAGATGCATAAAAGGTCTTAGGTGTATATGCCAATAAATTGCAGACATAGAAAGAAAAAAATTAATATAGGTATTTTGTACCTACTTGAATAAACTGTTTATGATAATGTTGCCATAGACAGTCAGGCAGCACTAAAGAGTCTCCTCCATTGGCTGAGATGGTGCAGGGGAGGTTCTTACACTGAGCATACCAAAAGCCAGAAAGATGAATGGATAGGGCCCAAGTGCATCCAAAGCTAGAAAGATAATTGGATACGAGGGGAGGGAAACGTTTCCCTCCCTATCCCTGTAAGAACCAAGGTCTTGATCAGGAAAAGAGCATGGTCTTTGCGATGGGAGTACACCACTCTCCCAGGTTGAGGTACCTGAATAAATCTCTTCTTTTTGCACCAGCACCTTTCTCATGAGCTTGGCTTTCATTATGGCAGTCAGCTGAACCTGCATTTCAGTTACAGTGTTTGGCAACTCTGCTGGGAGAGCATGAATTTCAGTAAGTTCTGGAGGGCCAGGACTCAGGTCCCAACATGAATCAAAAATTAAACAATATGTGCAACATTTAAGAAGAACACTAACAAGTTTTCACCAGTTCGCTCATTCCAGATGATGAGCCCTCACATCTGTTCCACCTGGAAGATTGAGTCTTACTAAAGACCTGGAAGTCTCAAGGTCTTGAAGAGCAGTTAGCCAAACAATGGACTGGTCCCCAGGATGTCCTGCTGACAACACACCCCTCCCTAAAGCTCATGGGAATAACAAGCCTTGTGTTAGCCATATATGGATAAAGCAGGCACCACCTCCGGAGGACTAGGATCTTGCTGCTGTTGTTGATACTGCAAGGGTAAGCTGGACCACACTCTTGAAAGAGATTTAAAATTCCTCTTTAAGAAAGGGACAGCATATCCCAAAGGTAAGTGATAATAGTATTCTATTTTATTATTATTTTTGAGAATTGCTATAGTTTATGCTTGAACTGATAATGCATTTGTTTGCATTTCCCAGACAGTGGTTTCCTCAGCAAATTTGTCCTGCTATTGGTTATGCCACCCAAAGCCCCAACTCAGGCTTTGATCATGGGGATCCTTTAGTCAGTCCAGATTCTGATTTCATTAGAGTTCCCCCTACACTAGTAAGCATACCCTCACTGAATACTTCATTACGTGTCTATGTCTACACAATACATCTCACCTTGGAAGCCCATCAGCAATACCACCTCTTGAAATATGAAGTTTACCAGCTTTGCTTGATCACTAATGCCATCCTCTAGACACCAGGTCTTCAAAAGACGACAATCCTCTCTTGCATAAAGGTTTTCCTCAATTCTTGATCTCATTTTTCCTTTAGTAGATAGCAAGAATAACTGGACCCAGAGATAGGTAAGACTATAGCCCTCAACAGCAGGAGGAAACTATAGAGCATGAGACCTCAATCCATATACTTTTGTAATATTACAAGAGTCCAGAATTTTGAAGGGGAGAACTGTTACCATAGACAGTCAGGGAGTGCCGGGAAGCGTCCCTCACTAGCCAAGATGGTGCAGGGGAGGTTCTTACATTGAGTGCACCAAAAGCTAGAAAGATAAATGGGAAAGGACCTGAAGGCACTACAAACTAGAAAGAGGAATGGAAAGGGTCCCAGAATGCCAAAAGCTAGGAAAATAATTGGGTAGGAAAAAAAAAAACCCTACCCTCCCTATTCCTCTCAAGAACCACCAACTTAGGCAGAAAGGGAGGATTGCCTTGGAGGTGGGAGTCCTCCATTCTCTCAAGTCATGGCACCTAAATGAACCTCTTTCCTTTTGTACCAGCACCTCTCTAACGAGGCTGGCTTTCATTGCAGCAGGCAGCCAAACCTGAATTTTGGTCACAATGATGAAGTTAACTTGCATATACATTTGATCACAGAATAACTGAAACATCCTCACCAACTTCTATTGACTCATTTCTACTGAAACTGAATTATCTTGTCAAAACCCCTAAAAATACTGTTTAAAATTGATTTGCCACAAACAGAATGAGTCAGTCATAGATAAATCACCTATTTATCTCTTCTGTTACTTACAAAAATAAACTTGATTCCCAATCTCAAGGACAATCAAAAATACACATAGACAAAATGAGATTCAAAGACACTCAGTATCTTCATAATTTGAATTTGAAAACTTCCTTGTATTACATTTCTTCTTCAGAAGTACAAACTCCCTCACTGAAAATTCTCATGTGAAAAAACAAATATCCTTAAATTATGAGGGTATTACTAATGTATAAATCACTTAAAAATCTCACAGTACTTTTTAGGATAAAATTTGTAAAGCTTTAGGGTTACGTTTAGGGTTAATTTATTGATACAAATTTGACATACATCTTATTCTATTAAAGCTAGATGGAAAAAAACAGAATTAAACATGTATTATTTCTAGAATCACTTAACTTCTCCATACAAACTGACAGGAAAAAAAATGCAGCTTTCTAACTTTAACTTTAAAACACCTATCTAGAATTTTATACTATCATAGTTTTATTGCTTTGGGCTTTGCTGGTAGTAATTTTCACCTATGAATTCTCTGAAATTGTTTAGTAATAATTACTGCTATAATATACAATTAAATTGCATGATATGATTTTTATATACAGTATGTCTTAATTCGTAGAGTTGGCTCTTCCAACGCAATAATCTTGTCTGTATATATTTGTACTACAACTTTTTAATAAAAATTAATAAAATTTGAGATTATGAATTCTGAAAGGAAAATCTATATAGCTTACTTATATTGAATCTTTTGCAGTTATTTGATCAAGACTATACCTGGCTACTTATAGTCACATTTATTCCTGTGTTTTAGACAAATATTACCTTTTCTTATGATTAAGCATTCTTCATGCAACATTCTGTTCCCTTAGAGAGCATTCTCTGTCATCTTTAGGTTTCTCGTTCAAAGTTTAAATGGATGTATGGTTTATGTGTCTGAGTAATTTACATATTTTTCCACTGACATAAAAAAATAATTCCATTAAGAATTAAAACATTTTAATGGAATTTTCTAGCTGACAAAAAATATAGCTTTCAGGAATATGTATTTACCAGGAAAATGAAAAGAAGCAAAATTATGAAGGGTACCCTATAAAAATGGTAAATAATATATAAAGAGCTCAAAAGAGAAAAGTGTTTTAGAACAGCCATGACATAATTTATTTTAAAAATCAGAGTAATGCATTTGGTGTAGAAATAAGAGAAGAATATAAAAAGAGTTAATCATTCAGTATATTTCAACAACCAGCTTTATTCATCAATTGCAAAGTGATTTGTGACCATTTAATAATTAAACATGCAGGTCTAAGATTGTCAGTATATCTGTGTAATGGCCTCAGTTAATCTCCAAAATCCCAAATGACTACTAAGAAAGAGACAGATGGCCTTGGCCAGGTGGCTCAGTTGGTTGGAGTGTTGTCCCGTACACCAAAAGGTTGAGGGTTCAATCCCCAGTCAGGGCACAGCAAGCATGGGAGGTATACAGCAGGCAACAGTTTCTCTCTTACATCCATGTTTGACTGTCTGTTTGCCTGTCTCTCTCTCTCTCCCTCTCCCTCCCTTCCTACCTCCCTCCCTTCCTCTCTATCTAAAATCAATAAACATACCCTTGTGTGAGGATTTAAAAAAATAAACAAATAAATAAACTCAGTTAAAAAAAAAAAAAGAGATAAACACCTGATAGATGACATTACAGATACTGTCTCTATGTGAATCTGTCAGCTCTTCAACTCTTCTTTCATTACTGGACTTACAAAAAAACAAGAAGAGCATCAGAAAAAATCCAACAAACTTAAAAAATTCAAGAGAGTAAGATTATGTCAAACACACACACACACACACACACACACACACACACACACACACACAACACCCTGGATCTAATCTGAATCATGTGTTGCATAATCCTCATTTATTTTTAAAAAAAATGGGCTCCTATACTTCCTATACCTGTATTATTTTTACCACATATACCAAGCAAATAATTAATGTATCCTGTCTATTTAAAAGAATTATAAACAATGTCATATGAATATTATTTTTAAATTAGGGAGGAGAAAATCTGAAGAGTCTCTTCTTCTTATACCTTAGGAAATGAAATGGGAAGTTTTTGAATAATCTTTTCACCACAGATGTCACCACAATGGTGAATATTACTCTGGACTGAGCAGCGACAATTAAGTCACTAAAGAAATTATATCATAAGTCTTTAAGAACTAAAAATATCTTGTAAAATTTAAATTCAGTAAAACTCTAGTAAAGGATGAGATTTCTTTGTAATATTTTAAAACAATGTGTAATATTTTGGCAAGTTCCCAAACCTGCCTAGTAAGCCAGAGTAGAGAAAACAAAACATAATGAATTCATTGTCTCCATTTTTTAAAATTACTTTTACAGACTTGAAGTGCACAGAAAATCATGTATTACCTTAATCTGACTCCATAACTGAATTCCTAACGTTAATCACTGGCTTTATTTTTCCTCTTTTTTTTTTTTTTTTTTTTGCAATAACCTTTACAACTCTTCCCCTACCTAACATCACCACTTACTATCTATGTTCTTACCAGCTGTAGGAGATACGAAAATAAATCAAACAAAGCACTAAATATAAGGCATAAAAATGAATTCCTGGTCCATCCAGTATGGTATTTAACTTCTGCAGTCACTCAAAGTAACCAATCAATATTTACTGAGCACTTATGATATACATTAATAAATTGTTTTCAAGTAGGCGAGAGACAGAGAGACAGAGGGGAAAAATGAAAATTGGATAAGTCATAGTTGAGAACCTGGCCAAATGGAATCTTTTTTTCTGGAATTTTCTCTGAATGTTCATAATAGTGGAAACAATAGCATTAAAGTGTTCATGGTCTTCTGAGATGGGATGCTCAAGCTCTGTGCCATTTGTTACATGTATCTGAACAAGTTATGTAACTTCTCTACACATCAGTTCCTCAATCTACAATATAATAATAATAATATATCTTGTATCATATTAATAAAAGTTAAGATGTACTTAAAATAATGTTATTAAGAGTTAATATGAAGTGCTCGATAAATTAACACTAAGCTTGTTTTTAGAGAATATAGTATATTTTTGTACAAATACAAAATTATAGCTGAGGTGTTTTATAAAAACACTTTTTCTTATTAAAATACAATGTATATAAATTGTGGAAACATTTAGAAAACACTGAGAAGCAAAAGAAAACAATAAAAACTATCTCAAATCTTAAAAAAAAAAAAGATAACCATTGTTAACACATGTGTATCTCCAACCTCTTTCTCCATCTGTCACACTATTTTCTCTCCTTTCCCTCTTCCTCATCCCCTCCCTTCCCCCTTCTTCCCTTTTCCCTCCCTCCCTTCTTTCCTTTCCCTTACTCCCTCTACTCCTCTCCTCCCGTACCCTCCTCTCCTCTCTTCTCTTCTCCCTCTCCCCTATAACCCTCCACACGCACCTTAAGCAAAGTGAATATAAGTAAGGATCCCTAGGTATGGTCCTTCCTGTGGCCGCAGCTACATATAAAACAACCAACTTCATATAGGGGAGCTCAGCAAATATCCCTTTTGGGGGAAAATGATTTCTGATCCTCCAGGTTGGCAGAGTTAAGATCTGTGTATAGGAAGAAGCAACTCAAAGTCCTACAAATCTCCCATGAAGACTCATTATCCCCTCAGGGATTTCATCACAAGTTAACAAAGCCATACAGAGCCCAGGGGAATCACTCTGCACAGGGTTTTAATCAGTTATATTTTTTTCCACATTGATGCATACTTTAAAATTAGCATTGAAATTCAAGAAAGATTAAGTATGAATTTACATAGAATAAGAAGTAAAATACACATAAAAAATGGAAGTGGACAAAAGCAAAGCAGCCTGAAGGAAGATAGTATTTTCAGAAAATTAAATTTGTCCTATATTGCTATAGCATAAGGACTCTGCAACAGAGGGAGTAAACTAGAAAGAAGGAAGGCCCAGTCAGTGAGGGAACTCATCTGCCATGCTAAGGTTTTTAGACCACATAGTCTAGTGCATAGGGGTATGAACTTTGGTGTCAAACTGTCCTGAGTTTTAGTTCCAGGTATATCACTCACTTGGCCTTGGGGAATTACTTAACTTCCTTAAACTTTGGTTTCCACTTTTGTAAAACAGAGAAAGATAGCAACATATATATAAAAATTACAGAGTTAATATACACTCAATTCTTGTTATTTGCAGTAGTTTTTTGTTTTTTTTTTATAACGTCACAGCAAGTACTGAATTAAGAAAAATCTGAACTGTTCTCCTAGTCAAAATACAGGGTTAGGTTCCTGAGAGCCTCTGGCCACAACATTTTCATTAACTCATTAATACACAGTCTTGTTTTCTAAGTGTTTTTGTTTAAACTTATTATATAGTTGATTCATTCATGTTAAACTCACGCCCAACAGCACTATAATGCATATTAACAAAGCTACTCTAACACGTATATTTTCTTTGTAAGCTGTATTACAGGCTCCTTACATTTACAAACACTAGACAGCATTTCAGCGCTGTACTTGGGGTCCATTTTAAACAGCAAAATCACAATAAAAAGCACAAAAAATGTTAAAATCATGGTATTAAACAGACCACCAAAAGGACACTAGTTTGTTTACATTAGGAAAGTTGAAAACAAGCCTTATTTGACCTGAGGTGGGAACATACATGCCAGGTAACACTGCTGCTCTGTGCAGTGCTGCAAACGGCCATGAAAGCACACAAGTATTGATTTTGAGGTTAGAAATAAATTTTAGCAAGTACGTAAATTCACTATACTGTATTATAAAGACTAAGAAATATTCAATTATCAATTATTATAAAGACTAAGAAATATTCAATTTATTTGTCAGGGGAAACCATGAAGCCTTCTGAGCTGGATGGTGACACTCGGGCTTTCAGTATACAAAGAAAGCTCTGAGGAGCCCTTAGATGGAGACAAAGCGAGGAGCTAGGAGGCAGAGAGAAGAGCTAGGAGGAACATGGAGGCAAAGAGAAGAGCTAGGAGGAAGAGAGGAGATAGATTTCAGAAATATTTAGGAGGTAGAATCAATATGTAATGAAAGGGAAGTCGAAGACGATAATTCAAAATTGACCATAGTGTTTTCTAATTTGGGCAACTTAAGTCACCAAAGTAAAGAATTCAGAGAAAATACCAAGAGACAGGAAACTGATTCTTCCTTGAAACTGATCCCTCCCTGTTTTTTTGCAAAAACTGTTCTTATTTTCTTCTTTCCTATATGCCTCTTCAAGGTATGCTTTACTATTTAAGCTGAAGAGAAAGGGAGGCAGCCCTTTTTCTACTGTTCAGATCTGGGTTGGCAGTGAGAACCAACCCCAGCAGTAGATCATAAATTCTATTCCCACTAGTGGGTTGACTCAGATATTTACACCCTACCCCAAAACCTGTATCCGGCATGGCCAGAGTGTCTCACTCAATTTAGCTGGAATACATTGTGTTGCACAAACAACATGTATTGCATGAGCCATGGGTCCTCCAACTGAGTATCTGTCACCTGTCCAGTATCATAGAACTCATTTAATCCAGTCATCATTCTCAAGATGCTGCTAGATGTCACCAGTTTCTTTCCTCCTTTCCACAACCTTGGTCCATTCCCAATATAAATGCCCATATGATCCACAGGAGCCTAGGGCCTATTGCAACTGATCCTTGGGATCATAATTCTCAGGCCCACTTCATTCCCTCTGGCCTCCATCCCATGCTTGTCCTCAGTTACTGCCATTTCCTGCCCACAATCATTGGAATCTCAGGTATTAAATCCAGATTGGATTCAACTTTCTATGACTCTTAAATAATATAATTTGAGCTAATGCCTGCCCCATCCCTCTTCTTGGAGACCAAAGATGCTTCAGGGCCATTCCTTGGCTTGGGCTACCACATCTCAACTTCCTTATTTCTCTCAGTGGCCTAAGAAACATTCCATGAGTGGCCAGACAACTGTATATATAAAATTGTTGAACAGTTTTATATCAAACTACTGCAATATAGACAAGAGATGTCGGGGTTAGCACAGAATAGATAGTAGTGTGAAAAGGGAATAAATTATCGAGAAATTGCTACAGGCATAACTAATTATTTTCTTCAGGAAGAACTCAACCTAGAAACTTTTTTCTTCCCACAAAAGCCAGAGAAATATATAATAATCTACTCCTTCCCTATCCTCTACTTCACTTTCAGAACAAAAAGGGAAGACAATGAGAAGAAGCATTTTGAAGAGTTTCCTGGAGTATTGATCTTCCATTGCCACTATGCAATCCAGTGCTGCCCTCATTAGATGTGAACTACCTGGAGGATTTATTAAAAATACAGACACCCTGACCCCATCAACAAGTTCTTATTCAGTAAGCCTAAAACCAAGGCATCTGCATTTCTAATAAGTCTCCAGATGGTTTTGATAATCAGTTAAATTGGGGAATCAATACATTATAGGAAAAAAAAACTTCCTTCAAGTTCATGATTGCCTAGCTCTGAAAATCAATACCAGCTCCAGCTCTAAATATGTAGTCAGCAAGGATACTCTGTCTTTAAGCCTGGACTTCAGGCAACGCAGATGACAACTCTAGGTATTCATCACATCAGTCTCAGTGTAAGATAAACATTTCAGTCAGGATAAGAAAGAATATGGCCAGTTAAGGACAATGGACCCATTTATTTACTCATTCATTTATTTTAAAGAAAATATATACTGAGAAGCTAGTATGTGCCAGACAATGTGCTATGTGTGCAGAAATACAACTATAAGCAAAACAGATCCAGCCTTTGCTCTTACTGAATTTATGATCCATTAACACAGATAATAAACACTGAACAAATAATCACAAAAATAAATGCACACATATAGATTACAGTTTTATAATCAGTGATTTGGCTTTATAATTTTTAAAACTAGAACTGTTTTCATATACTATTAAACTAAGTTTCATTTTACGAATAAAACAACTAAAAACAAATTTAATCCTATCACAAAGGTCAAAATTACATTTTTTTACTGGAATTAGTAGTGATAGTTGTACAACCTTGTGAATATACTAAAAAACATTGAATTGCACATTTTAAAAGGATGGATTCTATGATATGTGAATACCACAATTTTTAAAAAATCTATGTCATTGCTTCCAGAAGTAAGTTTCCACTTTTGACTTTTCTCCAATATTGGATGTAATCACTGTTAAAATAACTATATAGTACTACAATAGAGAGATTACACACACACACACTCTAGCATTCAGAGTTAGTACCAGAATCTTTAACCATATAAGTCATTTTCACCCTTATTCATCCCAAGCAGGATACTTTAGTTGGGAGTCATGAAGACTTTACAGGATTATGATAATTGATTGGTTGTTTCATTGATTTTGAACTTCTCAATTACCTGAAACAAGCACAAATGATACAGGTATGCCTGCTTCTCCTGAAGAGTGTTGCTTCCTTAGACTCTGACAGTTTACCTGTCTTATTTCACTCTCTGGTCTGGTCCTTAGATGCTGTGATACCCCATACTCTTCACTGGGATTTCTTCTCACTCTAGGCCAGTGCTTCTCAAACTTTGACCTAGGCCACACTAGAATAATAAAATTAGAACCTCTGGAGATAGGTCTCAGATGTTAGGATTTATTAAAGTTCCCTAAGTGATTCTAATGTTCAGTTAGGAAAGAAAATTACTGCTCTTCAATCTTCCTTGAATAATCTCATCCACTCAGTCACTTTAATTATCAACTTAGGACAATGACTCACAAATCTCATTTTCTAGTTTCCACCACCTTCATCATTCAAAATAAAAACAATACTAAAGCACAAAATATATTATGTTGTCTAAATTGAGACAAAACTGAAAGTATATTAAGGGTTAAAATCACTACTTTTTAGATTTTTCTAATGTTCTCTCTCTCTGAGGGGTAAGGAACCTATGTTTTGTTGGTACCCCAAAAATCTTATTGGGAAATCAAACAATTAGAATGCCTTTTCTAAGTGGTAGACATTTAGGGGACCTCCATCTGAAGGCTCCATTAGCACTAAAAAACCAATATGACTAATACAGAATTCATTATTTCCCCAGGGGAAAAAAACAGAAATCTGCTTTTCCTTTCATGTTCTTTATCAGTGAATGGCACTAACATCCACCCAGAAGCTGAAGTAAAAACTTAGGAATCATGATTTGATCCTCCATTTTTCACATCCTCATCCTCAATTATGGCCAAGTAAAGTCAATTCTAACTCTTTACTAGATCTCAAATATATTTACTTTTGTTTTAACCCCACAACCACAACTTCCTCTCACCTGGAACATTGCCACAGCCTCTTAAATGGTCTCCTTGATACTGGAATAGTGCAGGGAGCAAAGGGGAGGGGTCCCAAGGAAGTACAGGAGAGGCTACATTCCCTTGGTAAACAAGCTAGCATGGCATATGACAACAGATTCCCTGCTCCCCCAGGGGAGTACGGCAGGAGGAAATCAGTGCACGGAGTCTGCACAAGGTGCAGAGTGGTACGCAAAGGGAAAAGGCCTCCTATCCTCTTCCATTTCCTGACTGAAAGGAAAACCAGAGGTCACAACAGCACGTGTACTGGAAACCTTAACATGGTGGCAGGCAGAGGTACAGGCCTGGAAAAAGGACAGGATTGGCTGAAGGAGCTAGACCCTGGCTGAGCACACAGAAGTAACAGAAGTTACACAGATTTAAACGGAGAGAAGGGAGAAACTCCCTCTTCTTCCTCTGGGATCTGTGGCCCAAAAATCCTGACTGGTGCCTGTAGGGTAACTTCTTCCTCTGGGATCTGTGGCCCAAAAATCCTGACTGGTGCCTGTAGGGTAAGTGGAGGCAGTCTGGCTTCCTCACCCAGATGCACAGGTAACTGGAGGGAGCAGATTCTCACAACCTTGAAGGAGTCTGATAAAGCAGTGTTCTCACAGCCTTGAGCCTAGGTCTCACGGCCTTGAGCCTGGGTACGTTAAACTGCCCCGTACCCTTGAGTTGGCTCACATGCACAACCCATGCTAGGTTACTTCACTTTCTGGCATGCAGCCAGCTTTTTTTGGGTTAGTATTTTAGGGGTAGAAGCTTTGGACAAGGGAGGGAGTCGGGTGCCGACATAGACACGGGCCTGTGGCCCATGTGACTCCCTGGACATGAGCTTGTGGCCTGTGTGACTCTCCTGAATAAAGGCATGTCAAGCATCCCCACAGCTCCATGCACCTTCTTACATCTACCTGAGTCTCGAGTGGACGTGCCCAGCCCAGGGAAGCTGCAACACAGTGCCCTTGCTGACTGGCAGGCCTTGGAAGCCACATGGCGAGGTGGCATGCCCCAGCCACGGCACAGCAAGTGGCAGCAGTGGCTGGCAGTGCTGGTCGGTACACAGACTTCATCCAGTAAGGAGCCTGAGGCCCAACAGTGATAGGGAAAAAAGCTAAGCAGCTTGGATGACTGTGCAGCAGCAGGCTGCAGTTTCCCAAAGGACAGTATTTAGAAATGGGTGAAGGAAATCCAGACCAGCCTTGGACTGATCTAGCAGAAGGGGTCAGGTTTCTCTAGGTGTTCTTGGAGGGGATGGGCTCTGAAGCAGGAGCCTGCCATTCTTATAAGTTGTGCAGCTTTTGAATAAAAGACCCCTTTCCTTTTTCACCAAACCTCTGCGTCCAGAATTTACCTATGGGAGGTGGTGGGCAGCAGAACTCCATTTCTATTCAGTAACATCCTTGCCCACAAACTTAACTGGTTCCACACTACTACCAAAATTATATTTCTAAACACAAATATTTGTGTGCACTTAACACCTTTCATAGGCTCCTTCTTAACCTTAGAATCGTGTTTGCATTTTACAACATGGCTTACAAGGCCCATAAAAACCTCTCCAGATGCTTTCAATGCATCTTCTGCTGCTTGTCCAGTCTCCTTATCACTATTCTACTTGGCTTCTGCAGAGATTTTCTTTGTCTGGGAAATATTTAGTCTCTCAAAACCAGGGTAGGTGCCCCTTCCATTCATTCCCATATCACCATGTACTTACTCTGTTACTGCATCAACTACTAACTCTATTGTCTCCCCTGCTACAGGTGAGCACCTTAGAAAGTTCGCATTTTGTTCTTCACTGTAACCCAGCACTTGGAACATTGTGTTCAGTATTTGTTGAAATTAAAAATAAATCGATAAATTATGAATGATTAATAGCCCTTCTATTTCCCACAAATCACATTAACAAAATTTGCATTAACTTTTTTCAAGCAGTTAGAAAACAAGAAAAACAGTAGTTAAAAAAAGTTTTGCACACACATGCAAAGCAGACTCGTGGGCTATCCTGTGGATATTAAAGGGCTGTAGTTCATCCATCTAACATTTGTAAGTAGTTACTGTTAATTCTGTCTATAATGAGCTTGTATTATGCAGTGTCAACAGCCACCTAGTCATCTTAAATTAAAAAATATTGCAGTATGAAATTTGTCACTGAATATAAATATCTACAATTACCATTCTCCATGCACTGTGCTCAGGAGTTGACACATAATGTCTCATTTAATCTCCACAATCAAGCACTGAAGTAGATCACATTACAACTTGTCAGAGGAAGAAACCAAGGCTCCAGAAGGATAAGCACCTTGCCTACAAAGGCACAGTTAGGATGGGGAAAAGCCAGTATGCCAATTCTCCTCTAACATACCCTTGTAGCAAAAAAATAAACTGAACATGAAACTTGTACTTACATTACCTTGTCACACCCAATATTACTCTAGGAAGTGACAGAACACAAAGTTAAGGCTGCTGGAAGGAGAAATGACTCTGAGGTGATAAAAGAATACATATTCGTGGAACTGAGCATCATGCCAAAGGTGATGTTTAAAAGATGACTGGGATCTTTATATGCACGCAATTCTAATAAATATGAAAATGTAGTGTAAAATGTACCTTTGGCTAGTAGGCCTACGCCCCACAGTTACTCATATCCTAGAGACAAACCAGGTTCCTGAAAGTACCCATTAATTGGAGAGGGGAGACTTTATTTCAATAGTCTAATACATTAAACAGCTAAAATACACTAACTCATCCTCATGAAAACACTTAGCTACTAGTTTCTTTGGCTTGAAATTCTTTCTTTGTTGAAAATTCTTTCAGTTTTCTCTGCATAACTTTTCTCAAGGAATTTAATTATACAATCTAACAATAAGGAGCCTTATTAAAATATCCTCCAGTGTGTTTTGTTTGTCTGCTAAAACTGCCCTCACACCTGAGTTAGCCAAAATAATATGCTCTATAGTTTTTAATTACTTAAGTTAGTAATCTATACAAAATGATTCCCAGCTACTGGACATTTTTTTCATGCTTCTTAGGCCTAACCTCTCTATTTTTAACCTAATATTAAACAATTCATTTTAATTCCATTATCTTTAGAATCCCATATATTATACAAGATATATAGTAAATCACCTATTCATTTCATTCACCCAACAGATGTCTATAGGCTTATCATATGCCAGGAATCCTCTATCAAAAACATACTCAAAAACATTACTTAGTGAGGATCTATGATATGGGGATATGACACTGAACAAAACAGCCAAGATTTCCTAACTTTGTTTACCAAGTCTTAAAGGAAGACATAGAGATCTGTATTTTTCAGTGTCTCTGAGATTCAACTGATTATCAAAGCTCAGTATCAGTGTCAGCAAACAATGACCTGCAGGACAAATACAGCCAGCTGACCATTTTTATATGCCCAATGAACTAAGAATTATCTTTATATATTTAAGTTGTTTTTCAAAAATCAAAAGAATAATTCATGATAGATGAAAATTACAGAAAATTCACATTTAAGTGTCCATAAATAAATATTTATTAGAACACAGCCATCCTCATCTGTTTATATCTATGGCTGTTTTGCACTAAAACTGTCAAGTGGTTGTGACAACAACCATACGTGGCACTATCATGTTCATTGCTTTGCACACCTGCTTGGTGCACTACAAACCACAGTGGCACAGATATAATGTGACAGCATTTCACATATCACGTGTGTTACTTTAACCTCAATTTATTTTGTTACCAGTACAAACCCATCACATCAAAACAAGAAAAGAATGTATGCCATACTTGCAGCATACACTGAAGATGGACTACATTGTTATTGAATCAGATGGCAAAGTATTTTATTATTCAATGACATTATATCCATACTAAAAGTATAAAATATATGCCCAATTAAACACTCATCAAAGTATGTCTAATTCAGAAAAATCAGTGGTGAGAAAAATTACAAAACTTAAAACAAAATATCTCATCATAGTAAAATTTCTTCACAAAAGTAAATCAAAAAGAAACTGAAGATGAGACTGTAACCAAAGTGAATTTCTGAGGGGTTCATTAGTTAGCCAAGCAAGGAAAGCCATTTACCAACGGTGAGTTAATGAAGTCATGTTTGGTTGTAGCAGCTGAAGCAATGTGCCCAAAAAGAATAAATTTGCTTAGGACTATTTACCTGAGAGTTGAAAACACTGGGAGCAATATCAATAGTCAGTTTAAAAATGAGGCACATTATTTTGACTGGTTTTCCTTGGCTTTCATGAGTTGACAAATGTTACAGATACTGCTCAGTTTTTATTTGTATGAGTCAATGCCGATTTTGAAGTGACTGAAGAATTAGCCTCTATGACTAGACTACATGAAACAACTACAAACAAAAATATTTCCAAAGAAGTTGAAAAAAAACAAAGTCAACAAAACTTAAGTGGAATCTGCTAAGATATGTTACAACTTAGGGTGGTGAAAATTATATGTGGATCAAAAAGAAACTAAGACAAATACACAGAGCTTGTAAAAACATAGGGTGTTTAAAGCCTATGATTATTCATTGTGTGAATGAAAAGGAGCCACATACTAAACCTAGCAAGCTCAGGCAAGGCCTGCATGGTGGCCTTAACTCAGAGACCTAACGTAACCACAAAGGATAGTCTGAAATTAAAATTTATTAACTAAAAGCAGTTGATGGCAGGTAGTTATGTCCTAGGCTAGAATCTTCCAGGACAACAGCCTATTGTTGTTTTGCATCTACAATAAGATAACTTTGGAATGTCCAAGTAATTTCCTTTTCCCAGCCCCTCAAACTACAGATACCACACCAGGGCAGAGACCACAAATCCCCTCATTGTTACTGAGATAATTGTTGACAGTTAACTATCCCATACCCACCTATGTCAAAGAAGTATGTGTCTGTTCTTTAACTTTTTATCCAATCCTTGAAGTTTCCTTGCTTTGCTTTCTCCCACCTCCCTAATCTATCACCATTGGATTTCATATAACCAATTTAAGTCTTCTCTTTTGACTATAATGTATAAGACAGGGTATAGAACTGCCATTTTTCCAGAGCATTTTCTCAATCCATTGAGATTTTTGCTTCCTGGCAATTGTCATCAGTTTCGTTCAAACTCACAAAACTTCTCTACAGGACTGAATGTTTCTTACATTGACATTTTATTATTCATCAGCAGATACTGCGAGGAAAATATATGAATTTATCAAGTAACATTAAACCTGTAGTGATAAAAATGATCTTCACTTGCTCTGATAGCTTTAACCATTGTTAGTCCCATGAAGTCTTCTCAGAAATAGAAGTCTGACTCACTCTATCACACAGCAGTTTTATTGCAATAATGGTAAAGTTTTACTGTGATTTTCTAAAGTTCTTGGTATGGAATGAGATTTTTATGAATAAGAAGATCCACCTTCAACTATTATCATTAAATACTGAATAACTTTGGAAATGAGCTTTTCCTATGGACCTGATAATATTTTTTAATGAATTCAACCTAAAATTACAAGACAAAACAGAAAGTTCATGCAAAACAGTATGACAGTAAGTCATTTCAATGGCAAGTTATGTTTTTTGAATCACAAATAAGGTTGGGCTGCTTTATATACTCCCCATGCTAGCAAAAGTTAAAACAAATATGAGATTTCCATTTCCACACAAATTTGCAGCAGATACATTCTCTGTTCTCAAACTACAACAGTGTTTTTCAGACTTAAATGCAAATACAAAGGAAACTTCTGTATTTCAAAATCCACTTAACTGTGCAATTGAGGAGCTTCCACTTATCATTCAATTGGATGTGATTAACCTGCAATTTAATACCACGTAAAAGGAAAATATCAGAAGAAAAATCTGATTATAAATTATATTAATGCCTTCCAGGCAATGAATATGCTCAATTAAAATCATTTGCCTGTGAATTATTATAACTAGTTAGAGCACCTTTCTGTGTGAAATGACATTTTCAAGTATGAGATATATAAATTCTTATTACAGATCAGCATTGAGATAAACACTAATTTTGTACCCCAATTCAGTAAAATGATATCCTCCAAAAAAAAGAATTCTATTCTTCTCATTAGCAAATATGTATTGCAAAAAAAGTTTGTACTTTATTATTATTATAAATTTAACCAAAATTTTGTAGAATCTGATTTTTCTCTCATGGTATAAATACTTGCATGATAGCTTCTATTTTGCCTCTTGACCTGCAAAGCATGAATTACTTAATATCTAGCCCTTTACCAAAAAAGTTTGCCAACCTCTACTCAAGAGGATTGGTGATAAAATGTAACATCTCCCAGTCTCTAAGAGGTATGAACTGTCTACTGTCTATAGTTCTCCAAAGTAAAATAGGTTACAAAAATATATAAAAGTAAAAAATTATCATAGATTATTATTAACATAAATTTATGACTCAAAGTATAACCTTGTATGAAAGATGGACAAGGTACAATATACCTCCTAAGATTCTTATGAAGGTATTCTGACATAGATAGAGGTTTTAGGAATGATAAAGAAAGAACATATGAAGAGGGTAGACTCCCCATTGGGGCTCACTGCTGCCACAAAGGCTCCAACATGCCATCTGGTGCTGAGAAGCCAGGATTTCCAGTAACAAAGAGGAGGTAAGCAGAATCTCTGGTGGCCTGGAAATTAAGACTCCTCTCTATTTATGTGGGCGACATACAAATCTCCTGGACTATGCAACAAAATAGAGAGGGCAGGCACCAAAATAGTAACTAAGTTAAAATTTACCAAGATGAGGTAATGGTTAAGAGCCAAATTTGATGCAATGTTTAAAAAACAAAAAACAAAAAACCAGTAGTCCTGGCTGGTGTGGCTCAGTTCATCGCAGCACCATACTGTAGACTGAAATGTTTCTCCCTTACATCTCTCTCCCTCTCTCTCTTTCTTTCTCTTTCTCTCTCTCTCAATCTCTCCCCCCTCTCCTCTTTCTCTAAAAGCAATAAAAAATGTCCTTGAGTGAAGATTTTTTTTAAATCATAGGCATTTGTGGACAAGAGTCATAATTGCTACAGGATAGGAAGAACCTCATAATAATATGAGGACTGAATGGACTAAATTATGTAAAGTATTTAGACAAGTTCCTGAAACAAAAGGTATTAGCTATTATCAATATTTATCTAACCATCTCCTGCTATACTTTCTGTTCACTTTCTCTGCCTCCTGTTTTTCCCGTTATTCCCCAGAGTGGCCAATCCTTTGCATCTCTGTGTATCAGCCCATAATATTCCTTCTTCCTGGAATTGCCATTGCTCCCTTATCACCTGGTTATTTTACTTTATCCTCTAACCTCCATCCATTTTCAGACTGCTCTGCCCTGCTCAGTGCTCTTGACACTCTAGTACCCAGTTACCTTGCCAGCTGACTTTTCATTACATTTGGCCAATGAAATGCACCAATGGGAAGAGAAAGAGATCAAGGAATTTCTTCACAGCTCCCTCCTAGCTTAGGCACTGTATCTCTCCGAAGTAGCTAGGTACATTCCACAATTACATTATAAACCAGGTGGTCCCTCCTCCAAAGTTCCAGCTGTCACTGGGATCCAGGAATTCTATTTCCTTCTGTGCCTTTGGCCCTATGGAGAGGTGATACCGGGATACCTCAGAGATATTGCAGGTTTGGTTTCAGACTATCACGGTAAAGCAAATATCGCAGTAAAGCAAGTAAACACAAATATTTGTTTGTTTGTTTCTCGGTGCATATAAAAGTTGTTTATACTACATTGTAGCCTATTAGGAGTGCAACGGCATTATACTTTTTAAAAAAATACATACCTTAATTTTAAAATAGTTCATTACTAAAAAGAAATGCTAACCATCACCTGAGCCTTCAGCCAGTCAGTAACCTTCCTGCTGGTGAAGGGTCTTGCCTCAACACTGATGGCTGCTGACTGATCAGGGTAGTTGTAAAAGGTTGGGCAGGCTATGACAAGACAACAGTGAAATTTGCCACATCAATTAACTTATCCTTTCATAAATGATTCCTCTGTAGCATGTGGTCCTATTTGATTGAAATTTACCACAGAACTTCTTTTTCAAAAGTGGGGAAAAAAACCTAACATTGTGTTATCAACAAAATGTATGTAAAAATCTAAATCCTTTGTCATCATTTCAACAATCTTCACAGCATCTTCATCAGGAATACATCTCAAGGAAGTACTTTATCTGTTCATGCATAAAAAGCAACTCCTCATCTGTAAAAGTTTTATCATGAGATTGCAGCACATTTTCAGGCTTCACATCTTCAGGAGATACATGTTCAGGCCCCTGTTCTACTTCTAGTTCCCTTACTCTTTCCACACATCTGCAATTACTTTCTCCACTAGTCTTACACCCTCAAAGTCATCCATGAGAGGTGGAATCAACTTCATCCAAATGCCTGTTAATATTGATATTTTGACTCTTCCCATGAATTACAAATGTTCATAAAACAGCATCTAAAATGGTGAGTCATTTCCACAAGATGTCCAATTTACTTTACAAGGGCCATCAGAAAAATCACTATGGCATCTATAACCTTAAAAAATGTATTGCTTAAATAATAAGACTTGAAAGTTGAAATTACTCCTTGATCTGAGCTGCAGAATGGATGTTGTGTTAGCCATAAAAATAGTATTAACCTCATTGTACAGCTCCATGCATGCTCTTAGGTGACCAGGTGCTTCATCAATGAACAGTAATAATTTGAAAGGAATATTTCTGAGCAATAGGTCTCAACAGTGGGCTTAAAATGTTTAGTAAAACATGTAAAAAAAGATGTGCTGCTAATTCAAAAAAATATGTGCACAGCTATGTTCATTGAAGCATTATTTACAATAACCAAGATTTGGAAACAGCCCAAGTATCCATCAGTAGATGAGTAGGTAAAAAAAATTGTTGTACATTTACACAATAGAATACTATGCAGCAGTAAAAAAAAATAATAAAAATACCCTTTGTGATGGCATGGATGGACCTGGAGAATATTATGCTAAGTGAAAAAAGCCCATGAGAGACAGACAAGTACCATATGATTTCACTCATACAGAATCTAATGAACAAAATGAACTAACAAGCAAAATAGAGACAGACTGATAGAGAGAAGGCTGATAGCTATCAGGGGAAGGTATTGGGGGGCTGAGTCAGAGAGGTGATGGATTGAGCAAAAAATAGAGATAAAACTCATGCACACAGACAACAGTGTGGGGATTGCCAGGCGAGGTAGGG
This sequence comes from Pteronotus mesoamericanus, assembly GCF_021234165.1. Classification (NCBI taxonomy): domain Eukaryota; kingdom Metazoa; phylum Chordata; class Mammalia; order Chiroptera; family Mormoopidae; genus Pteronotus; species Pteronotus mesoamericanus. The sequence goes on along the minus strand of NW_026555329.1, from coordinate 43,782,861 downwards.
TGTGGAGTGGTAGAGGAAGGTACAGGGGGAATAAATGGTGACAGAGATTTAACCTGGGCTGGTGAACACATTATACAGTGTAATGTGTTGTGCCACTGTGCACCTGAAACCTGTATAAGTTTGTTAACCAGTGTCACCCAATAAATTCAATAAAAAGTAAAAAATGGAAAAAAAAAACCAAGATGTGCTGTCATCCAGTTTTTCTTGTCCTATTTAGAAAGCACAAGAAAAGCATATTTAGTACAATTGTTAAAAGTCCTAGGATTTTTAGAATTGTAAATGGGCATTAGCTTCAGCTTAAAGTCACTAGCTGCATTAGCCCCTAACAAGTGAATTAGCATGTCCTTTGAAGCTGTGAAGCCAGGAATCGACTTCTTCTCTCTAGCTATGAAATTCCTAGATGGTGTCATCCAATATAAGCCAGTTTTGTTGATATTGAACATCTGTTGCTTACTGTAGCCACTAAAGGGAAGCAAAATTTTGCAACCCCATTTTGGGATATTGATTTTAAGCTGGTTTTTAAGAAACAAAAGACAAGAAAAAAATAACATTTGACCCCTCCCCTTTAACTGCATAAAAGGAATTTAGATAGAGGACCTGCTCCAGAAAGGGAAATGTAATAACAAACAACTATAGTTTAATATAAACTAGTATGTGACAGAGAAAAACCTAGCAAGGTCCATTTGTTCGAAGTCACCTTAGTGTCCCATGGTTAAAGATGGGACAGCATTCAATTACCAAACACTTGCTTTTCCATCTCCATGTGAATTGCATTTCTGCCCTTTGAAGTCCCAAATGCCCTCCCCTTCTCCTTAGCTCCAAAATGACATCAAAGCCTCAACTGCCTAATTTGCGTTTGGGTCACATATTCTACGAACCCCCAAAAGGATATCCATAAAATAAATGTCAGACATTTCCTTCTGTTAATCTCTCTCTGTTAAATTTGATTACTAACCAAGATAGAATAACTTAGGAAGTAGAAATAAAAATAATGTTTTGTGCCTCTAAACCACCTTCATTAATTATCTTACCTAGATCTGCATAATTTGTTACAGCCTCTATATCAGCACTTGCTGCTTCAGTATGCACTTTTATGTTATGAAGACAGCTTCTTTCCACAAACTTAATGAACAAACCATTGACAACTTCAAACTCTTCTTCTATATTTTCCTCCCCTTCTCAGCCTTCATAGAACTGAAGAGAGTTACAGCCTTGCTCTGGATTAGGTTTTGGATTAAGAGAATGTTGTGGCTATTTTGATCTTTTATCCATACCACTAAAACTTTCTTTATATAAGCAATAATGTTGTTTCACTTTCTTATCATTTGTATGCACACTGGAATAGCACTTTTAATTCCCTATGATAACTATGCCTTTGCATTCACAACTTGGCTGCAAGAAGCCTGGATTTCAGTCCATCTGAGCTTTTGATATGCCCTGCTCACTAAATCATTTCTGCTTTTGATTTAAAGTGAGAAATATGTGAGTGTTCTTTTCTCTTGAAAACTTAGGGCCTATTGTGGGGTTACTAAATGACTTAATTTCAATATTTTTGTGTCTCCAGGAATAGGGAAGCCTGAGGGTATTAAGAGAGATGGAGAACAGCCAGGCAGTAAAGTAGTCAGAAAACACACATAGAAGATTGACTTCCGGCTGAGATGGAATGTAGGTAAATACACTTTGCCTCCTCACACAACCAAAAAGAAGGACAATAACAAATTTAAAAACAAAAAAACAACCAAAACTGCCAGAGAATCAAACTATATGGAAGTCCAACAACCAAGGAGTTAAAGAAGAAACATTCATCCAGACCACTAGGAAAGGCAGAGACAGGAAGCCAGGGCAGAGAGGATGCGTGGCAAGGCAAAGGCTGCAGGACGATGTGGGCAAGGCAGCAGCTGGTGGACCTGGCGGTCGCACATTTGCATGCGGATACACTGGGAGGAACAACTCGGGGGTGAGACAGACCACACAACCCAGGGTTCCAGTGTGGGGGGGAAAAAGCCTCAAAACCTCTGGCTGTAAAAACCTATGGAGGTTGCAGTGGGAGGAGAAACTCCCAGCCACACAGGAAAGTTCATTGGAGAGACCCATGGGGTCACAGAACATACACAAATCCACCCACCAGGAAGTTAGCGCTTGAGGGGACAAATTTGCTTGTGGTGGCAGGGCAAAGTGACTGAAAGCAGGGTGAGAGCCAAGCAAGCAGCACTGTTCTCTCCCTAACCCCCACCCCCGCATATATAGTGCCACAATGCAGCAACGTGGGTTGCCCCGCCCTGGGGAATACCTAAGGCTCTGTCATGTACAACATAACAAGAGCAGCAAGACAAAGAAACATGGCCCAAATGAAAGAACAGATCAAAACTCCAGAAAAAAATACAACTAAGCACTGAAGAGAGCTAACCTAAGAGATGCAGAGTTCAAAACACTGGTAATGAGGATGTTCACAGAAATGGCTAAGTATGGTCACAAAATATAGGAAAAAATGAAGGCTCTGTGAAGTGAAATAGAGGAACATATACAGAGAATCAACAGTGAAGGAAAGGAAACTGAGACTCAAATCAATAATTGGGAGCAGAAGGAAGAAATAAACTTTCAAACAGAACAGAATGAAGAAACAAGAATTCAAAAAAATGAGGAAAGGCTTAGGAACCTCTGGGACAACTTTAAACATTCCATATGAATCATAAGGGTGCCAGAAAGAGATGAAGAAGAGTAATAAACTGAAAACTTATCTGAAAAAATAATGAAGGAGAACTTCCCCAATCGGGCCAAGGAAATAGACTTCCAGGAACTCTAGGAGGCTCAGAGAGACCCAAAGAAGCTGGACCCAAGGAAGCACACACCAAGGCACATCATAATTACATTACCCAAGATTAAAGATAAAGAGAGAATCTTAAAAGCAGCAAGAGAAAAAGAGACAGTTACATACAAAGGAGTTCCCATAGACTGTCAGCCGATTTTTCAAAAGAAACCTTACAGGCAAGAAGGGGCTGGTAAGAAGTATTCAAAGTCATGAAAGGCAAGGACCTATATCCAAGATTACTCTATCCAGCAAAGCTATCATTTAGAATGGAAGGGCAGATAAAGTGCTTTCCAGATACAGTCAAGTTAAAGGAGTTCATCTTCTCCAAGCCCTTATTATAGAAAGTGTTAAAGAGACTTATCTAAGAAAAAGAAGATCAAAACTATTAATAGTAAAATGACTACAAACTCACAACTATAACAACTGAACCTAAAAACAAAAACAAACCAAGCAAACAACTATAACAGGAACAGAATCACAGAAATGGGGATCACATGGAGGGTTATCAGCAGGAAGGGAGAGTGGAGAGAATGAGGGAAAAGCTACAGGGAGTAAGAAGCATGTATGGTAGGTACAAAATAGACAGGGGGATGGTAATATTAATATAAGAAATGGAGATACCAAAGAACTTATATGTACAACCCACAGGCGTTAAATAAAGGGAGGAATGCTGGTGGGAGGGGAGATGCAAAAAAACAAAACAAAACAAAACACACACTTATTGATTAAATTTGCCATTTTATATGGGCACGGTTTGAGTGCCCCAAAGCAATTACAATAATTATATCAAAGAGCACTGATCACAAATCACCAAAATAAATACAATTTAACAATTTGAGGTATTCTGAAAAGTACCAAAATGTAACACAAAAATATGAAATAATCTAATGCTATTGGAAAAATGTTGTGTACATGTGATGGGAGGTGGTCTCACCAGACCACCGGGAAGAGGGCAACAGGGACCCAGGAGCAGTGCAAGAGGCTGCACCCTGCCAAGAGATGGAGTAGAGGTTAGGAAGAGCGGAAGACTGCACATGAGCAGTTGCCCGAGCAATCAGGCAGCACAGCACAGTGGAGGGAAATACCTTCCAACATGCTTCCACTTGCAGAGGAGTTTGGGGCCTGATTATATAGAGCAGAGAGAACAGAAATGTCACTCTCTTTGTTCTCCCCTCTTTCATTAGAGCCAAGGGCTCAATTTCCTGGACCAGCAAGCCTTGGAGGTCATGTGTTCCAAGAACGTACTGGTGCCCCTACCTGAGTGCTACACAGCCAGGAACACAGCAGGAATTAGGCCAGTAAGGAAGAAGGGGAGGAAACCCCTGCCAGAGGGCCCTGGAAGCCATGTGGCCAGGCAATAAGCCCCATGCCCCTCCCTCACATGGGAAGCTGAGGCAGCACTGGTGACTGGAGCTGCACTGGGCAGGTCCTGCCCAGCCAGGCACACAGAAACACCAGAGGGCAGCAACTGGAGGAAGACAGCAGCATACCATGAGTAGGATGCCCAGATGCACAGACTCTGAAAGATGCCTGAAGCTAGACAGTGACTGGAAACCAGCTAAGCCACCTGCATTTCTTAAAGGACGGTACTTTTGTGTGGGAGAAGAGGTTCCTGGTGCAGCCTTGAATAGAGCTGGCAGAGGGGGGCAAGGTGATTTTTTGTGCATTTTAGAGGAAATCAGCTCTGGGGCAGAAACCTGCCATTATTTCAAACTGTATAGCCTTTGAATAAAAGATTCCCTTCCTTTTCCACTGAACTCTGCCTCCAGAGTTTTTGCCTGTTGGCAGTAAGTGGTAGAACCCTACTGGTTGCTTGATTATATACACTTGCTCAATATAGATGTGCCACAAACCTCAAATTGATAAAAATTGCAATACTTGTGAAGCACAATAAAGTGCAATGCAATAAAATAAGATATGCCTATACTCTCCCACTTTTCCTGCCTCTCTATTCCTTCTTTGCACTTGCCTACACTGTTGTAAGTAGTACCTTCACTTGAACTATCAGGGCTGAATGTGTTTTCTGCTGATCCCTCTGACTAATATCTGCCTAGAAATGTCTTATACATTCAGCCTGAAGAGATGCATGTCTATAAAAACCTATTTGACAACTTTTCCCCAGGTTAATCTGGGCATGGCCTTATAATTGTGTTCCTCTCAGTTTTCTTCATCATAAAGTTACCATAAATAGTCAGTTGGAGTGCCTGACAATCTCCCCGTTGGCAAGGATCGTGGCAAGGGGAAGTTCTTACACTTCACACACAGAAAGAAAGATAAATGGATTAGGACCCAATCACACCAAAAGCCAGAAATATGGATGGATAGGGCCCAAGAGCACCAAAAACAAAAAATATAATTGGGTAGGAAAAAAGCCCTCCCCTCTCTATATAAAAACCTGGACTTGAGCAGGCAGATTGAGATGGTCTTTGAGATAGAAGTCCACCATTCTCCCAGGTGGGCAGCACCCAAATAGAGCCTCTTTCCTTTTGTACCAGCACCTGCCTCACAAGTTTGGCTTTTGTGGCAGCAGGCAGCTGAGCCTCTGTTTTGTCTGGTTACAGTTTTGGTGACCCAGATGGGAGAGTGTAAACCTTCGTAAGTGCCTTAGGGTCCAGGCAGGCATCCCTGCTGCCTATGGCAGGCTGACCCCGGGAGAGTGAGACTATGGGGATTTCCCAGCACCTACCAAGACCTTTTCTCAGGGAATTCCCCTACACTTCTACTCAAGATCTCAGCTGCTTGAAACACCTGGCTAATGAAAGGAAACAGGTCTGGGTAGGAGATGGACTCCAAGACTGGGTAGGTCAAATCAGCGAGCACAATGGGGATCCTCTATCCCTGTCACTTGGGCTCTGAGCCATGTGGGTCCAGTTAGCACGCACCAGTTAGTAGGCTATCCCTGCCACTTAGGGTTCATGATAGTTGGGTCCACTTAGGACAACTTCCAGTATTGTCAGGAGTTAAGACACTAAGACTTGCTTATGAGCATTCATTTAGAATACTGGAATTATGAATCCAAGTTTTATTTATATGTACTTACTTTGTGTGGAGTTTATTATGGTTATAGTTTTGGGTTTGTACTTTTATGCCATAATGGGTTGTTCTGTTTCAAATACTGAAGAGAGCCCATTAGGCTGAATTTTAGCAGAGTGGTCCATGTACAGCTATCATCCAATGACTAAGAAGGAACTGGTTTTCTATTTTAACACTGCTTGGCCTATGTATACTTTAGACTACAAGGATAAATGGCCCCTATATGGTTTCCTAAATTACTACACCTTTATATAATTGGAATTGTTTTGCCAAAGGTCAGGAAAATAGGATGAAATCCCCTATGTCCAGGCATTTATATCTTCAGGCAATAAGGATTTGGCAAAGAAAGGGAACAAATTAATGATGCAGAGAAGGGAACTGGCTTTAAAACCCCTTCCTGATAGTAAGACACAGGAAGAAGAGGGAAATTAGGAAATGAGTCTCCATTATACACCGAACCCAGGGAATCTAGGATTGGCAGCAGAAAGATCTGTCCCACCACACCAATCTCACCACTAGATATCCCTGAAATAGGGCCCAGAGGGCAACAGCCCCACCCCTGTATGATGAAAGAACAGTCTCCCTCTCAAAGACCTACCAAGCCACCCAATTTGGTCACAGAGCATCTGTATCTGGAGCAGGACAATTCCCTTTGAGGCAATACCCTATGGGTGGAATAAACCAGGAAGGCCAGCCCACTGGCTATTATTGGCCCCATAATCCATTTTCCACTTCAGATGTATTGAATTAGAAGAATTCCAATCCTCATAAAGAGAAGATCCCTAGAAAATGGCAGATCTTTCCATTTTTGCCACTCATCATCCAAGCTAGGCAGATGTACAGGCTTTCCTTAACATCCTATCCTGCAAACGGCAGAAGAAAGGCAGCTAGTTATAAATAAGGCTAATGAAGAAGCTCATTGCCTCCATCAAGAGAATTCCAAGGGGACCCCCAACCCAGCCAGGGTGATTCCTTTGACAAGCCCAACCGGGTCCAAAATAGTGGGATCTAGCCTTCCTAGAACATTACAAAAGGTGCATATTGGAAGGGCTTAAGAAAGGGGTACCTAAACAAAAGAGCCTGAATATGATATAGGCCTTTCAACAGAAACCAAATGAAGACCTTTCTGAATTTTTGGAAATGATCTCTCAGGACTACTGAAAGCACAATGCTGCTGGCCCACAGGCACTATATCTCCGAGGTAAATATCTGGATAGTGAACATGACTTTTATTGGGCAGAGTGCCCTGGGTATCAGAAAAACAGCTCCTTCATTTAGAAAAGGCATTAGGAATGAATCCTTCCTAGCTGGTAGACATAGCCTTTAACATTTATGGGAAACAAGGAAATTAAAACAGAGCATTTTCTTAGAAACAGTACAGGGAAACCAGAGGAAAGGTGGGACCCGAAAGGAAAGAGGAAAGACCCATTAGGTGCCAATCAATATACCTATTACAAGGAGGAGGGCCAGTGGAAAAAGGACTGCCTGAAACTCAAGAGGAAAAACAGAAGTCATAGAAACCCTTGCTAAGAAATGTTAGAAGAGAGGGTATTGCCTGACAGCAAAGTACATGGGGAAATATCACGCCATTTTATTAGGCAACCTAAATGCTGACTTGCAAACCACCACTACCTTAAACCTGGCCACCATGTTCCTGGACTCAGAGAGATGCTCAGACCACCAGCACGATTGGTGTGAAATCATTGACCAATTTTATTCCCAAATCAGATCTATTGGACCAGCTGTTGATGGAACCTGACTTGGATGTATATACAGATGGGAGCAACTTCATGAATAGTCAATGACAAACTAGTACACAGTTGTCACTATAAACAAGGTAATAGAAGCCCAGGCCCTTGTCATAGGAACCTCAGTACAAAAGGCTGAACTGATAGCTCTCCAGAGCCTTATAATTATGCCAGGGAAAGAATGCTAATATCTATACTGACTCTAAATATGCCTTCATGGAGGTCCTTGCCCATTAGGCAATAAGAAAGAGTCCTCTTTACCTCAGAGAATAAGGATATCAAACATATAACAGAGGTTTTAAAATTGCTAAAGTCAGTAAATCTACCAAACCAGAGTGCCAAAATGAATTTCCCAAGACACCAGAAAAACTGTTCCCAAACAAGCCAGGGAAAACAAACTACCAATAAAGAAGCAAAACAAGCCACTGGGACCAGCACTCTTGGCACTTGGATTTCCCACCTGGAATTGTCAGAATTTAAACCACATTATACAAAACAAGATGAGAAATGGGCCCATAAATGGAGATTGTCTAACACTGACCCTAACTGTAAATGGAAGATCAATCTGCATAGTATGATCTTACTCCCTGAAGCTCTAATATCCTCAAAAACCTATATGAAGGGACCCATTATGGAAGGGATGCTTTAATGGACTTCATTATACCACATTTGAAGAGCTGTCATTTACAGAGGACCATTCAGAAGATTATCCAAGCCTATCAGATATGCACCAAAAACAATTCTAAGACAGAATGTGCCCCAATAGAAAAAGGAGTACAATGCAAAGAGAGATGCCCATTTGAGGCCTGGCAAGTTGACTTTGCACAGATGCCTCAAATCAGAGGAAAACTTTAAATTGTTATTAGTTCTTGCAAATACTTTTTCTGGATGAGTAGAGGCATGCTCCACTAGAACTGACAAGACAACAGAGGTAGTAAAACTTCTACTCAGAGAAATAAATTTTTAGTAGACCTCCTTACAGCATTCAACATGACAGTGGACCATCTTTCACTTCAGAATCTCCCAAAAGACAGAAATAGGCACTACAGTTTTGATGGAAACTATCTGCATCTTAGAGATGCTAAACTACTAGGACTGAGAAAATGAAACACAAAATAAAGAGGACCCTGGCAAAAATATGTAAGGAAACACATTTAAAATGGGAATAGGCACACCCTATCGCCATGCTCCAGATTAGGGGTAACACCTCAAAGCAGGCTAAAATTAAGCTGTTTGAATAGTTTATTGGAGACCCTTCCAAGCTTCTGTTTTTGGAACACCCCCGCTCCTTTAGATTTAGAACATGAATCAAAAATCAAACAATATGCACAACATCTAGCACAAACACTAACAATTTTGCATAATTTTGCTCATTGCAAGTCCACCTACCCATCTGATGAGCCCTTGAACCCGTTCAACCCAAGAGACTGAGTCTTACTAAAGACCTGGAAGACTCAAGGTCCTGAACAGCAGTTAGCCAAGCAATGGACTCTTTGATGTCCTGCTGACAACACACTCCTCCCCAAAGCTCACAGGAACCAAGCCTTGGATCCACCACACACACAATAAAGTGTGTGCCACCTACAGAGGGCTCAGATCTTGCTGCCATTGCTGATACCGCAAGGGAAAGCTCACTCTTAAAAGAGATTTAAAATTCCTCTTTCAGAAAGGGACAGTGCCTACCAAAGCTAAGTAAAAATGTTACTTTTTATTTTATTCTGCATTTCCCAGTGGCTTCCTCAGCAAATTTATTCTGATGTTGGATGTGCCACCCAAAGCCCTTTAATTTCTCCAGCTTATGATATCACTATGATTTCCCATGCACTAATAGACATACCTTTCATTAAACATTTGATTGTCTGCATAATAGGTCTCACTTTGGAAGCCTGTCTGCACCACTGTCTCTTGAAACATGAAGCAGTCTACCAGCTTTACGTGTTTAGCAGTGCCAATTTCTAGACACCACATATGCTGCACTCTGGACCAGCAATCCTTCTCCCTTGAATAAAAGCTTCCCTCTGTCCCTGACCCCCTGGCTTCCTTTATTAGATAGTAAGAATTTTTGGACCCAGGGATAGATAAGACTATGCCCTTTGATAATAGGAATTAATTACAGAAGAATGAGGCCTTCATTCATTTAATCTTGTAAGATTATAAGGGTCCAGAGTTTTGAAGAATGAAATTGTTACCACAGACAGTCAGGGAATGAGAAAGTCTCCCTCACTGGCCAAGATAGCATGGGGGGAGGTTCTTACAATGAACCCTGGAAAGCTAGAAAGATGAATAGAAATGGCCTGAGTGCACCAAAGGCTAGAAATACTCATATGAATGAATAGGGCTCGAGCACAAGGTGGAAAGCTAAAAGATGGATGTGAAGGGCCCTGAGTATGCTGAAAGCTAGAAAGATGAATGAATAGAGCCCCCATACATATTTTGAAATCTGGAAGATAATTGGATAAGAAAAAAGCCCTCCCCTCCCTATCCCTGTAAGAACCTTGGGCTTAAGCAGGAAGATTGAGATGATCTTTGAGACAGGAGTCCACCATTGTCCCAAGTTGTGCATCACCAGAATAAAACCTCTTTCCTTTTGCACCAGCACCTGCTGCACAAGCTTGGTTTCTGTGGTGGCAGGCAGCTGAATCTCTGGATTTTTCATTTATAATAATGTGATTGGTTTTACAAATCCCCAGTAGACCATCAGCTCCTTGAGAAACATTATCACATCTTAATCATTGATTGATTAATCTCTGGCATCTTACATAGTGTGGAGGAATGAAGAAAGGAGAGAAAGAAAAAACTGTAATGTACTTATTCTTTGAAGGAGATCAGAGAAGAGGGGAGTTAGAAAAGGGACAAAATAAGAAACCTATTAATAGGGCTACCACCCTGGTCTTATTTGTTTTCTTCAATGAAGCATGGTTTCCTTAAATTTCTTAGACTCTCAAAATAAATATCATAAAAATGAAAGGAGAAAATAATGATAGCCATGAAAAAAGCAACATCAGGAGCCTGAAACAAATTCAGTGTCTCTAATTTTATCAGAACTAAATGACTGACAAAAAAAAAGAGAGATGGAGAAAAATGGGTTTAGACACATTCATGGCTGATACTGATGAAGCTGATCACAATTCATTTCTTAGACTTAAGATGTTGTAACATTAAGTCTAATTAATAGGAAGTCTCAAATTTTACATATGTGATTTAAAAATACCAAACTTTAGCAGACAAAAACAACAGCATAATGAACCTTGAAATGACTAAGATATACAAACAGGAAAACTGATACCAGTTTGGCTTAAAAACGGACTTTATCTTTACTATAAGAATTATTTATTACAAGAATAAATACTTAAATACAATTTTTAAAAAGTGACTTGTTATTCTTTAGGGTTTTTTAATCCCTCAATCATATATCTTTCAACCTCAAGGTGTACACAAATTACCTGGGGATCTTGTAGATTTTAGACTCTGATTCATTAGACCTGAGAGGAGGCCTGAGATTCTGCATTTCAATCAAGCTCCCAGGTGAGACTGCTGCTTGTCTATTAGCACATTTTGAGTACTTGCCAAATATTTATGAAAAAAACTGTCTGTCCCTGCTCTTGTAGTTTCAATTTAAAGGTGATTCTCACGCCTTAGCTGCATCAGAAGCACCTGGAGCCTAAAATATCCTTATTGTGTCTTCACTGTGGTAGTAGTACACATGTAATAAAATGGCATGGAACTAAACACACATGTGTGCGTGTAAAATTCATGAAGTTAGATCTCTGTATCATTTCTTCCAATTCCATGTGAATCTATAACCATCTTATCACAAAAAGTTAACACACACACACCCCCCTCCCCCACCCCCACCACCACTACTACTACTAGGTTCTATCCCCAGAATTTCTGATTCAACAGATCTGAAATGTGGTCTGACATTTTACATTTCTAACAAGATCCTAGATGATGGAGCTGTCTAGGGGCTACTTTGAGAACAACGAATGGCAAATAATGCTTTTCTTCTCTGGCTATACTTCAGAGTCATGTGTGGAGCTTTTTGAAAAAACTCTTAATGCCCAGACAAACCAAAGGACAATGAAATAGTAATTTCTGAAGGTGAATATTTAGAATTAATATGTTTTGATTCAGATTTTTATTTCTTTGAATTTGTTTTCTATCAGAAGTGACTGAAATAAAAAATGTAATTGAGTCCCATCATCCTCATCATGGAAATGACTTTAAGAGGAAACTAGTCAGATGAATATTACTGCTTTCTGTTTTCAACAGTAAATAGTTGCCATTGGAGAACAGTGAACAGTGTATCAAGAATGTTCAAGATATGTTACACAATACAATTATGTCTGTTTATGGGGGTTGCACAGGAGGGAAAACTAGAAAATAATTTAAGTAAACTTAATCATACAAGACAAGCACAAAGCACCACCCATTCCACTAAGAGCACTGGACCAAGCACACCACAACAAAGCTTTACCTCATTCACCATGAGCAATCTTTCTCCGCAGTCTAGTGTGCCTATAAGTGTTAATATTTTTAAAGAACTTCTCAGATGATTTCAATGTGCTGACAAGATTGAGAATCACTAATCTAAAATTTAAAATATCCATGTCTTCAATCATAAACCACCTAATGTTATTTATTAAAGAGGTACTATAACAGGGGGACACACCCTAGAATTGGGGGAGCAGTTGGGAAGCCCAGAGGACTGCACACATGCCTTGCCCTGGCAGAGAAACACAGCATCACTCTACAGAAAGATGCATGTAGAGCACATTCATCATGCTAAGGAGGTGATTGGGCAGAGGGACATACCTCCCCATCTACTTCTGCTGCAGGGGATTCTGGGGGTCATCTTTAAAAAGTGGAGTGTGAGGAAACACTGCACTCTTTGCTTTCTCCTACCCTCACTGGTCCAGTCAACTGCCAAGGGATCTGGTTCATGGGCCAGCAGGCCTTGGGGATTGTGTGGTCCAGGAGCATTCCAGGGCCTATCTGTCCTGGAATGAAGCAAGTTTTGAGTATGAAAAACAAAAGGGGAGGAGGCCGAGGCTGGCAGGGCTTGGAGGCCATGTGGCCAGGTGGCAAGCCCCATGCCTATCCTCCACACAGGAAGCCATGGCAGCAGAGAGAACCAGAGCAAGCACTCCAGGGAACAGTGCCAGAGATGAGCATGGAGCATAAATGCTCTGACACTGAACAGATGGAAAGCAAGTACTGGACTGGAATGCAGAAGTTAAGGAAGGAGTAATGTGTTTGCACTGGGACTTTGGCCAGCATGCACTGATTCCAAGGATGCCTGGAGCAGACCATGACCAGAAGCATGCTGCAGTCACCTGCATTTTTCCAAGGATGGTACTTGTAAATGGGCAATGGAATTCTGAGTGCAGCCTAGGACTGGTCTGGCCTGGAAGTGTGGCAGGATTATTTTTGGATATTTTAGAAGGAATGAACTTTGAGGCAGAAACTTGCCTTTATTTCAAATTATGCAGTCATTAAATAAAAGGTTCTTTTCTCTTTCCACCAAACCATGTCTCCAGAGTTTTGCCTGTTTGACAGTTTAGTAGGACACCCACTGACTGGTTTCAGTAAGAGTGCAGAATTGCAAATTGTCCATTGATTAATAAAATGAAGACAGAACATACAGGCTAGCAAAGCTCCCATGAAATAAAAATACATTTTTGTTGGGAAATGCCCCATCTGGTTTCAGGAACTGAAGCCCTGCTGACTGGCGAGAAGGCCCCAAGGCTGGAGGTACACAAGGACGCCTTGGGAAAATAGGCCACTGAGGAGATAAAACCTGTCCCCCTCGCAGGCGCACAGCCCCTGCCTCCCTCACATCATCCTGTTTGGCCCAGGAGGATGGCTGGTTAGTCAATGACTGGTACAACCCCTTGATGGAAAGGGTAACCTAAGACAGGCATAGCCACATGGGCATCAGGGAACTTGGGAGACACAGAGAAAGGGCAAAAAGACCCTCACCTCTTGGCTTTGATAGGGCCAGGGTCCTCATTCTATCTAAAAGAAGTCTCCTTATCTCTTGGTGGCTCCCTCCCTCTGCCTGGCTCAGGTTTGAAACAATACTGGAGATAGCTCTAAACTGGATCAGGCAGTTCCTGGGGGAAATCAGGTCTAGAGGTAAATTCTTTGAAGCATGCTTTGTTTTCCCCCTCAAAAGCTATGAAAGCCAGCTCATGCTGGGAAGGAATTTTACATTATTCACAGACCCTGACCCTAAACCCTTTGGCACTCTTATGATTATGCTCTCATGTTTACTCATCTCATCTCAGATCCATGTAAATCAGTGCGTTCCTGCCATTTGTTTTCTTCAAAACATCATCTAGTCTCTGTAAACATTAACATACTGATGTAATGAGATCACCTGTACATTCCTATTACCTAGCCCCACTGATAACCTTTTCAATTAAACCCTTTGGACACAGGGGTTTGGGACCTTCTCCACTAGAGGGAAGTGCCATTCCTCTCTCCTGGCAGACAGAGAAGTGTCTGGAATGACTCAATTTATTTCCCCTCATCCATGACAACCCCAGGATGGCTCTGCGGGATCAGAGTCCACACTCCCTCCTTCACGTTTTTATCTAAAACTCCAAATATGATGTCAGCTAGTCATTAAAGACTACTTACAAATGTTAACAAAATAAAGCTTTATTTATCCTAGAGATTTTCTAAACATAGCATGTGAAACTCTGTTCAGAGTTATTACCTAACCCACAAGAATATTGCGTGCATTAATGAAATAATGTTTGTAAAGGCTTGGAGAATCTTGAAGGGTTGTGAAAGATATACACAACTACATATTACTAGTACTCTATGCTGAATACTATAATAAATCTTAAAATATATTCAATGAAATGGAAACATTACTTTAAAGTTAGGAAAATAAACACATAAATTTTTTAATATAAAATCGTAAGAATTTAACTGACAGAGATCAATTACTGTCATATTTCAGAATGTAAAATGCTTTTTAATTTGAAACAAATAATGGGTAACAAAAAAAAAGTTATTTTATTTAATACCTAAACATAACATTTTATACATTAAAAAAAAAACTAGGAAAAAATAGTTACAACTATCAGGCATAATATTGTCAATCTGCAAAAAGTTTATAAAACTTATACCACATAAAGAACATAAAATTACACATTTAATAAATGAAAAACTTTCAAAATTATTAATACTATAATAAATGAAAATAAAGCAACGAGTATGATTCATCTATCACATAGACAAAGGCTTTTAATTTTAAACAAGGTGTAACTTATAAATACGAGGTTAACATGAAAAGTAGTATCTATTACTCTTCTGTGAGATCCATTTAAATGAATCTATCTATTAACTAATGTATTTTTATATTAGAAATTATTTTTTATAAAGTAAGAATAGTACTAGAATAAAAGACTACAATAAAAGAATAAAAGAACAGAAATTTTGAAGATTTTTCTGCTAGGTATATTCTAAATGCACCAAATTAAATGAAATCACCAGGGGTCCACTGATATCTTACCAGTTAAAAAAACAACACTGACAAAAACATTAAAAGCCTTGTTAGAGGAATGAAATGATGATACATTAGGTGGAAAGCAAGTGGCACAGATTCCATTTTGCAACTCAGAAAAGCAATGCTTGAAAGCAAGGCTCTGAGAGGAGTCCTTAGAATTTGTGCAATGACCACATCAGAGAGCAGAATGACAAGGGCTAGGACTCAAATATTCCAGACCCAGTTTACACTTGGAAAGGACTACTATAATGTCAATACCAAAAGGTATTCACTAGAGCAACAGCTAAATCAAACGTATAGGAAAAACAGGAAGCTAATATTCCTCTGATGAGACTGCCCTGTTTTCTAGTGCCTCCTGATTATAAATTTATGTCAATAAGTATTTCACATTAATATTTATTTATTTTTTAATATTTTATTGTTTATGCTATTACAGTTGTCCTACTATTTCCCCCATTTCTCCCCTCCACTCATCCCACCTTGCCACTTCCATAGTCAGTCCCCACACCATGGTCCATGTCCATGGGCCCTTCAAATATGTTCTTTGACCAATCCCATCACCTTCTTTCAAGCAGTCCCCACCTCTCCCCGCCCTTATTACCACTGTCAAACTATTCCATGATTCTATGCCTCTGGTTCTTTTTTGCTCATTATTTTATTTTGTTCATTAGATTTCCCATATAAGTAAGAACATATGGTATTCACCTTTCACTGACTGGCTTATTTCACTTAGCATAATAGTCTCCAATTCCATCCATGCTGTCACAAAGGTAGAATTTCCTTCTTTTTACCAGCTGCATAGTATTTCATTACATAAATGTACCACAGTTTTTCTATCTATTCATCTACTGATGGGGATTTAGGCTGTTTCAAATTTTGGGTATTGTAATAGTATTGCTATGAACATGGGGGTGAATAAATTCTTCTGAATTGATGTTTCAGCACTCTGAGTGTATAACCCAGCAATGGAACTGCTGGGTCATAAGGCAGTTCTATCTTTAATTTTTTGAGGAAGTTCCATTTTGTTTTCCACAACGGCTGCACCAGTCTGCATTCCCACCAACAGTGCACTAAGGTTCTCTTTTCTCTACATCCTCACCACACTTGTTGTTTGTTGATTTGTTCATGATGGCTGTTCTGACTGGTGTGAGGTAGTATCTCACTGTGGTTTTTCAAATTTAAAAGCCTCTTCACAGCTAAAGAAACCATCATCAAATTGAAAAGGGAACCAACTGTATGGGAGAACATATTTGCCAATGATACATCAGACAAGTGTTTAAAAGCCAAAATATAAACAGAACTTAGATATAGACTCAACACAAGAAGATAAACAATCCAATTTAAAAATAGGCATAGGAACTGAATAGACTCCTCTCCAAGGAGGACATACTTTTGATCCATAGACATATGCTCAACATCACTGGCAATCAGGGAGATGCAAATTAAAATCACACAAAGATTTAAAGTAAAGATTTTGAACAGCAACCAGATTGTGAAGAGTACTTAAGAAAAGTGAAATCATCTACCTTGTTTTCCAGCAAACACCAGACAACAGGGATGAGAATTTAGTTTTGGTATACAGAGAAATGGAGAGGACCTGTAAAATATTCTACAACATAAAAGAAAGAGAATGAGGAACACCAAACATGTGAAAAGAAGAATTTCAAAACCATTTATGTAGGGAAAATAAGTAAATTATAGATTACATCTATTTTACTGACTTAACCAAATTCAAGAAAATAGTGTCTTCCTTAAATACAAGATAAAACATGAGAAGAGAGAGCAGCAATAGCTGAGAGGTAAGAAGAAATCACAACAGAGGCAGATAAGAATACTATGACACAAATGTATTAAAGGCAAGAAGAACAAAATCCAGCACTGCAGATATTGGAATGGTATGTGGGCAACAAACCTGAAAAGTTCTTCCAAAAAGTGAAATGAGAATGAAATTGAGGAGACCTATTAAATATAGAGGACAGATAGAGACCTAAAATAAAGAAATCTTGTATTGCTAAAGAAGAGATAAAAAGATAATAGTACATCTTCCTAATTAAAAAAGACATGTTTATAAGTTTGAAAAAACTCAGAAGAATAATGAGGACCAACTTAAAAATATCATGCTATAAAGTTTAATTTCAAGAAAAAGAAGCCACCATTTTGATAAATCAAAAATGAGGTGCTTTGAAAAAAAAATGAAAACTATATGAGTTATATTGATGTAAAAACAATAACATAAAATAATCAAACACAAAATTAGAAGGGGATGTACTGACAAATAGAAGTAATTAAAAAAACTATAAGAAAAAAATTATATAATTTAGAGCAATGATCATTAATTAAACTGAGTAGCTGAACAGACAGATAACTATCCCAAAATCTATAATTTCTCTCACACTATAAACTATTAACACAAATAAACTCATCATTCAACACACTTAGGAAAATATATGCAAAAACTTTAAATACAATACTACCAAATTAAGTCAATGGCATTTAAAAACAAAAATAAACTATGGCTAAAGATAACCAGCCCCTCAGAAATAATCGAATAACTCAGTATGAAGAAATCTGTTACACTAAAACATTAAACAGTAAGTAAAAATTTTTACCAAACAATTTATATATTTAATGCAATTTGTAATAAACCTCGAAAGGAATTTTTAAGCTGAAAAAGTAATTTTACCAATTTTGAAAAAACCACCCACAAAAATATAAATATAAATGATGAAAAGGAAAAATGAGGGGTAGATGTTCACCACAGAATATTACAGAATATCATGGAGTTACACACGTTTGAGAGGAGACATTAGTAGAACAAACAGAGGAGAAGGGTCAGAAAAAGACCAACAACAAGAGATAAAAAAAGACCCAACAATTCCATTTCTGAGTATTTATCCAAAGAAACCCAAAACACAAAATTTTAAAAAATATGTACACTCATATGTTCACTGCACCATTATTTACAATAGCCAAGATAAGGAATCAACCTAAGTGATGCATATAACAATGCAACACAGGAGCCATAAAAAAAGAATGAAATTTTGCCATCTGCAACAAAATGGATGGACCTAGAGGGCATCTTACTGAGTCAAATAAGTCAGAGAAAGATAAATGCCTTATAATTTCACTTATATGTGGAATCTAAAAAAAAGAAAAATAAACAAGTAGATCAGAAACAGACTCATAGATGATGGAAAACATTCTGACGATTGCCAGATGGGAGACTGGAGGGATGGGCGAAAAGGTGAAGGGATTAAGTAAAATTGGTAATTACAGAATAACCACAGGGATGTAAAGTACAGCATAGGAACTATAGTCAATAATATTGCAGTAACTATGTATGGTGTCAGATGGGTACTTGATTTATTGGGGTGATCACTTAGTAAATTATATAAATGTCTAATCACTTGGTTATAAACCTGAAACTAAAACAATATTGTATGTCAAATGTAAATGAAAAATAAAAAATTATTTATAGTCAAAAAAAGAAAAAGATCAACATATGTAAATTAAACATATGACAAATTTAACAATTTAAACAGTGGACAAAGAATGGAAGGTTTAATTAAATATTCAGGAATAATTAGTATATTATTAAGAGAAAAATGTTAAAATTTACTTCATATTATATACAAATAAATTAGTTGAATTTAAAATTAAAATGTAGGAAAACAAAATTATAAAAGTATTGGGAAAATATAAATTACACCAAAAATTTAAATTTATAAAGATTGGTGGATTTTATTATATTTATTTTTATATTTATTAACTTATTTGTTTCTTTTTATTATTGTTCACGCTTTTAGTTGTCCCAGTTTTCCCCTTTTGCTCCCCTCTGCCCAGCCCGCCCCCACTTCTATAGTCGATCCCTACACCATCGTCCATGTCCATGGGTTTTACTTTGACTAATCTCTTCACCTTCTTTCAAACAGTCCAGTCTCATACCTCCCCTCTTACTGCTGTCAATCTATTTAGTGATTCTATACCTCTGGTGCTATTTTGCTCATTAGTTATTTCCTTCATTAGATTCCTCTTATAAGTGAGATCATATTGTATCTGTCATTCACCTACTGGCTTATTTTGCTTAGCCTAAGTCTCCACTTCTGTCCATGCTGTCATTTTTATCTACTGCATAGTATTCCATTGTGTAAATGTACCACAGCTTTTTTCATCCACTCATCTACTGATGGGCACTTAGGCAGTTTCCAACTCTTACCTATTGTAAATAGTGCTGCTGTGAACATAGGGGTGATTAACTTTTGAATTGCTGTTTTAAGATTCTAATGCACATTTCCTGCAGTGGGATTACTGGGTCAAAAGGTAGATCCGTTTTTAATTTTTTGAGGAAATTCCATACTGTTTTCCACAGTGGCTGCACCAGTCTGCATTCCCACCAATAGTGTGCTAGGGTTCCCTTTTCTGTACCTCCTCACTGGCACTTATTGTTTGCTGATTTATTAATAACAGCCATTCTGACAGGTATCAGGTGATTTCTCACTGTGGTCTTAATTTGCATCTCTGATGGCTAGTGATGTTGAGCATCTCTTTATATGTCAATGGCCCATCTGTATATCCTCCATAAAGCAGTTCCATTCAGGTCCTTTGCTCATTTTTTAACTGGATTGTTTGTCTTCCTGGTGTTGAGTCATATGAGTTCTTTATATATTTTTGAGATTAAACCTTTGTCTGATGAACCATTGGCAAATATGTTCTCCTGTATGGTCAGCTCCCTTTTTATTTTGATGATGGTTTCTTTGGCTGTGCAGAAGCTTTTTAATTTGATGAAGTCTCATTTGTTTATTTTTTCCTTTATTTCCCTTGCTTTAGTATTTTATCAGCAAAAATACTGCTACATGGGATATCTGATATTTTACTGCCTATGTTTTCCTCCAGGACTTTAGTGGTGTCACGATTTCTATTTAAATTGTTTACCCACTTTGAGTTTATTCCAATGTATAGTATAAGTCGGTGGTGTAGTTTCATATATATGTGTATATGTAAATATATATACATTACATATACAAGTGGTATGCCCAGAAAAAGTCCAGACAGTGTTAATATAACAAGAACAGTTTATACAACATTGATGTAACCTGGAAGCCAAGAAGATTGGACTGGAATGCCTACATGTGAACAATGACTTCACTGTACTAGTCAGTTGGGGCAGTAGACACCATTGAGTGAACATGTATACTGTGTGTTGTCACATTCAAAATGAGCAAATAAAGCAAAAAATCTGCATCAAATTTTGCATTAAGCTTGAACATTACTCTGTGGAAACTATTCAAATGATTCAGAAGGCCGGAGTGATGGGCACCCAGTGATTGACAGCTTCATCAAGACAACATGCCCACTCATGCACCATGTCTCATGCAGAGCTTTCAGGCAAAACATCAAATCACCTAGGTATCTCAGCCACCCTACAGCTCAGATTTGGTGCTCTGCAACTTCTGTCTTTTCCCAAAACTAAAATCACCTTCGAAAGGGAAGAGATTTCAGACCATCAGTGAGATTCAGGAAAATATATCAGGGCCGCTGATGGTAACTGGGAGAACTGTGTGAGGTCCCAAGGTGCCTACTTTGAAGGGGACTGAGGCATCATTGCCCTACGTACAATGTTTCTTGTATCTTTTATCTTCTTCAATAAATGTCTCTATTTTTTATATTACATGGCTGGACAGACCTTGTATATGTCTATATATGTACATAAATCTCCAAATCTAGAAATACAAATAAATACACAAATACACATATACATACCCAAACACATGCATGCACACACATTAAAAAAAAAACTGACCTGAAAAAAATTCACACAAAATTTAGTAGTAACCTTATGGATAGTGGATTTCAGCTAACTTTGTCTTCTTTACACATGGAATTTTTGTCTATAAATAATTAATATCGAGTTATTAAAAGGTCAACAACATTTTCAAATTTTTTTTTAAATTCTAATTATAGCCTATGAGGTAGATGCTGTTTTACTATGATTTTTACTATTGAGGACCTGAGGCACAAAATGTTAAATAACTTTCTCACTACTGTAAAATCAGAAAATTATGAAACCTGAATTCAAACCAAGATAATCTGGCTACATGGTCAGTACTTTTATCTGCTACTTTATTGTTCTTTTCTCTGTTAGAAACAAAAAATAAATAAATAAAAGAAAACAACCTTAGCTACAAGAGTGTCTTTAATTATGAGAGAATACACATAATTCATGACAAAAAATCAGAATACTTAGATTACAATGGCAAAGTTCTAGTAAAAATGAAACTCAATAAAGTTGACTTAAAAAGAAAAGAAAGCCTGTGTAAATCTTTAAACTTAAAAAAAAAGTTTATAATTTAAAATCTAGCCATAATAAAACCACTAGGCCCATATCATCTACCAGATTGTTTCTACCCAACTTTTAATACATAGATAATTCTAATTTCCTTAGAACTAATATTTTTAGAAAAGAAATGAATATTCCATATATCATTTTATGAGACTTCCATAATAACATAAAAATCAAAATCAAACAAGAGCAATATGAGAAAAGAAAGTTATGGGCTAGCTTTCTTATGAAAAGAGATGTAAAAGTTTTGAGAGAAAAAAAGGCCTAAGAGGAATACAGAGTGATGCTGATTGGGTCTTTGGAGACACTTTATAAAGCAGAGGTGTCCAACCTTTTGGCTTCTCTGGGCCACACTGGAAGAAGAGCTGTCTTGGGCCATACATCAAATACTGAAATGCTAACAAAAACTGATAAGCAATAAAAAAGGTAAATGCATAACTTTTATGATATCCACTACCACAGATAAGCAAAAATGTCCTCACATAATAACCCTAATTATGCAGCAGCCCTTTCGATAACCTTTTAAAATCATTGAGCAGGTCCCATTTGTGATCACTAACATAGAATATGCACATATGTAAGTAATAAAATTACAGTGATTTATTAAGATATTTTTATTATAAAAGTAAAATAAAAGAGGGCAACATAAAACTAATGGAATATTTGACATTGCATTTGAGAAACTAGTGCATCATATCTGGTTTGATAGAAGTAGTTGCAATTCTCAGTGAGTTCTCAAGGTGCTCACCAGATATCTTGGTTCTAATTTTACTCTTAATGTGTTTCATTCTTGAAAATAGTTGCTTGCAAATGTAGGTGCTGCCAAAAAGTGATGACATGAATAAGGTGTGGTTGTGAAGGAAGGGATATTTGTCTCTGGGAAGATAGGACCTACAAAAATCCAGTAAAGAGACACAATCAAATTTTTCTTTAAGTTGAATGTCAGATTGCAGGTCTCTACATTCCGTCTGAAAATTTTCAGGTAATATTTATGTTGATTGAAAATGGAGTCACAAATATAGCAAAATATTGATTATTTTCCCAGAAATCTTGAAATCTGTTTTCAAATTCTTGTATCGAATCAAAAAGCAAGGCTGCATACTTTTCACTGTTCACAAGGCTGTTTAGCCAACATGCCGAAATGCATAAAATTGTTTGTTTTAATTTGAGCTTGCCATAATTTCAGTTTCATTTGGAACGCTATTATGGTTTGAGACATGGTATTGATAACTTGGTTTTAACCTTGAAGATGCATGCTTAACTAATTTAAATGAGCAGTTAAAGCCACTAAAAATGCTAAATCTATAAGCCAGTTTTTATCATTAAGTTCCCACACAAATTTGTTTTTTGATACAATAAACAGCTTGATAACATGTCACAAATCATAAAATCTTTTCAACATTGGGCCTCGATTTAGCCATCTTACTTCTGAAAGGTAAATGCTGTTGCCATAATTAGCGTCAATACTTTTAAGGAATTCCTGGAATTAGCAATGATTCAATCCCTTGGCTCTTATGAAATTCACAGTCTTGATGATGATTTGTGTGACGTTATCCATTTTTAAAGCTTTGTGCATAAATTTTCTTGATGTACTATGCAGTGATACTTCATCAAATGTGAGTTTTGGATGGCAATTGCACCATCTTCTATTAATTTTACAAGTCCCTCTCTTTTGCCTACTGTCACTGGCCCACCATCAGTAACTCATACCAGATATGTTAACCGCAGACAAAGAAAATTGCTTTAACATATTTTTTTACTGCTTCATATAAATCTCTTGATTTAGTTGTGTCTTCTAATGGCATTAAAGGAGCCATTTCTTCAGTGACATTATATTTGTCATCAATACCTCTAATAAAAATAGCAAGTTAAAACATATCTATAGCATCAGTGCTATCATCCATCACCAAACTATAAAATTTAAGATTAGCAACTTTACTCTCCAAACTTCTTTCGATAGATTTTCCAATTCTTCAACTCACTGCATTATAGTCTGGTGAGACAAACTGATTTTAAAAATATCTCCCTTTTTTTCAGGGCTAAATATATCTATCATACTTTTCTATAAATTGATAATAAACTCACCATCAAGAACTGGTTTTGAATTTTTTTTTTTTTTTTTTTTTTGCTATTAAATATGCCACCACAGAACCAGCTTTTACAATGGAATCTGCCCAAGTTGTAACTTTTTGGAAAAATTTTTGTTGAGAAAATAGACTTTTTTTCAGTTCCACTATTTTGTCCTTATGACACAATCCTTCATACGCATTGTATTCGGCAGCTAGTTTTTGCATATAATGCCCTTTCAAATTACAGTCTTTGAAAACTTGCACAAATTAAGCAGAGTGCCTTACTATTTGTCTCGACAAAAAAACGTAGTCATCTGTCCACTTTTCACTGAACAATCTTCCTTCATCTGTAATTTTTCTTTTTGAGGGTTTCTTCTTTTGAGACACTGTAGAAGCAATGCTGGGATTAAAAATAATAATAATAGATAAGGGACTTTATCTTTATTATGAAAATTAATTGACAGGAAAACAGAAAGCAAGTTTTGGGCCCTTTCACGGCTCTCTCAGCTGCTGATGCAGGGCAAGGCAGAGAGCCGATGGTAAAGCATGGCAGGCGATGTGTGAGGCGCTGCCGAGGTGTGGAAGTACCTTTAAAAATCAAGTAAGAATGCTTACCTGACTTCCAAATAACATTAAATGCCTAACACTGCAATGGTAGGTTGAAATATTATTAATAATCACTGTCTCACTAAGTCACCATGAGCACATGCAACATCTGATGGTGTCAATTTTACTGTCTGAGCTTGGAAGATAACACACTGGAATCCACACCACCATAAACTGAAGCCACGCATGCGTACAAATAGCAAGAGCATACATGTTTATTTTATGTGACACTGTGACACGTAATCACAATAAAATCTTATAATGTTTTAAGTAAATTTATAATTTTGTATTGGACTGTATTCATAGCCGTCCTGGACCACATGTTGGACATCCCTGCTTTAAAGCACTTTGGAGACAGTTGTAAAGAGCTTACCATAAGCATTTTCAGCTTTTCAGGCCATACAGTCTGTGTCTCAGTCCTTCTATTACAGCACAACAGCAGCCACAGATAATACTTAATCAAATGAGCATGACTGTGATTCAATAAAACTTTATGAAAATTAAAATTTAAATTTCATACAAATTTCATGTGTTACAAATATTATTCTTCATTTCATTTTTTTTTAACCATTTAAAAAGGTAAAAACAATTCTTAGCTGGATTTGGCCCATGGGCCATAGACTGTCAGCCCCTGTTCTAAAAGGCAGTGATATAGAAAATAAAATGTCACCCTCAGGGTAAGTAATAAAAACTCATAATGAATGCTAAAATAATGAAAGGTCAACTTGGGCCTGGATGTTAGGGGTCTTGTACATATCAAGATCAAATAAATATACTAATAAATAATTCAAATGCAAATATCAATTAAGCAATGTTTTATGAGCTCATGTGGGAAGAACCGTGTCCCATAATGGCAATTTAAATTTATAATTTTCCAAGTTTTATGAAGTAAGAATGAGAATAAAATACCATCATTGAACCAAAATGTACCTCACTTGCTGGAGCCACCACAGTGACTCGGAAATAATGAAAGCATGTTGATTGATCATCCACTACTCAGCCTCTTGGGAACAGGCCTAGTGTTTGCATGGAAGAAGGGAAGAAAAGGTGATAAAACTGTCTACTAATGGAAATGTTTATATGGAAAGACAGAGCCTAGAGTGGTGGGAGGCAAAAAACGTATTTTCAAGTTTGAGGATCAGCTCAAGGGATTCTACTTTTAACAGAGTTTTATGCAATGCCATCATCCATATATCTTTCTTTTCTACAAGAGTCCATGACTGGAATGCCAAAGAAGTTTCTGATTCCTCACCTTTGGAAAGATCTGGAGTTAAGTCCCAAGCCTATCCAATTTGCTCTATAAACTTGGCCAGCACATTCTGTGAGATGGTATGTTGGTAATTACATAGATGAATATCATGAATTATTAGTACAAAAATTTATTAACATTATGCAAGTAATTATAGTAGCTGTGAGTTAATGAGCTAAAGATAATTTCTACCAACTATAACAATAATAATCTTCAGAATGAACAGATGAATTAGGATAAAAATTTGAGATAAACTTAACAGTAAAAGGCTGATGTAGATGTATATGTGGGTATAACTATGGAACTTACTCCATAGCTTAGCTTTAAGATTTATCAAATTAATTAATTAGTTAATTAATTAACTAAGGAAGCAAGCAAAGGTATTTATCAACAGTCATTAGTTCACATAAAAAGTTTCTTATGCCACACTTTTTTTAAAAAGCAAGGTATTTCAGACAGATTCTTTCAAGTCTGAACGAGACCTACTGTTAGATATTAGGATATTCTATTATGCTGGGATTAGAAAATATCAATATGGGTAACATGTCTGACAGATTTTTTTTCAAGACTCTGGAAAATGGAATACCAACTACTCTACACACTTTGCACACTTTAACCCCTCTCAGTTAAACAACCTCTAATAACTATTTTTTTAAGTTTCTTTATTTTTTTATCCTCCCTATACCCTCTTCCACCTCTACCCACTTCCCTTTCCCCCACAACCACCACACTGTTGTCCATGTCCATGAGTTAGTAACTATTAACTAAACAGAAGTATGTACACTTGTATGTATATAATTTTATGACTGATTACTCATTTGAAAAATCAGAGTTCACAAATGGTAATCTCCTGTGATTTGCTGACATTTGGTTTCACCATATATTCCTCATCCTCATCTACAACATAAAAGTTTTTGTCAGAGTGGTTTATCAGGTCCCATGTCTTCTCTGTTTGCCTTCTGTTCTATAAATTACAGAAAGGTAGCTTTCAAGTAAGTATAACATCCTTATAAATAACAATTAAAGCTGTTAAAAAAAATTAAGCTGTCTCTCTTATAAGAAGCAAGTTCCTTTTTAGCTCAGTTGGAGGGAAGTTGGATCAGCATTTGGTCTGGCCTTTTCCTGTACCAGGAGAGAGGTTGAATGACTTCTTCCAACTAGCAGAGTCTAATTTAATCATGTACCCTATGAGTCCCTGCATTCAATGCTTGCCACTGTACTAAACACTTTCACATACACCTAATTTGGTTCTCATTAACAATCCTCTGAAGATTGAGTCAGTATTCTAAACCAGGTCTTTCTTACATCTGTTTTTGAGATATGACAGTCAAAACCAAAGAATGTGCAGGCACAATGATTTGCTTCAAGTGTATTTGTATCTTTGTTTTCAGAACCTTTCAACATTCTGCAAGCCTACTGAGAAGGATACAACTACAATGACTCCAAATTCCTTTCCTGATTCCTAAATGAAAGTAGGATTCTAAATAGTTCAAAGCCCAGAATTCTACAGGTTTTGTCTGGTTTCTTTTTCCATAAATGGGTAGCATTTCTCACAGCACTAGAGTATCTCTGCCATTTCCTTGTCCACCCATATGGTCTTTCAAAAGTATTGTATTTTTATTCCTATTATTTTATGATTTCACTAGTCAAAAGAGCTTAGCCCTTACACTCTCAGAAATTTCATTGTGTACTGATTCTTCCAGATTATAAACATGTTTAAGAAAGTGGTACAGCAGAAATCCTTGGAGGGGCCTCACACTGAACAGTAGGCTCAAGCATCCTACTTTTTGTTTCCTCTGTTAACACCTACATGTGACAAACTATTCCTTCTAATACTATGGTAACACAATTTGGAGGAGCTTTGTTGTGAAATTGTAAATAAATGACTGCTTGAAAGTCTAAACAAATACATTTGTTATTTTTTTTCCTGGTTCCTATTTACAACTTCAAGCTATTCTAGCATGTTATAGAAAACAGCACTTTTCTTCATTCATTATACTAAGTGGTCAATTATCCTACAACTTTTGGAGTCTATCAATATGAGTAAGATTCATTAGTCAATAATTGTAGGGTCTCCTCATTAGAATGGAATCAAGAATTGGAATTCACTAATAATGAAGTGCAATAATTTATTTCACATTTTTGGTCAGCTTATTCCCTTGAGTTTCTTCAGACACTTATAATAGAAGCCATAAAGTTTCAGCAATTTACTTATATTCAGCATGTCAATCAGGTAGAAATCCTGTTCCTTTACAAATATTTGATCTAATACTACATCTCTAACCTCTTTACTCCAAAGATATGACGGCAGTAGAAATTTCTGTTTCCACAAAAACCAAAGCAGAGAATTCATTGAGCCTCTAGATCTTCTTTCTTTCCCTTGAGCACATCTTTTGCACCCTGATCATCCAGAGGTCCCATTGATGCTTGAGATGAACTTCTTTCATGTATAAAAAAACTTTTATTTTTGCATTGCAGCCTTTTTTTGTGCTGTTCCTTCATTCCTTTACTGTCGACTGGCTTCTTATTTACACCTGTCCTATTCTCACTTGACACTTGTCCTATTCTCACTTGAACAATCTTTTTCCTACTTTTCCACCCCCCTACTTTTGAGGGTCTTTTTACTTTAAGAGATGCATACAAAATTTTATAAAGTTTTTATATATACTCCTAGTCTTTGGTATGTGACATATTTCCCTCCCCTTCCATTAATATGTTTAAAGCATTTCCAATCTTCCTATAAGTTACAGACTTTTAAAAATATTACTTTCAATTTTAACTTAATACACACATTTATTTGGTCATAGTTTCATTATCTAAAACTCAATAGTAATGGGATGAGGATTTTTTTTTTTTTTTTGTCTTTTACTCCCCTTCAAATGTTGAATGTAATTGAGTTGTGAGCATTACTACAATGGTCACAGATAATCTCCTGCACCAATCCCAGTCTAATCTTAGGCCCATGTCCAGTGTAACTTCATTCCTTCCTTAATTCTAAAACTTGTCCCTTATGAAGCAGACATTAGTATGAGATCTTCCAGTCTCTCAACAGGATTTCTCTCATAACTACTCTTAGGTCTAATATTCCAGCATTATCAATAAAATTTTAATATCCTTATCCTATTCAGTCAGTATTTGGGGGGAATCTTAACCTAGGGTTAAGGGATGGGTCCAGGAGGTCTGAGAGGCCCCTGAAATCATAAGGAAAATCATGCATGTATACAGGTATGTATACTTTACTGAGAAAGAATTCCATAGTTTTCACCAGTTTCTCAAAGAAATGATGAGGAAGAAAAAGTTAGTGCTACTGGTCCATAGTATCCCTAAACATATCCTCATTACTGAGCTTGAGTTTCTCTTACCTACAGAGAAACTTTTTTATCCAGCATTATTTTGTACATTTGTTTACTGTTTTTATTATGCTTATTCTAATTTCTTCATTTCTATATATAAAAATAATATAATCATATCATTCATCCATAACATTCCTATAGATTTCCTAACCCTGCAGTACAAGTTTTCATTAGTCTCTACCAGTTCTCTCCTTCTTCCAAGACTATAAAAAGAAAATGGAATCAGGATCCTTACTTGCTACCATTCTGTCCACTCTTTTTTATACTTCTGGAGTTTATACATCCAATATGCATTTAAATACTTGGGCCTTTGCTTTTCTACAAAGCTGTCAATTTTCTGTTTATATAAATGGATTATTTTTTCATCTACATCTTCATCTAACACAACTCACACTCCCCTTTTCCTTTCAGTCCTCCTTTCACACCTCACCACCATCACCCTAGCAAAGTCTCAAATTGGGTCTCATGCTTCCTCTGCATTTACCGACTTTCTCCCAATTTTTAGTTTAAATTCTAAACTGCCACTTAACAGAGGTGCTGCACACAGAGCTCATTTTCTGGCCCCCCACATTAACACAACACCTCAATGCACCATTGTATTTGCTGAACAAACGTCAGATTCTTTTTGCAATCGACACAGTAATATCATTATTAGTTTTGTTCCCTACCCCCAACTTCTTTGAAATAGAACTGAACTTGCTGACTTAACTCCTTGCAATGGAAACAAGAATGATATGGTAGGAAAAAAAGAATAATACACACCCCTTTTAAGGTTTTTTGGAACATATTTTAAACAATTACCAAAAACATATTAAAATTAACTATTAAAAAATCCAAAAAAAATCCAGTGTGGCTTCCAAAAGTCTAGCAAGAAAATAAGTAGATTTTTAAAATACACAGTGCTCAGAAGTCTTTAGTATTTTTTATCCTCTTCCATTTGAGGCAGCACACTAATTCAGTTGCTGCTACATCAAAATTTCCATTGTTCTTCGTCAGGAGGATATTATCAAATAAAACCATATGGCTGCTTATAATGGAACTACAAACACTCTTACAATGATGTTTTATGACCTAACTAGGTAATGTTCCAGTGATCCTCAAGGTATGAGTTGCAGCTATTCAAATCCTAGAGGTCCTCTTTATACCAAAAAGGTCATTCCAAAGCAGTAAAGACATATAGACTTAGTAATCTGAAACTTACATTGCAAAAAATCAATCGGGATTTGGCAGTTTACATCTCTGAATTTGGTTCTGTTTGTAAACAATGTTTAAATTGACAAATAGGATCATGGGCCAGCCTGTGATTTGGCTGTACTGACAATATTAACAGCACTAATAATTCCACTGAACCTGATCATCATTTTCTAATGCTGAGGGAGAATTCCAATGTCAGTGCAAGGTAAACTTCTCTCCTTGTTGCAGTCTTCAGATCAACATTCTCTTTACCACTCTGTGATTCTACTGATGTGCTGTCCATCAACTGACTTCATCATACACATTTTCCAGGCAGCAAGAAAGAAAGATGCATTCTTGACTTGGAGCTGTCCTCTGACAGAGAAGATGTATAGGTACAAGGGCTCCTCTATCTCTTAGTGGACCGAGTTATAACAACTGAGAAGAGCAGCAGGTTTGAGATGCCAGGGATAGATGCAATAATGGTGATAACAGCTACTATCTACTGAACATACACTGTATGTGGCCTGACTCTCTATGCCACATAGTTCATATGCCTTGTGTCAACAGATGATAATTGACAGCAATTCAAAGGCCAACAAGAATCCTCAATTTGGGGTGTGGTGAAGGAGGAAACTATTCAGTGCAAACAGCTCAATAGTGCTACAGTGCAGCTGTGAAAACAGCACTGCTATGGAAGTGCTCTTTTGTGATACAGCATGGCTGTGAAAACAACACAGCTGTAGAACAGCTCTGAGGCCAGGAAGCCCCAGGGCGGGGGCAGAGGCCACTCTGCAGATGGTCTGCTTTGCGCTGTACTAGTCCACTCCATGATGGTCTGCTTCCCTCTGTTCTGGAGAGACATCTTCAGTGTTTCAGCTTAGCCAGGGACACAGCTCTTCATTGGGAAGGTGCTCTCTCCAAAACAGAGGGGAGCAGACTTTATGGACAGAAATCCCCACTTCTAGCCCCTGACTGATCCATTCTCATGCAAATAGGCTCTAAACCCCCACAGTTTCATTGGCCCAAAAGGCAATGTCCTGATTGGTCAGGATAGAGCCACTCTGATTGGTCAGAGCTGCACAGCTCTGATTGGATGAGGAAAATCTCAGTTCTATTGGTTGGAATAGGATATCAGGAACTCCTTTATAAAGACTGGCTCAGATGGCAGAAACAGTGCAGAGGAAGTTCAGTGCAGAAGAAAGGCAGATTAGTGCAGGCTTCTCTGTGAAGTGCAATTTACACAAAGAGCCCCTGTGCAAAAATGGCTACTAGGCTTCTGCTTTTTTCATTTGAGCTCAGGTAGCCACTAGGAGCCCTTCTTAGTAGGTATCATTTTATTTCACAGGGTTCACATCTTGCTAACTCATCACTAGCACCAATGAGGTAAGTAGTATTATCCCTACTTTATAAATGAAAAAACAGGCTCAGTAGAATGAAGCAGTTTGCCCAAGGTCTGACTCCAAAGCCCATGCTTCCAAAAATCCATCTAAGAAGTATGCTGCTATATCTGGCAGCATCTGAAGTCTGAGCAGCAATAGTTAAAAAGAAAGGAAGGAAGGAAATTCAACAACAAAGCGGATGGTGACGTAAAAACCTACCACTGTAGAAGGAGAAATTTAGATTGTGGCTAGGAATGGAAATGAGAATTTTAGATTTATTTTCCATAACTTTGATACTGCTTTTTAAAAATAAAATTTTCAGTAAAATGTTTTAAAATTAATTCTGCTCCAGGTCATCAGAATCACATCATAACAAATGATGTTACAAAAAGGTCTCTAAAGCTTAGAAGTAAATACAATGGCCACCTTAATTATTTTGAACAAAAGAAAATTATATTCCAGCTAAATCCATATTGTTTTTACATCAATAGAAATATAAGCTTAACTGAAATCAATCAAATAAAACACTGTTTATTCATTTAGTGGTATTATAAATTAAACACTCCCCCACACACCAAGAAGAGGAAATACACACATTCACAAAATACACCCAAGCATACACACAGACAGCAACTTTTATGATTTATTTGCTACCTTTGTTAACTGAAACAGATTTTTAAAAAACACATTAGCTTGAGGGGGAGGAGAGTTTTTGTAAAATGTCGATTTATTTCAAGAACTAACTCTTCTCAGGCTGGGCATCTGGAAAAAACTGGATTTTTTTTTAACCTGTAAAAATTGGATAGTCTAAACCGTACTCCTTACTTAACCTTTTCACCCCTCTTTCTTAATATGCAGCCCTAACCAGTTGTTAACAGGACTTGTCCTAGGGGGCTTCATATATTTCTGAAAGTCATCATCTCCATGTGGGTCTTACTTTACCTGTAAATGTCCCTTATATTCATCTTCATAGTTGAAACTAATGCCCTATAAAATTACACTTGGGACATTTTTTCTAAGCAGAAGTGGCCTGGATATCCTTTGTAAAATCACCCCTGAGACATCCCAAGAATTCAGAAAAGTCGGCACTTCCTCCAACAACCACATAGATAGAGGTTGATGCTAATTTCAGGGTACAGTGTTGGTTCCTATTTGTTCTCAATCATTTCTACAGAGATCAAACTTGTATACTATTCTGTGGCACTATGCTGAGAAGGATGCTGTTCTTTCAGTAAGCCAGTCACTTAGAGCAACAGTAGCATGTTCTGTGCTCAAGTTATATAATAGCAGAACAACCCAGGCAACAGGGAGCTTGAAGGAGGGAAAGACAGGAAGGCAAGAGTGATGATTTAACAAAATGAAAATCTTTTCCAGGAACCTCTCTTCAGGACACTGAACCAAAAGAAAAGGTAGTTTTACCTTAAATAATCAACAAGTATATCAGTAGCTCTAAGGATGGGGAGGAAATCACCTAATAATGTGATCATGTTCACAGATTCTTCCAAGTCCCCAGTGAAAAATGCTGTTTCATTACCAGGTTACAAGAGTGACATCTAGTGGACTCATAATACAATGACCAAAAGGATTTCACATGTACTACATGTACTTTAGAACTGGGCTTCTCAAAAATCTACATAGCAATGAATCCTTGGGATCTTGTTAAAATGCAGACTCTGGCTCAGTAGAATAAACTATAAACTATTGTTTCTAACAAGCTTCCAGGTAATGCCAGCAACCCCTTCTCCCTGGACCACTTAAAGTAAAGAGGACCTAGAACATTTCACACCTGCTTATACCCTGGGGGGTGCAGGAGAAAGAGAAGCCATGAGACAATCATTTCCTGGTAAAAATTAAATCAAATGAGTTTTTTAAATGTTCCTCTTTCACAAGCCCAACTCAGCCTGCACACTTACCATCTCCTGTCTGAGCAGAGTACCTATACCAGAATTCCCTTTCCTAAATTCCAGATGCAAAAATAAGAGGAAAAGAATATACTTCACAGCCACATTTAACTGTGGGCATGATTTGCTAAAGCCTCCAATATAAGTTCTCTTCAGACCATAACATCTTACAGATTTCTTTCATTATTATTTTACTTGCCCAATATTGAATCATGTAATAATAATTTGTACCATATCAGAACTGCTTCTTTCCCCCTCAGTTAATCTGCACCTGAACAGGGGGCAATCAGGGTGTAGTATAACTACTGAGCACACCGACTCAGAATTTCAACATTTCCCCGGGCACCCATAAGAACAGAACTGGATGTGTAAATACATCCAAATCCTGCTGTTTCCAGATCCAGTCCTAAGCAATTTATCTGAGCCGAAGAGCCTTGACCTCCATGCAGAGCAACCAGGCAAATTCTCAGCTGTAAGGTAAAGTGTGTGCTCCTCCATGGTGGAGTTCTGTCACGCCCGACACAAACTACTCCTGCCAAGGCCTCCAGCTCAGTTAATTAGAACACTTTCTTTAGTTCTCAGTCACAGTTCTAGGAGCCATTAACATTGAGCTAAAAAGTCTTTTGTCAAAACACAAACATACACAATATCCACTTTCTTGTCCAGTAGAATCCTTCAGTACAAGTCAATTACCTAGGACAAATTATCATTTTTACACGGTGGAACCCTTGGAAAAAAAAAAAAGGGAGAGAATCAAAACAGCAGAGGAGTGAGTAGAAGTCACACTGACCTCCTCCCAGGACCAATCTGGAATGACAACTAAACTGTGGAGAAATCACCTGGAACAAACAACTGAAAACTAGCAAAAGAGGAGCCTTATAACCTTGGACAGACAGAAAAATCAGCTTTAGCAAAACCTAACTGGTAAGGAGTGCGGTAGAGACTCAAGAAGGTGGGCAGGGTGCCCACAGGCGGCAGAACCAGAAGGATATTAAAACAGCCAGTTGGATACCCCTGAGAAGAGTGGGGTCCAAACCAAATGCAGGCATCTCCAGCCTACAGCACTGGAGCCCAAAAAGTACACAGATAACAGCCAGCTGCAAAAAGCGGCAGGGTTGCTCACTACCAGAGATGGGCAGCTGAAGACGCAAAAAGCCTTTTAAAGGGCCACACATACATTTTTATTTGCAGCTACTTACCGTGGGCTCCACAAAGTCATGGGCAGAGTGGGCTGGAGGTGCCTGAGAAGAGAATGGGGAGGGAGGCTTTGGGGAGAGAACGGAGAGTAGCCAGGACGATCCCAGTGCTGACTCATCGCCCATATGTCAGAAGCCATCTTGCTCAGGCAGACCACTCCCCAGAGCAACACCAGCATGAGAGGACACAACAGCCCTGCCATCAGGAGGGACTAGGCCCTGGACTGGTAGTACTAAAGCCTGACTGGTGAGTAATGAGTGGCAGCCACAGACAGTAGATCCTTGGTTAAAGGGGGTGCAGAGTGGTCTACAGACACTTGAGGAGAGAATGGAGATGGAAGCTTTGGGGAAAGAATGGAGAGGGTAGTCAGCGGGATTCTGGTGCTGACTCCTCCCCCATAAGGCAGCAGCCATTTGGCTCAGGCAGACTACTCCCCTGAGGGGCAACAACGTGAGAGTACCCAATAATACTGCCCCCAGGAGGGACTACACCCCACCCTGTGCTATCTAAACCTGCCTGCTGAGTCCAGAGTGACTAGATTAACAGTTAAAGAAGACAGCCACAGACGGTAGATTCCTGGAAGTCTCGAACAGACTGCCTAAGGTCAGAGAGGGTCAACATCTGACACCATCAGAGGCAGATCCAGAAAGAGAAAACAGCAGTCTCCTACCAACCATAGAAGTTCACACTACAAAGTCAGGAAATCAAGACAGATCAATTTAAGAATCAGAAGCAAAAAAGAAGAGTCTCACAAACAATGGGAAGAAAAAGAAACACCCCCCAGTCAAAGGGAAAGGAGGAATCCCCACAAAGAGAACTAAATGAAATAGAGGCAAGTAACCTATCACATCTTGAGTTCAAACCAGCGGTTCTAAGGAAGCTCAATGAGCTCAGTGAGCTCAGAGGGAATTACCAATAACTACAGGCAAAACTACGAGGAACTTACTGCAAACTATATCTGCATGAAAAAGGACACAGAAACTACCAGTAAGGGGCAAGAGGAAATGAAGAATACAGTGGAAGGAATCAAAAGCAGGCTAGATGAAGCAGAGGATCCAATCAGCGAGTTGGAGGACAAGGTAGAAAAAAAGATCCCAGAAAGAGCAAGAAAATGAAAAAATCTCAAAAAAAAACAAAGAGGCATTTAGGGAAATGCAGGACAACCTGAAACGTAGTAATATCCGTAGAATAGGGATACCAGGAGGAGAGGAAGAGGAGCAAGAGATAGAGAACCTGTTTGAAAAAGTAATGATGGAAAACTCCCCTCATTGGAGGAAAGAAACAGTCACCCAAGTCCAGGAAGCACAGAGGGTCCCATTCAAGAGGAACCCAATGAGGCCCACTCCAAGACGCATCATCATTAAAATGGCAAATATCAAAGACAAACAGAATCCTAAAGGCAGCAGCCAGAAACAGGTAATAACATATAAGGGAGCCCTGGTATGGCTAGCATCTGACTTCTCACCAGAAACACTACAAGCCAGAAGGGAATGGCAAGAAATATTCCAAGTCATGAAAAGCAAAGGCCTGCAACCAAGACTGCTCTACCCAGCAAGGCTCTCAGTTAAAATGGAAGGCGAAATAAGGACTTTCCCAGACAAAAGAAGGCTAAAAGAATACACCTCCATCAACCCAGCATTGAAAGATATGCTAAAGGGGCTGCTTGAAGAAGATGAAGAAAAAGAGTCTATGAATACCCAGTTCCTTTCACAGTCACGAATACTTGATGTTACCAATACTTATTAATACTTATTTAGTACTTATTAATCTGATAGTGACAATGATGTGTTCTTTTAATTGTTACTTTATTATTTGTTGAAACTAAACCTGTTTTTGTCTATTGCTTGCCCATTTCTATTATTTTTAAAAAGCTTTAAATGACGTGTTGGTATTCCTTATCCATTTTTTGATTAAAGGTTTGTAGTATGTTTTTCCCTAAAAAAAAACACAAAAAACTACTAATCCTTTTTCAGATGTGTTGCCAATACTCTCCTATTCTATTACTTGTCCTTTAACCTTTTTCTAAATATGTATATTACTATATAGTCTTAAATGTTTGATATAGTCATGTTGTCAATGTCTTACTTTATAGCTTCTGGGTTTGAATATGTTACTTCAGGGTAACAAAAATATTAGTTTGTATTTTCTCCTAAATCTCCTTAGATTTTACATATTGATTTTTAACTCACCTGAATATTTCTTGTATAATGTGTGAAATAGGGCTCTATATTTGTTTTATTTCAAGTAATAGTGGCCCGTGCACCTTATTTGTTGAGTAAGCCTTATTTTCCTCCTGATTGACTTGAACTATCAATTTAATCATATATTACATTGTTAGATACATCTGTTTGTTTCTAGAATGCTCATTTTATTTCATTGATCTTCTTGATTATTTCTGTGCCCTTGTCATGTTGTTTTAACTGCGGAGACTTTATAATACTTAAGTTTTTTAATATTTTATAATGGATTTTGACATTTAAAAAATAAAATCAATCTGCATTTAAAAAGAAGAAAGAAAGGAAGGGAGGGAGGGAGGGAGGGAGGGAAGAAGAAAGAACTATCTTTTGCGACAACATGGATGGAACTGGAGAATATTATGCTAAGGTAAATAAGCTAGTCAGTGAAAGATAAATACAATATGCTCTCACCTATACGTGGAATCTATTCAACAAAATAAACTAACGAACAAAATAAACCACAGGCGTGGAAACATGGAGCAAACTGAAAGTGACCAGAGGAGATGGGGAAAGAGGACAATGGTGGAAAGAAGGAGTAGGGACTAGACAAAGAATATGTGTGAATTATGCATGGACATGGACATCAGAGTGGGGAACTGACTGTGGGAGCGGGGAGCGGGGGTTAGATGGGTGGAGGGGGATAAAGGGGTAAAAATTGGGACAACTGTAATAGTATAAGCATGACTTAAAAATTAGAAAAAAATTTTTAGAGGAGGAAAAAAAATAATGCTACAGTCAATAGGGGATTCATGCATTCTTTCAAATTAATGTTTCAGACTTCTTCAGATATATTTCCAGAAGTTGAATCACTAGGTCATAAGGCAGTTCCATTCTTAGTGTAATTTTTTTAATTCTCATCTGAGGACTTTTTTATTGTTTTGAGAGAAAGAGACCGAGAGTGAGAAACATTGACTGGTTGCTTCCAGACTGGGGAGTAAACCTGCAATTTAGGAATGGGCCCTGACTGGGATTCAAACCTGTGACCTTTCTGTGCACAGAATGATGCTCCAACCAACTTAGCCACATTGGTCAGGGCCATTTTTAATTTTTTTGAAGTAACTCCATACTGCTTTTTACCGTGGCTGTTCCAATCTGCATTCTTCACAGCAGTACATAATGGTTCCCTTTTTATTTATTGATGTTAGCCATTCTGATAGGCATTAGGTGGTATCTCATTGTGATTTCAATTTGCATTTCTCTGATGAGCAGTGATGTTGAGCATGTTTTCATATGTCTATTGGGCATCTGTATGTCCTCTTTGGAGAGGTGTTTATTCAGGTCCTTTTCTGTTTTTTAATTAAATTGTTTTTTTATGAGTGTTAAGTTTTATAAGTTCTTTTTAAACTGAATATTTACCCATTGTCAAATGTATTATTGGCAAATATATTCTCCTATTCAATAGATTTTCTTTTTAACTTGTTATTGGTTTCCTTTGCTGTGCAGAAACTTTTTAATTTGATGTAGTCTTATTTGTTTATTATTTATTTATTTTTGTTTCCCTTGCCTGCGGAGATATATCAGAAAAATTATTGCCATGAGAATATCTGTGACTTTACTGTTACTGTCTGATTGTTTTTCTTTCAGCTCTAACATTAAAGTCTTTAATTTTTTTTTTTTTTAGTTTATTCTCATGTATAGTGTAAGAAGGTGATCTAGTTTCATGTTTTTTTGCATGTTAAGTTCCCCAACACCTTTTATTGAATAGACTGTCTGTACCCCATGGTATGTTATAACTTCCTTTGTCAAGTACTAATGGATGTAGATTTATGTTGGGGTTCTTTATTCTGTTACCTTAATTTATATGTCTGTTTTTATGCCAATACCATGCTGTTTTGATTACTATGGTTTTATATTATAGTTTGATATCAGATAGCATGATTGCTTTAATTTTGTCTTTCTCAAAACCGCTGTTGGTACTTGGGGTCCATATAAATTTTTGGAATATTTGTTCTATTTCTGTGAAATACACCATTTGTATTTTGATTGGAATTGTGTTGAATCTATACATTGTTTTGAGTAGTATGGACATTTTAATGATGGTAATTCTTTCTATTCATGAACCCAGTATATGCTTCCATTTATTTGTTTTTTTTCCCTCCAGTTTCTTTCTTTAGTGTCTCATAATGTACAGATCTTTTACCTCTTAAGGGAAACTGTTTTTTCCTGTTGAGTATGTTGTTAGCTATAGGTTTGTTACATATGGCCTTTATTGTGATGAGTTATGTTCCCTCTGTTCCCATTTGCTGAAAAGTTTTTTCCATAAATGGGTGCTTGATGTTTTCAAATGCTTTTGGCATCTATTGATATGATCATATGATTTTTATTTTTCATTTTGTTAATGTGGTGTGTCAATTATACCACATAACAACATTAATTGATTTGCAGATAGTGTACCAATATTGCATGCGAGGAATAAATCCCACTTGACCATATGATTTTTTTAATGTATTGCCGAATTTGGTTTGCTGTTGAGGATTTTTGCATATATGTTCATCAGGCATCTTGGCCTCTAATTTTCTTTTTTTGTAGTGTCTTTATTTGGTTTTGGATTTAGGGTAATGTTGGCCTTGTAAAATTAGCTTGGAAGTCTTTCCTTTTCTTGAATTTTTGGAATAGTTTCAAAAGAATAGGTGTTAGTTCTTCTTTGTATATTTGGTAAAATTCACCTGTAAAGCCATCTGGTCCAGAACTTTTGTTTGCTGGGATTTTTTTTGATTACTGCTTTTGTTTCATTAGTTTTAATCTCCAGATTTTGTTTCTTCTTGATCCAGTTTTGGAAAATTGCATTTTTTTAGGAATTTATCCATGTCTTTCATATCTTCCAATTTGTTTTGGAATATAGTTGTTATTTTAGCAGCAAAACAGCACCAGGATGTTACTGGATCTCAGATCAGCAACCTTGGTACTTGCTTTTGACAAAAATAATTAAGAGCCATGGAACTGAAGTTATAAAAGAAAGGTTTTTTTTAGTAAGTCACAGAGGTAGAAAAGCTGATCCAGCTAGGCTGTGCAGGCTCAGATGATGAATTACACAGGTAAGAAGTGGGCACTTGGAGCTTAGGAAAAAGAAAGGCATAGAGAATCCACCTGGGAGAGGGAGAAGGGGAAAGGTGTGGGAGTGCCTCAGAAAGAGGGTGCCTGGGGAAAGGAGAGGGTGGCAAAGGCATGGGCGTGCTCAGAAGAGAGAAAGAATGTGCACAGTGTCCTCCATTCTAAGTGTTTTTAATCCCCTCTCTAATGCCTGGGATCTTAAGGAAGTTCCCAGGGGAAGATCTTAATATAATATTCATCAGATTTTACAAGTGGATCCTTTCAGGGTCATGGTCTACTGATTGGATGGTGCTAGGGAAGGGATTCATTAGTCATTGCATCTGGTTCTGATGTTAGCCATTGCACCACTTTGTCTGGTTTTGCTGCATTTCTGGGTCTGGAACTGAAACACAGCTGGGGCCTAAATGTCATCTCTAGTTTGACTAAAACTGTCTCTGTGGTCAACAGACCCAAGGCTTTGTTCTTAAGGTTACTTGATGTAGGCCAGAAGCTTATCGTCCTGAGAGTTTAATGCTTAATGCAGTGGTCATGCAAGGGCTTGCATAGAAGCTCTATGATGCTATTCTCTGGCCTCCTTGTTCCTCCTCTAAGGGATTCTACTGCACGACTAGCAACATGCCAGGGGAAGAAAGGTCAGGGTAGGTTTCGAACCACAGGATCAGTGACATGAAAGGTCAGGGAGTCTAATCCACATGATCAGTGATATGCTAGGGAAGGAATGTCATCCTGTGGATGAGGTCCCACCCTGCAATTGTTCATTGATTCCTGGTCTAGTTACCATTTGTATTTTGCTTATCATTCCTCTCTGCTTGTATCCTTCTAATTGCCTACCACAGTTTGTATCGATAAGATGATTTCTCTCTTAGTCTATACTACCCAACTGATCTCACAGAATTTCATGTGTTTCTTCAGCTACAGTGTTGCTCCCATGATCAGTACAAACTGTCCAAGAGGTCCATCCAGAGAATGAGACTATAACTGCAACTATCGTCTTCCCTAAAAAGACTCCTACAGCTAATGCCATCATTCCTTATACATTTGTCTCAGTCACCACCAGGACTCCGAGTTTTACAGGTCATGTATTATCATATGGACACTTATTTTAATAGCTCTATTTCTTTCTTTCTTTGACCCAGTCGTTTCTTCTCTCATCAGTCTTGGTGGCTCAGAAGTTTATTTAGAAAACCCAAGCAGCATTCTGTCCTCTCATTTTATTAACTTTCCATTTCTTGTAATGATCTTTTCCTGTTTCTCTCCTGACTTACTAAAACTTTCATAACATAGGTTTTTTAAAAGTTCCCAAGATTACTTAATATGCTATGATTTAACAGCATTTTGATATTTTCTAAGTAATGACAGCAAAGTGCTACATCTCTTCAAACTTGGAATTTACCAAGTTGGATCCAAAATACTTTGGATCCCACTCAGGTATTTCTCAAACTTTAACATGCACATGAATCATTTAGAGATCTTGTTAAGCTGTACCTTCTGATTCCACATGATGTTGATGTTGTACTATAAGAAATAAGGTTCGAGACTTCATTATTATCAATGACAGTACCATCTTTTTTGTGTTCAACTGGCAAATCCCCATATTAATCAGATAACACACTATGTATTTCATGCCTGCACTCAAGGAATAAATATGGATAGAAGAAAATGTAACTGCAGCCTAGCACTGAATTTATGGCTGCCTCTCTCAAATTTTTCTCTCTCAGTTTTACCCAGAAATCCGGCCACACACACCTACATATTACCCCTGAGATAACTATTTCACATCTTCTATTTCTTCAAATCTTTCCCCTCTCTCCTCATCCTTAGCCAAAGACTTTGCTTCTTATTTCACTCAAAATTGATGCAATCAGGAGAGAACTACTACATCTTTTCTTTACTGTGCCTCCCAAACTCCTACATGTGCATCCATATGTAGTTCATTTCATTCCATTTTATCACAACCAGTAAATTGTTCCTTTCCAAATTTTTCCTATTTAATGGTATTGCTCCTACACTTTATTTTGTCTATCACTTAGATTATCTGTCAGGGGACAAACATATGATTATACCTTTTACCTTAGAAAAACCCAGAAACCTTCCTTGGATTCCCAGGGCATGTCTTTTTCCATCTTTTATTCCTTTTCTCTATGTTTCTACATTACAAAACTCCTCAAGAGAGATTTGGGTGGTGTCTTCTAGGTGGAAGAAACCACCACTTATACTACAGTGACATTTGTGCCTTATAGGCAAAGAGATTTTACAGCACTCTGAGGCCTTAGGAGTTTGGGTGCTCAGAATAGCTAGAGGGAATTGACTTTCTGAGCAGTTCATTAATAAGAATACCTTTTTTAAGCTTTTTCTTTTTTAAAAAAAATATTTATTTATTTTTAGAGAAGAGGGAAGGGAGGGGAAGAGAGAGGGAGAGAAACATTGATTGGTTGGCTCTCACATGTTGCCAACTGAGGACCTGGCCCACAACCCAGGCATATGCCCTGATAGGGAATCGAACCAACAGTCTTTTGGTTCGCATGCTGGCGTTCAATCCACTGAGCAACACAGCCAGGGCTGTGCTTTTCCTTGAGCCTTCCAAATGGAGGGCATTCAAATGGAATATTCCCAATGGCCTGATAATTCACATGGTGCTTTCTTTTAAACTTTTATTTTTCCTTGAGTAGCTTCCAATTCAAGAAATTGAAAAAAATCATTCAGATGATTAAATAAAATCATGTTTCCCTTTCTTCATTTGGCCTTACTCAACCAATGAGTGGAGCAGGAAGCTGTGCTATTTCTGGTAGGGACTTTATACTATATATTTAACTTGG
This sequence comes from Pteronotus mesoamericanus, assembly GCF_021234165.1. Lineage (NCBI taxonomy): Eukaryota > Metazoa > Chordata > Mammalia > Chiroptera > Mormoopidae > Pteronotus > Pteronotus mesoamericanus. The sequence goes on along the minus strand of NW_026555329.1, from coordinate 43,740,375 downwards.
CACGAGTAGAGACTCAGACAGGTGGTAAATTCCAAGTTTGAAGAGATGTAGCACTTTGCTGTCATTACATAGAAAATATCAAAATGCTGTTAAATCATAGCATATTAAGTAATCTTGGGAACTTTTAAAAAACCTATGTTATGAAAGTTTTAGTAACTCAAAATGTAAATGATATAAATCTGGTTTTTTTTTTGTGACTATTTTTTTACTATAGTTACAAGAAAGCATTCACTAAAGTCTTTTTTTCCACTATAAGCTTAATTCTAAATCTAACCTTATAAGTAAACCTAACCTTAAACCTAACTGAAAACCTAACCCTAACACTAAACTTAAATCTTTTTTTTTAATTTAATTTTATTTTTTCAAATACATTTGTCTCTGCCTCCCCTCAACCACTTTCGCTTGCCCCCTCCCACCTTCCCTCCCTCAGCTCTTCCCCTTTGATTTTGTTCATGAGTCCTTGCCACATGTTCCTTGACTTTCCCCTTCCCTTCCTTTTCCCCATCCCCCTTCCCTCCTTCCCTCTTCTCTCTGTTGATTTCTTTTCCTTTCAGTGTTGCTGGTCTTATTTTCCTTGCATCTTTGTATTGTTGGTTAGGTTCCGCTTATAGGTGAGATCATATGGTATTTGTCTTTCGCCCCCTGGCTTATTTCACTTAGCATGATGCTCTCCAGTTCCATCCATGCTGTTGCGAAGTGTAGTAGTTCTTTTTTTCTTTCTGCTGCGTAGTATTCCATTGTGTATATGTACTATTACTTTTTGATCCAATCATCTATTGATGCGCATTTAGGTTGCTTCCAACACTTGGCTCTTGTAAATTGTGCTGCTATGAACACTGGGGTGCACAGGTTCTTTTGTATTGGTGTTTTGGTATTCTTAGGGTATAGTCCCAGCAGGGGAATCACTGGATCAAAAGGCAGTTCCATTTTCAGCTTTTTGAGGAAATTCCACACTTGCTTTCCACAGTGGCTGCACCAGTCTGCATTCCCACCAACAGTGGACTAGGGTTCCCTTTTCACCACAGCCTCGCCAGCACCTGTTGTTTGTGGATCTGTTTATGATGGCCATTCTGACCGGTGTGAGGTGGTATCTCATGGTGGTTTTGATCTGCATTTCTCTGATGGCTAGTGATGCTGAGCATCCTTTCAAATGCCTCTGTGCCCTCTATATCTCCTCCTTGGAAAAGCATCTGCCCAGGTCCTTTGCCCATTTTTTGATTGGATCGTTTGTCTCTTGGAGTGGAGTCGAGTGAGTTCTTTATATATCTTGGAGATCAAACCTCTATCTGATGTATCATTAGCGAACATATTTTCCCATATGGTTGGCTCCCTTTTCATTTTGCTGATGTTTTCTTTAGCCGTGCAGAAGCTTCTTATTTTGATGAGGTCCCACTTGTTTATTCTTTCCTTTATGTCCCTTGCTTTAGGAGACACATCAGTGAAAACATTGCTGCGTGGGATATCTGAGAGTTTCCTGCCAATGTTCTCCTCTACGACTTTGATGGTGTTGCGACTTATATTTAATTCTTTTATCCATCTTGAGTTTATTTTTGGGTATGGTGTCAGCTGGTGATCCAATTTCAATTTTTTACATGTAGCCGTCCAGCTCTCCCAACACCATGTGTTGAAGAGGCTATTATTGTTCCATTTTATGCTTCTGCCCTCTTTGTCAAATATTAGATGCCCATACAGACCTGGGCTTATTTCTGGGCTTTCTACTCTGCTCCACTGGTGTATGGGTGTGTTCTTGGACAGTACCAGATTGTTTTGGGTATAGTGGCTTTGTAGTAGAGTTTGATGTCCGGTATTGTGATCCCTCCTACTTTGTTTTCCTTTCTCAAAATTGCTGAGGCTATTCGGGGTCGTTTATGGTTCCATATAAATTTTTGAAATGTCTGTTCACTTTCTGTGAAATATGTCATTGGTATCTTAATAGGGATTGCGTTGAATCTATAAATTGCTTTGGGTAGTATGGACATTTTGATGGTATTAATTCTTCCAATCCGTGAGCACGGTATATGCTTCCATTGATTTGTGTCTTCCATAATTTCTTTCTTTAATGTTGTATAGTTTTCTGCGTACACGTCTTTTACGTCTTTGGTTAAATTTATGCCTAGGTACTTTATTTTTCTTCTTGCTATATCGAATGGTATTTTTTCTCTGATTTCTTCTTCTTCTATTGCATTGCTGGTGTACAAAAATGCCTTTGATTTCTGAATGTTGACTTTGTATCCCGCTGTTTTGCCAAATTCACTTATTAGGTTGAGGAGTTTTTTGGTAGAGTCTACAGGGTTCTCTATGTACACTATCATGTCATCTGCAAACAATGATAGCTTTACTTCCTCCTTTCCTATTTGGATGCCTTTTATCTCCTTCTCTTGTCTGACCGCTGTGGCTAGGACTTCCAATACGATGTTGAAAATAAGTGGTGAGAGCGGACATCCTTGTCGTGTTCCCGATCTTAGTGGGAAAGCTTTCAGTTTTTGCCCGTTGAGAATGATAATGGCTGTAGGTTTTTCATATACGGCCTTTATTACGTTAAGGAATGCCCCATTTATTCCCATTTTGCTGAGTGTTTGGATCATAAATGGGTGCTGTACCTTATCGAATGCTTTTTCTGCATCTATCGAGGTGATCATGTGGTTTTTGTCTTTTCTTTTATTTATGTGATGTATCACGTTTACTAATTTGCGTATATTGAACCATCCCTGCATGCCTGGGATGAATCCCAGTTGATCGTGGTGGATAATCTTCTTAATGTATTGCTGGATAAGGTTTGCCAATATTTTGTTGAGGATTTTAGCATCTGTGTTCATCAGGGAAATTGTCCTGTAGTTTTCTTTCTTTGTAGGGTCTTTATCTGGTTTTGGGATCAGGATGATGCTGGCCTCATAAAAAGAGTCTGGGAGTCTTCCTTCCTCTTGGATTTTTTGGAATAGTCTGAGAAGGACAGGGGTTAGCTCTTCCTTAAATGTTTTATAAAATTCTCCTTTGAAACCGCCCCGCCCTGGGCTTTTGTGTGCCGGGAGTTTCTTGATTACTGCTTCAATTTCCCCAGCTGTTATTGGTCTGTTCAAGCTTTCTGTTTCTTCCTCCTTCAGTGTTGGAAGATTATACTTTTCTAAATTTGTCCATTTCATCAAGGGTTTCAAATTTCTTGGCATATAATTGTTCATAGTAGTTTCTGACGATCATTAGTATTTCTGTGTTATCAGTTGTTATTTCTCCTCTTTCGTTTCTGATATTATTAATTTGGGTCCTCTCCCTTTTTTGCTTGATGAGTCTGCTTAAAGGTTTGTCGATTTATTTATCTTTTCAAAGAACCAGCTTCTGGATTGGTCGATCCTTTGAATTGCTCTTTTCATCTCTATGTCATTCAGTTCTGCTCTAATCTTGACTATTTCCTTCCTTCTCCTTGCTCTGGGATTTATTTGTTGTTGTTTCTCCTGTCTTGAAGTTGTAGTGTTACGTCTTTTATTTGAAATGTTTCTGTCTTTTTTAGGTAAGCCTGTATTGCTATGAACTTCCCTCTCAGGACTGCCTTTGCTGTGTCCCATAGGTTCTGGACTGTTGTCTGTTCATTTTCATTTGTTTCCAGAAATTTTTTGATTTCTTCTCTTATCTCATTATTGACCCATTCATTGTTTAATAGTCTACTGTTCAGTCTCCATGAATTTGCAAGTTTTGGAAGTTTCTCTTTGAGGTTGGTTTCCAGTTTCAAGGCCTTGTGGTCCGAGAAAAAGTTTGGTATTATTTCCATTTTCCTGAATTTGCTGAGGTTTGCTTTGTGTTGTATCATGTGGTCTGTCTTTGAAAAACTGCCATGAGCATTTGAAAAGAATGTGTATTTTTCTTCTTTGGGATGTAAGGTTCTATATATGTCAGTTAAGCCTATTTGATTCAGTGTGTCATTCAGCTGCACAATATGTTTATTAATGTTTTGTTTGGAAGATCTGTCCATTTTTGACAATGGGGTGTTGAAATCCCCTACTCTCAGTGTGTTGCTGTCTATATCTTTTTTGAAGTTGTCCAAAAATTTCCTTATAAACTTGGGGGCTCCTATATTGGGAGCATATAAGTTTACAATGTTGATGTCTTCTTGATAGATTCTTCCTTTCAGTATTGTATTGTGCCCCTCTGGGTCTCTCTTTATGGCCTTTGTTTTGAAATCTACTTTGTCTGATACAAGTATGGCAACCCCGGCCTTTTTCCCATGCCCATTTGCCTGGAATAATTTTTTCCATCCCTTAACTTTCAATCTGTGTAGGTCTCTTGCTCTGAGGTGGGTCTCTTGTAGGCAGCGTATGTGTGGGTCATGTTTTCTTATCCATTCAGCTACCCTGTGTCTTTTGATTGGGGCATTTAGTCCATTCACATTGAGAGATAATACTGATAGAAACTTACTCATCTTTTCTCTTTGTACCTGTGTTCCTGTCTCTCCCATTCTTTTCCTTCATCTGCTTAAACCAGTCCCCTTTGCATATCTTGGAGTGCTGGTTTGGTAGAGATGTATTCTTTTAGTCTCCTTTTGTCTGGGAAACTCCTTTTTTTCCCTTCTATTTTAATGGAGAGCCTTGCTGGGTAGAGCAGCCTTGGCTGTAGGCCCTTGCTTGTCATGGCTTGGAATATTTGTTGACATTCCCTTCTGGCTTGTAGTGTTTCTGTTGAGAAGTCAGCTCCTAGGCATTTTGGGGCCCCCTTGTATGTTACTTTCTCCTTCTCCCTTGCTACCTTGAGGATTCTCTCTTTGTCTTTGACATTTGCCATTTTAATGATGATGTGTCTTGGAGTGGACCTCCTTGAGTCCCTCTTGAGTGGGGTCCTCTGTGCCTCCTGGATCCATGAGAGCCTTTCTCTCCTCAAATTAGGGAAATTTTCCATCATTATTTTTTCGAGGAGGTTCTCTGTCCCTTGTTCCTTTTCTCCTTCTGGTATCCCTATTATATGGATATTATTGTGTTTCAGGTTGTCCTGCATTTCCCTAAATGCCTCTTCATTCTTTTTGAGTCTTTTTTCCATTTCTTGTTCTTTCTGGGTGCTTTTTTCTACCTTATCTCCATCTCACTGATTCGATCCTTGGCTTCATCCAGCCTGCTGTGGATTCCTTCTACTGTGTTCTTCAATTCAGAAATGGTATTCTTCATATCCTCTTGTGTCTTCTTGATAGTTTCTATGTCCTTTTCCAGGTTGATATAGTTTGTTGTAAGATCCTGATAGTTTCTCTGCAGTTTCTCATAGTTCTCTTTGAGCTGGCTGAGCTCATTGAGCTTCCTTAGAACCATTGTTTTGAATTCAGTATCTGGTAGTTCCCTTGCCTCTATTTCATTTAGCTCTCTCTGTGGGGAGTCCCCTTTTCCACTCATTTGGGGGGAACTTCTTTTTCTTCCCGTTTTTGTGAGAGTCTGTTAAGTATTTTTGTCCTTTACTTTTCTTTCTAAACTTAAATTTTATCCTAGTTTTTATCCTGTTATGTTAATCCTAAACTTCAACACAAACTCTAAATTCAATGCTAACTCTAACCCTAACTCAAAACATAACACAAACTCTAGTCAAAACCTAACCCTAATTCTAACCCTAAATAAGCCTTAACCTAGCCCTTAACCAAATGCTAACCCTAACCCTAACTTTAAAACAAACTAACTTTGAAGTTAACTCTAACACTAAACCTGAACCTAACCATATACTCATCTCTAACCCTAACTCTAAAGCATCCTTAAACCTACCTCTTAACCTAAACTTAACACTAATTTAAACCCAAACAATAAACTCAAATCTAACTCTCACCGTAATTCTAACCCCCTAACCGTAATTATAAAATCAACCCTATTCGCAGCTCTAATCCTAATTCTAACTTGAACACTAATTATTACACAAAATGTAACTCAAAATTGAAACCTAACCCTAAACCTAAACCTAACCCTTACTATAAACCTATACTGAACCATAATTTGAAATCACACCCTAACCTCAAAGCTAACTCAAATCCTAATGCTAACACTAATCATAAACTCAATGCTAACCTCAACTTGAACCCTCTCTTCCTAACTCTTGCTTAACTTTAATTGAAAATATAATCCTAATCTTAACCCTAACCCTAAACTGAACTAATGCTAACCCTTACCCTTACCCTCACTCTTCTCCAAGCTTAACTCTAATAAACCCAGACTTGAGTTTGAAAGTACAATTTAAAGAAGTATATGGTGGTATTGTATATTTAACTTGATGCGTTGGTCAGTAATAATATGATACTGGCTTGCACTGGACATGTACTATGTAGTGGATATAAAAAGCATGCGTGTGCACACACATGTACACACGTTTTTTTCTTGATTTATTTTAATGAAAGAGATACCTGGAGTGATCAAGCAACTTTCTTATGATCATAGCTAAAAAGTCAAAGAAACTGAATTGGAATGATGGCTTTAAAATTTCACAATGTTTCGTTTATCTGAACTAGTCATTTTTCTTTTATTCTTGATACGAAAGACTGATACCTGTCTTTTAATTTCTTAGGTAGATGCTAGAATTCTTCTAACCTGTTTCCATCATTTCTTTGACAAATGACATATTTCTTATGATTCTAGATGGTACCAAACCTAACAAGTGACCGTATTATAGAAGTATATTTGAATTCTACGCTACAGGGCAATTACAGGTTTCCCTCTACCATGTTTTCTATTTATGCTTTTTCAGGGCTCTTGATAAAAAAATAAATAAATAAACAAGAATTTCTTGAGCTCCCAGTGTAGTTTTAGTTCCTGAATGCTTCCAGTTGAGAAAGAACTGAGCCCTTGATTTCTAGAAACTCAGAGAAAATATAGCAGGCACAGCTGGAAGAGTTTGAGCTTTGGAGTCAGACAGACCTGGGATCATAACTTTACCACTTACTGGCTGTGAAATCTTGGACAAGACTTTTACTATTCCTATGGTTAATTGCTTCCTATCCAATAAGGTAATAATGATAGTCATTTTTATGTTTAATGAGGGAATTAAATGAGATAGTGTGTGCTAAGTGTTTTTTGTAATACCCGAGTCTAGTAAGTGTCCCATTAAAGGTGGCTCCTATTATTATATCTGTAGTTGAGCTAATAATTACAACTGTACAATAGTTATAGGAAAATATGAAATAGTCTTTATGACTTTTTATGAAAACCATAATGGCAGCTTAGGGGAGGAGTAAATAAAGATATTACATGTTGTGGTACTTTTCTGTTTTATACATCTGTTCTCAGATCTTTTTCAGAAATTGTACTATTGAGCCATTGCCCAAATATAACATTACTGAAAGGAATACAGTTTGAGGAGAATAAATCAAGAGTGCCCAACCCATGACCCAAGGGCCACAAGAGGCCTGGGGTGGCTATGAATGCAGCCAAACACAAAATTCCAAATTTACTTAAAACCTATTTTTTTTTTTTGCTAATCAGTTTTTATTAGTGTTTGTGCATTTAGTGTGTGGTCCAAGATGACTCTCTTTTTCCAGTGTGGCCCAGGGACACCAAAAGATTGGACACACCAGGTCCAGTTTACTGTAGTGTTTAGTTAATTGAGATGTAGTATAAATTCACACTTAACAAAATGTGACTAAAATGATTTTCAGAAGTAACCTCTGAGAAACAAACAAGATGGGAACCTATCTCTAGAAAAGATACATACCCACCTTTTTGATAGCCAAAAGTTGTAGAGATTTCTCTGTCAGTTTTAAAAAGTGAGAGAACTACAGAACATATTTAAACATCTGTTCTTATATTCTTAAGATGGCAATTAATTTTGATAATGTTAACTCAGTAAAAAAATACCTGTGTATTTATTGGGAACAAAAGTGTGGGTGATAACAAATACATTAGAAGTGTTTTTGGGGGATTGGGAGGTGTAAATTAAGGCCTAAATATCTGAATATCCCCTGCCCCTTCTGTTCTAAAGGTTTTGGTGAGGTAGCTTTTATGTATTTGTTTTAAAGCTTATGTGTATCTTGATCCTTATAAATTTGGGATTCTTGTTAAAACAAAAACAAAACTATTTGAAGATAGAGATTAGTTTGAAACAATTGTCTGGCACTTTGCATACTCCTAAGAATATAGGTAATCTGGAAGTAAAAGAGGCAGATAAAATTATGGTAGATATGCCACCTGCTGACATAATAGCGGTCACCCTCTGTTCTTCTCTTTAGAAAAAGTTCAGCTTTCTTTGATTTTAAATAAAATCCCTAAATTTAAAATAAATTAGGCAATGTGAGGCTTAAGGAGAGCATACTGCACAAAGAATTAACTGTTCAGAAACTGTTGTGATATTCAAAATAGTAGAATTGCCTCCAGTTGACAAATTGGTCTTTTTAATGCACTTCACTAAGAGGTAAAGTAGAAGAGTACATAAGGAAAGGCAAGTTATCTTAAGGAAATAGAATCTTATCAGCTTCTCTAGCATTCTCAATTTTCTCACTACATAAGCATAATTCATGGGATGTTACATAGTTTATATATCAAATTTGGCTAAAATTATCCAAAAGAATGAAATGCTATTATGAATATTCAATTAAATAATAATTTTAATAATATTATGTTAATCATTAAAATCATCATTATAGATATTTACTGATGATTATTATGTGTTGTTATTAAATATTTAAAATATATTAATTTAGTCCTCACAGCAATTCTGTGAAATAGGTATAGCTATTGTCCTTACTTTCAGATGAGGAAACCAAGGCATGGAGAGGTAAGGTTATTTGGCCAATGTCTCACATAAGTGGTGTGCTTGGGATTCCAGCTGAGGCAGGGGGACTATACTATATAAGCAGATGATGCAGTGCTACTTATTTACTTAAACTGACATGTTTAGTTTCATTTTCTATCTTCAACTAACTTTTAAGGAACAATTATGTGACATTTTCTTCTGCATTATCTTCCCTGTAGGGATTGCCAAAAGCAATTGAAGAAGTATAAATAATTCTGTTGTTTACTCATTACAGCAATCCTTAAAGGAAATTTCCTTCAGGAAATCAGATTGTACATCTTTTGAATAAACTGTTTGATTGCATATGCTAAAATTGTATTAGAATCGTAATTAAGATATAATGAATCAACAACCTCTTGCTCTATCTATGTAATTAGAAAAATAGTGTCCTTGAGCAATATAGGAGCTTGGTATGATTTTACCTACTGTGAGGCTCATAATTTTTGGTTTTCAGACTACATTTCTGTGAAGTTAGTAGGCTGGGACAAGAGTTGGAGTATGAAGGAGTATTTGAGGCATGAAGAGGTGTGTTCTGGGGAATGCAGTGGGAACAACCTTGGGAGAAAATGAGTAGGCGGATCTACAAGTTTTCTAACCCCATTTCAACTAGAACAGCTATATTTTTTATTTTGTTTTTTGTATTTTTTCTTTTTCTTTTTGAAAAATCATGTTTATTACAGTTGTCTCAATTTTTACCCCTTTGTCCTCCTCTACAGATCCCACCCGGCCCCCTCTCTCACTCTGATGTCCATGTCCATGCATAATTCACACATATTCTTTGTCTAGTCCCTACTCCTTCTTTCCACCATTGTCCTCTTTCCCCATCTCCTCTGGTCACTTTCAGTTTGCTCCATGTTTCCACGCCTGTGGTTTATTTTGTTCGTTAGTTTATTTTGTTGAATAGATTCCACGTATAGGTGAGAGCATATTGTATTTATCTTTCACTGACTAGCTTATTTACCTTAGCATAATATTCTCCAGTTCCATCCATGTTGTCGCAAAAGATAGTTCTTTCTTCTTCCCTCCCTCCCTCCCTCCCTCCCTTCCTTTCTTTCTTCTTTTTAAATGCAGATTGATTTTATTTTTTAAATGTCAAAATCCATTATAAAATATTAAAAAACTTAAGTATTATAAAGTCTCCGCAGTTAAAACAACATGACAAGGGCACAGAAATAATCAAGAAGATCAATGAAATAAAATGAGCATTCTAGAAACAAACAGATGTATCTAACAATGTAATATATGATTAAATTGATAGTTCAAGTCAATCAGGAGGAAAATAAGGCTTACTCAACAAATAAGGTGCACGGGCCACTATTACTTGAAATAAAACAAATATAGAGCCCTATTTCACACATTATACAAGAAATATTCAGGTGAGTTAAAAATCAATATGTAAAATCTAAGGAGATTTAGGAGAAAATACAAACTAATATTTTTGTTACCCTGAAGTAACATATTCAAACCCAGAAGCTATAAAGTAAGACATTGACAACATGACTATATCAAACATTTAAGACTATATAGTAATATACATATTTAGAAAAAGGTTAAAGGACAAGTAATAGAATAGGAGAGTATTGGCAACACATCTGAAAAAGGATTAGTAGTTTTTTGTGTTTTTTTTTAGGGAAAAACATACTACAAACCTTTAATCAAAAAATGGATAAGGAATACCAACACGTCATTTAAAGCTTTTTAAAAATAATAGAAATGGGCAAGCAATAGACAAAAACAGGTTTAGTTTCAACAAATAATAAAGTAACAATTAAAAGAACACATCATTGTCACTATCAGATTAATAAGTACTAAATAAGTATTAATAAGTATTGGTAACATCAAGTATTCGTGACTGTGAAAGGAACTGGGTATTCATAGACTCTTTTTCTTCATCTTCTTCAAGCAGCCCCTTTAGCATATCTTTCAATGCTGGGTTGATGGAGGTGTATTCTTTTAGCCTTCTTTTGTCTGGGAAAGTCCTTATTTCGCCTTCCATTTTAACTGAGAGCCTTGCTGGGTAGAGCAGTCTTGGTTGCAGGCCTTTGCTTTTCATGACTTGGAATATTTCTTGCCATTCCCTTCTGGCTTGTAGTGTTTCTGGTGAGAAGTCAGATGCTAGCCATACCAGGGCTCCCTTATATGTTATTACCTGTTTCTGGCTGCTGCCTTTAGGATTCTGTTTGTCTTTGATATTTGCCATTTTAATGATGATGCGTCTTGGAGTGGGCCTCATTGGGTTCCTCTTGAATGGGACCCTCTGTGCTTCCTGGACTTGGGTGACTGTTTCTTTCCTCCAATGAGGGGAGTTTTCCATCATTACTTTTTCAAACAGGTTCTCTATCTCTTGCTCCTCTTCCTCTCCTCCTGGTATCCCTATTCTACGGATATTACTACGTTTCAGGTTGTCCTGCATTTCCCTAAATGCCTCTTTGTTTTTTTTTGAGATTTTTTCATTTTCTTGCTCTTTCTGGGATCTTTTTTTCTACCTTGTCCTCCAACTCGCTGATTGGATCCTCTGCTTCATCTAGCCTGCTTTTGATTCCTTCCACTGTATTCTTCATTTCCTCTTGCCCCTTACTGGTAGTTTCTGTGTCCTTTTTCATGCAGATATAGTTTGCAGTAAGTTCCTCGTAGTTTTGCCTGTAGTTATTGGTAATTCCCTCTGAGCTCACTGAGCTCATTGAGCTTCCTTAGAACCGCTGGTTTGAACTCAAGATGTGATAGGTTACTTGCCTCTATTTCATTTAGTTCTCTTTGTGGGGATTCCTCCTTTCCCTTTGACTGGGGGGTGTTTCTTTTTCTTCCCATTGTTTGTGAGACTCTTCTTTTTTGCTTCTGATTCTTAAATTGATCTGTCTTGATTTCCTGACTTTGTAGTGTGAACTTCTATGGTTGGTAGGAGACTGCTGTTTTCTCTTTCTGGATCTGCCTCTGATGGTGTCAGATGTTGACCCTCTCTGACCTTAGGCAGTCTGTTCGAGACTTCCAGGAATCTACCGTCTGTGGCTGTCTTCTTTAACTGTTAATCTAGTCACTCTGGACTCAGCAGGCAGGTTTAGATAGCACAGGGTGGGGTGTAGTCCCTCCTGGGGGCAGTATGGCCTGGAAAGCATTATGCTATGTGAAATAAGCCAGAGAAAGACAGGTACAATATGATTTTACTCAAATGTGAAATCTAATGAAGGAAATATACTAACAAAATAGAAAGAGACACATAGCTGTCAGAGGGAGGCGGGTTGTGGGATTGGATGAAATAAGTTAAGGGATGAAGCAAACAAACAAACAAACAAACAAACAAAAAGAAACACGTCATAGACACAGACAACAGCATGGTGATTACCAGAGGGAAAGCAGTAGGGGAGGCAGAAGAGGGTATAGGGGGCATAAATGGTGATGGAAGGAGACTTGACTTGGTGTGGGAACACACAATACAATCTACATATAATGTATTATAGGATTGTACCCCTTAAACCTATGTAATTTTAATAGCCAATGTCACCACAGTAAGTTCAATAAAAACTACCAAAAATAAATAGATAAATAAAAACTTTGAAAGTTTCTACAATGGGAAAAATTCATAAAAGTAGAAAAAAAGAATTGCATGTATATGATACATGAAGCCAGTAAAGAATAACTAATTTTCAGAAACTTATATTCCATGCATTCAAGGTCTATAGTCCTTCATATAGGGCTCAACAACAATTGAAGAGAGTGGGCTGGTCATTGTAACTAGTTCCTGAGACCACCAGCGTCTTCAATTATAGACTTTCATATCAAAACTCACAAAATTCAAATTTGATACAAACCTGTAATTATTATATAAAATTGAATTATAATTATCCTGGTATTCACCCATTAAAAATATTGCCCAAATCTTTAAAAAACTGAAAACAGACCTGGGTCTATAAGCATATTTAGGCCCCATCTTGGTATGCTCATTTCATTCAGGCTAAATTTGCATTTGTCCCTTAATCACAGTGATGAACCAATATTCTACCAAGAGAAAACAAATTAATTCTGAGCTCCTGAGGAAAGAACCTAGTAGATCTTCTATTATTTCTTACCTAATAAAGCTGCATTCAACTAGATCAAACAAGGATATTATCCATTTTATGTCTCTGACACAATTCAAGCAGAAGACATACGTTTATGTCTTCAAAGAACAGAAACGTGCGCACACACACACAGAGACTCTGATATCTTTTAACTACAATCAGAAAATCAAAGACTGTAAATCTCTTTTCACATCGCATAACAATAAAATAAGTGAGAGCACACCCAAGATGACAGAGGTCTGGTACAAACAATTAGGATGGATAATTAAGGTGTATACAAAACTTTTTAAAAATATATTCTATTTTTTAAAACAGCAAAAAATAAACTATAATTCTTATTCTTGAATATACACATGAGCACCTTCTGGTACAACATGTTTTGGAATTATACTGCAAAGCCTTCCAACTCATAAATGCTTTCTCTATTCACATCAAAAACTGAAGCCTAGACTTCCATTATTTGAGATAAATTCCCATGGATTCCAATACTGCCCTCTGTTAAAAGGCCATTGATAGAGATTTCCATTATCAATGATGACCATAAATTCATTAACTGATTATATCCCCTTAGCTAGGAGAAAGTTTGGTGGTGTGGATGTAGGTGGAGTAAAAAGAGAAAATTGGAATCACACACTCCACTGTCAAAGGTACCTAGACCTGAAAGAATATTTCACAGAAAACAGGAGATCAGAGTTGGAGTCCATCTAATCAATCTAAATATAAGGTTTCTTATCTGAAAAACGAGAAGGCTGAATTTTATGATCTCTAAACAGTCCAAAAATAGAACTTTTGTGATGTGAGGTAGGTCTGGCTAGAAGTGCAAAGGCAAACACAAAGGGTTAAGAAGGTGGGAAGCAAAATGTTACTAAGGATGATCAGAAAAACCACTGTGAAAGAAGAGAGGAAGGAAACTAAAGAAAATGTCTCCATAACTGAAATTATGTCAAAAGATTAACTAAACGTATTAAAAAGAGAAATCACAGTTGTACAGAAAAATCATACTATTGCCTCAGGGGTAAAGAGACCATAAATAGAAATAGAGAGAGAAGAATTCTAGAATCACATTGGGTCACTGCTTTCCTCAAATCTGTATTAAAAAATTAAAATGAAACTAGTTTTGCCCAAGAAAATTATGCTCTTAAAACTGAAAGGATGATTAGCAGTGTTGATGGGTTTCCTGGAAAATGGAAAATACTGACTTTTATGTGTTCTCTTAGGAGCACTAGCACTAAAATGATTATAGTAAAATTCACTTCATTATTCAACAGAAATTTTATAGTATCTAGCATGTGCTTCTGCTGAATGTGAGAAGGGACACAATGATGAAAAATACACCTATAATTTCACACAACATAATGCAAAAGATATGACCAATACGTGAATAAACACAATTCGATATGATGCAACTGGGCTAAGCAAAGGTTAGGGTTTGAAAGAAGAGTTTAAGAGTTTTTGTGTTTGTTTTTATTTTTGAAAGATCACAGTTCCTTCACATTTTCATTCACACTAGCCAAAGTCCAGAATTTCTAAGGACAAGTTTAGATGCTTAATAAAGAACAGCAGTTCCTGAACCATCTGCTTTGCTCAAAAATGAAGATCTGTCACAGGAAAATTTTCATTTTACTCCAACCCTGCGAGAATATTATTGTCAGCGGGGGTAGGTAACATTTGATTTATAATAGAAATGGTTAACAAATCATGCTTTCTAAAATGGTTACTATCAGTGACTCTTTTGGGTGAAAAGAGGAAAAAAAAGCAAACTATCCTGAGTCCAATAGTTACTCACTTTCAGCAAGTTTCTTTGATCCATTTAAGTGTCCTGTTACTAATCTTCTGATGAAGAAATGTAGAAAACACAGCATGTGAAGTTAACAACAAAACCTTGTTATAGTCAGACAAAGATATATGACAGAATACCCTGAAAGGTTTTTTTTAAGGAAATCATTTTTGCAAATTCATTCCATAAAAAATACTGCAGATTATAGTAGCCCGATACTATATTATTTTACTCTTACCTGGTAAGGAACAATACTGCCATGAGCTGTGCCCCAACGTTCCGCTTCCTTTTGGACAATAAGATAATTCGCAGCCACCTGGGTCAAACATGCCACCTACCAGGAAAAAGAAAAAAGAAAAGAAAGGCTAGTGTATCTATACTCACTTATTAACAAAAGGTTATAATATGAAAGTTCTAATTTGATTTCACTTTATGTCATTGTAGAGGAAGAGAGAGAGAAAAACTCTGAACAAGTTAGAAATATGCAGGCATACATACTTTCCACATACAAAGAAAGGAAGAGCAATATTACATTAGTGCATCAGACTAATACTGAATAATGATCACCTGAAATATATAAGCACAGAAACATTTAGCTCCTGAAAAGATCATCGAAGGCAGAGGCTGACCCAGCAAACAAAACCTGGTCAAGCCTTTACCATCAAAGCCTACATCAGCAACCTGAACATTCCTTTCCCCTCTCCACCTGTCCTTTTACTTTCCATCAAACTGACACAAAAAGAGACTGTATCATCACTGAGCAGGTGAACCAAAGTCAGGAGCCACAGTCCTCTAAACCTGTCATTAAATACATACATACATACATACATAAGCCTCTATTTTTGTTCAGTTTAGCCAAGTTTTCTGTTACTTGCTGCCCAAAACATTTTTACTAATACAAAGGATCAAGATTATTTGACTTTTGCCTTCGCTGGTGTGGCTCGGTTGATTGAGCACTGGTCTGCAAACCAAAGGGTGGCAGGTTCAAATTCCAGTCAGGGCACATGCCTGGGTTGCAGGCCAGGTCCCCAGTAGGGGATGCGCAAGAGGCAACCACACATTGATGTTTCCCTCGACTTCTTCCTCCCTTCCCCTCTGTCTAAAAATAAATAAATAAAATCGTTTGTTTTTTTTTTAAATGACTTGACTTTTTTATCCACTGATAAATCAACCTCATTTAAACAAAAATTACTGTACCTTTCCCACCTTGCTTCTGGCCCCCTGCCCTCAAGAAACATAGTTCTATTAAAGGGGTCATCTAAAACATCTGACTCTTGCAATATTTCATATGCATATCTTGAAAACCCCCAATAATTCAATTCCATATGAAGATAACATGAAGGTAAATGATTTGATTCCTAGAGATCAACCACGACAAACTTATGTTCCAGTGAATATCCATGTTTCCAAGGGCCCAGAACTATGGCAAGGAGATGACCTAATGACAACTTTACAGTTTCCAGGAAAAAGTCTTCTCGGCTCATAACATAATCAAGGCATAGCATAGATTTGCTTTTCCCGTTCTAAATCATCAGATGTGATTGGGGTCTACCAGGCCAACAACCCCAAACATATCCCACATAGACATTGGCTCCTGCCACAATTCAAGGGGTGATATTTCAAGACTTGGTGCCACAGCCTGTTATTGCCCTCAGCTTGGCATGAGAGCTATGCCTCCAACAAGGGCTATCGAAAGGGCTTGGCCTGAATGAATCTCCTTGCAGCAGCAGGCATTCTCCTTTAATGTATTCTTGGGATTTACACTGATTTTTATGTTCATTTACTACTCTGTTGAAATTGGAACTGCCTTATGGCAGCTGGTTCGGCTGTACTGCCCAGGTGGCAAAACTAATAAACTTTGAGTCATCCACTTCTGGACCTCCATCTGGTCTTGGACATTTGAACCATGGAGCATTCCAAGGCTGCCTGGGGCTGCCTAGTGTTAATCACCATTTCACAGATCACTTCTGTGTCTTTCAAAATGGAAAATCAAATCAACATTTTGTAGTAAAAATGCACTGGATGGGAAGTCCTGATTCTGGTTTCTAATTTTGGTCAACCTTTAAGTAACTGTACAACTGTAGATATATAATTTAACTATCCTGACCTTCAGATACATTCTCTATAATCTTCGGCGTGTAATCTAAACCAATATTTCTAAGCTTTTCATAAAAGAGCAGAACTCCTATATCAAATCACATAATACATGGAATCCTAATATATAAGCAGATAATACCCCCAAGGGCTCTGACCGAAGCAGAGACAGGCCTGCAATGCTAGCTAGGCAACATGAACACAGAATACAATTTGCAAAACAGTAAATGGTCTTAAATTTGCTTCCAAGTTCTCTATACTTCTGACTCTATTATTCTTCTTAACAATCTGGCAGATAAAAAGAAAGCAGGGATGCAATAGTAGTAATTTTCCTATGAAGGCTTTTTCTGAAGTTGAGTAAATATTCTCCAGTCTAAGGTTTTTCTATTTTCTTATTTACGAGAAACGTCCTCCTTTGATCTAGTATGTTGGGGGTGGGGGTAGTGCAGGGTGGAGGGAGTTGTTCCTTTCAAATAAATTCTGATTAAAACACTCTCTAAGGTGCTCAGGTGCTACTGGAGGCAAAGAATTCATGTTAATAAAAATAATCCCTTGCAAGCATTTAGTCACAACAGGCTTGGTATTCCCACTTCTCTAATTTCAAAGTTAACTGATAGTTAATACGTCAATATCAGCAAGGGCTGCATGACCTAGTGGACTGACTGGATGATCACAGGTTAAACTGCAAATCCTACATTGAACTGAGGCAACTGCCAGGGTTAGGCATGGGCTAGATTCTACCTGGCTGTTCTCATTTCTTACCCACTACCTTCTTTTTTCTTCTCAATTTTGGCTTTTGTGCTGTCTGACTTTGCTTGATGAGCTATCTTTGACAATTATTTAATAAAAGTAGCCCCATTTAGACTTAGTTTGAATGAAAGATCAGAGCTCATCTCATTGACTGTTTCCTTTCTCCATGCAGTTCTGACTCATGAAAACGAAAAGCATGTCAGAACTAACAGGCTCCCTCTGGGTAGAAAGATTAAATAAGATTTTAAGCCAGCTGTCATCCAGAAACAAAGTATGATTTGTCAGTAAATACTCAGAGGCAAAGTTAGGGTGATAATAATTCTACTTTAGCCTTGGTCGGGTAGTTCAGTTGGTTGGAGCATCATCCCATGCAGCAAAAGTTCATAGGATAGATTCCTGGTCAGGGAACATACCTGGGTTGTGAGTTTGATCCTGGGTCGGGTGTGCATATGGAGGCAACCAACTGATGTTTCTCTTTCACTTCAATGTCTCTGTCTCTGTCCCTCTTTCTCAGTCTCTCCCCTCTCACCCCTCCCTTCCTTCCACCCTCTCTCTTCTATCCTGTCCATTTCTCTCTCCCTAAAATCAATAAACATAATAAACATATCCTTGGATGAGGGCTTAAAGAAATTCTACTTTGAAAAAAGAGAGCAGCTAGATTAAACTTAGTAACCCAACGTTTAAAAGGGGTATTACAGATCTGAAAGTAATCTATTTATAAGGATGTATTTTTAAGGCAGGAGATGGGGGTGAAAGGCAACAGTTATGATAGTTTTCTGTATGAAAAATCAGAGGTTTCCTGACAGTTAATGACAAATTTTCCAAAACCAAAAGAACATAGGATGTGACTTTTTGGTTAATAAGTACATACTGTATATCTACTCTAAATATTACATTAGATCATTACTTTCATCCCCCAAACTTAGACTCATTATTTCATCATGTGGATGCTATATAATTTACTCAGAATGCTGCCTTTATATGGATTCATCCAAACAAAAAAAAGCCAACTTTGGTTTAATAATAAATAGTCTGACAACAAAACTATTATTTTAAATAACATAGTGGGTCCTGATATTCTTTGTGTCTGACCAGAAAACCAATGGGGTGGTCAAAGTGGATCCAAAGGGCACAGTCCCAAAAGGCTTGAGGAATAAGACACCCAATTATTTCCCAAAGCAGCTCCATGGTGTCTGCCACCACATATTTCACTCCTACCAAATGAGAACCACGCTGCAATAATAGAATCTTTCATCTCCAAAAGGATGAACAAGTATGACAAGTAAAGTGGGGAAAACAAGACTGGAACAGTGGTCCATTGCATCAAAATGGGTAACTTCCCCCATGCTCTCTGGCATATATTCTGGCCTCTAAAAAAATTGGACTAAACACCAATTATTATGCTTCACTTCTGCACTTGTCAATATCTCCATCCATTCTTCAAAGTCCATTTCAATGTCTTCCTATCCATTAAGTTCTCCCATCGTCCAACCAAAAAGAATTATTTTCCCTGCCTCTGAACAAATACAAGATGTTAATTTGCCTGAGTCCTGCTGCACTTTCACAGTCAACCTTATAATACAATTAGAATTATAAGATGAAAAAGCTAAAAAGACCTAGATCAATAGTTCCTAAACCTGGTTTTTTGCATCACAGTCACCTGGGGAATTCCCAAAACTACTGAATCAGACTCTCCAAAGATGAAGCTTGGAAATAAAAAATTTAACTCATTAATTGCACACAAGATAGAACAACTGAAGCCTTAGGAAAGTGTAGTCAAATTCCTTAATATTACAGATAGTTAAATAAAGAAATATAGAGAAGGAAAATGATTTATCTGAGGTCACACAGCTGGCAACTGGCAGAACTTTGAACTACTCTAACTACAGTGCCTCTCTCCATGTTACAATATTATTTAAATTAGGAAATATCACTCTTTTTAAATTGGGAACTATCTCTGAGTAAAAATTATGTATTATAAACCCTTTTTATGTTCTCATCACACCTAACATAGAGCTTCCACACTAACTTTTTTAACACATGAATGACTAATTACTGCTGTTTATTTATTCAACAGATAATAGATGTTGCTTTATGTTAGGCATTACTCTAGGTATTGGGTATACATAAGTAAATGTAAAAGACTGCCCTCTTAGTACTTAAGAATGGTGGATAAGACAACTAAGCAAACAGTTACAGGAACTGACATAGGGAGAGGAGATGGAGGAGAACTTTAAAAACACAGAGAATAATATGTGTGAAAGCCATAAGCCTGGAAAGAAATTGGCAAAGAATTAAAAAAAGAAAACAAAACACCAGATAGTAGACCAATGTAACTGCAGTATGCCGAGAAAGAGACAGGGAATGAAATTGGAGAGGCTAACAGAGGCCAGGTCATGCCAGCCCTAGCAGATTATGGTAAGGAGTCATTCTCTGCACATCTTTTAGAATGATCACTTTAAAAATCACAAATCATATCATTATTGTCCTTCTACCTAACTTGTAGAATTTGCCATTGCATTTGCAATTAAATTCAACTGAAAAGAGGCAAGAGAGAAAAGGATCTATTTTTGGATATTGTAAGAATCCAGGCATACTGTAAATTGATGATAGTTCAGACTAGGATGGTAGCAGTGGACACGGAAAAATTAGTGGATTTAAGAAGTATTCTAGGGACAGATTGGACAGAACATGTGAAAGATTGCATGGGAAGGGGATGGCAGGTAGAATGCTGAGGGAGAGGAAGGAGCCAAATGTAACTCCAGATTTCTGGCTGAGTATCAGGTAAACTATTAAGACATTAACAACAACAACAGCAACAACAAAAAGGAAGTCAGAAGAGGAAAACGTTGAAGGGAAAGGAAAACAAAAGTCCACCTTGGAATATGTTCAATTGGAGAGGCCTCCAAACCAATCAATTGGGCAGGAATCATAAACATATAGGACATACTTAAAGCCATCTCTTAAGGGGAAATATAGAAAAATAAAACAATAGGAATCATAAATAATAAAAAAATAAAAGAAATTAAGTCTCCATGTCAAGAAGAGCCTTTCCACAGGTATGGTCAATGATGTAGGTACAAACTACTAGCACCAATTTAAATGCCCAAAAATAGGGGATAGATTACATAAGACATGATATCTATATATAGGAGACAAAGTAGGCACTGAAAATAGTACAACAGAAGAATAGAGCCTCATTTAAGAAAATGCTCACAGCTCTTTTTAAAAACTTTTTTTAAGAACAGTTTTAGATTTACAGAAAAATTAACAAGATAGTAGAAAGAGTTCCCACATATTCTACACCCAGTTATCCTATTACTAACATCTTACATTAGTGTGATACATATTTTCAATTAAAGAACCAATATTGATACTGTTAATGATTAAAATCCATACATTCAGATTTCCTTATTTTTCTCTAAATGTCCTTTTTCTATTCAAAGTTACCATCTAGGTTAACTACCACATTTACATTTACTCATTGGCTCCTTAGGCTTCTCTTGTCTGTAACAGTTTATCATGCCTTCCTTGTTTTTGATGCCCTTGACAGTACTAAAGAGTAGTAATGAAGAATTTTGCAGAATGCTCCTCAACTGGGAATTTTTTAATGTTTTTCTCACAATTAGACTGGGATTATGGGGTTTTAGAACGAAGACCACAAAAGCAGGCAGCATTTTCAAGACATCATATCAAAGGCATATCAACATGATTTATACTATCAACATGATTTATCACTATTGTGGTTGACCTTAACCACCTGCGTGAGGTAATCAGGTTTCCCCACTGCAAAATTACTCTTCTATTCTCCCCTCTCCACGCTGTCCTCGTTGGTTTTTCTTTTGGGTTTTTTTTTTTATACTTTTATTATCTTTATTTGTTTTATTTTTTCAAATACATTTGTCTCTGCCTTCCCTCCCACCACTTTCTGTTGTCCCCTCCCCCCCAACCCTTCCCCTTTGGTTTTGTCCATGAGTCCTTGCCACATGTTCCTTGACTTTCCCCTTCCCTTTCTTTTCCCCCGCCCCCGCCCCCCGCCTCCTTCCCTCTTGTCTCTGTTGGTTTCTTTTCCTTTCAGTGTTACTAGTCTTATTTTCCTTGCATCTTTGTATTGTTGGTTAGGTTCCGCTTATAGGTGAGATCATATGGTATTTGTCTTTCGCCCCCTGGCTTATTTTGCGTAGCATAATGCTCTCCAGTTCCATCCATGCTGTCACGAGTTTAGTAGTTCTTTTTTTTCTTTCTGCTGCATAGCATTCCTCTGTGTAAATGTAGCATAGTTTTTAGATCCAATCATCTACTGATGGGCATTTAGGTTGCTTCCAACACCTGGCTATTGTAAATTGTGCTGCTATGAACACTGGGGTGCAGACGTTATTTTGAATTGGTGTTTTGGATTCTTAAAGTATAGTCCCAGCAGGGGAATCACTGGATCAAAAGGCAGTTCCATTTTCAGCTTTTTGAGGAAATTCCACACCATTTTCCACAGTGGCTGCACCAGTCTGCATTTACACCAACAGTGGACTAGGGTTCCCTTTTCTCCACAGCCTCGCCAGCACCTGTTGTTTGTTGATCTGTTTATGATGGCCATTCTGACCAGTGTGAGGTGGTACCTCATGGTGGTTTTGATCTGCATTTCTCTGACTGAACAGTAGACTATTAAACAATGAATGGGTCAATAATGAGATAAGAGAAGAAATCAAAAAATTTCTGGAAACAAATGAAAATGAACAGACAACAGTCCAGAACCTATGGGACACAGTAAAGGCAGTCCTGAGAGGGAAGTTCATAGCAGTACAGGCTTACCTAAAAAAGATAGAAACATTTCAAATAAAAGACATAACACTACAACTTCAAGACAGGAGAAACAACAACAAATAAATCCCAGAGAAAGTAGAAGGAAGGAAATAGTCAAGATGAGAGCAGAACTGAATGACATAGAGATGAAAAGAGCAATTCAAAGGATCGACCAATCCAGAAGCTGGTTCTTTGAAAAGATAAATAAATTGACAAACCTTTAAGCAGACTCATCAAGCAAAAAAGGGAGAGGACCCAAATTAATAATATCAGAAACGAAAGAGGAGAAATAACAACTGATAACACAGAAATACTAATGATCGTCAGAAACTACTATGAACAATTATATGCCAAGAAATTTGAAAACCTTGATGAAATGGACAAATTTTTAGAAAAGTATAATCTTCCAACACTGAAGGAGGAAGAAACAGAAAGCTTGAACAGACTGATAACCGCTGCGGAAATTGAAGCAGTAATCAAGAAACTCCCGGCACACAAAAGCCCTGGGCCGGACGGTTTCACAGGAGAATTTTACAAAATATTTAAGGAAGAGCTAACCCCTGTCCTTCTCAGACTAGTCCAAAAAATCCAAGAGGAGGGAAGGCTCCCATGCTGTCCTCTTTGGAAGGAGGTCAAAATGCACAGCCCACACTTAAGAGGTGGGTGGCTATGATCAATTCTGCATGGGAAATCTGGGTATTCTCCCTTATTTATTTATTTAATAAGGTAGTTATATCATCACAGATGTGTGTGTATTTATTTTATACTTTGGATTACAAAACAATATTGTATTATTTTGTTGCTCAAACCATTCCAGATTTGGACATTGGGAGCTCTTTCAGTTGACTCCTGTGTCCCTCACATACTCCCCATCATTGTGAGATTTTTACTTTTAGCAATTCTGTCTTTACAGCACTGTAGGAAGCTCCAGATTCTATATGCCTTATTCCGGTCTTACAAGAAAGCATAAACAGAAGAGGAGTCACAGAGTAATGAAAGGGACACAATAGTTATTTTAGTGCCAAACAGTACCTGATTAATTCACTCATTTATTCAAAAATCTTGATATCACACCAACTATGTACAAGGAACTGTTCTAGGCATAAGGGAGAAGAGCAAATAAGACAAATATGGTCATGTTCTCATGAAGCTTACATTCTAGTGTAAGGTACATTCAGACATAAAGAAAGAGGAAAATATCAAGAAATGATAAGTGATATTGAAGAAACTGAAACAGAATCACAGAGAGGGCTCTTCTAGACTAGGAGGTTAGTTAAGACCTCTTTGTAGATGTCACATTTAATCTGAGATCTGGAGACTGCATATGAAAATTTAGGGGAAAGCCATTGATTTTTATAATTAGATCACCTGGCTTTTATATGGAGTATAAAGGGGCAATGAATGAAACCAAATTATCTCACATGAGGTAGTTATTACAACTCCACTTTACGGATGAGAAAACTAAGCCTATGGAGAGTAAGTATCTCTTCTAGATCTCACAGTTGTGAATGATAAAGCTATGACTAACACTCAGGTCACTCTACTGTCTAAGCCATCCTTAGACCATTACCTCCTTTGTGTTCAACCTCTCTGCTCCCATCCCCTCTCACCCTAGTAGTACTTGACTTCACATCTATATCCTAGGTTATATCCTTGGGTTCACATTTTGTATTCCCTACAAGGTCCCACATATCATTGGAATAGACTGGAACCCCTCCATAATTACTCAGCTGTCCTCTGCATTTGCGTAGAAAGCACATCACTAACTGAATGAGTAACTCTCCTCATGCTGTTCTACTCAAACTCACTCACTTACCAATGATAAAACACTTCCTGGGAAAAAATATGTTAGAAGAGAAATGAAGGGGCTAGCATTCATAGAGAACAGGCCTTCAAGAAGAGAAATTTATCCTCACATCAGAAAGACATTTTGAGATCTTGATATCTCTCTTTCTCATCCTAATACCTTTACTTTGCATGTCAAACTTCCTATGCAATTTAATCTGCTACACTTTGTCCCTCACGCTTTATAGTAAACTGATTCCTTCAGAATCACTAATGCCAAGAAGAAAAAGATTCAGGAGTAGATTAGGTAGTTGGCTATCCCCCCATTGAAAAAATAATTAGAAATTCTACCTATTTATACTACATTTGTCATTAAGTTTCTGGTATTTACTAAAATAAAGCTAAAACTTAAACACTTGTTGTGCACTGTTCTAAGCATTTTATGTGAATTATCTCATTTAATCATCCTGACGACTATGTAAGAGAGGTACTTTCATGAACTCATTTTTTTAATCCTCACCGGAGAAAATATTTATTGATTTTAGAGAGAAAGAAAGAGGGGGAGAGAGAGAGAGAGAGAGAGAAACAGATGTGAAAGAAACATCAGTTGCTTCCTGTATACCCCTCAAATGGGGATCAAACCCACCTTTTGGTGTACTAGACAAGACAATGTTCCCACTAACTGAGCCACCCAGCCAGCTTTCATGAACCCATTTTCCAAATAAGAAAACTGAGGCACAGAGAGGTTTAATAATCCTCCCAAGGTTCTATACCTAGGAATGGTCAAGCCAGGAGTTGAACTCGGCTAGTCTAGACTCTGGCAGTCTATACTATAATATATACAGAATCAAGTGACTTAAATTGCTGAATGGCCTTATCCTGGAAAAGTTTTATTGGACTGCCCTAGTTGGTAAAGACAGAGGCGATTTAGCATCCTTTTCAATTAGGTAAACCTCTACAGGTAGGTTTGACCCTAGTTATTATATAATACAGGGTCCAGCAAAAGTTAATGTCTGCCTGAGTGTGACTGGTAGGATAATAACATGGGTATAATAATTTATAGTTTTAATTTGAAAATTTCAACTAAAATGCCATGTTGTGTGCTTGAATGTGATATTGTAATGTTACAGAATTACATGCTTATGATTTTGTAATAAAAGATTGTATAACAAAAAAGGGGTATTATTTGTGCCGGACCCTGTACTTAATGTAATACTCATTCAGAGTTTTCTGTGTTGCTGAAACTATGTCTTGGCTTCTATTCCAATGCAACTAGAAATCAATTTCAGTCCATAAATATTTTACCTGTACACACTGAAAAACAGTTTCTATATAATACTTAAATCTCTATTTTTATTAACTTAGCAAAGAAAAAACATTATTGTGTCCTCTCCAAAACAATTTTTAACTTAATTAAAAGAACACATATATTTCACATTCCTCTGAATTACCATTAATGATAGTAAAAAATATTGATGTTTATTTTATAGAATTAACTCTCTGAAGACATAGTTGCATTATACTCAGAACAATTTTTCCAATCCAGCTTAATCAAAATCAGACATATAAGGAAACTAGATATCAAATGCCCGAAGGTAGACCAGACAATAGAGACAGAATTTCAAAAGCATGTTTAGGATAATGCATCAAACATATTTCTTACCATGAAACACTGACCCAGTCAATCATTATATTCACAAAAGTAGTTATGAACAACTAAAAAAATGTGATGAATAAATGAAAATGAAGGAAAGTAACACTTAATGACATTATTTATCTCTGTGATGCCATGTGTTCAATTTCAAAAGTCTTCAAATATGATTTCAAACAACAGTTCTTCAAAATGTCTGTTTTTAGAATAAAACAGTACATTGTTCTGTAAATCTAGTTTTAAAAAGAAGTTCTAAGAATGAAATGAAAGCTACTTCTGTTTATTGCTTCTTGTGCATTTAGCAGATATTTAATAAGCACTTATTATATACAAAGCACTCTGTCAGGCGCAGTGGGAGATCACAAAAATAAAACAGAGTTCCATCTCTTAAGAAGGTTAAAATCCAAAATAGAAATAATCAGCACCACAAGAGACTTCTTTTTTTAAAAAAATCAAGTAGATATGAAAAGTGACATCTGAGCTGACCCTTTGATAAAAAGGATTTAGTAATGCTTAAAACAAGGAAAAGGGCTTTCCATCTGAAAGAAATATTGTGAACAAAGACACAGCAGCGACGGACAAGTATTGGATCTTTTTGAATGAATTACTTAATGAATGGAAATAAAAACTGAAACAGGGCATCAGATTTGATGACCAGGAAATCAGAGTTGATCACTAAGATACAATATCAATACAGCAGTAGGAGCAAAAACCAGATTAAAAGAGGGCTACAGAATGGAAGAAAAAGATGTGGGAGTTGTATAAAGGGAGAAGGAGAGAGACTGCGTGAGTAAGCAGGAAAATAAAAGTTTAATTTTTTTATTTTTTAAAATTTTACTTTATTTTTTTTAATTTATAAATCATGTTTATTCTATTACAGTTATCTCAATTTTTACCCCTTTACCCTGCTCCACCCATCCCACCCCCACCCCCTACTCCCACAGTCAATTCTCACTCTGTGGTCCATGTCCATGGGTCATTCACTTATGTTCTTTGTCTAATCCCTTCCCCTTCTTTCCACCATTGTCCTCTTTCCCCATCCCCTCTGGTCACATTCAGTCTGCTCCATGTTTCCGTGCCTGTGGATTATTTTGTTCATTAGTTTATTTTGCTGAATAGAGTCCACTTATAGGTGAGATCATATAGTATTTGTCTTTCATCAACTGGCTTATTTCACTTACCTTAATATTATCCAATTCCATCCATGTTGTCCCAAAAGGTAAGAGTTCCATCTCTCTCTCTTTCTTTCTTTCTTAAATGCAGATTGATTTTACTTATTTTTTTAAATGTCAAAGTTAATTATAAAATATTTTTTAAAAATTAAAACCATTATAAAGTCTCAGGAATTAAACCAACATGACACCAGCACAGAAATAATCAAGTAGATCAATGAAATATAATGAGCATTCTAGTGACAAATGTATATAACTCTCTAACAATAAAATATATGATTAATTTGATATTTCAAATCGGTAAAATAAGGCTTATTCAACAAATAAGGTACACAGACCACTATTACTTGAAATAAAACAAATATAGAGCCCCATTTCCCACATTATACAAAAAATATTCAGGTGAGGTAAAAATCAATATGTAGAATCTAAGGAGTTTTAGAAGAAAATAGAACTAATATTTTTCATGACCTGAAGTAAAATATTCAAGTCCTGATGCTAAAAGTAAATATTGACAATATGACTACATTAAACATTTAACTATATAGTAATATACATAAAAAAAAGTTAAAGGACAAGGAATAGAAAAGTATTTGCAACACATCTAAAAAATGGTAAATAGGTTTTGGGGTTTTCTGTTTCTTTTTTAGGGAAAAAAGTTCTACAAAACCTTTAATCAATAAATGGATAAAGAATACCAAAAAGTCATTTAAAACATTTTTTAAAAAATAATAGAAATCAGAGACAAATGTATTTGAAAGTAAATAAATTAATTTTTAAAAGTAATATAAGTGGACAAGAAATATACTAAAACAGGTTTAGTTTCTACAAATAGTAAAGGAATAACTAAAATAACATCATTGTCACAATCAGATTAATGATTAAAAATATTGGTAATATCAAGCATTGGCAACTCTGAAAGGAATGGGATATTCATAGAAACTTTTTCTTCATCTTAAAGCAGTCCCTTTAGCATATTTTGAAGTGCTGGTTTGGTGGAGGTGTATTCTTTTAGCCTTCTTTTGTCTGGGAAACTCCTTATTTCGCCTTCCATGTTTAATTGAGAGCCTTGCTGGGTAGAGCAGTCTAGGTTGCAGGCCTTTGCTTTTCATGACTTGGAATATTTCTTGCCATTCCCTTCTGGCTTGCAGTGTTTCTGGTGAGAAGTCAGCTGCTAGCCATACCAGGACTCCCTTATATGTTACTACCTCTTTCTCCCTTGCTTGTTTTAGGATTCTCTGTTTGTCTTTGATATTTTCCATTTTAATGATGATATGTCTTGGAGTGGGCCTCCTTGGGTTCCCTTGAATGGGACCCTCTGTACTTCCTGGACTTGGGTGACTTTTTCTCTCCTCCAATGAGGGAAGTTTTCTGTCACTACTTTTTCCAACAGGTCCTCTATCCCTTCCTCGTCCTCTTCTCCTTCTGGTATCTCTATTATATGGATATTATTACGTTTCAGGTTGTCCTGCATTTTCCTCAATGCCTCTTCATTCTTTTTGAGTCTTTTTTCATTTTTTTGCTCCTTCTGGGAGCTTTTTTTCTACCATGTCCTCCAGCTCACTGATTCAGTCCTCAGCTTCATCTAGCCTACTTCTAATTCCTTCATCTGTGCTCTTCAATTCAGAAATTGTATTCTTCACTTCCTCTTGTCTCTTATTGATAGTTTCTATGTCCTTTTTCACGCTGATATACTTTGCAGTAAGTTCCTCGTAGTTTCCCTGTAGTTTTTTGTAATTCTCTCTGAGCTCAGAGTTCACTGAGCTTCCTTACAACGATTGTTTGGAACTCAGGATGTGATAGATTACTTGCCTCTATTTCATTTAGTTCTCTTTCTGGGTATTCCTCCTTTCCCTTTGAGTGGGGCGTATTTCTTTCTCTTCCCATTATCTGTGAGACTCTTCTCTTTTACTTCTGATTCTTAAGTTGATCTGTCTTAATTTCCTGACTTTGTGAACTTCCATGGTTGGAGACCACTGTTTTTACTTCAAAAGTTTTATTTTTGAGAATTAAAAATAAAACACTTAGGCTCATTTAAATATACTAGGAAAAAAAGAATTAATTGAAGATGTGGAGTATTAAGCAAGATTGGAGAGGATAAAAAAGAAAGTACAAGTGAAGGAGTTATAGGTTTAAAATGTCATCTCTCAGAGAATTCTTCCCTAACTCACTCTGATAAAGTCACTTCCTCTCCTGTATGTCTACTAGAATGGAATCTTCAGGAGGAAAAGAACTGTCTGATTTCTTTGCTGCTTTGTTCCCAGCAGCAGGAACACTGCCTAAGACATAGTATAGGCACTCAGTAATTATTAAATTAGTCAATATATGAATGAATGATAGGTTTTTCTCTAATTTGAGAGGAGAATCTTAATGAAGAAGAAGAAACAGTTCAAGTGGGAAGGGGGAAGTTGGATGTAATCCCCACAGAAAAGCAAACTAGGCAGGGCATCCTCATAGAATGAGAAAAATAGGCTGAAATTTGCCTCTTTTTTTCCTCTAAACGCTGGCTTTGGCCACTGGAGTCACACAGAACAAGACCATTCATTGTTTTTGTCATATGCTGAATGGGTAAACATTGATAGGGGCTGAGTTAGATAACAATGTCAAGCCCTGAGGCCTCATATTCAGGGTGGGAAAAGCAACAAAGGTGACTTAGGGAACAATAAGGGAACCTTGAGGGGCCAAAACCTCACTGGGCTAAAAATGAGTATATGATGATGCTAAAAATTCATGGATGAGCAGAGAGATGAAATAACAACTCTTCCCTCAAGTCATTATTGAGATAGGGTGAGTCTGCAACCAGGGGGACCAAAAGGTTCTACAAGAGAGCAGCAGGCAGTTCAAAGGCTAAGAAGGTGAATAAAGACTGATACCCACAGACCCTTATAGATCATCTTTGTTATTCCATGGAGCACAGAATGCTGTTTCTTCTCAAAAAAAAAAAAAAAAAAAAATGGTGTGGTTCATTTCGGGATGAATTTCATACACTTTGGTCAGTTATGCTAGCTCAGAGTATCTTCTCCAATTCACTATTTGCCACATTTTTCTACCACTGAATCACCTCTGTCTTTAGGTTTTGGTGACATTTAATCAAAATGGGGATTATGTTAGGTGGGTCTGAACTAATCCAAAAAACTTTAAAGAACTTGAAGCTCAGAGAGACATGTTCCTGCAGGCCTTGAAGATACAGCTTCCATGAACTGTATAGACACAAGGAACTGTATTCTGCCAACAACCTGAATGAGTTTGGAATAGGACTATGAGCCCCAGATGAAAACTGGTCCAGTAAATCCTTTGACTGCAGCCTTTTAAGACCTGAGCAGAGAATCTAGCCTTTCCTGGAGTTCTCAGCCATGGAAACTATGAGATAATAACTTATTGCTATTTTAAGCTACATTTTTGTGATTTCTTATGTAGCAGTAGAAAACTAATACATGATTGACAGAAGCAGATGACTAGAATGAGTAATTAGAGGGAGAGCAGAGGACAAGGGTAGGGCACTGGAGTTAAGGAAGGGCCCACCCCCTCAGAAAAAAGAATATGTCATAAAGGTAAGAATAACAGAAAAGGCGGTGTCTGGAGACCAAAGGAGGAGGATGGTGAAAGAAATACTGTTGAATGCATGTCAAGTAGCCCAGTGAGGTCAAAAGTAATGAGAATGAGAATCCTGGAATCAACTAAAAGAAATCAGCCTTCAAAAGCAATATCAACAGAGGAATTGGAATGGACATTGTAATACAATGGGTTAAGAAACATATGTAGAAAACAATCATCAAATACAAGTATTTTATATTTGGAAGTGAAAAGAGGAAAAAGATAGAAGAGCTGTAATGCATAGCCAAATGGCCAAAAATGGTGTCAAATAAAGATTGCTCATGATGTTTCCTTTTCCAGGATGTAGATTTTAATAGAAAATTAATGAAGACTCAAAGCTAAAGGAATGAATCTTTTAGACATTTTCCCAAATTCATGGGAAAAGGAGTCTATAATCATGATATTTTCCTAAAACCTTTAAGTCACAGGATTGTATAACACCATCCTGCATATAACAACAGCTTATAAACCATGTCTCAGCATAAGAAAGAAAGAAATTAACCTGCACATCTGATCATTCTGAATGACTAACATCTAAGAATGTAAAGGTGAACCTGATGATGATTTTGGTCTGGCCACATCACATTGTATTACTCTCTGAGTTCCTGTGGAACAGTTCCCAGCATAACAGGGGAGACTCACTGAATGCAGTACATGATTAAGTTCTTTAGTGGTGATGCTTTTTAAAGTGGCCTCATGAGAGTTCCAGGGAAGGGCGCAAAGCCAGGTGTGGATTAAGACAAGAAACCGTGAGGTCAGGAGCCAAATGATTTAGCAGGTAAAATATGTGTTATACGATTATACTTCAAGCAAAAATCCATACAATGAATTCACACAGGTACACAAATGCCAAGAACTGCTATGTTAATTAACAAAAAAAATTCTATATTTTTACATACTAATATTGTTTTATTTGAAAGTTTTAAAAATCTTGCATTTGCATTTCATTTTTTATTCAGCAAATATTAATTTATTGACTACTTTGTTCAAGCAGTGTGCTAGGTGCTAGGAAGGTAGTGGGAAAAAGAGATGTACTCTCTGCTCTCATGAAACATAGAGTCCAGTGAGAAGACACACATTAAACATGCTAAAGCCCAGTGGCATGAGTAGTTTGGGGGCATCAATCTGATTGGAAGCAGGCCTAGGGACTCAGCTCAAATTTAAGTTTGTACGACAATCATGTTCTTTTCACACTTCCCTGCCCCCTCATGCCACCAACACACACAAAATGCATTTGGCCATCTTTACTAATTTGGGACTCACTTCACAGGATCAGAAACAATGAGAATATCCTACCCCACACACACACACACACACACACACACACACACACACACACACACACACACACACACACCCCTCCCGCCCCCCCCCCCGGTCAACCTCTCCTATGTTATAACGTATCTCACCGGAGATTAAAATCAAGTAAACTTATTTCAGAACATCACTAACTTTTATCACATTCAGAACGCATCAATAACAACTGGCCACATGGCACAAGCTACGTGGATTTTAAGATCTAAGCTGCAGATTGTAGTCGTGTGAGGCTTTTCAACATCACCTCTAGGAGACCTCAAAAATACATCCACATAATCAGCCTTTGATGATACACTGTATCATATATCCATATTCTCATATGTCCTTAATTTGGCACATTTGCATATGATCTGCAGTCTAACATATCCACAAATATGTTTTTATATGCTATAAGACTGTAACATGATAAAACCTTTAAGAAACCACTGCTTTGTTCTGTCAGTTTTCATATTCATCAGACAATGATCATTCTCTTAGCCACATCCTCCACCTACTCCTTAACCACAATTGGAGGGCTAGACAGTTCTAAAGAGGGCATAATCTTTGAATCTTTTTGGCATCCTTAGCAGTTTGGTGGGAAGAAATTTGGATCCTCAGTCAACAGGCCTGAATCCCAGTCGCAGCTTAAACCCTCACTACAAAGCCCTGAACCCTGAGTCAAGTTTGCAAAACATCACCAACCTCCTTCAGAGCCCAGTTTGTATAACTACAGAATAACATTATAAAAATGCTTTGAAAACACCCCAAAATAAGAATAATGAAAATTAGCATTTAAAAACACCTATTATCTAAGTCAATACAGACCAAACAACTAACATAGGGTTTTACTATACAGCGATTTAGTAACATCTATGAATTAGATTTGTGTTTTCAAGCTTTCACTGATACAAATAATACATCTAGGAAAAACAACTCCAGATGACAAACCTGGTTAATCTTTAACAATTCCAAATCTATTTATTGCTTTTATTAATCAAAGACACATTTCTTACCTGTTACAAATATTAAACAAACATTAAAACACTAATTTAAAAACTACCAGTGGAACCATTGATTAAACATCTGCAGCTTGACTATAAAGTAGCAAAAAATTGATTTCTAATAAGATTTCTGAGATAAGTATTATCAGTTTAACTCCAGAAGTTGTAAATTGGCAGTTCATGAGCATGATTCAGTTCAGTGTTTTGTTAGTATTTCAAAATTAAAAAGTTTTATATAAAAATTCAGATTTCTTGCTTCAATATTGAAATTCTAGCTACACTGGGATAACAGTGCAGGGAGCTAGCTTATACTAGCTCATAAAAGCCCATTGTTAGTATCTCTTCCAAACATGTTTAGTAACAATCACATTTGAAAGTTGATTATTAGCTATATGGGAATATTTACACCATCAGAACTGGAAAATGTTACAAATGAGGGAGTTTTTCCTTTAAGAAAGCTAGTTAAACAGTTACAAGCACACCTTATTCTTTGGACGACAATCTCACATGGTAGCAATTGTCTGGATTGAAAAGTGACTATCATCAAACACAGGATGTGGATTTTTAGTCCATATATACCACAATTACCTATTGTTTTTTGTCAGGCTCGGTTAACTCATTTTAATTACCTGCCTAGAATGTCTAAGCATTTGATTTGGCAACTCCTGGTTTACAATCATACTCTATTAACAAACAAAACAAAAAAACTCCTGGATAATAACAAAGAAAAAAAAAAAAAGCCAAGTCATTGTGCTTGCCTGATACTTAAAAACAAAGATCAGGCTTAAATTCAACACTGTTGGACAAGTTGAAATACCATCTTTAGATTCTTTTTTATCCCTTTTCTAACTATTGTATTACTTAAGCAAGGAAAGAACATTATAACAAATTTCAAATCAGAAACTGAACAATTAGCAAAAATGGATATTTTTTAAAAGTTAAGAATATTATTTAGTTGTTTATTCTTAAGAAAATATGAAAAACTGAGAATTTTTATTAAAATCATCATTACTTCTCAAAACTATAAAGACTTTTGTCTGAAGACTATATATGGATATTTATGGAGATCTTGAAAATCTGAGCAGAAAAATTCCTACAGAAGACAAACCTCTGATTAAATGACTCTATCAAGAAGAATGTCTGAAACCAGATGTGATAGTGGTCAGGCATATTCCCTTTCATTTCACATTATGTGGGTTCATACACAGATGATTTTTGCTGAGTCTGCCCTAATAAGTAGATATCTCTGTATATTATTATGCTACATGAAATAAGCCAGTCAGAGAAAGACAAATACCATGTGATCTCACTTACTTGTGGTATCTCAGGAACAAAATAAACTAACAAAATAGAAAGAGAGGTCTGGATACATGGAACAGACAGACAGCTGTCAGAGAAGAAGGGAAGGTATTGACCAAATAACATATATGTATAACCCAAGGACACAGATAACACCAAGGACATATATGTATAACCCAAATGATGGCCAGAGGGAAGAGAGGTGGGGGCTGGGTGGAGGTGGGCTGGGGGGGAGGGCAGGAAATGAGCACCTCTGCAATAATGTCAACAATAAAAATAAGGTAAAAACCTCTGGCTGGTGTGGCTCAGTAGATTGAGTACCAGCCTGTGAACTGAAAGGTCGCTGGTTTGATTCCCAGTCAGGGCACATGCCTGGGTTGCAGTCCAGACCCCCAGCTGGGGGCATGCAAGAGGCAATCACACATTGATATTTCTCTCCCTCTCTTTCTCCCTCCCTTCCACTCTCTCTAAAAATAAATAGAGGATTGGGAAAAAGATGGTGGAGGAGTAAATGGGTGTCATGCTGACCTCCTCCCAAGACCAAACTGGAATTGCTACTAAATAGTAGAGTAATCACCTGGAAAACAATGGAACGATAGTGGGAGAAGAGCCTTGGAGCCGCAGACACAGTGGATTCAACTCTCACACATCCCAACAGGTGAGAAGTGCTGTGAAGGCTCGAGGGGGTGGGCTGGGTGCCCAGGGGCACTAGCACCAAAGGGACATTGAAACGGCCAGTTAGCTCAACCCGAGAAGAACAGGGTCTGAATCATAAACAGGGATCTCTAAACTACAGCAGCTAAAACCAAGAAAATACAGACAAAACGCAACCCCGAAAAGCTTAGGGGCACTCTCTGCCAGAAACACGTGGCTGGGGATGCAAAGAGACATTTAAAGGGCCAATGCAAAAATTGCAGTGGCAGCCACCCTCCTTGATCTCTGGGTAGAGGCGGCAGCAGGGTGGGCTGGTGCCTGGGAAAAGATTGGTGAGGAAAACTTTGTGAAGAGAACTGAGACGGTGGCCGGTGGAGCCCCGGTGATAACACACCTCCCACTCTGCAGCTACCATCTCGCTCAGGCATAAGGGAATCAATTAACCTGCCTTTTGTTCCCTCCGCATACAGCTTATACGAGTGTGAGCTGGTGGGCTGAGTGCAGACTGGCTGGGAGAGCCTTGAGGAGAGACTGGAGACGGAGGAGTTGGGGAAAGAAAGAGAGGAGAAACCGGGGAGTCCCGACTCCCTCCCCGTTCTGTAGTCTCCATTGTGGGCTGGAAAAGTGCGCCCCCAAAGAGGCAGAAGGGGGGCGAGCACGAACCAGACTGCCCGCAATTGAAATGCAGTCCGCACAGGTGGTGGATCCTTGGCTGAAGGAGTCACAGAACTGCCCAAAGACCCCTGAGGAGAGACTGGAAACAGAGGTGTTGGGGAAAGAATGGGAGGAGGAACCAGGTACCAACTCCTTCTCCTGTCCATAGTCTCTATTGTGCGAGAAGAGGCCACACCCGCAAAGAGCCAAAAGACAAAAAGCACACAATAGACAGCCGAAAACCACCCAGAGTAGGCGTGCACACTTGCCCTGAGTGGCTGGCGAGGGTTGGCGAGCGTGTGTGTGGACAGGCACAGACTGGCAAGGCCTCCCACTGGTTGGCACCGATGGGACCTGCGAGGGAGCGCACAGATTGGTGAGGGCAGGTGTAAATCTACCCGCGCGGGCCCGGGAGTGCAGAGCGGTCTGCAGAAATAGTGGATCCCCAGAGGAAGAGGTCACAGAGCTGCCCAGAGTCCACAGAGGAGAGACTGGAGACAGAATTAACCGGAGAGTTCTGGAGCTGACTTCCTCCCATTTCCATAGTCTCCATTTGGTGAGGGCAGGCAACGCATCCAAAGAGCCAAAAGTGGGGAAAGCACACAATAGAAGACCCCAAACTGACCAGTGCCGGGGTGCCCGCCGGCCTCAGGGGTCGGACGAGTATGCGAGGTTGCAAAGAAGCCCCCTGGGCTGGGGAAAGCATGCGCGAGCCCAGGCGGGTGGGGGATCCTGCCCAGCCTAGGAGCGCACTCAAGGAGCCGGTGTGAGAGTGCAGAGCAATCCACAGAAATATTCCACCCCTGGCCGAAGGGGTACAGAGCTGCCCAAAGCAGGAGTCAGACACAGACAGTAGACTCCTGGAAGGCTCAAACAACCCAAGGTCATATAGGCTCAACAACTGACATCATCAGAGGCAGGCCCAGAAAGAAAAGTAAAGGAAATAAATAAATAAATGAATGAATGAATGAATAAATAAATAAATAAATAAATAAAAAGACCCACCTACTGCCATACAGGTTTAATCCACAAAGTCAGGAAATCTACATGGCCCAACTGAAGCAGAAGCAAAAATAAATAAATAAATAAATAAATTACTTAACAGACTCTCACAAAAACGGGAAGAAAAAGAAGTTCCCCCCAAATGAGTGGAAAAGGGGACTCCCCACAGAGAGAGCTAAATGAAATAGAGGCAAGGGAACTACCAGATACTGAATTCAAAACAATGGTTCTAAGGAAGCTCAATGAGCTCAGCCAGCTCAAAGAGAACTATGAGAAACTGCAGAGAAACTATCAGGATCTTACAACAAACTATATCAACCTGGAAAAGGACATAGAAACTATCAAGAAGACACAAGAGGATATGAAGAATACCATTTCTGAATTGAAGAACACAGTAGAAGGAATCCACAGCAGGCTGGATGAAGCCGAGGATCGAATCAGTGAGATGGAGATAAGGTAGAAAAAAGCACCCAGAAAGAACAAGAAATGGAAAAAAGACTCAAAAAGAATGAAGAGGCATTTAGGGAAATGCAGGACAACCTGAAACACAATAATATCCATATAATAGGGATACCAGAAGGAGAAAAGGAACAAGGGACAGAGAACCTCCTCGAAAAAATAATGATGGAAAATTTCCCTAATTTGAGGAGAGAAAGGCTCTCATGGATCCAGGAGGCACAGAGGACCCCACTCAAGAGGGACTCAAGGAGGTCCACTCCAAGACACATCATCATTAAAATGGCAAATGTCAAAGACAAAGAGAGAATCCTCAAGGTAGCAAGGGAGAAGGAGAAAGTAACATACAAGGGGGCCCCAAAATGCCTAGGAGCTGACTTCTCAACAGAAACACTACAAGCCAGAAGGGAATGTCAACAAATATTCCAAGCCATGACAAGCAAGGGCCTACAGCCAAGGCTGCTCTACCCAGCAAGGCTCTCCATTAAAATAGAAGGGAAAAAAAGGAGTTTCCCAGACAAAAGGAGACTAAAAGAATACATCTCTACCAAACCAGCACTCCAAGATATGCAAAGGGGACTGGTTTAAGCAGATGAAGGAAAAGAATGGGAGAGACAGGAACACAGGTACAAAGAGAAAAGATGAGTAAGTTTCTATCAGTATTATCTCTCAATGTGAATGGACTAAATGCCCCAATCAAAAGACACAGGGTAGCTGAATGGATAAGAAAACATGACCCACACATACGCTGCCTACAAGAGACCCACCTCAGAGCAAGAGACCTACACAGATTGAAAGTTAAGGGATGGAAAAAATTATTCCAGGCAAATGGGCATGGGAAAAAGGCCGGGGTTGCCATACTTGTATCAGACAAAGTAGATTTCAAAACAAAGGCCATAAAGAGAGACCCAGAGGGGCACAATACAATACTGAAAGGAAGAATCTATCAAGAAGACATCAACATTGTAAACTTATATGCTCCCAATATAGGAGCCCCCAAGTTTATAAGGAAATTTTTGGACAACTTCAAAAAAGATATAGACAGCAACACACTGAGAGTAGGGGATTTCAACACCCCATTGTCAAAAATGGACAGATCTTCCAAACAAAACATTAATAAACATATTGTGCAGCTGAATGACACACTGAATCAAATAGGCTTAACTGACATATATAGAACCTTACATCCCAAAGAAGAAAAATACACATTCTTTTCAAATGCTCATGGCAGTTTTTCAAAGACAGACCACATGATACAACACAAAGCAAACCTCAGCAAATTCAGGAAAATGGAAATAATACCAAACTTTTTCTCGGACCACAAGGCCTTGAAACTGGAAACCAACCTCAAAGAGAAACTTCCAAAACTTGCAAATTCATGGAGACTGAACAGTAGACTATTAAACAATGAATGGGTCAATAATGAGATAAGAGAAGAAATCAAAAAATTTCTGGAAACAAATGAAAATGAACAGACAACAGTCCAGAACCTATGGGACACAGCAAAGGCAGTCCTGAGAGGGAAGTTCATAGCAATACAGGCTTACCTAAAAAAGACAGAAACATTTCAAATAAAAGACGTAACACTACAACTTCAAGACAGGAGAAACAACAACAAATAAATCCCAGAGCAAGGAGAAGGAAGGAAATAGTCAAGATTAGAGCAGAACTGAATGACATAGAGATGAAAAGAGCAATTCAAAGGATCGACCAATCCAGAAGCTGGTTCTTTGAAAAGATAAATAAATCGACAAACCTTTAAGCAGACTCATCAAGCAAAAAAGGAGAGGACCCAAATTAATAATATCAGAAACGAAAGAGGAGAAATAACAACTGATAACACAGAAATACTAATGATCGTCAGAAACTACTATGAACAATTATATGCCAAGAAATTTGAAACCCTTGATGAAATGGACAAATTTAGAAAAGTATAATCTTCCAACACTGAAGGAGGAAGAAACAGAAAGCTTGAACAGACCAATAACAGCTGGGGAAATTGAAGCAGTAATCAAGAAACTCCCGGCACACAAAAGCCCAGGGCGGGGCGGTTTCAAAGGAGAATTTTATAAAACATTTAAGGAAGAGCTAACCCCTGTCCTTCTCAGACTATTCCAAAAAATCCAAGAGGAAGGAAGACTCCCAGACTCTTTTTATGAGGCCAGCATCATCCTGATCCCAAAACCAGATAAAGACCCTACAAAGAAAGAAAACTACAGGACAATTTCCCTGATGAACACAGATGCTAAAATCCTCAACAAAATATTGGCAAACCTTATCCAGCAATACATTAAGAAGATTATCCACCACGATCAACTGGGATTCATCCCAGGCATGCAGGGATGGTTCAATATACGCAAATTAGTAAACGTGATACATCACATAAATAAAAGAAAAGACAAAAACCACATGATCACCTCGATAGATGCAGAAAAAGCATTCGATAAGGTACAGCACCCATTTATGATCCAAACACTCAGCAAAATGGGAATAAATGGGGCATTCCTTAACGTAATAAAGGCCGTATATGAAAAACCTACAGCCATTATCATTCTCAACGGGCAAAAACTGAAAGCTTTCCCACTAAGATCGGGAACACGACAAGGATGTCCGCTCTCACCACTTATTTTCAACATCGTATTGGAAGTCCTAGCCACAGCGGTCAGACAAGAGAAGGAGATAAAAGGCATCCAAATAGGAAAGGAGGAAGTAAAGCTATCATTGTTTGCAGATGACATGATAGTGTACATAGAGAACCCTGTAGACTCTACCAAAAAACTCCTCAACCTAATAAGTGAATTTGGCAAAACAGCGGGATACAAAGTCAACATTCAGAAATCAAAGGCGTTTTTTGTACACCAGCAATGCAATAGAAGAAGAAGAAATCAGAGAAAAAATACCATTCGATATAGCAAGAAGAAAAATAAAGTACCTAGGCATAAATTTAACCAAAGACGTAAAAGACGTGTACGCAGAAAACTATACAACATTAAAGAAAGAAATTATGGAAGACACAAATCAATGGAAGCATATACCGTGCTCACGGATTGGAAGAATTAATACCATCAAAATGTCCATACTACCCAAAGCAATTTATAGATTCAACGCAATCCCTATTAAGATACCAATGACATATTTCACAGAAAGTGAACAGACATTTCAAAAATTTATATGGAACCATAAACGACCCCGAATAGCCTCAGCAATTTTGAGAAAGGAAAACAAAGTAGGAGGGATCACAATACCGGACATCAAACTCTACTACAAAGCCACTATACCCAAAACAATCTGGTACTGTCCAAGAACACACCCATACACCAGTGGAGCAGAGTAGAAAGCCCAGAAATAAGCCCAGGTCTGTATGGGCATCTAATATTTGACAAAGAGGGCAGAAGCATAAAATGGAACAATAATAGCCTCTTCAACACATGGTGTTGGGAGAGCTGGACGGCTACATGTAAAAAATTGAAATTGGATCACCAGCTGACACCATACCCAAAAATAAACTCAAGATGGATAAAAGAATTAAATATAAGTCGCAACACCATCAAAGTCCTAGAGGAGAACATTGGCAGGAAACTCTCAGATATCCCACGCAGCAATGTTTTCACTGATGTGTCTCCTAAAGCAAGGGACATAAAGGAAAGAATAAACAAGTGGGACCTCATCAAAATAAGAAGCTTCTGCACAGCTAAAGAAAACATCAGCAAAATGAAAAGGGAGCCAACCATATGGGAAAATATGTTCGCTAATGATACATCAGATAGAGGTTTGATCTCCAAGATATATAAAGAACTCACTCGACTCCACTCCAAGAGACAAACGATCCAATCAAAAAATGGGCAAAGGACCTGGGCAGATGCTTTTCCAAGGAGGAGATATAGAGGGCACAGAGGCATTTGAAAGGATGCTCAGCATCACTAGCCATCAGAGAAATGCAGATCAAAACCACCATGGATACCACCTCACACCGGTCAGAATGGCCATCATAAACAGATCCACAAACAACAGGTGCTGGCGAGGCTGTGGTGAAAAGAGAACCCTAGTCCACTGTTGGTGGGAATGCAGACTGGTGCAGCCACTGTGGAAAGCAAGTGTGGAATTTCCTCAAAAAGCTGAAAATGGAACTGCCTTTTGATCCAGTGATTCCCCTGCTGGGACTATACCCTAAGAATACCAAAACACCAATACAAAAGAACCTGTGCACCCCAGTGTTCATAGCAGCACAATTGACAATAGCCAAGTGTTGGAAGCAACCTAAATGCGCATCAATAGATGATTGGATCAAAAAGTAATAGTACATATACACAATGGAATACTACGCAGCAGAAAGAAAAAAAGAACTACTACACTTCGCAACAGCATGGATGGAACTGGAGAGCATCATGCTAAGTGAAATAAGCCAGGGG
Organism: Pteronotus mesoamericanus; assembly: GCF_021234165.1. Taxonomy (NCBI): domain Eukaryota; kingdom Metazoa; phylum Chordata; class Mammalia; order Chiroptera; family Mormoopidae; genus Pteronotus; species Pteronotus mesoamericanus. The sequence goes on along the minus strand of NW_026555329.1, from coordinate 43,699,196 downwards.
GCGAAAGACAAATACCATATGATCTCACCTATAAGCGGAACCTAACCAACAATACAAAGATGCAAGGAAAATAAGACCTTGGCAACACTGAAAGGAAAAGAAACCAACAGACAAGAGGGAAGGAGGGAAGGGGGGCGGGGAAAAGGAAGGAAAGGGGAAAGTCAAGGAACATATAGCAAGGACTCATGGAGAAAACCAAAGGGGAACAGCTGAGGAAGGGAGGGAGAGAGAGGGAAAGGGAAAGTGGTGGGGTGTAGGCAGAGATAAATGTATTTTTTAAAATTAATTAATTAAATATCAAAGAAATAAAGTATAATTGCACCGGGTGATAAATAAATAAACAAATAAATAGAATCTTTCAAAAAATAAAGTAAAAAAATAGATAGGCCTGTGTTTCCAAAGACAATAACACTTTTATTTATCACTCCCCTCCCTTGGGGCATAAGCATCATAAACCTGCCCGCTAGGAAAAAAAGCACTTTCCGCAAACCATTTCCAAGATCTCAAGAATTAAGACAGAAGACAAAATCTGGTAAAGGATACAAACAAATGGAATTTCTTAAAATATTTCACATCAATGGTTTATATTTCTAGATACTGCCCTGGCAATAATCACAACCAAACCACAAGGAAGGGGCCACATGAGCATTTGTCAGGAGTCCCTACCTCAATGTACCCCTTTTAAATTCCATCTACCTCCCACTAGATTTTTTATTTCAGTCTCAGACCTACTTTAGTATGATTACTGGTCTTTCCTATGTTTTTAAGATGCTCAAAAATAACAAGTATTTGAAATTCTACCATAGCCCCAAAACTATAGCAAGGTCAATTTTACTGTAGCAAGAAACAGGAAGGGAGGAAAGAGGAAGGGAGGGTCTGGGTTGGGGGGCGTGCATAGGAAAAACATAAAGCATGTTTTGAAAGAAGCGTAAGAGAAAGGGACCATGTTTAAGGACAAGAAGGGAAAAATTATCTGTCATGTGTCCTTTTTGAATGCTCTTAATATAAATTTGGGGGCAGGGGTAAAACTCAAATATCATTATTATTAATCATCTTGAAAAGAACTTTGGCCTCTCATTTTCGACATGCTCCCATGCACATAGGACATTCTAGGGTGTATATGGGAAAGCTCAGGAAATTATACGCTGAAGTCAAGAGAGTTTGTTGATATTACCAAAAACAAAAGCAAAATAAAGACAAACTATAACAAAAAGTTCAAGAGCTTATCTGTATTCTGTAATATGTACTAGCCACACTGATTTATGTCGAGCTTTGTTTCAGTGTATTGATTTTCACCAATTTAATGCTAAAGGCCTGGATGCGTTACCTCAAGAGTAACTGAGTTCATTTAGTAAAAGAGTTCAAGGTAAGCCAGAGTACTCTTACTGCAGCTAACTTCCAGGACTCAGAAATTTATTTCAATTCTCTGCCTAGTCTATGCACCAACCAGTATCCATGGGGCCTCACATGCATATTTACAATCAGCAATAAATATGTCATTGGCATTTTTAACTCAATTTTGGTTGAGGCATTTTAACATACATATTCCCTTGATTTAAAAAGCAGTAGGCAAGTGGAAAGACTATTACTTTTTTAATATTTATATTCTAAACAATTGCTGCAACCAATATTCTCTTATGTTAGTACATGCAGGGTTAAGAAATGCAGTAATAAGGTGAGAGTATGCTGAAGAGGGATTGGAGGAAAGGGAAAAATAAAAGAGAAACTAAGGTGGAGACAGTGGTAATAATAATATAATAATAAAAGCTAACACTTATTCAGTGTTTATTATGCAATGGGCACTAAGTAAGCACTTTACATATGTGAACTTATTTTAATCACAGCAATTTTAGGGGACAAGCACTGGTATTATCCTCATTTAATAAATGAGAAAACTGAGGCATAGAACCATCTTAAGACTTGCCCAAGGGCCTCAACTGAGTAACATATTAAGAGTTTAAAACTTCAGTGGTCCAGCTTCAGAGTCCATATTCCCAACCAGTGCCCTATAAGCCTAAACAGGATTACTAAATGGAAAGAAGTTAATTCAACAAAACCTTAAAATTTTTTTTAAAATAACAGGTTTTTCCTTTAAAGGAAAAATATATATTTTGAATGCATATTAAAATGTTCTACCTAATAAACACAATATAAATTTCAATGTGTACTTGGAAACAGGTAACAAGTACAATTACAAGCATTAGAAGTGAATATAAAAAAGTCTTCTCTGGAAAGATGGAGCATGGTATTTTAAAGGACTAAGAGGTCCTATTTCTAGCACAGCTCATGAACCCACAGTGCCATCCAGTGATAAAGTAGGTGAATCACGTGTACATCCTATTCTGCAAGTTACCATAATCTTTTCTGTAACTCATCCAGAATTTTTACATTAAAAAAGAAGACTAACATTAGTAACAACCAGCTTTCATCTCCACTCTACGGAATCAATTACTTTTGACAGCACAAAATTTTTTAGAGCTGCAGACAGGGTGAGAAGCAAATGTTTGGGCGGTCAGTGTAAATATTGGCTGCTTTTATTCTACTACATTTGTGAAATTACCCTACATTTATATTTCCCCCATTATTTCTTAATTAAACATTTGACTTTTATAAGACCAATCCAAACTATTACCTTGAAAGGCAAGAAAGGTTGCTAATAATTTACTAGAGTACTTCATTTTCCTCAAGAAATAATTCACTTCATTTTCCTCGAGAAATAATTCAAACTATTTATTGATACGATTTTAGTCACCCAGTAAGGATATAACATTATTACCATACAGGCTATTTCAGTGTACTCCAGGATATCCTTTCAGTTAGTGGATTATGGAGGTTAGAAACAGTCAATGAGGAGGGCTGAAACACCTTGTCCAAACAGCAAAGCAAACTGTGGGTAGTTCCCCATCAGTAGCATCTGCATTATAGAATCTACAAAAGGATGCAGAAATTAGCATATGGTGGAGGAGACACATGATTGGTGTAGGGAGGATAGCTGGGCAAGCATCAAATGAGGCAAAATTTATCTGTAGACCTAAATAGACAGTAATTACTTTTTCAAAATTCTCAGAGAATGTTTACATTGGGACTTATGGAATTATAAAGTTTAGTTTTCATGCAACACCATATTATAACTAATTATATTACTAAGACAAAATAATTATGTAGGTCCCTAGAAGTAATTCAAAAAAGATCAGTGAGCTCTTTTTTTTAAATTTTTTATTTGTTGATTTTAGAGAAAGAAAGGAACGGAAAGGGGAAAAAACATAGATTTGTTGTTCCGCTTATTCATGCATTTATTGCTTGATTCTTGTATGTGCCCTGATAGGGATCAAACTCTTGGTATATCAGGAAGATGTTCCAACCAACTGAGCTACCCAGCTGGGGCTGGAGTTATCAGTGAGTTCTTTCAATGAGATTTTTCCCTGAAATACTCACCAAACTTTTTAATAGTAGTTATTGCTGAAAGGTGAATTACCAAAAAAGAATTTCTAAGGTATATATTTGTATGTTTTTAGCATGTTTTTCGTGCATATGTATTTCTTTTGTAAAAACTGTTGAAAAGTCCTGTGTTTCATTCCATTAAAGTCATTAGGAAGAAATACAGAATGATAAAATATTTGTCTGTTTTCTATACACATCTTATACATTCCAATTGTTACGTAATTGATATTTTAACATACACTAATAAACACAATTTTGCTGAAATTAACAAGTACCCTTCCCCACAGAACTACTTACAAATCTAAGTATTCTGTAAATTATATTTTCTCATTAGCAGCTAAGCCATTTTTAAATTTTTTCCATTTTTAAAATGCCATGATTGATAACTTGCCTATGGGAGTAAATATGATTAAAAAGACATGTGTCAACTCTGGTCATCAATATGTAAGAAGTGGAATCTGACTTGAGGTTCATGTCTGTGGCTACCAGAATGTCCCTCTCTGTAGCTGTTTCCCTTCAAGTCAAGGGTTAAGTATAAAGACGTCCCACACTCTTTATAACTGCAAATCATACTGACCAGTCAGCTGCTGGTTTTCAGTTAGTTGAAATCATCATTGCTAAAGTTATATGTACCAAACAGTCATAAAGACTTAAAGTTGTTTTTAACCACTCTATGTTCTTCTAGTTTAGTTTCGTGTCCAGCTAAAAGACTAATGGGGCTTAACTAGAACAAAGACCTAGAGTACACATTGATGTCTGTAATTAAGCCCACAGGCCACGCAAAAATACCTGCTATGTGTATGGCAAGTCTTGAATAAAAATTACTTGGGGGAATTTTAGTGCCATTTATATTTAAGAGTGTTAAGATGATATGTGGAAGAGATACATTACAAATTTACTCTAAGAAATACTTTTTTAAATTGTGACCCACAGATCTCCTACATCAGAGTCACTTGGGTGCTGCTTCAAAACACAAGCTCCAACGTTCTACCCCAGACCTACCAGATCCAATGAATAACAGTGTGAGGCCACCCACCTCCATCTCCCACCCTCAATCCTACCTTCTTTAGGTTTGTCTATGGTCCTTTATGTATGTTCCTTGATGACCCTTCCCCTTCTTTTCCTCATTATCCCCCTCCACCCTCCCCTCTGGTTACTGTCAGTTTGTTCTTTATTTCAGTGTCTCTGGTTATATTTTGTTTGCTTATTTGTTTTGTTGATTAGGTTCCACTTACAGGTGAGATCATATGGTATTTGTCTTTTACCACCTGGCTTATTTCACTTAGCATAATGCTCTCCGGTTCCATCCCTGCTGTCGCGAAGGGTAGGAGCTTCTTCTTTCCTTCTCCTGCATGGTATTCCATTGTGTAAACATACCATAGTTTTTTGATCCACCCACTTACTGATGGGCACTTAGTGGTGGGGGAAAATGGAGAGAACTGTGCTTGAAAAACAATTTAAAAAAATGTGAATGCTGGGGGGAAAAAAAGTGTGAGGCCAGCCCAAACTAACACCCAACACAATGCCTTAAGAGAAAGTGATTTCAGCCTGGTCAGGTGGCTCAGTGGGTTGGAGCCAAAAGGCTGAGGGTTCAATTCCCAGTCAGGGCACATACCGAGGTTGCAGGTTCTAGCCCATTTGGGGTACATGTGGGAAGAAAATGATTGCTGTTTCTCTCTCACATCAATGTTTCTCTCTCCCCCTCCCCCTTTCTCTCTCTAAAATCAATAAGCATATCCTTGGATAAGAAAAAAAAAGACCAGGGAATCTGGGGGGTTTTTTAAAAGATTTTATTTATTTATTTTTAGAGAGGGGAAGGGAGGAAGAAAGGGAGGGAGAAAAACATCAATGTGGGGTTGCCTCTCATGCACCCCTTGTTGGCCCGCAACCCAGGCATGTATGCTGACCGGGAATCAAACCAGCAACCCTTTGGTTCACAGGCTGATGCTCAGTCCACTGAGCCAAAGCAGCCAGGGCTGTTGTATTTTTATTTATAAAAACAAACTCCGTAGACCACTACACACCTATTAGAATAACCAATACCCAAAACGCTGGCAATACCAAATGCTGGAGAGCATGTGGAGCATTGGGAACTCTCATTCACTGTTGGTGGGAATGCAAATGGTACAGCTACTATGGAAGACAGTTTGGTGGTTTCCTACAAAACTAAATATAACCTTATCATATGATCCAGCAATTGGGAGCCTTGGTATTTACCCAAAGATTTTGAAAACTTTCATTCAATCAAAAACCTGCATGTGTATATTTAGAATACCTTTTCTTAACTGCCAAAACAGCTTTATTTTAACTACCAAAACTTTGGTTATTCATAATTACCACAACTCTGGTACATCCAGATAATAGAATACCACCCAGCACTAAAAAGAAATGTACTATCAAGCTATGAAAAGACATGAAGAAACATTAAATGCATATTACAAAGTGAATGCAATATGAAAAGGCTACATACCATATGACTCCAACTATATGACAACCTGGGAAAGACAAAACTACAGAGTGAAAGGATCAGTGGTTGTGGGGCAGTGTAAAGTGGGGAATGAATAGGGAAACACAGAGGATTTTTAGGGCATTGAAAATACTCTCTATGATATTTTTTAATTTACTGATTGATTTTAGAAAGAAAGAGTGAAAAACATTGATTTGTTTTTCCACTTATTTATGCATTCATTGGTTGCTTCTTGTATGTGTCCAGACCAGAAATCAAATCAGAATCTTTGGCAAATTGGGACAATACTCTAACCAACTGAGCTACCTGGCCAGGGCTGTTTTTAATTAAAAAAAAAGAAAATTTAGGTATGATATTACAATAATGGACCTAAATCATTATACTTTTATCTGAACCTACAGAATGCCCAACACCAGAAGTGAAACTTAAGTTAAACTATGAACTTTGAGTGACTATGACATGTCAATGTAGTTTCATCCTTGGTAAAAAAAGTACCATTCTGATGAGTGATGGTGACAATGGATAGGAGCAGGAAATATATGAGAAATCTCTACTTTCTCTCAATTTTGTTGTAAACTTAAAACTGCCCTAAAAATATAAGTTAAAACAAAACTTCCTAGTGATTTTCATACATCATAAGTTTGGAAATCATTTTATGGAACAGCAGTTCTCAAATACTACAGAACATTGGAAGCATCTGGAGAGCTTTTAAAAATCCCAATACTCAGTCTATACCCTATACCAATTAAACCAGAATCTCTGGGAGAGGAACACAGGCAGCAGTTTTAGAAACTTCCCAAGTGACTTCAATATGCAGCCAAGTTTGAGGACTGGTTATAAAAACTCAATGTATGCACCCTGGCCAAGTAGTTTAGTTGGTTAGGCGTCCTCCTGATACATGAAGTTTGCAGGTTCGATCCCCAGTCAGGGTTCATACAAGAAACAACCAATGAATGCATGAATAAGTGGACAGTAGACCTCTTTCTCTCCCTCACTCTCTCTCTCACCCTTCTTTTCTCTAAGTCAATAAATACTTTTTTGAAAAAGTCTCAACATACAGCTCAGAACAAAATACAGTCTTTCTGGGTGTCAAGACATACTCAACTTGCGATTTTTAACAATGACAACAAAAATGTTTAATACCCAGATAGTCAGTCATGAGGCAACAAATAAGACCTAACAAGCTGCCATAGAAAGAACTGTGAAATATGATTTAAACATAGAAAATTTCTCGTTACTAATATGACAACGTACAAAAGGGAAGAGATTACAGATTATTTCAGTCAAATAAAAAGTAGATGTATTAAGTTCAACCTTCAAAGACAGAACGCTTATGATTTAAATATTGCAAATCAGTTTCATTGTATAATTTGATGGAGGAAGCGACTAATATTGTACATTCTTAAATACTATTACAAATCAAAGTGCAACAGTTTGGGGACATTTAGAAGGTGCTGAAGCAGAACATGTATAAAAAACAAACTAGATTTTCAATAAGTTACAAATGTCAAAGGAAAAAATGACTCAGTGGGCTGCTTTGTCAAGTCCTCCGGTCTTCCTTTAGTGGCTTACAAGATAGTATGCTACTAACTTGAAACAATATGTATGAACATAGTGAACCTGAAAGTATAGTCACAGAATTTTGAAAGCATTTCTCTAGTCAAAGAAGTACAAATTTCAGACTCAAACTGGAACTACAACTACAGATTATACAGAAGACAAAAGGAGAATGTACTCATTTTACTCATTTGTGGTCTGGCTTCAGTTCAATAGAATCAAAATATTAAAAAATTACAGAGCTTTTTGGTGAAAAGGAAATCATTTCAAATAAGACTCAATGATTTATGTGATTTCAAATCATGTTTTAAGTTTCTGCAGCTTCCTTTAGAGAAAACCTCAAAATGTATCTGTATTATCATCTAATTCTATAAGGGTGGTACAGTTTCAGGAAGAACTGATTGAACTGAAAACAAACTATGCCACCAAGAAGACACAGGGTTACTTGAATTTTAAAGCTACCCTGAAATTTCTGGTAGTTGCTTCTCAGCAATGTTTTAGTCCTCTGCCCCTATGGAAATCAATCTTAAAATATAAAACTGCTAACATTAAAAATGAGTACCTTAATCTGTGATGTAAAACTTGAATCAGAATTATTATAGTTCTACATTTGCACAGAACATGAGTTCTTTAACACTGACAAAAATTTATATAGAATAGCAAAGTTTCTATAGCCAATTCTGACTGCTAAGGTGGAGAAGCAGTTTCCTATTGTTGCTGTTACATATAACCCCAAATTAGTGGCTTACACATATTATTTTATAGTCCTATAAGATCAGACGTCTAAAATTCCTCTCACTGGGCTAATGTCAAAGGGTCAGCCAGGCTGGTTCATTCTGGAGACTCTAAATGAAAACTTTTTTCCTTGCCCATTCTAATTTTTAGAAGCTGTCTGCATTCCTTAGGTATATGGTCCTTTTTCTCACTCATTCCACCTTCTTGTACCATTGTTACATTTTAGACTATTGACTATCTTCCTGCCTCTCTCTTAAGAAGACATTTGTACTTACATTAGGCCCACCCTGAAGCAGGATAATCTTCCCAAATCAAAATCCTTCAATAAGCCACATCTACAAAGTTCCCTTTGCCATGTAAGGTAACACAGTCACAGGTTCTGAGTATAATAAGGACACTGACATCAATCAGGGCCATTATTTGCTTTAGCACAGGTAGTAGCAGGGAAAGAGTAGAGAGTGGACATAATCATAGTTAAACATTACTTTTAGTTTCCAATACAAGTGGGTAAGGAAGAAAGGAACTACATTTCACCCCAAAACAACAGAATATATATTTTTTCAAGCATTTCTCAGGATGAACCACCACATATTACGCCACAAAATAAGTCTCAATTGATTGAAGAAGACTGAAATCATACCAAGCACCTTCTCTAACCAAAATAGTATGAAACTAAACATCAATTACAAGAAGAAAACAACAACAACAACAAAAAAACACAACAAGCATGGAGGGTAAACTGCATGGTCATAAAAAATGAAAGGATCATCAAGACCAAAGAAGAAATAAAAAGATAACTTCAGACAAATGAAACTTAAAACACAATGACCCAAAATCTATGGGACATAGCCAAAACAGATTTAAGAGGGAAATAAATAGAAATACAGTCATATGTCAGGAAATAAAACAAATCTCAAATAATTGAATCTTACATCTAAAGTATCTAGAAAAACAACAAACAATGCCCAAAAGGAGTAGAAAGAAAGATATAAAAAAGATCAAAGTGGAAATAAATGAATCAGAATCTAAAAAAAATACAGCCCTGGCCAGGTGGCAAAGTTGGTTGGAGCATCACCCCATAAACCAAAACGCTGTGGGTTTGAACCCAGTCTGGGCACAAACCTATGTTGCTGGTTTTATCCACAGTTGGGGCATGTATGGCAGAAAACCAATCAATGTTTCTCTCACATCAAAGCTCCATATTCTCCTCCCCCCCCCCCCGCCCACTAAGTAAATAAATAAATCCTAGGTTGAGGATTCAAAATATGTAAAATACAAACATTTTTAGAAAAATACCAGATATTTATATGTTAATATATTAGAAAATCTTGAAACAATGGATAAATTCCTACAAACATACAATCTTCCTAGACTGAATCAAGAAGAAACAGAAAATCTGAACAGACTGGTAGTTAGCTGCTAATGAAACTGAACCAGGAATAATAATTAAAAAAAAAAAAAAAAAAAACACTTTAAAAAGCAAAAGTTCTGGACCAGATGGCTTCACAGGAGAATTTTACTAAACATTTAAAGAACACCTATCCTTCTCAAACTATTCCAAATAATTTATGAGAAGGTAAGGCTCCCAAGTTCATTTTAATGGGCCAAAATTACCCTGATTCCAAACACAAAGAAAAATATTTTTAAAAAATTATAGACCAATATCCCTCATAAACATATTTGTAAAATTCTAAAACAAAATACTAACAAACCAAATTCAGCAATACATTAAAGAGATCATACACCATGATAAAGTGGACTTTAATCCAGGATGCAAGATTAATTCAATACCTACAAGTCAATTAACATGATATACCACATAAACATAATGAAAGATAAAAGTCAATGATCATTTCAAGAAATACAAAATAAGCATTTGAAGATATCCAGCATCCACTTATGATAAAAACCCTCAGCAAAGTGGGAGTAGAGGAAACATACCCCAAAATAATAAAATCCATGTATGACACACCAGCAGCTAACATAATACTCAACAGTAAAAAGCTAAAACATTTTCTTTATCAGGTACAAGGCAAGAATCTCCCCTTTCACCAATTCTATTCAACACAGTATTGATAGCCCAGCCACAACAATCAAACCATAAAAAGAAATGAAAGGCATGCAAATTGAAAAGGGAGAAGTAAAACTGTCACTTGCAGATGACATGATACTATAGAAAACCCTAAGGAAACTACCAAAAACTATTAGAACAGATAAATAAATTCAGTAAAGTAGCAGGATACAAAATTAATATTCAGAAATCAGTTGCATTTTTAAACACCTATAATGAACTACCAGAAAAGAGAAATTAATAAAACAATCCCATTTACAACTACATAAAAAAAGTTAACCTAGAAATAAGTTTAACCAGGAGGTAAAATATCCGTACTCAAAAACCTATAAGACATTCAAGAAAGAAACTGAAGAAGATACAAATAAGTGGGAGCATACACATACTCTGGATAGGAAGAATTAACACCATTACTTCCCAGAAGCATTCACCATGCTCATGGATAGGAAGAATTAGCATTATTATTTTCCAAAGCAATCTGTAGATTCAGTGCATTCCCTATCAAAATACCATGGTCATTTTTTACAGAACTAGAACAAATAATCCTAAAATTTATATGGAACTACAAAAGACGCCGAATAGACAAAGTAATCTTCAGAAATAAGGACAAGCTGGAGGTATCACAAGACCTGATATAAAAACTATGCAAGCCTATCATAATCAAAACCACATATGTGGTTGTATGGTATTGGCGTAAAAACAGACATATGTCTCAATGAAACAGAATGGAGAGCCCAGAAATAAACCCACACCTAAGTGGCCGATTAATCTATGATGAAGGAGAAAAGAATAAATGGGGTAAAGGCAAACTATTAAATAAATCACCTTGGGAAAACTGGACAGACACATACAAAAAAATAAAAATAAAACTAGATGGCTTTCTTACATCACATACAATAAAAACTCAAAATGGATTAGAGACATAAACACACACACACACATCAAGCTTAATGCAAAATTTGATGCAGATTTCATTCTACTCACAAAGTCATTTTTTGTATTCTAATGTATTTTATTTTTAAGTATATTTTATTGATTATGCTGTTACAGTTGTCCCAATTTTTTTCCCTTTGCCCCCTCCACCTGGTACCCCGCTTCCCTCCAGCGATTCTCCCCTGTCCCATTACTACAGGTCCACGGGTTCTTCATGTAACTTCTTTGGCTTCTGTCTTTCCTACACTATGGCTTCTCCCTTTCCTACACCACTGTTAACATCTCCTTATCTATTGTGTTCCTACCAATTATTTTTCTTGATCCCTAAACCATTAACCCTTTCCTCTCCCTTTCCCCTCTCAGCTAATAACCCTCAAAATGATCCCCATGATTCTGTTCCTGTTCTGGTTGTTTGCTTAGTCTGTTGAATAAGGGTTTCAACAGACTATCAAAACTGTTGAATAAGGGTTTCTGCCATAAAAGCAATGAAAATGCCAGCGAAATTCTCAAAATTAACTTATTTTAGAACTCTGAAAATTAATCAAAGCCATCAAACAACTAATGAATAATTATTTAAGGAAAGTGACTGAATTTAAGTAAAAACATAAAGCTTTATGATGCCTTAATTTGCCATAGTACCATCCACCTCTCCCAACTTCTTGGTAACTTTGAAAAACCAACAGCAAGTAGTTATGAATACCAGCAACCTCGAAGCCACTGAAGGGAGCAGAACAAGTTTGAGGCTTATTTAAAAGCCTCATCAACAGAAAACTGTCACTATTTTTCCTGTCTGGCACTGCCCTGCAAAAGTCCCATTTTCACATTTGCTTTATTGGACTTGCCCCAGAGCTTGGCACAAAAAGTCCTATTTAGAGGATATTTGTGCAGAACAATCAGCAGTAACTGTTAAACATCACAGCTAGCCATGGTGACAATAACAATTGGAACAAACAAAAGGCTGACCAAAGACAAAAGGAAACAGTAAAAAATTTCCATAGGAAATATTAAAGAGCTCCAACATGTTCCTGGAATTTAAAAGGCCACATGTCTATGCAGTGCTGTGTCCATGCACAAAAACAAACTGAGAAGGTTTAATATTTCATTTTTAGCCAACCTTGCTATTCTGCACAAGCATGAAGTGAAAGCTAAGATCAAGTTGTAAACTCTGCCCCTACACATACATACACAGTATGTCATCAAAAGCTAGGAGGTACATTGGTTCAAAGCAGTTAAATATTCTTTGCCTAATCAGCAGCTGACAACTAAGCCAACTGAACACAGACTTCAGTGTCTACACAAGACAAAGGATAAAGGCTTTATAGAATTCATTTAGAAAAGTCACTAAACAACGACAGCAAACCCTTGGGCAGGGGAGATATTTAAATTCCACAGTTCCTACATTCAAAATTTATTTATCTAAAATATACAGTTTTTGCCTTAGCTGGATAGTTCAGTTGGTTAGAATGTCATCCCAATATGCCAAGGTTGAAGGTTCGATCCTCGGTCAAGGCACCAATGAATCCATAAATAAGTGGAGCAACCAATCAATGTCTGCCTGTCTATCTGTCTGTCTCTCTCCTTCCCTCCCTTTCACCCCCCACCCTCCCTCTTCTCATCAAATCAATAAATTAAAAAGATAAAATCAAATAAAATACACTTTCAACCAAAAAAAAAAAAAAAAGACATGCAAAGAAACAGGAACTTATGGCCATGATGAGGGTAGAAGTAGAAATCAGTCAATAGAAACTGTCTTTGAGGAAAATCAAGTGTTTTACTTACTAGACAGACTTTAAGTTAGCTCCTATAAAATATGTATTAAGACCTGAAAGAACCACTGTCCAAACAATTATTAAAGGAAAGTGTGACAATAACTATGAGACTGAAGTCCCCAAGGAGAGGATGGAATAAAAGTGGAAGAATAAATATTTGGAAAAGTAATGACCAAAACTTTACAAATTTTTTAAATACATTAAATTACACATCCAAGAAGTTCAGCAAACTCTAAGCAGGATACAATCAAAGCAATCCAAGTCTAGACACATCAAAAACAAACTCAAAAGACTAAGACAAAGATTCTTTAAAGTAGCAGGAGTGAATCAACTCATCACATGCCACAGATCATCCATAGATTAACACCTGATTTCTCATTAGAAATCATAGACGTCAGAGAGCAATGAAATAACATATTCAAAGTGCTGGGGCAAGATGGGCACTGTCAACTAAGAATTCTGTATCTGATAAAACTATCCTTTCAGAGGGCACAGTGGGCATTGCATATTTTTATGTGAGAGCACAATGAGGGGGGAAAAAGGCCTTTTAACTAGTAGTATCAATAATTACTAATGAGAGAATGTCTCAAAGGAGAAGAGAGTAATAAAATGGGAAACAAATTTCATTGTCATCTAATTCACATAGATCTATTGTTAGTTACTTTAAAACAATTTGGTGCTTCTAAAATGTTTCAAAAACAGAACCATGATTTGTATTGCAGTAACCTGTATTGACTCCAACCAACAGTAAAAATAATAAATTATCTAAAATATTTTGTAGTGTGGTCACTTGATTTTTTTTCATTTTGTGAGTGTGTCTTTAGCTTCCTGGTTGCTCATCTTAATATTAGATATTAAATATAAATATCCACTTGTCGTCGTTGAACTTAACAGTGAGAGGCCTTAGTGAAAATGCTAGTTAAAGAATGGAAATTGGACAAGGATTAAAAATTGGCAGCAAGGTACTAAAGTTTGTCAGGCTGACAAGGGCCTCCAAGGCAGAAGTGCATAGCGCTCCTCAAAATAGAGAGGTTCAAATGTAAACTGACAATTCCCTGACTTCTTGAATTTTCTTATATTTTTTAAAGTATACTTTATTTACTATGCTATTACAGCTGTCCCATTTTTTTCTCTCCTTTATTCCTCTCAGCCTTGCACCCCTCCTCCCACCAGCATTCCCCACCCTTTAGTTCATGTCCATGGATCATACATGTAAGTTCTTTGACTTCTCCATTTCCTATACAACCTCCCCCTGTCTATTTTGTACCTACCATAAATGCTTCTTATTCCCTGTACCTTTTCCCCCCATTCTCTCCCCTCTCCCTTCCCACTGATAACCCTCCATGTGATCTTCATTTCTGTGATTCTGTTCCTTTTCTAGTTGTTTGCTTGGTTTGTTTTGTTTTTAGGTTCACTTGTTGATAGTTGTGAGTTTGTTGTCATTTTACTGTTCATAGTTTTGATCTTCTAATGTTTCTAAGATAAGTCTCTTTAATATTTCATGTAATAAGGGCTTGGTGATGATGAACTTCTTTAACCTGACCTTATCTGGGAATCACTTTACCTGCCCTCCCATTCTAAATGATAGTTTTGCTGGATAGAGTAATCCTGGATGTAGGTCCTTGCTTTCATGACTGAGTATTTCTTTCCAGCCCCTTCTTGCCTGTAAGGTTTCTTTTGAAAAATCAGCTGATCGTCTTATGGGAACTCCTTTGTAGGTAACTGTCTCCTTTTCTCTTGCTGCTTTTAAGATTCTCTCCTTATCTTCAATCTTGGGTAATGCAAATATGATATGCCTTGGTGTGTGCTTCCCTGGATCCAACTCCATTGGGACTTTCTGAGCTTCTTGGACTTCTTCAAAGTCTATTTCTTTCACCAGATTGGGGAAGTTCTCTTCATTAAATTGAAACATTTGTTCAATTTCTTGCTCTTCCTCTTCTCCTTCTGGCACCCCTATGATTCAGATGTGGAACATTTATATTTGTCCCAAAGGTTCCTAAGCTTCTCCTCATTTTCTTGAATTTATTTCTTCCTTATTGTTGATCTGAGTTCCAGTTTCCTTCTCTTCACTCTTGGTTCCCTGTGAATTTTCCTTTGTTTCACTTTGCACAGCCTTCACTTTCTCCTCTATTTTGTAACCAACACTCAACCATTTCTCTGAGCATCCTGATTACCGGTGTTTAATTCTGCGTCTGCTAGGCTGGCTATCTCTTCATCGCTTAGTTGTATTTTTTCTGGAGTTTTGATCTGTTCTTTCATTTGGGCCATATTTCTTTGTCTCAGTGTTCCCGTTATGTTGTAAGCGGTAGAGCATTAGGTATTCACCAGGGCGGGGCAAAGCACGTTGCTGCATTGTGGCGCTCTATGTGTGGGAGGGGTCAGAGAGGGAACAGTGCTGCTCACTCAGGTCTTGCCCAGCTTTCAGTCACTTTCGCTGTTACCCACAAGCAAATTGGTTCCTTCTAGAGCTGATTCCCAGGTAGATGGAATTTAGTACACTCTAGAATCCTGTGAGTCTCTCCAATGAACTCTCCTGTGAGGCTAAGAGTTTCTCCTACCACCACAACCTGCAAAGGTTTATAAGGCTTTCTTTTCCCACGCTGGAACCCTGGGTCGCACGGTCTGTGTTGCTCCCCAGTTGTTCCTGCCAGTTTATCCGCACACAAATGTGGGACTTCCCGCCACTGTTTCACCCACCCAGTCCTCCACCCTCCACCTTGGCATGTGCCTTCTCTGCCCCAGTTGCCCATCTCCGCCCCTCCTACAAGTCTGGATGAATGTTTCTTCTTTAACTTTTTGGTGATTGGATTTCCATATAGTTTGAATTTATGGCAGTTCTGGTTGGTTTTTGTTTTTAAATTTGTTGTCCTTCTTTTGGTTGTGCAAGGAAGCAAAGTGTATCTATCTATACCTCCATCTTGGCGGAAGTTGAAAGAGCGAACTTTCTTATATTTTTTCTTTCTTTCCTCTCTTGCTCCATTGTCTCAACTTCCTTGGTCATTCACTGCTGCCTCCCTACCTTTCCACCTTCTACTCACCCTTGAGCATAATCTCAGCTTTCAGCCGCCACTTCCTTCTTGGATGCACAATTGTCTTTTTTCACAGATTTGGCACATTCCATAGCTCACTTACAAATTAAGCATAGTGCCTTAGGACCATAATAATTTAGAGGTTACTCAAAAGTGTTCTAATTTTAATTTCTTTTAAAATCAAAAGAAAAAAAATGAATGCACAAAATAAATTAAATTATATTCTATTCACCTTTATATCAAAGCAATTATGTCTTAATATTTTTATAGAGGAAAGAACCCACAAAGACAAAATTTTCTAAGGCCCACAGAAGTCATATTTGGCCCTGAATTCCTCTGTGTCAATCCAGCCCTACATCTCTCCCTACTCAAACTGGTCCAGTCTAGCCTCATGGGTAACACTCAGAAAAGAGGTAACTGCATGAGTATTTATTTCAAAATGTGATTTATAGTGATGATTGCATTACTCACTAAATTTACTAAAAAGTATCATCACTTGAAACAGGGTCAATATTATGGTATGTGAAGTACACCTCATTAAAATTGTTTTTTAAAGTTTAGAGAATAACAAAGAAAAGCAGAAACATAGTTGCATGTAAAGACACACAAAGATAAATCTAAGATTACTATATTTGATATTCAAAAGTTTATCCACAAAAATGTGCTAAAATAATGAGTTAAAATTTTATGTGCCCTCAAAATGGCCAATATTACAAACATGGAGGAAGGATAATGACAACAAAAATGCCAAAGCATACTGTACATGAAAAGAATTACTGAAGTTTGATGCTAAAAAGACTAACTCATTGTTGTAGTATTTATGAGAGCCTGGTTGCAATTAAATACAGGAAGGATATTAAAACCTCCAATAGATATTTCTGTAAGCCACAACAGAAGAATAAAAGCAACAGAATAATTGGAACCACATCCCAACCCACTTCCTTGTTATTTACCAATATCATCTAAAGAATACTGTTTAGATGTTGATGTTAGTCAATCTTCAGTTGACAACTTTAAATCACATTAGAACTAAAAAATATCAAAGAATTTTATGACAAGGGTTAAATGTTTATAGCAATGAAACTACAAAGAAATTTGAGGCCCACTGAAAACCACATCCAGGCCATTGTCATATCTGTACAATGTAATGGTTTTATTGTGATTGAGGCAATAATCTCTGAGTTAATAATTAGCTACTATTCAAATCAAGTGTAATTTGTCTATTGTATACTAGATCACTTTTAAGACAGGAAGTACAAAATTACACTTTTAGCTACTGACATTGAATGTTACAATCATTCATTTATAATACTATTTAATGCAATCAAAATGAATAGAACAGTATATTTTTTACTACTGTATGAAATCACTATCACTTTCGAGGCAGCTAAAATTAAGTGCAAGTGTCATCAACTTAGTGCATGTGAACATTTATATAAAAAACAAAATGAATACATCTTTAAAAGGTGAAGTTTCCTATTATGTTACTTTGAAAACTATCTGGAAATAGCACTTCTCATTTATATAAAGCAAATTTTAATCATTTTGTGGTTTTGTTTTTAGATATGGAATCTGTAAATGTTATTTTAAATTGAAAGACTAAGTGAAGTTAGTCAAGATTTCTGTATTACGAAAAGTTGTAATAATTATGATAAAATCATTGTCAATAACCAACTTTTTAATTTCAGCACATTTATAACACTGTGAAACATTATTTCAATAACATACTAAAATTAATGCTACTCATCAGTAGAATACTTTCAATTTACAGAAATTTTTCATATCCTTTATTGCAGTACATCCTTAAAACAACACAGTATATATTAGTATATTGAACATTTGTAGTTGGTTGTCCAATGTCCATTTCCCCTTCCTCTGACCAAAAAATAACCACATCATTCTTTGGGGGAATCACCTCTACATAGTTACTTACAGTCCTATGATTTGAGTGGAGTTAACCACAATGCTAGTAGCAGGAATGGCTTAAGGCAACCAATATGCTGTGTCTTTCAGGCTTCATTAATTGATTCAACAATGGTGACTTAGCTCAGAGGACATATATGGTCTTGTTTTCTGGGACTTATATGAAAGAGGACTTGTTTTTTCTTTCACAAGAATTATCAAAAGATTCTGAAACTCTCCTCAGTGGTACAATATAAAGATGTAAAATTTGCAATAAGAACTGCTACAACTTTAGCTCCTCAGAATGAAGAATGGAGGAAAAGGGCAAAACAGCGAGAAAGGAAGAGAAAAGAGAATAGGAGTAAAAACAAAAAAGTAAAGAAAGACAAGTGAGTAAAATAAAAAGAGAAAAGAGATGCCTAAAGCTAAAGAAGCACACAGAAGAAGAAAAGAGAGAGTCCAGATACAAGGAATAGGGCATGTGCAAGAATCAGAGAAATACAGGGTGGTAGTGGGTTCAATGAATAAGAATGTTCTTATCATCCACTGCCTTGCACTGCAGGTAGGCTTCAGTATAAATGATCACCTGAACCACTGCCATTGGAAACTCTCTAACACTGCTTACAGCTCAGAAGGCTATTTTGAAGGCAGCAGCTATAGCCAGTATCCAAGCAGAAATAGTCTTTGGTTGAAAAAACTATCACCTAACAGAATTTAGAGAGAGAAAACAGAAGCCTGCAGAGGTTAAAATTCAGATTAGTAAGCATACTATTCAAAGCCCTTAATAGTCTCCACCTACCACATTCTCTAACCTTGTTAGAGAGCCACACAGAAGTATATATCACCTACAACTATACCATGCAACCCGGCCACCTCTACTAGTAAACCTTAAATGTATATGTCACCTCCCACTCCAAGCCAGCTAGCACAGAGCCTGGGATTCACAGACCGCACAGTTGAGTAAAGCTGAAAAAAAAACTTAGTCATCCTTTGGCTTCAAATTCTACTTTTCTCAAAATTTCCATATTTAAACAGAAACATTAGTCCATTAGGTTAAATTCCATATTTCTCATTCTCTAGATCTAAACATGGATAGAAAATAACTCAGAAGGGCCCACTTTATTGCACTATTTTATTATGGCTCTTGTCACACTGGGCAGGGGAGGTTTTGAATGTGCTTCTTTGTCACTGAGTGTTCTTTTCTCCCTCTGACTCTTAATCAATTTGCTTTCTACCCTGGAGCTTCACCACAGAAAAGCTAAAGTACCTTTGGCCCCTCAGGAGGCACAGTTCTTCTGTGACACTGTTGGTCAAAAAGATCAAACTCTCTTAGCCTCATTTTCCTTATAAGTAAAATGGAAATAAAAATTCCTTCCCTACCTACCTACCTTAAGTGGTTATTATGAGGATCATATGAAACAGATGTGAAAAGGCACAGCCCTAAAATAAGGCATAAGAGATTTTACAATAGCCAAGTGGTGAAAACAAACCAAGTGTCATTCAATAGATGCGGGATAAAGAAAATGTGATACACACACATATTCACATATATAAACAGTTGGCCCTTGAACAACATGAGGTTACAAGTGTGAACCCCACTACCACACACTATACCCTCCCACTCCATCACACATACATAGTTGAAAATCGAGAGGAATTAAGATGGCGGAGGAGTGAGTGGAAATCACGCTGACCTCCTCCCAGGACCAACCTGGAATTACAACTAAATTCTGGAGAAATCACCTAGAACAAACAACTGAACAATAGCAAGAGGAGTCTTGTAACCTCAGAGACAAAAGAATCAGCTTTAGCACAATCTAACTGGAAAGGAATGCAGTACAGACATGAGAAGGCGGACAGGGCGTCCACGGGCGGCAGCACCAGAAGGATATTGAAATGGCCAGCTGGATCCTCCTGAGAAGAGCAGGGTCTAAACCAAAAGTGGGGATCTCTAGCCCACAGCACCAGAGCACAAAAAGTATACAGAAAACAGCCAGCTGCGAAAAGCGGCAGGGTTGCTCTCTAACAGAGACAGGCAGCTGGAGACGCAAAGAACCGTTTAAAGGGGCAACACAAAATTTTTATTTGCAGCCACTTACCTTGGTCTCCAGCAAAGGCAGGAGCAGAGAAGCCTAGAGACACCTGAGGAGAGACTAGAGAAGGAGGCTTTGGGGAGAGAACTGAGAGAGTAGCTGGCAAGAAGAAGATCTCAGTGCTGACTCATCCTCTATGCGGCAGCAGCCATCTTGCTCAGGCAGAGTCCACGCCCCCATGAGCAGCACCTGCGACAAAGGACCTACTAGCGACTCCCCCAGGTGGGATTCCACCCTGCCCTGTGCTGTCTAAGCTGCCTGCTGTGTGCAGAGTGGGAGCCACAGACAGTAAATCCCTGGCTAAAGGGGGCGTAGAGGTCTGGCAACACTTGAGGAGAGACTGGGTACAGAGGCTTTGGGGAGAGAACGGAGAGAGTACCGGCAAGATCCCAGTGCAGACTCCTCCTCCATACAGCATGAAAGGACCCAATAAGCCCACCCCCAGGAGGGACTCTGGCCCGCCCTGAGCTGTCTAAGGTGGCCTGCTACGTGCAGAGAGAATAGATTAACATCTTAAGAAGACAGCCACAAACAGTAGATTACTGGAAGTCTCGAACAGACTGCCTAAGGTCAGACAGGGTCAACAGCTGACATCATCACAAGCAGATCCAGAGAGAAAAAAAACACTGGTCTCCTGCCATAGAAGTTCATACCACAAAGTCAGAAAATCAAGACAGAAAAATTGAAGAAGGAGAAGGAAAGAAGAAGAGCCTCACAAATAATGCGAAGACAAAGAAACAACACCCAGTCAAAGGGAAAGGAGGAATCCCTACAAAGAGAACTAAATGAAATAGAGGCAAGTAAACTATCAGATATTGAGATCAAAACACTGGTTTTAAGGAAGCTCAATGAGCTCAGAGAGAATTACAAAAAACTACAGGGAAACTAGGAGGAACTTACTGAAAACTATATCAGCATGAAAAAGGGCATAAGAAGTGTCAATAAGAGGCTAGAGGAAACGAAGAGTACAATTTCTGAATTGAAGAGCACAGTGGAAGGAATCAAAAGCAGGCTAGGAGAAGCAGAGGATCAAATGGGCAAGCTGGAGGACAAGGTAGAAAAAAGTTCTCAGAAAAAGCAAGAAAATGAAAAAAGACTCAAAAAGAATGAAGAGGTCTTAAGGGAAATGCAGGACAACCTGAAATATAAAAACATCTATATAACAAGGATACCAGAAGGAGAAGAGGAGGAGCAAGGGATAGAGAACCTGTTTGAAAAAGTAATGATGGAAATCTTCCCTCATTTCAGGCGATAAAAATTCACAATTCCAGGAAGCACAGAGGGTCCCATTCAAGAGGAACACAACGAGGCCTACTCCAAGACACATCATCATTAAAATAGCAAATATCAAAGACAAACAGAGAATCCTAAAACAAGCAAGGGAGAAAGAGGTAGTAACATATAAGGGAGTCCTGGTACGGCTAGCAGCTGACTTCTCACCAGAAACACTGCAAGCCAGAAGGGAATGGCAAGAAATATTCCAAGTCATGAAAAGCAAAGGCCTGCAACCTAGACTGCTCTACCCAGCAAGGCTCTCAATTAAACATGGAAGGCGAAATAAGGAGTTTTCCAGACAAAAGAAGGCTAAAAGAATACACCTCCACTAAACCAGCACTGCAAAATATGCTAAAGGGACTGCTTTAAGATGAAGAAAAAGTTTCTATGAATATCCCGTTCCTTTCAGAGTTGCCAATGCTTGATATTACCAATATTTTTAATACTCATTAATCTGATTGTGACAATGATTTTAATTGTTACTTTACTATTTGTTGAAACTAAACCTGTTTTTGTGTATTTCTTGCCCATTCCTATTATTTTTAAAAAGCTTTAAATTACATTTTAGTATTCTTTATCCATTTTTTGACCAAATGCTTGCAGAATTTTTCCCTAAGGAAAAAAATTAACCATTAACCCTTATTTTAGATGTGTTGCAAATACTTTCCCATTCTATTACTTGTCCTTTAACTTTTTTATACGTACATTACTATAGTCTTAAATGTTTAATATAGTCATATTGTCAATATTTTACTTTATGGCTTCTGGATTTTAATATATTACTTCAGGGTAAGAAAAACAGTAGTTTGTATTTTATTCAAAAACTCCTTATATTTTACATATTGATTTTTAATTCACCTGAATATTTTTTGTATAATGTGTGAAATACGGCTCTATATCTGTTTTCTTTCAACTAATAGTGGCCCATGCACCTTATTTCTTGAATAAGCCTTATTTTCCTCTTTGACTTGAAATATCAATTTAATCATATATTACATTGTTAGACAGATATGTGTTTGTTTCTAGAATGCTCATTTTATTTCACTGATCTACTTGATTATTTCTGTGTCCTTGTCATGTTGTTTAACACTGAGACTTTATAAAGGATTTAAATTTTTAATACTTCATAATGGATTTTGACATTTAAATAAATAAATAAATAATATCAGTCTGCATTGAAAAAAGAAAAAAAACCTACCTTTTGCGACAACATGGATGGAAATGGAGAATATTATGTAAGTGAAATAAGCCAGTTTGTGAAAGACAAATACCATATGATCTCATCTATAAGTGGACTCTATTCAACAATATAAACTAATGAACAAAGTAAACCACAGGCATGGAAACATGGAGCAGACTGAAAGTGACCAGAGGGGATGGGGAAGGAGGACAATGGTGGGAAGAAGGGGAAGGGACTAGACAAAGAACATGTATCAATGACATATGGACATGGACAACAGAGTGGGAAATGACCAGGTGAGGGTGCGGTATCGGGTGAAGGAGGGCAAAGGGGGAAAAATGTTGTAATAGAATAAACATGACTTAACAAAAAAAAGATTCAAGAGTCCGAGCCCGACACCAACTTCCCAAACCCAAGGTTCCAGTTCCAGGAAAAGAAGTCCTCATAACTTCTGGCTTTAAATATGAGTGGGGAGTATACTGACTGTGTGCCTCTTAAAGGGCTTACACTTGGACTTTCTCAGACTTGCTCCCTCTGAAGTCCAACTCCAAGGCAGTAGCTCAAATGGGACGTACAGGAAGGAACTGCATTATCTCGCATATGGCAAGAGATGGACAGGCAGCTTTCTCCCAGACAGAAATGCTAGCAGCTACTACTGTCCACAGAGCTAGCAAGCAGGCTCCATATCAGAGTCTTCATCAACCTCACTAACAGTGTTTGCCCTGACCCTGTGATTCCCTGAGACTTGCCCAACACCTCTCAGGCCAAATCAAGCCATTTCCAGTGGCTTTTTCACACAGCCTTCCCTGTCTCATGCTTTTAACTTTCCTAATATCTCTCAAATAGGCAGCATCTGGCCTCTCACTAAGAGTCTTCAGGACTGACACTAGTGAAAGCCAACCTTGGGTTGCACCGTGGCCTCTCCATGGCACCTACAAGCCCACTGCAAGTAGTAGCCATCTGCAGATCATTTTCTGGCTCATCATGCATAGCTGTGGGCAGTGTACAGGAGGCAGCTCACCTTGGACTACACCTTCTAGAAGATACCAGAGTCAGCGCACCCAGTGAACAGCTTTAGACCATATCAACACTCCACACAAACACCTCGACTATTGACACACTCAAGGTGGGGCCTAAGCGGGCACCAGAGCTCTGCTGATAAAACTCCTGGCCCTGTTCCATGAGGTCACGCCCTAGAAAACTGATATTCCACAGTGGTCGCAGCCAATGCTCCCACCCAGTCAATATGGGGTAAATTCCTCACACAGAGATGTCAACATTAATAAAGGCTCAACTACAACAGGAGGGTGTACATAGCCCACACAAAGGACACACCTGAGTTCCACCTAAGGTAACGGGGGAAGTTGTGCCACTGGACCTTACAAAAGGCCATTCTACCAACTCTGGGAGATGTAGCAGCTCTACTTAAGACATAGGGAGGAAAAAAAAAAAAATACCCACAGGGAGGCGGCCAAAATAATGGGACCCAAAAACATGTCCCAAATGAAAGTAGAGAAAAACAACCCAGAA
This sequence comes from Pteronotus mesoamericanus, assembly GCF_021234165.1. Lineage (NCBI taxonomy): Eukaryota > Metazoa > Chordata > Mammalia > Chiroptera > Mormoopidae > Pteronotus > Pteronotus mesoamericanus. Next base: position 43,675,214 of record NW_026555329.1, on the reverse strand, counting down.
AAAGAACTACACAAAATGGAAGCAAATGTGTTGATCATGAGATCGCAGGGGGGAGTTACTTTTGCATGTGGGTTTGTTTCCTGGGCTTGGTGGTTTTGTTCCAGCAGCAATTGCATAAAAACACACAAGAAGTGGTGCACAGACTGACCCTTACTGAACGAGCTGGAGGAAATGAACCAACAAAGAATGACAAAACATCAATCAAAACCCAGTTACTACCAGAGAGCCGACATAAATGGCATAAAAGGCATCCAAAGAGCTTCAGGCTCAAGAGTTCAAGGAGACTGCACCACTGAATCTCACAGGTCTCCTAATAGAAGATTAATGACAGAGTCAGGAAGTCAAAACAGATCAATTTAGGAAGAACAAGCAAAAAAGAAGAGTGTCACAAATAATGGGAAGACAAAGAAACAACCCCAATAAAGGGAAAGAAGAAATCCCCAGAAAGAGAACCAAATGAAATAAAGGCAAATAAACAATCAGATATTGAGATCAAAACAATGGTTATAAGGAAGCTCAGTGAACTCAGTAAACTCAGAGAGAACTACAAAAAAAATACAGGGAAACTATAAGGAACTTACTACAAAATATGTCAGCATGAAAGAGGACATAGAAACTATCAATAAGAGGCAACAGGAAATGAAGAACACAATCTCTGAACTGAAAAACCCAGTAGAAGGAATCAAAAGCATGCTAGATAAAGCAGAGAATCGAATCAGCCAGCTGGAGGAAGAGGTAGAAAAAGGCTCCCAAAAAGAGCAGGAAAATGAAAAAAACTCAAAAAAGAATGAAGAGGTATTAAGGGAAATGCAGGACAACCTGAAATGCAATGATAGTCATACAAAATGGATATTAGAAGGTGAAAATGATTAGCAACGGATAGAAAACCTGTTTGAAAAGTAATGATTGAAATCTTCCCTAATTTGAGGGGAAAAAAAAAAATCACACAAGTCCAGAGGGTTCTATTCAAGAGGAAGCCAAAGAGGCTCACTCCAAGACACATCATCATTAAAATGGAAAATATCAAAGACAAACAGAGAATCTTAATGGTAGCAATGAGAAACAGGGAGTTACATATAAGGGAGCCCCCCAAGGGCTAGCAGTTGACTTCTCAACAGAAACACTACAAGCAAGAAGGGAATGCCAAGAAATATCCCAAGTCATGAAAAACAAAGGATTGCAACCGAGACTCCCCTACTCAGAAGACTCTCAATTAAAATGGAAGGCAAAATAAGGAGATTCCCAGACAAAAGGATAAAAAAAATCCACCTCCACCAAACCAGCACTTCAAGATACACTAAAGAGACTGCTTTAAGAAGATGAAGAAAAAGAATAGGAAAGGGAGGAACACTGGTACAAAGGAAAAAAATGAAAAACTACCTATCAATAATAACTTCAACTGTAAATGGATTAAATTCTCCAATCAAAATACACAGGGTAGTCGAATGGATTAGAAAACATGACCCGCACATATGTTGCCTACAAGAGACCCACTTCAGAACAAAAGACCTACAAAGACTGAACGTAAAGGTATGGAGAAAAATATTCCAAGCAAATGCACAGGAAAAAAAAAAGGTTGGGGTAGCAGTACTTCTATCAGACAGCATGTATTTCCAAACAAAGGCCATAAAGAGACGCAGAAGGACACTTCATAACACTCAAAGGAAGAATCCAGCAAGACGACGTAAACATTGTAAACCTATATGCACCCAATATAGGAGCACCCAAATATACAAGGAAAATCTTGGACGATTTCAAGAAAGATATAGACAGCAACACACTGATAGCAGGGGATTTTAACACCCCACTATCAACAATGGATAGATCATAAAAACAAAAAACAACAAGGATATTGTGGATCTGAAGAACGCATTAAATCAAATGGACTTAACTGACATACATAGAACCTTTCATCCCAAAGTAGCAAAATACGCCATCTTTTCAAATGCACATGGAACATTTTCAAAGATAGACCACATGACAGGAAACAAAACACGCCTCAACATATTCAAGAAAACTGAAACCACAACACGCATTTTCTCTGACACAGGGCCTTGAAACGGGAAACCAACCTCAAGGAAAAAACTCAAAAATATTCCAATTCATGGAGACTAAATAGCATGCTATTAAACATTGAATACGTCGATAATGAGATCAAGGAAGAAATCAACAAGTTTCTGCAAACAAATGAAAAGGAACACACAACAGTCCAAAACCTATGAGACACAGCAAAGGCAGTCCTGAGAGGGAAGTTCATAGCAATACAGGCCTACCTTAAAAAGATACAAACATTTCAAATAAACAACCTAACCCTACATCCTCAAGAACTGGAGAAACAACAACAAAAAAAGCCCAGAACGAGTAAAAGGGAGGAAATAATCAAGATCAGAGCAGAACTCAATGACAAAGAGACTAAAAGAACAATTTAAAGGATCAATAAATCCAGGAGCTGGTTCTTTGAAAATATAAACAAAACAGACAAGCCTTTAAGCAGACTCATCCAGGAAAAAAGGGAGAGGACTCAAATAAATAATACCGAAAAAGAAAGAGAAATTACAACTGATACCACAGAAATCCAAAGATTGTAAGAAATTATTAACAACAATTATATGCCAAGGAAGTTGAACACCTGGGTAAAGCGGACAAATTTCTAGAAAAATATAATGTCCTGACACTGAATGAAGAAGCAGCAGAAAGCCTGAATAGACCTATAAAAGCTAGTGAAATAGAAGAAGTAGGAAAAAACTACTGGCACACAAAGGCGCTGGACAGGATGGTTTCACAGGAGAATTTTACAAAGTATGTAAGGAAGAGCTAACCCCTGTCTTTCTCAGACTGTTCCAAAAAATCCACAAAGATGGAAGAGTCCCAAAATCTTTTCATGAGGCCAGCACCATTCTAATTCCAAAACCAGATAAAGACACAACAAACAAAACTACAGGCCAATATCACTGAAGAACACAGATGCTAAAATGCTCAACAAAATATTGGCAAACCGCATCCAGCAAATCAATAAACATAAACAAAAGGAAAGACAAAAATTACATTATCATATCAGTAGATGCGGAAAAAGCACTTGATGGGTTACAGCATCCATTTATGATAAGAACATTCAGCTAAGTGGAAACAGAGGGGGCATACCTCAACATAATAAAGACCATATATGAAAAACCCACAGCCAACATCATACTCAATGGGCAAAAACTAAAAGCTTTCCCACTAAAATAGGGAACAAGACAAGGTTATCCGCTTTCACCACCTCTATTCAACATAGTATTGGAAGTCCAAGCCACAGGCATTAAGACAAGAAAAAGAAATAAAAGGCATCCAAATTGGAATGGAGAAAGTAAAACTGTCACTGTTTGCAGATGACATGTTAGTGTACGTAGAAACCCTATAGACTCCATCAGAAAACTCCTCAACCTAATAAGTGAATTTGACAAAAAAGCAGAATACAAAGTCGGTACTCAGAAACTGAAGGCATTTTTGTACACCAACAATGAAATATAAAGAATCAGAAATCAGGGAAAAAATCCCATTTGCTATACCAACGAGGAAAATCAAGTACCTAGGAATAAACTTAACCAAGGAGGTAAAAGACGCACTCAAGAAAACTACACAATGCTGTAGAAAGAAATTAAGGAAGACACAAATAAATGGAAGCATATACCACATTCATGGATTGGAAGAATTAACATCATCAAAATGTCCGTACTACCAAAAGCAATTTATAGATTCAATGCAGTCCCTATTAAAATACCAATGACGTATTTCACAGATATAGAACAAACATTTCAAAAATGTATATGGAACCATAAACAGCCCCGAATAGCTCCAGCAATTTTGAGAAAGAAGAACAAAGTAGGAGGGATCACAATACCTGACATCAAACTATATTACAAGGCCACTGAAATCAAAACAGTCTGCTACTGGCATAAAAACAGACACAGAGATCAATGGAACAGAATAGAGAGCCCGGAAATAAACACACGTCAATACAGTCAGTTAATAGCTGACAAAGGGGGGAAGTAGCATAAAATGGAATAAAAATAGCCTCTTCAAAAAATGGTGTTCAGAGATCTGGACAGCCACATGCAAAAAAATTAAATGTGACCACCAACTTATGTCATACACAGAAACAAACTCAAGATGGATAAAAGACTTAAATATTAGTCGCAACACCATAAAAGTCCTAGAGGAGAACATAGGCAGGAAACTCCCAGATATTCCACACAGCAATATTTTCACCATTATGTCCCCTAAACCCCTAGAGCAAGGGACATAAAGGAAAGAATTGACATATGGGACTTCGCCAAAATAAGGAACTTCTGCACAGCTAAGGAAAACATCAGCAAAATGAAAAGGGAATGAACCGTATGAGAAAATATATTTGCCAATGATACCTCAGACAGGGGTTTGATCGCCAAAATATATAAACAACTCACACAACTCCACTCCAGGAAGACAAACAATCCAACTAAAAAATGGGCAAAGGACCTGAACAGACACTTCTCCAAGGGAGACATACACAGGGCCCAGAGACATAAGAAAGGATGCTCAGCATCACTAGCCATCAGAGAGATGCAAATTAAAACCACAGTGAGATACCACTTCACACCAGTCAGAATAGCCATCATAAGCAAATTAACAAACAAGTGCTGGAGAGGCTGTGGAGAAAAGGAACCCTAGTACACTGTCGGTGGGGATGCAGACTGGTGCAGCCACTATGCAAAACAGTTTGGAATTTCCTCAAAAAGCTAAAAATGGAACTGCCTTTTGACCCAGCAATTCCACTACTGGGATTATACCCTAAGAATACCAAAACATCAATCCAAAAGAACCTATGCACCCCAATGTTCATAGCAGCACAATTTACATTAGCCAAGCATTGGAAGCAACCTACGTGCCTAACAATAACTGAGTGGATCAAAAAACTATGGTACATTTACACAATGGAATACTACGCAGCAGAACAAAAGAAACAGCCACTGCCCTTCACAATAGCATGGATGGAACTGGAGAGCATTATTCCAAACAAATAAGACAGGCGGTAAAAGACAAAAAACATACGATCTCACCTGTAAGTGGAACCTAATCAACAAAACAAACAAGCAAGAAAAATATAACCAGTGACACTGAAATAAAGAACAAACTGACAGTAACCAGAGGGGAGGTGGGAGGGGGATAATGGGGGAAAAGAAGGGGAAGGTTCAAGTCAAGGAACATGTATAAAGGACCCATGGACAAACCCAAAGTGGGGAAGGATTCAGGGTAGGAGGTGGATGTGGGTGGGACAGGGAAAAGTGTTGGCAAAGGAAAAAATATGTATAAGCTTCAAAAAAAAATAATAAATCTTTAAAAAAATTTTAGAAATGATAAATAATAAAATCTAGTTCAATCCCTGACTGGTATGGCTTCTGGGTCAGGCATTGTCTCACAAAGCTAAAATCTAGTTCAACAATAATGGCTACATACAGCAAAATCTTTATATTACCTTTGTTTTAATATAAAAACTGTTAAATACACCAAAACAAAACAGATTTTTCTTTTTGTCTGTTTTGTTTTTTACGTTTTGAAACATGATAACTGAATGTAACATGAAAGAGTATAACCCAGGTAAATGTTTTTATTTCACTATCTAACATGTTATTTCAATTGGTACCTGAGATGATAGTAGGTTACAGTCAATGAAAAGTCCTTTTCCAGTTCTATATCTTTGTATCAATCCAGCCATAATCGCTCCATATGCATACAGGCCAGTGGCCAGATCAGTCATGGCTACTCCTGGACGAACTGGATCTCCATCCTGATTTAAGAGTTAGGTTGAGAAAAAGAAAATTTAGAATTAAAACCATCATATGATTTCTCCAATAACAAAGGTCAAATAAAAGAAACAACTGTATGCGACATGTACAAAAACAAACTAAAGAAATTCCACAAACTAGTATTGTGGGTATATGTTGGTAGTGAGAATATATTTATATATTTGTACTGTATACCCAGTGAATTTCTTACCCTATACCCTACCAAGCAAACTAAACCAAACTACATGAAATAAAATATTTTTAAACATGTCTGGAATTCTTTTTAATATATTTTACCTGTTTACACCAAAAGAGAAAATAATTGAATCTGAACTTAAATGAGTCAATCTGCTGGAAAGGAAAGAGTTAAAGTATTATGAGGGCAGACCACCCCCACCAAAAAAAAGGAATTTATTCATAAAAAATTCTGTATTTATTCTTACACATTTAAACATCAGTCACCTTCAACGTGCTCCCCATTTGATGCAATACACCTATCAAGACGTTTTTTCCACTATTCAAAACAATTTTTGAACTAGTTGATTTTCATACCCTTTAGTGCTTCTGCCAGTTTTTGTTTCACCTCTTCCACTTCAGCAAAACATTTCCCACTGAGGACTTTTCTCATCCTGGTCAGCCTCAAACAACGCCAGCTGGTCCACTGATACACATGTGTTCCTAGAACACTCACCTAGTGGGGAAGCCTATACTGCATGGGGCCTGCCTTCCCAAAGATAATTCTGTTTTGTAGGGGTATCCTCCCTTATATTTTGTTTTTCAATGGTGGATAGAAGGATCTGCTGGCTGGGGCTGCTGGGGGCGGGGGCGCGGAATAGATCTAATTTCCTTATAAACATGGTACTAACTGGCAAATATACTAATAGTGTTGGGTTTAATAAAAAGACCTGAACCCAAGATGGCAGCAGATTAGGTTCAAGTTACACTAACTTCCTCCCAGGACCAAGATTGGAGACAACTAAATTAAAGAAATATCATCTTCAATGAACAAATGAACTAGCTGGAGAGAAGCCTGATAACCAAGGACTTGTGTTAGAAGCCACATTGAGACTGGCAGGAAGTACAGAAGCATGAAAGGGCTGGCTGGGCTCCCATGGGCAGCAACTGAAGTGCGAGAGGCATATCTCCCCTGTGGAGAGATATCTACCCCTGAGAAGTAAGGGGTCTAAACACCAAGCCAGGTCACACAGCCTAGAGAACAAGAATGGGGAAAGGCTCCCACATAATATCTGGCTGTGCAAAGCAGTGAGATTTATATCTACCAGATAAAAATGGCTAGAGATGCAGCCATACTCTTAAAGGGACAATACACTAAATTTCATTTGCAGCCGCTTATCTGGGCTTCAGTAGAGAGAAGAAAGGGTTGACTAAATCCATACAAGGAGAGCTTGGGGTTGGTGACTCTGAGGAGAACTGAAGGGTCAGCCTCCAGGATCCCAGGACACAGTCATTCCCCCATACTGCAGAAGCCATCTTTCTTGGGACAGCACTCCTCTCCATGAGGCAGCACCATGGGGAAAAGCAACAGCCCCAACTGAAAGAATCCATCTTGCTTCACCCTGTGGAGGAACAGCCCTGCTGGACAGTACAGCTGGAGGCTCTTCAGTGACCAAGCCTAACAGGCAGCCTGCAGATGAAGGCATAGAGGTGCTTTGAGACTTTTACTGACCCACCCCCAGTATCAGTGCTCATAAAAGCCTGTCTTGCTGCATAGCGTGGTCCTTTCCATGCACACCCAAGCACAGCAAGGGAACCACAAACTGTGGATCACTAATGGCTCCAAATGGGTTGCCCAGGGACAGTCTCAGGCAGTATCTAACATAGGTGTGAACCACTCTTTGTAGGTCTACTTAATACATTAAAAAAAAAAAAAAAGCCAAAATGGGGAGACAAATAAACAGGCCCCAAATTAAAGAACAAGAGAATTCTCCAGAATAAGAACTAAATGAAATGAAGGCAAGCAATTTATCAGATACAGAGTTAAAGTAACAATTTAAAAAATGCTCAGCGAGCATGAAAAAAACATGCAAACCATAAAAAGGACCAGTCAGAAATAAAGAATGCAATATCTGAAGTGAGTAATACACTGGAAAGAATAAACAATAGGTTAGATGAAGCAGTGGATCAAATCAGCAATTTGGAAGATGACAAGAAATGAGCAACCAGAATAGCAGACAAGTAGGTGGAAGCTGAGTCCACTTGCTCTTGCACTCAGCTCAGATACTTGACTGATCTTTCAAAAAGTAAACTGAACATTCAATGGAATCTTAGCTGATATGAAGGTTGGAGGCCAAGGAGTACAGAATATGTTTCACAATGGGCAGTAAGGCAATTTTATGGGTGGAAGGGGAAATACCCTATGCTTGAGGCCTGAAGCCATAGAGAGCCCAGTCAAAAATCCGCAGCTTTGCAGCTCCCTCACTCCCATGGCAGGGAATACCCAGACCCTGGCCATGAGTGACCTGGATACACAAAGTTGGGGGGATCCAGGATACACACATACACAGTGGGAAGCACACCCATAGTTGCAGTGGCAAACGCCAGCCAGGAGAATGCCAGTGAGAGAGAGGGATACTATCTGCACTTGGATTGGAAGAGGCTGGCTTTTGCCAGCCATGACTACAAGAGATCCTGACTTTCTGGGAGAGACTGTGAATAGCTGGAAAGCCAGAGAGTGACTCAGGGCTACAGTGGGAGTGCCCACAGAGACTTTTTAAAAGGGCAGCTGCCCTGCCAGCAAGAGGAAAGGATTTAGAGAATGGTTTGCTCCCACTCAGTGCAGCTGGGCAGATTGATTAGAAAGGGGCAAAGCGAGGGGATTTCTTGGCCCCAGCCCAACACAGCTGGCAGGGCAGATGCTGCAGAGAGTGGAGAGGGCAGGGCTCTGTATGGTACGAGGAGAGTGGGCTGGGAACTGTGCACCTGAGTTTATTTAAAGCCATACAGAGCCCTGTTACCCAGCAGAAACTCCAGGGTAATCACACCCAGCCCCCTCTACTTGCAGAACAGGAAAGCTCTACAAAATAAGGCAGGGCAGGCTCAAGACCCTGAAGGGTGCATTTCCGCAACAGGAAGACAGCAAAAGGAATGCCTAAAGGGCCCATTTTGAACTCCTCTCAGGGAGACAACATAAACTGCATCCTAGGGCCCTTTTCACTCAAGCCACCAAAGTGGGAAGAACAGAAAGCAGTTCAGCAAGGGAGAGTCAGGGGCCCACTCAGCCTCAGCTCAAACACAGAGCCGCCCTCAACACTAAGCAAGAGAGAGAGGAACCTCTTACATACATTGCACCTCCCTATGAAACAGACAGTTAATTAATTGAAACTATGCATTATTCAAAGTAAACTGGGACTTGCCAAGAAGGGTGGTACAGGGGCAGAGGGAACACAACCACAATTTTCCCAGAAGACTGAACAGTGCCTCTCAGGGGAAACCTTGGGTCCCACCTTCCCAATCACAACAGAAGCTCCCTGTGTGAAGCAGGTGAAAGTGGTATAGGCAGTGTTGCCAGAAGGTGGACAACACACCCTGGACCTTGAGTGGATAAAACACCAATGGCAATCCAGAAGTCAGAAGATAAACACCAAACAGCTGAGATAAATTTCACCTTGCTCTTCTTCAGAATTTGCATTTTTTTCTTCCTTTCACCTAGCCTTTTAATATTTCTTCTCTTGCTTCAGTTATATTCCAACTAATTTAATACGCTTTGTGTTTTAATTTTTATTCTTTTTATACAGATTTAATACTTTTTTTATTTTATTGTTATTTCCAATCTCACATTGCACCCTTCCCTTGACTTACTCCATTTTGCCTTCTTCCAACTCTTTATTTTCATTATAAATTTTACTCTCTTCCACACTACACCTTATTCCTATTCCTTATTCTATTTCTCCTCTGCCATTTCAAAAGCATTCTTCCTTCCTTTAATCAGCTCACATTACCTTTCCCACTCTTATAATATTCTTATTTCCTTTCCACGTATGTAAATTGTGCCCTGCTGAGCATGGATGTTATACTTATTGCTGTACTTCTTCAGTGGTATTCCTATTTGTTTACTATATTTTGTACTTCAAATCTCATAGGTTACTCTCTCCCTGTGTCTTACTCCATTTTGCCTTCCCCCTGCCTTGGTATATTTGAGTTAGGAATTTGATTTTACTTTCCACTTTCGTAAGTCTGGATTCTATTCCTTAGTCTATTTTTCCTCCCCCTATTCTCTCAAACCCATTTTTCTCTACTGTAGATACTGTATATATTCTTTGTTCTTTTGTATGATATTCTTTATCTTTTTCATCATTTTATTTTTTTATTGTTGCTCAATTGCAGTTGTCCTGCCTTGTTCCCTGTTGCTCTCCCCTACCCTATCCTCACAGTTCCACAGGCAATCCCTCCCACTGTCCATGTACATGAGCCCTCTGTTCCTGTTCTTTTGTTTGCCTTTACCCGTCTTTCACCTGTAATCCCCCACCGGTCCCTCTGGTCACTGTCATTTTATTCTTTATTTCCAAGTCTCTGGTTCTATTTTGCTCATTTGTTTGTTTTGTTGATTTGGTTCCACTTATAGGTGAGATCACACAGTATTTGTTATTCACTGCCTGGCTTATTTCACTTAGCATGACATTCCCCAGTCCCATTCATGGTGTCATGAAGGGTAAGGGTCACTCCTTTCATTCTACTCTGTAGTATTCCATTGTGTAAATGTACCACAGTTTTTTCATCCATTCATTTACTGATGGGCACTTAGGCTGTTTCCAGCACTTGGCTACTGCGAACAACGCTGCTATGAACATGGGCTGCAGATGTTCTTTTGAATTGGTGTTACAGGATTCTTAAGGTATAGTCCCAGCAGTGGAAATGCTGGATCAAAAGGCAGTTCCCTCTTTAGTTTTTTGAGGAAATTCCAAACTGTTTCTCCACAGTGGCTGCACCAGTCTTCATTATTACCAATACGGCCAAAAGGGTTCCCTCTTCTCCACAACCTCACCAGCACTAGTTGTTTGCTGATTTACTAATGATGGCCATTCTGACTGGTGTGAAGTGGTATCTCATTGTGGTTTTAATTTGCATCTCTCTGATGGCTGGTGATGTTGAGCATTTTTTCATGTGTCTATGGGCCCTATGTATGTCCTCCTTGTGGAAGTGTCTGTTCTGGTCCTTTGTCCATTTATTAATTGGATTATTTGTCTTTTTGGAGTGGAGTTGTGTGAGTTGTTTATACATTTGGGAGACCCAACCCTTGTCCAAGGTATCATTGGCAAATATGTTTTCATATGGTTTGCTCCTTTTTCCATTTTGTTGATGTTTTCTTTAGCCATGCAGAAGTCTTTTAGTTTGATGTAGTCCCATTTGTTTATTATTTCCTTTATATTCCTTGCCCTATAGGATGTATTGGTGAAAATATTGGTGCATGGCATATCTACAATTTTCCTGCCACATCTGAAAAGACCACCTGCCTCTAGGACTTTTATGGTGTCATGACCTATATTTAAGTCTTTTATCCATCTTGAGTTTATTTTGGCAAATGGTGTAAATTGGTGGTCTAGGTTCGTTTTTTTGCATATACTTGTCCAGATCTCCCAACACTATTTATTGAAGAGGTTATTTTACCCCATTTTATGTTCCTGTCCACTTATTCAAATATTAACTGAAAGTATTGATGTGGGTTTATTCCTGGGCTCTCTATTCTGTTCCATTGATCTATGTGTCTCTTCTTATGCCAGTACTAGACTGCTTTTATGACCGTGGCCTTGTAATATAATTTGATACCAGGTATTGTGATCCCTCCTACTTTGTTCTTCTTTCTCAAAATTAATGAGACTATTCGGGATCATTATGGTTCCAATAAAATTTTGAAATATTTGTTCTATATCTCTGAAAATATGTCATTGGTATTTTAACAGAGATTGCATTGAATCTATAGATTGCTTTGGGTACTATATACATTTCAATGCTATCAATTCTTCCAATCCATGACTACGACATATGCTTCTATTTATTTGTGTCTTCCTTAATTCTTTTTTCAGTGTTGTGTAGTTTTCTGAGTACAGGACGTTTACCTCTCTGGTTAATTTTATTCCTAAGTATTTTATTTTTCTTGCTGCTACAGGCAATGGGACTGTTTTCCTCATTTCTGTTTCCAATATTTCATTTGTTGAGTAACGAAATGAAAAATGACTCAAGAAGAATGAGGATAATTTAAGGGAGTTTCAGGGCAACATGAAACGTAACTACATTAACATCATAGGAATATCAGAAGGAGAAGAAAATAAGCAAGGGATAGAAAACCTGGATGAAAAAATAGTAACGGAAAACTTCCCTAACTTGCAGAGGGAAAAAGGCATGCAAGATCAGGAAGCACAGACAGTCCCAAACAAGATGAACCCAAAAAGGTCCACTCCAAGACATATCATAAATAAAATGGCAAATCTGAAAAACAAACAGAATCTTCAAGGCAACAAGGGGACAAGGTCGAGAACATAGAAGGGAGCTCCGATAAGGGTATGAGTAGATTTCTCAACAGAAACACTACGTGACAGAAGGGAATGGAAAAATTAAACAGGTAATGAAAAGGAACCTACAAACAAGACTCCTCTATTCAGCACGGCTATCCTTTAAAATGGATGGTGAAATAAAGAGCCTTCCAGATAAAAGGCGGCAAAAAGAATCCACCTCCACCAAACCAGCACTTCAAGATACACTAAAGAGACTGCTTTAAGAAGATGAAGAAAAAGAATAGGAAAGGGAGGAACACTGGTACAAAGGAAAAAAATGAAAAACTACCTATCAATAATAACTTCAACTGTAAATGGATTAAATTCTCCAATCAAAATACACAGGGTAGTGGAATGGATTAGAAAACATGACCCGCACATATGTTGCCTACAAGAGACCCACTTCAGAACAAAAGACCTACAAAGACTGAACGTAAAGGTATGGAGAAAAATATTCCAAGCAAATGCACAGGAAAAAAAAAAGGTTGGGGTAGCAGTACTTCTATCAGACAGCATGTATTTCCAAACAAAGGCCATAAAGAGACGCAGAAGGACACTTCATAACACTCAAAGGAAGAATCCAGCAAGACGACGTAAACATTGTAAACCTATATGCACCCAATATAGGAGCACCCAAATATACAAGGAAAATCTTGGACGATTTCAAGAAAGATATAGACAGCAACACACTGATAGCAGGGGATTTTAACACCCCACTATCAACAATGGATAGATCATAAAAACAAAAAACAACAAGGATATTGTGGATCTGAAGAACGCATTAAATCAAATGGACTTAACTGACATACATAGAACCTTTCATCCCAAAGTAGCAAAATACGCCATCTTTTCAAATGCACATGGAACATTTTCAAAGATAGACCACATGACAGGAAACAAAACACGCCTCAACATATTCAAGAAAACTGAAACCACAACACGCATTTTCTCTGACACAGGGCCTTGAAACGGGAAACCAACCTCAAGGAAAAAACTCAAAAATATTCCAATTCATGGAGACTAAATAGCATGCTATTAAACATTGAATACGTCGATAATGAGATCAAGGAAGAAATCAACAAGTTTCTGCAAACAAATGAAAAGGAACACACAACAGTCCAAAACCTATGAGACACAGCAAAGGCAGTCCTGAGAGGGAAGTTCATAGCAATACAGGCCTACCTTAAAAAGATACAAACATTTCAAATAAACAACCTAACCCTACATCCTCAAGAACTGGAGAAACAACAACAAAAAAAGCCCAGAACGAGTAAAAGGGAGGAAATAATCAAGATCAGAGCAGAACTCAATGACAAAGAGACTAAAAGAACAATTTAAAGGATCAATAAATCCAGGAGCTGGTTCTTTGAAAATATAAACAAAACAGACAAGCCTTTAAGCAGACTCATCCAGGAAAAAAGGGAGAGGACTCAAATAAATAATACCGAAAAAGAAAGAGAAATTACAACTGATACCACAGAAATCCAAAGATTGTAAGAAATTATTAACAACAATTATATGCCAAGGAAGTTGAACACCTGGGTAAAGCGGACAAATTTCTAGAAAAATATAATGTCCTGACACTGAATGAAGAAGCAGCAGAAAGCCTGAATAGACCTATAAAAGCTAGTGAAATAGAAGAAGTAGGAAAAAACTACTGGCACACAAAGGCGCTGGACAGGATGGTTTCACAGGAGAATTTTACAAAGTATGTAAGGAAGAGCTAACCCCTGTCTTTCTCAGACTGTTCCAAAAAATCCACAAAGATGGAAGAGTCCCAAAATCTTTTCATGAGGCCAGCACCATTCTAATTCCAAAACCAGATAAAGACACAACAAACAAAACTACAGGCCAATATCACTGAAGAACACAGATGCTAAAATGCTCAACAAAATATTGGCAAACCGCATCCAGCAAATCAATAAACATAAACAAAAGGAAAGACAAAAATCACATTATCATATCAGTAGATGCGGAAAAAGCACTTGATGGGTTACAGCATCCATTTATGATAAGAACATTCAGCTAAGTGGAAACAGAGGGGGCATACCTCAACATAATAAAGACCATATATGAAAAACCCACAGCCAACATCATACTCAATGGGCAAAAACTAAAAGCTTTCCCACTAAAATAGGGAACAAGACAAGGTTATCCGCTTTCACCACCTCTATTCAACATAGTATTGGAAGTCCAAGCCACAGGCATTAAGACAAGAAAAAGAAATAAAAGGCATCCAAATTGGAATGGAGAAAGTAAAACTGTCACTGTTTGCAGATGACATGTTAGTGTACGTAGAAACCCTATAGACTCCATCAGAAAACTCCTCAACCTAATAAGTGAATTTGACAAAAAAGCAGAATACAAAGTCGGTACTCAGAAACTGAAGGCATTTTTGTACACCAACAATGAAATATAAAGAATCAGAAATCAGGGAAAAAATCCCATTTGCTATACCAACGAGGAAAATCAAGTACCTAGGAATAAACTTAACCAAGGAGGTAAAAGACGCACTCAAGAAAACTACACAATGCTGTAGAAAGAAATTAAGGAAGACACAAATAAATGGAAGCATATACCACATTCATGGATTGGAAGAATTAACATCATCAAAATGTCCGTACTACCAAAAGCAATTTATAGATTCAATGCAGTCCCTATTAAAATACCAATGACGTATTTCACAGATATAGAACAAACATTTCAAAAATGTATATGGAACCATAAACAGCCCCGAATAGCTCCAGCAATTTTGAGAAAGAAGAACAAAGTAGGAGGGATCACAATACCTGACATCAAACTATATTACAAGGCCACTGAAATCAAAACAGTCTGCTACTGGCATAAAAACAGACACAGAGATCAATGGAACAGAATAGAGAGCCCGGAAATAAACACACGTCAATACAGTCAGTTAATAGCTGACAAAGGGGGAAGTAGCATAAAATGGAATAAAAATAGCCTCTTCAAAAAATGGTGTTCAGAGATCTGGACAGCCACATGCAAAAAAATTAAATGTGACCACCAACTTATGTCATACACAGAAACAAACTCAAGATGGATAAAAGACTTAAATATTAGTCGCAACACCATAAAAGTCCTAGAGGAGAACATAGGCAGGAAACTCCCAGATATTCCACACAGCAATATTTTCACCATTATGTCCCCTAAACCCCTAGAGCAAGGGACATAAAGGAAAGAATTGACATATGGGACTTCGCCAAAATAAGGAACTTCTGCACAGCTAAGGAAAACATCAGCAAAATGAAAAGGGAATGAACCGTATGAGAAAATATATTTGCCAATGATACCTCAGACAGGGGTTTGATCGCCAAAATATATAAACAACTCACACAACTCCACTCCAGGAAGACAAACAATCCAACTAAAAAATGGGCAAAGGACCTGAACAGACACTTCTCCAAGGGAGACATACACAGGGCCCAGAGACATAAGAAAGGATGCTCAGCATCACTAGCCATCAGAGAGATGCAAATTAAAACCACAGTGAGATACCACTTCACACCAGTCAGAATAGCCATCATAAGCAAATTAACAAACAAGTGCTGGAGAGGCTGTGGAGAAAAGGAACCCTAGTACACTGTCGGTGGGGATGCAGACTGGTGCAGCCACTATGCAAAACAGTTTGGAATTTCCTCAAAAAGCTAAAAATGGAACTGCCTTTTGACCCAGCAATTCCACTACTGGGATTATACCCTAAGAATACCAAAACATCAATCCAAAAGAACCTATGCACCCCAATGTTCATAGCAGCACAATTTACATTAGCCAAGCATTGGAAGCAACCTACGTGCCTAACAATAACTGAGTGGATCAAAAAACTATGGTACATTTACACAATGGAATACTACGCAGCAGAACAAAAGAAACAGCCACTGCCCTTCACAATAGCATGGATGGAACTGGAGAGCATTATTCCAAACAAATAAGACAGGCGGTAAAAGACAAAAAACATACGATCTCACCTGTAAGTGGAACCTAATCAACAAAACAAACAAGCAAGAAAAATATAACCAGTGACACTGAAATAAAGAACAAACTGACAGTAACCAGAGGGGAGGTGGGAGGGGGATAACGGGGGAAAAGAAGGGGAAGGTTCAAGTCAAGGAACATGTATAAAGGACCCATGGACAAACCCAAAGTGGGGAAGGATTCAGGGTGTGTGGTCGAGGTGGGTGTGGCTTGGGAAAGTGGTAGTAGTAAAATGGAGACAAATGTAATTGAGTAATAAAAAAATAAATAAATAGAAAGGATGAGTGATACAACGGGTACAGAAAAAATGGCAATAAGTTAGTATCTATCAAAATAATCTTAAACATTAATGGATTAAATACTTCAATCAAAAGACATAGGGGTAGCTGTTAAAAGAAAACAGGAATGGTGTATGCTGTCTAAAAGAGAACCAACTCAGAATAAACGATATACAGAGAGCGTAAGTGAAGGGATGGAAAAAAAAAAAAAATCCAAGTAATGTGCACCAAAAAAAGATGGGGTAACCATACCTATACCAGACAAATAGACTACAAAAAAAAGCCTCAAAAAGGGACAAAGAAGGTCACTATATAATACATAAAGGAGCAATCCAACAGCAAGAGATAACACTTGTAAACATATATGTACCTAAATATATAAAGAAAATCTTGGAGGACCTCAAGAAAGGCATTGACAACAAAGTAATTGCAGGGAATTTTAACTGCCACTCTCAACAATGGATACATTTTCCAAACACTGAATCAGTTAGGGTATATTGGTACCAAATGACACTCTAGATCCAATGGTCTTAACTGATATATTCAGAACCTTTCATCCCTAAGAAGCAGAATATACATTCTTTTCAAATACACAAAGAACATTTTCAAAATATACCACATGTTGGGACACAAAACAATACTCAACAAATTAGCTTCCAGTCAAGATTGCAGTATAGGAAGACATGGCTCGCGTCTTCACACAACCACATCAAAATTACAACTAAAATATAGAACCACCATCAATCAGAACTGTCAGAAATCAAGTTGCATGCAAATCTGACACATATGGAATTAAAGAAACCATATCCATTGAGACTGGTAGGAGGGGTGCAGACACAGAATGGACAGGTGTCTCATCTGTGTCTGGTGGATAAAAATTCGGGAGGGATATCTCAGTAGCAAGTAGTCCTGGCTCTGCACCCACCCCTCTGGCCCAGGGTTACAGTGCCAGGAAGTTAAGATAATTATCATGGTACTGCCTTATTACCCAGCAATTCTACTTCTGGGTATTTATCAGAAGATACCAAAACATTAATCTAAAAGAACATACAAAGGTCTGTCCAGAAAAAGTCCAGTCATTGTTAATACAATGAGAAAAGTTTTTATAACATGGAAGTAACCTGGCAATCAAGGAGAATGGACTGGAATGTGCATGTGTGAACAATGACGACTTCACTGTACTAGTCATTGGGATCAGTAGACACCATGGAGTGAGCATGTGTACTGTGTGTACTGTGTGGCCATCACATTCAAAATGACTAAGCAGAGCAACAAATCTACATCAAATTTTGTGTAAGCTTGATCGTTCCTCCATGGAAAGCCTTGGGTGATTCAGAAGGCTGCAACTATGGGCAACTGGTGATTGGCAGCTCCATCACAACAATGTGCCCATTCATGCATCGCATCTCATGCAGAGTTTTTTGATGAAACATCAAATCACCCAGGTGATTCAGCCACCCTACAGACAAGATTTGGTGCCCTGCAACTCCTATCTTTTCTCAAAACTAAAATCACCTTTGAAAGAGAAAAGATTTCAGACCATTGATGAGATTCAAGAATATATTACAGGGCAGCTGTGGTGATGGGGAAAACTGTGTTAGGTCCCAGGGTGCCTACTTTGAAGGGGACTGAGGCATCACTGCCCTATGTACAATGTTTCTTGTACCTTGTATCTTCTTCAATAACTGTCTCTATTTTTCATATTACATGGCTGGGTACCTTCTGGACAGACCTCATATGTACCCCTATGTTCACTGCAACATTATTTACAATAGGCAAGATATGAAAGCAACCCACATAGCCATCAATAGACAAGTGGATAAAAAAAGTTATGGTATATTTACACAATAGAATATTACTTGGCTATAAAAAAAAAAATCTTATTTCGACAACATGGATGGACCTGGGGGTATTATGCTAATGAAATAAGTTAGTCAAAAAAATGAATACCATACACAAATTTTACATAAATTTTCATAGCAGCATTAATCGTAAGAGCCTAAGAGTGAACCTAACACTCTTAATCAGTCCATCAACTTGATAAATGGATGAAGTGTGAAACAGCCATAAGATGGGATATTTAGGCAATAAAAAGAAATGAAGTACTGATACATGCTACAACAGGAAAAACTTTCAGAACATTAAGATACAAGTGAAGTTTGTCTACAAGGGCCACATATTATATGACAGTATTTTTAGTGAAATATCCAAAAAAGGCAAATACACAGAGACAGAAAGTAGAACCAGGGCCTTGAAGGAAGTAAAAATAGGAAATGCTGTTAATAGTATGGTGTTCTTTTGGGGCGATGATGAAAATGTTCCAAAATTGATTCCGGTGATGGCTGCACAACTCTGTAAATATACTAAGAACCACTGAATTGTACATTGTAAATGCATGAATTGTATGGTATACAAACTATATCTCCATTAAATGTTTATTTTTAATACCATTATAATGCTGATAAATAAAACAAAAATAGAAATACATAAAAATAAAAAGCCTTTTTCCAAAGCTTACTAAAAACCATGTAGTTAGTACATCTCTAGAAGTTATATTTCACTCAAGGCTGTTTAGAAGTAATGACTAAAGAAGATGTATTATTCATTTTCAGTATAATTCAGAGGTAGCCATGATTATACTTTGGAAATCCCTTATAATTATATTCTTGTCATATAAGAACTGTCAGCATGCCAAAAGAAAAAGAAAGTGAAAATAAATTACCATTCAGTAACCCCCCAGCAAACCCCTTTGAGGCTGTGAAGTGACTAAGTCTTCCCAGATACAATCAGACCAAATCCGAGAAGGGGTAATGTATTCAACTCCTGGAGTCCACACCTGTATCTCCACTGGAGCCCTACCTTCCATGACAACAAAAAACAATGTGTTGCTTCATCTCAAATCTGGGAGAGTAGCACTGTCTCCTCATGTCAACAGGTATAGGAATTCATCACTCAGAATACTTAGTAAAATTACATATGAGAAAAAATGGATAATTAACAAAACTCGTTAAGCAGTATGCCCTAGAATCCCTTTCTAATTTATTGGAAAAAGTGGATTTAAATTGATCTGTAAACTTTCAGAAATTAATAATATTTTTCTACTAAATATTAATTCTAGAAATTAATAGTAGAATTTTTTAAATTTTTTCTCATTGTCACTTAGAATCCACTTTAAATGTATTTAGCTCTTTTAATAAATTCATGAGCCCTGGCTGGTGTGGGTCAGTGGATTGAGTGCCGGACTGCAAAATGAAAGGTCACCGGTTTGGTTCCTGTTCCGGGCACATTACCTGGGTTGCAGGTCAGGTCCAACTGATGTATCCCTTGCACATTGATTGATGTTTCTCTCCTTTTCCTTCTCCCTCCCTTTCCCTCTCTCAAAAAAGAAATAAATAAATAAAATCTTTAAAAAATAAATTAATGAAACCCTTTTGTAAGAATAATTTGGGATGATTGTCTTGTAAAACTAAAACAGGTACACTTTTCATTAACAAAGGCGTAAGAAAAGGAAAATATTCCTAGACCAGGTAGTCAGTTGGTTAAAGTGTTGATTAATAAACCAAGGTTGAGGGTTTGGTCTCCAGTCAGGGCACATACAAGAAGCAACCAATGAATGCTTTAAAAAGTGGAACAAATCAACATTTTTCTCTCTCTCAAAAAAAAAATCAATAAAATTTTTTAAAAGAGGAAAAAAAGATTTTACTGAAAACTGAAAGTATACAGTTACAGTGGAAAAACAAAGCATAAAATAAGAGTCTTTCCAATTATTTTTCATATTCATTCACGTATTTCTACTCTCTCATTGTTATCAACATTGTTTTCTTATACTACCTCACTCCTCCATTCAGCCAGATATTTAAAAACTTATTAAAAGTAAAAGCTGCCCTGACCAGCATGGCTGGCTCAGTTGCCAAGCAAAAGGCTGCAAATTTGATTCCTGGTCAGGGCACATGCCTGGGTCGTAGGCTGGTCCCCCGCTGGGATGTGTGTGAGAGGCAACCAATTGATATTCCTTTCATACATTGATGCTCTTCTCTCTCTTTCTCCCTCCCTCATCCTCTCTCTGAAAACAAATAAAATCTTTTAAAAAACTAAAACCTGAACATTACTTAGCATACTAATGAAATCTGAATAAAATGTGGAGTTTAGTTAATAGTATTGTACAAACCAATGTTAATTTCTTAGTTTTCATTACTAATTGTACTATGGTTTTATAGTACTAATATTACAAAATGATGAAGGGTATAGAATATATGGTAATGATGAAAGAGTATGAATTAAAGTATGAATTAAGAGTATTAGAGCCTTCTGTACTATTTTTGCAACTTACTTGTAAGTATAAAACTGATTTAAAAATAAA
This sequence comes from Pteronotus mesoamericanus, assembly GCF_021234165.1. Taxonomy (NCBI): domain Eukaryota; kingdom Metazoa; phylum Chordata; class Mammalia; order Chiroptera; family Mormoopidae; genus Pteronotus; species Pteronotus mesoamericanus. Next base: position 43,654,270 of record NW_026555329.1, on the reverse strand, counting down.
AATGTGGAAAAGTGAAATCTGAATTATTTATTTTAAAAATAAAATACAGCAATTTTGAAATGACAGAAATGTCATAGCAATTTTTATTTATAAAAGTAATACAAGCTAGATGCCCTGGCCAGTGTGGCTCAGTTGATCAGAATGTCACCCCAAACACCAAAAGGTTGCAGGTTCTATTCTTGATCAGGGCACATACCCAGGTTGTGGGTTTGATCCCCACATACAGGAGACAACCAATCAGTGTTCTTTCTCACATCTCCCCCTCCCTTCCCCTTTCTCTAAAATCAATGAGCATGTCCTAGGGTGAGGACAAAAAATAAGATAAAGATAAAAGTAAAAATAATGCAAGCTAGAAAATATGAAGCAAATACAGGAGAAAAAAATTGTAAAGGTGTTTCCTGTACATCACAATAGCCTAAATTATAAAATTAAGAATTTTAAAAAATTACCCAGACAATTTAAGATTATTTAACCCTTTCATTCACTTGTCCATATCTGTTCCCACTACTTTCAGAGTCTGCCCAATAATACAGATTGTAAAAAAGAAGGAAGGAAGATAGGAAAAAGGAGAAATCATGTTTTTCTAAGTTATTATTTAAGACTTTGACCCTGGCTGATGTGGCTCAGTGGATTGAGTGCCAGCCTGCAAACCAAATGGTCGCTGGTTTGATTCCCAGTCAGGGCACATGCCTGGGTTGCAGGCCAGGTCCCCAGTGGGGGGCAAGTGAGAGGCAACCACACATTGATGTTTCTCTCCCTCTCTTTCTCCCTCCCTTCTCCTCTGTCTAAAAATAATAAGTAAAAAATCTTTTAAAAAACTTTGTTTTGGTTTTAAAATATGTGTAATAAACTAACAAATCCTGGCAGATAATTCAAATAAGAGGCATGAATTTAAAAAGTCACCAAGCATTCTTCTCTTTAGTAATAGTACTCAACCTAATGACAAAAATGTTAAAACTTTCTTTTTAAGTAATTGGCTTCGTTTCCAAAATAAAAAATTATCCTTAAATATATGTGTGTCTATAAGTCATATACTTATTTCACACTGAGTCATTCATTATATTAATGTAATCTACAGAAAAATTTGTTTTTACCCAGGGGCACATGAATTTTTTAATGATCTATTTTCTGAAGTATGAATTCTTCCAAAATTTGCTAAGTGCATTACTTTTGGAAAGGTCTTGATTTTTTTTCTTAATTCTCATATGTGGGGAAGATAAAATCTACCTCATTGGTAGGTATAAGAATTAAGTAAGAAAAGGTAGAAAAGGTGTATCAAAGCACTTTATAAATACAAAAGGCTGCAAAAACATGACTTTTTATGATTCTTGGTATGGTGCTAGGAGACCCATAAAATGATTTATCAATAGTTCAGGGTAGAGAAACAAGATGAGAACCTCAATCAAGAACAGAGAAGAGGGGGTGGATGCATCCAAGAGATAACTTAGAAATTTGAACTCTTAGGCCTTATTATTAATTGGGCAGAATAGGGATTAAAAATTAAATTAATTTGGGAAAATAACATAAGAAGTTAATATTTTGAATATATGAACCACTGTAAAGTATGACTTACAGATGTAATTAGTATGAAAAATATCCTCAGAAGTACAAAAGACAGCATGGAGAAGAAAAAAAAAATGGTATATTCAGATCAAACAAGGGTTTTTGTGCACAAAAACACAGTCACCACAGTCACTGCCTTCACATTTCATCGGCACAGACCCTTGAATTATACAGCATATGAACCTTGTATTCTAAATACATATTCTACTCAAACTACTAATTGAAGCTAAAATTATGCTTCTAGAAAATTCATGAATTCCCTCACATGAAGGAAATTCCACTTTAATGGCTGAAACATTGAACTCAGAGCTGTACACTGTACTCCTAAGTACCTTCGCTTTTTCACCTATAAATAGACATTTAAATAAGACTACAGCACGGAGCCCTGGCCAGGCAGTGCAGTAAGTTGAAGTGTCATCCAGATGAGCCAAGGTTGCAGATATGTGCCCTTGGCACATACAAGAAGCAACCAATGAATGCACAAATAAGTAGAACAACGAATCATTTCTCTCTCATGCTCTCTCTCTCTCTCTCTCCACCTCACTTCCTCCTTTCTTCCCTGCCTCCTTCTCTCTCTTCAAAATCAATAAATCAATAAAAACATCAATAACTAAATATTTTAAATGACCATGGCATGGTTTTTCATATAATTTGTGTGATGCTTCTACCATCAGTTTACAACTTTACAACTACCTTTTAAAAAATATTTTTCCCTATTTTACAAGGAGGAAAATTGAAGTCAGACAACTTATCTAATGTTACACTATATGACAAAATGAAGTTCAAACTCTGGTTTTGTGATTCCCAAGATCACTCAATGAAGGGATTAAATAAGTCATTACTGAAGATGCTAAAACTGCTCAAGATAATGCCAGGAACTGGACTTAAGAAAACTATGCCGGTTGAATTTCCCAGATGACAAAGCTGATGAGAGACCAGCCCAGGATGATTGAAGCTATGAGTAGGAAAGACAGGTTTTGTGCACAGATTTCAAAAGTGCACTAAGGGTTGGCATAAGGTTGTAGAACCACAGGACAGATGTGGAAATAGAGAGCAATAAGCCTGTGATACTGTCCCTGCCCTAGAGTTTGCAGAAGGCATAATAACTAATAAGCATCCTCCAAATAAGAGGAATTTGAAGAAAGTAAATATTATCCATGCATAATCTGGATATTTCAAAATAATGATCCTAATCTATACTCCCTTTCTATATTGGTATTTACATATACTTACCTGTCCCTTTTTTTGTACTACAACATTTCAGTAAATTATATTTACTTCAGTCTTTCCTTCTGATTTTAGGGGAAAAAAAAAGAATTTTTTTAACATTTCTTTGGATTGTTTCCAATTTGTTGACATTTCTCTGGCATTTCTGGTGTTTTTAAACCGACTTAGTATACAGTTCTAGTACACCAGTGAACTACAGATGAACTATAATAATCTCCTTGCTCACCAATGTGAAAGAAAAGTGGACTCAGTTCAAAATGATATTAACAATATCAAAAGAATCAACATAAAGAATAACTTAGTTAAATAAAATGCTAAATAAAAATAATTTCTTCCAATTCTGATGGTATTAACTGGACAGGTTAGAGAAATTGTAATAAAAACAGCCTCTATAGCAAGGACTACTGACCATTAAGAATCCTCATTCCTTAGGAGAACATATTTGCCAATGACACATCTGATAAGAGGTTAATATCCAAAATTTATAAAGAACTCAGACAATTCAATATCAAAAAAATCCAATTAAAAAATGGGCAGAGGACCTGAATAGACATTTCTCAAAAGAGAACATACAGATGGTCAATATACATATGAAAAGATGTTCAATGTCACTAATCATCATGGAAATGCAAATTAAAATCAATATGAGGTAACACCTCACACCTGTCAGAATGGCTATCATCAACAAATCCACAAATAGCAAGCGTTGGTGCAGGTGTGGAAGGAAGGGAACCCTTGTGCACTGTTGATGGGAAAGCAGATTGGTGTATACACTATGAAAAACATCATGAAGGGTCCTCAAAAAATTAAAAATGGAACTGTCTTATGGCACAATAATTAACTTCTGGTTATATATCTGAAGAAACCCAGAACATAAATTTGAAAGAATATATGCAACTCTATGTTCACTACAACATTATTTACAATAGTCAAGATGTAACAGCAATCCAAGCGCCCATCATGAGTGAATAAAAGTCACGGTACCTATATTCAATGGAATATTACCTGGTCATTAAAAAGAAGGAAATCTTACCACTTGTGACACCATAGATGCACTTAGAAGGTATTATTCGAAGTGAAATAAGCCAATCAGAGAAAGACAAATACTATATTATTTCACTTATATGTGAACTCTAAAAAAATTAAATCAACAAACAAAAAAAAAACAGACTCATAGATACAAAGAATAAAATGATAATTGATCAGACGGGGTTGGGAGACTGGGTAAAAATGGTGACAGGATTAAGGAAAATTGGTAGTTCCAAAATAGTGACAAGGATGTAAAATATAGCATAGGGAATATAGTCAATAATTTTGTAACAACTAGGTATAATGCCAGGTGTGTACTTATTACTTATTACTAGACTTAGTAGGAGATCACTTCCTAAATTACACATATATAAATGTCTAAACACTATGCTGCATACTTGAAACTAATATAAAATAATAATGAATGTCAAATCAATTGAAAAAAATTTTTAGAAAAATAAACAAAAAAATCATTCATAATAAAAAGGCAAGCCATAGATTGGAAGAAAACACCAGCATTGTGTATGTCTGACATATACTTGTATTTAGATTATAGAAAGAAATAAATGAGAAAAAAACTAACACTCCAATTATATTTTAAAAAATTAAAAAGAGTCAAACACATAATCCAAAAAGATATTCACAGTGGCCACTAAACAAGTGAAAACACACACATTATTACTCACCAAGGTAATGGTAGTTCAAATCACAATGATCTACTACTACTACAAACCAACCAAAATGAGTTAAATTGAAAAGATTAGCATTGTCAAGAGTCAGTGAAGATAATTAAAACTCCCATATATCGCTGGTAGAGTATATATTGTCACCATTTTGGAAAACTGGAATTACACTAAAGCTAAATAGGCATGCTCCACTCAAGAGAAATGAGTGTCGGTGTCTCATTTTGGAATGAGACACCGACACTCATTTTGGAATGGAATACACCATTCCAAAAAAATGTTCATAGAAGACAAAAATTGGAAATAGCCCAAATGTTGATTAACAAAACAATGGATAAACTGTGGTATATTCATACAATGGAACAATACAGAGCAATTAAACACCACTGATATACATAATAATTGAATGAATCTCAAAAACATTATGTTGACTAAAAAAAGCCATACATAAAAGAGTATATACTATAGCCCTAACTGGTGTGGCTCAGTTGGTTGGGCACTGTTTTGCAAAACAGAGTCACCAGTTCTATCCCTAGTCAGGGCACATGCCTGGGCTATGGGTTCAGTTCCCACTTGGAGAGCATATGAGAGGCAGCCAATCAATGTTTCTCTCTCACATTGATGTTTCTCTCTCTCTCTTTCTCCCTCCCTTCCCCTCTCTCTAAAAATAAATAAATCTTTTTTTAAAAAGTACATATTATAGAACTCTATTTATAGAAGTTCAACAATAGGAAAACTAGTCTATAGTAGTAGAAGTCAAAATAGTGCAAAATAGTAGTTATCTCTAACCGGAGGTGGTATTGCTGGGAGAGAGGTATAAAGGAACTTTTGGGGGTGATGGAAATAAGCTATATCTTCAACTGATGATATTTATCCATGTGTGCATATTTGTAAAACATCATTGAACCGTACTCTTAAGATTTTTCATTTACTGTATGTAAATTATACATCACTTTTACGGGATTTAAGAAATTGAAAAAGTATACTACCAACTGTGTTTTTTTAAAGATGAGAGACTTTTAGGTAGCCAGTAAACACACTGTTATACCTATATATTATAGCACCCTGTACTCTTTCTCAAAGCTCTTTTTATTTGAATTTAATGTTTATTTCCTATTAATGTTTGTTTTCTCCACTTAAGGACCATGCCTGCCCTATTGTCTGCTTAATCCCCAATACCTGTCACATTTCCCAGCATACAGAAGGAATATGTGCAATAACCATTCTTTCAGTCAATGAATTAAGAAGTGGAAGATCTGTCCATATTCCATTCCCTCAATGGACAGAAAGAAAAACAGTGCAATTAAGTATTTTCAGGAAAGGACACACATGCTTTTTTCTAAGACTTGTGAAAATAAACAGAGAAAGAGAGTACAAAAGACCTTATATTTCAAGACACTAAAATCCCCATGCCTGCTTTAAAATTAACAGAAAGAAATAAAGACTGTAAAAACTAAAACTTGAAGTCATTCTCCCTATTTATCCTAACACTGCAGCAATATTTCCTGAAGAACTAACTGAAGAAAGTAATTCAGGGAAGAAACACCTACTACAAAGAGTTTTTTAAAACTAGCAATCTCATTTGTTTTGGAAATGGGTATCTTTTAGTATTTTTATTCATTAGTCTTTCACACACTTTTTTTTTAACTTTATGTAATTACTTTCTTGTTATTTTCCCCAAGTGCGCATTTTCTAAGAGTCTGGTCTAACCAACCACATTTTGGCCACCTATATACTTTTCAGGAACTTCCCAACCCATCATCAGTGGCGAGGGATTATTATAAAATCAAGTAATTCTTTCATTGTCAGAATCTAATGCGTGTAACAACCAGACACAACTATACCTGAGACATTAGTAATAAATTTTAAAATACATAATCACCTATATTATTCCAGGAAGAAAAAAAGAATCACTCCAGTATCTACATATGCCAAATGAAGACACTCTGGTAGAAATGGATGTCTGTGGACTAGAATAGTCAGCCATTCTACTTCACAGAAGCAATATTTCTAAATCACATGAAGGTGCTTATGTTAAGCTTGAATAACAAAAGACATATAGAAAATGTGTTTACCACTCTATTGTTATTTGTTAAAAAAGAATGTTATTTTCTATGAGGCCATATTGACACTTAGGCCACACTGACATTTTTAATAAGTCGTTCACTTTGCCTGGGTTCTTTCTAAAATTAACTCAAGCTTAAGCCTAGTTAATAAACTGAGTAAAGATGAAAATCCCTTTGGAATACCTGGTGCGAAAAATTATGAGAAGTCTAGAGAAGGGTACCTACCTCAGGCCCTGTGATGTGCATTAGACCAGAAACAGCAGAGGCCACAGCATCATAACCAGCTCGCTGAGACAGTGGACCTGTCTGACCATACCCTAAAACAAGAAGGAGAGACATATTCACCGCCATCCAAGGAGAGCAGTGGTACAATAGTGTGTTTAGAACCAAAAAAACCTTGCAGCATTTTGTCACCTTTACAACCTACACTATCCCTTGAAGGAGGCAGTAAAAATTAATTATGGTGTTATACCCCAGAATGTTGCAAAATGGTGGCTCATGGGACAGATACCTGTATGAATATTTTGTCTGAACTGAAGAGTGTTGAAATGTTTTTATTTAGTTTATAACATTTAAAAATTTGAAAATAGCATAGAAATGTAAATTTCAGGCTTTTCTTGAAAAGTCAGAAAATAAGTAAAATATTAGGCCCACATTCTCACATAGCAACAATCAGAGTTAAATAATATCTCTTCTCTTTAAACAAGGCATAAATTCTCCAATTTGCCACAGTCTCCACCATTTACTCCTTCATGCCTCAGCCTATTTCACTCACTCAACTTCCATTCTCCAGCATGTATTTGCTATTCTTTTTCTATACAAAAAGATGTACAAAGTAAAACAAAACAATGTTTCCCTAGGTTCTATTTGCATAGTATCTCAACTATACAAAAAATATATAAATGATGATTAAAAATTTGACCATGAATAAAATGATTATATCCCTTAACAGTGATTTTTAGATTATAAAGACACTGCAAATGTATCACTTCTTTTTCTTTTGCCATCAGCAAAAATCAAGAGAACATAAATATTTTCTCCTGGTCTCCTCAGTCCTAGTGTTCAAAGTTAAATAATAAAGGTTATACTAGGAGCTACACGAATCTGTTTCCGAAACCCATGTGTCAATCAGAGTAGCCAGATGAAGAGCCTTCCAGAGATTCTTCAACTATTGGGTGAAATTCCTGCATATTCAGATTTAGAAAAATCAGGAAAGAAGCGTATCAAGGTCTTTGCTTGCTTCTCTAGACACCTGGAATTCTCTCCCTTTTTACTCCATACATGCACATAAATCACTCCCTGGCATTCTCTAAGTTGGCACTCAAATGATTTCTTACCAGAAGGACTTTCCCTAAAGAACTTTCATAAAAGAGCACTCTCACTTCTCACTCTTGATCAAATTTACCTGATTGTCTTCAAGCCCTTAAACTATAAGATATATAACACAGTGATTTATTTTTTTCTCCTTCCTACTAAAATGTATAGTCCAAGGATTTCTTTTCTATTCAGTTTACTCTTGTATCACCAGCACCTAGAATAGAATTTGATAACATTTATTGCATGAACTTGTTATATAATTATTTTTAAATATCAAATCATAAGGGAGAAGCAAGATGGCAGAGGCGTGAATGGAAGTCACACTGACGTCTGCCCAGGACCCACCTGGAATTACAACTAAATTCTGGAGAAATCACCTAGAACAAACAACTGAACAATAGTGAGAGAGGAGCCTTATAACCTCAGAGACAGAAGAATCAGCTTTAGCGCAATCTAACTGGTAAGGAGTGTGGTAGAGACTTGAGAAGGTGGGCGGGGCACCCACGGGCAGTAGCACCAGAAGGATATTGAAACGGCGAGTTGGATCCCCCTGAAAAGAGCGGGGTCGAAACCAAAAGTGGGGATCTCTAGCCAACAGCCCCAGAGCCCCAAAAGCACACAAAAAACAGCCAGATGCAAAAGCGGCAGGGTTGCTCTCTGCCAGAGACAGAAGGCTGGAGACGCAAAGGTCCATTTAAAGGGCCAACGCATAATTTTTATTTGCAGCGATTTACCCTGGTCTCAGGCTAAGGTGGGGGCAGAGTGGACCAGAGTTACCTGAGGAGAGATTAAGGGAGGTTTTGGGAGAGAACTGAGAGAGTAGCCGGTGGGTTCTGGGTGCTGACTCATTACCTGTGCAGCAGCAGCCATCTTACTCAGACAGAGACCACTCTCCCTGAGCGGCAGCAGTGTCAGAGGACCCAATAGCCTCACCCCCAGGTGGGATTTCACCCCATCCTGTGCTGTCTAAGCCACCTGCTAAGTGTAAAATGGCAGCCACAGATAGCAGATTCCTGGCTAAAGGAGGCACAGAGAGTGCTGGAGACACTTGAGGAGAGAAAGGGGACAGAGGCTTTAGGGAGAGAATGAAGAGAGTAGCTAGTAGGATCCTGGTGCTGACTCCATTCCCATACAACAGAAGTGTGAGAGGACCCAATAACCCTACCCTCAGGAGGGACTCGGCCCTGCTCTGAGCTGTCCAAGGTGGCCTACTGACTACAGAGTGACTAGACTAACAGCTGAAGGAGACAGCCACAAACAGTAAATTACTGGAAGTCTTGAACAGATTGCCTAAGGTCGGACAGGGTCAACATCTGACATCATCAGAGGCAGATCTAGAAAGTAAAAACAGGAGTCTCCCACCATAGAAGTTCACACCACAAAGTCAGGAAATCAAGACAGATCAATTTAGGAAGCAGAAGCAAAAAAGAAGAGTCTCATAAATAACGGGAAGACAAAGAAACACCCCCCACTCGAAAGGAAAGGAGGAATCCCCAAAAAGAGAAGTAAATGAAACAGAGGCAAGTAATCTATCAGATATTTAGTTCCAAACAGTGGTTCAAAGAAGCTCAATGAACTCAGTGAGCTCAGAGAGAATTACCAACAACTACAGGGAAACTACAAGGAACTTAATGCAAACTATATCAGCATGAAAAAGGACATAGAAGCTATCAATAAGAGACAAGAGGAAATGAAGAATACAATTGCTGAATTGAAGAACATAGTAGAAGGAATCCAAAGCAGCCTAGATGAAGCTGAGGACCGAATCATCAAGCTGGAGGACAAGGTAGAAAAAAGCTCCCGAAAGAGCAAGACAATGAAAAAAGACTCAAAAAGCATGAAGAGGCATTTAGGGAAATGCAGGACAACCTAAAACATAATAATATCCTTATAATAGGGACATTGGAAGGAGAAGAGGATGAGGAAGGGACAGAGAACCTATTTGAAAAAGTCATGATGGAAAACTTCCCTCATTGGAGGAGAGAAAAAGTCACACAAGTCCAGGAAGTACAGTGGGTCCCACTCAAGAGGAACACAATGAGGCCTACTCCAAGACACATGATCATTAAAATGCAAATATCAAAGACAAACAGAGAATCCTAAAGTCAGCAAGGGAGAAAGTGGTAGTAACATATAAGGGAGCCCCAATAGGGCTAGCAACTGACTTCTCAACAGAAACACTGCAAGCCGGAAGGGAATGGCAAGAAATATTCCAAGTCATGAAAAGCTAAGGCCTTCAACCAAAACTGCTCCACCAAGCAAGGCTCTCAATTAAAATGGAAGGTGAAATAAGGAGTTTCCCAGACAAAGAAGGCTAAAAGAACACACCTCCACCAAACCAGCACTGCAAATATGCCATAGGGACTGCTTTAAGATGAAGAAAAAGAGTCTATGAATACCCAGTTCCTTTCACAGTTGCAAATACTTGATATAGCCAATATTTTTTGATATGTATTAATCTGATTGTGAAAATGATGTTGTTTTAATTGTCCTTTTATTATTGTTGAAGCTAAACCTGTTTTTGTATATTTTTTGCCTATTTCTATTATTTTTAAAAAGCTTTAAAAACTTTTTGGTATTCTTTATCCAGTTTTTGATTAAATGTTTGTAGAATTTTTTCCCTAAAAAAAAAAAAAATTAACCCTTTTTACAATGCGTTGCAAATACTTTCCTATTCTATTACTTGTCCTTTTACTATTTTTATATGTATCTTACTGCACAGTCTTAAATATTTACTATAGTCATATTGTTAATATTTTACTTTATAGGTTCTGGGGTTGCATATTTTACTTCAGGGTAAGAAAAACATTAGTTTGTATTTTCTCCTAAAACTTCTTAGATTCACATACTGATTTTTTATTCACCTTAATATTTCTTTAATAATGTGTGAAATAGGCCTCTATATTTATTTTATTTCAAGTAATAGTGGTCCATGCACCTTATTTGTTGAATAAGCCTTATTTTCCGCATTGATTTGAAATATCAACTTAATCATACATTGTGTTGTTAGACATATACGTTTGTCTAGAATGCTCATTCTACTTCATTGATCAACTTGATTATTTCTGTGCTGGTGTCATCTTGGTTTAATTGTGGAGACTTTATAATGGTTTTAAATTTTTTACTATTTTATAATTAACTTCAACGTTTAAAAAAATAAAATCAATCTGAATTTAAGAAAGAAAGAAAGGGGGAGGGAGGGGGGAGGGGGGGAGAGAGAGAGAGAGAGAGAGAGAGATGGATCTCTTAACTTTTGCGACAGCATGGATGGAACTCGAGAGCATTATGCTAAGTGAAATAAGCCAGTTGATGAGAGACAAATACCATGTGATCTCGCCTGTAAGTGGACTGTATTCAACAAAATAAACTAACGAACAAAATAAACCACAGGCATGGAAACACGGAGCAGGTTGAAAGTGACCAGAGGGGATGGGGAAAGAGGACAATGGTGGAAAGAAGGGGAAGGGACTAGACAAAGAACATGTGTGAATGACCCATGGACATGAACAGAGTGGGAATTGACTGTGGGAGTGGGGGGTGGGGGTGGGATGGATGAAGGGAGGTAAAGGGGGGAAAAGTGAGACAACTCTAATAGAATAAACATGATTTATAAATTTAAATAAATAAAAATAAAACAAAAATAATTAAAAATAAATAAGAAATCATGAAAAGTAAATTAATAAAGAAAGCAAAGAGGGTTTTCTTTTTCTATTTTGTTTTGTTTTATTCTTGACCAAAATGGCAACATAGAAGGCCATTTTCCTCCTACCATGGACACATTGAATGTAGAGCTATGCATGGAACTTTCCTCTGAGAAAAATCCATAAACTAGTTGAATGATTCCTGAGTATTAGACAAAAGAAAATACATCAAAATTGGTAGGAAATGATGAGACAAACTCTTGTCATAAATCTCACCCCAGGCAAAAATGCCATACAATTGGGTAGGAATCCCAAACTCCCAGCTTCTCCCTGAGAAGAGTTTGAACAACACAGTTAGTGTCCCTATTTTTAAAGTTCCCACCCAAGGGATGGGAACCAAAAACAGCTATCTCTAAGGCCAGGAGCATTAGAGTCCTCAGAACTATAGCAAACAAAGAAATTGTTGGTACCAGAGTACTAACCACAGCATAAGGAGCAGGCAAAAACCATCCATCCCATAATCTTTTCCTAGAAAGGGCTTAACTGCAAGCATACTTTACAAAATACTACCTGAGGGTCCACACACCATGAACACAATTCTAGAGGCTGACAGTGATCCTACCTGGAAGCCAGAAGAACCAGTGGGCACATCACCAACCTTCCCCCTTCAGCCAACTACAACAATAGCAGGTCACCAGCATCTCTCTGCAAGGACCTTCTTCACATGTCTCAGGCTGTAACTTTTACAGCTACTGCCTAAGGGATGGGCCCCTGGATCACCTAGCTAGACTGCCAACCAGGATTTCATGAATCCCAGAGGACTACAGTAAACAAGATAGTTGTTGGTTTGTTTTTTTTTTAAGCTCAGTGCAGAGGGAGAAGGCAATTGCAAGCTTTCCCAGTTGTTGCCTGAGGGCCCAGCTTCTAATCTGCCTTTATTTAGGTGCTAACAGCAATCATTCCCTTGAGGATTTCTCAAGCCCTCAACTACTAAGAGGTAGAACTTGGAAAACAAAGGTTTCAGAGTCAATCAGGAGCTCATGCTGGGCTGATGGACAAGATTCATCTCCTACACAAGACCAGTCAGTAAAGATGAAAGAGTAACTCTTTTAGTTAAATGTGCAAAAAACCAACACAAGAAGTCTAGGAAAATGAAGAAAGAAGACAATATGTTCCACATAAAAGAAGATAAATCTCCAGAAACTGATAATGAAATGGAAATAAGTGATTTATATGATAGTTAAAAATAATGCTCAAAAAAGGGCCAACAAGGCTAGGAAAGAAATGCTTGAACAAAGAATTTCAACAAATAGAAAATACTAAAAAGTACCAAACAGAAAGCACAGAGGTGAAAAATAAAATCCTAAGATTTATTACTGTTGTGGAAAACTATTTCCTCTCACACTATGCCATGTTCCTATCCCTTACTCTCACCATTCTCTTCCACCTAACCTCACATAAGCATTCCTGTTTCTTAACTCAGCTCACATTATTTTTCCCCTCATAAGAGTCTTATTTCTTTTTCATATTTAATAAACAGTAGCTAGTTGGCTGAAATAACATGGTTATTGCTGTACTTCTCCAATGAAACTCCTCTTTGTTCATTATTTCTTTGTATTTTAAATCCCATAGAATACTCTCCTCTCTTACTCCATTTCACCTTCCCTCAGCCCCTGATCAGTTGAGTGGGGAATTTTATTTCATTGTTTTCGCTCTCTCTTGTTTTTTCCACTCTCTCAACCTGAGCTTCATTCCTTACTCTTATTAGTTTGCTTCCCCCATCCTCTCAAAATCATTTTTCTTTACTGCAGACATCTCACATTCATTTTTTGCCTTCCTACAATACTCTTATCTCTATTCCACCATTATTAAACCTCATTCAGCTGTCACCGCTACCAACCATGCTGTGGTTTTTCTGCAATTTTGCTCCTGTTGGTCCAATACCTTTTCAATTTTACTTCAAACCTCTTAGTATACTCTTCCCTTTTCTTACCCCATTGTTTCCATTGCCCTTTTGTCTTTTACTTAACATTTTAAGCTTTTTTCTCTCCCTTTCTCTGCCTTGGTTCTATTCCTACTCTTGTCAACTTTCCCTATTACCATGCAATAACATTTTCCCCTCTCTTAGTCATCTCATATTCCCTTTGTCATAGCTAATAATATTTGCAACCTCTCTTCACCTTTATTAATCTTAGGTCAATTGTGGTTGAGATTACTGATGTAGTAGTGGAGTTCTTCTTGCTGGCACACATTTGGTTGTCTGGTAATACTGGTTTTCAAACAATACCCATACAACAGCATTTAAGACAAGGTGGGAGTTGTGACTACCAGTAAGCTCACATTGAGAGGCGAGCCCACTAGCAAAGCAACCACCAACAGGTAAAGCCCAAGTACAAGACAGCCCACAATTATGGAAGAAAAGGCAAAGTTAGAGCATCCAGATGAGATCAAAGAGACAGCACCACTGAGTCTCACAGAACCCCTACCGCAGATCAACTAACAGAGATGGCTGGCAAAACAGAGCATCCAGAAATGCAGGAAAAAACATAAAGAGTCACCTAAAATAAAGAGAAAAAGAAAGAACCTGCAATCAAAAGGAATAGACAAATCCCCAGTAAAGGAGCTAAATAAAAACAAGGCAAGCAAACTATCAGACGTAGAATACAAAAGAATGGTTATAAGGATACTCAAGGAACTCAGTGACAACTACAAGGAACTGACTGGGAACTACAACAGCATGAAAAAAGAAATAGAAACTATAAACGAGAACCAGGAAGAAATGAAGAATACAATATCTGAAATAAAGAATACACAAAAGGAATTATAAGCAGGCTGGATAAAGCAGAGGACCAAATTAGTGAACTGGAAGAGAGGTAGAAAGAAGTACCCAGATAGAGCAGCAGCATGAAAAAAGACTAAAAATTATGAGGATAGCTTAAGGGAACTTCAGCACAATATGAAATGCATCGTTTGAATCATAACAATTACAGAAGGAGAAGAAAAGGAGAAAGGGATAGAAAACCTGTTTGAAAAAATAAAGACATAAAACTACCCTACCTTGGAGAGGGAAAAATTCATGTAAGTTCAGGAATCACAGAGGGTCCCAATCAAGATGAACCCAAAGAGACCTACTCTGAGACATATAATAATTAAAATGGAAAAATTCAAATACAAAGACAGAATCTTAAAGTCAGCAAGGGAGAAACAGACGGTAACATGCAAGGAAGCACTGATAAGGCTAGTAGCTGGTTTCTCAACAGAAGCACTACAAGCCACAAGTGAATGGCAAGAAATATTCCAAGTAATGAAAAGCAAAGGCCTGCAACCAAGACTGCTCTGCACAGCAAGCCTCCCAATTACAATGGAGGGTGAAATAAGGAGCTTCCCTGAGAAAACAGAGGTAAAAGACTACACGTCCACCAAACCAGCTTTGCAAGATATGCTAAAGGGACTGCTTTAAGGGGATGAAGAAAAAGAGTAAGAGAGAGAGAGAAGAACACAGGTACACAGGGGAATAATGAGTAAGTAATGTCAAGTTATCAATAATAACCTTAAATGTGCTGTCTACAAGAGACCCACCTCAGAACAAAGGACATATACACACTGAAAGTAAAGGGATGGAAAAAAATAGTCCAAGCAAATGGACAGGAAAATCAGCCAGGGCAGTGATACTTACATCAGACAAAATAGACTTCAAAACAAATGTCATAAAGAGAGACACTGATGGACATTTCCTAATACTCAAGGAACGATCCATCAAGAAGACAGAAACACTGAAAACATGTATGTGTCCAATATAGGAACACCAAAATATATAAGGAAAATCTTGAAGGACTTCAATAAAGTTACAGACAGCAACACATTGATAGTAGAGGATTTCAACATCCCACTATCAACAATGGATAGATCTTCCAAAAAAAATATTGACAAGGATTCCACAGCATTGAATAATGCCCTAGAGCAAATGGACTCAACTGATACTCTAGAACCTTTCATCCCAAAGAAGCAAAATACACATTCTTTTAAATGGACATGGAACATTTTCAGAGATAGACCACATGATAGGACACAAAACAAACCTCAACAAATTCAAGAAAATTGAAATCATAAAAAGCATTTTGGTGGACCACAAGGGATTGAAACAAGAAACCAACCTCAAGGGAAAAAAGTCAAAAACATTGAAATCCATGAGAATTCAATAGCATGCTATCAAACAATGACTGCGTTAATAATGAGCTCAAGGAAGATTTCAACAAGTTTCTGGAAACAAATGAAAATGAACACACAACAGTCCAAAATCCATGGGACACAGAAAAGGCAGCCCTAGAGGGAAGGCCATAGCACTACAGGCCTCCCTAGAAGTGATAGAAACATTTCAAATAAACAACCTAACCCTACAACTACAATAACTAGAGGAACAACAACAAACAAAGCCCAGAGAAGGAGAAGAGAGGAAATAACCAAAAATATCAGAGAGAATTAAATGACAGAGAGAAAAAAAGAAAAATTCAAAGGATCGATAAATTCAGGAGCTGGTTCTTCAAAAAGAGAAACAAAACTGACAAGCCTTCAAGCAGACTCATCAGGAAAATAAGTGAGGACCCAAATAAATAAAATCAGAAATGAAAGAGGAGAAATAACAACTGATACCACAGAAGTATAAAGGCTTGTAAGAAATTACTACAAACAACAACATATCAAGAAATTTGAAAACGTGGGTGAAATGAACAAATTTCTAGAAACATATAACTTTCCAACACTGAATAAAGAAGCAGCAGAAAGCCTGAACAGATACAACTAGTGAAATTGAAGCAGTAATCAAAAAACTCCTGGCACACAAAAGCCCTAGACAGGATGGTTTTACAGGGCAATTTTAGAAAACATTTAAGGAAGAACTAACCCATGTACTTCTCAAACTATTCGAAAAAAATCCAAGAAGAGGAATGACCCCCAAACTCTTTTTATAGGTCAGTATTGTCCTAATTCCAAAACCAGATAAAGACAGAAGAAAGAAAGAAAACTACAGGTCACCATCACTGATGAACATGGATGTGAAGATCTTCAACGAAATATTGGCAAAATGCATCCAGCAATATATTAAAATGATCATATACCATGAGCAAGTGGGATTCATCCCAGGGATGCAAGGATAGTACTATATACCAAATTAACAAATATAATACATCATATAAACAATACAAAAGACAAAAACCACATAATCATATCAGTACATGCTGAAAAAGCATAGATAAAGTACAGTACCCATTTATGATAAAACACTCTGCAAAGTGGGAATAGAGGGTGCACACTTCAACATAACAAAGAACATATACGAGAAACCTACAGTCAACATCATACTCAATGGGCAAAACTAAAAGCTTTCCCGCTAAGATTGGGAACACGACAAGGATGTCCACTTCCACCACTTCTTTTCAACATCGTATTGGAAGTACTGGCCACAGCGGTCAGACAAGAAAAAGAAATAAAAGGTATCCAAATTGGAAAAGAGGAAGTAAAACTATCACTGTTTGCAGATGACATGATAGTGTACATAGAAAACCCTGTAGACTCCATCAAAAAACTACTCAACCTAATAAGTGAATTTGGCAAAACAGCAGGATACAAAGTCAATATTCAGAAATCACAGGCATTTTTGTATACCAGCAATGAAATAGAAGAAGAAATCAAAAAAAAAAAAAAAATACCATTCGATATAGCAACAAGAAAAATAAAGTACCTAGGAATAAATTTAACCAAGGAGGTAAAAGACCTGTATGCAGAAAACTATACAGCTGAAGAAAGAAATTAAGGAAGACACAAATAAATGGAAGCATATACGGTGTTCATGGATTGGAAGAATTAACATCATCAAAATGTCCATACTACCCAAAGCAATTTATAGATTCAACGGAATCCCTATTAAGATACCAATGACATATCTCATAGAAATAGAACAGACATTTCAAAAATTTATATGGAACCATAAATGACCCCGAAAAGCCGCTGCAATTTTGAGAAAGAAAAACAAAGTAGGAGGGATCAAAATACAGGATATCAAATTTATTACAAAGCCACTATACTCAAAACAACCTGGTACTGGCACAAGAACAGATCCATAGACCAGTGGAACAGAATAGAAAGCCCAGAAATAAGCCCAGGGCTATATGGGCATCTAATATTTGACAAAGGGGGCAGAAGCATAAAGTGGAGTAATAACAGCCACTTCAACAAATGGGGTTGGGAGAGCTGGACGGCTACATGCAAAAAATTGAAATTGGATCATCAGCTGACACCATACACAAAAATAAACTCAAGATGGATCAAAGACTTAAATATAAGTCGCAACACCATAAAAGTCCTAGAGGAGAACATTGGCAGGAAACTCTCATATCCCACGCAGCAATTTTTTCACTGATATGTCTCCTAAAGCAAGGGACATAAAGGAAAGAATAAACAAGTGGGACCTGATCAAAATAAGAAGCTTCTGCACGGCGAAAGAAAACATCAGCAAAATGAAAAGGGAGCCAACCCTATTGGAAAATATATTTGCTAATAATACATGAGATAAAGGTTTGAGCTCCAAAATATATAAAGAACTCACACGACTCCACTTCTTGATTTGACTTCAAGAAGACAAATGATCCAATCAAAAAATGGGCAAAGGACCTGGGCAGATGCTTTTCCAAGGAGGAGATACTTGGGCAGAGAGTTTTGAGAGGATGCTCGGCATCACGAGCCATCAGAGAATGCAGATCAAAATCACAATGAGATACCACCTCACATCAATCAGAATGGCCATCATAAACAGATCAACAAACAACAGATGCTGGTGAGGCTGTGGAGAAAAGGGAACTCTAGTACACTGTTGGTGGGAATGCAGACTGGTACAGACATTGTGGAAAACAGTGTGGAATTTCCTCTGAAAGCTGAAAATAGAACTGCCTTTTGATCCAGTGATTTCCCTACTGGGACTATAATCTAAGAATCCCAAAATGCCAATTCAAAAGAACTTAATGTACCCTAATGTTCATAGCAGCACAATTTACTATAGCCAAGTGTTGGAAGCAACCTAAATGTTCCTCAGTAGATGACTGGATTCAAAATGTTATGGTACACATACACAATGGAATACTACACAGCAGAAAGAAAAAAAGAACTACTAAACTTCGCGACAGCATGGATGGAACTAGAGAGCATTATGCTAAGCGAAATAAGCCAGGGGGCGAAAGACAAATACCGTATGATCTCACCTATAAGCGGAACCTAACCAACAATACAAAGATGCAAGGAAAATAAGACCAGCAACACTGAAAGAAAAAAGAAACCAACAGAGACAAGAGGGAAGGAGGGAGGGGTGGGCGGGGGAAAAGGAAGGGAAGGGGCAAGAAACATATAGGAAGGAATCATGGACAAAGCCAAAGTTGAGAAGGATTGAGAGAGGGAGAGAAGGGAGGTAGGCAGGGGAAAGTGGTGGGGCGAAGGTGGAGACAAATGTATTTGAAAAAAATAAATAAAAAATAAATTTAAAAAAGACTTTCTTCCCCCTGCTCAAAACAGTGTTTGAACCCATAGATTTTGATGCCTTTTATTGTTTTGCATTTTTTTGCACCTCTTTCACACTGGCAAAACATTCTCCTTTGTGGACTTTTTTCATCCTGGGAAACAAAAAATAGTCACTCAGGGCAACATGGGGTAAATAGGAAGGGTGGGGCACGAGGGTCATGCCACTGCTGGTCAAAAACTGCTGAACACTCAGCATGGTGTGGACAAGTGCACTCATAAATCACCCATCATGAAATGGGCAAACACTTTGAGTCTTCAAAAAAAAATTCACTGAAGCCCAACACAGCCCCATACAACACCAGC
This sequence comes from Pteronotus mesoamericanus, assembly GCF_021234165.1. Lineage (NCBI taxonomy): Eukaryota > Metazoa > Chordata > Mammalia > Chiroptera > Mormoopidae > Pteronotus > Pteronotus mesoamericanus. Next base: position 43,634,878 of record NW_026555329.1, on the reverse strand, counting down.
TGGTACATTGATACAGATGGGTTCCTAGAACACCCACCTAGTGGGGGAAGCCTGTACTATAAGGAATATATATATTCCTCAATATTATATTATATATACACAGATATATATATATATTCCTCAGTATTCTACATGTAATATTTTTCCTCAATAAGTCTAGGAAAAAAAGAAACAAAATGTTATTATATAAAACAAAGTCCCCAAATAAAATTATTTAGTATGAAGAAATTAAAATAGGTCAAGATTAAATTATATTTTTCATTTTGATGGCATAAAATGTTTCACAACATGTCTCAGCTTTGTTTTAGTATAAAAATTTTGACACAAAAGCAATGAAAATTATATAATAAGTTCATCAGCCAATATCAATAATTATTATTCATAACCAATACTTTCGCTATACTTTTTATAATTATTTCAACTATACTTATTAAAACTATTGTATGAAGAAAAAAATAAAAATTTTTTTTTAAAATACCAAAATGTCTTGAATTGTAGGGGGGAAACCTCCAAAATTATAGGCTCTGCCATGTTTCTCTACCAGTTAAAAAGTAAATCTTGTTGAAATCAAGATGGTGGAGGAGTGAGTGGAAGTCACGCTGACCTCCTCCCAGGACCAATCTGCAATTACAACTAAATGGGAGAGAAATCACCTGGAACAAACAACTGAACAATAGCAAGAGAAGAGCCTTGTAACCTCGGAGACAGAAGATTCGGCTTTGGCGCAATGTAACTGGTAAAAAGTGAGGTAGGGAGCTGATGAGGCGGTTGAGGCGCCCACAGGTGGCAGCACCAGAAGGATATTGAAACAGCCAGTTGGATCCCCTTGAGAAGAGCAGGGTCTAAACCAAAAGCGGAGATCTCTAGTCCACAGCGCCAGAGCCCAAAAAGTATACAGAAAACAGCCAGCTGCAAAAAGCAGCAGGGTTTCTCTCTGCCAGAGACAGGTGGCTGGAGATGCAAAGGACTGTTAAAAGGGCCAACTCATAGATTTTTATTTGCAGCCACTTACCCTGGTCTCCTGCAAAGTTTGGGGCAGGAGGAGCTAGAGACGCCTGAGGAGAGACTGGGGAAGGACGCTTTTGGGAGAGAACTGAGAGAGTATCCAGTGGGATCTTGGTGCTGACTCATCCCCCATGAGGCAGCAGCCATCTTGCGCAGGCAGAGACCACTCCCCCTGAGCAATACCAGCATCAAAGATGCCACAGCCCAACCCCCGGGCAGGATTCCACCCCACCCTGTGCTGTCTAAGCTGCCTGCTGAGTGCAGAGTGGCAGACACAGACAGTAGATCCCTGGCTAAAGGGGGCGCAGAGAGGTCTGACAACACTTGAGGAGAGACTGGGGATGGAGGCTTTGGGGAGACAATGAAGAAAGTAGCCAGCAGGATCCCAGTGAGGACTCCTCCCCCATATGCACCAGCGTGAATGGATCCAATAACCCCGCCTCAGGAGGGACTCCGCCCCACTCTGAGCTGTCTAAGGTAGCCTGCTGAGTGCAGAGTGAATAGATTAACAGCTGAAAAAGATAGCCACAGACAGTAGATTACTGGAAATCTCGGTCAAAGAGGGTCAACATCTGACATCATCAGAGGCAGATCCAGAAAGTAAAAACAGCAGTCTCCAATGATAGAAGTTCACACCACAAAGTCAGGAAATCAAGACACCTCAACTTAAGAATCAGAAGCAAAAAAAGAAGAGTCTCACAAATAATGGGAAGACAATACGTCCCACTCACAGGGAAAGAAGGAATTCCCACAAAGAGAACTAAATGAAACAGAGGCAAGTAATCTATAAGATATTGAGTTCCAAACAATGGTTCTAAGCGAGATCAGTGAACTCAGTGAGCTCCGAGAGAATTACCAACTACAGGGAGACTATGAGGAACTTACTGCAAACTATATCAGCATGAAAAAGGACATAGAAGCTATCGATAAAAGACAAGAGGAAATGAAGAATACAATTTCTGAATTGAAGAAAACAGTAGACAGAAACAAAAGCAGGCTAGATGAAGCTCAGGACTGAATCAGCGAGCTGGAGGACAAGGTAGAAAAAAGATCCCAGAAAGACCAAGAAAATGAAAAAAAGGTTCAAAAAGAATGAAGAGGCATTGAGGAAAATGCAGGACAACATGAAACATAATAATATCCGTATAATAGGGACACCAGAAGGAGAAGAGGATGAGGAAGGGATAGAGAACCTGTTTGAAAAAGTAATGGAAAACTTCCCTCATTGGAGGAGAGAAGTCACAGAAGCCCAGGAAGCACAGAGGGTTCCATTCAAGAGGAACCCAATGAGGCCCACTCCAAGACACATCATCATTAAAACGGCAAATATCAAAGACAAACAGAATCCTAAAGGCAGCAAGGCAGAAACAGGGTAATAACATATAAGGGAGTCCCAATATGGCTAACACCTGACTTCTCACCAGAAACACTGCAAGCCAGAAGGGAATGGCAAGATACATTCCAAGTATGGAACAGCAAAGGCCTGCAACCAAGTCTGCTCTACCCAGCAAGGCTCTCAATTAAAATGGAAGGTGAAATAAGGAGTTTCCCAGACAAAAGAAGACTAAAAGAATACACCTCCACCAAACCAGTACTGCAAAATATGCTAAAGGGACTGCTTTAAGATGAAGAAAAAGTTTCTGTGAATATCCCGTTCCTTTCAGGGTTGCCAGTACTTGATATTACCAATATTTTTAATATTCATTAATCTGATTGTGACAATGATGTTATTTTCATTGTTACTTTACTATTTGTTGAAACTAAACCTGCTTTAGTATATTTCTTGCCTATTTCTATTATTTAAAAAAAAAAACTTTAAATGACTTTTTGGTAGTCTTATCCATTTATTGATTGAAGGTTTTTAGAACTGCTTTCAAAAAAAAGAACAGCACCTATTAACCATGTTTTAGATGTGTTGCAAACACTTTTCTATTCTATCTCTTGTCCTTTAACTTTTTTTATATGTATATTACTATATAGTTAAGTGTTTAATATAGTCATATTGTCGATATTTACTTTATAGGTTCTGGGGCTGAATATTTTACTTCAGGTCATGAAGAAATATTAGTTCTATTTTCTTCTAAAACTCCTTAGATTCTACATATTGACTTTTAACTCATCTGAATATTTCTTGTATAATGTGTGAAATAGGGCTCTATATTTGTTTTATTTCAAGTAATAGTGGTTCATTCACCTTATTTGTTGAATAAACCTTGTTTTACCCATTGATTTGAAATATCAAGTTAATCATGTACTGTTAGATATATACATTGGTCTCTAGAATGCTCATTATATTTCATTAATCTACTTCATTATTTCTTTGCTTGTGTCATGTTGGTTTAATTGCTGAGACTTTATAATGGTTTTAAATTTTTTTAATATTTTATAATTAACTTTGACATTTAAAAAATAAATAAAATCAATCTGCATTTAAGAAAGAAAGAAAGAGAGAGAGATGGAACTCCAACCTTTTGTGACAACATGGATGGAACTGGAGAATATTAAGCTAAGTGAAATAAGCCAGTTGATGAAAGACAAATACCATAGGACCTCACCTATAAGTGGACTCTATTCAACAAAATAAACTAACGAGCAAAATAAATCACAGGCATGGAAACATGGGGAGACTGAAAGTGACCAGTGGGGAGGGGGGAAGAGGGCAATGGTGGAAAGAAGGGGAAGGCACTAGACAAAGAACATGTATGAATGACCCATGGACATGGATAACAGAGTAGGAATTGTCTGTGGGAGTGGGGGGTGGGGGGGGATGGGGGGAGGGGGGTAAAGGGGGAAAAATTGAGACAACTCTAATAGAATAAACGTGACTTATAAATTAAAAAAAGAATCACTAATATAAATAAATAAATCTTGTAAATTCTGAAATATTACTTTTTCAATCTTTAGAATAGCAAAAATGGGATATGAAGGAAACATAAAGGGAAACAAAGTGTAAGTCTACAATCCCCATGTAGAAATTAGTGCCAAGCTTTAGGAGTGAATCTATATTCCAGGGCAGCTAATTTACAGCTGTAAAGGGCACCTTAGCCCAGGCTTCCAGTCTTAAACACAATGGTTTTCAAAGCCCTGGTATCCCCCGTCCCCACCCTCAGCCTCCCAGCTGACACACGTATAAAACAGGCCTCCAGAAGGAGAGAGAAATTCAACCATGAGGCAGGAACACTGTATGCCCCTTAAACACCTGTTTCAGGAGAAGGAATTAAGTTTCAGTCTGCTCCAAGCAGGTAAAATCACATGCTCAGGCTTCTGGCCAGCAGCCCAAATCCATCAAATGGGACAGAGGCCCCCACCATAAGCACAACTCTAAATGGAGTCTTCCAAATAAAAGCCTTCAAGGAAAAAAACACTCATAAAAGCAAACAGCCTGCTAAGTAAAAGTATACCGTAATATTTTCTTTTTGTTACAGATTAGAACTTCCAAGTATTTATATGAAAAATAAATATAAATAGTTATTCTCATGAAAGCAGTATGGCATGGTAAATAAAGAGGATGAGTTTAAGGAATGAAAAAATTTGGATTCAATTCTATCTCTGCTAACTACTGTGTTTTTGACAATTCCTTTAACCTCCTTGAGTATCCACAATATTCATATTTATCTCCCAGATTTATTATGAAAATTCAATTTGGTAAGACAGTATAAACAAAATGCACTTTCCTAGGAGAGCTAAATATATTTAGTTAATAAATATGCATTGATTAATATAGTAATCCTATATTAGCTTACCCTTTCCACAAAACATTAAGAATAACAAAAACTGCCTTGAGGTACGTTGAAATGATGAGAATAAATATTCTAAGCATTGCAGTTATGCTGTTTAATAGCCCATTAAAATTGAAAGTTTTTGCACTGTTCATTTTAGAAGATGACAATAATAATATATATATATTTTTATAGTATGAGTCAAAACTTATTCTACCTTTTTGCCTTACACTAATTGAATACTGACTACCAGTATTATCAACAAATATTTATGACAATAAATAAAAAATTTTAAAGCAGGGAACTGACATTATATCAAAATGGTATTTTACAAAGATTACCCTATCGGCAACATGAAGACTGAATTATTTATTAATAATTTAAGAAAGAGCTGGAAAAATCGTAAGCATGAGAGCCAGATAGTTCTTTTTAATTTCAAATTTTACAATTCCAAAACAATATGATCAAAATCCAAATTAAAGAGGAAAAATTTAAGCATATCAGCCTATTTTATATTCAAGTAAAGAGGTAAAGAAAACTAAAGAGGTTATGGAAAATTAGAGAGACATGCCATTCATTCTCTTTCTCTTTCTCCCTCCCTCCCTCCCCATACCCCTCTCTCTTCCTCATTCATTCTGTCCCCCCAACCCCACTCCACTCCACTGCCTCATGCTACTCACATTCATTTTATGAAGGAACCTCGCCATCTTGTGGCTTTTATGAACATTAAGTATAGAGTAAAACTTGCATTTCCAGACTTATAAGTAAAATTCTACGGAAGGGAGCTAAAGAGAAAAGATATTTCATCTTTTAATTTGCCCTGAATACCAGATGATCTGGCCTGCCCACTTCTAATTTCACTCATTTTTCTCTTGTATGTAGCTCTGTGCTTTATTTTTCTCCTTAACTTTTAAGCTATTAAGGAAGTAGGAGTTCCATTTGTGCTTTTGTTTTTTGAAATGCCTATGACACCTCCCACAGTTCTCAACACTCTGTGGATCCATAGATTAACCTTTTGGAGGTCAAAGGTCTCTCTGACAAACTGGAAATAAGCTATGAATTCTTCCTAGAAAAAAATGATTGAACATATGCTTATACTCTTAGAACCCCATTCATGCACCCCAAGCTAAGAAACAGTTGGAAATAACTGCTCATTATCTACTTCTCTTGGTCCACCGCACCTCAATTATAAGGATAATTCTCCTGCAGGGGATCAATTCAAAGACACCTTGGAGAATTCAAAGTAACTAGGAGCTTCTGAATGGGGCTTTGGCCCAAAAACAAGGGAACAAAATAAAGTATGGCTGGCCCAAAAACTAGAGAACAAAATAAAGTGTGTTTCATCTACACTACTTCATTAGCCTCCTGTTCCTGGTCCCCCTACTTCATGCTTGCCTCTTGTGATCACAGTGATCTTTCTAAAATGTAAATCAGAGTGCACTACTTTCCTGCCTAAAGCTTTTGAGGGGCTTTCCGAGTCACCTAGAGTAGTAATCTGAACTAATCCTGGCTTGCAGAGTCCTTCATGACTTGGTCACTGCCTGCTCTTTGGCCTAATGTTATCAATTTTTCCATTGCCCTCAAGTTCCTCTGGCCTTCTTACTCTTCTCTGAATACACCCAACAGCTTATTTCCATCCTGAGGCATTTGCATTACCGAAAATATTTTTCCCTCCAATATTCACATGGCTGGCTACTACTAAATACATGATCTTAAATATATCCTCCTCAAAGAAGCCTTCCCTGACCACCAAATCTTAAAAAAAAAAACCTCCTAGGAATGCTCTGCCATTTTATCATTTTATTCTCTTTATAGCAGTTATCACTAGGTGATATTTTTTATGAATATCTATCTCCTCTAGAAGTACACACCATGAGAGCTGTGACCAAGTGTCTGTTCTTTGTAATACCTTCAGCACCTACAATGTCCGCCAGTATCACAGCAAATGTGTGTCAAAAAAATAAATAAATGTAAATAAATAAGCTTAGGAAATAGAAATAACACTTATCTTACTTGACACATTCTTTGGCTAGGAGGCAAAGATTAAACTGTACTTCTTCCAGTAATACCTGAAATAACATGTTTAGTTAGGGTAGAGGAAGGAAAGAGTGGGGAGGTCCAGACAACTGAATTTCCTAGGTTTAACTGTTGACATTCCCTAGTAGTCCATATTTGGCCCCCTCTCTTCTCATTCTCTGTATTCTTGTTAGTGCACCTCATCCATACCATGACCCAAACAAGATATTGGAAACACCCATATCTGGAATAATAACAATATTTATTAAGCTACTGTATATTAGACATCTATTAAATTCTGTCCCTTAGATTATATAATTCACACAACAACCCTATGAGTTAGGTACCATTATGTCTTTTCTACAACTATAAATACTGAAGCTTAGAAGGTTAAGTGCCCTGCCCAAAGTCACAGGAATAGGAAGTAGCAGAGCTAGGATTTTAACCTAAGTTTGGGCCTTTAAACATAAAGACATTTGTTTGTGCATGTATAAATATCTCTACCAAAAGTCCAACATAGCTCAAGTTGAAGATGCCCTAAACAGGACTCACTATGCAACCTCAGTCACATTCACATTCCACCAACCCAGACCACTCCTTCTCCACATTCACTGTTCCACTGAATGAAATATCACCCCAACATTTGCAAAAATTCAGAATCTGAGTCATCCTCGGCTCTCCTCTTTCAGCTTGTGTCCATATCCAATTGATCACTAATTCCTCATTATTTGATCTGCCACATAACTCACAAATCCATCTATACTTTTATGCCCTGCAATACCTTACTTACTGGTCCCCCACCTTGGTTTATTCACATGGCTATAAATGCCTTTTGAGTATGTAATTCTGATCAAGTCATTTCCCTTATTAATTTTTTGTTAAATTGCCTATAGGCTAAAAATAATAATTCCTTAGTATGACACACTGAGCCATTTGCACCCTAGCCCCTAACCACTCCATATGTCATCTCCTGCCACTCCTCTAAAATAACACATACTTAGTATAGCTGTTCTCCAAATATACAAGGCTCTTTCATTCCTCTGAGCCACTGCACATTCCACTTTACTTGTGACCTCCATGTCCCCAGTCTGTCTGGTAAACACAGTCCTTTTAAGATAAAAACCTAGTCATAATGGGCCATTATGGATGAGAAAGAAAGAGGTTTCCAAGCAGACTAGGACCTATCCTGGTAATAAATTCAAAAACAAAACAAGCATGTCTAAAGTTGATATCTTGACTGTTAGCTAGATGCTATCATTTCAGCAGCTACAGAAACTCAAACAGATTATTTACATAAAAAGAGAACAAAATGCAATAAAATATTTGACAATAAATAATATCCTTCAAAATGTATCTGGACTTTCTCTACTCATTTTCTGGTATGTAGACTGTTTCTAAATTAAAATGATAAATTATTAACTCATGATATATTTTGTTTTTAAAATATATTTATTTTCTTCTCTGTCTACTGAAAAGGTCTAGAAGCAAAGACTAACCCAGCAACAATGAGCATCCCTCGTATCCAGACTGTGGTCTCTAAATACCATTTCCTACTAAAAGGAATTAAGATTCGTTTGGGAAATGGTTGATTCCAGAATGGGGCAAGAAATGTACAGAGTGCACCTAGTTAGTTATCTTGTTATAAAAGAAATCAAGGAAGCTATCAAAGACTATTGGTCACCAAAAGGATGCAGAAACCAACTTGAAAAGGCCCCTACTGGCCAAAGGTGAGACCATTTTGAGTATCAATAAAGATAATAGCTTCAATGGACTGTAACACATTAAGTGTGTTAAATTCTGTGAGTTTATAATGATATATTGGTTTGAAATCTTAAATCACCTGCTAGATGGAAAGAATTTGCATCTATGCTGCCTTTACTAAATGAACTCAGGGTAATCAAATAGTTGATAAGGGAAAGATCCCCTTTATAGAAATTTTCCAGCCAATGTATGAGGAAGGCATGGCAGAACTGGGATATCATCATTTTGTAACTCCTAATGAATTAATAGATCTAGGCAATCATCATCAATGGCTGTTAACATCACAAAAAGAGCAACAGCTAGCATTTGTGTGCCTCCTACTAGAACTACATACTACCTTCTATAAAATATTCTGGACAAAAAAAAAAAGTTAAAATCTGGGCAAGCCTACAGATGTGTCAATTTATAAAAAACAATAAATAAATTAAACAACATGGCAAGGTAAGCAGCAAATTTCAAACTATCCAAAAGGACAAGTAAACTGGCTTTTTAAGCAAATAAACTGCAAGAGAAAAAAAGACATTGAGGAGGAAATTAAATTAAAGAAGATTTAATAAATGTATCAATCAATTGCTATAACTAGATTTAATTGGGATCCCAATTCAAATTAACAAACTGTAAAAAGGAAAAACAAGAGAACTGGGAAAATCTGAACAACTATGTATTTGATGACAGTAACAAGTTATAGTTTTTTTTTTATTTACATGGGATAATACTGGGTATTTATACTTTAAAAAGGGTCCTTTTCTTTCAGATATATTCTGAAGTATTTAGAAATCAAAGGTTATAAAGTCTGAGGTTTGCTTTTAAAATACTGCAGAGAGGAAAAAGAGGTGGAATTGTAAACAAAATAAAATTTGCTATGCTGATGATTGATTTGGGTTATATGTTCCTCAAGAGCCATTACAGTATTCTCTCTACATTTATGTGACTTTAAATTTTTCCATAATAAAATGTCAAAATTTATAAATTTAAGAATTACATGCAAGGAATATTAGAGCTGAATGGGTCTTGGGCAAAAATTCTTGCTTTACAGATGAGAAAACTAAAACCCAGAGAGGGTATGGACTTGTCCAAAGCCATTAAGCCCATCAATAGCAAAACTAGAACTAACAATCATGTTTTCAGATTCCCTATCTGGTTCTCCTTATCTGAACAGGAGAGTTCTATTCTATTTTGAAGAATTTTCTTAGTCTCTTTCTACTTTATAGCATTAATTCAGAAACATATTAAAGAGCCGGTTCTCTTTAAGTGCTTGGTTTTTTTTATTTGTGTGCTTTGTTTTGTGGGCATTCTCCTTATCATGCCTTTTTCCTCCACTGTGACAATTAAATGAGATATGTTCGGCAAATGGACTAAAGTTTTACATTTTACATTTATGGCTTGTCACTCAACTTTTTCTATTGGTATTGTGAAAACCATTCCTATTACTTGAATAGTTTTCCCAGTCATACTTTCCATTTAATAGGGTTTGTTCTTCTGCCATATGCACAACAATTTAGATTCTACCAATGATACCTCAATTTGGTGTTTTATTACCCTCTCAGGGTATGGATACAGCATTTCTAACTGGTAAGATACCTTTCTACATGCAAGGTTACATACCTCACTCAGCAGGACTCCAATGGGACTCCTATAAATTCCGATACAGCAAGAGGTCTCCCTGCAAACCGGCTAACCAATAAAAACCTAATACTTAGCCCAAGGACTTCATAAAGTCAACTGACAGAGGTACAATGTGCTGGTGCTCTGTGTGTGCTATGTCATTTAAGTCCCATGAGAATTACAAGAGGTAAATCTTATTATCTTATTTTAATTACTCTTGAGAAAAATGAAGTTTTGAGAAACTTAGTGCCTTACCCAAGGTCACACATCAACTTACTATGGTTCTATTAAGTAATTATCGAAGTGTTGACATTCATTACTATGTAACAACTTTTACAAAATATTTCCATGAATATTGATGGTTCATATACTGTCCAAAGACCAAAAATGTGATTAATATGGTTTGCTACCTCAATAACTTTTGAAATTAGGTCACTCAATCTCTATCAAAGAGAGGCACAAAATTGATTGATTAATTTACACAGCACCAAAAACATCTGAACTATAATACTATTTATTATACATTCTTAGTAAGAGAACATTTGTGAGTAAATTTGTTAAGCAGTATCCTGCAATGCAGAAACAGTATACCAAGTAAAAAGAAAAAGTTTACACTAATAATATATCGTTATCACAGAATTACCACTTTGTTTTATGATACCCAACTGGATGATACCAATATATAGAAGTATTTTTTTGTTTGTTAATTGTTTCTTATGCATATGTTTTATTTTTCCCAATGAGTTTCATGCATGCCTATGACGATCTTCACATAAACTATCAAAACAAATGTTTTTACAAGACTGACAGGAATTAGGATTTATTGGGTATTGAGACACCATCTTGCCCACAGTAGATACTGTTTTTTTTATGGAAAAGAAATGAAATTCTTCAAAACTATCATCACCCAAGTAGATCTACAATTAGAAAGGCTCTGATGATCATACCAATGTATTATACTGAGAGTGACTTTAACTGCATCCACAATAATGTAGAGAGAGAGAGAGAGAGAGAGAGAGAGAGAAGCAGAGAGAGAATATCCTAAATCCCAGAAGACTTATTCAAGTAAAGAGGGAAAAAACTATTATAAACCACACTGACACAATGAAAAAAATAGGAGAATTTGCCCTCAAATTAAAAATTCAAATATATTTTCATGGAATCTATTCAAAAGAAACTATATCAGCAGTTATATCTACATCCTCAGAGTCAACATTTTCTGTAAGACATATGCAGTTCACATTCTGAGAAGATGCCCTTTAAAATCATTAAAGAATAAAGAGAATTATCATTGTTATATATTTTTCATTTTCTGGAGAAAAAGCAAATTATAAATGACAGAAACATGAAATACAATCTATGAGTAGAAAAGAAAATAAAAATCCAGCCAGACTCTCACATAAAACCAATTCCCTATAGCAAGATTCCCACACTCTAAATAGCAGCACTACGTCAGCCTGTGAAAGGACATTTCAGGCAAATAACACAAAAATGTTCAGTACTAACCTCTTTAAAGAGACAAACCTCATCTCAAATTAAATCCAGATAAATGAGTAACTCAACTGGAAGACAAATTAACAAGAATCACCTTTAGCTTTGTTCCATCACCAAGAGAAAAATATTCAGCTAAGTACAGTCAGCATCTTTGTTAAGTAGAAATCAATGAAACAAAAGGATAAAAGCAACCTAACTAAGAAAGATATCAAGTAAAATCCAGTAATCTTTGAACTGCCCAAAGTTGGGTATAATTTAAGTTTTTCGAAAGTGTAGATAATCTGGGTAAGAAATAGTTCCTAAATAAGCCAATATACATAGTGACATGAAATCCAAAACCAGGGAAATAACATGAAATCAGGAGAAACAGTGTAACATATAATGGCACCAGTTAAAATAATCACTTGTAAAAAAAATTATGAGTGTTTTAAAAATTTTGCAGACATCAAAAATACAACTAAACTACAGAAGAACCATCATTCAGAACTGCCTGAAATCTAGCTGAACAGAAGTCCTATAATTAAGGAATTAAAGAGAAAGTCACAAACACACTGGTAAGAGCGATGGGAAGCAGAGCAAGCTGGTCCCATGTTCATGTGTGGAGGATAAAAATCGGGAGGAATATTTCTGCTGTTATAAAGGTCCCCACTGAGAAGAGAGGGGTCTCAGCCCCACACAAGACCCCATAAGCCAGAGATGCAAGGAAGAGAAGTCCCTATAACTTTTAGCTGTAAAAACCAGCATGGATTGTGGCTAAGTGAGACAGAGGGCTGCATGAATACCACTGCATGTTCCTCTTAAAGGGCCCACAGAAAAACTTTGTTGGACTGACTCACTCACTCTGAGCTTCAGCAACTCAAAAGGCTCCAGGAATGTAAGGGAAGGAACTAAATTGTTTAACATCAGTGTAAGAAAAGTAGGGACATCTTTCTCCAAGACAGAAGTGCTAGTAGAGACCATTGTTCTTTTACTGAGCCCTGCTCCCACAGAGCAGAGGTCCACCCAAGCTGTTTCCAGGAGCTTTTCCATATAGACAGCCTCATGCTTTGGACTTTCCTAAAATCTCTCAAACAAGCAGAATATGGCTTCAGTGTGCCCCATACCTCTTGCTAAGTGGCCCCAGAACCAGCACTAGCAACAGCCAAACTTGGTTCAGTTTACCCTCTACTGGACACCTCCAAACCCAGCACAAGTAGCAGCAATCTGCAGATCACTTTGCAGCTCATGCTAGGTGGTCCTAGGAGGGCACAGGCAGTGGCTGATCTTGGTATGCAGTTCCCACAAGGCCCCAAAACCAGTGCACCTGGAATACAGCTTCAGACCACAATGAAAAAACAATGAAACACCTCCAAAAATGACACATTCAAGAGGTGGACTCAGCAGGTACCTCAGCCCCACTAAGGTGAGTTCTGTTCCAGGGGGTCAGCCCCTACACAACTGATCCTACACAGTGGCTGTGGCCAGTCTTCCCAGCAAACTGGCCTGAGGGCAAATCACTCCTACTGAATGGCCAAAAGCAATCAAGGCACCACTACAATAGGAATGTGCATACAGCCGACACAGAGGGTATATCTGGAGCTCCCAATTAGAATGCCCAGTGAGGCTGTGCTATTGGGCCCTACATGAGACATACTACGTAAGGCCATTTTACTAAGACTGGGAGACATAGTAGCTCTACCTAATGCATAGAAAAAAATACAATGAGGCAGCCAAAATGAGGTGACAAATAAACAAATTCCAAAAGAAAGAACAGAACAAAACTCCAGAAAAAGAACAAAATAAAATGGAAACAAATGACCAGATGCAGAATTCAAAACACTGGTTGTAAGAATGCTCAGTAAACTTAGAGGAAGAGTAATTGAACTTAGACAGAACTTCAATAAAGAGACAGGAAACAAAAAAAGAAAGAAAACACAAGAAAGAACTAGACAGAAATGAAGAATACACTAACTGAAATGAAGAATACATTAGGGAATAAATACTAGAGTAGATGAAAAAAGAGGATCAAATCAGCTATTTGGAAGATAAGAAAGAAAACACCCTATCAAAACAGAAAAAAAAGACAAAAAATTTAAAAAATAAGAGTAGTTTAAGGAACCTCTGAGACAACTTCAAGCATACAACATTCATGTCATGCAGGTGCCAAAAGTAGAAGAGAGAAAGAAACTGAAAAAATTTTTGAAAAATATGACAGAGAACTTCCCTAACCTACTGAAGAAAATAGACAGTCCCAAACAACATGAATCCAAAGAAACCCACACCAAAACACATCATAATTAAAATGCCAAGGATTAAAGAAAAAGAATCTTAAAAGCAGCAAGAGAAAAGGGAGATCCTATAAGACTGCCACCTGATTTCTAACAAAATCTTGGCAGACTACAAAGGATTAACATGAAATGAAGACAAGCTTGAAGACAAGAAGAGAATCTTAACAGCTGCAAGGGAAAAGTAGTTACTTACTTACAAGGGAGCTACCTTAAGGTTGTCATCTCATTTCTCAACAGAAACATTTCAAACCATAAGGGATAGAAATGAAATAGTCAGAGAGATGAAAAGCAAGAACCTACAACCAGAGCTACTTTATCCAGCAAAGCTATCATTGTAAGGGGTAAAAAAGAGGTTCCCAAACCAGAAAAAGCTAAAGGAGTTTGTTACCACAAAACCAGTATTACAACAAATGTTAAAGGGTTTGCTTGAAGAAAAAGGAGGAGGAGCAGAAGGAGGAGAAAAAACATAGGAACATAGAAATAAAACGACAATCAAAATGTACCTATCAATAATCATTTTAAATGTAAATGGCTTAAATGCTCCAACCAGAAGACATAGGGTAACTAAATGGATAAGAAAACAAGACCCATATATATTCTGTCTCCAAGAGACTGACCTCAGATTGAAAGATACAGACAGACTAAAAGTATATGGATGGAAAAAAGTTACTTCATGCAAATGGGAAGGAAAAACAAAAGGCTGGGGTAGCAACAAAACATCTTTTGTTAGATGTATTTCTACCAAAATATATTTTGAAACCAGGACTATGGAAAGAGACAAAGGATACTGCATAACAATAAAGGGAACAATCCAACAAGAGGATATAGCCCTAGTAAACATGTATGCACCCAACACAGGATCACCTAAGTATGTAAAGCCAATCTTGATGAACATAAAGGAAGAGATCAACAGGAATATAGTCATAGTAGAAGATTTTAAAACCCTGTTGACATCAATTGATATATCTTCCAGACAAAATATAAACAAGGAGACAATGGCCTTAAATGACA